>NC_090925.1:606477852-607727852 GCF_040938575.1 Ambystoma mexicanum
TTCATAATTTTGCTTATTCCTATGTTAGGGTGTCTATGTTGTTTCTCTTTCCAGAGTAATTCCACTAGTGGTGTCCTTGCAACTGCCCTGTCTTGTTTCGCCCAAATCTGCTGTGGGTCTACCCCATCCATTCCCTAGGGACCTTTAATTGCGCCACCTGAAAATATTTCTTGAAGTGGGGAAGCGCCATACCCCCTCTCTTGTTGGCGTTGTGAGGATCGCCGTAGCAATTCTCGGGGTCTTCCCTTTCCATATGAAGGATGAAATCGCTCTTGATAAAGTTCTAAAAAAGGTATGGGGGTCACCTATCGGGAGAGCCTGGAAATAGTATAGTATCCTTGGGAGGATGGTCATCTTAACTGATTGTATTCTGCCCCACCAAGAATTCAGTAATGGATTCCATCTTTCTAGGTCTCTATGAATGTTTGCTAGGAGTTGCGGGTAGTTTTCCCCATATAGCTGCCCTATTTTGTGGGTTATTCTTACACCTAGGTATTTAATACCATGTCCTGCAATCTTAAGGTCCAATAAATCGGCTTCCCTTTCTAACTTTGCCCTATCCCCCGCCAATATTAGGATTTCTGACATTTTCCTGTTAATCTTTAGTCCTGATATGGCTCCAACGTCTTCTAATTCCCTAACCACTGCTGGTAGTGTCGTCTCTGGTTCTTCTAAGGTTATCAGCATGTTGTCGGCATATGCTATTACATTGTGTTGCGTTCCTGCCATTTCAATCCCTTTGATATGAATGTTTTGCCTTATTTTTATTAAGAAGGGTTCTCATAAGATAGCATATAATAATGGGGAGAGCGGGCAGCCTTGCTTTGTTCCCCTGGATATTCTTATCCTATTTGTGACCTCTCCATTGACTGCGACTCTACGGGATGGGGAGTTGTAGTTCGCCCTGATTCTAGCTATATATTGTTCCCCAAATCCCATACAGGTTAAGACTTTAAATAACAGTGGCCATTCTACTCGGTCAAAAGCCTTCTCGGCATCTACTGATGGTAATATCGTTGGTGTGTGTATTATGCCAATTTTTTCCACTAAGTGGATAAGCCTTCTGAGATTGTCATGGGTTTGTCTACCTGGGATGAAGCCCGATTGGTCCAAGTTAATAAATTTTGGAAGGAGCGGGGATAGTCTCGCCGCTAAAATCTTTGCATATATTTTTGCGTCCAGGTTAATCAGGGATATGGGCATATATGACTCTGGGTATGTCGGGTCTTTCCCTGCTTTATGGAAAACTAACACCTTTGCCTCGTTCATTGTGGGTGTCACGTTGCCGCTATCTTTGAATGAGTTTAGGAGCCTAGTGAGAACTGGGATTAGTTGGTCTGCATATTTTTTATAGAACAGGGCCGTGATGCCATCTGGGCCGGGTGCTTTATTCACAGGGAGTTCTGCTATTGCTTTTTTAACTTCCTCTTCACTAATTGGGTTCTCGAGGGCCAATCTCTCTTCCTCTGAAATTCGTGGGATGGGAAGGGATTTTAGATAAGAGTCCTGTGCCTCCACGTCCGGGAGGTCCGAGGAGTATAGCTTTTGATAGTATTCTCTAAATGATTCCCCAATATCTAGAGTGCGTGTCTGTAATTCGCCTTTAGTGTTTCATAAGGCCTTGATGGACATTGCTTTCTGCTTTGCGCAAAGTTGTCTAGCTAGGAGTCTATCAGCTTTGTTTGCTTTTATGTAGTATCTGTGCCTTAGGTAGAGTAAGTTTCTTTCTGCCCCTTTCGCGCGCAATTTCTCTAGTTGGCCTTGTGTGCGTTTCAGCGATTTCTTTAACGCCCTTGTGGGATGGGTCAAGATTTTCTCTTGTAGTTCTGTTATTGCCTTTTCCAGTTCCTTTTCCCACATGAATCTCTGATTCTCCCTAGTGACCTTCAACGCTATGATATTCCTGCGTATGACTGTTTTGAACGCCTCCCAGACTGTACCCAAGGAAACCTCCCCAGTGTCGTTATGTGTAAAGTATTCTTCTATCATTCCTTTTATGGTTTCCCCCGTTATTGGGTCTTGGATTACATCCTGGGGCAGCTTCCACCTCCATAATCCGTTTGTTTTCCCCGGGAGCTTCAGGTCAAGCCATAATGGTGCATGGTCCGAGAGTGCAATCGCACCCCGTTCTATCCCTTGTATCATTCCCATAAGACACACTGATGCCCAAAAGTAGTCTATTCTTGACATGGAATTATGTACATGTGAGAAGTATGTGTACCCCTTTTGTTCCCCTTTCAGTTTCCTCCACACATCGTTTAAGGCTAAGCAATCCATCTGTTGTCTGAGGCGTTTTGAAGGTGCTCCCTGGCCCAGGGTGTTCCAAGTGCTTCTGTCTAGTTGTGGGTTCCATGCCAAGTTGAAGTCACCTCCCAGGATCACCTCCCCCTTTGCAAAGTTTTCTAGTTTCCCCAAGACATCCCTGAGGAAGCCATCCTGCCCCATGTTAGGTGCAAAGATCGATGATAGGGCAATGCAAAGTCCTTCTATCTCCACATTGGCTAGCACATATCTCCCTTCTTTATCCGTTAGAGTGTCCACCAGCTTCGCATCTCCCCTTTCCCTTATCGCTATCAACACCCCCGCTTTTCTTTCGGAAGAGGTTGCTTGTGCCCAAATATTGTACCCCCTAAGACAAATTTTCTGTTTGTCCCTCGTCCTGATATGTGTTTCCTGGAGCAGTATTATATCCGCTCTCTCCCTCTTAAGCAGTTTCTCCAGTTTCACCCTTTTCGTGGGATGATTCATGCCCCTGATGTTATAGCTCAAAATACGTACCTTCCCCATTAGTTACGTATTCATGCAAAGTTCTTGGGTCCCCTTCCTTGCCAAATTTTCATGTGTCCAGCCCCTCACTCTCCCTCCCTTCGCCTTTAACAAGCCCCCCCAACTAATAACTTTAAACCAAACAGCAACTTGCCCCCGAGTTGGGCGAGGGTTCCTAATGTCGCAAGGGCGTTGCGCCCTTCGCTCCCTGTCCACCTTACCATAGGGGAGTAATTTTGTAGGGGATCCTAAACCCCACATTCTCATTGGTCCTTACCTGGTTCCAATCATGTGGGTTCTACCCGGACCGCCATCTCCATATGTGTAGTGGCTTTCCCTTCCTTAACATTCCCCCCCTAGCGGGGATCTTAACTAGGTGTTGTTGCGTTTCTGTCCATATTGTTCATTGCCCCTCGTTTCTGTCATCGGGGATACCTCCCGTTCTCCCTTCCTGTGTTTGTCCTCCTATATTTTACTGTTTCCCAGCCTCTCGGCTTTCTCGCTTGATCACCCCTTGTTTTTGGTTCCTCCCGGTCCTCCTCTTCTTCCTGGAGTCCCAACATGTTGAGGCCCTCCTCCCATGTGGTCACTCTTCTCTGCTTCCCTTCCCAAGTGAAGATTATCCCAAATGGGAAGGTCCATTTGTAGCGAATCTGTTTTGCCACCAGCGCCTTGACCAGTGGGGCCATAGCTCTTCTTTTTTGTAGAGTTACCAGGGCTAAATCCTGATATAGTTGTGTGTTTTGTCTGTTCATTCTGATATGTTCCATTTCTCTAGCCCTCCTTAGTATCTGCTCTTTCTGTGGGTAGGAGGAGAGCGCTGCCAGTACATCCCTTGGTCTCTCACCCGGGACACCTGTCCTTTTCGGTCCAACCCTATGGACTCTGTCTATCCCATTTTTTTCTATCTCTTGGGCGCCCAGGACATCTCTAAAGACTTCCTTCGCTGCCATTTTTAGGTCTTATCCAGAACGGATTCCGCCATGTTTTTGATGCGTATGTTCGACCTTCTGGAGCGGTTTTCCAGATCCTCGCACTGAATTTCCAGGTTGTGAGTAAGCCTAACCAGCTGTTCTTGTGTTTCACTGACCTGTTGCATTTCTTCCTCGGAGTGCTGGAATGATCTCTCTAGTATGTCTGTTCTCTCTTCTAGTTTGGCCATGTCTAATTTCAAGTCCTGCACCGCTTGCTTCATGTCGGCTTTCATAGTTGTGAACTGCTCCTGTACTGTAGCCATGACTGTTTCTTGCAGATCCCGAAACAAAGTTTGCATATCTTCTCTCGTGGGTGGTTGTTGTTGGTGGGTAGAACTGTCACTTTCCCCCTGGGGATCCTCCTGGGTTTTACCTCTATGTTGTGTTGAGCCCTCCGTCGACCACATTTGTAGGATGTTTGCGTCTTGTTTCGAGGGTTGTGGTGTTTTTTGCATGGCGTTAGACTTCCCTTTAGCTCTTGACATCTTATTTTGCTTTTTCTGGGGTGGTGGCAGATTTTTTAGTGTCCCCCTGTGGTGGTGATGCTATTTGCTTGGCAACCTGTTGCTTAGATTGCTCAAAGTGGTGAATGCGATCCTGCCCCCATATAAGTCTGTTCTCGTATATTCTGTTGTATCCTGTCCACCCCGTATCGTCCTGTGTCCTGTGCGTCTGTTATAACCGAGGTGTTCCTGGTGTTCTCCTTTCCTTGTTTACTCCTTGAGTTCCCCCCTGTATGTTCCTCTTGTTCCCTTCTCTTTCCTCTCTTCCCCCAGGCCAAGGTTCACGGTGTTGGGTTCTGTTTTTGCGTGGTGGGGATCTTTTTTAAGTGGATACTGCTCCTTGCCTGTGGGGTTAGTGGGTAGGAGTAGCAAGTATTTTGGAGTGTTGTTCCGGGGGGATTCAATTCCCCACACTTTTCCCTTTGGCTTGTTCGCCCCTTTCATGACCTTCTCTCTGCCTGGGGGGGGGGGGGGGGGGCTTCCTTGGAGGGATTTGTTTATTTAGTGGGTGATTTTTGGCAGGTTCTTTATCGTTAGTTCTTTAGTCGTTATAAACGTCCCTCATTCTTACTTTACCCCCCCGAGGGTGTTTTCGCCTTGCCCATATGTGTTGAGGGCCCGCTGGGGGACTTCTTTGCCCGTTCCCTCCACTCCTTGCCAGGCCGGACTCACCTCTTTTATGGAGTTGGAGGATCCACAGGGCGGCCCCCGCTAGAAGGTCTGAGCGGTCCTCCCTTAGTGCCGCCGTCTTTGTAGGCCGCTCCCTATCGTCACCGTTCCCCCTTCCACGGGGCCCGCATCGGGAGCTTGTGGTCCCTCTACTTGGCAGCCTTCGCGCGTCTCCTCCCGCCTGGCTGCTCTGATGATTGCGCGGCTCCTCGGTGCCGTCTGCCTGGGCCACCGCGGGGGTGGGGGAGGGACAGTCCCGCCCCGCTGCTGATCTCATGTCCCGGGGTTCGGGACTTTCTACTCCTCGTCCTACAGGGATGAGGCCCCTTGTCCTTCACCCTTTCAAGTAGGGCGTTGTTCACTTCCCAACCTTGCTCCTGTGCTCCGACGGCCGAGAATGCTTCTGTCTCCCGCTGTGGGGGGAGGGGCCGCCACGCTTGTTTGCAGCTCCCGTTCCGTCGTAGGGGGGCGGTGAATCTGCGTCGCTATCGCTGGGGGGGGATTCTGGGTGCAGCGGGGGAATACCGCTACTTCGGCCACTTCAGCTGCATAATTTGTGCTGTTGTTTTTGGCGGCCCGGGCGGAGCGCAACTCAGATGCGACTCCTCTCCCCGGTGGCCATCTTGGAACTCAGCATGTGTGTTTCTAACACAGTGCCCCTTCAGTTTGTATGTGTGGGGAGGCACAAGAGCACCTCTTTGCACATACAGTTCCCTAGCCTGCACACCCAACAGGTCGTACAAGACAGGGGAAACAAAATGCCCCCAACCTTCTTAGCCCACTGGGCATGCATGCTGGAGAACAAACCTGTCAAAGGGAGACCATATTTCCCTTTGACAGTTGAAGCTAGCCTGGAGCGCTTGGTGTTTCCACTGGGCTGGCACGGCCTGTCCATGATAGGTGAGTGTTCTGGTGGGTCGGCACCCCTTACCCCATTATAGACAAGCTGCACCTGAAGACAGTAGAATGTGTTTGAGTAGCAAAGGAAGGTGAAGCATGGGTCAAATAACAATGAAGTTATGGCCCACCATGCCCTCTATTCTTCCAAGCATCGGCTGTCTGTGGCTACCTGATTGACAACACAAATGAGACTGCATTTTGGTTGCTCAAGCTTCATTAAGCAAAACAATCCATGCGTACCTCTTCAAGGAGTGAGACCAGATTCTGGGTCAGAGTCAGAGTATACCTACGCAGGTTTAGAATTAATTCATTGCTTTGGAGCTAATCACAAAACATGAGTATCCATTGACGATGCCCGAAGGAATGATGTACAACAAATGAAACAGACACATAGTTAGGGATAGACCTAATACCTTTGTCGTGCTGCACCACCACCAAAGGAGAAATAACTGACATGAATACCCTGAGGGGCATTTACAGGGGGATTGTAAATAATGTCCCTGAACTGAAAAACACAGTTAGCACGGGTGCCTGGGGAGAAACGCCAGTGTAGGTAGGTGCCCTGAAAGAGGGGCAAGGGGGAGTATGTTACATGGACGAATCCAAGCTATAAAGTGTCCAACTTGAGTGGATCCTATACATTAAATGATTGACCCACATCAAGCCAAAAACAAGGCAACCGCCTGACACATTGTGGACCATAAAATGCTTAGACAGGACTTGAATAATTCCCCCCTTAAAATAATACCATCCGCATGGAACAAGGAAAGCTTCTTCCCTGAAATGTCATCTTTATTTTGACCACCCAGGAAAGTACATTGATCCCTTCCATACATGAAGAGGAGCGACCACCAAAGTTTTAGAAGTAGGAGTAATGTCTCTGATACAATCAAACAGAAAGGATTTTTTTTCCTGACGATCCAATAACATTCCAACGCCTGATGGGCCTGCGTGGGGAGAAATGGTATGTCCTTACTGAGGCCGCACAGAATAGGTGGCAGAAATCCCAGTACCACATAGTAATTAAGCAGTAACAATAGGTTATTTGCAGCAAAAACGTACTTGTGCGGTAATGCAGGGCTGATACAAATGTGGATCCATCATAAAGGCTTCCTGCTGCAGACAGTGATTGCAGATTGGGAGTCAAGGAAAGAAAACAAAAGAAAAAAAACAAGAGGAGCCATGTTGGCCGATGCAAGAGCACAACCTCATCTGTTTGTCTTCATTTTCTTCACGGCCCATTTGTTGTTAAGGTTTGAGCAGAAACCTCATCTTTATGAGGGGAGCGGTTATAACTTGGGGATACATTCCAATCTTTCTATAACCTGAATGAAGAGAGAGTAGAGCATGTTGTTGAATGCATTTGGAGTGATTTCTTTGAGGAACGAGTCATGATGTCAAGGTTTAAGATATAAATCTGCTCTTCTAAGATTGACAATCACATGTCTCTTGTGTTAGCATTGTGCTGATGCCTATCACTCTTTGCTGGAAGTCTCACTCTTGTGGACATTGGTGTTGCGATACCATCTGAAGCGTACACACTTCCAGGAACCTGGAGCCATCAGCAGGGAGCCTACCAATATCTCTTCATTCAGGAGCTTATGGAACTTTTTCTTCCCGCGCCACAACTCGTATTATGTTATCATGACCTAGAGAGATGACACGTGGCCCAGGTCCTAGATAGACATCACTGTCCAATGAGGCTATGGAGTCTGACCCAATGTACAGTTAACCATGCCTATTGAGAGCGCATTAGCTGTCTCTTGGTGAGTGTGCTCTCCGGAAGATCAAAGTTGCCATGTCCTCTTCCAGAAGTATTGTGAGCTGGAACCCTGTCCGCCCATGCCTGTTTGTTCTCAGTGCTCTGCATTTCTGTATGTGGGCAACCCCCTTAATTGGGTTAGGCAGTGCTAAGAAACGCATAGTGCCATGTCCTGGATACCAACTGAGAGTATGGTCGAAGCCTGGCTGCTCCGTGAAAGCCCTCTTTAATCGACTACTGCCAAGAACAAGACACTTATCAATATTGATCTGTCCCTAATGCTGGAAATGTGACTCCTCTGTGCACTTAAGAACCATTGTGCGGAAGGAAGCCTGTGCATTGCCTGTCTTACGCCTGAAGAGCCTCTGCCCGAGCTGGACGCCAACGAAAAGGTGAAGTGTGCAACCGCCCGCTCCCAAGAAAGACTTTGCAGATTTTAATGCTATTTAGTAAATTGCTGTCTAAAGTGGGTAAACTACGGTATGTACGGACATTCCTTCTTGCTATACTGTGTTGTTGGTAATACATGTAATTTCAGATACAAACAATGTTGCAATTATTTAGTGTGAGCGCATGCCAGAGTCATATTAGACCGCACTTCATTTCTGCCCATTCTTAGAGATGAGTCTGACTGTTCGGCAGCGGAACCCATTGGCAACCTGTGGCACTTCCAGCCCATAGTTTAAGTTTACATTATGCCAGGTTTTCTGGAATGCCAGGGAATGAAGCTGTACTGGAGTATGAGTGCAGTGGCAGTTCCTCAGTGCTTCGGGCCCTTAAGCTGTACCGGAGTATGAGTGCAGTGACAGTTCCTCAGTGCTTCGGGCCCTTAAGCTGTACCGGAGTATGAGTGCAGTGACAGTTCCTCAGTGCTTTGGGCCCTTAAGCTGTACTACCGGAGTATGAGTGCAGTGACAGTTCCTCAGTGCTCCGGGCCCTTAAGCTGTACCGGAGTATGAGTGCAGTGACAGTTCTTCAATGCTTCGGGCCCTTAAGCTGTACCGGAGTATGAGTGCAGTGACAGTTCCTCAGAGCTTCGGGCCCTTAAGCTGTACCGGAGTATGAGTGCAGTGAAAGTTCCTCAGTGCTTCGGGCCCTTAAGCTGTACCGGAGTATGAATGCAGTGACAGTTCCTCAGTGCTTCGGGCCCTTAAGATGTACCGGACTATGAGTGCAGTGACAGTTCCTCAGTGCTTTGGGCCCTTAAGCTGTACTGGAGTATGAGTGCAGTGACAGTTCCTCAGTGCTTCAAGCCATTAAGCTTTACTGGAGTATGAGTGCAGTGGCAGTTCCTCAGTGCTTCGGGCCCTTAAGCTGTACCGGAGTATGAGTGCAGTGACAGTTCCTCAGTGCTTTGGGCCCTTAAGCTGTACCGGAGTATGAGTGCAGTGACAGTTCCTCAGTGCTTTGGGCCCTTAAGCTGTACTACGGGAGTATGAGTGCAGTGACAGTTCCTCAGTGCTCCGGGCCCTTAAGCTGTACCGAAGTATGAGTGCAGTGACAGTTCCTCAATGCTTCGGGCCCTTAAGCTGTACCGGAGTATGAGTGCAGTGACAGTTCCTCAGAGCTTCGGGCCCTTAAGCTGTACCGGAGTATGAGTGCAGTGAAAGTTCCTCAGTGCTTCGGGCCCTTAAACTGTACCGGAGTATGAGTGCAGTGACAGTTCCTCAGTGCTTCGGGCCCTTAAGCTGTACCGGAGTATGAGTGCAGTGACAGTTCCTCAGTGCTTCGGGCCCTTAAGCTGTACCGGAGTATGAGGGCAGTGACAGTTCCTCAGTGCTTCAGGCCCTTAAACTGTACCTGAGTGTGAGGGCAGTGACAGTTCCTCAGTGCTTCAGGCTCTTAAGCTGTACTTGAGTGTGAGTGCAGTGACAGTTCCTCAGTGCTTCAGGCCCTTAAGCTGTACTGGAGTAGGAGTGCAGTGACAGTTCCTCAGTGCTTCAGGCCCTTAAGCTGTACCTAAGTGTGAGGGCAGTGACAGTTCCTCAGTGCTTTAGGCCCTTAATCTGTACTGGAGTATGAGTGCAGTGACTGGAGTATGAGTGCAGTGACAGTTCCTCAGTGCTTCAGGCCCTTAAACTGTACCTGAGTGTGAGAGCAGTGACAGTTCCTCAGTGCTTCAGGCTCTTAAGCTGTACTTGAGTGTGAGTGCAGTGACAGTTCCTCAGTGCTTTAGGCCCTTAATCTGTACTGGAGTATGAGTGCAGTGACTGGAGTATGAGTGCAGTGACAGTTCCTCACTGCTTCAGGCCCTTAAACTGTACTGGAGTGTGAGTGCAGTGACAGTTCCTCAGTGCTTTAGGCCCTTAATCCGTACTGGAGTATGAGTGCAGTGACTGGAGTTTGAGTGCAGTGACAGTTCCTCAGTGCTTCAGGCCCTTAAGCAATACTGGAGTGTGAGTGCAGTGACAGTTCCTCACTGCTTCAGGCCCTTAAACTGTACTGGAGTGTGAGTGCAGTGACAGTTCCTCAGTGCTTTAGGCCCTTAATCTGTACTGGAGTACGAGTGCAGTGACTGGAGTATGAGTGCAGTGACAGTTCCTCAGTGCTTCAGGCCCTTAAGCTGTACTGGAGTGTGAGTGCAGTGACAGTTCCTCAGTGCTTCAGGCCCTTAAGCTGTACTGGAGTGTGAATGCAGTGACAGTTCCTCAGTGCTTCAGGCCCTTACTTGTATTACAGGGCGTTGCAGACCTCTTTGCAGGTACCACACCTAAAGTCAGCAAAAGACATTCAAAATGAGTGATCATTGACTATGCATCAATTACCAACTAGAAGGTGTATTTAGGGGGAGATGTGCTTGCTAGAGTGCTGTTCCACTCGCAATCCAAGCTCTCATGCACAAGCAGCCAGTCATTCCAAAAGCTCTGCACACGAAACTGTATGTTGAAAGAGCCAAAGCCTCACCTTGTGTTTTAGAGTGGTCCAAATTGGTTTTATATTTTGCAATTTCCAGCCATTTTATTGTGAGGGTGAGTTTTGTGGCCTATGCAAAGAGCAGAGTCCGTCTTTCATTACTCACTCAAAAGGGTTTCTTGCTGAATCACCAGCACAGACATGTTTCAAATTTAAAATTGTGGGCTTCTTATGTTCCCAAAATAGTCTTCAATTTTATGCAAATCTCCAAGGCTTGGGTTCCTGAGCCTTAAGTTGTCCTCCCCTAGCCTCCCCAGGGAGGAGAGGGTTCCCAGAGTATTGTTTTCCCATTTCTAGCACTAACTGTGTGCAAATGGAACCTCGCAACATCAATGCCAACAAGTGAGAAACCCACCCAATGGGACTTGGATTGAACCCTGGGGGGAACGCGCATGCAATGCATTGAGAGATGAAAATGGAATTTGGAGTACATGAAGTCGCTCAATGGCTGTAGAGTGGGAGTGGATATTATTTGGAAGGCATGATTCAGCAATGCTCATGTCATTGGCAGCGCAAAGCTTCTGACCGCAGAAGGGACACAAAACGCAACCCAACCATGTTGGAAGTCAAACCCTGTCAACATTTATTCACACAGTCATTACTTACACTAATGCAAGTGTTCCCTGGGTTAATAATCAGATCTCCAAAACGCCTGGATGCCTCACGGTCCTGGGCACCATCCCATAATGAGCAAAGTTGTGCCTCAGTGAATGGTAGTTCTGGTGCAGAAACATGCTAGTTGATAGCGCCCGGCCCCCTACTTGCAGACCAACCGTGTCAGTGCCACCCCGGTGAACACCACAGAGCACCTAGAAACAACGACACTACCCCACTGCCGGTAGAAAGGTAGATGGGCAATTATTGGCACAGAGAAAGTTAAAGAGAGACGATAAGCACAGGCTATCGTTAACAACGTAAGGAACTCCCTGAAACCTTAAAGTCAACATTGATAACAATCTAAGTTAAACAAAGATCCCTTTAACAACAGGCTAAGGGTTGCTACATATTTTGAGTACTTTATATGATAATCAGGTGCATCCTCCAAGCTATCACTCTTTATTTTCACTCGTGCTGAGGGCTCCCATTGCTGTGGAAACAGGATGTGTGTGGAGCGACTGAAAGAGGCTCTGCACACTAGAGATAAGGACAATCAATAAGGAAGAAAAAGAATAAAACGATCAATAAAACATGCAATTGGACTCCGTGCTACTACTCGAAACCTACAAGAAGCATTGCACGTATACAGCAGAATCCCCCTAAGCAGTGGTACAGTACAAGTAAGGCGCGCTTTGGGCTTTTCACCACGTTTGCATGCACTATAAATGATCGTTTGAAAAATGTTTTAATGAAGGAAATAACCAAAGGGAAAACAGAATAACTTGTTCTAACCAGAATTCAGTACAATTGAAAATAAAGCAGCATATTTGGAGAACGCACAGGATTATCATATAACGTTCCCAAAATATGCAGCAACGCGGGCCAAGCAGAAAGGCGACTACATATAGATCCTACCCATATAGATACAGGGAGCCCCTGTATTGCCATACACTGGCAGGGGTTTCTAACACAAAGCCCACACTATTTAAGTCTATGGCGAACCATTCGAAATGATTACTTACACGTTCCACTTTTCTGAGGCTCATATGACGGCGCTCTTGCCTACGTAGGAGCCCCTCGTGGCTAGTTGACTGTTGTACGATATGTGTTATCTAAGAATGCACTGTAGTAATATTCAAGTTTAAATAATTGATGTATTGCACAAATCTTGTGTTAAAAACAATACATGTATGTGAGTTCAACAATTGACATACCAATCATACATGTTCTCCATACATACTCACTCATACCTCATATAGCAACATGCATTATAAAACTGATACTAAAAATGTTGATACAAGAAGTTAAAAAAAATGCTAATTTGCGAGGGAATGGGATGGGACTACTTAGCAATCATTTCTTGCTATAGTGCCCATTCACAATGTTTTCTCTTAATTAAACAGATCGAGCCCTTCACTTGTGTGGGCACTCCTTCATAAGGCGACTATATGACGCCTGTAGCACAATCTCTATAAAGCATCCGTTGAAAAGCCACAGCCAGAGAAGGCTGTGTCCTGCATGCACCTCCATAGATCAGAACATGGCTAAGTGTGGTTGGGCGAAGAAATATGCGTGTCACTCATAGGGTCTCCTGAGTGGGCAGGATCAACGAGCATGGAGTCTGGACTGTGGTGGGCCATTTTGAAACTCTCCATCCCACAGTATTCAGGAACCTCCCCACCAGTGAACAAAAGGATATTCCAGTACACACCAAGAATAAAAGTCAACTTGATAAATTAACAGAAAAGTTAGAATTGCTTTGGTGTAAGGCCACTTGATTTGTACCATTTACTCAAGTAATTGTACAACACTTTCACTACCATATGGAATACATTTGATCAAATGAAATAAAAGCTGACAGAGAGACGCCCTTTATTTCCATCTAAGATACAAACAAATGCTTGCTGACCTACTTTTACACAAGGTGTAAGGTTGATCTGAGTTTATTTATAGGTGAGGCAAACAGCCTATCAGATATGCCAATTCCTTCTTGCTGTCTCAAAAAAAATAAATAATGGATTTCCACACTTTGAAAAAACCTTGGCCAATCCAAGGTTTTTTCAAAGTGTGTGAATCATTTCTGTTAGAGAGCCCATAAGGGGCTGTTAAGGAGATAAGGGACCAAGATGACCTATTGACAGCAATATGTGAGCATATAATGTGACTGGAATTTGAAGTCTCTTTTGCCACACCCTGCATTCCCAGACAACCCAGAGGGGTCTACCTCAAAAACGAAGCCTCATGGCCTACACTACTTAGGCCAATGTAGGCAATCCAAAACATTCAGTGAAACACTGCTACATTTCCCCGAAAATGGTCACCACCCCCTATATTGCAGCAACGTTGCCCGGCCCAACAATTAAGGGCGCTGGTGGGGTGCACTTCAGTACCAAATAACACCCTCATTTGCTGTTGCCATCTAGCCGTGCAAGTGTAAATGTCATCAGTAAATAATCATATAGGGGCAGATGCTGATGTGCTTGGGCGCTGCAGCAGATGCAGACTAATGGCCACACGGGGGCACTAGACAAGATATGTATAGCTTTCTCTGCTGCCCATTTAAAGGAGGATTGTTGCAAGCAACCTTTGGGCTGTTTCATTTTAGGAAGGAACTGTATTAGAGAGGCACTTTAAAATAGTGCCCCCAACGCTAGGTTGAACAATGAACGGACATTGGTTTAGATAGTGACCCTTTACCAGGTATCAGCACTTTGATTAAGTCTACCTTAGATCACGCGGAACTTAATACATGGTTTTTTGCAAAGACTCAGGAGTTTCTTATCAACAGTTTTGCAATAACCCAATTTTTGTATGCCCAACCGAATATCCACAAACAAAAGATTAGACCGCCATTCAGGCCGATTGTAGCTGGCACAGAGCGTGTTTTTGACCCTTTGGTAGTATATGTGAAGAACATTCTACAACTAATAGTACAATGTGCTGATACATATTTGAGGGACACCAAATATTTTCTTAATTGTGTGGGTGAGATACAAGTGTTTTCTGAAGAGTAGATTCTGTTTACACAGGACACATCCATATTGCATAAGGTACACATCAAGGCAGTGGAATGGGCTATCCTTGGAGCTGAAACGTTCAGAGCAAGTAGGCAGTTCATCATTGAACTATGTCAGATCATCTTGTTCAACAACTACTTTTGTTATAATAGGAAGTGCTGTGCCCAAGTATCAGGTGCATCTTGGGGCTTTGGGACAGCACCTGCTTATGCACATCTTTCTATGCATCATTTTGACAAGAAACACATTCTTGATAACCTGCTTTTGTCTGACAAGATCATTGTATGCAAGAAGTACATTGACGACATGTTTAGTATTTGGGCAGGTACACAATATCAAATGGAAATTTTCCTTGACTTTTTAAATGCAATTCATCCTCACATTAGGTTTACGCTGGGATTGGGCAGTCCACTATTACATTTTCTTGATGTGGAGTTATGCTTAATGGGGTTGATGTTAAGACTGCAGTTTATCATAAACCAACTGATGAAAATAGCATATTGCACTACAACAGTTTTCATGCAAGGGTGATGTTTTCAAGTGTACCATTCAGTCAACTCTTACGTTTGAAGAGGATCATAACTGACTCGGATACATTTGATCAAGAATGTTTGGGTTTACATGTGATATTTAGATTGAGAGATTATCCAGTGCAGGTTATTAGCCAAGTGCAACACAAATTTGCATTGGTTCAGAGGGAGTCTTTACTTACCCTACAAGTCAAGAAACTTGACTTCTTTACATTGCAGAATATTCTAAACAAAGTGTTCATATTTCAAGAATTATCGAGACAAACTGGAAATAATTACACTTTGATCCACAATTGGAGAAACTATTCCCAAAACTCCCTTTGATGTCTTACAGGAGAGGAAGGAATTTAAGAGACAAACTAGAATGAGCTGAAAACCTACCTACTGACAAACAGAGAAGATTAGAGGCCAGTAGGAATGGCACATATCCATGTCTGGCTTGCAGTAATTGCAACAATGTAATGAAGGGCAATTCATTGCAACACCCACATATTTGTAAAACATTAACACAATTGGATTTGTTCTACTTCTAACACATCAGGAGTAGTCTATGCTATCACATCCCTGTGTGGCCTCTTATATGTAGGAAAAGCATCCAGGACAGCTCGAGAGAGAGATGGTTACGGCATAAATCCTACATCCGCACTCAAAATTTTAAGTCACCAGTAGGAAGACACTTTTTTCAAATAGTGACAATATATCTGAGATCAGATTTGCTATTTTAGAGACTGTGCAGGTATCCACAAGAGGGGGAGTACAAGTTGAACAAATTGCTGCGAAGAGAGATGTTTTAGATAAATTACTTGGATAAGATTCACCCAAAAGGAATGAACAAGGAATTGTCATTGCTATGTGTGGGGCAGTGCTATGTAGTTCTGAGCTTCAATCATGTTACCTGATGCCTTTCATCATATGTTCTTTGTTTATTTATGTACATTGTTTGTTATTATTGGTTTGCATAGGTTTCTACTTTTACTGACTAGTGATGTGTTTATTTTATATACTGCTCTTTCTTGCTTGTTAGAGATTAAGATGCGTTTCCATGTATTTGTGTGGTACTACCTTCTTGTAATTGTATAAATATCTTGACACAAGTTACCTGTAGAGAAGAATAAGGTATTCAGTTGTTGTCATATGTTAGTCAATTCCCAAATGGCTACGACATTTGGACTGCCAATGATGTCAATCAAGAATCTTGATTGTATGATTTTTCCTCTATTTGTGTGAATTACCATTTATCATGATCACTTTGTGTAGTACTTTACTTTTACTTTACTGACTAGGGATGTATTTCACTACTCTTTTGCAATTGTGCAATTGTATAAACACCTACAGATGGTTCCTCAGGAAGATGTACTGTTGACATTTTGTATATAATGGTGTTAAAATTCCCCCACATTTTTGTAGATGTTGTTTTACATATTGTACGGGTGCAGAAGTAAGACTCGCACACAAGGCTTATAGAATGTTGGATATAGACCTTTATTAATAATACATGGGTTGGTCAATCTCCCTTTATCCCTAAGGCAAATAGGTGTTTCCTTACCTCAGAGGAAACTAACGATATTGTCAGGAAGTCTGAAACTAAAAAAGAGTCTGTTACGGTCATGTCCTATCAAATTACTTCTGTCTCTAACACGAATAATCTAATGTATATTTGCAGGGATGATTTGCTCTTCAAAAAAAAAAAATGCTCTTCGTGTTTTCAAACACTTAAAAGTTTCCAGTTTTGCTGCCAGTGAAAAGGGTTGCAAAAGCAATGTTCAGAATATTTTGTAAATTTCCAAACTCTTGGATGTACTCCTTTCCCCTAGCGTCTTTCTTATTTTAAGTCTCTAAATATTTCACGAGGAACTGTTGTTCGTCTTCACAGTTCCCAATTCCCCAATGTGAGGGTTATAGTTTTTTGCCCCCAGGGTGTCATTGGATAATACAACTCAGGAGGATCTTTTTCACAAATGCATAGTTCCGGTATCCTAGTAGGTTGGCAAGTTCCATTGCCAGGCTTAGGACTCCTGTAGTGACCGTCTGTCTTGGTCTTGTTAGTTTCAGTCTCTTATATGGGTTTGAGTGCCAGACTCGCAATACTTCATGTTGCGTGTTTGGTTTCCTTTTGAAACACATGGCTGTCTTTCATGTTGCCCCTCAGTGTCATGGACCATCCTGGTCTTAGACCTTAGTTTCATATGTGTGCGTGAGTTCCAGACTTACAATGTTGCATTACCTTTGCTTCGTTCCTTTCCCTCCAAGTCTACAACTCTTCCTCACTTGCTTCAGGGTCCCAGAACTTTCTAAATATCTAATTGTCTCTTATTTGCTTCAGGGTCCCAGACCCTCTCAAATATGTATTTGCCTCTTGTTTGTTTTAGGGTCCCAGACCCTCTCATTAAAGTAGATAATGTCACTTGTTTGTTTTGGGGTCCAATACCATCTCATCAAAGCATTAGGATCCCAGACCCTCGTGGTTTTGGGTGCAGGTCTCAGACTTGCACAGGTGTGTTGTATTCATTTGGTTCTCTCTCTTGCCAAACATACACCAGTCATTGGGTGTGTGTAGGGTCCCAGACCCTCCTTCTCCAACTCATTAGCTTACCCCACCCAGACCTTTGTGGATTTGGGTGCAGGTACAAGACTTGCACAGGTGTGTTGTATTCATTTGGTTTACTTTCCTGCCAAACATACAACTGTTTCTAATTAGATGTTTGTCAATTTTTAGTGTCCAAGACCCTTGTAGTTTTGAGTGCCGGTCCCAGACCCGCACATGTGTGTTGTATTTGTTTGGTTTACTCTCCTGCCAAACATACAACTGTTTCTCATTAGATGTTAATCAATTATTAGGGTCTCAGACCTTTCTGGTTTTGGGTGTGGGTTCCAGGCTCGCACAGGTGTTGTCTTCATTTGGTTCACTCTCTTTCCAAACATACACAAGTCTTTGGGTTTGTGTAGGGTCCCAGATCCTCCTTCTCCAACACATTAGCTTACCCTTCTGCTTCCTCGGACCTTCTACAGCTCCCAGGCATCCCATGTACTTGCTTGCCTCCATCGTGGAGGCCTCTGCAGTCCCCAGGCAGCTGTCTCCTGCCAGGAGGCTCTGGTGACATTTGGGCATCCAGCAGGGTCTGCAGCCTCGCTGCAGACTAAGGCTTCCCCCCTGTCGCGCATTCTGTTCTCGCCGCGCTTTGTCTGACATCCAGTGCAGCTTCCTCTTTGTCCTCTTTGGGGGATGGCTCTAAGTTTCTCGCTTTTTGCAGATGCTTTCGTTTGAGCCAGAGCTTGAACAGCAGCTTGAACCGCCGTGCAACATCCGCGTTGGATTGATATCCTCGTTCAAGCTGATTGCGGGCCTTTGAACACTAGACCACTCCTTCAGTTGCTCGCGAGTGATGTCTGTACTCCTGGACATTTTAAACATCACAATACTGTCTGTCACACTACCTGCACAATAGTTCCTTTTATCAATTGTGTTAAGGATTTTAGTTTGGCTAAATGCATTTTCAATGTTATTATACAGGTAAGTTTGGCTTAATGCATAATACTCTATACAGTCTAGGTCTTCAATATCATCATGTAGGTTAGTTGTACTAACTTGCCAGTTATGTATGTTAGCTGTATCAAGGGAGGTAATGGAAGGGATTAATCTAGTAATAGAGGTAGGGTAATGTAAAGCAGGTTCATACAGCAGTCCCTGATGATGATCATCCCCAATCCCGTAGGGGGGTTCCCTCCCCATGCAATCGTCCCTCGGTGCACCACCAACAGGGGGACTAATGTACTGTGCATGCCTGGATCTGGACCCATGGGAAAGGTCTTCCCCTAGGGAAGAAGGGACAACATCCTCAGATTCGTCAATATATATGTTGGCTCTCTGTACATACTATTCAAATGTATTGAGGTCAAATTTGGGAGGCTACCTACTTGCTTACTCTGATTTAGTAGGCACTGTTTCAGGGTCCTTGTTTTCCTCACATTAATCACGTTATACTCTATCATTTTTCAAAAATGCTGCTGCACTATTGCAAGATATGGGATGTTACAATAAGGAGTAAGCCTCTTTACTTTCATTTTGTCAAAGTCTATTTAATTTTTAATTTAGTACTTCTTTGCTTTTTATTCTTCTTTCTTACTTAACGCTACTTTTTCCCCGCATTGTGACATCATCACGCTTGTGTGATCATATCATGATGTCACATCACGGCCATTTTAGATTTTCATAGCCATGAATTCAGTACGGTTGTTTTCATTATCTCGTGTTTCTATTATGAATTAGACGGATCGTTCATGTGTCTTGGTGAGGGCCCACATAACTCAGTTTTCTTGGATGTAAGTAGTATTATCCTTATTACTGTTTTCCACTGTGTTTGATGGTTCAGTTCCTTTCTTCTTCTTGAGTTTTTGTAGAGTTGGCAAAGCATGCTCCGTGACTGGGTCACTTTTCTTGAGGTAGTTTTGGATTTGTATCACTTGTTATTTTCCCAACCGATCACTACACTTGGTTATTTTTTAAGGCTACTGAGATGTGTCCTTGGCTCCCACCTCCCTTCATTGTCTTTCAGTGATTGGATATGTATCTTTTTCTGCATTTTAGCACCTGTGTGTGACTCTTTTCATGCCGAGTATGCGGGTGCTAAGGGGCCCGGGCACCCGCCGGGAGAATCAATTCAGGGCTGATCATCCCTGGCTGAAGAGAATACGAAGTATGGATGGCCCTTTGTTTTGGAATCCATACTGTGCCTCTCTCTGGCCCAGATCTGTGGCACTGGAAGCACACATATTTCAAAATGAGCCCCCCCCTCTAGGCCTCATATTGGTGATTGGGCCTGGAGGCTAGGACTTAGGAACTGGCAACCAGAAGCTTAGAATATTTTCCTTCCGAGTCACCCATGGTTTAAGGCAGCTGCAGCAGGCCCACGGGACACACCACCAGCCGAAGCAGACAGTCCCAAGAAGCAGGAACTTTTTTTTTATTTTTGTCATTTTGGCCCTGTTCTTCCTTTCACTGCTACTTTTCATTCTCCCCCATGGACCGTCATTCTTTTATTTGAACAACACCACCCCCCAAACTCACCTCCCGTACCCTGTTTTTTCCCAGACATTTCACATTTGAATTGCCTTCCCACCCACCCCGGAACATCGCTCATACACACTTTCCTACACCGTTACATTACAGTGTTTGCAAATTGATTTTTGCCCCTCCTGTTTTCTGTAGGCAAATATCTCAAAATGCATACCGGGAAGCTTCTGTACCGCTTTGAGTTATAGAACGCTAATGCTTTACAAAATATGCAGGTGTGTCTAAGACCTGCTTAACAGGTGGGCCCAAGGAGTCTTGTTTGACTTCAGGTGTTCATTCAGCTTTTTGATCAGCACTCAAGATGAATTTGCCCACTGTACATGCTACAGAAAAAAATGCTAAATAAAATGAGGGCAGGTGGCACGTTCAGATAAAAGCCTCTCGGATCAAATATGAAATCAGAGGCACCAAAAAACACATTAACACAAAACAATCAGCAGAACAAGGACGATATAATCTGCAATATACCAATAAGTCTGTTATTAGAAGATGGGTAAAGACGATGTAGAAAGAAAATAAATAAATAAAAAACATTCCACAAGGAGAAGTAAAGTACGATACGAGTGTTGGTACTCTGGCTGCATCTAAAATAGAGGGATTCGGATGGTCAGGGAGGCTGGGGTGGCTTCTTTGTCGAGTGAGGTTGGAGGGGTACTTTTGTCGAGTGGGGTTGGAGGGGTACTTTTGTCGAGTGGGGTTGGTGGAGGTGGTGATCAGGATCACAATATTAGGATCAAATTGTTGGATTTCAAGGTCTACAGTAATACTGTCTTATAGGGTTTAATTACTAAAAACACAAATTGCATAATAAAGCCACATGACAACATGTAAAACACGTTAAGCCAAAAGAATACCATTGTGGCTTTAATTTTCACATTGTGAATGGTAAACTACATGTCCCTCTTCTCTGTGAAGTCCCAGCTCACTAGCATGGGGCCATTGGCATTCCACGAGCTCCACTACACAAACCTGTCTTTTGTTTACCAATGAGCGTTCTTCTGGTACTGCAAAAAGGTCTAGTAGAAATCCTGCCATAGTTTCAGGTGGGCATTTAGACCACCTTTGTGGTTATGATTACGCTCTGGTATGCAGGGTATGATATAGACCATGACAAAGCACTGTTGCCCTTTTAATCAAGAAAGATGTTTACTTCTTATTTTCGCTTGAATTGGCAACTTCTTTTTGGTGTTGGTGGTGGTATTCCACCTTGCAGCTGTATCTTCTGTTTAGCGAGCATGTCGTTCTCCCATCCTAGTTGTGTTGCTCCGCCTTTTAAGGGCTGCAGCAACCTGGATGATTATAAAAGGGTGGAATTAGGGGCAGTGATGGCCTACTGGAATGCAACTGGAAGGCTTGCATCTCCTTCTTCCTTGACTTTAGTATATGCAGTGTATGCTAGCCAGTGTTCCCACTGTTCTATGCCCCACTTTCACCAAGTTGCTGACTAAGTGCAAATGTGGTCATATAACTGCTGATGATGTCACTTCCCTATATCATAATGTCATCACCCTGCCCTCAGGTACTTGCTTCGAGGGTTCTATATCGTGGGAATAAAAGCATTACCCTTCACTACTTGGTTGTGGTTGCACTCTTTACTCCTGATCCAAATATATTGTTTATTTTTACAATACGAGTCCCTTTATTACATTGGCCCTCATTACAACACTGGCGGTAACCGATGGCGCTATTAGCACCATGGTTGCTGCCGGTGTTGTAACGAGTCCTCCAATGTTCAATGGGGAATTACCACCCCATTCCGAGGTTGGCCGGGCGGTAATTCCCCATTGAACATTGGCCCTTCCCCATTCCCATTTTTGCCCCATAGGGCTCAATGGGACTGGGGAAGGCGGTAATTACGGTACCGCAAATTGTGGTACCGTAATTACCTCGAAGGTCCCTTTGCGGGTCCCTACTTTAACGGCTGGTCCATACCAGCCATTCAGGTTGGGTCCTGCAAAGGGACCTCGTAATTAGGCGCTAAGGGGTTAACGGTGCTGCAACCTTTTACAGCGCCATTAACCCCTTAGCGCCAGGGTCGTAATGACCCCCATTGTGTGTCAATCTCAATTTTTGACATCAATATCTATTTAATAAGAAGTTGCATTTATGTGATATATTACTTAGCTCCTATTTATTTATTTTGTCTGGAATTATATTAACACTGTTGAGTGCATGTTTATGTTGACATTGAAGTTATTTTCATGAATTATTTTGTTGTACCTGATGAAGGGATTGGTATCCCGAAACGAATTGGGCTGACGTTGCAACATAAAAGAAGTTTTTACCTACAATTAAGTTGGCCTTTGAATATTTGGAATTCTTCTTTTCTGATTTTTTTTTCTCCAAATTTACATTTGAATCTTTAATTTTGAATTAATTAGCTTGGCTTGTTCTCCAGCGTTAAGGTGTGCAGGTTGACAGGGGTATCCAACAGTTTTTGATAAGATTCTATTACCATTATATTACCTCCCCATCAGTGCACTGGAGCCATTGGAGTGTAGACCAGGTAAATAGTGCTTGTGCCAGTCTAGAAGCCCATTCATGTCTGTCGACGCTACATGCTTGGAGGGGAGGGGAGTCTCTAGCATTTGATGCGGCTCCTTCCAGCCCATGTCTCTAATTCTGTCTGAGCTTGAAATGTTGGAGTGAAATGTGTTGAGTTCTCTTTCTTTGCTGATAGCAGATGTCAGAAGCATCTGTTTGAGTACTAAATAAATAGACATTGGCATAAATAATCAGTAGAAATAAAGGCTGAGCTGGTGGTTCAGCAGATCCACTTGCTTGGTAAATGAAAGAGGGCAGCTCATTGAGATAAGTGCTTGCTTCCGAAACCTGAACACAGCCTGTACTCACACCTTTGAATCTTGTCAGGGCCGCTTGTGGCTTGTCTTCTCCTGAGCTCAATGCATTGAGAACCATTAGGTTTGATGGGCCAGTGTAGCAATGGATCAGCTCCTCTCGCCTCCCATTAGCATTTTCACCTGTGGAAACACTGGGCCAGACGTTTTACATTCAAAAAGTATTCTCCATGTTATGTTATGTTATATTATTTGGTAGTCGTATAGTGCTAAACTGCTATGGGTGTGGCTTATACCTTTGAGTAACTATTCAGTATTGCATTACCACAGCAAACTGGGTTTCCATGATACTGTAGTCATATCATTGCCTTCACAATGAGAATATGTAAAACATTCAGAAACAGTCCTAATGTTCTTCATTAGTGGTAGCAGCACTCTAGAGGCAGCAGCTAGGCGTGGGGTTGCTATGAACTGCATCATGCTCCAGTTAGCTGTACAAAGGTTCGAAAGAGAGTGCACAGCCAGTGAGAAATTGGGTGATGCTGGGCATGAAGAGCTATTTAGCTGGTAGTGTGATTGGTACCTGGGAAGTTGTCTGCAAATTCTGGGCTGTGATTTGTTTGCTTATAACACTTAATTAATTACATCCCAGGTCCAACTTGGGTCCTTTCTCTCCACCACCTCTTTCTCCACATTTGGTGTTCCTCAGGGCTCTAACCTCTGACCCTGGCTTTTCAACATCTACTTGGCACCTGTGTCCAACCTCATCTCTACCTTTTCTTCTAACTTTCAGTGTTATGCGGATGACACCCAGGTCTCCTTCAGGCTCTCCTCAGCCCCCTCTCCCCGCTCGCTCAATTCCAACTGTCTTCCACGATTCAGGAATGGTGCACCTCCAACAATCTCTGCCTTAATGCCAGTAGGACAGAGATCTTTCTCATCGGGAGCTGCTCATTGGGACCCCTGCTCTCGCTTTACCTATTTCACTTTGGTTGCCCTCCTTGGGCCCTCTACCATGTGAGGCAAAAAACCTTGGTGCCATCTTTGACTTCACCCTCTCCTTCTCTCCCCACATCCTGGACCTCTTTAAGAAGTCTCACTACCAGCTGCACTTCCTTTTCTCACTTTACACCAGAGCTCACTGTCTCCAGAGCCCTGGTTTTCTCTAGGCTGGACTACTGAAACAGCTTCTTTCTAAATCTACTTGCCTCTACTCTTCGCCCTCTGCAACTAATCCAGAACAGGACTGCAAGACTTGTCCTTGGCCTCAAGCTCAAGGATCGTATTTCTACAGCCCTGAAATCTCTCCACTGGCTCCCGGTGGCTGCAAGGATCAAGTTCAAGACCCTCTACATTGTCCACAAGGCTTCCTGGGGCTGGGGATCACTACATTCAACTTTCTCTTCATAAACACTTTCCTTCTCAAGCCCTTCGCTCATCCACTGCCAACTATCTGAGGGTCAGAGGCTTCTCCAGGCGGAGAGTGGTGGTAGATCTCACTCCTCGCTGGAGCCTCCTTCTGGAACAGCCTCCCTGCCTATCTCAAACTTGAGCAGGACCACCTCAGGTACCGGAAGCAACTCAAGACCATCCTTTTCGCTTCTGTTTTCTCTCTCTGTCGTGCTGACGTACTTGTCTACTGTACTAACTGGTTGCCTGCCTGCCCTCTGAACTTCATGGGTACCAGACTCCTACATAACCAGTAGCCCCTATACTGCCTCCTGGTTTACCCCACACTTATGCATAGTATTTACAACCCTACATTCCCCTGCCTTCTGTGCACTTGCCCGGTGTCCTGTCAAAGGATCTAAAACAAAAGGATTGAATGCCTTTTGTTCGACACCAGAAGGACCGAAAAAAAGGGTTGAATGCTTTATTTATTTATGTATTATTTATTTATTTTGGTATGCATAAAAAAATGTTAAAAAGAAAACGGGGGTTTGAGGTGGACTCACCCATAAAAAAATAAAAAATAAAACAAAAACCAATCCTTTTTTTCAGTCCTTTTGGTTTCGAAAAAAAGGGCATTCGATCTTTTTTTTTCAATCCTTTCACCTGCAACCCACTTACCCAGAGTCGGCACCCCAGCTGCACTTACTTAGGGCTTGCCCTACTGCACACCCTTGCCCTTGCACGATCTGAATGGCACAAGGCCTACTAAGATTGTTTGTTTTTTTCCTGTGTCTTCCCCTTCATTGTTTTGTTGCACCTAGAAACACTTGTGTACAGGCACGTTATAAATGGCTTATATCATATAATATCCTATGGATTATAACAAGGCCATTGAAGATGTTTTACCTTTTCCTGGTTCATCCTGCAGGGCCTCTTAGGGCCTGCATGCAAGGTAAGCTTTGGTAGATTGGGGTAGGGCAGAGAGGAAGGTTTGGCCTTCGGCAGGATGATGATCACTGACGCGGAGAGGGGAAAAGAGGGTACAATTTTTAGAGAACATCCAAACAATCTTGTCTTCTTCCTCAAGCAGTCAGTGCTACACTTCAGGCTTAATGGGGGTTCCGAGCTCCAGAGGCAACAGCACCAGGGTCACACATGCCCTACTTAGGAGAGTCATATTTCTGGTTTCCCCCCTCCCCCCACCGTGGGATTTATATTGTGCAATTGGAGGGGAGTTGGTTCTTGGCTACCAACATTGACTACAGCTACCAGAATTCCCTGAGGCCAACATTGGTACTTATCAGCAACACCTGAACAGACTGCCACCCTGAAGACTGCAAGAGGCATGAAAGCGCTTGGAGGAGAAGAGCAACTGAACTGCAAAAGGTACACAAAGCTAGGAATGAGAGTGCGCGCCTCACCCCCTCTTTTTTCTAAATATTGATTCGGGAGTCCCGGGCTCCAGACGCAGCAGCACCGGGGTCACACATGCCCTACTTAGGAGAGCCATATTGCTGGTTTTCCCACCTCCCCTCACAGTGGGATTTATATTGTGCAATTGGAGGGGAGTTGGTTCCTGGCTACCAGCATTGACTACAGCTACCAGAATTCCCTGAGGCCAACATTGGTACTAATCAGCAACACCTGAACAGACTGCCTGCCTGAAGATTGCAAGAGGCATGAAAGTGCTTGGAGGAGAAGAGCAACTGAACTGCAGAAGGTACACAAAGCTGGGAACTAGAGTGCGTGCCACACCCCCTCTTTTTTCTAAATATTAATGGGGGACTGTGCATAGAAATGCAGTTCTGAAGGGACTCACATGTATAGCAATACAAAGTGAGCATCAGTGCACTAAATGGTCTACGCTGTCTTCTGTGGCTCATTGGCTCTGAAGTCCCATAGTCTAAAATATCCACTAAGATGCTGCACTCGAAGTACAATATCTGAGTGACCCCATGGACACTTCTGAGTGAGCGTAGACTCCTGTTTGTAAGTCCACTCCGGAGTGCTGAACTGTGTTCATTCTGTTCTGGCAAACCATGAGTCTGTGATTTTCCCTTTTGGAAGGCTAGTGGAATTCGAAAGAGAAGGACCTCTTGAGCTAGTGTCACGGAATTCCCCCCTTCTCACCTGAGATCACTCCTTGCAGGATTTCTTGGAGGAAGTCTTCTTGCGCACGGATCGGGTTTTGTACAAGCCCGCGCGAGTCTCCTCTGACTCCAGCATGCGTTCAGCGTTCCAGGATACTTGGATGCTCAGGACGTCCAGGAAGCGAGGAAGTGTACACGAAGGAGGTACACGAAATCCGGGAAACAAGGTAAGAGATGAGGGAGGAATGAATTGGGAAATTAAAGGGTCTGGGAACCAAGGACAGGAGAATAGTTCAGCGAACTCCGGAGCACAAATCTAGTCACTACCAGCGATAGTGTTGAGACGTGCGGGGCCGCAGGGGTGTAGTCTATTTGTGGAATGTGCTATGTCCGATGTGGAAGCTGGTGCAAGGCGTACCACGTTAGATGGCCATGTTGGGAGTATCAAAGAGTGCAAGCCCCGTTGTGACAAGGACCAGGAAGTCCAAAAGGGATGCGTTCTGTGGATCATGACAGCATGCCTCCTCTAAAAACTTGTTCCACCAGGTTTGCCAGGGTGTATGAGATGATACCTTCTGAGCAATCGGGGGGTATTCTGATTAGAAAGTGGTTCCCAGGTTCTTTCACTCAGAGGAAATCCTTTCCACTCGACCAAATACTGAAGTTGACCCCATTTATACCTGGAGTCGCATATTCTGGATACTTCATATTCCAGCTGATTGTCCACAACCACGGGGTTGGTTCTGCAGGATTTTCAGGAGGATCGGATGTAGGGTTTTAATAAGGAAGTGTGAAAAACTGGATGACTCTTCTTCCAGGAGTCTGGTAACTTGAGCCGGAATGAGACTGGGTTTATGATTTCCTTTATGGAAAAAGGTCCATAGTAACAGGGGGCTAGTTTGTTTGGTCGTAAATGTCGAGGCAGTAGTTTCGAGGACAGCCAGACCTGATCACCGATGGCATAAGAAGGCCCTGGTCTTCTTTTGGTATCCGCATAATGTTTAGCGTGAGTCCGGGCCTTTTCTAAATGTTCTTTGGCTTCCTTGTGAACATTGATGAGAGTTTCAATCCAGGAGTCAACTGTTGGTACAGGTGTGGGATGTGGGAGAATGGAAGGTAGAACTGACGGGTGGAATACTTGGCTGCAATAAAAAGGGCTAGTCTTGACTGCCGAATGATCAGAGTTGTTGTAAGCGAATTCAGCCATGGGTATAAGGAGTGACCACTCGTCCTGTACCTTGGTGGCGAAATGACAAAGGTATTGTTCCAGGGTCTGGTTTACACGTTCCGTAGCTCCGTTAGTCTGTGGGTGATGACCCGATGAGAGAGCACGTTGGATTCCTCAAATAGAACATAGATGCTTCCAGAATTGAGAGATGTATTGAGGTCCTCGATCTGATATGATCTTGGAAGGGAGTCCATGAAGGTGAAATATATGTTCCAGGAAAATGCCAGCGATTTCTGAGGAAGATGGCAATTTGTACAATGGTGTAAAATGGGCCATGTGGGTGAATAAATCAATGGTGACTATGATTGTCGTATAGCCCCTAAACGGTGGTAATTCCACGATAAAGTCCATAGCGATGAACTCTCAGGGCCTAGAGGGTCGTGTAGGTTGAAGTAGGAGACCTGCCGGTTTCTTGTTATCATGTTTGTTTTGATTGCAGACTGCGCAAGCTTGAATGTACAGTTTAATGTCTGTTTTCATTTTGGGCCACCAAAATTGTCTTTATATGAGACAAAGGGTATTGGTGACACCACGATGACCGGAGTGAAGAGTGTCATGACAGAGGTTAATAATCCATAGCTGCAGTCTCTGTGTGGGAATGACCAGGGCATTGTACTTGAACAAATATCTGTCTCTAGTTTTTAGACTCCATCAATTCTTTCCTGTGAATTCTATCCAGATTTCAGAGGACTGGGTTTGCATTTGAATGTCTCCCAGGAGACTGACTGCTTGAGCTACAAAAATTGTGTGCGGAAACATCTTTGGGTAGGCCCGATCTTCAAGAGTTTCGTAATCAGGACGTTGAGAGCGTCAGCAGTTATGTTCTGTGATCCGGGGACATGATGGATGTGGAACTGGTACTGGGCCAAGAAGAAGGCCCAACGGGCTTGATGGCTATTCCTATATTCCATAGATTGCAGAACTTGAAGATTTCGATGGTCCGTACCGACCTGGACAGGATGTTTAGCTCCCAGAAGTAGATGCCGCCATGCGGTGAAGGCATGACGGATGGCCAACAGTTCCTTTTCCAAGACAGAGTAATGAGTCTCGCTGCAAGTTAGGGCACATGAGAGATAAGCCATGGGGTGCTCTAATTTATCCTCAAATTCCTGCTTTAGCACTGTTCCTGTGGCATAGTTAGAGGCATCCATCTCCACTAGGAATGGTCGATTAATATCGGGTTGAGCAAGGATAGGGACTTGAATAAACTCTGTTTTTAATCATTGGAATGCCTTGTCCTGGGCTGGGGTCCAGAGGAAGGGGGTGTCTTTTTTCAATAATGTAATGATCGGTTGAACTATCTCAGAAAAGGATGGTATGAATTTCCTGTAGAAATTGGCAAGCCCCATGAAGGCTTGAATCTGTTTCACAGAAGTGGGAACAGGCCAAGATAGTATAGCTTTTACCTTTGAATGGTCCATTCCTATTCCTTCTGGACTAAGGACAAATCCTAGATAATGAACAGAAGTGACATGAAAAAGGCATTTCTCGGGTTTAGCTAGGAATTTGTGTTCACGTAGCCGTTGCAAAACTGCCTTTACAAGATATCATCCAGGTAAAAGATGATGAAGAGGAACAACATGTCAGAAAACACTCTATCCAGGAAGCGTTGGAAGACTGCGGGGGCATTTGCAAGCCCGAAGGGCATGACCAAGTACTCAAAGGGACCAAAGGGTGTTCTAAAGGCTGTTTTCCATTTGTCTCCTTCCCTGATACGGATCAGATGGTAGGCACCCGTGAGATCCAACTTCGTGAAGATTACAGCTCCTCTCACCGCTTCCAGGATATCAGAGATTAAGGGCAAGGGATAGCGGTCCTTGAGGGTGCACTGATTCAATCCACGATAATCAAGACAAGGTCTAAGGTCTTTAGTGTCTTTCTTGGGAACAAAAAACAACAAAGCTCCAGCTGGAGATTTAGATGGTTTTATGGTGCCATTTTCAAGGTTGGTATCCAAGTATCCTCTAAGGGCCTTTTTTTCCAGTTCGGATAGAATGAACATCCTCCCAAAGGGAATCACTGCTGAAGGTTCTGTATCTATAGCGCAGTATTCAGGTCTGTGAGGGGGAAGGGCCTGGACTATAGCAGTTGAAAACACATCAGCATATTAGTGATAGGCCCTAGGAACCTGTATGACGTTTGAAACCATGAGTGGGCCTTGCTGGTCTGTTGGCGTGCTTTCGGAAGTTGTCAAGGAGGAATCCGGGAATAGACAGTGAGACATGCAAAACTCAAAACCAAGAAACAAGGAACCTGCTGCCCAATTGATGTAAGGATTGTGTTTCTGCAACCAGGGCCTACCCAGTACCATGGAGTAATGGGCTGACTTGATGATGTCAAATTTGATCAACTCTTCGTGATGGTTTATCGAAAGTTAGATTTCTTTGGTCTGCAAGGATATAGGTCTTGAAGAGAGAGGTCAACCATCAATCGCCTCCACAGGTTGCATGATACTTCGTGTCTCATATGGAATGTGGTGTTTAAAGACCCAATCTTGATCAATGAATATTCCCATAGCCCCACAATCCACCAAGGCCAAAATGGGGTAGGTCTCATTCTTGGATGACGATAGGAAGGCTTGTAGAATCACTAGATTGTTCTGTCCAGGAGAGTTCAAGGATGGAATAGATGTGGAGCAAACATCTCTCTCTCGAAGCCTTGCTCCATCTAGGATCGGGAGCTGGCGTTTGCCGAACGCCGTGGAGGTGCTAGAGGACATTCTCTAACTAGGTGTTTATCCGAGGCACAATACATGCATAATTCCGTGTGGATCCTTCTCATCCTTTCTTGCGGGGATATGGGTCCACTGAAGGCCCCTATTTGTATGGGTTCTGGATCGCAACCAGAGACTGGAGTAGGGTCGGGTTTCAATGAGGTCTCAAGGGAAACCTTCTGGAAAGGCATCTTGGTCTTTTTCCTCTCTGCCTTCCTTTCCTGGATACGAAAGTCTATCTGCATGGCAAGATCCATAAGGGCCTGGAATGAACTTAGACAAGCCACTCTGGCTAATTCATCTTTTATCTCTTCATTTAGCCCCCTTCGGAAAAGGGTAAAGCTTGCTTCTGAAGACCAATCCGCTTCCTTGGCCAATTGTTTGAATCGTCTGACATACGTAAGCATGTCCTGGGATCCTTGCCGAAAGTCAAGTAGATGTTCCTGGGCACTATATACCTGTTCTGGGTGATCAAACATGGTCTTAATGGCCTGTATAAATCCATTGTAATCATCCAGGAGGGCATCTACAGAATTGACTAAAGGAGTAGTCCAAGTCATTTCATTCCCAGAGAGGTGCGAGATTATAAAGCCCAACTTCGCCCTGGGAGTTGAAAAATAGTAGGGCTAAAAGGTAAAGTGGACTAAACAAGAGTCAAGGAATCCAAGAAGGGTTTTTGCAGACCCATCGTATTTGTCTACAATGCCACCCAGTAGCACGCTTTCCTTTGTGGCAGAATCGCAGGACAAAACTAGTTGTTTCAATGCAGCATTTTCCGCCTTTAAATTCTGCACCTCGGTCATTAATTTTTGAATGCCACGCATGAGATCCTGAACGGCCTGTTCCATGTTGGTTTACTGTCATGGAATTCCCTCCTTCTCACCTCAGATCGCTCGTCTTCTTGCGCACGGATTGAGTTTTGTACAAGCCTGCGCGTGTCTCCTCTGACTCCAGCATGCGTTCAGCGTTCCAGGATACTTGGATGCTCAGGACGTCCAGGAAGCGAGGAAGTGTACACGAAGGAGGTACACGAAATCCGGGAAACAAGGTAAGAGATGAGGGAGGAATGAATTGGGAAATTAGAGGGTCCGGGAACCAAGGACAGGAGAATAGTTCAGCGAACTATGGAGCACAAGTCTAGTCACTACCAGCGATAGCTTTGAGCAAGCGGGGCCGCTGGGGCGTGTTCTATTTGTGGAATGTGCTACATCCGACGTGGAAGCTGTTGCAAGGCGTACCACGTTAGACGGCCATGTTGGGAATATCAAAGAGTGCAAGCCCCGTTGTGACAAGGACCAGGAAGTCCAAAAGGGACGCATTCTGTGGATCATGACAGCTAGTGCTTGGCTGCTCTGCGAAACATGTCTTCCAGAGCTCACTTCCTGAAATGCAGTTTCCTCCTATCTTAAAGGGATGCAGTTTGTTGGCCCTCAATGCGCACAACTCAACAAACCACCATTTCTCATGCATTTCACAAGCGTGGAAGAGGTTTGGCTTAAGCTAGGATTGCACATACCTAGAACTAGGGAAGAGGGGATGAGTGAAAGAGAGAAAGGAGGCAAAAGCACAACGTCCACACATTTTTCAGAAAACAAGTTGCATAAAAAACAAAAACACTTATTCTAATGCCAATATTGCCTTTTTGTATATCACTCATAGCCAGCTTGTTCCTGCATTTCTGTTCTTTATTAATAATAGTAATAATAATATTTGCCATTATTACTATTATTAATAATACTAGCATTATTATTTCCCAACTCAATGGCACTATCCACCGTAGAAGCAAACCGGTCTGCTAGAGCCCTAGCTTGTGTATGCAGTTGGCAGACACATCTTGGAAGCAGGTGATTAACTCTCTGAGCCATTTTACTAGCTTGAGGTTAAGAGCAGAGAACGACAATCATTTTTAGCAGGATACTATTTCTGTCTAAATATACAACATTCCTGCTAAAATCCCAATTGAGAGTCACCTTCATTGTTCCCATTTTAATGTCTCTACTCGTAAAAAGAAAATATTGATACTCTGCTTACTGCCACATGCCTAGAGCATCACGGCACAAAAAATAACAGCTGTCATGATGCTCCTAAATCAGTCATATTATTTGTATAAATGGAGTACAACGTTGGAGTGGGTCCACTGAGATTCTGGTATATGAGCCGACAGATCAGCAGCTTGATCAGGGAACCCTGCCTGATAACAGAGAAAGGACCAGTGTTTGGAATTATGAACACACTTGCAAAGAGACATCTTGCTGCCCTGCATCTACACTGATTTGGGCCCACATATCACGTTGTTGGGTACTACCTGGCACCGCTATCATTCTCTTCACGCAGAGGTAACCTTGGCACCTGTCTATGGATCTGAACTTTGATACTTATTTAGAAGTCTCATTCCTCTCTGATTAACCAAATGATTGGGAGCAGTAGTTCAAGGAAATCTAAACAGCTATCCCCAGCACCGTGAGAAGCAGAAATGCTTGATGAGGCAACTAACTCCACTGTTATTTTTACTTCCTAAAGACTTTTACAGAGTATTTGTATTTGGGATCATACAGCATAAACTGAGCTAGGGAGCAACAGAGATCTGTAAAAATAACTAGGGGTTGACAGATGTCGGTGAAAGGAGACGTTATATGTTATATCAGCTTGAAAATCCCTGTTCTGGGGGGGCGGGGGAGGGTTATATATATATAGGAGTAGCAGTCCCTAACTCGCCTCGAGGTCTTGAGTTCGTTAATGAACTGTAGCAGAATGGGAGCTGTCCACACTGCGGCTGGAATGGTGTGCCAGAAGGCTAGGGTGTAGCAAGTGAATGCCTCTTTCCTGGTTTTCTCTTTGTGTGCCAGTTTAGCCTCAAGCCTCACAATGGTCTGGCCTTTAAAGGAGCTAAAACACCTAATGGGACTGGGAAGCCAACCCTCGCATAAATGCGGGGAGCGTGGTCAGAGCCGCAATGCTTAGTTCTCAGGTATTTATTCATTCTCTGCTGTTTATCAATCAGAACCTGAATTAGCTATTAATATTTACCCTACCGCCAGCACGTCTCTTAAAAATGTTGCTAAATACTCGTTCGCCGGCAAGTCATGCCACAGAGGGTGTGGATTAAATTTTGTCTGCCGACTTCGATCTTGAGATTCTGACAGAAACTTGGCTATCTGAGGCCAATTTGCATTCCTTGCAATTGGCCACACCAGTTGGCTATAGGATCTTGGACACAGATCGGGTGGGACAAAGAGGTGGGAGGGTAGCAATACTTTTTAGAGATAATCTTAGAATATTTACATCTAGCATAACAGCACTCGATGCTTGTGAGGCCCTGTTTGGAAAACTGAATCTGAGCTACACTACTACTCTTAGCATTACGGGTGGTCATGGCGGGGGAAACCCATAAAATAAGGTCCAAACCATAACAACTATAAGTGCATGAGCAAAGTGCACACGTTTAAAAAGGGTGTCTATGAATAAACCTAGAACTCTTATGAACATCACTGTACATTTTCGACAAACGGTTACTGCACATTGAATTTAAAAGGTGATCTTTCATGTAACTCACTAGAATTAAGCTGGGTTCGTGGAGAATACTTAGGCTGAAGATAACATGCACAATTACTCCTTTCCAATCTCAATGTCATTGATTTGGTCAAAGACATTTATGCAGTTGCATACATACGTCTTTACCAGTGGATTTGCTGGTGGAGCATTTCATCTTAAGGAAATGGCCATTATCTCCCTTGTGGAGCATGGCATCCTAATGGAGCCTCACCAGTACAGATCAGGAACGCTCTAGGGATTAAGACCCTCCACCCGGTTGTTAAAGAACAACAAATCTGGGTTTGTGCCAATGATCTTCCTCTGCTCCTGAAACATTTTCCAAACCCTGTATCCATTTCGCTAAAGAAAACGGAGTCCTAATATGGTAATCCAGGGTGTAATTTTAAGTAGTCTACATGAGAATTAGGCATCCTATTGAGAAGTGCACTGGGCATTTGGAGTGGTGCCTTCAGTAAAAGGAATACTTGCATTATCCAAGTTATTTTAGATATGATGACACTGGGTTTTACCAGGTGCATGCTGCAGATAGTCAGTCTTAGGTAGATGCATGTTGCTCTTTGCACCCCCTGTGCCTTTGAGAGAGAGAGAGATGTCTAAACATGAACATTGCTCTAACGATTCATTGCTTCTTATAAATCATTCCCTTACCTCCCTGGTAGTTGCCGTGTAGTTATGGGTAAATTTCTGTTTCCATAGGAAGAGCACTTTTTGGGCATCTTATAACTCTGCGCTCCCTGGATGAATCCTCACTAAACTTTGCAAACAAAGTATACCGGCCACTCTCAATGTTTTGGCAAAGTTTGGTGATGTTTGGGGCAGGGGGAGAAACGTTATAGGGGGGGTCCCAAAACGTCTTTTTTTCCCATAAAGTGAATGGGGGAAATCCGTTGGACGGATTTTGACCAAATTTGCGGCAGGGGCTTGGTCCCGAAAGCATGCTTCTGTAAATTTGGTGCCAATCCGTCCACTAGTTTCCTTTAAAATGACTAAAGAATATGTCTCAAAACATTTGTGATATCTATGTCCGCTCCGCGATCACACTTCCCTGTTTGCTCCGCGGACAGCATACTGATAGGCCAGGAGGGTGGTGTTGTGACCGCGGACACGCAACGTCTTCGATGATTGGCTGCAGAGAGCCGTGATGTGCGTCAGAATGTGTGGCTGCGCCCGACATCTTGGATCCAAACAAAGCGCAGTCGCCACCAGAGGCGAAATGCTGTTTCAGACATTGTTTTGCTCTCCTACAGTGCTTGGGGAGGTTCACAGAGTAAGAGATGGGTTAAATAGTGTTCTTGTTTTGGCAGCAGTTGTTAATGATGTTTTTGCCACCTGAAATGCTGGTTCGGAAACTACTTTGATATCCTACAGTGCTTGGGAAGGTTCAGCGAGTATGAGATGTCTGCAAAAATGTACTTGTTTGGGCGGCAGGTGTCAATGATGTATTGTCTATGCCCGACTTGTTCGTGATGTTTGTACGTGCAGAAAATTAGTGGACTCATAAGGGTAGTATTTCTGTCTGTGGTGTGTACAGGCACCTTGAGACTGTTGTAAGGACACGCGTGGTGTTAGCGCCCCTTGCAATTGAGTAAAAGTTGTTATTATATTATTTTTTACTATGGGTGTGCCACTGAATAGGACGCCGCCATGGGTGTGCCATGCTGCGGTGGTTGTGGCCTGGGCCTACAGTCTTGGAAGTATGGCCTTCGGCCTATGGCCTACGGCCATGCATCCAAGACTGTAGGCCCAGGCCACAACCACCGCAGCATGGCACACCCACGTATACACCTGTTCTATTAATTGTCGATTAGATGATTGTGGGGAGTGTGTACAGTCTTGGGTGCATGGACGAAGGCCATGCACCCAATAACTAAGTTATAAGCACTGGAGGTATCAGCCACTGTACAACCACATACTGTAATATCTATGAACATACAGCTAGGAGTGTAGCCTCTGGCAAGACAAGTGAGGCATACCGCACCTATGGATACACCCGTACTTACACACATCACTCAGGTGGTTGTGGCCAGGATGCAGACTTTTGGATGCATGGCTGCAGTCCGTAGCCCGTATGCCTTACTCGTAAAACTCTAGGCCCTGCCCAGATTCAGCACATCACATTACAGGAATGCATTCACCCATACTATAGTTTAGTATTTTGATTGTTTTGGGGAGGGTGTACAGTCTTGGGTGCATGCCCAAATGCCATGCACCCAGAAACGACTTTATAAACAGTGCTGTTATAAGCCAATGTACACACTTACAGTGAAATATGTATGGAGAAATATAGAAATCTGTAGGTCCTGCCCACAACCACTGCAGCATATCACACAGGCTGTGTTGTTATGGTGAAGTTGCTGTTTCCATAGGAGGAGCACTTTTTGGGTGCTTTACAACTGCGCTCAACTTGGACGATTCCTCACCAAATTTTCCAAACAAAAAAATTCAGACCCTTTACATTTCTTTGGAACGTTTGGTGATGTTTAGTTCAGGGGGAGGGGAATTTATAAGGGTAGGGAGTTTCGCAAAGCATCTCTTTTCCCCTTACACTGAATGGGGGAAAAAATTTGTGCCCACAATCATGTGCCACTTTCTATGATCGGTTGTGCAACAGTGTCAAGTACGTCAACTTTGTATGGTCCCCCTGTAATCTTTAAATAATGTTTTGGTGTATGCAGACATTGCCAGACCCACACACAAAACTAGACAGCATTGCCCTGATCACAGTTATATAATAATACTTCAGAAGGTCACCATTGAGGGGGTTGGAATGGGATGTGGGAGCACAAAATGAAAAAGTGAAGTTTTCTTGTCTCCAAACTCATTGCACCTTTGTGTTCACTGTACCACTACCAATTAGTGCGCATGGGTTGAAATGTTTTCGGAACAATATTGCCGTCAGACTGCCGTTCTAAGTTTTGAAAACTAAGGCCACCATCTGCACTGTTCGCTAGAAACAGTGGCTCTGGAAGTGTATGCGAGTAGCGGCTCTCATAATTGAATTGCAATATGCTGTTGCAAACTAAGAATTTTTGTGCCTTCTGCATGAAGGTCACATGAATTGTTTTTTTGATTGAACGCTCAATACACCCATGCATCTGAGTGATTGTATAAGGGGCTTTTGTTTTTTGACCTTGAGTGAAAATGAAACCTTACAAGAAATTCAAGAAATGAAAGGGTCCCTTGATAAGGTTATGTTTTAAAAGGTTTGTTAGGGACATGCAATATCAGTCCACGAAGATTCTCTGATGTGAATACATTGGTGTCTGACTTGCAGTTCCAGAATGGAGGCCGTACATATTATGTAAGTTTACTTTTGCCCACTCTCCAGCAGACCACCCTTTATTTTTACATTACCAAAACTATAATTGTGCCAATATAAGTGACATTTTATGTTTCTACGCTGTTACATTTCTCCTCCAATATTGCCAAGTGCACAGGTTTCCCATTTGTAGGGTCTGCGTACACTGCTCCTTCTTTAGCATTGCTATTTATTAGTTGCAATGTTATGTTTGTGCACATAGGTTTGTGCATCAGTTTGCACATTCTTGTGGTCTTCTTTGAAATCACGAGCCGTACTTTTCCTTACACTGTCCATTCATTTTGCTTTCCTAACTACACTTCTTTCTGTGTAGTTGCTATCTTTTTTTCTCTTACGGCGCATGCAGATTCTTGCGGTTTCAGCACTATTTCCATAGTAACATATGGTCATTAGAAACATTTCACTAAAATGTCATGTTTGAACGCTTACATTTCTGTATTACTTTGTCACTTGTTTGTGTCTTCTTGTAAAATATTTTTGGTACAGGTTGGTTACTGACACGTAATTTTTGTAACGTTTGCCCTCCTGGTATATATTGCCGTATTGTCCGTGCCATGGCTTTCAGATGCCGAGTGAAGGCTTTTCCGGCTGTCAAATACAACTGCTTGTGGGCGGATTCCTGTGCATAACAATTATGTGGGACGATACCCTAAGCCCGCTTTGTCCATAAGCTGAACTCACTACTCGGAGCAACATAACATAATTTATGGTGCTGTAGGCTCAAGGTTACGACGCCTTCTTGAAAATCACTGTGGACACAAAGCGCCTGCTTTATCAAAGAACTCATAATCTTTGTATGCAAAAATAACAACATGCTCTTCATCGTTACCTTTTGCAATGCCCCTCTTTCAACCATTGTTATCATTTCATTCTCAATGGGATTACTCCGAACATCTCTGACAGTTTGTTGTTAAATAAACCTACTTTACAAACTCTAAAATGTTTACGTTTTCTTTAACAATCCACTCTATTATTTGCAAATCTAAGATATTAGGTTGTACGTCGCTGTATGTTTATTTACAGATTCTGCGTCACGTCACTTATTTGTGTTTTTAGCCGACTACCATGGAAAGGGAAGAGGGGCTATGTATGAAATAACCGCCTTCTATTTCTATGGTGTCCAACTTGAAAAAGGATTTTGTTTTGTAATCCGACCCCACAAAGCGGCCCCGGGTTCTAACAAGTAATCCTCCTTTTTAGTAGCACTCGTTACTGCATGGCAAATTTACACTATTGCTGGCAAAGGCTATTGTGTCTATGTATTTTATTGACAAATATGCAGTACTTTGAGTGTATGTCATTTTTTTTAAATACATTTATTTGCACTGTGAAAGGGCTCTATTAACGCAATGTTTACTTTGTGTACGGGTGGCTTTCCTTTTTGAAACGCCAGATAATAAGGCAATTTGCGAACGGCAATGAACAAAGAGCCAACCAACGGTAATATGGGTTGGTAGATTTTTGGCGAGACATTTTGTGCGTTTCTTACTTTCAAGGCAGCGGCACTGTTTCTTGTGCTTCTTCATTACAGCAGTAATATTTAGTAGAACATTTTATTCACAAGTCGCTATACATAAACTGATGTACTAAAAACCTGTAAAATTCACACGAAAAAATGTTGTTAAGGGAACGTTATGGTTAAGTTGCCCTACCAAAAACCTGTGCACTTTACTAACAAAACTTTTCAAACATGCCATTATGGTTCAAAGTAAAACCGAAAAACCCCTGAAATTCGCCAGTTATGGTAGGCTAACCAACCATAACTGCCTGCATCACTGTGCGCTGCTAACACTAACAACCAGAACATCAAAGATGGCATCACAAATGTCATTAATGACATCACTGATGACATCACATTTGTAATTACTTTACAGACAAGAGGTTGTAAATATAATTTTGGCAAAAATATATGAGGGGTTATGAGGACATATCTAATAAACTACATACTTCATCATGAAATTAATTGTTGTACAGAAAATTCTATTGCAGTGTTCTTTCTAGTACAGGAACCTACGCATACAGAAATGTAGATAACGGTTGCAGCATACCCCATAGAGGTGCTAAATTTGCACTTTGCAAATTTGTTTAGTAAAACCATGAATGCTTCTGTATCAGACTTTTCTGGTCTGTGAAACATGTACTAAGTTGCTAATAATGCATCACTTACTACATATTTGTGGTAATATACACAAAACATAAATAGGCTACAATGCATACAAATATGGGGCTAATATATGGAGAGTACAGTAAGGAAACACGAGGCAGTATATTTACCAACTGTGTATAATCCACATGATTGTATGCACATACAAAAATGATAGCTTTGTTTCAGGCCTGCTTCTTCCCCTATATATGTACTTCATACGATGCAATTAAAATGTACGGAACATATTGTCAAATAATTTGAGGATAGCAATATGTATAAATCTAATACCTTTTGCGCGTTAATTTTCCGACTGTCAGTAAATAAAACCGCCTGGCCTAGATGTGGCAGTAAGCAAAAATGAAATGGCCACACATGTGATGTCATCAGTGATGCCATCAATGACATTTGTGATGTCATCTTTGATGTCCTGGGTGTTAGTGTTAGCAGCGCACAGTGATGTGGACAGTTATGGTTGTTTAGCCTACCATAACTGATGAATTTCATGGGTTTTTCGGTTTTACTTTGAACCATAATGGCACGTTTGAAAAGGTTTGTTAGTAAAGTGCACAGGTTTTTGGTAGGGCAACTTAACCATAACGTTCCCTTAACAAAGTTGTTTCGAGTGAATTTTACAGGTTTTTAGTACATCAGTTTATGTATAGCAACTTGTGAATAAAATGTTGTACTGAATATTACTGCTGTAATGAAGAAGCACAAGAAACAGTGCCGCTGCCTTGAAAGTAAGAATGGAATGATGGAATGAGTTTACGTTACATCAAAATGTATTACCGTGCTTTCCTCTACTCGCAGAGGTTATTGCTGGATCAGTGACCTGGGTAATGGTGAGTAACCTGGATGATGGTGAGTAACCTGGATGATGATTTGATCAAACCTTAGAGGTACCTAATAACATATCCATTACTTCAAGCTACACAAAACGAATGAAACATCAAAAGAGCAGGACATCCCTTAGAGACTTCTTACAAAGAAGTGGGTTTAAATCTGTCAGAAGCAGACTATGTGCGCTTTCTCATTTGCTGAAGCTTTCATCTGGTAGAGGTGAAAATCATCTTGTGGACAAATCTGTACATTTGTGAAATTAGGCACAATCCTGAGTTGATATATAAGGATAGTCCCCATTATCGTCAAACATGTATTTACAATACACACATAGCATGATGGCCAAGGGGATGAAAACCCAACACGTTTCACCACTGCTGAAGCTTGGTCATGGGTAGATGGCCCTTATTTTTTTCTTTTAAATATAATCACATCCTGCAATGAATATAACCTCCATAGTGTAACCTTGACAGCCATCTAAGAATGGCAAACATGTTCCTAAAACACAGTATTAACTACAACAAATTCTCTCCAAATCTATAACATATATGTAGAGTTTTACTATTGTATTGTATTTGGTTATTTATATAGTGCTCTTTCCACATTTGTATGTCCTCAATGCGCTTTGTGATTGAAATGCCCTCAGTGACCGTAGTCAATGTGATGGAGGTTCTAAAAGTCTAGATTACGAGATGCTTTTGTGCATTTTTGCCGGCTTAGGATTTAGGTGGCTGGCTAGCAGCCCAAAGGTCAGGCACATGGGTGGGCACTGTTGGTGGTTTAGGATAGAGTGCTATTGTTGAAGATTCGATGATTGCCCAGCTATACCAAATTTTCCTTTCATTGGTAGTTGCTGTATACTAGTGGCAGAGGTGTTGAGGCACATCAGGGGTTTCAGTGTGGACGGCTACGTGAGTTGCTAGACCGGAATGGCATAGTCATAGCTGAATTCTATGGTGCATGGATATTTGTCCGTGCCTGCAGCCTGTGTCCACAGAGGTGGTGTAAGGCATACGTACTGTATGCTTTAATAAAGTTCGCCTGCAGCGTTCTTTTATTTTGTCCAAAGTGGATGGCATGGTCTCATTGTTCATGGTCTCTCTGGAGCAAAAGTCTGAGCAGTAAGGGCTAGTGAAGTTTATTGCGGTGTGCCTCAGCGAATGCTACCGGCTTCCCTGGTGTATTTATCGGGTACAAGTGTTTTTGTACTGGGCGGCAATAGTTTGTCAAGGTGAGCCAAAGCGAACGCTGCGGTTATCCATGCTTTTGGAACTAGGAATATTGTTTACCAAAGCTGCAGGCCAATTAACATGTGGAAAAATAGAGAAACGGGAGAAGGGGGAAGGTGGGTAGAGAAAAACACACAGAAAGACATACATATCAACCTGTACAAATTGTGACATGTGATGAAGTCACTCCTGACCAGCAAAAAGAAAGGAACATATATAATCTAAAAGAAGAGGTACAGACCTATAATATCCATGCTACACTACTACTAAAACAAATCTGTAGCTAAAAAAAAAAAAACAAAGCCTTCAGTAATGTTGTGCCCATTAAGAAGATAAGAACACAATTGCATGATCATATGTTCCTGAATTTCTATTTGTTCACACTCGCTGTTTCCCTCTATTATGCGCGTACTGTGCACCAAAGAGGATAAGTCACAATTAAAATTCTCTTCATAATTTGTTGCCAAGGGATATTTCCAATGCTGCTACATGTTCTGGTACTTTCCACATTGAATGTCTGACAGGGGCTCCTGAGTATGTGTACTACAAAGGCAGAATTACAATTAATAAACTGGCATATATTGCACTGTATCCCTGCCCAGGTGTCACAAAAAGTTGTCAATTTGTTTAGACCAAATGTACTAACTACATTGGAATGTCACTTGTAAGCTTCTAATGTTGTACTCATACACTCGTTTTCAAGATTCTTCTTGCCAAATGAACTGTGTACTAATTAACCACACAATGCAGACATTCCGAGGCTGGTGCAAAGGGATTAAGGGCACCGGTAAGGACACCGGTGAAGTAATTCCTTTGCGCCCTATTCCGCGGTCCCTTTGCGGGTCCTGCTAAGGCCGCCTGGTTTTACCAGGCGGCCTTAGCGGGAGCCGCAAGGGGTACAGGGAGCAAATAACGGTACCGCAAATTGCATCACCGTTATTTGCACCTTCCCCATTCCCATTGAGCCCTCTGGGGGCTCAATGGGAATGGGGAATGGTATTTTCAATGGGGACTTACTGGTCCTGCAAAGGTCCAAATAGACCGGTAAGTCCCATTGAATGAGGGCGGACTCGGTACCGTTATTGGAGGCAGCCATGGTGCTATTAGCGCCATGACTACCTCCAATCTCGGAATGAGATCCAATATGTTAAATGCTAAACTACTGTGATGAGCAAAACATTGTTTTCTCATGTCATCCTGTAATTCAACCTGCCAATGTTTTCTGACTATATGGCACACCTCATGTTCTTGCAGGCTGAAGCCTTTGATTAATCTGGGCTCTTTTTGGCATTTCTTCTTTCAGAGGATTTGGTGTAAATAGACTATTCCTATTAACGTTTTAGATTTTATCCATAGCCTTTATTGGGCACCATTGTGAATCAATACAGCGCTGGTAAATATTGTGTGAGGCCTGTTCTGCTACGAGGTTCTGTAGCCCTAAGTAGTTCCCCAAAAACGATGTAAAATGTTGTTCTTTTAGTGTGCACTTGTGGCATGCAGAATTAAATTACATGCTATGGGTTTAATGAATAAGTCAATAACAATTTTAAAGTCACACACTTTAATTGTCAAGTCTAAGGGCCTCATTCCGACCGTTGCGTTAACCATGGCGCTATTAGCGCCATGTTTGACGCCGGTATTTTTCCAACTCCGCCATGGTGAATGGCGGAATTACCGCCCCATTCCAAGGTTGGCGGGGCGGTAATTCCCCATTCACCATGGGCCCTTCCCCATTCCCATTTTTGGCCCATAGGGCTCAATGGGAATGGGGAAGGCGCTAATTACGGCACCGTAAATTACGGTGCTGTAATTAGCTCCTAGGTCCCTTTGCGGGTTGCTTTTTTAATGCCTGCAAAAAGCAGGCGTTAAGTACCAACCCGCAAATGGAAATCGGAATAGGGGGGTAAGGCTTTAACGGCACCAGTCTCGTTACCGGTGACCGTTAACCCTTACCGCCCTACTCGGAATGACCCCCTAAGTCATTACATGTTTCATTACTGTATTCAAAGGAGAAATTAAATTTGATCTCCATGGAATTGAGGTCGCCTGTGTATTCCTTCAGAAGAGGAATGCCTGCTTCCCAAAGAAGGAAAATATGACATAAATCACCTAGCCATCATATTATATGCTGAGTGCCTTCACTTTTATCATCTCTTTCTTCCCATCAGTCAACCATGAAGTTGTCATACACTGGTGTGAAGCATCACCCCATTGCCATGTATATTTTTTTGTTTACATACACCCAATCCTTAAATAGACAATTGTTATTATTTTGACAGATTTCTATCATTTCAAAGAGCACCTAAATATGAGCTATATAACTTGCTAATGGATGTTCTAGAAACCTCCTCAGCCCCTCAATACCATAACTGAAATTTTGGAAGTACGTAGATGATCCCCCCCACCCACTTGAAATGCTAAACTGTCAGAAAGACAACTAAGGTATCCCCTAACTTCGTCCCATCGAGTATTTCACTGGTTGACCATGGAGGAATGTGTTAAATTTAAGGAGGCGTGCCTTGTTTTTAAAAGCCTGAATGGATTGGCACCGGCTTGTTTGAGTGAGAAGATATTGCGCTTCCAACCCCCTATGTGTTTATGATGAAGACATCTGTTGTTCCTTAATGTTCCTCCATCGGTGTGCGTATCAAATGGAGACAGGCGATTGATTTTCAGTCTTTGGTCCAAAGCTGTGGAATAACATTCCAAAAGAGATTAGGGTACTTTAGACGCTCCAACATTTTTGTAGAACACTCAAGACATCCTTGTTTAAGTAAAGGGGCAATGGGATGCTATGGAGTCTACTCTGGCTACTAAAATTGATTTTGGTTTCTACATTGCTTTGGTGAACTTTATTATCAGCTGTGACTCTATACAGTTAAGTCCGTCATGAGCTTGTAATAAACATTCAAAATCAAATCCCCACGATATATGATATGAAGGTTTGGACGTCGGATCAGAAGCCCTCCAAAGAAGAATGGATTGAAAGTCTTGTCTCACTATCTGCAAAGGATGAAATGTCCTTTCTTAATAGCGAATGTTCAGAGAAGTATGAGTCCCTATGCCTGCAGGCAAAGAACTTTATACTTGAACCTTCAACATATGCAATTCACCCTCCCACCACCCCCTTTCGCTATACTTTCTTTCGCTCCTGCTCCATGATGTCCCCTCTTCTTTTGGCCACACACCTTGTGCGGTACCTAGAAGTTCACAACTAGATGCCTCTAGTGTGGTTGACTCGATGAACCCCAAAAAGGAGACCTGCAATGTTCTCCCTTTCTCTATGTTCCCCTGTTGCAGTAGGAAATGTGATTCATTGAAGGACACATTTTGGGGCTTTGCCTTTTGGAAACATGACTGTGGCGTCTGTCACTTCTCATATTTGTCTTACTTTTTTAATGTAACACTTTTGGTGTATTTGTTGTTGCCTATTTTCAATAAAATGTACTTAATAAATAAAGCCACTGGTGGTTTTACTTTTGCTGAATATATGGTGTTATGAAAAGCTTTGTCCCATGACGCTACCAGAGGTTTAATACTACCATATCCTCATAAAAGTTGGCCATTTCGAAGTGATTGCAAACATTATGCATTCACCCAAATTAATTTGTGAAACTTCGCAACCTGTGTCTAGTCCTTGAGATGCTTGGACGCAACTGTGTTGCTTATTTATATTAAAAGGAACATAGCACTGAGATGCATCTGTGCAGCCCTCCTTATGCTGAGATCGTGCTTTCCACCTAAGCAACTCTGCTTCTAAAACCCTGCAAGACTTCAATTTTTGCAGAGCGGAAACATCTCTGGAAACTAAAAGTAGGAAAACCTCACATTCAGGTTTTGAGGCATTCAAAATGACTATATATGATTCATGGTTACAACCACTTAATATTAAGGTGCACTAAGCCCAGTGTGCATTACGTCCTTAGTAATTCAAAGATACAAGCCCCTTATCAGATACATTTTTCAGTCATAAAAACATGTGGTCATTCCTAAATTCACAAAATGCATTTCTATTTTATGCAAAAGCAGCCAGGAGCCACCATTCATGCTATCTGTCCCCTTACGTTACTCATATGGGTATTTTGAAAGTGCACAATCGGAATGTACCAGACTGCCCATGATGGAATCAAAACCCGCTATCAGAAAATAATGTACAATAGCTGTTATCTGTACCATATGACAACTGAGCATTACCCCCCACTTCTGCTCTCTTTCTTGCTCTGTCCCTGTCTCTTACGCTTTGTCTTGCTGCCTGTCTCTCTATCCCTATCACTCTCCCTCTTTCTGAGAGAGAGTCTTTTTGTCAGGTTTGCGTTTTCTAGAGTCACCACAGCCAATTTTGGAGGCAGCAGTACCAGAGGAAAAGATACATGTCTTAAGGGAGGGTGGGTGCTGGGTTTTTCATGGTTATAAGCAGAATGAAAGCAGAAGTGACAACGGCATACATCAAAGTGGGGGATTGCGCTGATATTTCGAGACATGCATTATCATTGCTTGAATCCTGATGGAATGTTGCCATTACTTTGAGCGCACCTTATCCATGTGGGTGAATGAGTCGGAGATGTATATACGGTACATGGGAGTTGCTGGGGTTCTGACAGACCTTGTTAGGGACCCGGGGACCAGGCTGCAAGATCTATTATTGCATTTGTTATTTTATATTTGTTGTTAATTATTAGTGTTTGTACATAATGTGCCAAATGTGTGGTGTCACCAGCACTACTAATTAAACAGTGGCCAGCACATACAATTAAACATTGCCCTAATGCTCACAGAAGAAAAGATCACTGTTGTCAATCTGGGGAAGACCATTCTAAGTAAGGGGTGACATTTTAAGAGAAACTATTGTGTTTACTCTAGACAAAATAAGATGTTAAATACAAATATATTATGTAATTATACTAACAATGTAAACTGGCTCTATTTAAAGGTGTGTAATGTTTATTTCTAATAATCACATCCAGTATAAATGTAACCACACTAAGACTGCTACACGTATCTAAGTGAGCAAAGCACTTTATCAAATCATTTTAAAATTGACACTCTGGTAAACTCGCATTCTACCCTTTTAAAATATGAATATAAGAAATGGTAATGGGACAAATAACATCAATGAAGGTTCCAGTTTGTTTTGCATCAAATCAAGAACATGTTTGGAACATATTAATGATCACATATCTTTATACTTGACAAATAAGCCAATGACATGCTTTCACCACTAAGTACATAATGCGCACTGGTGTTTCTTCTTATTTAACTTTTTACAGTATTCTACCAAATATTAAAGTGTTTTTAACAATAAACCATTTAAATTCAATTGGACAGCCTCAGGATGCTTAAGAGAGTACTACATGCCCTTGGTATCTGTCACACAGTTTCTTGAATAATGTGAGAACATGTGGTGGTTCCCAGGTACATTTACATATTCAGTCACAAATGCACTGACATAATAAGAGAAGTGTACATAAAGAATGGTGATGCTAGGTTTTGACAGGGCATTTAGCTCAATAAGGCACATATTGACTTATGCACATTTTTATTGGGTCTTAGAATTGAACACTAACATTTTAAGAAGAGGCAATTTACAATCTCTTTGCAGTTAAAGAACTTTCCTTTCTGAAAACCTTTGCTGAGAGCACACACCATTGTGTCATTCCTACTTGGAAAGGGTCACTCTCAGATCCAAACCAATGATCTAATTCTTCTCTTAGCATTAACTAGTTGCTAGTGAGCATTTATTACAATATGAACATACACTATTATTATTTTTTTAAGATACATTGAATGAAAATGTTAGACCCCCTACAAGGTTTGCCACGACCCAAGCCCCCTCTGGCCCCCAGCCTACTCTTGTAATTTCATCTCTCCACATATAGACCCCTTTGTCTATAGTGGCCTTTGTCTGAGGACGAGTTTCCTTGGGGCACACAATGACAATGAATGTTTCCAAATATAAGGCCAACACCCAGCTCAGGGAATTCCTGTGCTGATGCTGTAGAGGAGCAGTTGATATGTTTTCCCTAGGTCCCGCCCCCTCACCACCATCGTATTGGAACAGCAGGAGAATAGCATTTTGTTGGACCTCATGTGTTGTCCCTATACCACATTGAGTGTATGAGACATGATGTGCACTCAGGCAACCATACCGAATGTACCCTCATAGTGAAAGAGTGGAAGGATGTCAGCATGCACCGTTCGACATCAGGGAGTGCTGAGTGAAATCTGAGAAGGGCAGAGTGATTTCATGAAGGAAATATATGAGGATATACTGAAACATTATGAAAATACTTAAGAGTAACAATGTAACTGCAGTGACAAGAAAAACATGTACAAAATGATCATGTAATCATATATACAAAGAAGATAAAGTAACTTCCTGACCAATGAGTGTAAATATGCAGTAACGCAAGGTAGATGAGACACATAGAAGCTTGCTACAGAGGAAAGAATAACGTGGCTAGGACGGCCATGATAGGCAGATGGACATCGGCTCATGTTAAGACTCATTCTTACTACCTCAGAGACAGACCCGGTATGCAGAGTCAAGAGACACTGGAGAAACAGCTTTGTGTGCAAAATAAAGAGGTCTCTATAGTGGCCTGGGATGAAGGGTGCTATTTTAAGGAATAATTGCAAGGCACAAAGGGAGGCAGATGGAAAAGCCATGTACGTAAGAGATATTTCTCTTAGATTATAGACGTATAACACATTTGCAAGTGCCAAGTATTGGACAATTAAAAGTGGAAAAGGTCTATACAAGATAGAGTGAGCAATTCTCTAGAGGTTAAGAGGAGCAAGAACACCCAGTATAAGTAAATCAAATAGCAGTAGATAGGAGGTCAAAATGGCCAAATTTGCGTTCTCCTCAAATGTGATCCAGAAGTCAAAAACAAGGGCTATTCATTAAGCTCCAGATTAAGATCGAGATGTGCTTACACTCCCTCAAATGTCCCAGAACAAAGAGCAGACTAACCACAATGTCAACTACAGATGGGAAACTTTGGCTTATTGCCGGACTGATGAGAGATGATGGATTCATTGGGAAAGCAGGGAATAATCTGGTGTGACTGAGCACCTGGGTTTCAATTCGCTTATTTACTGCTAACGAGCCGAAAGTGCAAGGTTGGGTGAGAATGCCAACCAATCAGCAGAGGGTCTGTAGGGCAACGTGCAATACAAAGTTGCAAAGACCAATTTGCTGCCATTTTCTTTGCTATAATCAGTATTATATGTATTTAGAGGTAGTTTGAGCCGTCCCTTACAGATAAGAGGCAGCCAATGAAGTAATAATCCCTACGTAAACCATGGGTACATATGTTCCCTTAACTATTCCTTCCCTTCAATGGGTTTTGCAGTTTGCCAAATAGGATGACGTTATGGATGATGCATATTGGGGTATATAACCTCTGTATAATCAAGTTTGTGTGTGAGTGTGCGAGCCTCAGTCTGTTGTTCGCCAGTTTTCCCTGCTATATTGAACTGAGAATAAAGTAGTATTTTGCCATATTTTCTGAGCCTGTCCAGTTGTTTGGTCAGAGATCTTTAATTGTAATTGCATCTAGCACGAGAGGCGGTTCATGGTGCTAGAGAACAATGCTGCTCTCATACTCCGAATCAGCCATCAGCCGAATGCTTGCCTTGTGTTTGCATATTATACTACTATACCAAAAGCATATATTTATTAGCAGTACCTGGACTCGCTCTCTCCCTCCCTCTCTAAGTGATGTTTTTCTCTCTCTCTGTATCTCTCTCTCTCTCTCCCCCTCTCTCTCTCTCTCTCTCTCTCTCTCTGTGAGCAAGGGTCATGTGGGCAGGTTTGGTTTATTTTCTAGGGTCATAGAGTCACCTCTCATGTTGCTGACAGCAGCATGATCAAAGGAAAAAACACATATATATTTGAAGGGGTGCGAGTTATGGTTGCTTAGTGTACCATAATTGGCACATTTCTGAGGGGGGGATTGTTTTTACTTGTAACCATCACGTCCCTTTAATCCGTTTTTTCTGTGAATTTCATAGTTTTTTGTGAATTAAAATGTTTCATGATGTTACATCACTGTATATACATTATTATTGTTATCATCAGCGCATGCTGGGGATGCAAGTCATGGTTGAATTGTCTAGGGCATGAGGGTGGACCGTGACCCCAGCCCCACCAAACCACCCCTGTTATCCACTGCACTTACCCTGCATCCTAGTTCAGTTTCCACAATACCCTAAAAATGTGACCAATAGCCAGTGCTCCTGGCTTGCATGGCCAGTTTCCACAATCCATGGGCATGGGCTTTGGCCATTATGCATTCCCCAATAGTCAAATCAGACTAGACATTTGTACTTGCCGAGGACCAGGTGACAGACAATTTTTTGTACTTACTTTTGACACATTCAAAAAAGTAAAACAGTGCAGATTTGCAAAAGCATGCTTGCAGGTCCTTCCTGATGCTTCCCACGCAGATTTGCTGCAATCCCATACAGCACACTGTGTTGCAGCCACAAGCAGATTTTCTTTCCCCTTTTTTTCCCCATTTAATCCTAGAGCATCGGCCATGCCGCATGCCCCAATAAGTAAATCAGAGTAGGCATTTGTTCTCGCTGAGGGACAGGCCCACTGTCCATCCACCAAACTGATAACACTATTTTTTGTACTTACAGTTGGACACTTTGGAAAAATAAAACACACAACAGATTTTCAAAAGCATGCTCTCAGGTCCTTGATGATGCTCCTCGTGCAGGTTTGTGTAATCCAGTGCAGCACTTAGGGTTGTAGCCGCAAGCAGAATATATTTTCCCATTCAAACCTATGGCTTTGGCCAAGCTGCATGCCCCAATAGGTAAATCAGAGAACACCTTTGTCCTTGCTCAGGGTCAGGCCCATTGCCCAGGCACCAATGTTATATCACCATTTGTTGTACTTACTTTTTAAAACTTTAGAAAAAAAAATACACAGGACAGATTTGCAAACCATGCTTTGAGGTCCTTGCTGATGCTCCTTGCAAATGCTTGCTGCAATCCTGTCCAGCACTTCGGTCACTAGCCATTCAAATCTATCCCATTGTAGAAAGAACTTTACCACATAGCCGGTCCCTGGTGGCCATGCCCACTTTAACCCCACTGCTGGTCCTTCGTGGTCATGGCCAGTAGCCAGAGACTATACCTCAGTCACCGAAGGAATATCACTATGTTTTGTACCTACATTATGACACTTTTCAAAAAATAAAACACGGGCACATTTGCAAAACCATGCTTGTAGGTTCTTGCCAATGCTCCATGCACAAGTTTTGCTGTAAATCCGTCCATCTCTTTGGGCTGCAGCCACAAGCATATTTAAACCTAGGTCTTCAGTCATGCTGCATGCCCCAATAATAAATCAGAGCAGCCATTGGTCCTTGCCGAGGGCAAGTCCCGCTGTCCATGCACCAAATTTATATTACTATTTTTTGTACTTACATTTGGACACTTTGGAAAAATAAAACACCAGACAGATATGCAAAAGCATGCTTTAAGGTGCTTGCTTATGCTCCTCCCGCAGGTTTGTTGTAATCCAGTCCAGCACTTCAGGCTGTAGCTGCAAGCAGAATATTTTTCCCATTCACATTTAGGGCTTCGGCCATGCTGCATGCCCTGATAAGCAAATCAGTGTACACCATTATGAAGTAATTGCAGGGCGGTAGACTAGTTAGATTACTAGTACTTTAATCAGATTACCCTGCTGCAGGTGATGCTGTTCTTTTGTGAAGGTGCCCTTCCTTCTTTGAGTGTTAGGCTTCGAATAGGAGAGTGAGCCCTGTTCAACTGAGCCCTGGGTTATTCAATAAGTAACTGTTGTCGTACTAAAGCGGTCTTGAAAACCATTGATGTTGTTATATTTATTGTTCAAAGTCAGCTGGCACGTGTTTCAACCCTCTAGAGTCTTTCTCAAGGCGTGTGGATTGTGGACCAGTCATTGTGGAAATGAGTCTGGGATGCAATCCCAATATCTTGCTCCGGCATGGTCGCAAATAAGGGTGGTTGATGATTTGGAGGGGTGGCCGGGTAATAATGTGGGTGCCTGGTTCGGCATGCTCAGTAATGATATGCGGATTAGGATAGTTGTGGCACACATTGGGGCTTGCAGTGTATGGAGCAGAGGTCACAGCAATCTGTTGATGCAGTCCTGTCTTGCATTTCGGGCTGTAGCCACGGGCAATGTTTTTTTTTTCCATGTAAACTTATCCCGATTTCAAAAAGCTTTACCACATAGCCGGTCCCTGGTGGCCATGCTCCCTTTAATCACATTGCTGGTCCCTCGTGGTCATGACCAGTAGCCAGATTGTCTGAGTCATGGCCAATCTGACCCCTTCCCATGGCCACAGGCTATACCTCAGTCATCAAAGGTATATCACTATTTTGTGTATCTACATTATGATACTTTTCAAAAAATAAAACACAGATACCTTTGCAAAACCATGCTTTCAGATCCTTGCCAAAGCTCCTTGCAAGAGTTTGTTGCAAATCCAACCATGTTTTATTTTTTTGAAAAGTGTCAAAATGTACATACATAAAATAGTCATATAACTTAGCCCCACTTGAAAAACTGCATTCAGACTTTGGACAAACATTCATGGTTGGGTCTATAATATTTCTCAAATCCTTTGTGCACATTTGTCAAATGGCATCAAAGTTATAAGCCATCCAGAAATGTTAAGCCTCCCATTTAATTGTGCCCCCTCTGGACAAAATCCCACCAAACTCTACACAAATATTCAAATGTGGATCTAAAATCTTTTTGCAAACATTTGTGCAGTTTTGTCGAATGGCAACAAATTAATAAGACTTTCAAATATTATGGGACCCCCCTCTAATTTTTCTCCTTCTTGGCAAAACAGTAACAACCTTTGCAGAACCATTCATGGTCAGGTCCAACTTGATATTGCAAATGGTCATGTAGTTTCATTGAGTGGAGCTAAAGTTATAAGCCATCCAAAAGCTGATATTCACCAAACGTGTAATTCAGAAATAGGAATGGATGTCCACGAACATCTGGGCTGTTTGCAGACTTCAGAGATGAAAAAAAACACTTGTTTTTTGGCTTTTTATGGCCATATCCCTTTGCAGCCTCATCACCCCTCATCTCCCCAGAGATTGTTCAATTAGTTTAAAAAAATGTGATGCTCCTAATGTTTTTAATTGACCAATCAGCGGGCACATATGATGTCTGATTGGTCCATGGGGGTGTCTGTGGACTGAATCAAGAAGTGAGTACACAAACATTTTTTCCATTGCATCTATGAAGAAAACCACACATTTTGGGACCCCTGTATAACTTTGCACTCCTGGATGAAACCTCACCAAACTTTGAAGAATCAATCTGAGGGGTTCTTATAGATTTTGGTGAGGATTTGTCCGGGAGGGCAAAGTTATTAGCCACCCAAAAAGTGTTCTTCCTAAGAGTTGAGCAACTTAACCATAACTACATGGCCACCACTTCTAATGCAAATATCATGAATCAGTTTTTTAAAAAGAAGACCCCATTCAGACATGTCAAACGAGTGTGTCTATTGAAGATGTTGACAGCTTCATACATATAACCAGTTTAATACATCTCAAGCAGCAGTTGGATCCGGGTGACAAATCAGGGATTAGTATTGACAGTTGGAAAAAATCTAAACTGAAATGTAAGTCCACATTTAACCTGCCTGACCATCTGGATGACTTATTGATGCCTTTCAAATTTTGGTCCTTAATGATCTGAAAACATTTTAGAAAATCAGTTAAATTGCAAAAGCAGATAGTCTAACCTCTAAAGCAAGAAAAGCGGTTCATGAACTGCAGAGTTTGACCTCATGTATCATCAAACCCACTGTGAAAGGGAGGAATGTTCTACTTATGAATACAATGGACTACATTAACAAGACCAATAGACAATGGAAGCATCCTGTATTTTATGGTGAGGTAGTAACTAACCTCATTGCTGAAATGGAATTGAACTGGGGTCTTCCAGCCCTTTAAGATGAGGTAGCAATACCTTTGAGATGGATGGGGATGCAGAAACTACTCAAACATCAATAATCAAAATGACTCAGGTAGTTGGCAAAAGGATAACTGTTTTAATGTCAATTATCTAAAACAGAGAGTACAACGGACATCAACGGACATCTCAGCATAAGAACTCTCAATCCATCATTAAAAAAAAAACATTCTTTTATAGCAAAAAAGTGTCATAGGTGATGGCAACCTACGTATTACTAACGTATCCTACTTGGCAAACTACATAAAACCAATGGCAAGTGTGATACAGTCTAAGGGAATATCTAAGTATACGATCCATACTCGTCTACAGGAGTGAACAAATGTGATAGGTTTCTTAACATCAGGTGGGGAATCTAAGCCCTCCCCTAAAACAGGTCACCATGAACGTCACTAAATACATGACGTCCCATTGGCTAGGCAAACTATAGGACACTTAATCATGTGGTTGTCTACCATTGGTTGGCACTCTTACCTCTGTCAGTACTTTTCCACCTACGTCTAGCAGCACGCAGACTGGGATTCCAGGTGCTGGAGAGCTAGTCATTGACCAAAGCTTCCCACCAATTAGCATATTCATCCATCATCACCTCAGTGCTCTGCTGTCAATTGGGGCTTTCAATGTGTCCTTGGGAGTGTTCTTTGCTCTAGAGAATTCAGGGGAGTGAAGGCACGCTCTGCCCTCATGTGTTTGTGTGACCATCATGTTCATCTAACTCATTCCTCCACGTGACTGAAGACCACAAAAGCGAGAAACTCGTGTATTAAAAATACTATTTTCTAATAGACCTCTGACATCTTCCTTGTTTTGTTCATGCCTCCTGAGCAGGAGCTTTGTTCTTTCACACGTTTTGTATCCAGTATCTGCTAACTCTAGCTTGATAAGACCTTTTCTTCTAGGCTCATCCAGTTTTGCCTTTCTGAGATTCACTTTGTAATTCACTTGTTTTCTAACTGTAACACACTGGAACCAAGGCCCAGCTCTGCTATAACACGTAGTGGAAACATACATTCTTCACTCACTTCAATAGATATATATTTATATGTTGTTGCATGCCGCAATCTATTCACTACTTAGCTAGCCTCAAGAATACTTTGTCTGCTTGTATTTCCTTGCATCTTTACACGTGTAAACTGACTTGACATCTTCATCAATTCTGTAGCATACGTTTCTTCATCTTGATCCCGAGATGTCACTTATCTTCAATACTTTCTAGATGCCTTATAGAATGTCTGCATTCTGTAGTCTCTTCATCTTTTCTATGAGTGTCGGCTCACCTCTGCATGATGTCACTATTCAGCTTTTCCATTCATTGGTCCTGCTTCTTCTGGGATTTCATTCAAATGGCCATCGTACTGTCTCGTATTCACTGGTACTGCATGTGTCTCACTCTCTGATTCCCAACATAAAGGCAAGAAGAGCGAGGTGATTGAGGTGGGCTACTTAGCTCCTTCTCTACACACACCCCTCTGGGTGATTCATCAACCACTCACCCATCTTTCTTCACATATCCACATCCTTGTTTGAAGAAATGCTTCTTTGGGATCCATATCTTTTTGACTCCCTTCAGGCATCCAGCTGATTGCACATGCTCATCCTTGTTCCAAGTCATGAGCATGTACTGTCCACTTGAACTGCATTAGATCCTTCTTCCCACATACTTCTTATGGTTCTTTGGATACAGGACTTTTGTTCCCTCAGGTGCATGGATACTGGCCTTCAAAAAGTCTCTGATTTCTTCACCTGTTAAATTTCTGGCCTTCCATCCTGATTCAATATCGATGGTGGTTTTCATCATCATGGCTTTCTTTGCTGTCTTCTTGCATTGTGTGATTATTATCGTGATCACACAAAATCCCAACAACACCACCATGATCAGGGCTCCAAGAAACTTGAACATGTCTGCCATCCATTGTGGAACCCAGGAAAAGAGTGATCCAAACGAGCTGTCATCAGAAATGTCTTCTACTTTGTTAAGCATCTGGATGTGTAGCTTTGTTAGCATCTCTATGGCCTCGGTCAAGGTCCCATTCTCATCATCTTGAGAAGGTATGAATGTACAATATGATTCTCTGATTTTTGCACAAACACCTCCATCCATAGCTGTGATCATGTCCAAGACGTATTTATTCTGAAGAGTCATCTGTTTTATGGCTCTCATTTCCTCTGTTGTAGCATGGAATCCCTCTATAGTTGTGTTGATCGTTTGCAGCAATTCCCATATGGCAATCTGCAGCCATTTGGTATTTGTTCCAACATGGATTCTCAGCATAATGATCAACATAAATTCTGAAAAAGTCTGGCTGAACAGTCTATGCTCATACGGGATGGAGTCAAAGGCTTCTATTGACTTGGCAGAGAAATAGTTTTCCCTCTTCATTCAACTAATCAGCTCCACAGATCTCTTCTTCCTCAGGTGAACATCTGCTTTTGGGAAACTGTCAAGGTTCAAATCACTTTTAGTAATCACCAACGCTGGACCATGAACATTCACCAGTGTGCATGTTCGTCCCCAATACTTGGGTAAGCTCATGTACCTTGTCTCAAAGATTTTTAGCGTAATAGGCATCATTACTGGTGTGTCGCTTGTCAAAATTTCCGGGTCCCAACATATAGGCAGGAGGGGTGCGGGATTTCCGGTAGAAGCATTTGGCTCCTCCTCTACAGTATTAATAAAGTGAATTATGCTGTTAACATAATGCTATTATTTCTAATATTTTTAGACTTTAAGTCTTTGTTGGTTTAACCTTAACTCTTTTGTACACATTTTGTTTTCAAATAATATATTTAGAGATCATTTTCTAAGGATATATCCACCTTAGCTACTATACAAACAAACTTCTCAGAGATTCCTTTGCATACTGTCTAGGCCCCTCCTCTTCTTCTCCTGGGCTCCCCGTTTTTGGTAGAAGAAACAACAGTCATAACCAGAAGCAGAACACCCTTCAATCTGTTTCCTGAGACAATCCAAATTTGTATATATGGCTCATGGTTATAAAACATGTTCATATTAGTGTGAGTGTCATGAACATTGAATGAGCATGTTGGGTGTCCTGACCCACGTTTGAGCTATCATGCTGCAACATTTGGTGCGGTGGGCTTAGAAAATCCAAGATGGCCAAAAAGCCCACATGTGCGCCCGAATACAGGAGAACCACGCAGTTTGCGCACACCAAAATGGTTGCCTAACCTGCCACCCACCAGTGCGAGCATGAGTGGAATGGGTGCCAAAGGAAAAACACCAGTGCCATGTGTTGAACCTGGAGAATATACTTCCATGTAATATCTCTTGTTTGAAATGCTTGAATCCAAGGCAGATCCCACAAATGGCTGCAATACTGGCTGACCTTAAAGAAAGTGGATAGACTGGTTTCTCCACCATGTGACCTGGGAAGACACAATCCTGTTGGCCAGAATATGATTTTAAGAAAGATGTATAACTCATGGTGCGGACTTGTCAAAATTATCTAAATGATACCATAATTCTTGTGATTTTTCTGCCCACATTTTAAGAGGTTTTAGGACCTGGTGGCATGATCTGGGGGTTTGCTAGTGGAAAATAGGGTTTCACTCCAAATGTCTGCATGTTAAAAATCTGACGCTTCATCAATTAATGTCCACACTTTTGCGCACATGTGTGTAAATTTGGGTAAATGTCCGATATTGCAAAACCAGTTAAAAAGTGCAAAATGTTGCCATTTCTGAATGCAAGCCCCCAGGAAGAGCAGAGTTTGAACAGAGTATACCTCATGTGATATGTGATGGGTGCATGTAATTTTAAACAACTGTGTATCTGTACAATATGTGTTTGAATCAAATATAAATTTGTGGGCAAACTGACCAGGTTAGGATCCTCTGACCCATAAAACCTACAGCATCACTCTGACTCACATTTCCTTCCCCCAATCATGGGAGAGGGGAGAATTGGGCCAATGACAAGTAGAGAGGGGCAGGCTTAGCTAGGCCCAGGCACACACCCATTTTCAAAACACATAAAAAGAGACTGCTGGGACAGGTAGAAACATTCAATTCCATTTGCTGCGGAGCATGCTGACCGACGACTTCACATCCAGAGATCCTACACTTAGACTTCCAAGCTAAACAGAGACTACAGAACTTTGAAGCAAGAAGGCCCACTGCAAGCAAAAGTATTTGTTAGCAGGCCCAAAAATCATTTGCAGACTATTCACAGCCGGGCTCAGCTGTTGATTCTGGCCTGAAACCCTGCGCCAGAAAGATCCAGAAGCAGTGCTGTACCCAGAGAAAGCAGAGCAGTATCCAGAACCAGAGGCCAGAGATCCAGAGTGACCCAGACCGCTGTGAGCAGAACCAGAGAGCTGACCCAGACCACTGTGAAGTGCCGAGACCAGAACCGGAGTCCAGTCCAAAACCTGACCAGATCCGTGGCGAGGCCTATTTCAAAAATATATTGTGAGTACCCAGAAAAACTGTGCAGAACCAATCTCTTTTAATCTAACCAGAACTGCCTCCTAGAAGTTGTCACTTGTTATTTTGTAAAGCTGCACCACTGTCACTTGTCAATTCTGAAGCTGCAAGCTGTCACCTGTCATTTTGAGTTTACTTTAAATCCGAAAAACTACCTTTATGTAATCGTCCGTATCTCTGGAACCGTTTGGGCTAGGAACTTGGTTTAACTTTCCTCTGAAAGCTTAGAATCTTACATTTCCAAGAAGCCTACAATCGACTTCCTACTCCTTATAATTATTTGGCAATCACGATACACGCACTTGCGAATTTTACCGCGATTTGCGATTTGGTTAAAAATCCAGCCACATGTAACCATCAGCAGTCATTTCTTTCCTTGCTAAAAATTAGTTTGCCTCTTAATCACCATCTCTGAATCATTGCTAAAGTGAGCCTGCACTCATCCCTAGTATCTCTCACTCACCCTGAACCTCCTAAACGGAATTAAAAGCAATTTCAGCATATTTCTCACTTCATTGCCACCACATTCAAAGCACTTGGGCCTGTGTTTTAAAACTCATACCGGTTTTCTCTAAGCTTGCTGGGGGGGGGAACTGAATTTCGTATTCTATTTGATTGCATTCCTAAGAACTGTGTGCTCTCCTCTTCATCTCCTTACATTGCATAAAGGGGGGGTGAATTGTCAAAGAAAAGTGATTTCTTGTTCTGTTGAAGTCATATCAAGTTATTTCTGTACTGCATTTTCATTCAACATTGCATCCATTTGAAACCATAAAAGTATTGTGCTATCTTATCCATCCTATACCCACTCATCATTGATTATAAAGAAGTGTGCTAGTGCCAGACTATCCATTATTGATTACTGCTCAGATTAAGTGTACTATCAGATATTAATTTATTATAAGTGTGATATATATATTGTTTAGATTCTCAAATAAACCTTTTAAACTTGCAAAACAGAACTACTTCTTGGCTCAGTGGGGTCAGGGGGATTCTAAGAGAGGGGTGTTATATAGGGGTAGTCATCCAGAACTCATGAACTGGACATAAAGATATATTAATAAGGGTTTCCATTCAGTATCCCAGACTAGGCATTGACTTAGCTGTAGTATTGAATTGAATCCTCTTACAAGCATCAAGTGCAGTGTTCATTATTCAATTAGTGAACCAAGCATACCTCTGTTTTATCACAGGAAACAATATCATGAGCCCTCATATGTGCTTTAACAGTAAAAGTACCAGACTATCCATCTTCTGCGTCTAGTTGCTCTGCTGTCAGAAAAGTATGTGGGCGCTCTAGCAAGAGTAGTACCTAACATCGATACACATAGAGGGACAGATGGTTCCATGTGTTAAAATCACTGCAAAAAGGATGTGGTTTTGCCGCTGCACTCCATGTAAAAGATGCCAGGGACACCCCTGCAACCCCCCAGACCCATTATACCATTTTAAGGGAGCGGGGGACACTCCTACAACCCCCGCTCCTCTTAAATGTTATAATGGGGTAAACCATTACCGGGTCAAACCACTGCATTTTTGCTGCAATTTTTTGTAAAGGCGACATTTTTGCTGCAAATTTATTACTGCATACCGGGACAGACTGCCTAATGGCCAGGTAAAACCAGGCGTTAGGGAAGGGACCCGGTAGGGGACCTCGTAGTAGGGCGGTCAGGAATTACCTGCACTGGTGCCGGTAATCCCTTACCGCCTACCGTGTAATGAGGCCCATTGTCTTGGGAGGATAGCTCAGGGGCAACCTGCTCCTCTTGGAAGCAAGACGAACCAGAGCAACATAGGTTCGATCCCCGGGTCTGCACTTAGAAACCTCCGGGTATTAAGCATTATAAATAACCTATAATTTTCATAGTCAGAAAGAGAAACCTCTGAATCAGTGTAGGTAGTGCTTACAAAAAACATTATTACCAGCAAGCAATGCCAGCATGTTGTCCTTTAGCCCTGCCCCCCCCACCACCCCAATTCTGGTATGGGCCACCCACGTTGAAAGTCCCTGTACTTACAATAGGACTCTCTGTGGGAGGAAACAGAAAGGTTGGTGCTCCTGCTATAATGTACCTTATTTACAATGATCAGCAGTCGTGGAACCCTTAACTAGTTTCTTCTGCAGTGGACTGTGCAGACCATTCAGCTACGGTAGCTATGAAAGTGCTTGCTTGTCTCAGGATCTCTCCATCTGAGCTGATCTTAGCATTTTTTCTTTTATCCAAAATGTGCTTTAAAACGCGCCATTGGCTATGTCTGTAGAACTTTCCAGGTTGTTCATATAGTTATGTTGTAAACGCTGGCACTCTCGCCTCCCCGCACACATACACCGTCGCCCTGCAGGTGCCTATGTTATTGCTTGCCAGGCCCAGCTGACGGAGGCCTGTGGGGTGGCATGCCCCATACAGAGGTTAAAGGCATTCAGCAGGCAGTGGGAGGGATGCCAATATGTTAAGCACGCATTGCTAACGGACTGCCGGTGAGCGAATTTTACTACGATTTGCGATTTGGTTAAAAATCCAGCCACATGTAACCATCAGCAGTCATTTCTTTCCTTGCTAAAAATTAGTTTGCCTCTTAATCACCATCTCTGAATCATTGCTAAAGTGAGCCTGCACTCATCCCTAGTATCTCTCACTCACCCTGAACTTCCTAAAGGGAATTAAAAGCAATTTCAGCATATTTCTCACTTCATTGCCACCACATTCAAAGCACTTGGGCCTGTGTTTTAAAACTCATACCGGTTTTCTCTAAGCTTGCTGGGGGGGAACTGAATTTCGTATTCTATTTGATTGCATTCCTAAGAACTGTGTGCTCTCCTCTTCATCTCCTTACATTGCATAAAGGGGGGGTGAATTGTCAAAGAAAAGTGATTTCTTGTTCTGTTGAAGTCATATCAAGTTATTTCTGTACTGCAATTTCATTCAACATTGCATCCATTTGAAACCATAAAAGTATTGTGCTATCTTATCCATCCTATACCCACTCATCATTGATTATAAAGAAGTGTGCTAGTGCCAGACTATCCATTATTGATTACTGCTCAGATTAAGTGTACTATCAGATATTAATTTATTATAAGTGTGATATATATATATTGTTTAGATTCTCAAATAAACCTTTTAAACTTGCAAAACAGAACTACTTCTTGGCTCAGTGGGGTCAGTGGGATTCTAAGAGAGGGGTGTTATATAGGGGTAGTCATCCAGAACTCATGAACTGGACATAAAGATATATTAATAAGGGTTTCCGTTCAGCATCCCAGACTAGGCATTGACTTAGCTGTAGTGTTGAATTGAATCCTCTTACAAATTGGGGGCTCGAGCCGGACATCTGGGTTAGATCTATCACTTGTGCAGATTAATACAGTGTGCCAGCTGACCAGATACACATATCCGGTCGGATCACCACGCTGTGTTACGCTGTAAAGCACTCCTCAAAGGAACGCTCTAAGGAAAAGGGCTGTTTTGCAAAAATAAAATAAAAACTTCTGTAAGTCAGGAAGGAACTCAAATTCCAGAATGACGACCTTGGTAGATATGAAAATAGCTAGAGAGCACTTCTTACATAAGCTATTTGTGAGAGGTGAGTGGACTCATCAGGAACAGATGGTCTGGTTGCAGGCAATCGCACCCCAGATCACTGAAACAGGGTCAGATAAATGGAGAGACCAGGGTCCCATACATGTGGCCCTGAGTGAACTATATATGGCCCCTAAGGCCAAGGATGAGCACAACAAGATTGCCAGGTTAGCGGCATATTTATATTTACATATGGGAGCCATGCAGGACAAATGTGCTGAAGGCCAAGATCTGGCGAGTAGGCAACTGCTGGCATTACAGAAGGCAGAATCTGATCTGGACTCTTCTGAGCAGAGGCTGCAGAGGAGCCAGGAGTCAGAAAATGATAGTAGGCAGTATATCATTAAAATAAAAGAGGACATGGATATACTGCAACAGGAAATGACAGACCAGGATACCAGAATTCTGGCTTTGCAGAAGGAGCACCAAGACAGTTTGGACTCCTTGCTGTAGAGCAGGAAAAAGCTGGAGCAACAATTAAATTTCAATAGGGCATGTGCCGAGCAGGTAGTACCCCTGCAAAGCCACCTAGATAGGGAGAAGGCAGAGAGCAATAAACTGATTTTGAAAGACCTGGATACCCAGGCAGAGTTTGACCAGGAGAGCCAGAAAGCTGGTGCCTTCCAAAGGCAAAGGGACGACCTGGCGGCACAGATGCAGGCTCTTAGTCAGGAAAGGGATACCGTAGGCCAGGAAGTCTGCCACTTAAAAAGGAAAATGGAAGAAAATCACCTGGCCCTCCAGGGACTGGGTGACCTCCAAAAAGAACACCAGAACTTGTTAGAGCACACCAGGAGGGTGGAGGAGGCTCTGGCAAGAAAGGAGCAGGCCAGTAGGGAAGGGACTCAGGAGGTAACCCTCCTGCAGCAAAGACTGGCCCAGTACTCCAGGACCAAACAGGAGGCACAGAGAGAAAATGAGGCTCTCTGTCAGCACAATGATAGGCTCCAGCAACAGGTAGCGATGCAGGAGAGACTGATAGAGTCGAGTAAGGCCTTAACTGAGGAACTGAAAGCGCAGGCTCTTGCATTGCAACAGGGAGCAGGGGCGGATAGAGACCAGGTTCGCTGGGAGTGGGAGACTCCTGAGCATAACCTCAGGAGCCCTAGTACCAGAGGCCTTCATATCTCTCAGTCCCTGGACTCTGCCACCCCCAAGTCCCCTCGCGCACATGAGCACCGGGCCACAGGGATGGCAGATTACTATCCAACCAGAAGTATGGGGCTCACAGGCAAGTACCTCCCAGGAATGGAGGGGCGGGCATCCGGGTATGGGCACCCAAGCACAGTGCAATTTAGTGGGGAACCCCAGGAGAGTAGGCCCATTAAGGGCATCCTGAAAACTTCTGCCCAGTTAGGTCAGTGGGAGGGTACCCATCAAATCCTGGCAGCAAGGAGGAATCTGAAGACTCCTCTGAACGGCGCAGGACACAGGAGACCAGGTCCCCACATTCTGCCAGCCATTCCCAGGCTAGCAGAATCTGGGAAAACCTGGAAGATCAGACAGGAACCTCTGGGAGCAGTGCCTCTGAGTCAGAGGATGAATGGACCAGGGTTACCCGAACCAAAAAGGCCAATAAGGCAAAAAGGGCCTTGCTTAAGGACCCATTGAAGCAAATAAAGGCAATAAGGAGTGTCATCACGCCTTATCATAAGAACGCCAAGTATTCTGTTTGGGAACACTTGGAGCTCTATGAGCAAATGATGGAAACTTTCCATTTGAAGGACAGCAGTAGCTGTATCCAGTACGTCAAATGGACATTCTCCCCAGAAAAATCCAGTTTCTTTGTGGGGCTGGAGGACCAAAATCATTTAAGATGGTCCACCTATAAGGCGGCCATCTTGAAACATTTTTCTGTTCACAGAAATCCTCAAGAGGCTCGCAAGGCAGCCTACAATTTGCAATGTGGGGAGGATCACGCCCCACAAGAGTTTGTGCAAGAATTAAAGTGTGCTTTTGCACAGACCACCAGAAGGGTGCGCACAAACAGCAAAGAGTTTGTCAGTACATTTTTCCATGCTCTCCCTAAATATATAATGACCCAGCTCGTGAGAGATTTTCATGAGAAAAGATCTTTAGACTGGGTCATTGAACAGGCTACCCGGATCTATGAGGTGCAGAAGCCTATCGAAAATAAAAATAACGTGCCGAAAAACCCCAAAACCAACAGCACCCCTGCTGCTGCCAAGGTGGCAGAGGTAAAGGTTGCCCCCGTTTTAGATTTGGAGATGGGGTGCCTCAAAACCTGCCTGCACCAAATAATTCACAGCCCAGAAGGCCCTCGGGCCAGTCACCGACAGGGAGTCGAGGAGGTAGTCCCACAAATGGGGTCCCCCGCTCCCCTGACTACGTAAGTCCCCGCTACAAGGGAACCCGACCAATCCTGGGTTATGTGTGGACTCCTCCAGCCCAAGGAGGGGGGATCCGGCCAAGCACCTAACCCAAGGAACTTCCCTCCCAACTTCCCAGAGGAGGGCAGAAATTCTCCAAATCCTGGGGAGAACTTTTTCCCCAGGTATCCACCCAATTTCCAGCCCCAAAATCATCCATCCTTCTTTCCCCAATTCCCTGAGCCCAGACAACCTAATCCGGGAGAGGGGAGGCCAAGGGTGGAAGGGTACCAAAATCTTCCCAACCAGGGGTACTACCAGAGAAGGGATAGCTACCCTTCCCGGGATCAGCCCAGGGGAGAAAATAGAGCCCCGTATCAGCCTGAGCGGGTTTCACAACTTGAGCGCCAGGTCCAAAATATGGCACGAGATCTGGGTCACATACTGAGGGCTCAACAGAACCCTTAGATGAGCATGCCACCGCCGAATGCCCCGAACTCTGGACCTGGTGCTCCAGAACAATGACGGGGGCAGCACCCTGATAACACACCGGTTCCCAGGGAGAAGGCACAAGGGGAAGGGGGGTGTAAAGCCTTGGAGGAAGCATCCTTCCCAACTTGTAAACAGCCCCTGGAAAACCAGGAACCGGAAACAAAATCTCCTACCCCTGAAAGCCTGCCTCCCAAGGAGCAGAGGGGGGGTAGGAGAAACAAAGGACCCAAACAGACCCACTTTGTGGAGGAAGTACAGGTCTTCCAATTTGAGGGAGAGGGATCCTCAGAAGATCCTGGGAAAAGGATCTTCTCCTTCAGAGATGGGGGAACTCCTCCCAAGGAAAAATGGGTCCCAAGGGATGTCAAGTCAGACTGGGGAGATGTGGAGACTGAGCTACCGCCGCCCATCATCTCATCCCAGAACCGACAATACCAAAATCCCCTGGTTCAAACCCATCCTGGTGACTGCCTCCAAAAACGGGGGGGCGGCCTAGAACCGGAACCAGGGGAACCCACAATGGCTCTGATCTCCAGTTGCCAACTTTTTCTTTCAGATTCCCAAGACTCTCCACAGAATTCTGGCCAAATCTCTTCTCTCGCAATGTCCAAAACCAGAAAGTTAGCCCACCAGTTGTCCAAAAATGTGCATTATCTGTGCCCCCTTGAGGAGAAGGAGGGAAGATACTAAGCCCCCGTACAAGTACAGGGGCAGGGTACAATTTTGGCACTGTTGGACACTGGATCCCAAGCTACCCTTCTGTCCAAAAGCGCCTTTGAGGAACTAAATGCCAGAAGGGGGGAGAATTACCGTATTCCTCTCACCTCTCTTCCTGGACCACTGCAGAACTTTGACGGGAAAGAAATTCCCGTTGAGGGGACTGCAGACTTGGACATTAAAATTGGGCGACACAAGGTGAAACACCCGGTCATAGTAGTGACTCCAGAGGGCACCCCTTGTTTACTAGGGAATGACCTCCTGAGAAGGTTGTCACCCCTAATAGATTGTGTAAACAAGGTCCTCTGGACCCAGACTAGCCGACCAATAAAATTAAAACAGAGTGTCAACCATGTTAGTTTAAACGGCACCTGCCACATGGTTGAACAAAAATCTGACCAAGTAGAATTTCACTTCCAGAACAACCAAACTCCAGACGTGACAGTAATAGCAGTAAGACAACAGACTGGTGATGGGGGGTCCTCTCTATTTCTGAAATTCAACCTTCAATCCAGTTTAAGGTGGTATTCCACACTGGAAGGAAACATCTGAAATTCTTCACCAATCCACAATCAGAAACTCCCACTCCTATAGTCCAGAAAGATGTGAAATCAGCTCAGAGCCTGGCTGATATTCAGCAAATCGGAGAGCAGTTGTTCATCCCTGTTCAGTTAAATGATGGGAAGGACTCTGTTCTCGCTCGAGTGTGTGTGAACAACGGTGAGAGCTTCATCAGCGAAGCCATGATCCGCCAACACCCAAAAGATCCAGCCATTCCCACATTCAAACTGATAGACAAATGGGAAATGGACCTGGAAGCACCTAATTCCAAACATCTCCTGCCAAGCAGGTGTATGCTCAAAATCTCCAATGGCAACAAGAACATAGTCCATAATTGTTGGGTCGTGCGAGACGTCACTGCCACCTTTTACTTAGGCAGTGACATTCTCAATCGCTTTGCCATTAGTTTGGACCTAATAAACTTCAAAGCTTGGTCCCGATTAGCGGATAATCCCATGGGCTTTGATGATCCAGAAAAAGCATTTAGGTCAGCTCAATTGCTACCTCATGCAGTTGAAATTCAGATCAAAGAGGAAGTCGCCATCCCAGAAAGGACCCGACAATTCTCCCTGGAAGTGAACGTTAAAAGAGGACAAAAATTGCAAAACCCTGATGCTTATATACATCTAAATGCTTCTCTCCAACAGCAAGGGTTGGGGGTAAACCCAACACCATTAGTCAACATAGAACATGACACCATTCCAATAGAGGTGGATAACAGCGACTTAAAGAGTATTACTCTAGCCGCAGGCACCATTATTGGAATGGCGGTTGATGACCGACATTTTTCCATCGATTTAGGAAATGAACTGTTAGGACCAATCCCCAAGGACTGTTTTGACAGTGACAGTGATGACAATACAACACCAGACAGGATTTTTACCCGGCATGGGGGGAACTTCCTGGTGTACACTTCCTGCCCCTATGGTAAGGAAGATGTGACTTGTGACTTCAGGAGGGATGAGGTGATTTTCCAGGTCAATGAGGGTTGCCTTTCCCACCTGAGGCCTCCAGTCCAAATCAGCACTCTGACCAGGGACTTCTCCACCCAGCTGGAGGAGGCCGCTGAGATAGCCAAACCAGAAGTCTTTCCAGGCATCAGGCAGATGGTGGAAGAGAGAGTCAACCTAGCTGATGCCTGTGTGACTCTGGAACAGAAGCAAAAGTTGAAACAAGTTTTCTTGGATTTCCAAGATCTCTTTGCGGTAGACTCATATGACTGTCGTCGCACCGACATCCACACCACAACAATTCCCACGGACCCTGGAATGACTCCAGTGTTTGTGAAGCAATATCGCTTGCCTCTCGCATCCATGGAGTCCCTTACTGAAATAATTAAGAACCTTGAGTCCCGGGGAATAATCCGTCCAGTCCACAGCACTTTCAATAATCCGGTGCTGGGAATATTGAAGCCAGAATGGCCAGTGGAGACTCTGCGCTGACCTTAGGGAGCTCAACAAACGGGTCCATACTTCCCGATGGCCTCTGCCCTACATTGACCAAGGGCTGGCCCAGATTCAAGGGTCACAGGTATTCACTGCAATAGAACTGACCAATGGATACTGGACCGTGCCTGTCAGTAGGGAGGACCAATACAAACTGGCTTTTACCTTTGGGGGCCAGCAGTACACATGGACCCGGACTCCCTTTGGATACCTCAACTCCGGCAATGAATTCAACATTTTCCTACATAAGGCCATGCCCGACCTGGGTGCGAGGGGTAACCTGGCTTATGTAGATGATGACCTCATCAAAAGTTCATCTGTGGAGGAACACATAGCAGAGATCCGTTATGTTCTGACACAGTTGAGGGCCGCCGGAGCAAAACTTTCCTTTCAGAAAGCACAGTGGTGTAGAACCTGTGTTAATTTCTTGGGGCATGAGATTACTCCTCAGGTTCTCTGTCCCCAAGGAAAGAAAGTGGAAGCACTCCAGAAACTGAAAGACCCCACAACTCTGCAGGAACTAAGGAGCCTCCTTGGACTGACTAATTACAGCAGAAAGTTCATTGAGGGCTACGCAGAGATCACCAGACCCCTGATTCATCTCCTGAAGGGGGGGGGTCAAGTGGGAATGGGGTCCAGAACAAGCTGAGGCAGTAAGACAACTCAAAAGAAGGCTCTCACAAGCACCCTGCCTAGCTTACCCTGTAGGAAACAAGGAGTTATTCCTGGAGACAGGGTTCCCTAATACGTGCTTGACGGCAGTATTATACCAAAAGCATGACAAGGTCAATAAAGTAATCTCCTATGCGAGCGAAACTTTATCCTCTGTGGAGGAAAAATTCAACGATTGTGAGAAGGCACTCCTGGCAACGGTGTGGGCATTGAAGAATTACCGCCCGTTTATCCATGGGGTACACATCATAGTGGAGACTCCACACCAGCCTCTGCAATATCTCCAAAGTGACAGAATCCGGGGCGGAAATGTGAGTAATTCCCGAATTACTTCCTGGATTCTGTCAATGCAAGTATTTCCTGTGGAGGTCAGATATGGCCAAAACAAGAAGAGTCCCCTCGCGCAAGGTCTGGCAGACTTGCATGATTGTGCCAGAGAAAACTGTTTCAAGGACGAAAGTCTAAAAATCAAGGACAACACGGAGGCATACCTTAATTCCCGACACAAAGTCTTTGAAGAGGACAAGTGTGAGGGAATGCCCACTGTCTATGTGGATGGATGCTCTTACCATGTTGACAACGACGGGGAGAAAGAACTGGTGGCTGGCGTAGGGAATGCATGGGTGAAGGAGTTCCCAGAACCCTCCGCTGGATACAAAATTGGTCCCCGAAGTAGTCACGGGGGCAGAATTGATGGCTGTGCATCAGGCCATCCTCACTGCTGTCCAGCATCAACTCCACAAACTGGTCATAATCACAGATTCTGATTATGTACGGAAAGGGTTTGTGGAGCACCTAGTTAATTGGAAAACAAGAGGCATGTTATGTGCTAACAACAAACCCTTGAAACATGGGAAGTTGATCCAAAACATGGATGATCTGGTCACATCGAATGGGATGACCATTTACTGGAAAAAGATCAAGGGTCATTCCAAAGTAGAGGGACCAGACAAAACTGGAAATGACTTAGCTGATCAGCTGGCCAAAACCGGGGCCATCCAAGGGGATCTAATCGAAATAGAGCCCCTGTTGGGGGAAATCCAGGTCACTGCTATCACTAGGTCCCGGACAAATGCTCACAATGATCTTTCAACTGCACAATGGAGTAAGGAGACCCCTGATGCTAATTTATTACAGCTCAGAAGGGGGATCCAATTATTGGTAAGTTTTACCAACACCTTGAGGACCCTGAGAACTCTCCCCTGACGGATACCGATTACATTGAGAAAGAGGACCTAAGAGTGTTGATGAAATGTCCAAAAATGTTCCGAATCCAAGACGGTTTGCTGGTAAGGAAATCCAAAGCTTGCCACGATCAGTGGGTGGTTCCTACCTCATTCCGAAGCCTGAAGCTAAGTCACGCCCATGATGCGGCCACCGCCGGTCATAGGTGGTTTCACACAACATTGGAATTCTTAAGAGAGGTTGCATACTGGCCACACATGGGGCAGGACCTCGACCAATACTTGAAGGGGTGTCTTGTGTGTGCACAATTTCAGCCATCATCCCTCACGCACCGTGCAGCCCTCCAAAAGAGGGGGATGACCCTGCCATGGTCAGATTTGCAAATCGACTTTGTAGGCCCTGTGATTCGCTCGTCTAGAGGAAACAAGTACATGTTGACCGTTACATGCTTGTTTACCAAGTGGGTGGAATGTCTCCCAGCCCCAAACTGCAAGGCAGAAACAGCAGCTGCCCTGATGATTAACCACATCTTTTCCCGTTTTGGTCTACCTCAAAGGATTGAATCAGACAGGGGTAGCCACTTCACCAGTGAAGTAATGACAAAGATGTGGGAGATACTGGGGGTCAAGAGAAAGCTACACATTGCTTGCAGGCCAGCTTCTTCTGGAACAGTGGAACGCTACAACCGGACAATTGTGAGCATCTTAAAAAAGTTTGTGGCAGATTCTGGGCCAAGTTGGGATATCCGATTACCTCTGGTCCTAATGGCCATCAGATCTACCCCTTCATCTGCAACCAAAATGTCACGATTTGAGTTGATGACTGGACGCAAGATGGTGCTTCCTCAGCATTTGCTCTACAGAACCCAAGAGCAAACGTTGATAAATGCCTCCACAACTCATGAGTATGTGGAGAATTTAAGGAAACACCTTCAGCATGCTTTTGCCTATGCTCAGCGGAATCTAGAAAGATCAGCCGAGAGTATGAAGACCCACTATGACCTGAAAACTTCCAGGAAGGAATATCAGGTGGGGGACCGGGTCTATTTATACAACTTCCAAAGAAACCAGGCAAAGCAGCGAAACTTTTTGCCTACATGGAAGGGACCCTATGAGATTATAGACAAGATCTCCCCTGTGGCCTACAAGATCCACATCCCTAAAGGTCCTTTGGCAGAGGGGGAAGTCAAGTGGGTCCACATTATCCAGTTGAAGTATTGCCTTCCCAGGCACACTCTGCAACAACTGGAGGAATCCTCTGGAATCCTAGAGGGTACTGTCTCAGATTAATTCAGTTCTAACTTAAAATATCCTACTTATCGCCTATCAAATTCTGAGTTTCTCAATGTGGGTGTTTTCGTTTTTGAATGCAAAAAGAAATGTGCATGTTCATATGTTTGGACTATAAATTTATTAGCCACCCCACTATATCAATGCTGGGGGGAAAAATGTCTATGAATAGGTATTGCCGCTCTTCCTTTGTCGTCCTAGGAGAAAGAAAACCTTGAGACTGGCCAGGGAGGATGATCCGGAGACCGGGAGCAAAGACCCAAGGGGCCCGGGGTACCGCCCAATATTCCCATCAGGACCGGCGAGGAGAACCGATCGATCAGTACCGGATGAGGAAAAGATGCTGAACTGTGCCATTTGCAGAATTGGAAGAAGATTATGCGAACATACCAGTGCGTGGGTCATCACCCTTGTGCACCCGACTCCCCATCGACTCAAATTCAAAGTGCAGTCGCGTGGGGGGGCTTTGTTGGGTGTCCTGACCCACGTTTGAGCTATCATGCTGCAACATTTGGTGCTGTGGGCTTAGAAAATCCAAGATGGCCAAAAAGCCCACATGTGCGCCCGAATCCAGTTTGCGCACACCAAAATGGTTGCCTAACCTGCCACCCACCAGTGCGAGCATGAGTGGAATGGGTGCCAAAGGAAAAACACCAGTGCCATGTGTTGAACCTGGAGAATATACTTCCATGTAATATCTCTTGTTTGAAATGCTTGAATCCAAGGCAGATCCCAAAAATGGCTGCAATACTGGCTGACCTTAAAGAAAGTGGATAGACTGGTTTCTCCACCATGTGACCTGGGAAGACACACCCCTGTTGGCCAGAATATGATTTTAAGAAAGATGTATAACTCATGTTGCGGACTTGTCAAAATTATCTAAATGATACCATAATTCTTGTGATTTTTCTGCCCACATTTTAAGAGGTTTTAGGACCTGGTGGTATGATCTGGGGGGTTGCTAGCGGAAAATAGAGTTTCACTCCAAATGTCTGCATGTTAAAAATCTGACACTTCATCAATTAATGTCCACACTCCTTGCGCACATGTGTGTAAGTTTGGGTAAATGTCCGATATTGCAAAACCAGTTAAAAAGTGCAAAATGTTGCCATTTCTGAATGCAAGCCCCCAGGAAGAGCAGAGTTTGAACAGAGTATACCTCATGTGATATGTGATGGGTGCATGTAATTTTAAACAACTGTGTATCTGTGCAATATGTGTTTGAATCAAATATAGATTTGTGGGCAAACTGACCAGGGGAGGATCCTCTGACCCATAAAACCTACAGCATCACTCTGACTCACATTTCCTTCCCCCAATCATGGGAGAGGGGAGAATTGGGCCAATGACAAGTAGAGAGGGGCAGGCTTAGCTAGGCCCAGGCACACACCCATTTTCAAAACACATAAAAAGAGACTGCTAGGACAGGTAGAAACGTTCAATTCCATTTGCTGCGGAGCATGCTGACCAACGACTTCACATCCAGAGATCCTACACTTAGACTTCCAAGCTAAACAGAGACTACAGAACTTTGAACCAAGAAGGCCCACTGCAAGCAAAAGTATTTGTCAGCAGGCCCAAAATTCATTTGCAGACTATTCACAGCCGGGCTCAGCTGTTGATTCTGGCCTGAAACCCTGCGCCAGAAAGATCCAGAAGCAGTGCTGTACCCAGAGAAAGCAGAGCAGTATCCAGAACCAGAGGCCAGAGATCCATAGTGACCCAGACCGCTGTGAGCAGAACCAGAGAGCTGACCCAGACCACTGTGAAGTGCCGAGACCAGAACCGGAGTCCAGTCCAAAACCTGACCAGATCCGTGGCGAGGCCTATTTAAAAAATATATTGTGAGTACCTAGCAGAACTGTGCAGAACCAATCTCTTAGTTAAAATAATCTAATCCAAACTATTTTAATCTAACCAGAACTGCCTCCTAGAAGTTGTCACTTGTTATTTTGTAAAGCTGCACCACTGTCACTTGTCAATTCTGAAGCTGCAAGCTGTCACCTGTCATTTTGAGTTTACTTTAAATCCGAAAAACTACCTTTATTTAATAGTCCGTATCTCTGGAACCGTTTGGGCTAGGAACTTGGTTTAACTTTCCTCTGAAAGCTTAGAATCTTACCTTTCCAAGAAGCCTAGAACCGACCTCCTATACTTTTTCCGCAATCACGATACACGCACTTGCAAATTTTACCGCGATTTGCGATTTGGTTAAAAATCCAGCCACATATAACCATCAGCAGTCATTTCCTTCCTTGCTAAAAATTTGTTTGCCTCTTAATCACCATCTCTGAATCATTGCTAAAGTGAGCCTGCACTCATCCCTAGTATCTCTCACTCACCCTGAACCTCCTAAACGGAATTAAAAGCAATTTCAGCATATTTCTCACTTCATTGCCACCACATTCAAAGCACTTGGGCCTGTGTTTTAAAACTCATACCTGTTTTCTCTAAGCTTGCTGGGGGGGAACTGAATTTCGTATTCTGTTTGATTGCATTCCTAAGAACTGTGTGCTCTCCTCTTCATCTCCTTACATTGCATAAAGGGGGGGTGAATTGTCAAAGAAAAGTGATTTCTTGTTCTGTTGAAGTCATATCAAGTTATTTCTGTACTGCATTTTCTTTCAACATTGCATCCATTTGAAACCATAAAAGTATTGTGCTATCTTATCCATCCTATACCCACTCATCATTGATTATAAAGAAGTGTGCTAGTGCCAGACTATCCATTATTGATTACTGCTCAGATTAAGTGTACTATCAGATATTAATTTATTATAAGTGTGATATATATATATTGTTTAAATTCTCAAATAAACCTTTTAAACTTGCAAAACAGAACTACTTGTTGGCTCAGTGGGGTCAGGGGGATTCTAAGAGAGGGGTGTTATATAGGGGTAGTCATCCAGAACTCATGAACTGGACATAAAGATATATTAATAAGGGTTTCCTTTCAGTATCCCAGACTAGGCATTGACTTAGCTGTAGTATTGAATTGAATCCTCTTACATCAAGTGCAGTGTTCATTATTCAATTAGTGAACCAAGCATACCTCTGTTTTATCACAGCAAACAATGTCAGGAGCCCTTATATGTGCTTTAACAGTAAAAGTACCAGACTATCCATCTTCTGCGTCTAGTTGCTCTGCTGTCAGAAAAGTATGTGGTCGCTCTAGCAAGAGTAGTACCTGACATCGATACACATAGAGGGACAGATGGTTCCATGTGTTAAAATCGCTGCAAAAAGGATGTGGTTTTGCCGCTGCACTCCATGTAAAAGATGCCAGGGACACCCCTGCAACCCCCCATACCCATTTTACCATTTTAAGGGAGCGGGGGACACTCCTACAACCCCCGCTCCCCTTAAATGTTATAATGGGGTACACCTTTACCGGGTCAAACCACTGCATTTTTGCTGCAATTTTTTGTAAAGGCGACATTTGTGCTGCGATTTTATTACTGCATACCGGGACAGACTGCCTAATGGCCAGGTAAAACCAGGCGTTAGGGAAGGGACCCGCTAGGGGACCTCGTAGTAGGGCAGTCAGGAATTACCTGCACTGGTGCTGGTAATCCCTTACCGACTACCGTGTAATGAGGCCCATTGTCTTGGGAGGATAGCTCAGGGGCAACCTGCTCCTCTTGGAAGCAAGACGAACCAGAGCAACACAGTTTCGATCCCCGGGTCTGCACTTAGAAACCTCTGGGTATTAAGCATTATAAATAACCTATCATTTCATAGTCAGAAAGAGAAACCTCTGAATCAGTGTAGGTAGTGCTTACAAAAAACATTATTACCAGCAAGCAATGCCAGCATGTTGTCCTTTAGCCCTGCCCCCACCACCACCCCAATTCTGGTATGGGCCACCCACGTTGAAAGTCCCTGTACTTACAATAGGACTCTCTGTGGGAGGAAACAGAAAGGTCGGTGCTCCTGCTATAATGTACCTTATTTCCAATGATCAGCAGTCGTGGAACCCTTAACTAGTTTCTTCTGCAGTGGACTGTGCAGACGATTCAGCTACGGTAGCTATGAAAGTGCTTGCTTGTCTCAGGATCTCTCCATCTGAGCTGATCTTAGCATTTTTTCTTTTATCCAGAATGTGTTTTAAAACGCGCCATTGGCTATGTCTGTAGAACTTTCCAGGTCGTTCATATAGTTATGTTGTAAATGCTGTCACTCTCGCCTCCCCGCACACATACACCGTCGCCCTGCAGGTGCCTATGTTATTGCTTGGCGGGCCCAGCTGACGGAGGCCTGTGGGGTGGCATGCCCCATACAGAGGTTAAAGGCATTCAGCAGGCAGTGGGAGGGATGCCATTATGTTAAGCACGCGTTGCTAATGGACTGCCGGTGAGCTGCACGCGGTGCCTGGGCTTTCAGGGGGCCGTTAGTTGGTTTTTATCTCTGACCTGTTTAAGCCGAGTAGTGGCAAACGGCAGCTGGTATACACTGAAATCATCACCACGAGACACATTTATGGAAATCACATTCAGGCCTTTATTATTTACAACACATATTTTGAAACAAAAGAAACTACGAGGTCACGAGAGCTATGCCCTTTGCTTCACTGGTGTCAGTTTAAAAGGTCAGGTCCGTGTGATTGAGAACGTTGGCCCGTATGGCGGGTGCCTTCTATTTTTTGTGCTGAGGGCTGCCACCTCCTTGACCCGTGCCACCAATCATAAGCTCAGAGGCTTTCAACCCTGGGGGTTGTTGACGGCACCTTCTAACCCCTGTTTTGCCCCTGCCACACTCCCTTCATGCCTGGGGGCCTTCTGTGCCATATGGCAAATAAGGTTGTGTGGAAAGCAATGTGCCGTTATATGTTCAGAGAGAGGGCAAGTAGGGCAGAGGTCCCAACCAGGCATGAGGCAAGTGGGGGGTGATGTCTTTGTATGCCCCATCGCTTCCTAGCCGCACGCTGACCTTTACTCCTGCGTTTTAGGGTTCGCCTGTCGCCATGCACTTTAGCTAAATCCTGTCAGGGTGAATAACTACAGTTTCTAGACAGTTGGAGCTATCTGAGCGGATAACAAGCTCCTGGGGGGCTGGGAGGACAGGGCGTGCATGTCTCCAGGCGCCAGTCTAAAGCGCCCTGTATATGTCATTATCAGGTGAGAGCACGGGCATGCTCCCGTGCTCCACAGAGAGGGCTCAGCCACGTGCTGATCATGTGCAGACAGTGTTTCCAAGTTATATGGGTTCGCAGTATAGTCAGTATGGCCGACACTAGGGAGCCCTGCGCAAAATGAAGCGTCTCCATGCATGTGTCAGCCGAGAAAAGCAACGAGCACAAATCAACATTTTGACTTACTGCACAAAAACCCATAACTGCTTACCTGGCTCCCTGGCCTTACAAACTAACAAACTATTTTAACAACCAATTAACAATTAAAACTTCAATTTTCCCAACAATTAAATAATTAAATACATAAATCAACTTCCTCCCTAAACATCCCTTGGTCCCAACAGTCTCCTTAACACTTCTCAAGGCATCCAGTTTTTCCCCTGGGGCCATGCCCCTTCAGGTTCAATACCTGCTCCCCCGGGGTAGCCCGTTTGTGCAAACAGCACCACCCCCATCCTTTCCCGCGCCATTCCCCCATTGTGCTTCCCTCCCCCCACATCTAAAGGGGCCATGACCCCGCACTAGAAAAACCCTCCCCTGATATTTTCTTTCTGACCCACCCCCTCCATTCCTTCCTACTCCCAACTCTTTAACATATCTCTCACCAACCAGATCAATTCCGACAAATAATAAGTATTACCAATCTTTGACAAGTGGACACCATCCTCAACAGCCAAAAAACCTGAAAGCCACCTAAATGTAACACTTGGCCATGAAAGCCCCACGCCCCGCTTTCCTCACCAAATCTCCGCCCACCGGCGCACCCTTGGTCCCTGATAACCCAGCCTAAAACCATGACAAAAACCCTCACTCAAAATCTTAGCCCCTTCCTGTCCGGATAAAACTCCAACCACTTCTCCAGCACGTCCAACTTAACTGGCGTAAAAGCCTTTCCCCACAACCCCCCTGCCGGCTCCTCTACCCCTCCTCCTGTCTCCTTGTTGGAAACACTGAGTGAGAGAGTGTTTCCCTGCACATTTGCTACATTCATGTCTGAACCTACAGAAATTCTTTGTGCAGCCGTCCTTGTTAAATGCCCAACACGCTGCCGGGGACTGCCCTCTGCCTCCTCCCCCCGCCCCCTCCTGGGCGGGGCGACCAAGAAAGGGCCGGAAAGGCACAGGCAGCCCACTTGCTGTGTGCAGAGTCGGGGCAGGCCTCGTTGGCGCCATCCATTGCAGCCATAAATCCATGTCTATCTCCCCCCAAACCGCCTGACTGTCCTCAGCCATTCTTGCTCTGAATTCCTCATCATAACGCACCCATGCAAAGCCCCCGAAACTTGTAAACACCTTCCTGATCACATCCATATATTTTAGCAGAGCCACACACCGCTCCGGAAATTTCTCACCATATACACTAGCGTATATAATAAATGCTGATGTCCAGTTTTCAATTGTTACCGGGACTCGTGGGAGCGAGGCCAACTCTCTCTCCTCTTCTTTAGAACCTTCCTTTGCTCTCACTTCCCTATAAACAAGTTTAAACGGTTGTCAGACATTTGGTTGAAAAAATTTGGTCGACTGGACAAATGGTCAAACCAATTTGGTCGAAAGCCAAATGGTCGAATTTCTTTTTTTTTCACACCTTTTTTTTTTTTTGGGGGGGGGGTCCCCCCAACCCCTTTTTTTTCTAAAAAACCCTTTTTTTCTAAACGAAAACCAAAAAATACATATATAAATAAATAAACAAATTCTAACATTTGGTTTTCGACCAAATTACGTCGACCATTTGTCTTTCAACCAATTTACAGTCGACCACTTGTCTGGACAGCGTTTAAACACGTCCACAAATTCCTCTGCCTGAATCTTATCCTTAGTCGCTGCCATCAAGTGTGCCCCTAAAGGTTTCATGATGCCCATGTAAGGTATCTTTTTCTCCTTGCCCTTCACTTCAGCTTCCTTTTCTTTTTAAACCTGTACCTCGAGCATCAATGGCTCAACCACTTTATCCGTTTGTACCTCCACCGAGCAAATTCCCTTGTCACTCACCATGGCTCCAATAGCCTGTACACCAATCTCTCTCCTTGCCCTTTGCAGACCAGACCCTTCAATTCCTGCCCCCATTCTCGTATCCCCCCTCTCCCATGCAGTTGACCAGTCCCTTTCCCGCACACCTCTTTCCGTCCTGGCATCGCCTGTCTGCAATCTGGCCTCCACTCCAATGCTCCTCATTTCTTTTTCTTACTGGGCTCCTACTGCCGGGACAAAACATGTCAGCTGTCTCACCCAATGAATTGCTCCCCCGACATCTTGCTGCCCAAACCCCCTGCTCCCGTCTTTCCCGAACCCACCTAGAAACCCTTCTCTCATTACTTTCTCTCCTTATTGCTCTATAACCGTCATCCTCCCACTGCCCCACATATTCCTCAATCCCAACTTCATCACCCCTGAAATACCATTGCTGATGCGAGCTCATGCTCGGGTCGCGTGGATCCTTTTCTTGTGAGCCCGGGGCATCCACCCCGTCACTCCTTTGACGTCTTCTTGGCGGGGCCGCAGAAACCCCTTCCTGGTCCTCTTCTCTCGGGCGAGGAGTGCTCCCCTCCACCCTGTGATCCTCATTGCTAGGGGCCGTGCTGCACCCTCTAGACTGTCCTCGCGCTGACCGAGGTGGAGCCGTACCTAAACCCTCTCCATATTCATCCTCTCGAACAACGGGGGCTGTGCAGCGCCCTTCGCTACCCATCCTACCTTTCGGTGGGGCCGTTCCGTGCCCCTCCCTAACCTCACTTAATGATGGGGACCTCTCTCTCTCCTTCTCCCACGTACTCTCTTCTTCAGGTATTTGCCACCCTTGCCCCTCTGTCCGGATGCCCCTTCCTGCGCCCCAACACCCCCACTGACATGACTCTCTTGTCATGCCCCTTCTTGGACACTCCTCATATCGTCATCCTCCTCCTGTTCATTATTAACCTCAACCCTAACAGGTTCCTCACCTAGATAAAATTCCCCCCTAGAAGCTCTCCTATCAATCTCCCTCCTCAACTTTCTGCCCCTGGATTCCCATGTCTCCTCTCCGCAGCCGCAGGGTTGCAAGCCACCTCGCTGGCCTGTGCAGCGTCAAAATAACCCTGGGGGGAAAAGCTTTGCGTTCCCCCAAAGGCTCCCCTTGATCATAAAGTTCACTTGTAAATAAAAAAAAAATCAAACACAACAGGTGACCTTGTGCATACTTATAACACACATTAAATGAAGAGACAGTAGAAAAGACCCATTGTGCTTTAGTCATAGCACACCAGCATAATTGCATACAGTGTTGTATTGCCAATATAAATTGTGAAAAGGAGTCAGGCACAGCTGTGAATGACTATGATTTACAGAACAGAGCGTCATTTAATAATTTTCAGCCTAAGCAATCTGAATTAGCTGCGTTAGAGGTGTTAGCGTAGCTGCTAAACGGTCTGTTAAGATGAGTTACTGGCCCAGCATGACACTGACACCAGTGTAGGCACAGGAAACATCTTTACTAAGTTCCAGCTCTGGGTACAGGGTAAAGGAACACATTTAGGTCACATCAGGTAAGTTACATGTACAGACATTTCCGGCATCCTCTCTCAGTCAACCCATCTTCTCAACTGACATTCACAGAACCATTAAAAACATAACATTCTCACACGCAGCATTTCATGTCAGTCACTCACAGCATTCCATGCATCCCGGGCAGGGTACAGTGAAAGACAAGACACAACATATCTTCCCCCTTAAACGACACAAGACACACCCACGAAGCAAGAGACATACATACGCATGCAAAGCCAACACAAGTGCATCGCTCAACTTCCCAAACAAATCCTTCCAACGACGCACCCACACCAACTTTGTAACCATCCTCACCTTGAGGGACAACTACACCATCAAATGACACTCCCTTTCCTCTACCAAAAAGGGATAGACACCAACCACTGCACAAAGGATACACAACCTAACTTTTAAGCAACTTCAGGCTCACAGCCGCAAACCACAACACTGAGGCCGAAGCCATGCTGTACTAGGATGCAAATTGTGCCCCAGAAGTGACAGAGAACAGATCTCTCAAACACCTCTCCACTACCACACACCAGGGTATCACATAGGGCATGGAGAGCGGATCTCCCAAAACACACATGGAGAGTGGATCTTCCAAAACAGAGTACACTGCACACTCATCATACCATAACAAATTTCAACCCCCAAATACAACGTTGACCATTCCAATTGCAGCTCAATGACTGCCACCATAACATGTGCATCATTGCCAACACGGCAGGGTACTCCAAGTACCCCGGTAACCAGCACCCCCAAATAAAGAGCACTCTAAGTACCCCGGGTGTCAACACCCCACAAGATGCCTTTGCTGCTGAAAGACCACATTCCACACAACAATTTCAATTCACTAAGCCAAGCACGACCACACAACCTCCAAAACAACAGCAAATCACACCAACATGTTAAACAACAAAATGTGTATCTTGTTTACAAAACCATAACATTCAAATTGCTCACTAAAACTCATGAATGAAAACGTTTCTCTTTTGTTCCTCCAAATAATGAAATTACAACTCTGCACTTAGGAGGTCCAGGCCCCAATTGGGTATGTTATGAAGCCCAACCTGTTGGAATCACCCCTTATTCAAAAAGCCTACACTTGATGCTGGCTGGCTACAGAATTATTGTCTGGTTATAGGATTGCCATGGATGTCTAAAATAGTAGAGAAGGTGTAGACTCTAAAGCACAGACACACATGGAAAACTTTCATATTTTGAACTCTGAACAGTCTTCGTTCTGCCCTTGCATTGGTACGACTCTGCCGTGGTTACAGTTTGGCATGACATTTTGAAACATAAGGACTAACTTATCACATTGATTATGCTACATCTATCTACAGCCTTCGAAATGGTTGACTTTGAAATACTTGCGACTAGCCTGTCAGATATCGCTGGTGTGTCTTGGCCTGGTTGTGTTCCTTTCTTGGAAGGTTATTCCCAAATTGCTAAAGTCGGTAGTTTCGCATCCCCTCCAATTTCAATATCTTGTGGTGTGACTCCAGGTCTCCTTATATCACAGATTCTCTTTAACATTCACATTTAACTCCTTGAGTTAATTTCCTCCAAATATAACATCCAATGGGCCTCATTATGAGGTAGGAGGTAGCCATGGTGCTATGAGCACCATAGCTACCCCCTTACCGCATTCCGGGTCCGGGTTCCCGAAATAGGTACTTACTGGATCATTCCAACCTTGGAGGACCCAGTAAGTCCCCATTCCGAGAACCATTCCCATTCGAGCCCCCATAGGGGTCAATGGGAATAGGGATGGAGCTAATAACGGTACCGGAATTTGCGGTACCGTTATTAGCTCTGAAGTCCCTTAACGGGTCCCATCCTTAACACCTGGTCAGACCAGGCGTTAAGGAAGGGACCCGCTAAGGGACCTCGGAATAGGGTGGTAAGGGATACCGGCACCGGTGTCCTTACCGGTGCCGGTAATCCCTTACCACCTACCTCGTAATTAGGCCCAATGTCTCTCGTATGCAGATGACACTGAGATATATGTTTGTGTTAGCATTCCAGCTTACTCCTTCTAGTGTCGCCCATTGCACGAATGAAGTTTGATATTGGAGGATCCCAAATAAAGTTTGATTAAATCCTTTAAAAATGAAGTAATTCTACTCAGACCTAAACATTTGTTACATGACACATGCCATGTGTTACGCCCTTCTTTTCGTTTTGATATTTCTACTGTATTTGTAGTCAAGGTTAAGGGCCTCATTACGAGTTTGGAGGCAGCACCGCTGCCTCCAAACCGGGCTCCATTACTGGGTTCCTGCAATGGGGACTTACCGGGTCATTCTGACATAGGAGGACCCGGTAATTCCTCCTTGCAGGAACCATTCCCCATTCCCATTTGAGCCCCCATAGGGCTCAATGGGAATGGGGAGGGAGGTAATAACGGGCACATTACAAGTGGCCCGTTATTACCTCCCTCTTCCCCTCGCGGGACCCGGAAAAGACGTCTGGTTTTACCAGACGTCTGATCTGGGTCCCGCAAAGGGAACCTCGTAATCAGCGCTCCGGTAATGAAGGGGGCTGGTCCCGTACCAGCCCCCTTCATTATGGGAGTGCCAGGATTATAATGAGGCCCATGGACTTCTTTTGGCATTCTAATGAAATCTAGGGTATAAACAACACGTGGGAGACAGCGTGAAGTCTGTGTTTTACAGACTTTGTCTACTCAGCCGTGCTGTTACTTTCATCCCCACAAACTAAAATTCCACTGTTTTTGGTGCTATGGATAATTCCAAATTGGGCTGTACAAGTGCACATTTTGCCGGTATCTCTGAATGCCAGCCAACTCTCTTGTCTTCAATTAGCTTAAAATGCTGCAGTCGAACATATATTTCATGAGCATAAGTTCTCTTCCATTTCTCGATTTCTTTGGCACCTTCTTCACTGGCTCCCAGAAAAGCAGAGAATTAATTTTAAAATTCTGTGCTCAGCTTTCAACTATTTTCATGGGTTGGCACCATCGTATCATCAGACAAGATCCATTACTATCATCCAACATGTACTCTTTGCTAGTCAAGGTTTGTTGTTAATCCCCCACTCCTGCTGAAAGTTTAGGGGGGACCGGCAGTTCACTGTCCTAAGCCCTCGCTAATGGAATTCACTCCCACCTGTGTGAAACCAAAGGGTGTCTCACACACTAGTCCTCAGGACTAGCCATCTAAGTGGTCAGGACACAGCCATCGCTTTTGGATCCAGTTCCTGGGTGTGCACCAGTTGGGGAGTATCACCTGGGTGAGGGTTCTTGGGGGTGAGGCAGCCAGTGACGAGACATGGTATTCCTCCCTTTCCCTTATCCATGATCCCTCCCATTTCATAGGATTCTCTGTTGTCAAAGACCCTCCCCCCTTTCCACACAAACACTGGGCCTAGGGAGAGGGCGACTGAGTGTAACAATGCTAACTCTTACACATCGCATTGGACATGTCCTGGTAATTGAGTCAGGCAAAGTCAAACACTTGACTCTAAGGGCCTCATTACACGGTAGGCGGTGAACCATGGCGCAATTAGCACCATGGTTCATGCCGGTAAAATACCGGCACCGCCTTGGTGGAAAGGGGAATTACCGCCCCATTCCAAGGTTGGAGGGGCGGTAATTCCCCCTTCCACCATTGCCCTTCCCCATTCCCATTTTTGCCCCATAGGGCATAATGGGAATGGGGATGGCGCTAATTACGGCACCGCAAATTGCGGTACCGTAATTAGCTCCCTGGGTCCCTTTGCGGGTTGGTTTTTAACGCCTGCAAAAAGCAGGTGTTAAAATCCCCAACCCGCAAAGGGACCTCGTAGTAAGGCGGTAAGGATTTACTGGTACCGGTAAAATACCGGTACCGGTAAACCCTTACCACCTACCGTGTAATGAGGCCCTAAGTGCATACATCTGATTCCAATTAGCTATCCTCACACGCATAAAAGGTGGAACATAGAGACACACTCAGAGCAAGGTGGAACAGGAGTAAGAGCAGAATTTCCAGGGAAAAGGCGAACCTACTGGAACAGAGCAACAGACCGGGGGACGAGAGCCACAGGTGGAGAACCTCAGGAGTTCCCTGCAGGAGGTAGTTGCCTCCAAAAGGTTTCAAAAGACACATGGAGAAGGCCAAACAAGAAGGCTGCATTGTGTTTCAAGGATGACAGTGAAATTCACAGGTGAATAGCAGAGTTGGGGAGGTGAGGCCAAGCCTGTAGTACTAACCTTGACTCGTGAACTGGAAGACAGTAAATACAAGAAAGAAACACAGCCGGTGAGTTGGCAAACGAAGTGAGAGACTGGTGTGTGCTAACGAAAGATTGAAGTGGCAACATAATATTGCACAATCAAAGGCTGCACGCATGTGGATGAGATGTGAAGAAAAGCAGACCTGCAAATGAACCTTGAAGTAACAATAGCTGTAAAGTCAGCGATACTGAGTAAGGCAGTGGTCCAGCGAAAGGAAGTAGCCCACTCAAATGTCTCCATGAAAGGTGAAAAAATTGTAGTGATAAAGTGAATGAACTGTAAAAATGAGGTGATTGAAATTAACCCCGATAAAAGGGAGAGAAAAAGGTGAGCATTGAACTTTGGTGCATAATACAATGAACGACCCAGGCCAATAACACTGGGACAAATAACATAGGAGTGTGAGTTGAAAGCTGGAAAGTCGAGGTGGTTCTGCAGAGGTCTGTAGAAAAAAGCCACACACATTCGAAAGTCTTCGACATTAGGAAACGGTCTGAGACTGACAGAGGGAGATCAAAAGTGTAGTAAATTAGGGGAAGGGCACGCCTAAAGGAGGTGAATTAAGTTTGGGCAAGGGAATCCATGCAAGTGTTTTATTTTGCTTTGAGAGGTCTGAGCCCGACTGAGGGAGACCGTTGTGAATTTTTGCTGTGAAAGGTCTGAGCCTGACAGAGGGGGAACCAACCTGAAGTTTTTGGTGAATTATATTTTGGAAATTGGAAAGTAAGACTTTAACGTGGAAGGCTAGGCGGGCCTGGATCCATGTCTTGAACTTCCTTTGTGTTACAAGCCTGAGTCAGAGTATGTCATCTAGCCTACAGGGACCACCTTACTCCGTGCTGTCCAACATGGGGAGTAGAGCTGACTCAGACATGTATTCTTTATTTGGAACACTGACTTTCCTTTGTATACATATTCTCCTTTTCACACTTTTTGTCCAAGGTAAAGGGTAGGCATGTTTGTTAGTATAGGCCATTTTGATTTGACAGATTCAACTAGGACATTTTTATTTATTATTTGATGCTCGAGACTACTCCCAGTTTAGCTATAGGTCAAAATAGGAGGTCCTCCAACCCCATTGAAACTTCAGTAAATGTTTTTATAAATTGTACCTTTTGTGTCAGTGTCATACTTGTGATCGCATGACTCCCTTACACATCCCAGATTAGCGATAGTACCCCTCAGCAATTGTTTAAAAAAACTCTTAAAACACTGCTTTCAATGCAATTGTTAGTCTTTTTTTTTGTATTTCTTTGTTACTACCATCCATTTGTTGTGGTAAGCCTGCACCCAGATGAAGTTAATTCTCCCTGGTTTTGTAGTGCATAACACATAAATCAAATCAAGTGAAATTGGAGAGTTAAAAGGGTATTTTCCAGGGTCTAATCTGGACAGAAAAGGCAAATCCCAATCCAGTACCACAGCAACAACATGGATATGAGGACTAGCAGTAGAATATGGGCTAAAACCTTCATTCCAAAATGAGAGACCAGAGGATCCCTGCCAGGGAACTGTTTCCGAGGTAAGCAGCAATGATCTCACCACTCCTGCCCTCCTCCCCCCTAGTCTAGGTGAGCTCCAGGTGAATCTCCAGCATGGCGGGATCAGTTATTTTATTAGCACTCAATTTGTATGTCTATGCTGGAGTTTTTAGAATGTGAACCTAGCAGTGATGCAAGATAGTGCTCTACATGAATGGGATTACTGTAAAAAGCTACACAAATATAGAAACAATTAAAAGGAAAGCCTATCAAGGGCACACTTGGAAGGTTGTGTAGAGATGGTACATAGGGGGTTACAAGCAGGGGATACATGTTAGCTAGAGGAAAATTAGACCCAATCTTGAATACGTTGTTGTGGGATTCGCAGCTATGCTCCTGCTGCTGCCTCATGCCTGTGAGTCTAATGCATTCGCCCCCAGGGGTGGGGAGGTCCATTATCCAATCAGGTGGCTTGGCTAGAACAGTGGGAGAGAATATACAATCTCCCCCTGCTCTTCCAGCACTCGAGGCTGTTACCTGCCTGGCACCATTTTATTTATTTCTGTTTGAGGCAACAGGGAGCCCTGTTTCCTCCCCACCTACACCACACCCCCAAAACCAAGTAATTCCCTTCCCACGCCCACACCCCCATCCGAACTTACCTGCTAGATTCAAGCTTTGAGCTCTGTCCCTGCACTCCTTCCGATCCCAGCCACCGCCATAGAAATGGAAAAAGGACTTAGTCTATGGCAGCGTATATCGGTTTTTACTTTTTTTTCCCCTCAGGAGATTGGCTGCGCAAGAAGTGTGAATCTCTGTGACGGGTGGGCGGACATGGCCGTTAATGGGCACACAGCCCTCACCGAGACCCTCACTTCACTTGGGCCTACCTTGGCTCAGGCTGGCAGGCCATTCCCGCCCTTGTCCACACAATGCTGCGGGTGCAAAAGCAATAATCTGTCTTTCCAGTCTGAGAGAGGAAGCAAAGTGTGGTCCATTTTAATTCCCCCAGAAGATGCCAAGCTCTCAAGTCATTAAGCAAGGCCCCCATACTTACCATCCTTTTTTCTATGATAAACCCTCCAAGGACCTCAAAGATGGCAAGTCATCAAGAAAAAACTCCCACATTTTACCACCAAAGTAATATATTAGTATTAATACTTGTCCCTGTGGTGTTTCATGCCTTTCTTTTAGTCAATGCTCCTCTGACGTTCTGATGTCTAGTGGTAGCCAGTTCCCCTGTGGTGTTTCCTGCCAAAATGATAGATAAAACCCTCCTGTACTTGAGGCTCCTAAAAGTAGTCTGTGCCTCTCATATAATCCATGTCGTTGAGGTCAGTGAACCCCCGGTAGTGTTTTCTCACTTGTAGCCTTTCACACCCAGGTGGTCTTAGACCCTGTAGTGATCCATTCTCCTCTGCTATTAAGTTCAATTATGTTCTCCTCTGGTAGTCCAAGCCTCTTGGGTTGTTTGTGCACTCAAGTAGTATGGCCCTGCTTGGGTACTGTGTCTATCCAGTACTCTTTTGTCCAATGGTGGTAGCATGTGGGCTGGCTTCAGGTAGACCAAGCTACTTCAATAATGTGTGTAACTCTAGTAGCACGGGCCACTCTAGTCGCTTGCCTCTCTGGGACTCTGTTTTCATGTGATGCAATGTGTGCATCGAGCAGTCATTGCTTCACTGGTAGTCTATGATTTTCATGAAATCGACTCCTCTCTGGTAGATCAAGCCGCTTGGGTAGTCTATTGAAACTCTGGTACTATGGGTCCCTCTGGTAGTCGTGCTTCACTGCTAATCTGTGCCACTCTGGTAATTCAGAGCCTCTTGTAGCTAATAACCCCATGGCAACACATGCATGCATGTGATCTGCTCCTCCCTGGAAGTCGAAGCTTCATGGGCAGTCCATGCAACTCTGGAAGTATGGTATCCTGTGGTAGTTGTGTCTCAATGCCAATCTGTACTGCTCTGGTAAAGCACAGCCTTTTGTAGTCAGTGCCCTCCTGACATTGCATGCATTCTTGAAATATGTTCCTTTCTGGTACTCCAAGCTTCTTGGGTAGTCCATGAAACATGTATATTATGTGGCCCTCTGGCACTCGTGCCTCACCCCTGATCTGTACCAATCTGGTAAAGCAGAGCCCTGTGTAATCAGCACCATACTGACAGTGCATGCTTTCATGAAATCTGCTCCTCTCTGGTAGTCCAAGCCTATTGGCTACTCCATGCAACTCTGGTAGTATGGTATCCCCTGGTATTCGTGCCTCAATGCTATTCGGTAACGCTCTGGTAAAGCACCGCCTCTTAATGCCAGTGCCCCGACCGGGCAGTGCATGCTTTCATCTAATCTGTTGATTTCTGGTTAGCCAAGACTCTTGGGCAGTCCATGCACTTCTGGCAGTATGGCACCATCTGGTACTAGTGCCTCACTGCTAATCTGTGCCACTTTGGTAAAGCACAGCCTCTGGTAGCCAGTGCTCCCTGGCAGTGCATGCTGTCATTAAATCTGCTGCTCTCTGGTAGTCTAAGTCTCTTGGCTACTCCATGCAACTCTGGTAGTATGGGATCCCCTGGTATTCGTGCCTCACTGCTAATCTGTGCCACTTTGGTAAAGCACAGCCTCTGGTAGCCAGTGCCCACTGGCAGTGCATGCTGTCATTACATCTGCGGCTTTCTGGTAGTCCAAGCCTCTTGGGTTGTTCGGGCAAGTCTGATAATGTGGTCCTTGCTGGTACTCATTGCTACTCTGCGTCGTTCTGATAAAGCTTGGCCTCTTAGTGGCCGTCCCTTTCTCTTCTGCTTATCATTCCCTCCTATCTCCTCCCCTACTCCTTCTCATTCCTTCTGCTCGTCTCTTGCCCTTGAGGAACGTCTCCGAACCATCCTTAATTTCCCCCGTCCTTTCCTTTTCGCCTTAATTATAAACATCCCTGTTCCTGTCATGCCCTTTTTACGACCTCCATTGCAGCTCACAGAAGCCTGGTCAGCACTTTGGATAACAACACGTTACCTGGAAAAAATTAACACATACATACAGAATACCAGGAGGGCTGTTATATCTACATAACTGGCAGCAAACCTGCTGAATGCAAATGGTTGCTTGGTGTGTTTGTGAGGAATTAATCGCTTTCCGGATCATCAGACAACAGACTGAACCCAGCTTCACCCCCACAAAGGAACATCCGTCCCACTGAGAGCAACTGAACCCCTGAACAGGAAAAAAGCACACCCTCGGCTAAGGCTTTTTAGTAAAAAGCCTTAGCCGAGGGTGTGCTTTTTTACCTCAATTCTGCCGAGCGGCAAAGACACAATGTTCAAACAAACCGCCCAGAGGGCCTCTTCAAATCAGCGGGCTGTAGCGAGGAAGCCAAGATGGCGAATAAGATATATTGCTGTAAAAGGAATAAAATACTTGTTCTTTTCCTTTTTTATTTCTTCTAAATGCCGACACTCAACCACACATAATCCGGAAAGAGAGAGGCAGTGGGTCGTTAGGAGTCTCAAATCTCAAACCTGATAGAGTTGTGGGCGGAAGTATCTTTTGAGGAATGTTGCCAGGAAGAGTTGGGTTGCTGTTCCTGCGACCCTGAACTCTCTTGCAAGAATTCTCCTTCAATTCCGCTAGCCATCATGTCCTCTCTGAAGTGTGGACAGAGCAGACAGACAGCTGAAGTGTACACACTTGTTTTAAATTCCGTTACATTTCAGACAAGACAATGGCCCTCATTATGAGTACGTCGGTGTAGGGAAAAACTGTGGTAATCCAGTGGTAAGCTTTACTGCACCACCATGTTACAACTTTGGTCGTATGGTGGAGGATTTTCCTCCAGCAAAATGCTCCAGTCCTCCACCTTACTGCCAAAAAACGGGAAAATTGACGCAATTAGCGCTAGGAGTAATTCCGCCAAAATCCCCATGGAGTCGTATGGACGCCAAAAAATTGGGATTTATATCGCCTACAACCACTTTTTATCCCGCTGTAATGTTAATTCCGTTTGGCGGGCCAGATCAGGTGGTTACGGCACCGGGGTGAATTGTGGACGCCAGAGCGCAAAAGGTCAAATGTGGTGTTATTGCTATATTTCAAAATGTATTAATATGAAAAAAGATGCTTTCATATACGACTCCAAATATATTGGGGCCATTTCTCCAAAAATGGGGCATCTACAAGTAGCACAGAGCATGCATTAATTTAAGAGCCCGCATTTTTTGGAAAAGTATAGTTTGCCTTTTTCTCAAAGCTGACGTGTGTATTTTCAGAGCGTGTGCTAGAGCGTAAATAGTGTATTACATGCCATCAACACACACCTAGATCCCGAGAGCACATTTCAGAGTGACAGGCCCTAAAGGGCCCATCAACGTGAAATGTAGACTAACAGGAAAAAAAATGAATTCTCTCCCTGTTTGAGGGATACAAATGGGTAAGTAGTGGTTCACACATTTGCCATTTACTCCCTTCTTGGCCGAAGGATGGAAGATTTGAATCTGTTTTCATCGCAATGGCATACTTCCTCCACCCTCGAATTGGCCAGAAGTTTATGACTCAAACTTAACTGTAGGGACAAGAAGCTACACATCCAATTGAGGTGTAGAGGGAGATTCCAATGTTCATCCTACTGGATGCACTGAGCAGTCCTATGTCTTTGCAACCATGAGGGACATTCAGTGACTTGCAATAGGCGTGAGGTCTGCCCCCTGGCCAAATCAAGCCCACTGTCAATGTAGTCATACTGATTCTTGTACTACCAGCAGTTCTTTTGTTAGAACATAAATAAATATCTACATTTAAAAGTGAAACAGTGTGGGTTTGTGGCTTCATGCATCTTCCCTATACAATTCCACACCGTTTTACCAAGTTGCACCACATTTTGCACAGTCACCTGTTAGGTCCCTCCGGACATTACTGACTATGTGCATCTGGACACACCACCCCTTTTCCCGGATTTCACCAAAAGTGAAACTGTGGGTTTGAGTTTGTGGCTTTGTGTATGTTCCATATACAATTCCACACTGTTTCCCCAATCTGCACCACATTTTGTAAAGTCACCTGTTAGGACCCTCCGGACATGACTGGCTACATGGCATTTGGACACCCCACTTCCTTTCCCAGATTTCAGCAAAAGTCTCTGGGTTTCTGGATGTGTGATTTTGCGTATCTTCCCTATACAATTCCACACCGTTTCACCAATTTGCACCCAATTTTGCACAGTCACCTGTTATGACCCACCGGACATGACTGGCTACATGGCATTTGGACACCCCACTTCCTTTCCCAGATTTCAGCAAAAGTCTCTGGGTTTCTGGATGTGTGACTTTGCGTATCTTCCCTATACAATTCCACACCGTTTCACCAATTTGCACCCAATTTTGCACAGTCACCTGTTATGACCCTTCGGACATAACTGACTAAATGACATCTGGACAACCCACCTCTTTGTACGGATTTCAACAAAAGTGAAAATGTGGGTATGAGTTTGGGGCTTTGAGTATGTTCCACACTGTTTCACCAATGTGCACCAAATTTTGCACAGTCAGCTGTTATGACCCTCTGGACATTACTGGCTACATGACATTTTGACACCCCACCCCTTTCCCTGTATTTCATCAAAAGTCAACATGTTTGTGGGCTTGTGGCTTGGCAAAGCCTTGTTCCTTATACAATTCCACCCTGTTTCAACAATCTTCACCACATTTTCCACAAAGAAGGCCAAGGAAAAAATGAGCCAAGATTAGATGTTTGTGTAGCTCCTGATTTTCGGCCCTGGTCCGTGCAAGGGTGTTCTCTTCCCTTCCCCAAGGCAGGGACGGTTCCCATGGACACCCCCACCCCCAGCCTCAGGCCCACTGGGTAGGGAAGGACTCAGAACCTACCAAATACAATGGCTGTTAACAGGAGATGTGCTACACCCCATGTTCTTAGATTACCAATGGACACAGACACTGAAGTAAATTATAGGGACCCCAACCAGGGGACCCCTCTTTATTTATAAAACCACTTAACTTTTAATACCTTTACCTTTTTTTCCATAGGATTCCCTTGACACGAGCTTCAACTAAATGGGGACCTGCTACGCCAGTTCATCATTCCTTGGAGGGATTGGGGGGGGCATTAGGGTGAATCTGGTGCAACAGACCCTCTTACCTATCTCAGGTACCACCACATGAGAGTGAGGCCAGAGGGTGGTCTCTGTGGGTGGTCCCATCTCGCCAGTCAGCCTGAGACAGTCCACCACTATCCCAGTACCTCACACCAGAACACCTCCTCTCTACCCCCTTGTATCTGCTTAATATCAGTACACATACTTATGATCCTACCCCTACTTAACTGTATCCCCACATAACAGTCCGCCTCTAAAATACTTCCAATCTACTTTTCCTACTTAACATTTAATAATTAAGTGTATACATATATTTACACATACATACATACATTTATATAAAACATATATAAAAACTATTACATTATGTCACAATGGGATGACTGCTAGAGTCAGTCACCCTCTCCACAGTACCTTTTAGGGCTGTCTCTGGCACACTTAAGGTTGGCTGCCAAGCTCGTTGAAGGACTGCATGCAAGCCTGGTTGTTACAGTGCTGGCTGCAGCCTGGCTGGGGAACTGTCCCCAGTTGTGCCCGGGACATGGCCCTACTGTTCATTCTCCTGGGTGGCCCGGGCCACCACATGGGGTCACCCATGATAACTGGTGCCCGTGCGGTTGTCTAGCTTCTGGGCAGTCGCCTGCATGATAAGGGACTGCCCACAATCACTGCTGTGCCGGCAGCCCTTATCAGTCTTCTGGGTGTGCCCCATAGACTGGGGGTCCAAATGCACTAACTGATCCTCCTGTGGCTTCATTTAAAAACCTTGGTGTGGCAACGTTAGCATGGGACCCACCCCATGTCACTGCTGTAGCCTACACTGCCATCTTAACTTCAGGCGGCATTCCCATGTGTCGTGGGGACGACGCTGCATCACCACCACGCTCCCGGCCACTTATTTACTACTTTCAGGTGGCGTGCTCATTGCAACAGGGATGCCTCCTATGTCACTGCCGCATGCCGCGGCCTGTTGGGGCTTACTAGCCCACTCCTTCAGCAATGCCTCGTAAGAAGCGGGGGACAGGCCACTGCCCTTCACTCGTGCTGCTCTGTGAGGCAGCCTGGGACTTTCCTTCACCTGTGCTGCCTAGCAGAGCAGCCCAGGACTTTCATCCTGCCTCCTCTCTACCCTAGCTGGCCAGCGAGCCAGCCCAGGACTTTAGTTCACCACTCTGCTATCTTGGGTGGTGCAGACTTCCCTGCCCTTCAACTCCTGGGCTGTGACTGAAGTACACAGCCCGGGAGGAGTTCTTAGAACAGGCTTGTCTCTCTGGCCATGAGGCAGGCCAACTGGGGCACGGACATCAGCCTGGTCTGGGCTGCCCATCACACCTGGTCAATGATGCTGAGCCCATTCATTCTGGCCCGTGGGCGGGCCATGACCTGCCACGGACTTGGGCGGCCAAACTGCACATGGCATAAGCAATTCGTGCCCTGGATCACTCTGTGGGGGCTCCACAGGTGCCACCAGTAGCCGTTGATGGATTTAGGCTGTGGCAGGCCACTCGAGGTAGCAACCCCCTAGGTAAGTCTTTTCCCTGTCTCTCACTGCCCCTTCCCTGCTTGTTTGCTCTTTTTTAACTGTATCTTTCACTTTTACTGTTTCTTCAAAATCCCCTTTGGATTATTTTCTCCCCTGCCCAGTCCATTCTTGGGCAGCGGAGGCATGTGTCTGCGTTAATTTCCTTTCTTTCTTTATTAAACAATCCATCCAGCCCCATGGTGGGCTGGATGGTTTGATCCAACACAAAACACATGAACACACCACGTAAATAAATAAATAAAAACACACACAAAATGTATATTTCTGGGGTCCCGGACAGCAGCTCGCCCCCTGCGTCTCACAATGCAATGCAGAAGGGGCGGCCCTCAAGCACCAATGAAGGCCACATAGAGTGACGTTGAGCACAGTGGCATTCCGTGTTTCAATGGGGACCCTGCCAAAGCCAAGAAGGCCGCATGCGGTGAGTGAGGCAGTGTCCCATTGGCAACGGGGACACAGTTGAAGAGAAACTGGTGCCGTGGGCATGGCAGTGATGTCTTGTTGGGTCCCTCAGTCAACAGGATCCATCCAGGATAAATATAGAATGCCACGGGTGCAGCTGTGATATCGGGCCGGCCCCGCCAGCCAGCGGGCTTCATCCACAATATAAAAGTGGTGGCGTGAGCTGCACTGTTAGTTCACATCTTCTTTTCTCTGGAACAAAAGCACCCCCAGACATTGTGCACTCCTATTTAACACCATCCACCACCTTCTGGTAACTTGCCCTATAGCCTAGTGGAGTAATGCTATGCACGTTGTTCTGGGTTCTTCTCAGAGCTCTCAGAGGCTCGTATTCAAGAGTGCATTCTGGTTAATGTATAATTCATGAGGATCTAAGTAGAAGGTAACACACATTTTAAAGCCTCCTTCGTTCTTCGAGCTCACAGGTAACATCCAGGTAAATATTACATGTGCAGAAAAGGTACTCTGTATGTTCCTAGTCTTGAAATGTGTGTCTTTATGTCCTTCATTCCCTAGAACGTGCCAGCACCTCTAGTGTTATGATGTGGCTCAGTGGCAAGAATTAAATGAGGACATCTCAACAGGTCCTTCTTTATTATTGTATAAGACCAGGTGTCTCACATATAGTCAGGCTTTTCCCATCCCAATCAGGATCGCAGGCTCTCTCAGAAGCTGACATTAGATCTCTTTTAGCCTCCCTTGAGGAGACCAGTCTCTAGTTGACTCTACAAAGTTGGTCCAAGTCTTCCACAATGCTCAATCGATTTCAGCTTCCTGTACTGCCAGGTTCCTTGGCACCTCTCTCCACATCTAGGTACGTTCTACAACTTTGCAACACCCGTCCATGCTCCAGATGTCAAGGCATCCTGCAGACATGTGCACCCTCTCAGACTCAAGGTATGTGCTAACATCGCAGCCTCTGTTTCATGCCCCTCATAGATTCTAGGTGTATTTCAGACTTCGCAGTGCCCGTCTCAAACTCCAGCTAATTACTACATGTTCTCAATGCTTCTCTTGCATTGTAGGAATCTGTCAGACTTCTCAGTGCCTCTTGTAAACTCTAGGTACACAGCATCAATCTCAGACTGTGGGGGATATCTGACGTGATCAACACCTCTCTCGGACTCTGGACACTTTTTGGGGTTCACAACACCACGCAGGTTTTACTTGCTTTTTAGAATTCTCAGCACCACTGACGTTTTAGGTGATTTCACTTAGGAGTTTCTCCAATCATCAGCCTTGCTGTATAGTAAACAGGAACTAGGAGGCAGGGATGGCCTTCATCTGCTTTCTGGTGCAGCAGCTTGATGCTTCCTCCTCCCACACCAGACTACAATGCCGTCCCTTAAAGAAGCCTCTTCCTTTAGGCCATGACTGGTAGGGGGATTCCCTTTCTTTTCTTTTGGTTGTTATTGGCTCAGTGGAGGGGTTACACTCATCCCACTTTCCCATAATGCTCTGCTCCCCATCTCCTGTCACCTAACTCAGAAGACCTCCTATTCGGATATAGGTGCACACCCATGTGTAAATTCTAATACCCAGCAGTTAGCAAAGTATCTATTGGCTAAGGGTGCAGGGGAGGAGAACAGACCCTGGCACGGGGTCCGGGCAACAAATAATGCAAGAAGAGTGTCTACAACTTGAGACACTCCCGGCCCATGTACACCAATTAAACTGGAAATCCAGTCAACTTTTTAAGAATTCAATTAAACTTTATACTTGAAATCTAATCATAACAATGTGATACAAACCAACAGTTTACAAATTTCACATTTTTCAGTACAAAACCTATAAAGTCAGTTCATCAAATAATAGTTCTCCCAATAAATAGGGAAAATACAATTTGTAACAGAAAAACTTGTAGCTCGCTGTAAGCGTTTCAGGGGAATCCCCCTTCTTCAGGAGCAAACAACTGTAAAATAACATATAAATTATCTATGCCTCATGCTGACTTCAACAACAATGTACATGCACAATTAGGATACTCATGCCTATTTGTGTCCACATCCTACTTGTTCCAAATGCCAAAGTGTGGTTGTAAAGTATGTTTATTAACTGCAACGATCGAACCCAATCCCTACATGCTCGAGATTGTGAATTCCAAGACAGGAGGTGTATTCAAGGTGGACAAAAGTCACTGTGATCCGTCAAATCTACTAGAGTGCTTGTAGAAATGTCATGCATATACCAATGGGTTAGAGAACACTCAGTAAAACCTATCATGCTAGTTACCAGGTAAAGTCACCTAACTCAAATTTCTAGTAACTGTGTTTAAACACCTATTGATAAAAGAGATTCATTATATACTGACATATTAATGTTAATTAGTCAATTAGCACAGTGTCGTGCTCAAGTATTTCCCTTACCTGTGAAACACAGCACAATGGTAACTCGAAAGATCAGAGTACAACGGTTTGCACATATGTTTCAAACCAACTGGATACCTCTGTTCGCCGATTTGATACACAGTAAATGAAGAGTTTGATCTAAAGCAATATGTCAAAGGAGAAAGAAGAAAATTAGCCAAAAGGAGAGATTGTCATAAATGTCCACTAAAGACAATAAGTACGGCGTGCCCTACCTGTTGGTCCAGGTGGGGACTGTGTACTTAGACTGTTTGCGCTCTGTCTAAAAATCAAAAGGACGGTCCTGGGAAAATTAACAAATGAATGTTACCTCCAAAAGGTACAAATACACTTATCTGTGTACGTATGTCCATTCAAGGATACAACATGAATCACTACTTCCAATATGTAAAGTATTAACTATGTTTGGGCCTGTACAGTCCCAAAGAGTCCGAAATCCTTTTACCTTAGTTATCAAAGATACAGAGACCTTCACAACGCTCTAGTCCTGTTTCTGACCCCGGAACTCCAGTGATCAGGTGACCGATCACGTGGAGGTCCTAACTCAGATGGTCAGGTGAACACAGTTAGCCATTTTGTAGTGTATCCTCTACAATGTACTTGCCACCTAGTTGAGTTGTTACTATTTGAAGTATAACAGGTTCTTGAAATGTTTGTTTTTTGGTAACTCATCATTTTATTTTCTGGAGTTGTGGGCACTTTTTCATATCATGTATGGCTCATCAATTTGCATATTGTGCCTGCTCTTCTGATGGTCTGGTGGTCTAAAGAAGAATGAAATGACAGTTGTCCCTTATGGAATTGGCTTACTGTCTTGGGCATTGGGTAAAGTACAGAGCTCCTTTTCTCTTTATTCCCTCGCCACACACGTAGTTTCTTTCTGCACCCACACTGAGACACTACCAGTTTACCAACATAATGCAAGTTAGAGTGATAGCGGAGCAAAGTGCAAAGTATCTCTGTACACAATGAAAAGGTGGGATTGTTCAGCATTACTCACCAAACAACCTGAGCCAAGTTATCAAAGAGCAGGGAACAACAATTAGAGACACATACATGACAAGGTCCCTTGAAAGATTGGTGGGAAGGAGTTGCGTTGCAGATGTGGTGCTTCCTGACTTCTGGTGAGATTAGAGCATGCACTAAGTAAGAAGGAGGGGCTTCGGCCACTCTCTTCTGTACCCCTTCTGCTATGAGGTAGATGAGAAGAGCAGGTGAGCTAAACATACCTGCTGTGTTGTGGTTAGAATGAGTGATTCATCTGCACCGGAGCTTGACCAGGTGAGGGTCTTGCCAATTAGCAACAACGTTGGTCAGCCTGGAGGTAGAATTGACACATCGTAAAATGGACTGATTGCGCAACAGATGCAATGCAGCTCAGACACAGGGAAGTTAATCTTTTCTGCAAGCAAGGTTTAAGCAGTGGGAGCTCTTTTGAGATAGACTGGTTTTTGGCTATGCAGTGGGAGTCTATGCCAGAGACCTAAGGAGCAGTCGATCTGAAGAGTGGGTTTGTTTATGTGGTGCAAGAAGGCCAGATGCACAATGGGATAAATTGTATTGGAACCAGCGGAGACTGTCTGCAGCAAGGTAAGTATATGTAAACACTGACCTTTTTTGGAAGCAGAGGACCATTACTGTAGTTGTGCAACGCAAGTATTTGGTGGTGCAATGAGAAGTAGTCTAGCTTTTTAATGGGATTGTCAAGCAGAAAACGGCAGGGTTGATGTAGCTATGCAGTAAGATTCTGTCCCATCAAAGTAACGTAATACTTCTGCTTAATTACAGATATCAGTGATCAGAATATGGCATCAGTGGTGAGATTGATGCAGTTAGATTAGAATAGACTACACTTTATCATCTCCCTGTTGCCTCCCCACATAAATGAAATTTAAAAAATGTTGCCACTCGGGGAAGGGCCTGGGGTGGCTGGAACACGGGGCGCAGAATGTATATTCTCAAACACAGTTCCAGCCACCTGATTGGCCAATGGCCCTTCCCTGGTGCAACATATTGATGAAAAATGTCCAACTGCGGCCACCACAGACATTCTGCCTCCCACATTGGGGCCAGTTTCATATATTTCACCAGAATTAAGTGAATCAGTACCTGATGCGGTCAGTCGCATAAGGCCCTTGGTTGGCCAAACTTTACAATGCGGTACATCAGAGATCACAGGAACAGACTATTCCTACACCCACAGAGCAGTCCCAATCCTCCTTAAAATGCCTTCTTCACCACTTCACTGAAACGTCCAGAGATGTCTGCAAATGATCAGTCTCACTACTTCTGCCACATCCCAAATGCCCCACTGGAAGGGTGTTGAAGCAGCACCTACGAAAAAGATACCTTAGTGAAATGTTCCTAAAGTTTAGATTCGGATTGGATCAGGGGCAACACACTGTGGTGTTTTTCTCTCTGCATTTTTTGCTGCATGTTTATGGGGAGCATGTCACCCATGCCCTTCTTCTACGCCCCACCCACCGTGACCCCACTACCCTAAAATGCGTTCTAAAATATACCCTTCGCCTGCACCTCCCTCCCCATTAAAAATGCTGCCCAAAGAAATTCTGCGAAATGGCCATTTCACCAAATTTGGTGATACAACTTTGATGCGTTGGTCAGGTACCGAAACCGCATCAAATTATGAAACCCAGTATCATCATAACAATTAATAATTTATTTAATGTGTTTCAGTTAAATAAACTGTTGACATTTAAGAAAACAATAAATCACATAAACAATGCATTTGGCATAAAAACACATACACAAGCGTATAAAACACATACAAATGATACACTTAAAAAATAAAAATAAATACATCTTTCTCAAAGCGTCCTCCCCTTTTCATGACATGATCATACTGAATTATTTTAGAATCCTTGGGAACGTACGTCATATCTCTATCCAGACTCTATATAATGCCTAGTGTATGAGGTGGCAGTGGTAATCAAGCAATGCATCCAAAAGTCAAGTTCCTCCAAGGACTCCAACTCATGACCCCGATAACCCAGCCAGCCAGTGCACATAGGTCCCATGTCAGAACCTTCTGCTAAAGCACGCCTAGCAGACTCAACTTCCAACGGGTTTTGACGGATGTGACAAGTTCTTTCTGAGACACATAGCTTCATAGCAGGGCCTGCATTAGCCAACACCAGGAGAAGATTTAAACGCAAGAGAAGGCTAAACTGTGCAAAGTGTATTTCTGCAGTGCAAGATCCACTCAAAGTCATTTCGCACTTCAAAAATTACTCTGCACATGACTTTGCACTGCAGAAATACACTTTGCACTGCTCCATGAATCAGGGTTTGTGTCGGTAGTGCACAGTCACTTTTCAGCAGTGCAATGTCACTTAGAACTGTGCAAAAGAAATCCATGACTCGGGTCCTTAGTGTGTAATGTTAAAAACAAACTGAAAATAACAGTATTACAAAATGGAAAGATGCATTGTGAGAATAAAATTAAATAACTTTTTTGTTACATGTCTGTCTTTTGTAGAATGACATGTTTTTCTTGTGATGCTCAGCAAGAGAGAGAAATGACACATTGTTATTTCGAGTGCATTATGAATGAAAATTGGAAAGCAAGAGGAATCCGGGCTTGCGCTTGTAGATGTTAAGCCCTTCATGGCCATTGGATAGCTGCCGTTGTAATTCTGGGAGAAAGGGTCTGAAGGAGGGAAACAAAATAAACACAGATCACTCTAATGTGACAGCAATCAGTCCACTGACCATTGAAAGTACTGTGATCACACTGATAGACCTCAGAGAGAAACGACTACAGCCATTGCATAGGAATCAGCTGCCCACATGTACACTGTTCGATCTTTTGGTGGCCTACAACACTGTAGATCGTGCAAATAGAGCCGCAGCGACTTAAAATAGAGATAGAAATGGCATGGTCTGCTCTGGCCTGGATTCAACCATTTTAGCAAAACCAAATTAGTCTATAAATATCCTGCCTGACAGCTCGGATACTTAATAATTAACCTGCAGCCCATCTCTGGCCATGGCCTTATCAAGAATGGATGAGACTGAGCAGTTTGCACTTCAGTTGCTCTTAGAAATAATTACTAATTAGTGGGGAAAATAGCTGCAGCTTCCCCATTCAGATGACCTCTTGCATTTGACAGTCCACCAGTTCCATTAAGCAATGCAGGGAGCATGGCGGTTGTCTTCAGCATTTCTCAATCCTTCATTCCACAGGTCAACTCAATGCAGACAAAGTGCTTATTTTCAACGTCACGCGATCATTGGTTTCCTAATACCACTTCACTTTGATCTCAGTTACGAGCTGGTAAAGGTCATTTTTCTACTACACCTGAATAATTACCATAGCATATAACTTGGATAACTTAGGAAGATTCCAAAGCTTCTGTGAACAGGCCAAGCGTTCTGCTCGCTCCTGGCTCTTTACGGATCTGACCATGTCATTGCCAGCTTAAAGTCAATCACTGGCTCCTAAAGGAGTCCAGGATCCTCTTCAAATCTCTGCGCATGGCATCTTCAACAATATGAGCATGTGATACGATCTAGAATTACGCGCCACCGCAAATCTTGAGATCTGCTTCAAAAGGTCTAATCAACTTCTCTGATCCAACCAGAAGTGCTGCGAGAACAGGACTCAACCCTGACAGGACCCCAAGCTTAGATCATATTGACTACTTTGTGGAGACTTCAACAAGGCTACTGTCATGAGCACTGCTCCCGAGAAGCCAAGTCAAGCCCAGCATCCCCGGAAGCAGGCTCACGACCCTCGTCTCCGGCTCCACTCTAGGGCCCTATTGGGGCCCTTTGGACCATGTCCTGGCGCCTCTGGCGCCAGGCTCATAAGGAACCTCAGTCCCGGCGCCAGGGGCGCCGGGCTCATAATTCTTGCAAAGGTGCTTGGGTGGACCTACCTGTAGCAGACCATGCTGCATACTCACCTTTGCAAATGCTGGCAGGATGAAGTCCCCAGCCTTCTGCTGGAAGGAACTATTCCCTGAACTGGGACTACTTTCTTACCTGGGTGGGGCTGGTGCCACTCCTTAGCTCTGGAACACAGGAACTCTTTTACCTGGGCAAGGCTGAGGAAGAAGACACACAATCACTCCAACACTATTTAAACCACGCCCGATTGGGAAAACGTGCTTCGCGTTATTCTGCATCTGCAGCAGGACGCTCACCGAGTCAGCTCCAGCATTCCAGTGACATCTCCAGCTTCAGCTCAGCAACCTGTGGAAGAAAGACACGAGAACTATACTTACCATCCAGGAATCCAGACACCGGCAGAACCTGCAAGCAAAAGAAACATAAGGTTAGCAAGTTGCAACACGTTCGCAGCCGCGCTCGCTTACCTGATCCATCTGTGCTTTCACGGATTCTTCACGGCCTTCTCTTCAGCAGCCTAACGGCACCTGTAAAGACAAAGAACATTGTTAAGAAGGAATCGGGGGAATGCGGCCTCATTTACTTTTCTTACCTGCTTTTGTGCGCGTATTACGATCTCTTCAACCGCAGAGCCCGGCACCTGAAAACAAGAAAAGACATTATTTAAGTGCCATTAAAGACCGCAAGAAAGCCTAACACTTACGTGTTTCCCCACGTGCATCCGCGACTGGGAAAACGCCCGCAAGGTCCCGACACCTGCAAATAAGAAAAGAACATTGTTAGAGGTGCTATAATAAGGTCACAGATCATTATACTCACGTACTTCGCACGTGCAACGGCAACGGACGAACAACGCCCGCAACATCTCAAGACCTGAAAACAGAAAACAAGGGACATTATTGAGGTGTCATTGAAATTCCCATACCTACGTACAACCGCACATGCCGCGCTCTCAGCATCCAGGCACCTGAAAAAGACAATGCAAAGACTTCATTAAAGGTGCCCATCTCTTCAAGACTATAAACTCTTTATACCTACTGGCATCCGCTCGTGCATTAACGGCGGCATCACCTTTTGGCATCTCAGCACCTGTGCCACTTCTAAGGCCACAAAAGACTTTGAGGACCTCCAGTGACGTAACTGGAACCCACGCACCCCTGAATAAGTCGCAGGATGGAGAGCCCAGCATTTATACGCCTAAGGTGAGAGCTCACCAGGACATTGGACTTTCGGAGAGTTGGCGATTAGTGAGGAGGAAGTCCAGCCAAACTGTCATTAACCCTTTTTTCTTCTGCCTGCAGAAACCTTACCCTGCAAGCCAGACGGTCAATAAGAGGAAGCCCAGTCCAGAGAGTCACCCGAGCTCTACGCTTCTCAATTGAAGAGACTATAACAGTTCAGCCGGGACCAGCACCTCCGTGGGAATCAGGTGAGCGTTACCTCCTACCCAGGCGCTATGGAAACTTCCGACACTGATCAACTGGCCCAGCTACTACGGGAATTAAGAGCTGAAGTACATGCTGCCCGCCAGGAAACGAATACCCTGAGAAGGGAATTGATTATGTCCAAAGAACGAACTGATGACCTTGCCAGACAGTTATTACAAACACAAGCGGGGCAAACCCCTCTACCTAATTCAGGAGGAACCTATACCCCGGCAGCTTCAGCCAATCCTGTTCAAATCAATCTGCCCGGAAATGTGCCTTTGGCTCCGCCCGAACGCTTCTCTGGTGACCCTAAGAGGTTTGCGGTGTTCATAAATCAGTGCCGATTGCACTTTCTTTGTAGACCAGCTGCTTTTCCGACTGATCAGACTAAAGTAGCCTTTGTGCTTTCATATTTTAGCGGCAGCGCCGCTGATTGGTCGATCCCTCTGGTTACACAGAATGACCCGATTCTTCGCAATTTCCAGGCCTTCCAGGCCAATATGGAAAGACTTTTCGCAAGACATTCCCAAGGGCAGGCCCTGGACAACAAACTCCATTCCCTACGGCAGGGCAATCAGGATCTTCTGGCTTATATTGCATCATTTAACAGACTAATCGTTGAAACCAGATGGCCCGAGGACAAGAGGATCACGCTTTTCCACAGGGGTTTGCATGGCGAACTCAAAGACGTCCTAGCCCAGGTCGTGAATCCCCCTCAAGATTGTTCAGAGTACATTGATTTAGTGGTCCAATTGGATCACAGACTACAAAACAGAAAGGCAGACCGCTCCAGGTTCGAAACTCGAGTATTCTCTAAGCCACTAACTCACACCAAAGGAGTTGAAGCCGTAGAACCTATGCAAATAGGGGTCGTAAAGGGTCCCCTAACCCAGAAAGAACGCGACAGGAGACGACAATTGCAGCTATGTCTCTATTGTGGAAATTCAGGACATTTCCTCCGAGATTGCCCCGTGAAACCTCTGAAGAAGACAGTGGGAGCTTCTGATAAGAATTCCGGGAAACAACCTCGCCCGACAAGTGTAGAGGTCCGCTTGCCGAGCGTAAAAAACAGTTCTTTGACCTCGCACTTCATAATGTCAATGGTCCTCATAAATCCAGAACGACCGGATCGTTTGCATGCCATTAATTATACATTGATAGCAGAGCGATTGGAAATTATGTAGACCGCGAGATGGCTTCCAGGATGAACCTACCCCTTTGTCCTAAGGTAATTAAAGACGTCATTACCACAGTGGATGATACGGAAATAGCCTCCGGACCGGTAACCCATACCACCACAGAAGTGACGTTATTAGGCCAAGATGGACATCGGGAGGTAAACGTGTTCGATGTGATCAAGGCCCCTCAGTTCCAAATAATTCTGGGGATCCCTTGGTTGGAGAAACACAATCCTCAAATTGATTGGCGAGCAAAGACGATACAGTTCCCAGAGTGTGCACCTACTTGCTATCCTCGACCCAGTATTGGCCTAGCGGTAGCAACATCCGAAGGAACGCAATTGCCTCCAGAGTATCAAGAATTCCAAGATGTCTTTCAGAAGGAACAGGCTAATACCCTGCCTCCCCACAGATCTTACGACTGTCAAATAGACCTGATACCCAGAGCCACTCCCCCTTGTAGTAGAATTTACGCCCTTACCGAGCCTGAAAATCTTAATTTGCGACAGTATCTGGACCAGTACCTGGCCAATGGATTTATCCGCCCATCAAAGTCTCCTGCATCCTCGGCTCTGTCTTCGTACCTAAAAAAGAAGGTGACCTTAGAACCTGTATTGATTATCGTGCCCTGAACCAGATAACGGTAAAGAACAGATACCCCCTACCTCTGATTCCGGAACTCCTTGACCAAGTTAAGAATGCCTGCATTTATACAAAGCTAGATCTCGGGGAGCCTACCACTTGGTACAGATTAAAGAAGGCGACGAATGGAAGACGGCATTTCGCACCAAGTGTGGACTATTTGAATACCAAGTGATGCCCTTCGGACTATGCAATGCACCAGCCGCTTTTCAGTATTTTATGAATGATGTCCTCAGAGAACTCATAGATGTTTGCGTAGTCGTCTACATAGATGACATCCTTGTGTACTCATCTTCAGAAGCAGATCATCGGAAACATGTTAAAGCCGTCCTTGAAAAACTCTGCCAACATAAGCTTTTTGCTAAGCTCGAAAAATGTGTTTTTCACGTCACTGAGGTCGAATTTCTAGGCTTTATTCTGACACCCAAAGGAGTCCACATGGACTCGAGAAAGGTGGAAGCTATCATCAAGTGGCCATCACCTACTTTCGTGAAAGGTGTCCAAAGCATGTTAGGTTTCGCCAACATTTACCGCAGGTTTATTCCAGAGTTTTCACGAGTGGTGCAGCCCATCACCAGCCTCTTAAGAAAAAACAAACGTTTTGAGTGGTCAACAGAAGCAGAACAGGCCTTTCAAGAGCTAAAAGCCAAGTTCACCTCAGCACCCATACTGAAACACCAACGCCCAGACCTCCCTTACATCGTTGTGACCGACGCCTCCAGCTTAGCAATGGGGGCGGTTCTATCACAGAGAGATCCGGAAACTAACCAATTGCACCCCGTGCATTCTGGTCTCGCAAGTTCTCGGCTCCTGAAATTAACTACACCATCACAGATAAAGATCTTTTAGCAATTAAGTCCGCTTTCAAGGCCTGGCGGCACTATCTCCTTGGATCCAAACACACTGTCACGGTAATCACCGATCATCAAATTCTACAATACCTGAAAACCGCCAAAGCTCAGTCCTCCAGACAGCTTTGCTGGGCACTTTTCTTTGCCGAATTTGACTTTGTAATTACTTATCGCCCCAGCAACAAAAATGGCAAAGCGGATGCCCTTTCCCGGATTGGAATGGGAGATAATATTGTCAATCCTGAACCTGTGCCAATAATTCCAGAACAGAGAATCCTGGGCCTGATTTCTTCACAATCCATCGAAGATATCGAAGGAAAAGTTAAACAACTTGTGACCCCTTCGGACTTACAAAACTGGCAACCGAAGGGAAAGGACTTCATCATAAAAAAAGACCTGCCTTATATTCAGGGATGACTATTCCTACCACATGCCGATTTACAAAAACAGGTAATCTCTTGCTACCATGATTCCTTGATGGAGGGCCACCCAGGCATTGCCAAAACCTCGGAAAAAGTCAAGAGACACTTTGGTGGCCGTCATGGAGAAAAGACATAAAGGAGTTTGTGATGTCCTGTGGTGTGTGTGCCCAAAACAAAGGTCAGAAGGAAAGACCAGCGGGTCTCCTGCATCCACTAGACATCCCGCCACATCCCTGGCATACCCTCTCCATGGACTTCATCACCGATTTACCCTCCTGTTCCGGATACAACACTATTCTAGTAATTGTAGATTTGTTTTCTAAAATGGCCCACTTCGTTCCACTAACGGGCTTACCTTTAGCTTCAGTTCTAGCACGGGAATTCCTTGAAAATATTGTAAGATTGCACGGCTTCCCTTCGGTTTTGATCTCAGATAGGGGGAGCCGGTTTATCTCTCACTTTTGGCAAAGTTGCTGTCGTTTAGCTCAAATCGATGTGAGACTTTCAACCAGCCATCATCCCCAGACCGACGGACAAACTGAGAGGACAAACCAAACTCTGGAACAATATTTACGTTGTATGCTACAGCAGTCGGAAAGTAATTGGAAAGATATCCTTTGGATAGCCGAATATGCTTACAACAACTCGATCCATTCAGGAACCGGAAAAAGTCCCTTTTACATGGGATTCATCCTCGAACCTCCAATCTCGACCCGCCCCAAGATCTTGGAACGCCTGCCGTGGATCAACTTCACAATGCTATCACTCAAGCTTCCAAAGAAGCGACAATCCACCTACAACAGGCTAAAGAATGGTACAAAAGGGGAGCAGACCAACACCGAAGAGACGCCCCTCAATACCAGGTTGGAGATCAAGTTTGGTTATCCACCAAACATTTATCACTTAAAGGACCTCACACCTTCAACCCAAAATATCTGGGACCATATCCAATTACAGCCATAATAAACCCAGTGGCTGTCAAATTGGGTTTGCCATCCCACATGAAAATACATCCGGTGTTTCACGTATCTCTACTAAAACCTATGCAACCTGGAACCGGACTGAATAAACCTCCAGAGCCTATTCAAGTAAATGGAGAACCTGAATTTGAGGTTAAAAACATCCTGGACTCCAAGATCATCAAGTCAAAATTATACTATCTGATCGACTGGAAGGGTTACGGACCTCAAGAACGATCATGGGAACCCTCTGACCACGTCCATGCTCCTCGTCTAGTCAGAATATTCCACCGAACTTTTCCCAATAGGCCAAAACCTCTGGGGAAGACAAGTTTGGGAGGGGCCTTGAGGGCGGGTGCTGTCATGAGCACTGCTCCCGAGAAGCCAAGTCAAGCCCAGCATCCCCGGAATCAGGCTCACGACCCTTGTCTCCGGCTCCAGCAAACCCCTATTGGGGCCCTTTGGACCATGTCCTGGCGCCTCTGGCGCCAGGCTCAAGCCAGGGGCGCCGGGCTCATAATTCTTGCAAAGGTGCTTGGGTGGACCTACCTGTAGCAGACCATGCTGCATACTCACCTTTGCAAATGCTGGCAGGATGAAGTCCCCAGCCTTCTGCTGGGGGGAACTATTCCCTGAACTGGGACTACTTTCTTACCTGGGTGGGGCTGGTGCCACTCCTTAGCTCTGGAACACAGGAACTATTTTACCTGGGTGAGGCTGAGGAAGAAGACACCCAATCACTCCAACACTATTTAAACCACACCCAATTGGGAAAACGTGCTTCGCGTTATTCTGCATCTGCAGCAGGACGCTCACTGAGTCAGCTCCAGCATTCCAGTGACATCTCCATCTTCAGCTCAGCAACCTGTGGAAGAAAGACACGGGAACTATACTTACCATCCAGGAATCCAGACACCGGCAGAACTTGCAAGCAAAAGAAACATAAGGTTAGCATGTTGCAACACGTTCGCAGCCGCGCTCGCTTACCTGATCCATCTGTGCTTTCACGGATTCTTCACGGCCTTCTCTTCAGCAGCCTAACGGCACCTGTAAAGACAAAGAACATTGTTAAGAAGGAATCGGGTGAAGGCGGCCTCATTTACTTTTCTTACCTGCTTTTGTGCGCATATTACGATCTCTTCAACCGCAGAGCCCGGCACCTGAAAACAAGAAAAGACATTATTTAAGTGCCATTAAAGACCGCAAGAAAGCCTAACACTTACGTGTTTCCCCACGTGCATCCGCGACTGGGAAAACACCCGCAAGGTCCCGACACCTGCAAATAAGAAAAGAACATTGTTAGAGGTGCTATAATAAGGTCAGAGATCATTATACTCACGTACTTCGTACGTGCAACGGCAACGGACGAACAACGCCCGCAACATCTCAAGACCTGAAGACAGAAAACAAGGGACATTATTGAGTTGTCATTGAAATTCCCATACCTACGTACAACCGCAAGTGCCGTGCTCTCAGTGACCATGCCCTCAACATCCAGGCACCTGAAAAAGACAATTCAAGACTATAAACTCTTTATACCTACTGGCATCCGCTCGTGCAGTAACGGCGGCATCACCTTTTGGCATCTCAGCACCTGTGCCACTTCTAAGGCCACAAAAGACTTTGAGGACCTCCAGTGACGTAACTGGAACCCACGCACCCCTGCATAAGTCGCAGGATGGAGAGCCCAGCATTTATACGCCTAAGGTGAGAGCTCACCAGGACATTGGACTTTCGGAGAGTTGGCGATTAGTGAGGAGGAAGTCCAGCCAAACGGTCATTAACCCTTTTTTCTTCCGCCTGCAGAAACCTTACCCTGCAAGCCAGACGGTCAATAAGAGGAAGCCCAGTCCAGAGAGTCACCCGAGCTCTACGCTTCTCAATTGAAGAGACTATAACAGTTCAGCCGGGACCAGCGTCTCCGTGGGAATCAGGTGACCGTTACAGCTACCAAATATTCTGCAAAGACCTTCAGAAACTACCCATCTCCTCCACACTGGGCACTTTGGAACAGGCGGGGGAAGAATGTTCCTCCACGCTACACTGTATCCAGCCCTTTTATGTCCTTACATGCAATCTTGCACCCAGTGGAGATAGACTTCTCACTGCTCCCTCTCCCATTTTATGCCTCAGTTCTTTTCTTGTCAACCGTCCGTTTAAATCTGTGTTATTTGCCATTTCTGCGAAGTAGGTGCCTAGTGGCATGCCGCTTGTTTATGCATCGATGATATTGAAAATAAGTAAATACATAATTTTTTATTTAGTAATTCTACGATGTTAGTGCCGAAATTTAGAATTATATTATAGTATTATATTTGAATGTATTATTTGTATTGTGAATGGAGGCGTGATTTGGGGAACACTCATCAGTGTGCATTAGGGCAAAGAAGCACAAAATGCAAATTGAGCGTATCGATAGGAGTCTTTGCACGAAATGCATGGACAGGAATGAGTTCTCACAGGAGCTCTGGGGGCAGGAGAGATGGTGTGCCGTGTGCAATAGGACAGCCTCATTGAGGTGAGTGTGAGCTAGGTTCTGGGAAGTGGGGTATAATATCTGTGTTTTGCTGGATGGATAAAGTCTAGCGCCTTGATGTTGATGGCTGTCTGAGCTGTTGTGGAGGAGTGGCTGGTGTCTTTTGTGGATTTCTCACAGCAGTGATTTTGTCTGTGACTTAAAGTCTGCCCCGATGTAAAAAAAAAAAAAAGGGGGGGCATGCGTAACAAGAAATATAGCGTTTTTTGTTTTCCTGATACCCGTCTTGCACTAAGTTTTTTGAAAAGAGCACATTTTAGTGGATCTGGTTTCCCACCATTTTTCGGAATTTGCATGCGAGAACCAGTAGTTCTGCTCCATTTTTCAAACAAAAAAAAACGGTCTTAGTTTGTAGCAAAAATCACTTTCAAGCAAATGGAGAGGAAGGAGGCGGAGGAGAGCAGATGGCTGAAACAGTAGGAGTCAGTTCATAAGTATCAGATAGTGTTGGGAGGCGCGAACATAACTGAAAACACTTTGCAGAGTGGGGGAGCAATGGGCGCCATTTCCAGGATGCGCTGCTGATTGGGCAGAACTTTTCCTCAAGAAACTCAACTTTGTGGGGGGGGGGTTGTTTGAATGATGTGGATTGGTGCAGAGGGGGTACGGGGGTCGTCGCCAGGTTGTGCCACTTGCGAGCACATCCAAGAGGAGGTTGTCCCGCTGCCGCAGTGCTCCTGTGTACCTGAGCTCGTGAATATATTCAGCAAAGGGACCCTTGGGTTTGACACAGAATTCTTTTGAAGGAGCTTCCAGAGGCATGATTCATTCCCAAAGCAACGGCAGTGTCAGGTTCAAGGGCTTTTTAGAAGTGCTAAACCAGGATTTCTGTGACACTGGACAAATAAAATCCCTTCATTTATTTGAAACACGAAAACCCAGAAACTGTGTGACTCTGCCCACTCTTCAAATATACTGAAATATACGGCTATTGATATGTATCCCCAACCGTGTGGAGCCTCTGATAGGCGCTGCATAGTTGTCCATAAATATGCACAATTATGTATGGCACACACTTTTAACTCTTCGTGTTCCAAGCTTTTTGGAAGATAAATGAACATAGCCACCGAGAGATATCAACAGGGCATATATTACATATAGAGGGCAACGGTTAAAATGTGCTGCACCCCGGCGCCATACCTATAATTATCGCATAAAAGGTTGCATATTTTTTTGGGGATAAAAGTCAGCATGCCTTACATAACTAAATTAATACATGCATTATTTTATTTTTCAAAGAGTGCATTACAAACACATGTTCGCTTAGCCAGTCTGTACACATTACGATGTACTTGTTAAATGCATCTATTTAGAGCATGAATGAATGATTTTACATATATTTTTTTCACCAGTCATTATGAATGTGACACAACAGCCCACGTGTGTTTCATGTTATTTCATTTCTTTTAACAATACATCAGGACATTATCACACCATTTTGGTCAAGTACCAAAGCTATGATTCAAACCGCGGAATCCATCTGCATGTTTACTTTTTGCCATTTCCCTGTCACATGACACACTCCATGCTGATTTTCTGTAGCCTGGTTGTAAAGCACTTCACTGCTGGCCTCTGGGTCAGGGACGTCATTTCACCAAAATGCCAGGGGCAGCAGAGTGACATCACACGACCATTGACCCCCCTGATGACATCACAGGAAGTGATGTCATTTGAACAGCGCCCCAAGTGAAATCATGGGAAGTGATGGCAAACGACCTTCAGATTTTTTCAGATGCACCTAACACCCGTGCTTCATTTCAGTCAGATATAAGAACCGAGGCACAGAGGGAAGCGTGATTTGTCCACGATCACACATTTGGAGATTGTAATTTTCCAGATTCGACATGGGGTCTATGTATAAAACATACATAATGCAGTACTTGTAGCAGGGTAACCAAAATCGCTAACACAGGCTACAGCTTGTGTATTAAACATCTATTGATCAATGGACACATCGTGGTACTATTTACCCAGGAGCAAAATTCTGCACGAGCAAGGCCTGAAAATTAAATCATTGATTAGGATTTAGTATCAACAAAATTCCCTGGTTATAAATGTATCTATGCGTCAGCTACCACTACAATAGAAGCAGCCTATTAGACTAGTCTGTGGGCACACAGGGGAGTGTCCCTGATAATGTTATTTTTGCTGGACTATAATCCCTGGGAAAGGTTCTTTCAATATACCCAATTCCCCCCAAAATCTGTATTTTATAAGCATAATACTGGGTGCCAGAGGACTTAAAAAGCCTACATCATTTAATGTAATATCATTGCTGCACACATACATCCGTTGCACCATACAGTTAATTTTAACTGAAAACACCCAAAAAGTTGCTTAACACCCGGGGACTCGCTGGCAGACTTCAAGGCGTGCACTGCACACTACCCATTTGTCGGACCCAGTGGTGCCCAATGGCATAGCAAAATATTTGGCGGCCCCCTGCGAGCCACTCTGTGGGGACCCCCAAGCTGCTTAATAAAGCACAGGGCAAGACACACCTGGGCTGTGATGATGATGCCATTGCAGGGCATTTCTCAATGTATTATCATGGCAGTCCCTGCTAAATATGCATTTATAAAAAACATGTTCATGCTGGCTGTGCCCATACATTTCCATGCTGGCACCACCAACATATGCTAGTATTCCGACATAAGACCATACTCACGTTCGCTTTAAGAATTTTTTTTTATAGTATCATTACGGGAACTGGGCATAGAACTGGCTCTGCCAATATATGTCAGCACTCCTATGTAAGAATATACTCCCGTGGGTTTCACCATTAAAAGTGACATGTCACAATATGAAAACCTGTCCAAACTGGTTCCAATGAAAGCCAGTCTAGACCCATAAGAACACTTCTCATGCTTGATTCATCATAGATGCACAGTTAATAAAAAGTCATGCTACAGTAAAAAAATATACAGCCCGCTACACCAAAACATCAGTTTAGCAAAGTAACACTACTTAACATACTTGCTTTTTAAAGATGCTGACTAATAAATGTCATGAGAAAGTAAGCAATGGCTAGACTGACTGCACCAAAAAGCCAGTCTAGCCAGGTAACAAAACAAATTAGTACCCGGCACGCGTGGATGAACAGGAATACTGTGTGGTAATTGGCTCATTTGCGAGCCATACCACACGGTATTCCCGTCCACGCCGTGCGTGCCTGCTACTCTGTTCCCGGCGAGGGGCGTAGCAGCCCCTCAGCCAATGAGGAGGCTCGAAATGGGGCAATCCCTGCTCCGAGCCTCCCCATGGCTGGAGACTTCCTTCGTCCCCCGCTGGAGACGCAGGTAAGATTTTTTTTCCCAGCCTTTCCTCCCTCCTCCCTCCCCCCTCTGCACCCCACTTACCTTCTAACCCGCGGTGTCTGGCGGGGGACGATGGAATCCTCCAGCCGTGTGGAGATTCGGAGCGGGGCCATCCCGCTCCAAGCCTCCACACGGCTGGAGGCTTCCATTGTCCCCCGCCGGAGACCGCGGTACATTTTTTTTTTAATTCCTCGCCATCCCCTCCCTTCCGCCCTCCTGACCCCACTTACCTTCTTTTTTCTTCTGGTCTTGGAAGCAAACGAGTTGGGAACACTTCTGTTCCCAGCGCGTTCGCTCCCGATGGCCGCCATGGAAAGGGAAAACGGACTAAGTTTTCCCTTTCCATGGCGGCGGCCATTTTTTTTGCGTTTTATTTTTTTTCTGTTCCGAAACATGTTTCGGAACAGAAGAAAAAGCAATTAGTGCCCCAGTCTAACGGGCGGGGTACTAATGGCAATAAGCCACTCGGTGGCGGGCCAATACCGCCCCGAGGTAATGCCCCCGGGCACCGTTAACTCACCCCGGGGGCATTACCTGGGACGGTATTGGCCCACCACCTCGTAGCTTATTGCCACATGAATTTAGATCTGCCCAAAAATACCAGTAAAACATGCAAAGTCAATAAATGATGTGGCAAAAATGGTCCAGCGATCCACAGTCTCCCAGGGCCTTACACACACATGCATACCCTTTCACCCACCAGTCACTCACCCATACATCCCCTCATTATTCACACTGCATTCACCTCACAGGCACATACCCAACCCCCACCCAGAACATTCAACACACACTACCACATTCATTCACCCACCAGTCACTCACTCACACCTTCTCTTAGATCCACTCATTCCATTTTCTACACAGGCACACAACCACCCACCCACAACATTCATACACACCATCAAATTCACACTCATTCACACATGAGTCGCTCACGCCTTCTCTTACATCCACTCATTGCATTCTCTACACAGGACCACACCCACCCAGAACATTCAACAAAACACCATAACATGCATACTCATTCACCCACCAGTCATTCACAGCTTCTCGTACATCCACTCATTGCATTCTCTACACAAGCACACATCCACCTACAACATTAAGAAACACACCCTCAGATTCATACCCATTCACATACCACTCCCTCACTCACACCTTCTTTTACATCCAGTCATTGCATTCTCTACATAGGCACACACCCTCCCACCCAGAGCATTCAAAAACACACCATCACAATCATACACATTCTTCCACCAGTCACTCACACCTTCTCTTAAATTCACTCATTGCATTCTCTACTCAGGCACACAACCACCCTGAACATTCCAAAACACACCCTCACATTCATACCCATTCACCCACCACTCCCTCACTCACACCTTCTCTTACATCCACTCATTGCATTCTCTACACAGGCACACAATTTAACCCACCCACCCATAACATTCAAAATCAAAAATCACTTCACTTGTCATTCACCCACCATTCCCATACATATATCTGACAGACACTTCACACATGCAAAATACACAATATTTTTAAACAAATCCTTATTACCTTTTTATTGCAATGTTGGTCTGTCCTTCCAGGCCACCCTGGGCTCCTCCATGCTGCTCACATACACGAAACTAGACGATGCGAGAGCTTCCTGGTTCCTGAAAGTGAGCTGCAAGGAAGCCAAGGAAGAAGGGCTTGGAGCTGAACGTGGCATGTGACATGTGCCACATGTTGCGGTCAACACTGACCCCTACTGAGCATCTCTCTGGCCCAGCCTGCATCCTGATGAGTGAGTACTTGGCCGGGCACCCACAAACCTGGTGAGGAGGTGCCCCCTGCAATGTAGGGGCCCCATATACACCGGGAGCTGTTTTTGTTTTTTTAAATGTGTGGTCACAAGGGTTTCCCCAGGGGTTGCAACTGCGGCCCGAGGTGTCGCTGCTGCAACCCTTGTCCACCCCCAAAAGACATCCCAGCTCTGGCTGTTTTCTGCAGAGCTACATGAAATCGCTAAGCCCCAGCCTGCCAGGAAGAGTCCAGATTCTGGGGCTCGCTAGTAGGCCTCTACCCCTGCGCGCTCACACAGACTCAGCTCGCTGGCATCTCCCTGGGCTGGGAAGCTTTCCGCTTGAGCAGTACGTGCACGCAGATTGTTGTGCATGAAATTAAACGCAAAAGGAAAGCAATCAAAGGAAAGTGTGGGAAGCAGACAGGATGGCTTCCTCCTCCACTTTCTCAGCTTCAGGAAAGCCGCTGATGACACCAGCCCTTCTCCCACACATGCTTACGGCGCCCAGGCGGAGTCAGCTTTTTATAGCCGGCTCTTGTTTTAATTATTTAATGCATTTTGTGTAGAACTGACACAAGCACAATGAGCCACGACTTTCACTGCTGTTTCGGCCATGTTCCCCTAGTCATCTTCAGGCTCACCCGATCAATGTGTCCAAACACTTGACTTACTGACAACCGAAGCTGTGGCTGCCTACACTGCATCTAGTATAGGGTCGCCAGGGGTGACAATTCGATCCCAATGACGTCAAAAGTTGATGTTCTGTAAGAGAGGGAGAGCACCAACATGGCACTTCCGCTGCTGTAGCAAAAATGCAATGTGAAGTGGGCATGGTGCAACTAAATGCTGCTGTTTGGCAATCTGTTAGTGTATGGTTTTGGAAGAAACGCATAGTTGCCAACATGATGCATTCCTATCAGTTGGTGTTCATCCAGTCCTGTTTTTTTTCTTAGCATTCTGGGACTTGTAGTATGGGTTTGATAATGGAAAACAGCAGAACTACAAGTTCCAGAATGCAAACAAAAAAACAGCACTTGGTAAGCACCTAAAGATTGGAATGGAGCATGTTGGCAACTATAGAAAAGTGGGTGCTTTTACTGGGTGCAAAGGAAGAGGTTGGTGCTAATTGTGAATTGGTGATGAGTGCAGGCTGGTGACCCCGTTTGCTGTGTATTGGTATGTTTCAAAGTGTTTTCTGGTGATGAAACCCAGTTTAGATGACCTGCTCAACTCACTACCAATGATGGATATGAGGTGGATGTCTCGAAATTGTGGAGTGTATGTTTGTTGGGATGATAGAAGACAGGCAGAGTTATGCAGTGTGAGCTATGCATGGTCCTGGAAGAAAAGGGGTGTATGCTAGCTGGTGCAGAAGAGGACTCCAGTCAGAATTCTGACATGTTGATGAGTGCAGGCTGAAGAATCCTATTTTCTGTGGTTCAATGTTTCTAAGTGGTTCCTGGTGATTATGGCACCCAGGTTTTTGTGACCTGCTCAACACACTACCAATGATGGTCTTGAGGTGGAGTATGCCGTCTCTATGGTGTGTCGGGTGTATGTTTGATGGGAAGGTAGACGTCATGCAGTGTTATGCAGTGTAAGCTATGCATGTCTCCACTCCAGTTATTGAGAGTTGGTGAGGAGGGGATACTAGCAGACGTTGATCCTGAGTGACAAGGATTGCATCTAGTGTAAGGTGAGAAGAAGAAAAGGTGAGGAGATTAGAGGGGAGAGGAATCCTGGCTTGAGGATATGGGCTGTCCTTGGTTTTATTGCCATGCCCTCAATCGGTGGTACTTTGGGAGTGTCCTGTCTTGCATTGGCCCAACCCAAGTAACGATGCAATTTATGGGTTTTAGATGACAGAAGGAGCTTCTTATTAGTACTTTAACTTCTTTTCCAGTGGAGAGACACTGGTCCATGTGAAATCCAAGGACAAGTTCTATCACCTTCTGCTGGGCATAGATTTCCATCACACGTGGCAAAGGTCCATTTGTGGGGTTTTCCTGTTTTTTGAGATGTAAATCATGAATTATGCATTAGTTCGATTTGATATTCGGCCTGTCTGTTGTCAGCCACTCAGACACTCATGCAAGACAATTGCGGAAGTTGGGTTGATTTTTAGTTGAGGTGTGTGTTACCTTGTAGGCCATTTGAGTATCTTTCCATATTTATAGTCATTGAGACCTGCAGTACTGATGGTTTGTAAGAGCGGGGTCAAGTAAATGTTGAAGGGTGGCAGGAAACACTTGAAATACTCTCCAGGTGATATTGTGGCATGGCCTGTAGTTGGTCTCCATGCTGTGCAAAAGGAAAGAGATCATCCATCATAGTGCATGTTCCTCAAATCAAATATGTGCAAGTTATTTTCTTGGCTCTGGTTGTTGAATGACCGCAAAGATAAATAACCAGGAGTGTGCTTGGTGTGTCAGCTTGCATACTTGCTGTAGTGCGTCCCAGGTGGATGAGTGTGTTGATTCTGTTCCTCTCGTGAGTCTGAATCTGTGCATATTGTGACTCGTGCGTGATGGTGCTGGTATCCCTGTACTCCAATTGTTTGTAGTACCTTCTCAGGGTTTTGCTTTGCTGGGAGACTGGCAATAGAGCAGTAGTTTGTGGTTTCATTGGGGGTTGCCATCACAATAGAGGCTTGATGTCTGCAGAGTTGAATCCTTGCTGAACCGTTTCTTGTTCGATCGTGCCTGTCAGTGTCCAGAGAGGTGATTGGAAGAGGTGGGCAAGCTCTGCTTGATATGTTTTGACTGTGTAGAGTTGTGATGGGCACATATATTCAGGTAATCGGGCTGGGTTGCTTGACTGGAATGTGGTCGCAAATGCATGCATGGAGAAGGGGCTGAATGCTCCAGGTTCTCTGGGGATACTGGACTAGGTGTTGCCTTATTTCATAGTTGGGTGTTTTGTGGTGCATTGTGGTAATTGTAGGTGTTTAGTTTGGTGTGGAGCATTGAGTGGCTTACTCACTCTGACCCATTGTTTTAGACCAAATACTTGCCCTTAGCCCGCCAGCTAATTACCTGGGTTGCTAATAGCTATTGTGCCCACTTCTTCAAGCGTTTCCGGGTGGTAGCATACTCAATCACACTTTACATTCCTTCATTTTGCTTGGACTTGTTCATTTGGATCGAGTTCCACTCTCCCCCAGTTGCGCCCTGATAGCGCGACTGTATTGCTTAATTAAAATGGACTGTACACCAAATCTTAGATTATGTGATCAACACTCTCCTGTAACTAGCAGCACAGTGGAACACCTAGACCTCTGATGTGGTATCAACTCACACAGCAATAGTAATGGTGACGATCACCTGGCACAACAAAAACTGGTTTACACCAATAGCATCTATTGGTATAAACCCATACCTGGTATTGGTTTATGATGCACATTCTCTCGGGCTGTGGGGCAATAGCCATCAAGCAGTATTTCGTCTGTGGCATAAATATGTATCTGCCATACATTCAGATTTTCTAACAGAGGCAAACACATAGTTGTGTGGCCACATTTCTGTAGAACAACATTTTTCAAAGTTTAAAGATGTTTATTATATATTTCCTAATACTCATGGAAAAGGCATGACAGCATAATTCCCCAGAAAACATTGTTAAGCGTGAAATACAGCATAGCGACCATGCAGTATCCAACTATATTGCACCATGTCAGAGCCTCAGTGCACGCTGGTGGTGTCTGCCTTCAATAGCTTGCATGGGAGGTGCCCACATGCAATATTAATACATATTTACAGTAGTGAAGGTCCAGGCATGAGTAAGTATGGAAATTGTCACTGTAGGATTGTATCCTCTAAACCACTATGCATTTAAACTACAAAGGGCAGTTGAGTAAAAAATAACCCCTGCAGATCATGTCAGGCCAGTCCCACCGAAGTAGTGCAGAGGCGTGTGTGTAAAAGAGAGCCGCACGGTGGTCTCTGGGCATGTATGTAAAGAAGAGCAAAGACAAGGCATGCCACTGTGAGTGACACTAAGGGGGTAACACTCAACATATGTTTTGTTTAATATCAAGAGACCCCAATTGATGTGAATGTGTGCTCATTAGATACACCGTTTAAGTCATGTCATGCCATGTTATGTTATGTTATATTATGTCACTATGTGCTGGGATCCCACTTGTCTTTGGAAAGACTGGAATTTAGAAAATGGAATTTATAACAGGGATGCACACTGAGTCTGGGATGCCGAGAGAACAAGGGACGTACGTCCAGTGCAGAGACTGTGGTCCTTTTAGAGTTGTAGCAGGATCCATGCCTGCTAAACTGTGCAACAGAGGGGTTTTCTCATTGTTGGCGGTGGGGGAGGTGGCAAGCTTCCTGTCATTCCAGAGGTGCCCTTTCGCACAAGGTCTCTGATAAGAGCTTCAAAAAGAAAGCATTGTTACTAACAGAGCAGTCGTGTATTACCTTCAAAGAGGATGGCATAACCTCAGCTCTATTCTTATTAACTAGAGATAGATTTTGGTTTAATGATTTGGAGAAGATTTCTGGAATTATGGCTTTGAAGTTGTATGTACTCTTCAGCAGATATTGGGGGATCTAGGAAGGCTGGCAATGCGTCTGCTGCAGCTCTCCTTAATTGAGGCTCAGCCCAAGAGGGTTCAACGGCAGGGAGGTTCGCCAGATTGTTGATCCCCCATTGTCTCCTGCAGACACTTTGAGAGAGCCATCGAGTTTTGGTGGGTTCGGTTTCCAGTCTGAGAAATGTGGTAATCTCTGGAAATCCCTAGCAGGATTCCCCGCCTCTCTCAGCGCCCCAATTTGCAGAGGCACACATTTCAGCCTTGTGCCCAGATTTAAATAGCTTTATTAGGGTACTCCTCCTTACACAAAACACCTCTCCTCTTGTCTTTGGGGTATCTTCCCCACCTCCACTGGATTGTACATTAGTGCCCCACCTGAGTATTGAAGGCTCTGTTAACGTGCCTTCAACAGTTCAAAGGTCTTCTCGATTGTCGTCCCTGTTCGGATGTGAGCGTGATTGTTTGCTATTTCCTGCTGACCCTGGGGATCTCTCACAGGGGTCACCAGCCAAGGTAGTAAAGTAAAACCGGAATCACCTGCATGGAATGGGACATAGGTAGGGCCTTTAGATTCAAGTGACTGGATAGTGCATACATATAGGGATGTGATTGAGGGACACATGCATGTGGGTCTGTGCACTTGCAGGCCCTCATTCAACTTGATGCACCCAGTGACAAGCATGGGTTGGTGTCCCAAGGATGGGTTGATGGGGGTTGGTAGGGCTGAGTGGGATATGATGGGTATTGTGACATGGCAGGGATGCATTCTGATACCTGTAGTGCATTGCATGTGCATGTCCGTCCGCGCTCAGATTGGGATGGTGTGTCCATCCGTTGATACATGTGGTATAAGCCAGTTGTGGTAACACACTTGTGTGCTGCTTGCATCCCTGCTTTGGCATGGTGGCTGTGGCCCATGCACTGGTGCCAGTGAACGTACCCCCCTGCCCTTGTTCACATGCAACTATGTGTGTATCTTGATTCTTTCACTCACCCAATAGCCAGGTCTGCTGTCCCCCATTACATGCCATGTATGCAGGCAGGGTGCTGTACTGCAGCACCATTGAGTCATGGGTTAATCCCGGGAAGCGGGCGGAGCAGTGGCTGATTGTCAGGTCCGCCTCACAGAGAACCTGTACATTCTATGCGCGGTACATCTTACAGTTTCTATACACCTCCACTGTTGCATGGGCAGCCACAAGCTCTATATGTGTGCAGTCCAATGCTCCCAAAACATTAGGCATGGCCGAAGGGACCTTAGTGGTGTTGACCCGTGCCTGTGTGGGTGTTAGCGTGATGTGCTGGGAAACATGGCACAGGAGGGGCTCCGGGACCTGCACCAGCACATTTGAAAATGCAGCTGCGAGATGCCATGAAGCTCGCCGACTGAAAATGGAATGTGCCTTTGGCAAGAAAGTGCAGCACTGACGCCACCTTAAACAGGGGTGTTATGGCAGTCCAGATGCCTATGATCCTCTGGGTTTCCTCCTGGATGAGCCCCACAAGTTCCAGGATGGTCTCCCTGTTCATATGGTATAGTGTATCCTTCTGTCTGTCAGGGCCCAGGGTGTGGCCAGGGTGCGGGGTGTAGGTGCATGCCTCCGGGGCACCACTTGTATGCCATTGTTCATGAACATTCTCCTTCTCATCCTGCTCCTCCGCCTCCACTGTCTGTCATCCTGTTGCCACTGATGCAGCTCCTGCTCATAAAGTTGCGCTCCTGCATGCAGAACCTACAGGTCCATAGCTACTGCTATGAGGGGCAGCATGGTTGTGTTGGCCAGTGTGTGTAATGTGGGTGTTGTCCTTTTCAGCAGTCCTAGTGCTCACTGTGTGCAGTTGGGTGCATTGGGTGCACCTGTGGCCTGGTTCTCCACACCTAGGCCTGGATACCGCCTGCTCTGCGGTGCAGGTTTTTCTGGCACGGTTTTCCTGGCCCGGTTTTCCTAGTGGCACCAGCATTTTAGTACTTTTGTTCCTGGGAAAACTGCTGTTGTAATGCCACCTTGTTACCGTGGTGCTGGTGTTTGCAGCATGATTTATGGAGGTTTCGGTTGTGTCAGTTCACTGTGCTACTGGCAACAGTAGCACAGTGGACGCTGTTGCTGATGCCGTTGTTACCACCATTCCTTCTCGTAGTGGTGCAGTCCAGAGAGAGAACTAGTAATCGGAATTACCAGCACTTTATTTCCGGAACGCCACACTTGTAATGAGGCCCAATGTCTCCCATCAATCATTTCTGGTCCGAGTTTGTTTCTCCATGTGAGAGTAGCTATGCTCATATATGGATGCCTTTGCTTTCTACACCTAGGGCATCAAGCTTCATTCACCTCGCTGACTAGACCCAACAAGACCAAAAGAGGTCTATGGATGCTTCTGTTCCCATGCAGAGAGGGTGCAGCTTTACTTCACAGTGGACTGTTCCTATTGGTGGCAGGAAAGAGACTAGTTTGCAAATGATTTGTGCTTGTCTGTAATTACAGATAGGCCAACATTGCAATATCAGCGATAATAGGAGGATGTAGGACACACAAACATTAACTTCATGATTAAGTGAAAAGAACATGCAGCTTAGGGACGGAAGCCTAGGGTTCGATTTGATGGCATTCGCAACAGGCCTCAGACGACTCTCGAAGAATTGCACTGCGAAAGGCGAATGGCTGGGAAGTGCCAATGTCTGAGCTTTTATGGGAAACATAAGTTGGACTAGCCTAAGGTACATGTGTACCCGGGGAAGGGTGCTCAGCCAATCAGGTGGCTGGAACAGCGGGTGGAAATGCGCAGTGTTCGCCCGCTGTTTCCACCCGAGGCCATTCCACACGTGGCACCATATTTATTTATTTTTATTGTGGGGAGGCAACAGGGAGTTGCTCCTTACCCTACCACTCCCTCCCCATTTACCTGCCGGACTGGAGCTTTGTGCTCCCATTCCGCTGCTCCTACTGCATGCTGCTGCCATAGAAATGGAAGAGGGACTTAGTCCCTTTTTCTATGGCGGCGTACATCTTTTTCTTTTTTTTCTTTTTACTCTGGAGATTGGCGGGCTGTTACCAGACATGTCCGCCCACCGACAAGGGGGTGATTGCCATATTAGAAAAAAGTACAGATAGTTAAGTATGTAACACGAAAACTAGGACGGTGGGGGAAGCCCGGGGTGGCTGTAGTCACTGTATAGTCAAGGTGGAGTTACATGGGGCATCTCTTTAATGAAAATGCTGCAAGGGGTTACTGGAGTTTGGGCAGTCACACACTTAGTAATGGAATGGCGTGTTAGGGGTGCAAGACCTTATGGAACTCTGGCCCAAAGGGTGTACAAAGAGGCAATGGCAGTCATGCTAGGCCCAGAAACAATTCATAAGTAACAGGGCCTTGAATACCAAGCAGACATGTTAGCAAGACAAAGTGGTCACAACGTCTAGGACTGTGCCTCATAAGTATAGACGGTTACAAGTGGTCACTGAGTGGCGCCTGGAGAGAAGGACTGATCTGATGTGCTTTTCCCGGATCACCACGTTAGCTCGCGCCAGATATAGTAGCTGCAGCCGTTTCCACCCACGCTAAATTGCTGAAGTTTAATGTAGGACTCGTGCATATGGCGATTTTCGGAAGGGAAGGATAAACAAAGGTGAGGTGCAACTTACACGTGCCACAGAGTAAGCTTTAGGAGTTAGAGGGAGGGGTCGCGCGTGCGTGCGTGTGTGTGTGCTGTTGCTGCCGTGAATCTTGGGCGCATGTCTTTCATGGGCTTCCAGCTAAGCTCTGTTTACTTGCTGGTGGCCCTCAATACTCTTTCACTTCATAAGCATTTCCTTGGCTCCCGTCCACGCTCTGCCAAACGACAGGGTTCCTGAATAGTGATTCTCAGCGCTGCCTATTTTCTGAGCACAGAAGGCAGATGTCCTTGAGTGGGCCGCGCCCCGAGTGTCTCCTCCACTGCGCACTACCCGGCACCCCCTACTCATTTGTTAACAGCTTTGCATGCGCGTGCCGATGATCCCTGTCATCAGCCATTAATCAATCCAACACGCGCGCCTGTCCCCGGCTCCCTCTAAGGACTGTTCGGTGCAGCTTCCGCGGGAGCACGCCTGGCTCGCCAGTCTTCCTTTGGGGACTTCCTCGCAGCCTTCACCCCTCCTGTCTCTCCACTCACCTACACGCTGCCCTCAACACCCCCAGCCGTTCCGTTCCTGGTACCCTCACGTCCTGGTCCCGGCTTTCGTCAAATTGAACATGATGTCAAATTAGAGCCCTGGCATGGACAGGCAGAGCGGATCGCCCTGCTTAATGAGGCAGCAGGGAAAATCAATAACTTAATTGCAGACGTTTGATAGACTTTTATCCAATTTACACTCTTTCTGCCCTGCTACGTGCAGGGAATCGGGCCCGAGGCAGACTGTCTGAGCACACGCGAGAGACAGCGAGAATATAAGGATGTGTGTAAGAGGGGCAGATGGATAGATGCAAAGAAGTTAGGTAGACAGATTTAGACAGAGGGTATATACATAGCTACATTGATCTATAGCACGAAACACACATTACCGGCGAGAAATCGATGGAGATAAAATGTAAAACATCGCATAGTATTAATTCCACGGAAAATCTAAGACATGACTGTCCCCTTAATCAGACTGTTTGCCCAATGATGCAGCCAAGCATTGCCCATGAACAAACATAATCAACTACCAATCACCCAATAAACACGCAGACCCGTCCACCAATCACAGAATAACGAACATAATCCAACCACCAATCACATATTACCTATAATGACTAGCTTAACTCTGCTCGTGATGCCTTAACCACTATCAAGTATACTTAAGCAATAATGCCAAGTTATGTGGATTTCCTGCGAGAATATGGCGCACCACCACAGTAAGTCAGCCTGAGTCCAACAAATGCCTTTACAGGGGATATTACCACCTGGTACGGCCTGCTGAAATTCCTGTTACCAGTATTAGTAACCCAGGCTAACACACAGGGTTTTAATTGTCATTAGCACCCTGGGAGGCGCCATCCACCAATAAGAATGTGGGCTGTATTCACCTAGAAAAGCCTGCGTCGCGAGCATTCTCATTGATGCTGGGCGCTTCCCTTCCCATCTCCCCCTTTACCATTTAACACCTGGTGTCCTTTTTCCCAAAAGGAAAATAAAAGTACAACTTACCGATGTGGTGCGTCTCGGCTCCAGCAGTGCTGCTCTTCGGACATTGGAATATCTTGAAAATAGATGACAATGTAAGAAAATACCCGGATGAAACCCCACCAATTGTTTACCGGAAAGCAGCGACTATCACCAATATAACGAGTCCAAGCTTCCTTAAACCAGAACAACCAAAATACTTATGCAAGTTGCTAAATATGAAACCCCAAACCATACATGTGGAAATTGCATGAATGGAACAAAAAGCTTGAAATTACCAAATGGGAAAACAAAATGTATCACGCAATTTATAAATTGCAATACCACATTTGTAATCTATGGCATTAAGTGCATCTGTGAAAAATACTACATTTGGAGCACAGTTTGAGCGCTCAAAATGTGGATTTTGTAACACATGAGAACCATAAAAAATAAAGCCTTGAGATACCCAATGGCTATACGCTTTTGTACAGATCATTTAGAAACATAAGTGGACAAAATTACATTTTTGGGACTTGAAAAAGTGAAGGTTCCATTGAGAGAAGGCAACATCGAGTTATTTCTCAGACAAAGCTCTGAAACACTTGTGTACGAGCGCGATACAAATAAAATATCATATCATAAGCGGTACTGGTGCAGAAAGGCACCCACCGCCCTGCATCGTGGACAAGAAGCCGGAGCAGAAGCAGGTTAGAGTGAGGTCGGGGACCGGTGTGGAGAGCGTCCATCCCCGCTCCTAAAACATTCATACATAGCTGGTAAGATGGCTGAGCATGTTAAGCACTCATTGCTGTGATTTGTGTTTGATCTGCAGGTCGCAGGTTCAAATCCCTGCAAGATTGATTCAGCCTTTCATCCTACTGAGGTTGATAAATTGAGTGCCAATTTCGATTGGATAATAATAATGTATGCACATGTGTGCTATGTAAAGCGCTAATGATCAAAGTGCCATATACATATCAAAATATTATTTTGATGACAAAAGGTAATAAGGATCAGAAGCAGAGAGTTGAGTGTGAATTGCCAACGATAGCATATAAGTAGGTTGGGCTAAGGGTGACAAGGGGTTATAGGGGACGTGCTAGGCAGACAAGTTAATGGAGGTCAGCTTGAGGAGGTGTCAGCAATCAGGAGGAACTCTGGATTTGACTGGGGAAAAAAGCCCACATTCCTAGCATCCTGATTGGCTAGCCCCAAACACAACAGTACTAATAAATTAAGCACTAATGCCATGCGCCTAGCAGCGCCATGGAACTCAAATGGTTGAAAATCATGCAACAGCACTAATTCGGTACACCCTACCGTACTCACCGGATCCAGCTTCTCCACCCAGGCAGCCACGCACTGGAATGCACTGCCACCTCACTTAAGATTGATCGAGTCACACCAAGCCTTTCGCAAAGCTATCAAAACCAGGCTTTTTGTATAAATTGCATCCCGCATTACTAGGAATTACTAGGAATCTGTATAAGTCATTTCTTGCATCTCTGCCTGTTTCTGTGTAACCATGAGACCTCTGGTCACCTGTTTATAAATCATAAGTTCATCATCTTCTTGTAACAGCGCATCGATGCCTTGTGGGCTGCAAGTGCGCTAAAAAAATGCAAACAAATAAATAAAATAAATAAAAGACTTCCCTATGCATTCATTCACACAAAAAATATATCCAACAGCAAAATGATTTCAATTATTTGAGTACTCAAGGAGAGTTTTTGAGTTTTGCGGAAACTCATAAAACTTCATCCCAAATATTTCCTAACTTCCTTCTCATGTCCTTTGTGTGCTTGTTATCACAGTTTATTAAGGGTCATCATATGACCAGTGTTAAATCTTTCTCCCCTTCTTGTAACACTGCCACACACTACACCGTCAATCTGCAAAGTCCTTTTTACCACCAACCTAACAGCTTCTGCTTCTATCTGATTTTCATTCTCTAGAACAATCTCAAATTGATAATCTCTGGAAAAATCAAATGATTAGAGTGTTAACTTGATCTCTGTTGAGCTAAAATTCTGAAATTGAATTGACCCACTATTGTCCCTGCTGTTCATGGCTTCGATAGAAGCTTTTCACACTCCACCATAAAACACATAAATCCTTGCTCTGACATCACGGCAGTGAAATATGAAAGTTATATTTCACTGCCCTAATGTCACAAACCCACACACCACACACGTATTTCATTGCAGGTTAGGTCCTTCCTTACGCTGTTCTCCACTGACTCTTCTGGCTGCACTAAAATACAAAGTGATGTTCATAATTGAGGAAAGAACCCTACCTTTCCTCTAAGACTGCTGTAATTGGTTCACTATCAACCAAGGGTAAATATTGCATCTCAGATTTTCGTGGCATATAATAAACAACTTGGGCTTCACTCTCCTTGTCTATCAGATATGGCTTTGAACATCTCTGGGGCACCATGTCCCCATCGTTGATAGTGACCAATATGCAATTCTGTGCAATTCACACTATTGTTAAGGCCTCCCTCTGTTCTGTCCGTCTTTCTAGCCCTGAGGTGGAAAGGGCTGAGGACGCTGTTTGGCTGTGGCGAGTGGAAAAGGAAGCAGAAAAGCAGAAAGTCTTTCAATTCAACTCCATTTACTTCCATAGAACCCGGAGAAGCCCAGAGAAAAGGGTAGAGGTGCGTGTGCCTTTAACAAGTGCTGGTCAGCTGACTACTTAAGGCTGCCTCTGTGACCCTTGCGGCGTGAAGCCCTGAGGTGGAAAGAGCTGAGGACGCTGTTTGGCTGTTTGGCGAGTGGCCGGGTGGCGAATAATGGCGGCGGCGCCGTCCCCAGTATTGAGGACTCGAGCCCAGAGGTGACGAGACTGTGCCGGCATAATAGAGGACACTGCTGTACAGCGTGTCCCACTCATGCAGAAAGTAAGTCGCTATCATACATGCTCTTCTGACATAGTCGACTGCAATTAAGAGCTAAATCATGAACAGGACCTTGACCTTGAAGCTGCTAACCATATAAACACACACTCTTTGTGCGACACAGTATTTGAACAAGTGTAGTGTATCAAGTGTAATAACTGAACCTGCTAATTTGCGGGAGGAAACTCGCATACCTGCGGGCGCTGCTGAGGAGGCTGGTGTCGTCCCAGGTGGTGACGCGCAGTGCGCGGCTGGTGTGGGTGCCGAGCCCGGCATCTCTTCGCCGATGCCTTGCCTCGAGGCTCCAGCTGTTGCTGGGGCTGGGTTACCGACGTGTGGCGGCGGCGCGCCCGCTTCGGCGTTGCCGGTTGCGGGCGCCGGAGTTCCCGTGGACGCTGTCTCAGAGGGGCCAGACTGCGGTGGGAGGGGGAGGAGGAGTTCGGCTCAGCGCGGCCGGGCGCCTCTGAGCGTGAGGTTGAACAAGGCTCCTGCACAGAGGAAGAGGGAGAGGCTCCCCCTGGTGGAGATCACCGTGCAGGAAAAGAATCAGCTTTGTTGAAAGACTGTAACACAGTGCGACTACAGACCGCAGCGTCATGTATAAATGATTGTTCTTTCTCTAGCCTGGCCTGCGAGGACTCTATGCTCATCGCAAAGGAGGCAGACGTACTGTTCACTGCGAGCTCTCCAGTGTGTGTCAGGGCTAAATTGGACACTGGGTCCTCTAGTGAAACTCATGAAGCTAATGCTAATGATTCCAGTCACCAGCAAAGTATTGTAAATATAGGAAGGCAACATTCTGATCAGAGCTTGAAGCTCGATAACCTGATCGAGCCGGATGTGAGCCATATGAATGCTGCCAGAAGAGACTCACTGGGAGTTGTGAATAACGTTCTACAGAACCTAGTGCTCTTGAACAAAGCATGCTCTAATAAGCAAACTTTAGAGCAGAGGTTTCCTGTGGACATTAAGGCTAAAACAGCCTTAAAACGAAATAATAGCCAATTGTTGGGGGCAACGGGGAATATATGGTCGAAGGTTTGCTACTAATGGCTAAAGACATTTGATCACTTGCCAAATGGGGAGTTGCAGCATGAGACTTCTGACATTCATTTGACCTCCCAAAAGAGACATGCCATCTTAAACAGGAAGGCAAATGGGGTTATCGACGAAACATACTGCAACGAGCACTCCTCACACAACGACTCTATGGACTCTTCATTGAGGGAACGCCCGTTCCCAACAATTCGCTGTGACAAGGAGTACTATTCTGGCAGATCGCCGAAGCACAACGGAAAAACTACAAGAGCTGAAATACCAGCTGTGTTGTCCTCGACTGAATTGCAAGCCCTTTTAATGACATCCTTGTCGATTTCATTGGCCCCTTTTATGAAACTCTATTAGAATATACATGAGGCAACTAAAGATCTAACAACTGTTGTGGCGATGGTGAACTCCAAACTGATTCAACTGGAAAAAACTTGTGATCGCTCCTATGTGGAGCAACACGAGAGCATTAAAAGATTGGATGCAGCCTTGAATTTATTAAGTGAGAGTAGAAAAAGTGATTCATCCGATAAAAGGCTGTTCGCGGAAGTTGCCTGAGAGACACTTGCCCTATTTAAATACAAAAGGAATCAGTCACTTCGGCAAAGGTCCTCTGAGTATGCCATTCTTGATGGGGAGCAAACTAGTGCTAAACCCAGACCCCAAGCTGACCAAGAACACAAGTCAGTAAAACACTTGCATATTCAAGCTGAGGCCTCGATTGCAAAAGAACAACAATGTCTTCTGTCTTCAATCCCAACACTGATTACTCTGGTAGGAGAAGAGCCCTCAATAGCACTTATGAAGGGTGTTGCAGCTTCATTAGACATTGGAAATAATGCCTTAGAGCCTCCGACAATGAATGGTCCGTGCTCTTCGGTCATCTCGTTTGCACCAAATGTGGCAGACTTTTCCTTCCACACAGCCTTTGAGAAGGCCAGATGTGCCGCCAACAAAACCTGCCAAGACCCTCAAACGGCTTCAACCTCAGGAGTCACCCTACAAATGCAACCGACTTCAAAAGATAGAGTAATTCCCTCCACAGTGGGGCAATCTAATGTTTTTCCAATTTTTACTGGAGGGCCACATGCCTCGGGAAAATCTGCGATAATGCCACCGAAATCAGAACTTGCTGTAAAAATAACAAGTAAGAAATCAAAAAATCAAAAAGCAAAGAAAAATAATGCTTTAAATGGAGCGCGGAAGTTCCTGCGGAACATTAAATTGGTCCAGATAGTGCCTACTGATTTGGTCAAGACATCCATAGGCCCTGCCCCCCCACCCCACAAACCAAGCCCAAATGCAAGGAAATAGTGTAAACTCAATACCTGTTAAACATCCTCAAATTAAGAGTATTACAACAACCACGGACATCGCATTGGAACTACTAGACTTGTCAACTTATGACAAACCAGAATGCGTGGAGCCGGAAGCTGCCTCTTCAATAGACGTTGATTTGCCACACAATATGGATGAGCACCAAAGTAAGGCACCTCTTCAATGTAAGGAGAAACCTGTTCAGCTGATGGAAAATACAATGTTGGACAAACCTGCGATAATTCAACCTCGCATTGATAAGGACGATTGCAGAAATCCCGCCACAAAATGTGGGTCGCATGAAAGATCTGGCGAAATCATTTAAGTACGGGATATCAATAATTCTCTGCCTCCCCCTGCAATCAGCCCAGTGTTCCCCACAATGGATGAGAAGAGAAAACAATGCTTAGCCAATTCTCAAGCTGATATACCGGGGAGGTTTTGGTCGAGCTCAAGTCGAAGCAACAAATTAGTAAACGAAAATGATTTCCATGGGACAGTGAACAGATGTACTGCCGTCGAGTCTTTGGATAACAATCGAAGAAAGGCTAAAGGGCTTGTGGCTGACAGACGTCACCAAACATCAAAGGAAAGTGTGTCAAAGTCAATCTTGACTACGAACTGCACTCATAATGTGATAATTGAGAGCTTAGAACCAATAGATAATCTGATCTTGAATCGAGGAACTGTACTTAAGTTACTTCACCTTGTACCAAGCTTACGTGCCATAACTTGAAATGACATAAAAATCGTGGAGTTTCCAGTTGAAGGCACGAATGACAAGGTAGTGCTCCACTTAATGACGAGCTTACTTACTACTTCTATTTTGGAAGAAAACGTAGTGTTATTTTCATTGGGTTTCGACGTTTATAAATTTTTACTATGCCTGATGCGTTTCGATCAACCTCCAATGGAACTTCGGAAGATGTAAGGGAAGCATCGCTGAGCGTTCTTATAGCAAAGGTTCCAATAAGCGATACAGCGTCCAAGCAGTCACAGGGGCACTCGCCTATGAAGCAAGCTTTTGATCAGAAATGCACTCAACCATCATGTCCGTTAAGGAAAACTCATATATCAACGAATGATGGTAGAGTGGCAGCTGATGGCCAAAATGCACAAATAAGAATTACAATTAAAAGAAGCAAACTTTCCCATGATATCATCAAAGAGGTTACTCAAACTGCAACTTCCATCCCAGGAAATCATGAATGGCAATGGCTAGCAGGGGCCTTAAACACAAAAAACACCCAATAATGCCAGGATAATGAAGCCCCCACGGAGTGCTGTGTAGCCTCCTGGAACACACGAGGATTTACACATCTGTTTAATACAAGCTTGTTAGACAACTTACATATCGTGTATTTACAGGAGACTTGGTTAAGCGAGCTGCCAGTATCCTCGAATTTTGAGATTGTAATAAATTCGGCCATAAAATCAAAACATGGGCGCCCTATGTCAGGGTTGCTGACAATGGTGAGAAGAGCATCGGGTTGGCGTATCTTAAATTCTGTCAACCATTCTCCCTATATTCAGGAGACGACCATTGAAAGAGCTGGAGTTCATGAACATACACAAGACAAGATTGTAATACTGAACTTGTATTGGAACCATCCACGGACAGATAAAATGGATTTTATTGATCAGATAACAGGATTAATTGATCTTTGAGTGGAGTCATTAGATTGGTCCAAGATAATTCTTTGTGGTGATCTAAACATCGACCTTCTTAAGCAAGCAAATCCAGATCTTGGCACATTGGCACAAGCATGGCTAAGCGAAATGGGTCTACGTAACTTTCAGATGTTGAGCGGAAGCACCTGTGGTGACATTCCACCTATGCCCACATGGCATCATGTGGATTCATCATCCATTATAGACTACATGTTCGTGTCTGAAGCTTTGCATCCTAGGATACATTCGCTGAAGATCTGTGAAAAAGCAAACAGTGATCATGACATGTTACTCATGAAATTTGCAATATCTGGAGTCAATCAAAGACCAAAGTGGCCACATAAACTCCAGGTTGAATCTAATAGAGTTCACTTAAGATTGGAGGAGAGTGAAGTCAATGTTGTGATGATCCAGTATTGTCAATTAAGTGCAGATCTGGAATACGATCAATTATTGACTCGATTCAAAACCGTAAAGGCAGGTCTAAAAAATTCAAACATGGTTCGGACTCATCATTTCGATCTCGAGATCCTGATCCAAAAACGAAGGATGCTGCTACTCGAAAACTGGAAATAAACAGGGTGAAACAAAAATATAAGAACTGGTTGAAGTTGCACAAATGTGCTCTAGTGCAAAACGATGCGGAACAGATGCTAGTGACACTAATGAACAAAAACTCGAGGGCTTTCTGGAGGCTCATCCATAACTTTCAAGCTCCTCAAATGGCACTAAAGTCCTGCATGGTCTCCGAATCCGCATGGACAGCCCACTTTGAAACTCTTTACAAGGCAGAGGCACTAGGAATTGTCAAATTGGAAACATCCTTGAAACCGTGGGCTTTGACTTTTCCAAGAGAGGATATTGTATCAATAATTAAGAACGCAAAAAACTCACGAGCACCAGGCCCTGACGGCCTTACCAATTTCATGATCAAACAACATCCTGAGTTATGGGCATACATATGTGGAGCCCTATTTGACAGAATAAGTAAGTGCCACAGGACCCCCAAATCTTGGAAATCTGCTGTCATTGTCCCCATATTCAAGAAGGGAGACAGAACATGCCCAAAAAATTATCGCCCAGTTGCATTATTGGATGTTTTGGGGAAAATCTACACAACAATATTGCAGCAAAAACTTGTGGCATGGGCAGTCGAGTCTAATCATGTGGACAAAAGGCAATCTGGATTTGTAAAGCAAGTGGGCTGCTCACTAAATCTGCTACTTCTGAACCTGATGAAGATGGAGGCTATAAAGTCGAATACAAAGGTCTATCTGGCCTTCATTGACTTCTCATGTGCATTTGATACCATCGACAGGCCTCTTCTATGGTTAAAACTACAAAGTTAGGGATGTCCGACTCACTTAGTAGCAGCAATCCAAGATCTGCACTCTGAAACCTCCACACAAATCCGTTTGGATAGTTCTGGAACCTTGACAGCACCAATCAAAACCTAAAAAGGGGTAAAACAAGGCTGTCCCCTAGCAGCCGCAATATTCAGTTTATTCATATCAGATATAGGTTTAGCGATTGATTCAGTAAGTTCCTTTCCACCAAAAGTAGCAAAGTCCCATCTAAGCTGGCAGCTATACGCCGATGATTTGGTTCTGATGGACCTAACTCCTGTCGGCCTTCAGTGGAAGCTGAACGCGGTTGACCAATATGTTGCAATTAACCATCTGGTGATAAACACTAAAAAATGTGAAATTCTGGTGTTACATAACCTGAATAGTAAAGGAGGTAAAAAATCTAGAAAACAGAGATGGTACCTGGGTCAAGAGACCATTCAGATAGCCCAGAGTGTAAAATACCTTGGCATGCTAATAAACTCTTCAATCAAAGACGGTCCATGGGTCATTGAAACCAAAAGGAAATGCAAGCAACTGGCAAGTCAAGCTGTCATCATGCATAAGAAATTTGGAAAATTTTCATTAAAACCGGTGCTTGCTTTTTACCAGCAAAAGGTAATCCCGGTCTTACTATATGGCGCTGAAAACGCCTTGGGATGTAGCCACGACACATGGGCATCGGTGGAGATTTGTTTCTGGTCTAAGGTATTGTCCTGACATTAAGTGTGAGATACGAACTGTCACTCATTTCGCTCCATGCAAGGGTATGCTGGACTCTGGTGAGTCTGTTTCGCAAAACTCGCCGGTGCGAGCACATACCGCAATTTGACATCTTTCACGATCTGACGCCAACAAATAACAGCATGGTGGCCCTGTGGTTCAGGAGATGCAAAGAGATTCTGAGTGAATATGGAATCAGTCTGGACATGCTGCATAATGACCCGAACGCTGCCAAATTAAAAATCTTGCGTGCGGATTGGGACCAAACTTGCTCACAACGAGCTGCAGCAAAAATGATGAGTGAGGCGCCGCTCGAAACACAACCATTTAACTCTTTACAACGCTACATCGAGTTGTTTCCGGATCCTCAGGCTCGAAGAGTGTTTATGTCACTGCGTCTAAACGTATTTAAAACCAAGGAGCGGATGGCGTCATGGAAAAGTATGAATGTCTCCAATCTAACGTGTAGACTATGCACTAAGGACAAGGAAACCCTTAAGCATTTGGTGCTATTTTGCACGGCACTTCGATCAGAAAGGACATGTCATCTGGGCCCTTGGAGCCTAAATCACCCCTCCCTTTGTGCCGACGATTGGTGGGCCAATATGTTCCAAGGAACAGACATAAAATTGATACTACCATTGACTCGTTTTCTAACGATAATTGAAAATCTTTTGAACACAGTGTTGGTCGATGAGCAATGAGGATATTGATTTGACCCTCAGAAGAGAAAATGGGAGGAGTCTTCTTGAAGGACTGTGGTACGTTGATGTGTTGTGTGTTGTGTTTTTTTGTTGTTTTTTTGTTTTTTGTAAGTATTTTAACGGTTTGTGCTAAAAATATTTCCAAAGCAGCCACAGTCTACCACTGGCAAAGCAGATCTTCCTTTATCTTGTCAGACCACAGCGTCCTATTGCTCATCTCTCCTCTCGACTTGTTCCCAACCTCGTTGAACATGCAACAGCATAGCAATGACTTCCTCATGTTGAATCCGACTCAATCCTTGCTCATTTGTTGGTTGGTTTTTTACTGTGACAGAGGCCATGAATACGTGTTTTTTTTTTTTTTACCTCCGAATTACTAAATGCATCAAATGTTAACGTGATTTGAACCTCCTTGTGTTTGTTCTTCCTCTACGAGTAAAGCACCTTACATCAGAGACTTCCAACACATTCTGAGCAATTTAAAATATGGGAGACGTTTATCCCGACCCTATAGGGAAAAACGGATGCATGTCATGGTGTCCAAGTTGCCATACCTATCCATTGCGCTCCCATTGCCTCCTCACCATGCAAGTCAAGGCATTATCCAACGTTTTTAATAGATTGCTTTGGGGTGGAAGGAAAAAGGTCGAAAATGCCATTATATGTTCTAACATGTCATTTGAAAGGCGCTGTCTTTGGTTGCCCCAACATAGGAAGGTATCACGGAGCCGACTCTCTGCATAGCCTTCATCACTGGATTGGTGCAGTTACTATTCACTCGCTGAGCTTGGTTGTCATTAAAAGGGAATGTTGTCATACTAATCCTCTCGACTGCTTACTAGCAATTTACCGCCCCAAGTATGTCATGTCCTGTTGGAATTGGAAGTTGGGAATAGACACTGGAATGAGAAATATCGTCTATCTAGAGAATCAGCTTTATTGAAATATCTGGCAAACCTGCTGGACAATAAGTTACTGAATGTGCCGATAATTGCACAAGAAGTGCATTAGAAAACGCAAGCATTTTCTGGGTGAAAGTTGCTGACAGAATTTGCCTTTTATAATTAATATACAAATAATGCAACATAAAATAGGTCAAATATTATCAGCTTTTTAACTTCTTTTGCCTAGATCTCTTTGCCTCTGAATGCTTGCTTACAAGAAGTGTCTGGGCTCTATCATCTGCGTGGACAATTTGACATCTCCTATCATCAATCCCCAGTTCCTGGCCTGGTGGTGAGGAGCAGGACAGATGGAAAGTAGAGCTTTCAAGAACCACCATAATACACAAGTATAGGTGAATATGTAGGAACCTGATACACGCAAAAGTAGACCAGCATCTTCAATGCACACAGCAGAGAATTGTTTTTATCTGTACATCACATTTTCCTTGAGAGAATCAGGTATGTGCACAGAAATACACCTTTGCATTAAGGTTTTGGCATCAGAACCTTGATTGTGTGCTTCCTGTAGGACACAGTCAACCCAGAGTTTATCCATGGCATTGAACTGCTCCCTAGCAGATTTCGCCCTGATGAAGGGCCTTTCTCTCTGAAATGCATTGGCCATGTTGGCCTCTGTTAATTAACTGTCTTCATTAAATTGATCATCTTGTTTTTTTCAAGCGTCGTGGAGTGTTCCATGATTTGATCACCATTTTGTTCAACCATTAAGTAACTGACACGGGTCCTTCAGGGGGTGCAGTCCTCACCACAGGCTATCTAGCCTTTGCCCTGTTTCCCATTGATATGTCTGGTGTCTTGTGTGTAGGCACAAAAACAGGGTTTGCACCCCATTCACATGATCCTAACTTTATTGACTTCTTAACATTAACATTATGGCTATAAACTGTGGCCACTCATCTTGCACGTGTCGTTATCTGTACTGGTAATCTTAGATGTTGTGGAAGGGCAAACTCCTGCCACTAGACCAGTACTAGAATTGTAAGAAAGGACGGGGACCTAGACTGCACATGTTGTGAGAATGTGAAGAATTGGAACATTATTGAAAAAGATACCTTCATGTGAGCAAACTAGCAGTCGATAGTCCAATTTGACCTACCCCCTCACTGTATGTCCTGGGCTCCCTTCTGATCCGGATCTGTTCTTTGACCTAAAAACCATTTACTTTTGCAAAGAAACAGATTATGGGAATTTGGAAGTGTAATAACAAACACCAGTGTGAAGAATGAATACAGAGCAAGGAAGACATCGGGTGGTTTTGCATTAGTAAGGGATTCAATGAATGCACTAAATGTATAACTGGATTACAGCCCAATGAACACATTCCTCTCGTCTGGCCTATCTTGCTATGTTCTCTCTCCACCTCTGGCCTTTTTACCATCCTTACTCTGCGTGTTTAGTTAATATGTTTGTGTAGCAAAAGGAATTGTGGGATGTTGTGTATAATATAACATGGTTGCTTGAGGGAGTATTGTTTGAAGATTGGGAACTGTGAGCTGAAAGGTCATTTGTGTCCTTAGGTCAACTTCAATTGCTTAATTCACTGATAACTTTTCTTGATATGTGGACTTTATGTTAAATGTCATTGTTTTTAAAACATTACAAAAGATATCTATCCTGCTGACTGAATACATCAAACCAGTCTGTCTGTTCTGCAGCTCATCTGTTATCGACGTTGCATGTGGGGTCCACCGAGGCCCGATTCCCTCAAACCCACTGTACATCCTGCCTCTGTCATTATATGACTGTGTTTGCCATACCATACTTAAACTGATGGCGCAAAAAGGATGTCAAGTCACTATAAGGATAGACGCATACATGTCTACTCATCTGCAACTTTTGATCCCGATTCTAACGACTAACCAAACACTGCTCCTGCAGTGTAATTGGTTAGTATGAGAATACACCCTGGTCAGTTCCACCTCTTAAGTACTTTCCAACTGCTTGCCCCAACCACCTGACCTCCATCTTGCACACTGTCCTCACTGCTACAGTGGATGTCATCAGTTAAGGGTTTCCCACACAAACCCCAGTACTGTGGCACCCCTACCCCCAAATCACCATTCTCCATTCCAGCCTGGCCTTCCCCAGGATGCCTCCTGGTTCCAAGTGCCAAGATCCCTTGCGTCTTTTTCATCAGGAGGGACCTCTGAAACTCACATATTTCACCCTCCCTGACGACCCTGACATCAATGTTCTCCTGAACTGGTCCCACCACAGCTAGTTCAGTATAACACTGTGTAATTGTTTTAACGTTAGAGAATGCAATTTTCCCGCCAGCTCCACTCCCACCCCCTGTACAGACTAAATCCCCCTAATGTTCAGCCCCATACAAATACTTACGCCCAGGGGAGTTGCTAGGTCTGGAAAAGACCTGGGGCTAAGCTGATGTCGGAACTGTTGGGACTGGGGGCTAGCTAGTCTTTTGGCTGTAGCTCCTGAGATTCTATCCGGGGCTACAACCAAAAGATCAGGGGCTATAGCCCCCTTAGCCCCCCCCTAGCAATGCCCTTCTTACGCCTCCCAGCTGTTTACCTGAATAATTATTCTGCCTCTGGTTAGCCATTTTGGTGCTGACATCAGGGCTGCAGAGACTTGTTGGAGACAGGTTTCCCGCTGCATGCGCTCATCTGACATTGTGCCAGCGCCAGAGCACACATTGACCAAAGGGAAGTTGGCAAGGTCAATACCCTAATCAGGTCTCACTGTGAATCTTGTGATGTCAACCAAAGTGCCCTGCCAACGAGTTGACAAGTCACCCAGTTATTAGATGGTTGTTTGATATGTCGTGGAATGGAGTGGCGAGGTGGAGACCGACTACCTTCTAGATCAATAGATACATACTCATAACTGTTGCATGAATACACAGGGACATGGGGAGTGCCTTAAGATGATGTATTTTAAGTACAAAGGTTCAAGCTTCTGCACCTGCACAGTGGTACCTATCTCTCCTCTCTCATCTCGAACTATCTCCTTCAGAACCCCCATCTCTACTTCCCAATTTAGAAGTCTCATGATAGACTGGGCTGTTAGGAGTATGGACAGCACACCTCCCCTTCTAAAGACCCTCACAATTTGGTACCCATTAATTTCACACTTAAGCAATACATCCCAACCTGGGGGCCAATACTGGGCCAGGGTGTTAGTCAGAAGAGCGAGCAAAGCGAGGGCTTCAACGTCAACCCTGATTGGCTGAGAGGCCGACAACGCCCCCATCACCAGGTTAATCCCAAATCCCTTTAAATATTATTATTATTATTATTATTATTATTATTATTATTATTATTATTATTATTATTATTAATAAAATAATAGAAAAGCAACATAGCCCTTTATAGAGGTATACAACAACACAGAAACATAACAGAGTGTTTTACAGAGGTATAGAACAGTACAGATGCATAACAAAGCACTTTCCAGAGGTAACAAAGGAACAGATATACAGCAGGGTGGAATACAAAGGAGCCCAGAGGAGAGGTACAACTGTACCAGGTGCTGGGGAGGAGAGGGGCAGGTGATTTATAGCGATTCAGGAGGGGCAATGTGATGGCGTAGGTGTTGAGACAGCAAGATTCCTTGAATAGGTGGGTCTTGAGTTCTTTTCTGAATTGCATGAGCGTGTGGCGAGTCTGATGCTGACAGGGAGGAGGTTCCATAGTCTTGCATGGTAGGCAGAGATTGCTTGTTTTCTGGTCCTTTCCTTTTTGCAGCAGCAAATTTCAAGTCTCCCTGTGTCCTGGCTTCTGTTGGTCTGCTGTCTGTTGAATAAGCTGAGTTTCTCTGATAGGTCGCTGGATGATTTGAGGGTGACTGCCTAATAGATGATGCAGCAAGACTTGAAAGTGATTTGTCCGTGCAGTGTGAGCCAGTGAAGGTCGATGAGAGCCGGGGCGATGTGGTTGTATCTGCCTAAACACTTCATGAGGCATGCAGCCACGTATAGGACACTTGTCAGGGTCCCAAGGAGGATGATGGGAGGCCTTTGAGGAGTTAATTGCCCCCATCCAGGTGGGACAGGACCAGTGCTTGAACAGTGGATCTAAAGCTGTCTGGAGGGAGGAAGGGCTTGACCTTCCACAGGAGGGAGAGCTGATACCAAGCTGTCTGAGTTTTCTTAGCTATGTGTATCTTGAAGGAGAGGTGCTTGTCGATGTGGAACCCGAGGGACTTGGCACAGGAGGTGAGCTCAGGTCTGAAGCTCTCAGAGTTCATGGTTAATAGCCAGGTATGTGTGACTAGGTGTTCATGTTGTTGGTGAGGAGTAGGAATTGATGAGGACCATATGAGGTCGAAAACACGTGTTGACGTAGGGGCATTGAGTTAATAAAACATTTCTTGATAAACAACTGGTAGTTTACAACTGAATACCTCAAACTCACAACAATAACAACACCAAGTGTTGTGTCATCTCTTCCGGAATGCGAACCAATAACAATGGGGGAGAACCCCCAAAACAGTAACCCAGTGAGGACCTCATGCACTCTATCGTTATTGCCATTTTACCTAGGGCACCCTGTGGCCACCTCCTTGGCAAGAAGCATCAATCACAAATGACCATAAAACAACACAACAACGATTCTGAAACACATCAAGAAGCTGTCACAGCTTTCACAAAAATATGTGTTTATTACAATGGTATTAAAACCCCACACCAGCTGCATCCAGCTATAGGCCCTTTACAGCTCCACGTCCTTCTCCGTGGCATTTGGAGTATGTGTGTTAACCAAAAGATAACCATCACATTTAACCCAATTCCTTAGTATTGTGACCCATTTTAAATAACCATGATTAATTAGCGATTTCAGTCTGCTCATTAATCATTAATTCATTTTTCAGTGTTCTCAGGAGTGTATATAAATTGAAACAAATCTCCTGCAAATCAACGTTTTAAGCAGAGGAAATGTCGACCCACAAAGCATACATTCTTCCTCAGACACGGTCTGAAAGATACACTGGTATTATCAGCTCTTCTTCACAACGTCCCTTTTACTGTTCTTCGTCCCCTAAATTTGCCGCAACCTCCCACCAATCTGGCCCTGGTGTCTACACTGGGATTATTCACCCTCCTCCCGTTCTAAACTGGTTTTGCTGTAACCAGGAGAAGTAAGAGTAATTGTACATGCCCCCCCCCCGTAGAGGAGAAGTTACATGTCTCTGCAGGAAATCCCACCCCTCAACCGCCTAAATGTTTTAAACCTGAGATCGTACCATGCTTAACACCAGCAGTTGTGCCAATTCCACAGCGTATATTCGAAAGAAGGTATCCACTAAGAAAACCCTATCAAATGCCCGAAGAGATGACAATCTGAGGGAGGAACTCCCCAAAGGAATATGAAAAAGAGAGAAAGAGGAGTTGGTGATGTCACGAAAGACGAGCGTGACGCCCTGAGAATACTGGCTGAGCAGAATGCATGGATCTTATAGAAACTGATGACAAGGTTAAGAATTGAGTAAACGTTTATATGCAAAAAGAAGATTGCATGATGTGTGAGAAACATTGAAGAAAATGCAAGCCATTCATTAATTGAACAAATGCTGAAACACAAGTAGATTAAGAAATCTTAGGAGCTGGCCATAAGTAGTGAATAGTCTGCAGGCGTAGCCGCCGTTGTATAGAAGCTGGACATCAGTGCCCTGAATTTTAGCACACCTGTACCCATGGAGAGAAAAGGCGAGAATTGTGTCGCAGCATGAATAAGCTGAGATTGTGGAAAGGCCTGGAAGGGCTCACTGGTTTGGTGTCAATGATGAAGCAGCCAAGGTCATTATCTATTCTTGAAGGCATTGATCATGCAAAGCTGAACCATCCCTTGGTCAGATGCAAAAGAACAACACCAAGCGTGCAAAGTTTTAGTCATTTAAGACACTTGAATGCTGTAAAATGGACCCAATCGTGGTCTCCTCGCACATGAGCTGAGGATGGAAATAGAGCTGAGCGTGGAGTTCTAGAACAATGATAGGTTGTCCTCACACTTCCATATATTCCCACAGACAAGGATACTTTGCAAGGCCAAGTTCAAAAACAATCTTCACGGCAGAAGGCATGGGTGATGAGAGATGACGGGCTACTTGGGTGGGGAGATAAAATCCAGTCTACCTCCTGACACATGGGTTTGAGCTTACATGCTGCTCAGTGAATTGAATGTTCCAGAATGGCACGAGCATGCCAACCAATTATTTAGGGCCATATAACGAAGGGCCTTATAGTTTGAGAGCCAATGATATACTGTGCACTTAATAGTGTTGAAGATGACATGATTTAGAGGTCGGCATAAGTTGTACACCTGACAGTCGATAACCAATCACAATCCCACCCTTTATAGAAATTATACTTAGATGTTCCCCTTGAACCTATCACAACCCCTTGTAGGCTTTTTTTATTTGCCATGTAGTATGATGTAACGTATGACATATTTTGTGAATAAAAGAATGCTTTTCATGAGAAATAAACTGAGAGTTCAAGCGAACGTCCGTTGATGTCCGTTATAAACGCCCTGTTTTAGATAATTGTTAATAAAACAGCACATTTGCCATTTTCCTGAGCTGGTTCGATTATTTGGTGTCCACTGCATGCACGATACCCAAAGGGCCCTACGCTCACCCCAATTAGAGTGTGCATGATTCCGTTTCTCTGCATGCTCTGTTCTCGTTGACATTTGTAAATATAGCAGCTTCCTCTGATGCTCCATGCATGACGAAACCAGGTCCTATTGCCTCTCTTTTTCCAGGAGAGAGAATAGTTGCCTAGCGATTGCAGCATATAGTTGGATAGCTGGAGCTCTTGAGTGCAATTTATGTTTAACAGCTGGTTAACCATGTTATATATAGCTATGAAGTTACTCGATTGAAATCATCTGATTGATTAGTTTGTATATGGGTCATTTAAATTCATTGTTGTATGCAGGCATTTGACAAAGAAATTGTATTTACTACCATGGCAACTATTAGCTCAAATGTTTGCTACTGTCCACCAAAAAGCAGTGCTGAACTGAGAAACGCGTTGTGGGTGTTTACACTCTGGATACAGCTGATACAGGGTGTTATCTTCAGACAGGACCAGTCGCTCATTACACCTCAGCACTCATCATGGTTTCATCAGGCCAACCAGTCCCTAACACGATATCCACCCAAAGAGTCTAATCAACCACTTGCGGTGCATCATTAACAAGCAGGCGCTGGCCATGAAAAGGGCCAAATTCTCACCACACATCCCCAAACAGATACAGTCCTCCAGATGTATCAAGAGGCAGAATCAAGCGCTTATGACACATTAACAGACATGATCACACTTAAAACAAACATCAACAGCCACCACTCGCTGAACAGAAACAACCACTTAGCACACATGCGCAAACCAAACCCCACACTATAATGGGTGGGACACATGTGCCCATGCCCAAAAATACATGTGATGCAAATGCAAAATAGAACAATTTCTTTAGAACAATTAAATGTTCATGGAGAACCAGATTCGCGTCAAACATTCAGAAACAAAGAAAACACCATTCACAGATCAATCCAAACACCAGTGCCACATAATTTCTCTGACCATAATCCCATTAACAAACAGAGACAGATACTTGCCATACACCAACACAGAACAAAGCAACTATGTCTTATGAATAGGATTCTACATCAGATAGAACCATGTGTAACTCTCCATCCAACACAACGAACCACTCAATAGTACACTGAAATAACCACTCACATGAACAAATAGAGTCAACCAGCCATTGGCATCACTAAGCAGAACCAGACATCGGTCACACGTCATTAAATCAAACTGCTTATCAAACATCAATGACCCACATCAACCATTGGTCAAACATCAACAAGAACCACATAGGGCCATATTCCTATTACACATCAAGAAACACAACACAACTACTTGTCACATCTTAATAAACGAAACAGGGCACACTTGAAAACACATCATGCCTTTCATCCTCTCTGCACACATCTGCACGTAGAACTAACTATCCATCACACATCAACTGCAGGCAGGACAGTTCACTCATCTGGGAGTCTTCATCGAACATCCAAACATAGAAATACCACTCATGAACCAGTTACTTGGCACACGCATTCAAATAATACAAACTACTCGAAATCCAGCTTCAAAAAGAACACACCGCTAATTGCACGTTGACAAACAGAGAAAGCCACTCATCACATATTCAACTACATATCATCTTGCAGCTTGTGTCACTCATTAGTCAATGCAAATAGACACAAGTTAGCTCAGCACACATCAACGAGCAGATCAGCAGATTCCCTGAGCTCATCACACATAGGCAGGAAGAACCATATGCTCATCACACGCCAATCAGAGGATCCAGCTGCCACCCGCACACCAAGAAACAGCACCATTCACACATCAGCAAACTGAACCATTCGCTATTACCACAAACACAGAATGTATCACTTCACATTATGGGGCTATCATTTCTCCACAGAACATAGTCTTGCTCATTCAGAACACATACATAGCCATCTAGCCTCACTTTGCAAAGGATGAAAAGAATGCTTGTAACATACATGTACTTCATTTCATTAACTGAAAAGTAGCAGTAACTAACCATACAGAAACAAGGACACGTGTTTATACTACACAAGTTGCAACTAGCTTTTATCACACAGTAGTAAAAACCAAGTTTCATTGAACTCCCATCTCAGTGCACAGCATAAGACCATAAATAACTCTTAAAATATATATATATATATAATGTTCAGTCATGCATGTGCACCAACACAAGTCCAAAACAAACCTTCTGGAGACAATGGGCCTCATTCCGACCCTTGCGTTAACCATGGCGCTGTTAGCGCCATGGTTGACGCCGGTATTTTTCCAACTCCGCCATGGTGAATGGCGTAATTACCGCCCCATTCCAAGGTTGGCGGGGGCGGTAATTCCCCATTCACCATGGGCCCTTCCCCATTCCCATTTTTGGCCCATAGGGCTCAATGGGAATGGGGAAGGCGCTAATTACGGCACCGTAAATTACGGTGCCGTAATTAGCTCCTAGGTCCCTTTGCGGGTTGGTTTTTTAACGCCTGCAAAAAGCAGGCGTTAAGTACCAACCCGCAAAGGGAACTCGGAATAGGGCGGTAAGGGTTTAACAGCACCGGTCTCGTTACCGGTGACCGTTAACCCTTACCACCCTACTCGGAATGACCCCCAATGATATTCAGACATGAAGATGTGTGTTCTAGTGTTACATATACAATTCTGAGGGCCCGATTCACAAACAAATTGGCATCCAAAAAGAGAGAAGAGGACGTACTTTGTTATGCTTGATTTTTGGAAATTCCTGTGTCACCATTTTCACAAAGGTGACTTGCACATTTGTGTGATCTGTTCACGAGTGCAAATGGCACACGACACAGTCCCGTGTCAGATGTTATTACTGAAAATGTGTCCCGACACTAATGTATGACTGCCATATATCATCCACCAAGGTGTTGGGAGGACGTTCCACTGTGCTGTGCCCTTAAAGGTTCTGTCACAGAGAAAGGCCGAAAATCGGAGAAAAAAGTCAATCTTTGTTTGAAGGCTAGAAATGCAAGTGGGACAGGCAGCACTTTGTACTGCATTGCAGTGTCATAAATAACCCTCTGTTGTATTGTGTAGCCCCTGCTCCTTTTCTAAACATGTTCTCCTCATTTCAAAGCACATACTGTTTGTGAAATGAGGGATCTACTTAAAGATATACAGAAGCATCCATGTTATGGACTGTGTTGCCCTCAATTGCAAAATAGAGGATTGTGTTTGTCTAAGAGGCCTTCGTTCAGACTCCCCTTCCAAATTAGACAAAACGTTTTAGGGCTCAAGAGAAGGTAATACACAAACGCAATCTCATCCCGTGTGCAACATAGGAGCTCATTGTGTTTGTGGAGTAACATGAATGCAAGGCGCCAAAGACATGCGTAAGACTGGAGGTGCATATCCTATGATACGATTCTGCTTCCACTTTCCCCAGCATTTGTGCCAGCTTGTATGTTCGTGCTCTTGCAAATGCTGTGGATTCCATAGGAAACCAATGTAGAGGCTGTTTGCCACACCTAAATGGCAGTCAGCATTTACTCCAGCTGCATGGTGGTGTGCCAAAGAGAACAAAGAGTGGTAAAAGGGATAATCCGTGCCCAAGCCTGACAATCCCTCGACAAAGGTTGTCAAACACCTTATAAACAACAATAATGCGTCAGAGGGCTTAAAGTACCTGGAGCAGGGACTATGTGCCTGAACAATGACCTAAAGGAGTAGAGGTCAAAACCTCAATCACACCAACAACCATGAATCACAAAAGTACTACATTTTATTGAAAACATATAAATAGGATACATGAAAGACATTGACCTGACAAATTGGTCAAGTGACTCACAATATACATAAAAAGTAAAAAAAAAAAATGACAAGATGGTATGTTTGTCAGGAAAGAGGGGTGGGTTCCAAAACCAAAAAGATGGTAATATGCCTAGCTACCCCCACTGAAGTGTCAAGTGCTGTGCAAAATCAGGCAATGTAACACAGTCACACACTACAATCACACAATCTGGAATCACTCATACTCATTCTTACTCATAACCTCATTCACCAACATGTTTCTTTCGTTACATAAAAAAAGAACATTTGTAGGAAATCCGTCAGGATCTAAATGTAATCCACAATGAGCACTAACAAAGAACATAAAACATACAACAGAAATAAATGCTGCACACTGTATATGAGACACAGCTCAACATATATACATTGTGAAGTGATACATAAATTGAATCAACAACTAATCTTGATACACATTGTCGCTGCAGAAATCTAGCATCAAAACAATGGTGGAGAGCCCGTCATTGGTTCTCCTAGGTGTCTACAGGCAACAGACATCCCCTGCAAAGGTAAACAGACATTGGTATGAATGGCCATATGTCAAAATTAAGATCTCGTAGTGAAAAAAGCAGACATCTAATGGTCTAAGTCAAACTGGGCGCCATTTCAATAGACAAACTAATAGTCCTATTGCAAGACACAGAAAACAGAGAGTAGTGCGTTTCACACAGGGTGAAGACAGATTGTCCAAAAACTCACATCCATATATTTATAGAACAGTTGATTCAAAGTAGTTTTCACCGTTATAACCCACAGTATAGTGCTCACAAATTATATAATTTGGCGGTGGCGGTGTGCATCAAGGTGGCGTACAGGTGAGTACAATTAGGAGTAGTTAGGGGCAGAGCTTCCTGTGGAATCTTCAGAATTATTATTGTGCAAGGAATTGTATTCCTCTGAATAAGTTATGTGTGCATTTGTGTGCAGGCGTGTCTGTGTCCCTGACATCTCTGTGTTTGCAGTTTACTTAAATGGGATATTTTATGTAAGTGTGACACTTAATTCTAAACATTGCAAAACATGTATCTCAAAGTACATTTTGTACACTCAGGACGTCTATGCAGTGTGTAGAAAGGAGGGAACTATCTCTGTTAAGTAATTCATTTCTTGCCACTGTGTTTTCATTCCGCTTCACACTGCAATAAAACATGCTTGTTTAACCCAACACGTTTTGATAAAAAGTACTTTCATATTTTCAGATTGAGCTAGAATGTGCTTTGGTGCTTTGCATGTCCTCCTTATTGAAAAATACAAACAACCGGTTGTGCTCATTAAAGAACACAATGAGGGATAATCATTTGGGTAAATGAGAAACAGTGAAACAGGACACCTCTGAACACATCTGGCTTCTCCACTTGACCAACATGTGTGATCCTGGGCAAATCAGTTTATTTCATAGTGCTGCCATTTTCTAAACTTCTCAAATTAAGATCACCAGAAGTGCTTCAGTGTTTTTTGTGTCATGATAAAAAAAAAAAAAGCTAAATAATGCATCTAGCATATCAGTCGTTACCTGTCATGAGCTGGCCAACCCTGATGCAGTCTCTTCCCCTCCTGTTGCCTCCCAGGCTCTTCGCAATGCCTTTGCCTCTCACTTAATTTAAAAAAACCCAGGACATCCTGCCCACCCACTCCACCCACACCCCTCCTCTTCCCTGTCCATCTGTGTTTGCTGACCATCGTTTATCCACCCTCCCACCATCCTTCTCGTCCTTTCCTCTTTTCACCCCCGACGAGGTTGCTAGACAAGTCCGATCTATGAAAGCCTCTTCAAAACAATTTCATCCCAGTTCCTCTAAAACCATCAAGGACCACATTGACACCCTTGCTCCGGCCCTTGCTGATTTTTGCAACCACTCCTTTGCCTCTGGATCCTTCCCCTCCCCTCTGAAGCACTCCTTTGTGCATCCTTTTCTCAAGAAACCCACAGCTGATCCTTCTTGCCCAGCTAACTATCGCCCAATTTCCATTACTCCCTTTCTTGGCAAACTCCTGAAAAAGTTGGCCATCTCTCAGCTTAACCTTCATTCCAATTCTGTTGGCTGTCTCCATGACCACCAGTCTGGCTTCAGAGCTGCCAGAAGCACCGAAACTGCTCTCCTGAACATCCGTGAAGATCTGCTCTCCAACCTTGACTCTAACATTCCCTCTGTCCTCATCCTCCTCGATTTATCTTCTGCCCTCGACACGGTCAACCATACCATCCTGCTCAACCGTCTCTGTGAAAACCTGGGTATCACTGATCAGGCTCTGGCCTGGCTGACCTCTTTCCTCTCAGATCGACCCTCCCAGGTCCAACTTGGGTCCTTCCCTTCATCTATCTTCCTCTCTACCTGTGGTGTTCCCCAGGGGTCTAACCTTTCGCCCTGGCTTTTCAACCAATACCTGGCAACTCTCGCCCACTGCATTGCCATTTTCTGCTCAAATTTCCAGTGCGACGCTCACAACACTCAACTCATTGTCAGGCCACCCTCTGCCACCTCCTCTCCCCCTCTCATTTCTGATTGCCTAACTGCCATTCAAGATTGGTGTGCCGCCAATGATCTTTGTCTGAATGCCAGCAAGACGGAGATCCTCCTCATCGGCACACCTTCACCATCCTTTCCCCTCACTCTCTGGCTTGCCTCCGTTGGCCCTCCTCCTACCCCCACCTGCGAGGCTAATCACCTCTGGGTCATCTTTGACTCCACCCTTTCCTTCTCTGCCCACATCTCTGAGGTCTCTAAAAAGTCAAATTTCTGACTGCACCTCCTCAGAGGTACTCTGCCTTTCCTCTCCTTCCCCCAGAAGCTCATGGTATCTCAAGCTCTGGTTCTCTCTAGCTTGGACTATTGTAACAACCTCTTTCTAAATCTACCTGCCTCTACTCTCCACCCTCTGCAACTAGTCCAGAACAGGACTGCGAGACTTGTCCTTGGCCTCAAGCCATGGGATCGTATCTCTCCAGCTCTGAAATCTCTCCACTGGCTCCCAGTGGATGCAAGGATTAAATTCAAAACCCTCTGCATTGTCCACAAGGCTTTCTGGTGCCTGGGTCCAAAATACCTTCAGCTATCCTTCCGCAAATACCTCCCCTCTCGAGCTCTTCGCTCCTCTACCTCCAACTCACTCAGGGTCAGTCGTTTTTCTAAGAAATGAGCTGGGGGTAGATCTCTGTCTTCGGCTGGGGCCTCTCTCTGGAACAGCCTCCCTGCCACTTTAAAACTTGAGGAGAACCATCTCTGGTTCCGGAAGCACCTCAAGACCTTCCTCTTTTCTTCTGCCTTTGCTCCCCCTCTCCCCAGCTGATCTGTTCTCTCTTGGCACCGTGCACCTGGCCACCCTATGTCTTTTGGGCCCATGTACCTGCTCATCCTGCCACCCTCCTGCACTGCCTCCGGGCCACCCCTTGCACTGGGGTCTGTATTTATACCTATACAGCCCCCCTTTTTCTTTCTGCACTTATCAGACCTACCCTGTCTGCTGCCTTAAACATAGCACTTGCAAATTGCTGGCTGCATTGCCACTGTTTGTTGCCTTTATTATTTATTTATTGTTATTTATCTGTTTCTCCTCTGCTTCGCACTTTCCACCTCTCCCCCTTCCATGTACTTTTCCCCTCCCCCCTCTCCCATGCACTTGCACGTTCTCAATGTCACTGGGCCTAGTAAGATCGCTGTTTTGTACTCCCCTGTTCCCCTCCCTTGCCGCGCTCTGAAACACTTGTGTACGAGCGCGATAGAAATAAAATATCAATCAATCAATCAATGAGATCACAATGTGATTGAGACTTCTCTTTGCATATTGTCAAAGCACTTGGGCTCATGAGACTGAAGATTGCATAAAATGGCTATGCTTGGCATGTACGGCTTTACCTGGCATAACATGGCATAAGGTGGCACTAATTGGGTATGCTTCACATATTATAGCAGTGCTTGGCATGCGAGACACGATTGAGCATATTACGAATTTGCGTGACACATGAGGATTTAACAGATGTGGCCTGGTTGTAACTGGCCATATTAGTCTATACTGGAATAAGAAAAAAATGCTCATGCCTTATGATGCTTCTGCTGAGTGTGCCCCAGTGCATATGATGACTGCATCTGTTACTTATTGAGGCAGCACAAGAGCTAATATGGGGTTGCAATCTATAATAGCACTGTGTCCTCTTTAAACACTTCTAGTGAGGTCTTTCGCTTTTGTTATGTCACATTTGTGATGACACCATTGGCAAATATCACATGACATCTCTTGTTTTATCATTAATTAGAGTACAGGCCAGTATACAAGGGCCAAAGTGCAGGTTTAAATTGACACAGTAGAACCACTATCAATCCAAAGTTGCAGCTCCTTCTAGTGGTGACAACAGGCAAAGATATACGAATTGGACCATTGTAACAGGTGAAGCAATGCAAATTGGCAATGTTTCCATGTATCCTATGGCAACAGTTCCCTCTAGTGGTGACAACAGGCAAAGGTACTGCACCAGACATACATTCAGGGACAAACATACTTCTAGCCCTTTGGAATATTGTTTGATGGTGAAAGTACATTTGATGTCACTTATTGTGATGTCATTCATTTAATGATTTCACTCTGATAGCCCTGGCTTTTTGGTGCAATGACGTCCCTCCCATCTTAGCATTCACAACTACTACAACCAGCATTCCCTCATACACTGTACACAGGTAATTGCAATGGTGTATAATACAACTGAAATAAAATAAAATGTTGCTTATTAGTAAATCAATAATGCAGATCTTATATAACTTAGTTTTAATATTGCTACTATGTATTCAATATTGCTGTCTATCCTGTGTAACTTCGGCAACTGTTTTATATAAGTCCTAATTGCAACGAGACATTGGATGGAGGCTTCAACTGCAGGGGTTTCCTTAACTTCCTCGTGAATCATTAGATTTAACACTGATTTGAGATGGTGGGGTTGATATATGTTGAGGTTACATTTCCTTAAATCATCATGTGTGGATACAAACGTTTCATAATGCATTCAATATTCAACCTCCATCAAGCTGTGTCTTTTAGCTGAGCACCAGCTTCCAAAATCACTCAATACTGTGGGGAAATTGCAATTTTCCATACAGGTGAATATGTTAGCGTGTGTACTAGTGCTGACTTGCTAGCTGTTGTTATCAGTTCTAAAAGCCTTTAAACTCAATTTTAAATAGGAATACAGAATGCAAAATAGCCTGCGTTAATACATTTTTTATAACACGCTCAATAACAGAGAAAAGTCCATAAGCTCTGCCTGGACTTGCTTCCAAAATAAACACCTTGCCCCTAAGCTATTGTCCTGGCCCTAAATTCCTTATTATCAATCATTGCCAGAAAATAAGTGCACATGTTATTTCTGCTAATCAGTCATGCAAATATTTTAGAAAGTTCTTTCCAATTATATTTTACAAAGTTTACTTCCAGCTGCTTGCAAAGAGAAGATTCTAGAACATTTAAAACTCATAAAAATGCTGTAATCATCATTCCAAATAATTCAAAATACATTTTTGGGTTATCAAATAACCAAATAACAAAAACATGAAACAGCATTAAACATGTTTTTGGCAATACGGATATTTTGATATAATGTATTCTCTACATGTATGACAACCTTAAGGTATTCAGACAACTCAGTTCCATGCAATTACCGTTTAGCTTATTTTCTTAGTTGAACATTTCTTTTTGGTTTGTGGCCTACACTGAAAACAAATGAATGTGTTATTATTACTATTATTATTATTATTATTATTATTATTATCCTTTTAAGTTGGGTGATTGAATATGAAATTGCACACTGATCATTTCAATTTTAACCAAGTAAACTAAGTATCCTGATAATTTCCCATTCACTTAGAATGTATATTTGACCTTTCTTCATAAGCAACATCTTAATTTGCACAGTAAATAACCCACACCTTCTTCATAAGGACACATTTGGTTGCATATTAACATTGGAGCTATATTCTCTACTCTGCCTTTATCAATAAACAGTGAAGAGAGGAGAGTTGGAGGCTTACAGGACATCCTTCTCTGGTTTCATGTTTGATTTGAATGGTTCTGACTGATATGGTTTCAGAAGGCATCTTTCATCCATAACTGCCAGGGAGTTTGAGCAATACATTTCCTTGAAAGCCTTCTCAAGACCCATGATGATATGTTCTAATGTAGATTGCTGGTCCTGGAATATGCCAATTGCATGCATTAAATGTACAATTCGTCTGTATTATATATCCATACTGTTTTACCTAGAAAATCATGACTGTGCATGATTTCTGCCCAATATCATAGTTTAAGTTTTATAATCTGAATCACTTTGTGAGATTGGTTTACAGGATGCACTAAATGGAGCCGTCTTGACAGGATTCAGAAAAACTCACATATTAGTGCAATCTCCTGACTCATGTTTACTTCCCTGCATAGATATTGAGAATTGTGTATACAACCCCTATGTATGTATAAACATTCTTTACAGGCCTCAACATGTGCCATGCGTTTCCAATTTTTGAAACACTTAATTATTTCTCTGGCATCTCTTGCATACATTATGTTAATATGTGTAATATGATTTTATATACGTATTTGTTTTTCATTTCTGTTCTTTCCATTTCCTTTCCCGAGCCTTCAACTTTATCTGCAAGGTTTCAAACATGTTTATGATGTAAGTCTGTTCTAAATGTCTTTGACCAATTTTTGGATCAATTTGGCATTTAACACAATGTCTAGAATCCCTCTTTCTGCACTGACTTGTGACTAGTTTTCCTACTTTACACACATGCTCCTAAAGAAGATGCAATACTTTAAATCTGATTTGCTGATATAAATCAGTGTCATTGAAGTGTGTCTCTAATTTTCATAATATCAGGTATGCCGTAGTTGTTCCCAAAGCAAGGCAATGCATTTTTTGTCATTTGTAAGGCACGTTTTCCATTCCTTTTGTGTTTAACTCATGGCCAGGAGTAAGATTTTAGTTCACCTCTGAGATTCAACTTTAACGTATCACATACAATGGATGTTTCTATTATACTAAGGTTACAATGTATTAACACATGTTTTCATAAATTGTAATTTAAATGCTATGTTTCAGAGTAGTGTCCAACGTCCAGTGATAAAACGTTAAATCTTTATTATTTGGCATGCCTACTTCTAAAGCGCATTCTAATGATCTTATAGAAAAAAAGAATTGTTTTTCTGACTAACCAAAAAATAATCAATGCCTCATTATTACATATGGCAGCAAAAAAATATACTCTTTTTTCAATAATTATGTAAGTTACACATGGAATAATAATCTGCTAACGATTTTAAAATCTCTGGTGCTCATGTCTTTCATCCAGATACATATGTCCCTCTTACTTTTGTATTTTTGGTTGTATTTAGTAAAACCTCTATCCACTGAGCTCTAATGATTTAATATTGATCATTGTGATCAGTGCTCACAGAACCACCACTGCGTCATTTTGGCCACTCTTTTTTTTATCATCTACGTTTACATGAAATTGTTTAGTCCGTTTGTATTCAAAGAAAATATTAGAATTTTGTCAGTTGTCTATTTTTTCTGTATCCCTACCAAATATCCCCACCAAAAATATTGCCTTACTTATGGCTGTTTGTCTCGCCATAGGCGATATTTTTGGGGGGAATAATTTGTGAGAGCGGGGGTTGTGTGGTTGTGCCCCTCATATTTTAAAATAATGTGGGGGTTCTGGGGGTGTCCCCCACAGGGTCCATAGGTCAATATTGCTGCAAAAATATGGCAATATTTTTGTATCGCAATATCTTTGCGGGGATATTAACACATGGAACCATTTCTTCTTTTTCCCACAGACCTTTTAACAATGTTAATGATGTTTGCTTAGAACTCTTTTCTTGAAAATTAAATATTCCAGTTTTCTTCCCCTGAATGTCCTGAAATAATGTATTTATTCTATACATTTCATGCTTAAAATACATCTTACAATAACCATTTTTCCTTAAGTGGCTTGTATGTTTATCTCTATTTATTTTTAATTGAAGGCAATCAGCCCTCCCTCAAGAAGCACCCCCTCCCCTTGTGACATTTCACACTCAATTATTCATAAATGGTCATTGTGCTAGGGCACCTGGGACCTTGAGTACTGTATCATAATCTATTTGACTCTGTGCCTTTTACCTCCAAAGGGTTGATCCTTTGTTATGACTTGGCAGCAGACGTTGGGCTGTACAACAATCAGTTACATTACACACTTCTTAGATTTGTGGTGGAAAAAGGAGTAGACACATAGTGGACATTTTGATGTTCTTTTAGTTAAATAATAATAAAAAAGGCCTATGTCACCAAATCACTTTACAGGGATTCCCTACCTAAGTAAATGAAACTAAAGTTTCGTGCATGTCATCATAAAGTCAAAATACAAAATGTCCTCAGTCCAAACCTAACTCTACCTGATCCTACCACTAACAGTAACAACTAAAGTGAATACAATAAGGTTTCTCTTCTGGCTGGCTCCCCTTGGCCCTGTGCCCTTAAGCTTTCTCTAAAGGTTTTCTTGTACTTCACCAACCTTCAATGTGTAAATGTCTCTTTCAGCAAATAGGTTCCTTATGGGAATTTCTTTTGATACTTTTCTTGGGTTTTATTCATGAGCTCTTGTAGTTCCTTCCAGCTGTTCAAAGATCTTGTCTTCCCAACAATATGACAATTATAATTGCTCTCTTTGTGACACTCTCTTAAACATCCTCCTTTTATTTTATGGTATTCCTCTGTTTTATCAGGGTTCAGACTTCCCCACGCTAGGTGTCTTTTAAATCCACTTGTTCTCTGCTTACTTTGGTCACCCTGTACTCTTAGCTCATAACACTTTCAATGGTCTCTCATTAAGTGGTCTTGCCACTCTTCAACAGTTATCGCTCATCAAATTATCTCGTGTGGCGTTCTCTCTCTCTCTTCCAAGATATTTGTTTTGACTTTCCTAATGATTCACAATCATTCTTATTCTCCAGGTTTTTTAATAGTTCCTCGGATATCAAGTTAAACTGGTTTAATATTCCGTTGCTGCCCTTATCGAAATCATACACCCTTCTCTTTATTACATAAGCCCCAGTGGACTTTGGCTTCTGCAGTTCACCCCTTTTTTGTTAGTTTGGCATGGGTGACCTCACAGGGATTGTCACTCACTTTGGTAGATTAATTTGCTTTCTTGCTTCTTCCTTTTGGACTTCACACTGGTACCGTCTCGGCATCTCTGCAGATGGCCACATTCAGCGAATGATGTCAGATGGGAGCTCTCAATAACCCCTGTCATCCAGGTTTCAGTGTTGTTAGACGGGTGACTGGCCCACCACGGTACTTCTGTGCTAATGCCACCAGGTCAGACAGTTCCCAAAACTCTGTCCTGATAACGACATTGCTGTTGTCTTCTTCTCTAGGCCTCCTATGTCTGTGCTTGGTGTTCTCAGATTTTTGCCGCTCAGTGGGTTCCGCAGTTCAACTCTGCTCCACAACTCCACGGCGTTCTGACATCAGGGGGTTTCCCCAGTGCATCGTTCTCTCTTCTCTATTCTGGTCTACTTGTCCCACTTTCATACGACTTAAAGGGGTATTCCCTTTTCCTTCAGACTGCATGCTGTATTCAACATTCCCTCTAGCCAAATAGAAGGAGGACACCATGTTTTTAATGGAAGGTAGTTTGTATACACAGATAAATTTCCCGCTAAGGGAGAGTCACTCCCACAGAGGTCCCACTTACACAGACCCCTAGGGATGGTCTTGCGGAATGGGCTCACCTCACTAGCCTCAAGGGTGGGTGGATCGCCCTAGTGGTGAATGTACGAATACTCCTGATTCCTCACAGTTCCCAGTCTTTTCTTCTCTGATTGAACATTTCATTCCTCTGTCCATGCCTCGCCTTTTCATTGTATACCTTTCCCCAAATGTTTTATGTTTTCCTAACCCTTCCTTGCATTGTAGACCACTGTTATATACCTTTTATGTTGAACTTGGGAGGATGCAGTAGAAAGGCCAGAATTTTATTTATGTATTTGTTGATAGTGTCCAGCCCTGGAGGTATCATGGCACTAGAACCATGGTACAGTACAAGTAATAGGTGTAACACATTTATTATGATACAGTAATGGGTGTTACAAGTGAGGTACCAGTGGCATAGCATATTGTAATCATATACAGGAGGCAGTAGTAGGTTTTCTGACAATCTAATACATGTGAGGCATTCAAGAGTATCTATTTAACAGGGCAATACATTTGTACTTTTTTTTTAAAGAGAATAAGTGGGTTCTTCTTTGATACAGGAGGAAAGGAGTTCCATAGGGTGGGGTGATGACAGTGAAACTGGAGCCTCCAGCTCTCTTTCTATTGAATCTGTGGGTGAGTAGTAAGGTGGAGGAGGAGTAGTGTAAGCTGCATGTGATGTGTTTTTTGTGATGCAGTGGGTGAGGTAGGGGGATCTGTGTTGTGAAGGCAGTGATGGGTGATGACAAGCAGTTTGAATTCAATTAGCCCCTTAATGGGAAGCCGATGTTCATCTCGTCTAATTTGCGGGATATGGTAAAAACGTTTCAGGACCCAAGCTGCTCTGAGGGCATTGTTTTGGATCAGCTGTAATTTGTTGATGTTTTTCATTGATGTTCCTGCCAGGATAGCATTGCAATAATTATTCACTCAAGTTCACTTCCAATGAAAGCCCTGGCTAGGATGAGGCTGTTGTTGGTAGTGAGGAATTTTCTAGTGAGATTGAAATGTTTGGTAGAGTAGGCAGCGGATGAGGCGACTGCCTGGACATGTTTCTGCATGTTTAGTTTTACTTTGAGGTAGACTCCCAGAGTTTTGACATTGAAGGACACGAACAAGGGTCATGTTCCCATCAATGCAGTAAGAGGCAAAGGCAGGGTCGAGGTGTATGAGGCAGTGTGGCAAGCCCACAAAAAGGAGCTCTTTTTTGACATCATTCAGACAGAAATGGTGATTTGCCATCCATGCCTGGATGATGCTATAGATATGGTTGATATTGTTCATAGTTGCCAGTGAATTTGAGGAGGACCTGTATCCCATCTGCAAAGTTGGTGTATGGCCGAGGCTATCCAGTTGGTCGAAGAGGGGGTTGGTGTTCATGTTATACAGGGTAGGAAAGATGCAGGATCCTTGACGGACACCATAGGAGATGGGGATGGGGTCAGCTGCTTCTGATCCCACAAAGATCCTGGAGGATCATCCGGACAAGAAGGATTTGATTCAATTATTGGCCACTTCAGGAGAGAGGTTGGAGGTGGCAGTGAGGTTATGGCACAGGATCGTGTGGTCGACGAGATCGAAGGCCGCCGAGAGGTCAAGAAGGAAGACAATGGCGAGCAACCCAGCGTCCCGGTTGAGATCAAGCTGAATCTTTAAATTAAGGAGGGCGGATTCAGTGCTGTGTGTGAGTCTGAACCTTGTTTGGCGGGTGCCCTAAAGATTATAGGCTTCTAGGTGTGATTGGAGTTGTGACTAGGCGGTACGGTCCAGAGGTTTAAGGGGTAGGGCACCGTCGTAATTGGGTGGTAGTTAATGGCAAGGCTGGCATCAAGGGAGGGTTTCTTCAGGAGTGGCGTGACCCAAGCTTCTTTGATGGAGCTGGGTACTATGTTGGACTTGAAGTTGGCAATGGTTGGAGCTAGCGGGTCAGAACACTTTTTGACTAGGTGGGCTGGGCAGATGTCGCCAGAGCAGGTGGAGGCTTTCAGGAAATGGATGGCAGTGAGCATATATGTGGGAGAGACAGAGGAGACGTGAAACGGGTGGTGGTGGTCACAGCAGCAGTGATGGATTCAAATGGGGCCAACACCAAGGGGGGGCAGGATCTTTTGACAATGGTTTTGTCCCTGAGGTTGTTGGTTTTGGTCGCTAGAGCTGACTGAATGAGGGAGCACCAGGCTTTTAGGAAACTGTCAGTGGGGGGGTGTATTAGGATTTTGAAGAGCTCTCTTCCATTGGAGCTTGCTTCGGTAGTACTGACATTATATATATTAGCTTTCGTGGGGAGGATGGCTGTTTTGTAAGTACTAGCAGAGCCCCATGACAATATTTCTTAACATACACATTACATTGCCATTTTTCGTTTTCTGTCATTTAGTATAGAATCCACCTAGGCTTAATTCTTCTTTCTGAATTCTGAATCCCTGTTCTGCTCTCTGCAGGTTGAGGATTTTCTCTTTAATTACATTTGTTGATAACTGGACTAAGATCATTCTTGATCTTGTCTTACTTGGGGTGAGTGTGGACCTCAAAAGGCTCTTCCCAAATCAAACTTTCTTAGGTATGTGCACAGTTTACATTCTGCTAGTGTAAAAATATACATTCATATGTTTTCCCTGCACAATTTGCAAACATTATGTATTTTCTGTAAATACTCCTTTGGCAATTTTGCTGAATAAAATCCTGCAAGTTGCTTTTGTGGGATTTCTTTGAGTACAATAATTGGAAGACTGTAGTAAAGAGTTTATACTTAGTTTACCAGTAAAAAACCATTACAATAATAATTTGCTGTATTGTGTTGTCAGTAAAATAAATGGAAAACTTTAATGAAGAGTGTTGTTTAGTTTGTGAAAATGAACTCATGTAAAATATAACTTGTTGTATATTTGATCTTCAAAGTAAGTAAACAATTCTAATTTAAAATGTTGTATTTGAAAGTAACTCTTAGTTTAATAAAACAATGGCAGGTAATAATGCTGTTGCAGATTTCTTGGCTAATTGCCTGATTATTTTTCACATAGTTTGTTGAGAATATCCCTACCAACTATCCATTTGCCGACTTTTTACCAATTGTTTTATGTTTTTTGAAAACTGCAAAAACTATGGTCGCAGAATTAATTTACTGCAGATATTGTGTTTTTCTTTTTCAATTTCTCCAGGGTCAAGAAATGAAATTGCCAAATTATACACATTACTAACTCTTTTTTATTGAAAATTCAAATTTCTAATGACAATTCAGACATTATTTCAGATTTGCATTCCTTACCATCTTTCATTTGCACTAATTCAGGAAAATATCTTTTCATCTTGATTGGTTTTCTAGCCTCTGTCATCATGCAGTCATTCTACTAACTATTCCTATTCATTGTTTGTATTCACATCTTTATTGAATCAATAAAATAGAAATCAACAAACAATAAGTTCAAATACAGGCCAGGAGTCTTCAAAAAGGACCAATCACAACACATGTAAAAGCCTCCTCCAAATTTCTTCATAAAGAGCGTTTTTCTTTAGCTTACAGAATATGAACTTTTCCAACAAGGATATTTTACAGAGGTCCTCAACCCATACAGAACATGAAGAAACCCTATCACTCTTCCAGTTTCTCAAAATCATTTTCTAGCAGATAAGGAAGCTCAGAAAAAAAACAACATTTCTGGGGATAGGATAGATCTTGCAGGAGATTGTCCTTATCCAAAATAACGGTTGCAAAATCGCAATCCATGTCCAATAACAGAACATTGTTCATTGTCTCAGTTACTTCAATCCAAAATGCTCTCACTTTATTACACTCCCACATAATTTGCTCAAAGGAGTGCACCATATGGCCACAACCTCCAAAGTTTAAAGAGGTCATGAATACATTCCTACACATGTTAGGCCACCTATTCTCTGTCATTTCATACCCAAGTGATTCCGACCATGACCTGAGGAGATACACGTTCACCACTTTGTAACTAAGTAGACATTTATATACTTTGGATGCAAGGTGACCCTCCCTCTTGAAGCTCAGCAGCTGATCTGAAAGGTTTTGCCGTCCCTGGGTATCACCTTGTGATGGTGCGGATAAGACCAGTGGCATGTAAGGAAACTCCCCTGCCTGTTGCCAAACAAGTGCAATCATACAAAATACGAAAACTAGAATAAGGTGTTGTTTTGTGTATTCCACTGCCATGTATAATGTAACCCAGTAGGATAGAGACACACCGTAGGCCAGTTTGCAACAGTATAGGGAGGGTGTGATTGCTGAAAACACAGAGAGGGAATGTAGTACATAGTGGTATTCATAGTTAGGTAGGTTATATGCATATATAAAGTCGATTATAAACGGCAAGAATGACCATGTTTCCCTTTGCAAGGCCCTGCTCAGCTAATGGTTATAAAGCACATCATTGTGGTTTAAATAGCTTAATAAGGATTTTTGTTGGTCCATGATTGTGTCAAGACAACTGAAAGTGCCAAGGCTGAGAGAAATTGGAGGACAGATGAAACTGCACAAATAGACCTTTCTCATGGTTCCAGATTAGATAAGCAACACTTAAGTTAGTTCTGTTGTGTGCAGACAGAAATACACATGTTACAATCACCAGGTGCATGCAGTAACGTTGCCAATAACATACTAGCAAGATGTACCCACAGCACCTCCTATGGTGAAACAAGCAACTAACCCGCAGGCACATACCCGATCACAAGGCCCACATGGTATTCAGGCAAATCTTTTTCCAGGTTTACCGGAAATATGGGCCTCTATTCTGACAACACTATTCAATGTCATTCTGTCCAAATTCAATGTCCTTGATTCTTGGAGTAAAGCCATTATCATACCCATTTTCAAAAAGGTAAATAGGAACTACCCAAAAACAAACAGACCAATTTCGCTGTTTAACGTAAACTTTAACATTTTTGGCAGATGCCTTTTAAACATAATGGAACAATGGGTATCAGATCAAATTATACTCTCCATTATCCAATTAGGGTTCGGACAACTCTCGGGACATAAGAATAGGGCCAACATGCATATGTAAAAAAGGAGAGTGTGTATTTTATTAATTGGGAGAAGCTTTGGCAGGTGCTATGGTCCCTGAAAGGCCCACACAATGTATTGGATATTCTAACTGCCTTGCATGAGAAGAACGGGACCTGTGTGAGAAATAGCGGTAATGGTCAATCGACCTCTTGCTGCCCAATAGAATCTGGGACGAGGCTGGGCTGTTTTTAGCCCCACTACCGTTTTCTTTCTATATAAATGCCTTGAATTAATGGTTCTTGGAATGCAAACCGGACGTCTCCAACTTTTCAGGAATGCCCATATCAGTTTTCACTTATGCGGAAGATAGCATGTTGTATGCACGCACACAAGGAGCTCTGCAGACATTGTTAGCAGGGTTCATGAATGCTTTGGACCGGCAAACGAACACAGTCAAACCAGCGTTCCTTGTCTGTACTAGAGACAGGAAAGGAAAACGCTTCTAATTATGACCAGTAATGGCTGCCCTATAGCAAGGATATATCCCTTTCATAACTTTGGCATATGCTTTTCAAGTTCTCTGTCCCCAAAAGCACATTGGGACAAGCTAGTGGTAATATTGTGACAGGAGGTAGGAGTAATGCTCCAATTCACATTGAATAGCTAAATGCAACCTATTAAAATCATATCAAAGAGTTACATGGTAAAATCAAAAGTGGTGGCATAGTACTGTGCTCTATTACGGGGGTACTGGAATGTACTTACTCAAATCAGCACCGAACCTTTCGATAGACAGGGAATTGGGAATGCCCTATCTCTAAAATGGAATTACCATGGAACCGGAGCTGCAATGGTTGCACATATGGGCAAATCCCAAAGGGGTTTTAACACAAATTGTAATGTGTCATAGCATCTCTAAAACCGGGCAGGTGACATACCTTGGCATAAGCCTGCCAAACCTGTATTTCACAGTATGAACGCTGATGTTCACTACACCAACCAGATCCACCTGACGTCCGCAACTCTTAAATCTTTAACTAAGCGTTTGAAGCATTCTTTCTCTGATAATAGAGAATCCTTGGAATTGTCTAAACCTTATAATAGAAGGTGTATGATTATTAATCAAGAAAAAAACACAGGATTATATACTATTGAGATGTAAAACAATAGAAAGATGCTCGATTACAAGAGATCGTTTTAACTGCTTATGGCTGGGGGATGTCTTAAGTACCTGAACTGGTAACATCAAGCAACATATAAGTTTTTAAAGTTATGCTATTAACGAGGATTTAGCACATTTTTTTATTATTTTGTCCAGCTTGTTCCCAGATTAGATGCAGAACTCTGCAACCTGTTTAAATAGGGAAACGCTTACACACTGTTGGCCTGCTTTGTACCACATATCCATTGTGGAAACACTCCAAATTGCTTGGGCCTTCTTACTATGTACATGTCATGCCTGGAGGAACAGAGAGCCATCCAAAATATATTAAATCAAATTGTTTAGGACTAGGAACACTATTTATATATCTAATTAATGATTTTACGTTGTCATTCTTTTATTCCTTCTGTGTCTTTTAATACTTATTTTAATAGAATGTTTATGCTCCAAATAAACTAGAACTTAACTGACTTTCCTGACATTACCAAGCAAAAACAAAGAGGTGATGGATGGAAGGTTTAGAATGAATCTTAACCTCTGGCATTGCTCTGGGCAACTCTCCAGACCATTGTTCTTCACCTGGCAAGCCATTACAGAATGGGAAAGACCATATGCAAATCAGGCGTGGTCCCACCCCAGAATGGGCAGTCGAGCCTGAACTGCTAGGTCACACCCTTCTGCACGATAGAATGTTTATGTTCTGAATAAACCAGAACTTGACTGACTTTCCTGACATTACCAACAGCATTGAAGGCCTATGCATTTGGTTCCTGGATTCCCTAAAGCTTTCCAATCCAGTGTCTGTATCCTCATATCCAGATGTTGGTGTCTTCATTTTCTTTGCTGTCTCTACAAAATCAGAGACTCCATCGGTAGCAAGGCAATGAGGCGACACTTACCATTGCTCCTGGTGCATGCATGATTGTTCCCGATGAACCAGCAGCTAATGAGCCTTCACTTCATTGCATCAGAACACTTGTCCTCTACCTCATTCACTCCCTACACGCTTCTTGCATCTTCTTAGAGAGCTGAGTAACCTTTCACGATTGACCTAAAAAATACAGCATACAAACTCCATCACTATTCCTTTGATATAATCATTGCAAAAGATTTGTAATCTTCAAAATAGTTATTCCCCCTTTACTAGTTGTCATATTTATCACACATCAAATGCTTCATTTGTAAATGAGAGTGGGTTATCCTAGTTAATCAGTGAGGGGACCAGGGCTGTTAGAAAGGTAAGAATGTGCAGGACAGATAGACAGTGAGATAGGGGACGGGGAAAGTGCTGGACACAAGCGCATCAGAACCCAGGAAATACTAGGAGAGACAAGGGGAGAGAATCAGGGAACTTCTCCTAGAAATTACGTGTCTAGTTACAATTGTAGCTTTGCTTGTTTATTTGTATCTTTCAGTGCATTTTACATTGTTTTGGCCTGTGTGGTGATCTCTATTGGTAGCCTCCCTCATTCCCAAATCTTCACTGTGCCTCACCTCAGCCCTCAGGAACTACTGAGTTGCGCTAAAGTTTCAATTTTGCATCATATACATGTTAAAAGCTGGTCCATTAGTTTGATGACACCTGTTTAATCCTATGATTTTATTTTCTTTGGATACCTCTTGTAGCTTTTAGTACTAACAGTGTAACCTTGCCTTGATAATATAGCCAAAGCGCCACATGTTTGCTTAATCACACATAAACATCATCACACATGATTTCTGGCTGCTTTTTCTATTTTGTATGTGAATGGAAGGAGATATGCACTGGCAGGAGTCCATTCAAACCCATCTACCGTGGTCTCAATTATGGTCTCAGTTCCTTGGCCGTTCAGGTTTCTAGGTAAATCCCCATCTGCCTGAGTTAAACAAACAACCTGGGAACACACCTCAGTCTTTTGCCATAAGACAGAGACAGATACACGTTTGGATAGATGCTCTGAGCTGGATATTTACGTTCCACCTGGGTTACTGTGCCATTGATGTTCACTGTCCATGCAGTGACTACTCTACGGATATCTCATTCTTACACTAAACTAGATGCCAATATCCAAATTTAGCACCATTATAGGTCTACAAACCTAAACGTTGAGTTGAACAGCTTGATCTATAACTGTACTTGTAGTAGATGATGGAACTCTTCTGCTGCGAAGCTGTAGACATTCCAGGATATCATGGATTTCAGTTGCCAAACAAAAACACAGGCCTTGGATTATAGAAACCGGATGAGGCTATCTAGCTCGAGAAAGTCTTAATACTTGTTTTCCTTCCAGATGTAAGCAAACCTACACTTTCCTGCCTTTTATGATTTTGTTTTTTATTTTATTATTGTGGAACGGCTTATAATTAAAACCTACCTTTTCTGATCTGGTTTTTTTATATTTATTTTTATTGTGGTACGGCTTATAATTAAAACTTTTCACGAATTCCAACAACATATACAATACAATCACAATGTAGTTAATAAATGTTAAACAGTATCATCATCTCATGATTGTCGATAAGACTTGAATACTTATAGTGTCTATTAACATTCAAAAATCACATATAAAACAACAAACTAGATCAGATCGTTTTTGTCAATTAAAATACTCTTTCCCAAAATATGATGCACAATAAAATGCTTAGGTTTTTTTAACATCCAAATATTAGATGATAGCTACAGGTAAAATGAACTCCATTTCCTCTTAAAGAACTCTATGCCAATGTGCAGGCAAATGAAAGTGCCCAGGTAGGTTCACTGCATGGGTGGCCATAATAACATAAGGTTTCCCAGGTATTTGTTGAAATTATTGCAACTCGTATAGGGAGACATGTATCATTTCTGACCTTTAAAGTGCACTCTGCCTAAATGAATAATAATAGGGTAGAAATACTTAAATTTGGCTATCCATCCTCTCAAAGATCATAGTTAGGTATCTGTAAAACACAATTATCTTAGAAATGCTGTATCCGTCCATTAATGATGGCCACAGCGATTCAGCTTCTGACTCAAAAGATGTATTAACAAATCGGCTAAGGTGCGACAAGCTTAGATCTTTTGCAGCTGTACAAAGGGGAACCAAGTGTTTGAGTGTTTCTGGCCCTTCTGCTTTGTGGCAACGTTTACAAGCTATGTTTACGTCTTTCCAGGCTTCACTAGTAATTAAATACTCTACTGTAGGAAATAGGTTCAACTTAAAACTTAAGTACACATAACAAGCCTTAGGGTTTGTAAACAGACAGATGTATTTTGGTAGCTGTTTTCTTCTCCTAGGAAATTTGCCATGTTCGTTATAGAGTTTATAGGCTTCCAACCACTCTATAGTGTCTCTCCAACCCATAGAGTGAAGTGTAATGTTTGTTCTGTGTGAATTCCGGATCAGTTCCTCCTCATTCGAGTCTATTTTAAGTAAGAGTGTGTGTATCCTTTCCCTGAACTGATTAATTTAACCTACAGACTGGGCTTCCACAACCAAATTCAAATCTTGATATAAAGCATTTGATAACGGATTAATTATTGTTGTGAAAATACAGAGCTGTCCCCAGGCCTTGACATTTTGTGAAATGAGTCCCATTGTGTGCTAGATAACAGCATTCAAGACTACTATAGGGAGTCTCAAGATGGTTTACCATAGTTTACCTTGGAGTGTATTTAAGAAGATTCCTAAATCAATCAATGTGTTCTCCAGTCCATACATAAGTGTCGGTTCAGTTTTCCCCAAATAAAAATGTAAAAGTGGTAGCAGGTAATCTGCATATCCTGGAATGGATTCTCCTTTAGCTGGGCAAGAAGATGGAGGACCTTAGTCCTCATTCTGTCTTTAATGACAGTTATTGTCACAGATTTGGAGATAGTAAACACTAAATAGCGCAGGCAGGAGACCCGTTCCAAAGGTTATTCCTCCACCTTCCATGCCATCGTTCTTGGCTTTCTCTTGTTGGAATACATTACAATTCTGATCTCTTTATAGATCTCAATAGCTAAAGCCTCATTCTCACCAGTAAGAGCTAACTCACTGCCTTCTCACGTGTGACAAGTGTGAGCTCTGTTACCTGCTTTTATTGTTACTGTGTTCAAACACCAAGGGCCCATAGGAATTGTGGCCGTTGGAAGAGGAATCTATGATGGTCATAATGCCATGTTTTGGGTGTTTCCCGGCTATCAGCCCCACTAATTACAAGTGTGAGTCCTGTTTCATGCACACAAAAAGTGTGGCCTTCGGTAGAGGAATATGTGAGGCATAATGACACATTCTGAGTATTACCCGGTCACCATCTCCACTAATTAAAAGTGTGAGTCCTGTTGCATGTACACAAGAAGTGTGGTCTTTGGAAAAAGAATCGGTGAGTTAGAATGGCACATTCTGAGTGATTTGCAGCCACCAGCTCATCCAGCCATGCTTCACTGTAAAAGCCCGCCCCCTGAGCCTTTCAACAAGCAAGGCTTTTACATATTCTTACTCATTGTTGCACCCAGTGTTGCACAGGTTTCTGAACTGTGCACTAAGGGACCAGTCTCTGTATGAAGAGCCTCCAAGACCTCTTTGCTGGTCTGAAGCCAGAAAAACCTGTGTGCCTTGAAGCAGCACCATGTTATGTGTCCGGAGTGGAAATGTGTTGTAGGAGCCTTTTGATGGTAATATTGATGGTAATTTTGTATAGCCACTGTTGATACTGCTGTTTGGTTATGAGGAATTCAAAGTTTCTGAGGTTTATGCTGCTCGAATTTCTTGAGGTCTTTTGAAGTCTGCCCATTGGAAGGGTGACTCTGCAAGTTAGAGTTCTTGTGAGTCTGCTTCTTTTCTTTATTCCTCCCACTTTGTCATTTATATCAGCATTTTCCCGATTAACTTGGGGCTTGTGAGGAGAGGTGGGTGCAACAGTGATGTCCAATGCCAATTAGAACATGGACGTTTTACCTTTCAATATGCCTACAATGCTTTGTTTCTTATGAGGATGGTGACTATGGGCCGCTGTGAGTAGTGCTTATCAATGTACAGCAGAGATTGCACACCCTCCCCTTCCTCCTGTCCTTGCTGTTTCTTGTTCAGCAGCTGGTGATGAGGCACAGTTGCATAACATCTTTTTCATTCTCCAGAATCGTGCATCTCCTGGAAGGACACTTCCTGTACTCCATGCCTTGAACTTCTGCTAGCCTCCACGCCTCCCAGATTATTATTTTTTTATAGTGCAAGAGGTGTTTTGTACCATTAGGGACGTTCCTCCTCGGATACTCTTTGGGGATAATTTTTCAAAGAATGCTAATTGTGTGCAGGTGACCACCAACGCTGGCACTTATATGTTGCCAGTCCCCTGCAGGGAATTTACAACACTCACACATAGGATTGTATTTGTGAAGATAAAATGAAGGAGAAATTGCCTTTAATTTACTTTATAATGGATTCCTATGGAATCTGCCTGCTCCATAGCAGGTGCTAAACCAAGGCCTATTTCTTAGGAATCCTGACCTAATGATCTAATGCATGTGTAAAACCAAGTGCTTTTCCAAGACGGAGGAGGAAAGCAAAGCAGAGATACAAACTCTACTGTTCTGCCCTCCTACATCTCACAACGATATCCATACAAATATCGAATAATAAAAAAGCAAATGTCCAAAAATGTTCAATAAGGGGAGAGAGGGTTGCAGGCTCTTCCCCAACCCCCTTGTTCGATATTACGGGAATTCAGGGGTTGCAGGGGTGTCCCCTGCTTCCATAAAGAGAATAGCGGGGGATAAATAAAGTTTTGGAAAAAACAACACACCCTGCGGCGGAGGTTCTGCCTCTCAATGAGGAGGAGGAACTCGTGTAGCAGTGGATGACCTGTGGAGAGGAGCAGCAGGTAAGTGATCCACAGAGGTAAGTTTCGATGGTACACGGGTGGGGGGATAGCGGGCGGGGATGATGTACGTGATTATTTTGTTATCGGCATTTCAAATTCGTCATTTGCAAATTCGAAATATTTGTAAATGAAATAATCACGTACATCCCCTCAGAACGGCAAAAAATTAGCTAGAGCATAAAGGGAAATCATAAAGACACTTTTACTCTTCAAACTCCCCTCTACTCACTACAAAATTACCCCTACTGTCCACAAACTGGATGGCCATTTCGGTAGATTAGAATGTATAGCATATTTTAATGCAATTTATTAAACGTATGTTTATCTTGAACATGCCTCTATTTGCACCAGCTTTCTTGTTATCATGTTTGTTTTACCCATTTGTGGTAATGTATTGTTGTAATTATACTTAACATGGCTAATGTCAAATTATATAACTATATAATATTTCCATATTTCATAAAAGGACAAGTAAAATGTTCCCACTAAATTAGTAATTAACAAAGACAGTGAAATAATAATGATAATGATTTGTTATTTATATAGCGCCTTAAGCCAAAGATATTTGCCGAAATTGTAACAAACTGGCCTGGTGCAGTCATAATGAGTATTAACTTCTTAGAACAATGCAGTTTTAAACCTGGTTGTAAAAAAACAAGCAAAACCAACATTGAAGCTTGGTGGGTTGAGATTTTTTTTTTTTTTTAAACTTTTATTTTTATTCAGCTTGGTAGAACAGATACAGGTGAGCAACAAGAGCATGTAAAATCAAACAACTTAATACAACACAGTCTCATAGAACAGGTCGAGGGGCTCGACTCGCCAGCAATGGGGAGTAGCAGGACAGTGCAAGACCCGGTAAGGGGCCATTCAGGGGAGGGCTGGGGGTCAACAAGAGGAAGGCACTGGGGATGTAGGACCTGAGTCAGTGTCGGGGGGAGACATAAATAATCGGAACTTCAACCAGATGTCTCTGGGCCTAGAGCAGGCGGGCTGATGTACCGCCCAAGATTCCTCCGTATCGGAAGCCCAAGTGACCGCTCTAAGCCACTTTGCATGTGTCGGAATGGTAGGTCGAAGCCAGCAGAGTAGTATCGCCCGAACAGCCAGAAGCATACAGAGGCCAGCCAGTCTCCTAGAATCTTGGTGGAGGTCGGGAAAGTCATGGAACAAGCATTTCATTGGGCTAGGGGGGATAGGGTGGTCGAGTATCGACGAGACAGTGGAGCAAACAGCGTCCCAAAATTGGGTGAGGCGGGGGCATGACCATATCATGTGAAAGTAGCCAGCTCCATCAAAGCCACATCTAGGACATCTAGGGGAGGAATTATTCGACATACGGTGTAGTCTGGCTGGGGTATAATGGTACCTGTGGAGTAGCTTAAATTGAATTAGTTTAAATCGGGAGTTAAATGAGACCCTCTGGATACGTGCGCACATATGGGACCATCGGTCTTCGGTGACTTCCACCCCAAGGTCAGACTCCCAAGCATGCTTTAGTTTAGAGAATGAAGGGGGCGATCTGGATTGTACCAAGGTGTATAGTCTGGAAGTTTTTCCCCTCATTGGGTAAGGAGAGGTCAATTCAGTGATCACCAGCTCATCAGGCGGTAGTGCTGGGAAGCACTGGTACTTATGTTTGAGGACTCTACGGAGGGATGAATATTGAAGCCATACCGAAGGACGCTGTCTGAGGGGCGACGGGAGGTCAGGCCATTCTATGAAATTACCATCTACAAATATGTCTCGGAGCAATTCAAATCCTGCCCCAGCCCATGTGCGAACAACCGAGGGGGGAACCTGTGGGATTCCCGGGAGAAAGTTCCAGATCGGGAAGTTACCATGAAAGGGATGGGTGGTGCCCAATAATTGCCAAGTTTTGGATAAAGCCAGAGATGTGCACCGCACCGGGTCCAATGAGCCCGATTCCATTGGGATAGGTGCGATCACCAGGGATCTAATATCGCGGTCACCAACCGACAATCTTTCTAGCCTGACATGGGGCGGGGGGGTCGGATACGTTGAACCAATGTGCAATGTGTTGAAGCTGGGCTGCTAGCCAGTACTTGAGAAAGTCGGGTGCACCGAAACCACCCAACTCCATCGGAGAGGCCAGCGTCTTGTACTTAAGGCGGACCGCCCCGGAGTGCCAGAGGAAGGTGTTGAGGATCCGTGTTAATGACTGAAAGAACTCGACTCCCGGCCATTGTGGGATATTGGCGAATCTATACAATAGCTGAGGGAGTACCACCATCTTCAGTATTCCCACCCTCCCTGCCAGTGAAATAGGGAGGTTGTTCCAACCCCGAACTTTTTGCGTGAGATTTGTGAGGTATACTAGATAGTTCTTCTCGAGAACCCGATCAATGTGTCGCGACACCACTACACCCAAGTATGTAACCTCAGATTGGGCCCACGTGAATCCAAAAGTATCGGGAGGGGGGAGTGTGCTGGGGGTGAGCGGGAAAAGAGTTGATTTAGCGCAGTTAACCGTCAGGCCAAAAATACTACCGAAGAGGACAACATCCTCCAAAATTGGGGCAAGGTTGAACTCAGGAGACCGAATAAAAAGTAAAGCGTCGTCAGCATATAGGGAAACTATATCCGAGACCCCGGCGGTGCGTAGACCTCTATGGGAGTGGAATTGGCGGAGCATGTCCGCGAACGGTTCCATCGCCACTGCAAAAATTAATGGAGAAAAGGGACAACCCTGTCTAGTACCCCTAGCTATTTGGAAGGGAGAAGAGCAGCGGTCCTCGGTGCGGACTCTGGCCACTGGATTTGAGTATAGAAGCTTGACACAGGACAGGAACGTGGAACCGAATTTGCATTTATCAAGTACACGCCAGAGATAACTCCATGAAACGGAATCAAAGGCTTTTTGCATATCGAGTGTGGCGGCCACGGCGTGGACGTCCGGGCTCACCCTACTTATAATATTGAAAAGGCGCCTCAGACTTAAGGAGGTAGAGCGTCCCGGAATAAACCCCGCCTGGTCAGGGTGAATGATATGTGGCATGAAGGGGGCCAGGCGTAAAGCCATTAATTTAGCATAAATCTTGACGTCGCAATTGATTAACGATAGTGGACGGTAAGAACCGCATTGAGTGGGGGGTTTGCCCGGTTTTAACAGGACTGTGATAGTGGCTTCGCGGAGCGTGGGTGGGAGCTGACCCGCCATCAACGATTCCTCCCAGAGCGCGACCAATTGAGGGAGTAGCAAGGTCTTAAACCGTTTATAGAACTCAACCGGTATTCCATCAGATCCCGGGGATTTGCCTGATGAGAGGGAGTCTATGGCCTCCGAGAGTTCCAAGGAAGTAAATGGGCTCTCAAGGGCCTCGATGGTATCGGGGGAGAGAACCGAGAGGGGAAGCCCGTCCAGAAAGGCGTCTATTTCAGCTATGGTGGCTGTATCTGAGTTAGCATACAGGGATTGATAAAAGGAGAGGAATTCGGAATTAATATCGCCGGGGCAAGTGGCTAGGGATCCATCAGGTCTCTCAATGCCAGGAATGGGTGGGGAACCAAACTCGCGGCGGAGAAGCCTAGCCAGGAGACGAGACGGGCGTTCACCCTCACCATATCTCCTTGCCAGCCCAGGGTTATCGAGAAATCTCTGTTCGTGATCCGCAAGAGCGCACAAGGTGTCTAGCTCCGTGCCGATCGAGGCAAGGGTCTCAGAAGTTTGTTTCAGTGAATATTGGGCCTCCAGCTCGGACAGTGTGGCCTCGCTCTCGGCGATCTCCCTACGGATAGTTCTAAGGATGCAATTTTCTTTAGAGAGGGCGATGCCTCTGATGTAGGCTTTAAAAGTTTCCCAGAGGGTGGCTTGTGATGAGACGGAACCGGAGTTGATCTCAAAGAACTCCTCAATTGCCGATTCCAATTCCGAACTGAAGACCGGGTCGAGGAGTGAGAGTGGCTTCATCCTCCAGTTCCTGGTACGGACCTGATCCGAGCCCCAGGATAGGGTAATAGTTACTGGTGAGTGGTCGGAGAGAGTCCTGGGGAGAATCGACATGTTTGAGATGCTTTTTATGAATGTATCAGAGACTAGCCATCTATCAATGCGGGAAAAGGAATCATGCACCGAGGAATAGAAGGAGAAGGTGCGGGAATCGGGGTGAAGAAGCCTCCATGCATCAAACAGGGCCAGGCGGGGAAGCGAAGACAGTGTAGCATGTGCGGCCTTGGTAAGGTGACGAGGGCGAGAACCAGATCTATCGAGATCCACATCCAATATTGTGTTAAAGTCGCCCCCCCAGAGAATGGGCACCAACGGGAAACCATCCAGAAGGGACGCGAGATGTGTGAAAAATTCGGGATCATCGATATTGGGGCCGTAGATATTTAGTAGGATCACTTCCCTATTCTGTAATATGCCATGGAGCAGAACGAATCGGCCCAGGGGGTCTATTGTCGTGGCTATGGGGTTATATCTGATACTCTTATGAATTAGGGTCATCACCCCCCGGCTTTGTGTGGAATAGGAGGTATAGTACCTCTGTGGTCCCCATCCTTTGGCGAACTTCTCACAGTGCTCAGTTACAGCATGTGTCTCCTGAAGAAACAGGATCTTAGTCCCATGTCGTTCGGCCTGAAGCTGTAGTAGCCTCATTTTCTTGAAGTTCCCCAGCCCCCGCACGTTCCAACTCAGGAATGTAAGGGTTTCCTCACCCGACACCCTCGAAGTAGACATGGAAAAACACAGGTGGATTGAACAGTGCCCCCCATAAGTGGACCCCATTGCTGTCAGGGCCGTGGTGACATAGATCCCCTGGTGCTCTGAACTCTACCTTCACCGTAATTACCAAGCCGTTTTTAACGTTAACTCCCCTACCACCCACCCCCTCCCACATCCCTCCCCCAATCGGAGAGATGAAAACCCCATAGGTAACAAACCAAATACAACACAATGGCATCAACGCCTGGGGGGCCTGTGAGTCGGCCTGACGGCGGAGCTCCGCACCTTGAGGCAATTTGAGGATTAACATAATGCCTGGGAATAAAGGCGTGAGACATGTGGGGATGTCCCCGCGGGGGAGGGGAGGCAGGCATGATCATAAATAATGAACCAATTTAACAAGATTGTATGTAGGAGTCATCCGAACAGCTTGTATGGGATGGTGTGTGTGTTTAGACCCGATATTGGAAACAAGGGGTTACTTTGGAGATTCACAACCCACACCAACAGCTGCATCTCATAGAGAAAAAACAAAGACAAGCATATTTTCAGTACGGTGTCCACAGGACGAGGTAGGTGGTATCTCCCTGGCCCAGGGCCCCTGCAGTAATGCAACCAGGATTGACGGCACGTCGTGGGACCAACCGAGTCCTGGGTTAGGACTATGTGGTGCCGATTCCACAACAAGAGCATTATGCGCTTTACCAAAAGTGCAGTATGTGGGCCAACGAACCAAGACCCAAGCAAAAGCAGGGATTAATGCAAGTATAGTTTAACCGGGAAAGTGTTCATCCATGAATTTAGAGGCTTCCTCCGGTAGCGTGAAGAAATATACTCGGTTCGCATGTTCAATCCGGAGTTTGGCGGGGTATAACATAGCATACTTGACCTGGAGGTCGCGTAATCGTCTCTTCACCGCCAGGAAGGATTTGCGCTCGCGCTGGACCGCCATCGAAAAGTCCGGGTATAAGTGGATTCTGGCTGAGCCCAACAAGAGGTCTCCCTTGATTCTCGCCGCCCTGAGAAGGGTATCCCGGTCACGAAAATTTAAGACCCTGGCTATTATAGGGCGAGGAGGAGCGCCAGGTCTGGGCTTCGCTGTAAGTGCACGGTGGGCTCTCTCGATTGCAAATTGAGTGGAGAGTTTTGGGGAATCGAGGAGTCGGAGGAGCATGTTCTCCACGTAGTCTTCCATGGGTTCTTGTATGCCATCCTCCGGAACCCCGATTATACGGAGGTTGTTGCGCCTTGAGCGAGACTCGAGGTCCTCATTCTTTTTCTCCACCTCTTTCAAGCGTGTGGATAACGTGGAGACCTCCGCCCGGAGTGAGCCCAGACCATCTTCAGCGGTACTCATACGTGATTCGATCTCAGTCACCCGACCATCCGTCCTCTCCATGTGTGCCTTGATGGAGGATATCGTACCATTCATGTCGTCTAGTTTACTGTGTATTGTGGTGAACCCTTCACGGATGAATTCCATCATTTTCTGAGATTCTGATGGTTCCGGTTCATGTGCTGTGGATGGTTCCTGTGAGAGCGTCTCAGCACCAGTTCCCCCCGAAGGCTTAGCAAACATGTTGATAGAGGATTGCTTCTTTCCCGTCCTCGTTGACATGATGTCGGCAAGAGTTGAAACCAGGTCCGGAGCGGTAGGGAAGGGTGAGGGACGCCGGGAAGGAGCACCAGAAATGTGACAGGAGATGCGGTGTTGTCGCAGGTCAAGGGCAGGAGTGTCGTCCAGGCCAGCCGCTGTGTGTAATGGCCAGTGATCCACAAGTGTACCTCTGGGACCCTGAGGAGGCTAGGGCCAGGGGGACCAGCAAGAGAACCAGGAGTAGCCCCCGGCAGCCGCCGAGCTGCGGGAAGACCGCCAGGCGGCCAGCCCTCTAGTCGACCCGAATCAAGGTGGGTCCATACAGGAGATTCAGGGGGTCGGGGTGCACCCTGGCACCGTGAAGAAACCAACTGTAGGTAGGAGCAGGCACCTCCCGCCGTCCCCCGGCCAGTTTATGGTGCAGGTTAATGGGCCCGGGGAACGGGGCAGCCGGGGAGGGCAACAGGATGCAGTCAAAATGTGGATTCTGCCCCAGGCTAGGCGCTGCGCACACGCGCATGAGAGGGAGTCCAGTGGGGATAATGCGTACCTCAGGAGCGGTTCCACTCCGACGGAGGCCGCCTGCCAGTCTGGTGCAATCCGCGGAGACCAGGGACCCACTCACCGCCCGGAGCCGGTCTGAATCGGCACACCGCCCAGGACGGGGCGGCGGAGCAACCGCTCTCGGCTCCGATGAAGGTCCAGCGCCCGTCAGCCGCTCTCCCGAAGGGCCGTAGTAGGCTGGTGCGCAGGGCGGGAAGAACGCCCCTCCCCCAACGGGAGGCCGCGAGCCGCGGGACTCGAATGAGACTCCCTGGAGCCCCGCAGAGGATCGGAGGAAGCACCCGCTCCCGCTCAACCCGCAGGGGCCAAAATCTCGGCGGTAAGTGAAATCCGGAGGACAGGATGAAAACAGCAGGGTCCCCGACACACCAGCCTTCCCCTCCGTGGCTTAGGTGGTGAAACGCCAAAGCAAACAGGATGATTATAAGAAAAGGAGCGCCTCGCGGAACGGAGCTGTTCAGAAGGCGGCCATCTTCATCGAGCGCAACAGCGCCCCCCGTGGGTTGAGATTTTGAATTAACCATAACCACTTTCCTTGTTCTGGGCAACCCTCCAGATCAATGTTTTTCACCTGGTCATGCCATTGCAGTAAGGGACTGAGTAAATTAGACTTGGTCCCATCCCCTATAGCGGCAGCCCAGTAGAGCTGCTAGGACAGAACCCTTCTCCACAAGATCACAAACAGACCCAGGCATGTTCCAGACTCAATGGGCATCAACAGTGCGGTGCATCTTGGGTCTCTGGTTTCAGCAGGCCCAGGATCCACGGCTAGGCATGGCAGGCTAAAAAACAATGGTCTTGAGGGTTGAAAAGAGCAGTGGCAGGCAGTCGGGCCCCAGAAATTTTTCATAGGGGTGGCTTGATGAGGTCACAGGAAATCTTGGGGTGGCACACCAAAACAAACACATAACCGGCAGGCGGGCCTGTGGGGGGGGGGCAGCATTTTTATAAGGGTCTTGGCCACCTATTGGTGGCGCCCCTGGTGACAGTGGTTTAGATCTATTCAAAATGTTCCAACCATCACTCTTCTGTGTTGTAATTAAACTCCTCATGCAAATTCGTATATACACCTATTCAAGGGTTTTGCACTAACATAATCCTATTGAAAGGTTGTGAGCTCTAGCACTGGGAGGTCCCCTGTCACCAAGCGTTTTGCCATTTACATGTCTTCTTTTATTTTCAGGAGAAACACCTAAATGTAACAACTGTTCTCTTTTATCGTGGTTGAAATGAAAATCCTTTTCTAAGATTATGATGGCATCACATCATCCCCCATAACGGCTCTTCTTTACCAAAATAATTATGTGGTTTTGTGCTCAGAATCTGAACGCAAAGTCATGACCCTGTCCTTGGATCTGGAGAACAGGTCGTCCTTCCCTGTAAACACACTGCCATAGAGAAACTTGATGCATGTAAGAATTGGTTGATATCTGGGGGAAAAGCTGAAGGCTAGAGAAATCATAAACCATAGCCAGGGGTTCTGGAACCTGCAGCTCCCCAGATGTTTTGGACTATGACTTCCACAATCCGCACTATTGACTATGCTAGCTAGCCAGATAGGCCTGATGGGAGTTGTCCAACCTATATGGATAGCCAAAAGTGGCAGACATCTGCCATAGATGGGTTCCAGCATGTGTGTTTTAGAGGCAATAATAATGTAATGTAATATAAGTGGTCTTACATAGCACCATTCTTCACTTGTGTTGGTCTTGCTGCATGTGGCTCTGTAAGAAAGAGCGTCTAGGGCTCGTGGGGCAGTGGGAAAGGCAAATGTGAAACCTGTGGTGTTGATGAGTGCAGGTTGAAAGTACCTGGTTCCTCGGTACTGATCTGCTTTCTACGTGTTTCGCAGAGACACTGGGGATTTTGTTACCCATAGGAAAGAGTCTGGAGATCTGAAATACTACAGCACATTGGGTCTGGTTAGCCACTGGGAGTGTGTGATAGAGTTAAAGAGGAAAGCTTTGATATGGCTCGATCAGTGTTCATATTGAACGGCTGTCTGTGGTAAATTGTATGAAGAGTAAAGGGTAGTAGATCTTAGAGGGGGTCCTTCAGTCGGAGGTTCAGGGAAGCAGGCCTCACAGGGCAAATCAACCTGAAACCCTGCACTCCCACCACTGCCCTTTTGCAGACAGGTCCCATTTCACTAACTCACGTTGCCAATGTCTCTCTCTCTCTCTCTCTCTCTCTCTCTCTCTCTCTCTCTCTCTCTCTCTCTTGCTCTCTCTCTCTCTCTTGCTCTCTCTCTCTCTCGCTTTCTCTTTCTCTCTCTCTGTTTCATTTTAATACATTGTATTCCATGTACAACAAAACAAGGATCTGGAAAATGCCAGATGGCGAAGAGGGGACGTTCTGGAAAAGAAATATATTGTTTAATATTGCCCTTCATGACATAGAGGTATGAAACCTATGCTGCTTAGCGCTGGTTTAATTCTAAGACAAGCACAAACACGTTGCCCCAGAGCTATCCTACCAGCCAAACTCGACCAACTACCATAAACTACATGCTGAGGTTTATGGAAGGCAGCACAGTTTAGTTCATGGATAGGTCTGTTTGAAATATGAGGGTTGCAGGTTCCCATTTCGTCCTCCTTAAGATATTTGTTGGTGGGCTGAGTGGAGCCTCAACCCTCACTCTAACGGGCCCAGATGCTGTGCGTCACACATCTTGGCCAGCACCAAGCGTTTGTCAGGTGTTCATCAGACAGTTGGTCCAGAGTCCCTGCTTGTATTTGCCAGAGGTCTATCCTGCTGTCTTCGATCAGCCTTAAACTCCCCTCTACAGTGCATGCAGCCACATGCCAAAATGACATTTCCCCCCGCCCTCATTGGCCACAACTCACCAGGTGTTGCTACAGCACCAGAACTTCACTTTAAGAGTGATGCCGCAACACAGCCAGGTGTTCCTCACAATGAAAGGAGGAGCAGAATGGATAGAAGGAGGAGCATGGATTTGGCGAAGTGCCCAATGACAGTGGGGGCACCACTCCTGAGCCTTACAGATGGTGTTGCAGTTGCAGGAAGGCAATGAGAAGGATCTATGTGATTATTGCGACGGCCAAAAATTCTGACTTTTACCCTTTAGACCACATATATATGTAGGGGGAGATCCCCCGCAGCCCCCCATATTAATATTATATTCTATACCCCCCACATATATATATGTGGTGTAAAGGGGGGTAAAAAGAAAGTCGGCATTTTCGGACGTCGCAAGTGTCAGGTCGACATTTTGGTACGATTCCCATGGAGAAGCATGATGCCAGGAAGTGAAGTGGCAGTGGGAGCATGTTAGCAGTTAGAAGCTCAAGAACCAACGAGTGAATCATATGGACCCATTCATGCATTACAACCTTGACACATACCTCGAGCTTTACACTGGCCATTTCTAATACTCTGCAGAATTAATGTTACCAAGAGGCAGATTCAGTGAATACACTAGAGCAAGAATACAAGAATGGCGTTGGTATGCTGAAATTGAACACATCCTCAAAAGGAAAACGCAGTTTCTCTGTCTGTTGTTATTAGAGATGGTCACTATTCCATGTGTCACCTTTCCACAGTCCAGCGAGCCACAGCCCAATGTCTGTGAAAAAATACAATACAGAAAAGAGAGGTTGTGGTGTGCTCCCCAGCACAGTAGGGATGCCACATACCGAATTCCCCACCCCCACAAGGCAATCAAGAGAGCCTGAAGGCCAGCCTGTGTGAATGGAAATCCCCTCGGGAGGAAGTGACGCAGTCTGCAGAGGCAGTAGCAGCAGAGGGCCTGAGGCACTGCAAATAGGACACATTGGTCGAACGAATGAGTGGGGGGAGGCAGGTAGCTAAGCCAAAGGGGCATTGCCCTGGGAAGCCGAACCCGCAGATTGATATAGCACAAAAGGATGGTAAAGTGAACCCTGAACTATTGCCACAGCTTTGCAAATGACGATTTTCAGTCCCTAACATCATGTACGGCCATACATGCTATTCAGCACACTGATGAAATTGTACCAGGGCCCCCTGCTGCCATGCACATCCATACACCTCTGAGCACTAGGCTTGCCTTCATGCCCAAGCATCATTCTGATCATGCCGCACTTAATAGGCATGATCATTCCGGCACCACCGAGTAGCATTCTGGCCCGAAGCCAACAGCTACTAGGCAGTCTCGATGCACATACATGACATTTGCAGACTGAACAAGACTGCACGCATTCAAAACAGCATAGTAGCCTGGAATGTTGATCAATTTCAATCACCATTCAATATAAATTGGGTCACATTGAGTAAAATACCATGTGGTCATAATTCCTTCCTCTGCCAACCTTCTATTTAAAGTTGATTAGTCGTCAGCACACCGGTCACCCTAGGACTTTGCCCGATTGGGGCTCCCATACATGGGTGGTCAAATTTCCTCCCAACCGCAAAGTTCAGGAATTTAAAACCTCTTTGTACAGTGGAGTCAAGTGAACAAGATGGAGGAATGCCGCTAGGCCCACTTCCAAGCTGAAAAAGCGAGAACTGATCTGTATGTAGCAGGGAGAGATACAGAAACATAGGCAGTGTCCCTCCCTCTTCCGGATGAGACATGCCTGAGAAGAGTTGCTGAATCCCAGGCAGGAAAAACCTATGAGATGGGAAGATTAATGTGCTAGCAGCAAAGCCCAACCTCAGGCCTCTGAGCCCATGCAATCCAGTGACCTCATCAGAGGCACAAGGAAAGATCAGTAAACTTGCCAGGGTCAAAAATTCCAATGAATCGAATCAGCACACGGAAGATCCTAACACAGGCTCATTTCGGCAAAATGGTTTCCCTTATGTACACACGATACAAAAGGAAAGCGTCAAGTCCACAAACCAACAAAGCTCACAGTTCCAAAAGCAGGAATCAACACATACAAAACAAAACAAACAATGCGGGGCGTGACTAAGTGCTGACCGGAATGGCTGCGTAACTCCGAGCTCCCGCTCTGGCAAATTATTTTATAAAGTTATAAACTTGCACAAGATTCTTATAAACACTGTGTTCATTCTCTTCCACGATTCTGTGGATGGTGGCGCTTCATGGAGAAACCTGGCTCATCCTGCAAAAAAGGCTGAGGGAAAGTGAAAGCAGCCACGGTTATGGCCTGCAGCGGAGGAGTTGCGTAGCAAGAAGGCCGACGTTTCCTGTCAGCTGGTTGGCTAACGCGACAAAGAATTTGCCGCTTATTATAAAGAGGCACAATTCCCTCACAACAATGGCACGCCTGCTGTTTTCAAGCCCTAACAACAGCCTACAAGGTACTTTTGGCACACGGTTACCTTTAATATTTAGTGAAAATGGAAAACATAAGCAGGCTAAGCATATTTAATATATTAAATGGCTGCAGGGCCCTTTTAAGTGAGTCTGCAGCAAACAAGGTACTTTTGGCACACAGCTGCCTTTATTATTTAGGGAAAACAGGACATATAAGCAGGCTAAGCTTATTTCATATATTACCCAGCTGCGGGGTCATTTTAAGTGATTTTACCACAAACAAGGTACTTTTGGCGCACGGCTGACTTTATTATTTAGTGGAAACAGGAAATAAAAACCTTTCAATTAATGGGGCTTTTTGGTTTCTAACCTAAGTATTGGTCATTAACAGTGTTTGAATATTCTGCCACCTTATTAACCCAGTATGGCATCAAATAAAAGGCAACCCAAAGAAGTGCCCTTACCTTCTATGGCCAATGCCCCTAAAAGATAGAAAAGTGGCTTGTCCACCCCTAAAGATGACAGACGACCTGGTGATGGAAAACATCTTAACAGAGATAAGAGCCGCCCTTAAACCTTTCATGGAACCCACAAATGTAAAATTGCAAATGATAGATGAGAAATGGTCCACTTTTGAATCGCGCATGAGTGAAGTTGAAAGAAGAGTCAGCGATGCTGAGGATGTTGCAGGTAGGATGGCCTCACTTCAAAACACCCTTAGCTCTCTACAGAAACAAACAGAAAATCTTGAAAATAGGGATAGTAGAAACAACCTGTGGATTGTGGGCCTACCAGAAAAAAATGAAAAGGACAACCCCTTTCAAGTCTTGTACTACATGCTTTCCATAACCTTGGAGCTTCCAGCATCCTTACAGCTCAACATTCAAAGGGCTCACTGGGTTGGACCCATAATTTCAGCGCACAATGCTCCCAGAACTCTAATCTTTGCCTTACTGGACTATGCTCACGTCCTACATATCACGGACAAAGCAAAGCAAACAAGGCAGCTCATGTGGGAGGGCTACAAAATATTTATTTCTCAAGATGCCACTGCTGCTAGAAGAAAAGAACTTCTGACCTTTAGACCTGCTCTAATAAATTAAACGCCCGACATGGAATTATTCATCCAGCTATCCTTAAGGTTACTCTTAATGGGCGTTCTTTCACTTTCCAAAAACTGAGGGCCCTGCACAACTTCATCCAAAGCCAAAGAAGGGAGGAAATGATATCTCCAAGCCACCTACTTGAATACAAATGTGTTGTATGAAGCTAACATCAACATGTAATTATCTCGCCGGAGAGGGCAGCAGAGCATGCCCTTTTGGGTATGACCTTCAACCCCACTCTACATTGTCTATATCCCAACATGAAATGGAGTGGCTGTTTTCCATTAGCCACTACCCCTCTCAAAGTTATAGGCTATACATGGAAGTTATTCAAATTCATGTTCTTGTTTATCTACCCCTCTCCCTTATGTATCTATCCCCTCAGTTTATTAATGCAGCAGCTAATCAATTTAGCATTATTCTCTGAATGTCTATCACCTAGCTCTGCTCTTCATTATAGGATATTACATATTCCAGTACTGCATCTTCCTTCTTGGGAGGCCATGCTTTTGTGTACATCCACCCATCTGTAACGTATGCCATTTACCATAACCTCATGGAACGTTAAAGGACTGCATAATCCTATTAAAAGGCAAAAAGTCCTGTCTCATCTCATTTGAGCTAAACCATCTATTGCATGTACACTAGAATCTCACCTGTCACAAGCTGAAGCTGCTAAACTGAAATGCTCATGGATCGGCCAAGTTTTCTTTAGCACAACGAACGGGAAAAATAATGGAGTCATCACCCTTATTAATAAACATTTTCACTGTAAAGTCAATGCTACTGAATCTGATGATGTGGGAAGATGGTTGCTTGTCAAATTACTCATTTATTTCACAGAATATTCTATTTTAAATGTTTATGGGCCACCAATGCCGATCCTTCATTCTGGTTTCAATTGAGAAATGTTATCCTTAACTCCAACCCTCATAACCTCATAGTCTGTGGTGATTGCAATGATATTATAGATCCCTGTCTTGAAAGGAAATCTACTGTACTGTACAAAATTGCCAAATCTCATTCACAATTTGCCAACTTTGTCTCTGAATTAGGTCTAACTGATGCCTGGCGTATAATTCACCCCTCTGACTTGGAATGCACGTTTTACCCCAATCCTCATAACTCCTTCTCGAGAATTGATTATGTCTTCATTTCTAAATCCATGACTAATCACCTGTTAGAAACCAAGACCGAATGTATGACCCTGGCGGACCATGCACCTGTTCACATTCAACTCTCTGATCTAACACATGTATATAAATCATGTAGATGGAGATTTAATCTCGCTCTCTTGAAAGATGAACAATTCACACACTATATTCAACAGCAACATACCCTTTCCTTCTCAGAAAATCCAAGTGCTGATACCTCCATTTCAAATAACTGGGACTGCTATAAAGCCGTTCTCACAGGACATATACGACCTGATTCACGGAGCGTTTTCCACTGGGTTTGCCCCATTATACAAGGCTTATTTGAATCAGGCCTATAGCCTTCTATGCTGCCAATAGGAAGAAAAAACTTAAAAAAGAAGCAGAGGACATACTCAAGACTATTAAATCTCTAGAGTCTAAATATATAATAATAAGATATACAAATTAATTCTACATCTATCTTTCAAAAAATCATTAAGCTTAGAATGCAATATTATAATTTGCCCACTCAATACTCCTGCACCAACCTTCTAAAACATAAGTCGAAAATGTATCAATTTGGTAATAAATCTAGCAAATCTCTAGCGTCTTATATCAAACTTTTAAAGGATAGAGCCAACATTGTTGTTATTAAAGCCCACAATGGTATTAGAGTCTTAGCAGATAAAGGAATCTTACAAGCATTATCAAACGTCTACCAAAAATGATGTACTCAGAAGCTTTACCAAACAATACTCGTGATAAAGATTTCCTTCAACAGGTATGCCATAACTCATATTTAAAAACAGATCTATGTGTATTAAATGTTCCTATTACCTTTGATGAAATGTATTAAGCCATTAAAATCCATAAGAAATGCAAAACTCCTGGCCCAGAATGCTTTCCCATTGACTTCTTTGCCCACTTTAATGATCTCCTAATCCCTACGCTTAATGATCTATTCACCTCATTCATTGCCAACGCGAAAGCAGCAGGTACCTTTTCAGAAGCTATGCTTATCGTATTCCCTAAACCTAACAAAGATCCTGAACTTGCCCAAAATTACAGACCAATCTCCCATATTAATACAGACTGCAACATGTTTGCCAATATCATAGCAAATCAACTTCTACCTATTCTCCCAAATCTAAATAAAACTAATCGGGGCAATTAGCATCATCTAATACTAGACTTTTTATTGACATTCTGGATATCATGCGGAAATTTACTGACCCGTATACGGCGATAGCCCTTGATGCAGAAAAAGCATTTAATAGGGTAGAGTGGGCTTACATGTTTAATACTTTAAAATGGCATGGGATTGATGATCCTATCATATCCATGGTCAATGTACTGTACTCTAATCCTAAAACAGCAGTTTTTCTAAATGGACACATGTCCTAATTTTTACCTCTATACAGATGTACGCGTTAAGGGTCTCCACTCTCTCCACTTCTCTTTATACTTGCATTGGAGCCTTTCCTAGAAGCATTATGACAAGAAACTAATATAACAGGTATACATTTTAGTGGTATTCGGATTAAGGCTGCTGCTTATGCAGATGATATATTATTGTTTCTGAATACATCTGACACGTTTTCAATATCTACTTAACATTAATACACCATTTTCCCTAGCTTCAGACTACAAGTTCAATATTGATAAGTCAGAAATCCTACCACTTAATTTTCACTGCGCTAAACACCACACTCAAATCTTAAGTATGATATGGTGCTCCTCAGGAATCAAATATCTGGGCATTCACATATCTTCCTCCATCAAAGATATAATTAAACATAATACTGCAACTATTCTAGCTAGAGTAAAGGATCTTATGAATTCTTGGTCCCTTCTTTTCTTATCATGGTGAGGTAGGCTTGAAACAGTTAAAATGATGATCTCCCCAATTGTACTTTATTGTCTATATATGTTCTCAATCCATCCCCTCCCCCCTCTTTCTTTACATCACTGGACACCTTTATTCTTACATTTCTCTGGAGGGAAAAGAAAAGGAGAATGTCTCTATGTAAACTTAAAAAGTCACAAGCTAATGGTGGGGTAGGCATCCCAGATTTAAAAAAAAATATCATATGGCATTTGTTTTTAACAAGTTCAATTGTGGTTTACTCCTACTAATTTTAGTGTGCCGAACTGGCTTCTTTTAGAGGAAGAAAAAGGGGGGGGGAGCGACACAAACTGCCTCCTACTCCTGAAATGTGTGCACAAAAATGTACATAACTTAGTCTTTAAACCAAAACCAAAGTACCACAAGAATTGCGGGCACAACACATCTACTTTGACCAGAAAGAAAACAATAAATACATGTGAATCATAGGAGCCTGCAGGGTATACACAGTTTTATTAACCTTAAAAAAATGTGTATACCCTGCAGGCTCCTATGATTCACATCTAAATATTGTTTTCTTTCTGGTCAAAGTAGATGTGTTGTGCCCACAATTCTTGCAGTGCTTTGGTTTTGGTTTAAAGACAAAGGGCCTCATTACACGTTATGTGATAAAAACCGCCCATTACCGGCACGGCGCTATTAACGTGTCTGGCGTCGCATGATGCCGCTAATAGCGTGGCATTACGAGTATGCGGACACGAACACAGCGCCATGCCGGTAATGACCCTACCGCCATGCCGCAAAAGAACCCAAAAAGTCCATCACCGGCTTTGACAAAAGCGCTGATAGCACTTCCGACCTTCCGCTACATGCAAATAGCAGTCACCGCTAATAGGGTAGACCGCTATTAGCGATCGCTGCTATTAGCAGTGACTGTAAAATTGCGGAACCGGAAATAGCATCATCGCACAGGAACGGGAAAGAGAACGGCGGCCATCTTTAAAAACACAATCTATTGCCATCCTCAGCAGCCAGGACCTGTTTCCACACGACTCCAACACCAAATCATCCCGGATACCCTGAAGATGCCAAAGGCCATCAAGAAAGGCGCTGATCGGCAGCACAAAGAAAAATTCACCAGCGAGGACCTGATCATCTTAACTGAGACCCTTGCCGCAAATGCCAATGTTGTATTCACCAATGACATGCGGCGTGAGACCCTCGTAAAGAAGAAGGTCATCTGGGCTGAGGTTGCCCAAAAAGTAAGTGCGGTGGGCACCACCACTCGCACTGTCAAGGACTGCAGAAAGCGGTGGGACGATCTACGGCTCCGGGTCCGCAGCATTCTGGCTGCAAATCGCAACCTGGCTATGGCCACAGGAGGTGGAGCTGATTCTCCAATAAAACTCCGGGAGTGGGAGGAGACATGCGCCAACACTATTGGCGTGGAATCAATCAAGGGAGTCGGAGATATGGAGCGTGGTGCACCCACTTCATCAGATGGAGGTGAGTGTACACATTAAACAATGCACTGTGAAGGGTGAGGGGCCCCCCAAATCTGAGTCCAGAACCAGCCCATGGATCCAGCCACAAACATACATGCACACAACCCTGCCAATGTGAGTGTCACACCCCAACACACACACATGCACGCATCACCACATACACGTGCAACACAGACCCATTCATGCATGACCCTCCCAACATCCCCATTACCGGATTCCCAACTAAAGAGGTCCCAATGCATAGAGCGGCATGACGTAATCATTCTGCATAAGGCACGTAGAACCATCACCAATGATATTCCCTACAGGAGACAGGGGACACCGCCACCACCTCAAGGGGCACCGAGAGCAGTGAGCACCAGCAGAGGGGTAAAGGCAGCAAGAGCGCCAGTTCAACACGGCCTGAAGCCATGGCTGCGTTTCCCCCGTCATTGGAAACAAGCACAGAGGGCCCGCTCTCTGCTGCCACCAGTTCCACTGGTGAGGCAGCAGCCACCGCGCCACTGTCGGACGTTGAGGAGACCATTGACCTTGAAACGCAAAGGCAGACCTCCAGCCCCCTGCAATCCATTGAGCCAAGCCGACGGCCACCATCGCAATCAAGTAGCCATGGACAATCTGGCAACGACACCGTGGAAGGGTGCTGGAGCCCTCAGGTGTTCTCACAGGTTCTGTGCAAGGTTCTATTCCTCTTTGTGCCTGTTCTGTGGGTTCTGTATAGGGGTAAGGAGCCAACTCTTCAGGGGATAGCCAGCATGACCTGCATGGCTGGAACAATGGGGCCTTGTTACTGGTCACCCCAATTGCAACCTGGACATTTCACAATAATTCTGTTAGCATTCTGATTAGCATCCACGAATCCCAGCATGCATGGAGACGATCAGTGTAACTGCAATGTGAGAAGGTAAGCTAGTCCCTGCAAGTGGACGTGCACCATGCACGCCTCTGGCAGTATTTCCAATGTCCTGAGTGTGGATAGGTCCTAGGTGTTCCTGGGCCCAGACAACCTTTGTACGACACTGCTAGTGTATTGCCATTATGATTCCAATGTCCCCATGCTGTGAAGCGGCACATCAGTAGTGGTGTATGGGTGTGGTTCTGTACAATGGCTACAGGTGATCCCTTTGCATGCACTCAAGGGCGCCTATCTGTTGTGATGTTGTTCAACGCACATTTACATTATGCATATTGGCTGCATGTAGTAGCTTTGTGTCATGTAGGATATGGTATGATGTGCAATGTGCATGTGGATAGATGTGTCATGTATTTCGTTATGGATTGATGCCTTTGTTGTGCATTTTACTACTTGCATGTGGTTTTGTGTCCTCTCCATTGTGTGCTGCGTTGGTGGACATTGGCGTACATCTGTATGTCCCTTTATTGTACGGACGACAGTCCACAACCAGTTGGAGTATGCATCTCTCCCCCCAAACACACCCCACATCACACTGCCATGTGCCTGCCCAGCTACTCGCCAAGTAGCCACAAACTTTGTCTAGCATGGCGCTCCATGTTGCGTGGTATCATTGAGTTACGCAGGACCATTGATTCATGGGTTGATCAGGGGTATCGGTCACGACTGTTGTTCTCTTTTTTGAGTCACATACCATTTGGACATTGATGGAGAGGTAATGCTTTCTGTTTCGGTAGACAGCCTCATTGTGATGTGGGGGCACCATTTGCACATGGGTCCAGTCGATTGCCCCGATGCTACTTGGGATGCATGCAAGTGAATAGATGCCAACTTCATCATTGGAGATCTCCTGGGCTGTCCATGGTAGGGATATATGTTCACTGGTGTGCTTCAGGGGGGCATCGAGCACCTGGGTCGGCGTGCGTGTGAATACTGGTTATGAAATGCCATGCATCTGTACTACCGTATGCTGGTAGATGCCTGTGGCCAGGTAGTGGAGCACAGTTACCACCTTCAGTAGAGGGGGGATGGCAGTACGGATCTGTATGTGGCTCACTATGTCTGTATGTGGCTCACTATGTCGTTGCGATTCATGTCCACCATGGTGGTGATGGTATCCCAGTCCAGGCGGCACAGGGTGTGTATCTGCTCAGGGGTTAGATTGAATGGAATGGCTAGAATCCTGGGGATTGCTGGCTGCCTCTGTGGTATGACCGGGTGCACTGGTGTGGCTTGCTGGGCCAGTATCGCCATACTCCTCCCCCTGCGTCTCCTCTGTGCTGCCTGTTGTTGTTGGTGATGCAATGCAATCATGTCCTCCAGCCCATGTAATGCTGCAAGTATTGGAACCATCTTGGTGTGGGAAGGGGTGTGGAAGGGGTGTGGTGTGCTCCTTTTGTGCTGCCCCAGTCTCCATTGCCTCCACCTGTGGTGTTGTGGCCACCTGTGGCAGGTGGGGATACTACTCAGCTCTCTTAACATGTGGTTCGCGATGCCGGTATTTCCTCCTTGCCGGTATGGGCTTCTTCGGCCAATACCATACCGCTATTAGCATGTCCGCATGCCTTTTAATGGCGTGCTATTAGCGCCATGCCGCTATTTGCGACATGAGGGGTTGTGCGCCCACGGAATGGCCGCTATTAGTGGCACCGTTCTTAGCGGTGCCGCTAATAGTGGCCAGTCCGGGTCATGATTAGCTAGGGAATTTAGCGATACCGGTAATCCCTTACTGGTACCGTTATTCCCTTACCGCCTAACGTGTAATGAGGCCCTAAGTTATGTATGTTTTTTGTGCACACAGTGCAGGAGTAGGAGGCAGTTTGTGTTCCCCCCTGTTTTTCTCCCCATAATTTTGTTAACCCAATTGTAACACAAACCACATTTTGGGTTCACTTGTATAAAAAACCACATTCTTTTAGATAGAGAGAGCAATGGTTCCCCCCCCATACGCTGACTGATTATTCCAATATCAAGATAAACAATAAACTATTTGCTAGTGTTAGAATTAATCTCTCCACTAAATATCTTTGATCTTATTTATTTCCATCTATCACACAATCTTCCCAGTTCATTTCACAATATATTTGGATGAACCCTTTAATAGAAATTAACAAAATAATTATCTGTTGGAATCCATGGCTCTCTTTGTGTATTAAATATGTTAAACAACTGTTTACACTCCACTTTACTCACCTTTAATGAGATTGTAATTGAATTACATCTGCCAATGTTGTATATGCAACAATATTTGAGTTTGATCAACACTATTATGGAAAATTATGATTTATTAATATGTAAAGCTACGGTTTCTCAGGTTGATAGAGCGCAACATATGTCAAGCTCACATTTTACGGCTTCCATGTTTTATAAGATAATTACATCAATGTCAACTAATGAAGATGCTTGTAAATGCTGAGTAGCATGGAAGTAAGACTGTTCCTTAACAGATGCCCAATCAGTTTGGCCCTCTGTGTGGAAAAACATCTCCAAGGCTATCACATCAGCAAGCCTACTTCAAAGTTTGTACTTTTCCATCATATAGCCTTTATTACTCCTGTAATTCTATTTAAGGGAAGAATCTTACAAAATGACCATTTTTGGAGTTGCCGTCATACTCAAGGATCATTTAAACACATTATTTTTCAATGTGTGTGTGTTACAACTTTTTAAGAAACGTTGTAGAAAATTCTTAAATGCATTTATAACATACAACAAGATTTCTGCCTTAGTTTTCTGTATCTTGGAAGCCATTGCTTGATAAAAGTATATGTGCATTGTTTGATCTCTTGATTAATAGCAAGCTATAACTTCTAACTGGACAGATCTTAAAATATGATGGACCTCGGTATGCAATATCCATAGAATGGAAAATTGTTATGCAACACCTCAATACTTTACAGCTCAAATATGAATTGAAATGGCATACATTCTTAAACTTTCTAGAAAGTATAATGTCTTGTTAATTGATATGACTACACTTTGCTTACATTGTTCATCTTAGTAAATACCTTACCCCTCCCTTCCTCTTGTTCATGTCTGTTTTGTCTGTCACCTGGTTTCTGAAAGCACATCAAACAGACAATACTATAACTATTAGTTTATTATAAATTGCACCTTTGTGCATTAGACTACCTATGACCCTATACCACCATGTAAGGCTCTTATAGTGTGTAGCTCTATATTAGATAAGTTATGTGTAATTATACTTGTATATTGTCACTTGTTCCATTATATGAATTGGATTTCTTACATGCTCATTGATCTCAATAAAATACTTAAACAAACAAAGATAATAAGGCCTGGGAGCCGGACAGTACCAGAGGCAATCCACAAGGCAGGTCCATAGCTCCTGCAATGGCTAGAAAAAGATAACCATGTTTACACAAATATGAAAAAATGGTTATCTTTGTTGCAAACATTCATTTCAAGGGCTGTTCCTTTTTGTGATTATGAGTCTGACATGATGGTGCTGAATGCTATCTAGTATGGGGCCACGTGGCTACCCTGAGATCGCATGCTACAACAGGCACATCATCACATGTTCCTTAATACGTAGACACATCCTCACAGCAGACAACTGTTTCTCTGATCTGCCTTGCACTGTCAGTTCTGAAACAGCACATTAGTGATACTCCTGCTAGCCCACTATCCTCCCGGCTACCATTCTTACAGGGCACATAAGACTAAGAGGCCATGCAAATAGACCAAACATGGTATTGATGCATTTAGCTATTTTTGGACAGCAGCAATTCCCTTTGGAAAGGCTATTGGGACTTAGGAATTTTGAAAACTGCCTCATAGCTCACTCATCCCGTGTTAGAATGCTGCAAGTATCTCCCCAGCAAGGGAGGACTGGCTGTATATTTTTCAGGGAATGTTTTGTGAAGATCACTCAATGAAGGCCAACGTTGTAAAACTCCTTAAATTGCCCTGTGCATAGAAAATCCAACTTACCCACAAAATGTAGAGTAGCTACCACTGTCACGTGCAGCCAGGCGTTAATGAATTTAGAGCTGAATGTTCTGTGCAGAGCGGGCCAGATCAGTGACATGTCTCTACTGTTTGGGATAAGTTGTATGCACTCTAGACATTGAACGCAGAAACGTTGTTTCCCCCATACGGTAACTAAATGTGCGCAAGGAAGTTGCTATAATGTGAGGAATCTTCATAGTCATGAAAAGAAGACTATTAAACCTCGACCTATTCTTTGTCCTCCATCTTTCCCCTTCCCTTGCATAGGCACATCGGTAATGCAGGTGACCGCGTCGGATGCAGATGACCCGATGTATGGCAGCAGCGCAAGGGTGGTGTACAGTGTCCTGGAGGATGAGAAGTACTTCACTGTGGACAGTAAAACAGGTAAGATTTTGTGATGCGAGGCCTTTAATTAGTCCTGCTGTGCAGTGCAGGTGTGTAATCATGATGAAGCAACCTGTAAACTCTCCTGGATTCCAGCAGTGTTGACATCACTTGTAATGTTGACATGTTTTACTTTGTGGTGAATAGGCAGTGCTGTCCCCACTTCAGGGTGATTGAGGCTGATCGAAATGTAAGTGAGATGGCAGGGGGGCAGTCCAAGATGGCGCCCAAGGCAGGAACGAAACCTGGAGAGAGAGAAACTGAAGCTTCTTCAGGCTGATCACATGACTTTTAATGATCTGCTGTCTCTGGGGAGAGAGATTGTAATATGTAATGTTAACCGTCCCTCGCACCCACAACCCCATAGATTATGGAATGTTGTGGCTCACCCCAGAACACCTTTGCAAAGTTGGCTTTAAGATGTAGGGGATTTCTCCTTTTTGAAGATGATGTTGCAGGAGTTTCTTATTGGTAACCCTTTGTACCCTGTCCCATCATTGTGCTAGGGACCCCTGAAGTGCCAGAATAACTGGCACTGCTTTCCAATGGCTAGGAACTCCAATGCTAGGAGATCTGGCACAGGCCTGATGTGTCATCATACATCAGAAACCTATAATATTGGGTATACCTAGGCGGGAGCGAAAAACCTGAGCAGGGACTTGATCTTGATTGAGCTCTGGGCCACATCTTTAAATTGAATCCCTACAGTTCCTTTCCTAAAGGGTATCCATGGAGAAGCCCAGGGCTGTTCCAATCGACTGGTGCACGCAGACATAGCGGATGCAGTGTCATTCATACAGGCTTCCCCCTGACAGAAGCACAGACTTGTGGGAGAAGCTCTCAATTTCAATGTAGCCTCGCATCTCTCTGATTCTTGTGGGTTTGTACCAGTGGCTGGAGGAAGCCAGGGAGAGGATTCCGTAACTTGTCTTCTGCAATATCAGACATCAGCAAAATGCACAGGAGGTCCCTTAGATTGTCAAGATTACCCATAGGCCACTCACAATCAATATCTTCTAAATGAATCTGAAATTGCAATCAGGTCAACAAACCCTGGGAAATCATCAATGTTTGTTAGTGAAACAGTGAATAGGTTCTTCCTGAACCTCATTTGGACTTGGTTGCAGCTGATAGTTACACTAAGGTACCTGTGCAATGGAAGAGGTTTACTGGCCAAGACATTTGCCGATCTTGATGGCCAATGCCCATGTTGCCTTGCAGCCATTACATAATGTGTGCATTTATGTGGCAGTGTTGGAATGGATGATGCAGCACTCCCTTGCAGGGTACTTGGCTGGCTGATTCACCACCTTTTTATCTGAGGTCATCAGTGCTACACAGCATGGTTATTAGGACCTGCTCTTTCCATTAATTCATGTGAGAATGGGGACTCATAGCACCTGCGAGTCAGATGTTGTTTTATAGTGTTGTCTTGAAAGAGGCGAGGCTGGGATGGACTTTGACATGTGGAGATCCAATTCTCTAAGGGGGGACACCACGATATATATATATATATATATATATATATATATATATATATATATATATATATATATATTTTAAATTACTTATTTTCCCTGAATACAGATTACGTGAGCAGTCAGGAGCTGTCAGGCATGTGGTTTTACCTCCGATTATAATTTGAGTCCACCTTTTGCAGGAATGGTTACAAACGCATGTGGGCTGCTTTACAACACTTACATCAAGGAGTGGGACAAGTCTAATTTACAGACTATCGGACAATCAAACTATTATCAACATCCTGGGCTAGTGATATGTCACTTATGACCAATCAGAATGCTCAAAGTTCTGTCTATAACTCCTGATATAGACATCATATCGACCATTTTGAGTGTTCCAGTCACGAATTTCTGCCTCACTTTCTCTGCAATGCCAACTTTACTGCATTTACCTGTCTTCTATTGCCAGCACCCTCAATTGCCCCTCTCCCCCTATATCAGCCATGTTCTTCCTGCTTATTGCTTGCATCTGTGCTCCATAAGTCTACTATTGATATATGGCCTCAATCGTCAATGCGCTCACCTCTTCGGTCAAAAGTTCTCTTTCATTTTCAATCTCCTCTTCACATAGTATGTGCAAAGGAGGAAACATGCGGGTGTGTTCTTACAGCCTTATAGACCTTGGAGGGGTCATGATTGCTTAGGATATTGACCCTTTCCTACTGTATAGCCCTTGGGTTTGCCTTGAGCAACAGCACAGGGATGGGTCATTATCCCACAATCATTGCCCTTCCCTTGCTCGTAGGCTTAAATATATATTGCAATTGCATGAATAATCATCAGTACTTTAAGGGCTCATTACAAATAAGGGGTGCAGGAATAAAATAGTGATAACGGAATTGCAGCCATTTTTCTTGCACTGTCATACGAGTATGCCCCTGGAGTGGGGATTTACCTGCAACATCATCCCAAAGCTAAATCCTCCCACCTTCTGCTGAAAATCAGTAACATTGGTGGTAATTCTTCCAAAAATGCCCCATAGAGTCCAATAGACTGTAAAAAAATTGGGATTAACCCCACCAATGCCACTTTTCTGCTGGACCAAGTGGACCAAATGGCAGGAACGGTAATTCCATTGGGCGGTATTCCAGCAGATTACTGCCGGAATACCACCCAACTCGTAGTCTCCTTCTGGCATGGTACTGATAGAGCATGTCTACCCCTGGTAGGTTCTGTAAGTTTATAACTGCACTCCCAGACCCCCGTCTGATCCTGTTCCCATGCACCATGTGAGCCCTCAAACCTAGAGGGGACAGCGTGATTCCCAGTGAGCCACCTGAAATATTCCCATAGCTTTTCCAAAAATAGATGTTGCAGAATAGGCTTTCAGTGCGTTGCTGCCTCTACAAAGAGGAACTTTACACCCTGACATCTAATTCAGTGAACATGAGACTATCTCTTGCCTTAAGCCTGTTACATTTCTTTTGGGGTGTGGGGGAGGTTCTACATAAAAAGCTTTAATTCCATCCCAAGAGTAACGCTGGAGAGAAAAAGTCCCTGGGGAGGAAAATAAATTGTGGCAGTGGGTGGTAGGAAGGGTACCATATGCAATCGGCTGTGATAAGAGGAGTGAGGCCAATCTGATGCTTCAATGGCCGTGCAGGCAGTGTGTCTTTCTACTGCATCACTGAGTGACCAGCCGAAGGGCAGGCAGGCAAAGGCGACCAGTTATCGGGCAGCAAACAGGCAGCAGAAACATGTGAAGAGTGATGATCAAAAAAACTGACAGCCAGAAAGAGACAGGCAGGAGGCTTCCAGGGACCACCCAATCAGAAGCAGAGGCAATTGATTTTATATGCAGAAGGAAACAAAGGTAATTAAACAGCTCAACAGAGGGGACGAGGGATGCCCAGAGACAGACAATCAGACACAATACACTGATGAACAAGCTGATGCAGAGATAGGGAGGCAGTCAGATTCTCTGACAGGTGATCTGACAGATGGAACAAGGAGTATATGCTGTACATAGGCAGAAACAACAGGTAAACAACAGAATGCTCTGAGCAGAACATCCTTTCTGATTAGGTCCTTCCACTGCCTTTCACTCTCTTGGTGGGGTGGCTTTTACGCTTGCATTCCCCAATTCATCTAAACTTACCATGTGGTCCCTCATAATGTTGCTCCTCAATAACAACCCCCAGCATAGTCAGTAGGGAATGATCATGGGCATTGCAATCAAAAATATTTGGAGGGTCACATGAGCAGTAACCATGGCCAATCCTCACCTCTAGAAGACAACATCTGGTCTTGGAAGTTGAAAGCAGCTTAGTAATGAGGTGCCTAGTCCCCCCCATTGGTCTGGTACCTTAGGAGAGTACCAATATGTCTAGCCCAGACAAAGGTAGACCCCCACCCCAAACACCTCCTCCTACTCCAAATTGAGTTAGCACACACTGTGACAAATCAACTTCTGGGGGACCAGTGGTCCAGGGATGCATATCGGTTTCTAAACCATCAATCAAACCCACACCTCTAGCACACCAGAAGGGATCTGAACAGATTGGAAACAGAAGTCAATTATAAACTCTGTTGTCCAATTTTGTTAACGTGGATAGTACGGCAGGATTATCTCCACAAGGAGGTGGATCTTTGGTTAGTTGCAACACAGCAAAAAATACAATTATTACCCAACGATAAAAGGGACTGTGCAGTCAAGGTTGTATACAAATATCTATTATTATTCAAACAGACAGTTCTACACACTATAACATACAACCCACCATATAAAGGAATGCAGAGGACAGACACTTTCAAAGAAGGAAAATTGATGCACTCTGGATGCTGACAGGAGGATAGTTGGTAAAATACTTCATCTCAATAGTTCAAGGATACTGGTTTGAACACAAAGGGAGCAATGGGTTACAAAATGTCTGTAGAACCAGGGTGACAGAACCACAATGTACCTTGTGCAGTAGATGTTTTTGGTGATTATCTCTGTAAGTTTGTGGATCGTTAATTAGTTGCAACACAGCGAAAATACAATAATTACCCAATGATATAAATGACTGTTCAGTCAAGGTTGTATAAAAATATCTATTTTATTATTACTACAACAGAAAGCAATTACAACCCACACTCTAAAGGAACACAGAAGACAGACGGTTTCACAAAGGAAAGGGATGCACTCTGGATACTTACAGGAGGGTAGTTTGTAAAGCAATCAGTCTTACTGTTCAAGATTATCTGGTTTCAGCACCACAGGGGCAAAGGGTCATAACTGTCTCTAGGAGCTTTTGGAGAAGGACTAGGGGGGCAGAACCACAATGTACCTGGTGCTGAAGCAGTTCTTGGTGCTTGACAGCGTCGAGGTGGTTACAGGGCACTTCTCAGCCCTTGAGATAGAATTAGTGGTGGGAGACAGCTGCGGGTACCAGGCAGCTGGCGGTTTGGCAAGCAAGGCTGGACCGACGTATGCAGGCTGTCTGGCACGGAGGGATGGGGCCAAGAATCATTGTGTCTCTGTGCTGGTTGTTGGATCTGGAATGCTAGTCGTGGCATTTTAGACAGCTCTTGCGACTTCGGTGTGACAACAGTCAGTAGTGCAGCCAGATGCAGTTCGAGGACTCGACTGTCTCGAAATTGTTCTTAAAAAGATGAACTCTGGATGATGCTTGTGTGGCACTCCTCTTAGCTTCTTTGCAGGGCTTATATCCTTTCAAGGCATATAGCGCAAAGCTCAGGAGGCTGTTAGCAGGCAACGACCTTGTCCTTTGTCCAGAGACTCTGGAGCACTTCTTACCCAGGAAGCTTGCTGTCAGAACCTAGGAGGGCACGCTCTGTGCTGGGTGGGTACCGGTTCTGGGGCAGCTGGATGGGTCCTCTGAGTCTGGTATCTCTCTTTGTTCCCTAGGAGATGTTTAGGGGAAGGTTCTTGCTTACCTCTTGGAACTCCTGCCTTTTCTTTACTAACGGAAGATATAAGGTAGACTGTACCTTCAGCGTATGTCCAAATGAGTCCTTCCTCTTACTCCTTGCAAAGTCTTCAGATGATCTGATCAGTGAGGGGCTCAGCCCTCTTTTAAAGCCAAACAAGGCCCAGGGATTGGTGTAGTCCAAGCCTAACTTAGGTGAGCCAATCCTAGGTCTCCACCAACCATCTTCAATGATGCGTCAGCTCAGAACCAGGGCACTTGGCAACAGACAGGGGAAGGATGACAACATATACTTCTAAGTCCCACCCATCTTCCTGTCTGCTGTACATCAAAGTGTCACCCCTATTAACTGAGCCCTATGCAGCGCTTGATCACAACATGGGCCTCCTTTGAAGTAAGAGTTTACAGGCAGACTTTCGTCTCCAACAGTTCACATACTTCCCTGTTCTGAAAGGAGTGGTTCCAGACAGGACATTCACTGTCCTTTCATACCAAGGAGAGGTGTTAGTACCAAATTGACACATTGCATTACAAAGAGGTGTTGGCGTCTGGTCTCCATTGTCACTTCCTGCACCCAGGTCTTCCCTGAGGCCTGCTAATTAACATTCTTCAGTATTCACCACCACCAGCAAGGTTTGACAATGGAGATGCAAATCCATTGGGCCTTGAAATTCTAATCAGACTGCCCACGGCCAAAGGTTTTTGATGTACCCACGGATGTCAGGTGTCAGTTACACATGACAAGGGAGGGCGGCACTGGTAAGCTGTGTCCTCCCAGAGTACAAAACTATGTTTCTACTGTGCGGGGAGCGTGGAATATATCTGTGGGAATGGCCCCACATATTCTCAGAGGTTGTTCTTCCATCATTCATTCTTTTAAAAATTCCTGGAGAGCACACTCTTCCCGTGCACTCTTCCCGTGCAAACTCTGCCCCATCCCAGTCCTGTGGGATCACTTCACATTTTTTTCCATTTCCATCACTGCCAAGATGCCGTACGCACCTGAACAGGCCCACACTGGTGTGGAAGAAGCCCTAGAAAAAGCCCTGCCGGCTCCCCTGCGCAGATGGCAAAGGCAGGATTTCCATTCCAGGCCAACCCAGACACACTGTAGAGGCCGCAGCACATGTCTGAAAAAGAATACAGCTCTTTGGATGGTTTGTAAGCCACCAAGGCTTACTTGTAGATGTTTCCAATTCCAGCCTTGGAGGTCTTCCCTGCACAATGGATGTGCTCGATCTGAGGCCCAGACAGGGTGGAAGAAGGCTCTGAAGGAGGCCCTTTGCCGCTCCCCTGGTCACAGGGGATGTATCATAACCATGGCAAATCCATAGATGGCAGAGGCTGATTTCCTTTCCAGAGGACCCAGACACACTGTGGCTGGTGCCAAAGTGAAACTGCAGTATTTTGGAAGCTGTGGCTCACAGGTGCAGGCTCTTACAACAGTGAGAAATGCCCAAGAGGGCGGATGCTTTCTATTTCACATTATAATGCACCTTTGACCCCCCCCCTTCCCTGAAACTTTGCACAGTTGCCTGTTGTCCTTCTCCCTTGAGGGGGTGCTGCAGTCTGAACGTGGCTTCTTTATTCAAGGAAGCACCTTGCTCCAGGGCACAAGACTTAAAGAAAAGAAAGTCGGGGCACTCAGCATACAGTATGGGCAACACCACAGGAATTGATGGCAGGTACATGAAGGCAATGACAGCCCCTTTTATTTATGGGGGATGTCCTTTAGTTGGTAGTAGATAAGTGTGTCTCGTGTGCCACACAGTAGTAATCCGCAAGGAAAGCAACTCCTGAGGAGGAAATGCTGAATGCCACTAAACCTAGTAATGTTGACACATTGCTGTCCACATGTCGCGCCTATCGTTACTCATTGCACGTTCACACTTATTTTGTAAACATTGATACGTAGAGCCTGCATGTATTGGTCAGCAAGTCCTGGTTTTGGGAAATCCTGAAATTCCTTGTTCGTGTAGTGTTATTTTTGCCATCATGAATGTAGGACTGCAAGTACCAGAATGCAAAGTGATATAAAATGTATAGCTCGGACTAGCTGAACAATATGTACCTGAAAGTGACAGCGTGAGATCTCTGTAAACTCTTCTACTACCTTAAAGACTAAAATACACCCTCTAAAGTACCCTGTGTGACAGCTCCAGCATAACGTCATTCTTTGACACAGGTGTGTTGAGTGCTGTTAAGGGTAATGAGATTAAATGGGATGTCCGTGATTATTTCGTTGATGACATTTTGGAATCCGAAAATCAATCACAAATTCTACATGCTCGTCACAAAATATTCAGGTACATCACCCCTGCCCGCTATCCCCTACCCTTAAAACGTACCTCCTGTGGCGCACTTACCGGCTGTTCCTGTCCACGGCTCTTGCCCTGTAATGTGAGTTCCGCTTCCCCATTTAGGGGCGGAACTTCTGCCACAGGGATTTTTTCTTGTCTGTCTTTTTTTGTCCCCCACTTCCCTTTTTAGGGAAGCGGGGGACACCCTTGCCACCCCTGAATTCCCTTAATGCCAATGAAGGAGAGTGGGGTACACACCCGCAACCCTTATTCAATATTTTGGCTTTTCGTTTTTTTTTTTACTGTGCCGAATTTTTGGCATTTTCTCCAGTTTTTATTTTTGAGATTTTTGAGATTTTCTACGGATACCGATTAAATGTGCAGTTCAACATGACAAATACTTATTTGACATGCCAGGAGCAATCGTCATTGAATTGGCATAGACATCTATAAGAGGCATATTCATTTAATGTTCTATGACGTTTTGATCTAAGAGTTGGGGCCCATTAGCAGGTCTACTAATATCTTCATTATATTTGCGCATAATGATTACAGAGGTGCCTCCCTTCCCAATGTCATGCACCCCGACGGTTTATAGTGATAAAATCGATTTTTTTTATTACGTTTTTTATTTGAAATGGGGGGTTCCCCCAATCCCCCTTTTTTTATTATTTTTTTTTTTTTACCCATTTTTTTTTCCCAGACCCCAAAATAAATATATAATTTTAAAAAAAGCAATTTGACTATTTTTTTCGACTTTTTTTTTCGATATTAGGACTTTCGACATTTTGGTTCGAAATTTTGACTGCACACCCACCCCGACAACACAGCACCTTATGTTATTTAGAGTTCATTAGTGGATGTACTGTACATCCTAAAATCAACTGATTACTTTTGACATGACTCGAGTGTGAGAGTTGCATCGGAAGCATAAAGAAGTGCATATCCACGTGAGTGCAGCCAAAAGTATATAGAGAGCATAATAAGCAGGTAGCAGGAAAACCACTACCTGAAATATAGAATATGGGATGCCGCCTTTGGGCTTGCTTGAGAAGGTCCTCAGACTGCCCCTCCCCGCCCCCCTTCTACTTCACCTCCCTCGCATCGATCTCTCTCTTTTTCTTGGTCTGGAACCACAATGCAGCCTTCAGGCTTTGATATGAATTCTGAGTCGGCCGGTCTGTATAAATGTTGCAATATTCATGGATACCGGCCCCCTTTCCGGACTGGCCGACTCTGGGCTTGCCGGTGGGGCACCTGGCTTACCGAAATAAGTCAGGTGTCTCCACCGGCAAAAAATGCCTTTCTGTGCTGGTAATGATGGCAAATCCCCTCATGGAGTACTAGGGATCTCCATGAATGGGGATTGACACCGTCGCTCCCGCATCCGTAATCTGGCAGCAATGCCACCGGACCGGGTGCAGGAAACAGAATCTTCATTTGGCTCTACCGCCAGGATACCGGCAAACTCAGATGAGGTTCAGATTCCCTTCAGACAAAATGGAAGAAAGGAATTCTTTGTCAGCCTTACTAACAAGATAATGAAAAATCACTGAAGTGACTGATATAGGAAGGGATTGCAACGTAGGTTTGAACAAGTGAATTACAACCCCAGTAGCCTTATTGTGGTTTCAGCTGACAGAGGTCATGCCTGACAAATCTTTTCTTTTTTTTAAGTTAATGAGAGCTATTTCAGGGAAGGGAGGGGTGGGTGTGATCTTCTCCAGTTTCAGGAAAGGTGTGGACGCCGTTGCACACAGAGAAATTGCACATTCGCTAAGCCTCCTTGTGATCAGAGATAAGGCAAGTATCTTGGCTCGGAGCTGGCTGAGGGACTGGAGCAAAAAGTCACATTAATATATGCTTTAGTTGGAGTCAGAGACACTAAAACCAGTAATAATCTTCATAAGCAGAAAACTAGCTATGGTAAAAGGAAACATGGGCCTAGGTCCACGAAATGAGGTTCTAGGTAACGAAGGATGACTTGAAGATCATCAGGAATAGCCAGTATCCCACTATGACTGGAGTAGAGCCCGAGCAGGTGTTTGGAGGTTGCTATAGGGATGTAGGATTTGATGCCTTTCAGCAGCAACAGATGGGCCAAAGCATGTGCCTTTGTATGGCAATACGTGTGTTGACAGGGTGGGTGGCTATAAATGTAGAACTTAAATGATGTGGTACATATGGGTGACACGTGAGTGATACCTTCCTGGGCCACCGCTGTGATCATATTCATAAGTGAAGGCCCTCTTTGCGATATGCACACATTATCCTTGGGTTGCATCAGCATCTAGGATTGGATAAGGGAACATCCTGACCCAAGAGGGTGGATACCAATCAGTGATGATGATGGATAACAGGTTTAGGTAAAGCTCATATATGGGGATTATGTTGTTAGCAATGAGGTCTCCAGATCTTTGCAGGGAAAGATTGCAGATCACCATAGAAGGGGATGCAATGCTGGGGGTCTCATGGTTGATTGACAGTCAGGGTAGACATGCATTAGCCTTTTCGGATGAATCACTGTCAGTGGCGCAGAAATGACGGAAACCTTACTTGGAATTTGCTTTCTATATGCATGCAAGAGGTTAGAAAATTGATCACAGCGAGATCACGGAAAATGGTCAACATGGGTCACTGTTATCGGCTGCACCAATACTTGCAACCCCTTGGGTGCATTCCCTGTGCTGCTCTCTGTTGCTTCCCAGCAAGATGTGTGCTTTGCCAATCCCATGCATGAATACCAGGGAGGCAAAAGGCATGCTTCATTTCTTGGACGGTCGCTGTCTCCCCACTGCACCATGAGAGCAGATGATATTCATAGGACTGCAGTGGGGGAGGTGCCTCCAGAAGCAGGTCTGCAGTGGAATCACGCATGCCTTTCTGCAGGTCATTGCAAGGAAGTTGCATACTCCTTCCCAATCTCTCTTGCTCCCCAGTCACCACCTTCCACCAATCTGGCAACCATCGCCACCATGCCTCCCACTTTCTTTCCCCTGTCACTACTTCTCTTCCATCACCTCCTCCCCCCAACTACTTCTCCTATTGCCCACCTCTCTTTTTTCTTCTTTTCTCACTCCCCCCTCCCTTTCTCATCCTCATGCCACAAGCTGCTTTCATTCTACTATTGTACAGCACTCTTGCTTTCTCCCCATTACATGTCCCTGTTGTCACAGTTACTGTATCACCCACCCATTCCCCCATTGTCTTTCGCCTCCTGCACCTTGCTTCCCTTTTGCTACACCCTTTATGCTTCGTTCTTTGTCCTCTGTCATCTGAGATCTTGTCCTCTCCCACCACCTCCTTTGCTCTCCTCTCCTTTACTCTGTGTTCCGTTCATGCCCCTTATATCTCTTCCGCGTTCTCCACCCCTCCCTCGTGTCCCCTCACCCGTGCTGACATGGTCTTCAGCGCTGGAGCTCGCCTGTCTCGGTGGCTGGCATCTGCTTGGCCCTGGAGCACACAGCAGGGTCGCTAATGCCACCGTTTTATCCCAGATACACACCAGCAGCCCGTCTGCCTCGCAGTCAGATTAAAATTAAAGAAAAAATGTAAATGTGACCTGCTTAGTTATTCTATTTCTTTTCGCTCACACAGGCGACAGGTAATTGATGTGGGAGCTCCGAGTAACAGGCTCCAGTCTCAGCACCTTGTTTATTAGGCGATCCAATAAAACAAGTTCAATTATTGTCCCCTAGGGTGACATCGCCGGCCACGCTCCCGCTGCGCCGAATACCATTTCCCATGCCTCAGTCATCCATCCTGGCGTTTGTGGCGCCCACCTTTCTCTGAAGCCCAGAGCTCACGGCCTGTAAATCTCATTCCAACCCCACTAGCCTGCAGATGGGAGGCAGGTAGCAGCATAAGCACTGTTAGCCAGCACGGGCCTTCCAGGAAGGGTATTGGGAACCCAAGGCCTCACAGGTAGGATGACCAGACGTCCCAGTTTTCCCAGGGCAGTGCCAGGAAATCACCCTCCGTGCCGGGGTCCCGGGAGTTTTTTTCATGTTAGAATCCCCCGTCTGGGGATTCAATGGTTTGGTGGCTAGGGTCACGCTTTTTGCAGGGACCCAATTTCGAAATCCCAAAATCTGGTCCCGGCGCGTCTCTTCCTGCGTGAATGGGGGTGTGAAATGCGTTTCATGCCGTCATTTCCTCCCACTTCCCGTCCCTGGTGCTCTCCTCCAATGAGCGGAGTGTGCCTTTGAGCACATCCCCTCCGCCCCCCAGCAAATGGCCAGTGACATAGAAGTAGGACTACCATTTTATTTGTAATTACTTTAGTCCCACTTCTATGTCTATGGCTGTCCCGTTTTTTGTGTGTGTTTTTTTCGGTCACCCTACTCACAGGTAACATAAGTCTGGTAAGGCCGCAGAAAGCAGTGGACAACACTGGACCTCAGTAGAGGGCTCAGGCGTGGTGTGCAGAATCACAGGCAAAACTGAGCATAGCAGGCATCACAGGTCCTTGACGGACTGCTCACGCCTAACAGGGCTTCATGGGCAACACTTAATTAACATGGCCTTGCCAAGAAGGGTGACCATAGGGGCTCATGGGCAATATGCAGGATCAGAGGCAGTATAGAGCAAAACAGGCAGCACCTGGCCTAATAGTTGAAGTCCTCATTGTTGCAGAATGCCATCCGGTATGAGCAGGATAACAAACATGTTTTATAATAATAATAATCATAATAATAATAATAATTTAGCATTTATATAGCGCTACAAACCCACAGGTATCTGAGCACAGCTATTATTACCCACGGTGTGTGGTTATCATTATTTGCATAAAATGATGTGGGCAATTCTGTTTCTGAAAGAGAGGTAGACTAATCAGACCCCACCTTTTTCCATATGTTCCATGTCAAAAATGATTGTGCACACATGCGCCTTGCTGTTGCCTCTCTACGACATCTACTAGGGGCAGCTCTTCAGTGGTGCAGAGCAGATGTAAAGGTCACCTGTGCATCCCTGACAGTGCCTGGGACACGCACTCCCTGTAGGCCGAGGTTGTATTTTGACTGTCTATACCCATGATCTAATTACTGATAATGGTATGGCTTAGACAGTCAGGCGCCACCTAAATATTTAAATATAGAACATGCCTGGTGATGTCATGGTGTCTGCCAACCGCGCACGGTCATAAAGACACAGCAGATTTATATCACACAGGTGTCAGCTCTGTGAGCAGGGCTTCACCAAGACTAGACTGATGTGAATTGTTGCCTACGTTTACTGTTTCCACCTTAGCAATATGGAACAATAGCCAGAATGCTGAACGTTTGATTCACTAGCAGGAAGGGCCACGCCCTCCTCCCAGGACACAGGAATTTCCACCAGGAGGTCCATGAGAACTGTGGTTGAGGAGCAGAAACTGACATAGCAAAGCAAGCCTCCAACAAGGATGGTGATGACTAGAGTTCCTCTGATGCTACCATGGGAAGGGGGAAAGGATTGATTAGCCAGAGCGTGAAGGTGGGCCTGGAGAAGGGTTCAACCATGTTGACTTCTTCTATGATTCTCCTCCATTTGCTAGCTCCTCAATTTCCTGCAAGCAAAGTACTATATGTGTGAGGGCGAATGATACTTGCTCCAACAACAAGGATTGTACCTCTTACAACAGGCTCTTTATGGAGCAATCCCCTGTGGCATTCTGCCTTTAAAAGGAGGGGGTCACCCACTAATTCTTTGATTCATCTCTGCACTTCCACAAGAACAAGAGGAATTAATATGGGCCTTCTACTTTGCAACCCGTTCTTATTTTGACACTTGTCGATAGTGTGCACATTTTCTTTGTGGGGAAGGTTTTAGCTCTGACCGACTTGGTCTGCTTGTGAGGAATTTGAGCATCCTCACGGTGGGTGTGTGCTCACCTGCACTTTTTTTAAATTTAAAATGAAAATGAATAATGGTAGATCAACCTCTGGAAAATGTGTGGGGCCACTCCGCACACACTTTCCTATGTTCACTGCACACAATATGCAAATACACTCGGTGGACAAAGTCGACAGTCGTAGTCCCCCCTGTTATATTTAGTTGGGATATGACAGGAGGAGTACACAATGCGTCTCCAGAAGGAGGAAGACCAATGATTGACCCTGCCATAGCCAGCCTAATGAAGGCTCCATGGATCTGCGCTATCCTTCTGTTGGGCCCTGCAACTGGTGTCAGCGAGTGGCATACAAATAGAAATAACTTCAAATAGGCCCAAGTGGAGCCAGGCTGCAGAGGTTAACAAAGGAGACAGGAAACTCCAACAACCTTTGATATGCAACTGTGTCAACCTGAAGCCAGCTCCCACCCTTAGTATCAATTGGCAGTGAGCTGTCATGTCTGCGACTGCGTGTTTACAGTAGTTCACCCCGCAAAGGGGACTCCATTCATAAGGTATGAGGATGCAGTTTGCAGGAGTCAGAGAGGCTGGTCTTGACGTAACTTCAAGGGAGACCTGCCGCTTTAATCATGAACCACAGAGAGCTTCATTAACCAGAGATCTTTTGATCCACAACAGACAAGAAGATGGGTAGGACTTAATACTACATGTTTTCACCCTGTTACCTTTTCTATTGTAAAGCACTCTCATTGTGTCCTCATGCATACAGGAGATTGTTGGTGTGGACCCAGAACTGGTTAATTAAGGTAGGCCTAGCCTACACCACTCCCTGTGGTCCATTTAGCTTTAAAAGAGGGTGAGCCTCTCTTTTGGCAGATCATCTGAAGACTTTGCAAGCAATAGCAAGAAGAACTTATCATTGGACCCTGGCTGAAGGTGCCGTTTTCCATAAATCTTTCGCCAGTGAAGGAAGGCCAGGACCTCCAAAAGGGAAGCAAGATCCTGTTACGCTCACCTGGACCCCACAGGGGTGTCGATCGGACTCGGACAGCTGCGGTCTCCGTCAACGTGATGCGTAGTGCAGAGATGACTGTCTGGACTGGCCCGCCTAGTCTTGTCTGCTGGACCCGAAGAAGTATTTTCCTGCAAGTGGAGACAGGGATTAGCCACCTGTGGGTTTTAGTGATGGCCTCCCAACTGTTCTCGCTCTCCCCCACTAATCACCTCTGATATCCCCTTAGTAACCTCACCTTATGTTTGTAAAAGATGAGCTCTCCATCCTGCGTGTCTTGCAGGGGCGCGTAGATACCAGTTACTTCATTGGTTTGAAGGTGTTGGGAGAGTTCCGGTAAGCATTGACTCTGAAGTCCCAGGCGGGATTGGTAAGTATCAAGTTCAAAGAGTTGAATGTGCCCGATGTTCACTCTTGTCCCCTTCCTTCCTTAAGTTGCAACTGAGTTCGTGAGAAGAAGGTCTCGTAGCTGCTGCTGGCGTTCAGGTAAGAGTCTGTGTTACCCAACGCTGTCCGGTAACTATTGCATGCGTTAACGTGTTGTTTTTCTCCCTCTTTACAGATGCGGCATATGAAGATATGGAGAATGATACCGCCGGTGGTAAATCAGGTAAGTCTATGGTGGTAAGAGGTATTTGTTGATTCCCTTGGCTCACCTTGTTATTCTTGTGCCCCTAGGTGCTGGAGTACGGCGAAGAAATGATGGAGACAGTGCCGGATCTAAAGATGCTGTGAGAACTGGTGAGTATGGCGCCGTGCTGGAGCTGGCGAAGTGACGCGTGCAGGACTGATGTACTTTCCAGGTCGGGAGATGAAATGGATCCGGAATCAGGTGAGGAATTTGAAATAAGTTCGATTTTTAACCTTGTCCTTTTCTTCCTCTATATTCTAGGAGCTCCGGTTTCGAGGCGGGCGTGGCAGAAGACTGGATACTGGCTGCAGGCACGCGGGCATGGCAGAAGACTGGATGCTGGCTGCAGGCACGGTGAGAGTCACGCTGCTGGATGCAAAATAACACGAAGCATGTGCTGCTGTTCGGGCGTGGTTTAAATAGCCTCCAAAGTAGTCCCAGGAAAGAAGTTCCCCAGCACCACACCTGAGTAAAAAATAGTCCCTGTAGTAAAATAGTCCCATCCAGGCCTCACGTTGGCTTGGATTTATTTGCAGCATGGTCTGCATGAGGTAAGTAATGTCTATGAGTTGGCGCCTATGGCGCTTGGACTGATTTTTATTATGAGCCTGGTGCCTACGGCGCCAGGACTGAACCCAGACAGCCCCTAGCTGGGGCTGCTGGGGTTTTTGTAAATGTCTGGATGCCTGCTCCCGGGGCTAATGGTCTTGATCCGGATGCCCAGGGGTAGGCATCATGACAACACTCCCCCCCAAGGCCCCTCCTAAAGTTGTTCTTCCCCTTGGCCCTGGTTTGTCTGGGAAGTTCTTCACCAACCGAGGTGCATGAACGTGGTCACTAGGCTTCCATGACCTTTCCTGTGGTCCGTAACCTTTCCAATCGATTAAATAAAAAAGTCTTGATTTAACCAACTTAGAGTCCAGGATATTCTTTACCTCAAATTCAGGTTCTCCATCTATTAGGATGGGGGTCAGGTGGTTTGGCAAGTCTTGTCCCGGGTTGAACTGGTTTCAGAAGTGAAACATGAAAGACAGGATGGATCCGCATATTAGAGGGTACCGGGTTGATAATGGGCTTAATAGTGTAAGGTCCCAAATACCTAGGATTAAAAGTCCGAGTTCCTTTTAGAGGTATGTGTTTTGTAGCCAGCCAAACTTGATCCCCAATTTGATATCGTGGAGCATCGCTTCTATGTTGATCAGCATTTTTCTTATATTTCTCTTTCGCTTGTTTCAAATGTTCTGTTGCCTCCTTAAAGGTGTGTGTAATAGTAGAGTGTAAATGACTAACTGCAGGCATTTCTAAGTGCTGAGGCGAATCGAGTTCTGAGGTTCGAGGGTGATGTCCGTATATGGTATAGAAGGGGCTTTGTCCGGTTCCAGAATGTACTGAGTTATTGTATGCATATTCTGAAATCCATAAAATATCCTTCCAATTGCTTTCGGTCTGGTGCAGCATGCAACGTAGGTACTGTTCAAGGGCCTGGTTGGTCCTCTCCGTCTGACCATCGGTCTGGGGATGGTCACTGGTTGATAACCTCACGTCGATTTGCGCCAATTGACAACATTTCTTCCAAAATTGTGAAATGAATTGACTGCCTCGGTCAGAGACCAATACGGAAGGAAATCCGTGTATTTAAACAATGTTTTCGAGGAACTCCTTGGCCAAAATTGAATTGTGGTATAAATAGTCATCCTTGATAGTAAGGTAGGTCATTGACGACTGAGTAGTCCGGGCCTTTCTTTACCGAGTCCTGCAGGGTTGCTGGATCGAAGAGTTGTTGGATTTTTGAATGAATATCTTCTAGTGCCAAGAATTCTTTGCTCGGGAATTATTGGCACCGGTTCCGGGTTTGCATATGCTTCTCCCATCCCTTTTCAGGATAAGGCATCTGCTTTGCCATTTTTGCGGCCTGGTCGATAAGTGATCACGAAATCGAATTCGGCAAAGAACAATGCCCATCGAAGTTGTCGCGATGATTGGGCTTTGGCTGTTTTTAAATACTGCAGGTTCCGGTGATCAGTGATTACGGTAATGGTATGCCTGGCACCAAGAAGGTAGTGCCGCCAAGCCTTAAAGGCGGATTTGATAGCTAATAGCTCTTTATCGGTAATCGCATAGTTTAACTCAGGTGCTGAGAACTTTCTGGACCAAAACGCTACTGGGTGAAGTTGACCGGTTTCAGGATCCTTCTGGGACAGGACAGCTCCCATGGCTAAACTGGATGCATCAGTTTCTACTATGTATGGAAGCTCAGGGTGTAGATGCTTTAAGACAGGTGCTGATGTGAATTTCGCTTTCAGCTCTTGGAAGGCCTTTTCAGCCTCTTCGGTCCACAAGAAGCGTTTGTTTTTTCGCAAAAGTGCTGTGATGGGGTGTACAACATGGGAGAAGTCTGGAATGAATCTGCAGTAGAAATTAGCAAATCCGAGCATGCTTTGTACCCCTTTGACTGAACTGGGTGATGGCCACTTGAGAATTGCATCCACCTTGTGAGAGTCCATTCGGACTCCCTTTGGAATCAGGATAAACCCAAGAAATTCAACTTCCGTAGCATGAAAAACACATTTTTCCAATTTTGCATATAACTTGTGCTGGCGTAGTTCCTCAAGGACTGCACGCACGTGCTTAACATGGTCTGATTCTGAGGAGGAGTACACTAGAATATCATCTATGTATACGACGACACAGACGTCAATGAGTTCACGAAGGACATCATTCATAAAATACTGGAAGGCTGCTGTTGCATTGCACAACCCGAAGGGCATCACCTGATATTCGAATAATCCGTACTTGGTGCGAAAGGCAGTCTTCCATTCGTCGCCTTTCTTGACACATACCAGATGATATGCCCCTCGGAGATCTAACTTAGTGTAGATACAAGCATCCTTTACTTGGTCTAGTAATTCGGGGATCAGAGGCAATGGGTATCGTTTTTTTACCGTAATCTGATTTAATGCGCGGTAATCTATGCACGTTCTAAGGTCACCTTCCTTTTTTGGCACGAAGGAGACTTGGAAGGACGAATAAAGCGATTAGCAAGGTATTGGTCCAAGTATTGCCGTAGGTGAAGATTTTCAGGTTCCGTGAGGGCGTAGATTCTACTGCATGGGGGTTGTGCGCCGGGTAGGAGGTCGATTTGACAATCGTATGATCTGTGAGGAGGTAATGTATTGGCCTGTTCTTTTTGAAAAACATCCTGAAATTCTTGGTATTCCTGAGGTAACTGCACGATTGGGTTAACAACTGTAGCCAGGCCTTTGTTCAAAGTTTTCTCCGGGCAACAGGTGTGTGCACAATCCGGGAAGGTTATTCTCTTCTCTCACCATTCTATACAAGGATTATTTGTTTCCAACCATGGCATACCCAGTATTATCTGGAAATGTGGGGCTTTGATTAGATCAAACACAATAGTCTCTCGATGCCCATCTTGACTCAACAGTGTCATCTCTGTAGTGGAATGAGTTACAGGCCCCGAGGCAATCTCAGTTCCATCAACTGTGGTGATGACATCCGAAGTGGTCTTTTTGCAAAGAGGTAGATTCATCCTTGACACCAATTCGTGGTCCATATAGTTTCCTACGGCCCCGCTATCTATGTATGCCCTTACTGCGTGCATACGTGATGGCTGCCTGGGATCAAGTAGGACCATTGGGATGATCAGATGCGAGGTCTGAGTGTCCTTCTTTAAGCTCGGCAAGCAGACCTCTACGCTTGTCGGGCGTGGTTGTTTCCCGAATCAGGCTCTATGTGGCTTTAATCAGCAACTCCTACCACCTTCTTGGGTGGTTTTGTTGGGCAATCCCGTAGAAAATGTCCTGAGGTTCCACAGTACAGACACAACTGCATCTGTCCTCTTCTTTCTCTTTCCTTTTGAGTTAAGGGTCCTTTAAACCCCCCGATCTGCATAGGTTCAGATGCATCTGTTCCTTTGGGGGCAACGTTGGGTTTAACCAATACCCGATTCTCGAACTTAGCTCGATCAGTCTTTCGGTTCTGAAGTCGGTGGTCTAGCCGGACCACTAAGTCTATAAATTCTGTGTAATCCTGAGGTGGGTTCACAACTTGAGCCAAGACGTCTTTGAGTTCTCCCCGAAGTCCACGATGAAACAATGTAATTTGTCTTTCCTCCAGCCACCCGGTTTCCACCACCAACCTATTGAAGGTTGCAATATAGGTTAGCAGATCCTGGTTACCCTGTCGTAAGGATAAAAGTTTGTTGTTCAGGGCTTGATCCTGTGAGTGTCTGGCAAATAGTTTTTCCATTCTCCTTTTGTGGAAATCGAAATAATATTGTACCTCCTATCGCATTGTTTGAATGTATGTTGGCCTACGCCAAGTTGTCTAAAAAACATTGTGTACATAGATTCCGCGGCAAGGTCTTCACCTTAATGTATTGTGCAAATCGCCATCTTGGATTAAGCCGCCATTTTAGGTACTCTTGCAGTGTGGAAGTCACCCTGAACAACAAAATGGAGGCCGAATGACATTTCGAGTGGGATTCTGGCCGTTGTGACCTCCGCACACATGAATAAGTAATATGCCCGCAGGCCACTTGTTGGGGTCGCGAACTGAGACCTTGTCCTATCCCTGACCTATGTGTAAATGAACAACTGTATCAGCGGAACTGATCAAATTGCATACATTATGGGATTGACCTGGCAACAAACCCTAGGCCTGGTCCCAAGAATGGTTAACCCGCGAGGGGGTTGGCCAAAAGCTGGATAAAAAGTATAAAAACCCGAGTATCCCAATGTACGGTCTCTCACACTAACACGGCGAACTACCGTTGATGGTTCGTTCTGTTACTCTGAGGGCCGAATAGCTATCCGTATGTCAATTGACTTTTGGTAATTGTTGTAACTTTGAATAAAGTGCTTTGTATGTCCTTTGTAACCTGTGTTGGTGTGTTTCCTTTGGGCTTCCCGGCCTCATATCAATTTTTCTGTTTCCACAGTTGGCGCCCGAAAAGGGACCCTCAAGATTGATGCCGGATCATTGAAGGTTGACGCAGACTATCGAACCGGGATCGGACGGTGTTATTCTGTGGGCCCGACCGATCGAGACGCGATACCTTGGCAGCGCTGCACAATTCGATCCTTGGACGATAGTCGTGTGGTCTGACATGGCATCTTGACGAGGGTCCAATTTTGAGGCGGGCAGATTTGCCGAAACCACCAAACGCAAGGTAAAATTCGTTAGGTAAGTTCTTTGTAAACCGTACGGTCCGCCATAGGTTTGGTCAGGTGCAGTCGTGACCCGGCTCTTAATTTAACCCTGACACTTTGAATTTGGCGTATTGTATCTGCAGACACAATTATTGGACCAGGTAACACCAATTTTTTGAGAAATGCTTGGGAAATTGTCTAGCTGTTTTAGGGCTCTGTTCCGCAGCGATCGGCAATCCTTGGAATTTAGCCGCCCGGCACCACAGGAGGGGTTGCCGGCGTGTACTATGTACTGTAAGTATGGCATTGGAAGTATAGTATTTAATGATATTTGGCACAGACAGACCAGACATGCCTCCGAATTTCAGTGGCCAATCAACGGTAGTTTTGAGATCCCCCGTATTGAATACTTAGAATCGATCTTGTTAAAGAAAAAGGCTAGACCAGCAGCCTTTGATGTGTTACAAAATTGGAAGAAAGAAGTATTGCAGCAGCTTAAAAGTAGGGATAAACATGCACGTCGTCATAAAACAAACGCTGAAAAAGCATTATTATATGATAAAGAAAAGCGGACAGAATTAGTTAAAAATATGGATAGAGCCTTTTCACTCGGGATCCAGAACATGTATCCCTCTAAAGATTTCCATGTGTCTGAGGAATTTATTGAGAAATTATTAAATGAACGCAGGCCCGATGCCTCAGTATGCTCCTGTTTTGGGCACTCTGCCCATTCCTGCTGTTGTTCCTGTTGCTATTCCTGTTCCCCCTGTACAGCCTATTGTTTCTAGTCCTTTGGTTGTTGTTCGTCCGCCTATCGCACCGCCCCTTCCCCCTGCACCTGCACCTTTGTTAAATTTACCTATACCTCCGCTCCCGAGTGGCCCCGTATTGATTGGAGTCGATCCAGGTGCAGGGTCAAAGATTGTGACTCGTAGTACTGTTTCTGCAGATAGGAAACAGGAATTGTTTGCATGGGCTAAGCATTGCATGGAGAAAGGTGATCAAGCGAATGTTTTTTCTACATTATCTAATTTGAATAGTTTTCCCGAGAAAAATGTTTTTATCGAAGGTTTGGGGACTCATTTGTGTGTGATGTGGGGTAGATTACAAAATTTGGATCTTCCACAAGGAGTGAGAGATCTGAATGCTTTGGCACTTTCGAGGGACACAGAGCAGAAAGTATGTGGACATGTTGAAAGATTGTTTGAGTTTAGGAAAGACTTTGAAAAATCACGAGATGAGGATGATGAAGACAATAGAATATATGTAAAGAAACGGTTCCTTCCATGCCGTAGAGCGGCACCTGAGGAAGTACGAATTTGTACCAAAGATGCGGTTCGATGGATCTCGGATTCATCGATACCGCCAGACGTAGTGTATGACACGTATAGTCAGTATACAGTAGAGATGCAAAGAAAAGTAATTCAGGTGATGGTACAGCACCTGCAAGAGGAATGTGTAAGGAAGAGGGTTAGTTGCCCCATAGAACTATTGGGGATTTGTAAGAGGGCTTTTTCGCCCGACACTTCTACAGCTGCCCTAGCGCTCGATCTGGCTCTATTGCTTAGTAAGCGGCCGGAGGTACCTATATCTCAGTTGCCTATGAGAGAGGTTCCTCCGACCTTTGTCCCAAAAGTTGAGATCCCCGCCAACGCGGCGACTGGTGCCCCCGCGGTGGATATCCCTGCACATTATGTATCGCAATTCGTTCACGTCCCGTTTTCACGACAGGAAGTGAACACAATTAGACAATCAGTTCCTGATATTAGGAAAAACCCAATGGGGTTTTACAAAGAAATAGAGTCCGTTCTACAGTCCTCTGTGTTCACCTTGAGTGACATTGACTTGTTATTCCCTGTACTCCTACCCATAGATGTATGGAAACAGGTTCGGACAATAGACGATGTGCCGGGGCTGGGAGATACGTGGGCAAATATGATTAGAATTGATGGGGAAAGACCAGCTGGTGAGAAACCGCCACAGGTAATATTTACTTTACCTGATAGGATTGTCGCTAAACTAAAAACTATAATTCCAGAAAAAAGGATTATTTGGGACATGCTTAAGGCCTGTGTTCAAGGGAAAACTGAAGGCGCCACCGAATTTTTTAATAGATTCGAGCAGTTATTTTCTGACTTCAGTGGACAGGATTTAGGTACAGAGTCGGGGAAGAGGTTGTTCGTGGACAAATTTGTACGTGGATTGTTACCTGACATCCAGTCACAAATTATGTCCTCTGAGAGCGCTTGGCAGGCTTAATCTCAATCTGAGGTTTTGCACATGGCTCAGTATTATGAGAACCATGTTAATAATGAGAAGGAAAAAATTGAAAAGAGAAAGGGAGATTTGAAAACTAAAGTATTATTACAGCAAATTATTAGAAACCCCAGAGGAGGTATGACACAAACTAGAGGTCAGTACGTTCCAAAAGGAAATGCTCCTCTGAGTCCTATAAATATTAATCAATGTGCTTATTGCCGCCAGGAAGGACATTGGCGAGCACAGTGCCCTGTCCTTCGCCAGAGTTCAAGCAGTGCGTTTGGGGGTATGGGTAGACGACCTAGGGGCCGCCCTGGAGCAGGGGGCCCTGACAGAGGTCAGCTTTTGTAAGATTCTCAGCAACCTTTTTCACGGGAAAATCAGACCTCGAGTATGGACTCGAGAAACATATTTGATCACCCTTCTGCTGCCTACCTTTCTGAAGAGCTTCCTTCTGATGAGGCTCTATTTTATTAGGCTTGCCCGAAGCAGGGTTTGGAACCTTTGCCTATTCCCGTTAATCAAAAAGGCCCCTACGTTGAATTATTAGTGGGGAATAGGAAACACCAGTTTTTGATTGACACTGGAGCACAGAAGTGCTCCATTGATCATTCCAGGTTCCAAACATCCCACTGTCAGGGCAAACAAATGTTTCCGTAGGGTTTTCTGGTATACCAACCGTCTGTCCGGTTTCTGCGCCGGTATCCGTTTCTTTGGGTCCCTTCACGGACCATTGCCCTTTTCTTCTCACTTCAAACTGTGGAGAGAATTTGCTGGGGTTGAATTTGTTAAAAAAATTGAACGCAGTAATTCATTGTTCTTCGGATTGAGTACGGCTAACGGTTTCACCACAGCAACTTCCTAATTCTCAGTTCTTGATTCGACCTTTACCTCCCGAGTTCAGCATTGTCCCGGAATGTTTGTGGGCGGTGGATGACAATGATGTCGGAGTGTTACAGATTGAGTCCGTTAAAATAGTCCTGAAACATGGGGTGAAACTGCCACGCATCCCGCAGTATAAAATATCAGTCGAAGGTGAACGTGCTTTGAAATGCATTGGGCCTCATTACGACCCAGGCGGTAAGGGGTTTACGGCGCCGTAAACAGCGCCGACCCTTACCGCCTGAGTACGAGGTCCCTTAGCGCCATGGCGAATTTAACACCTGCTTTTAGCAGGTGTTAAAATCCATGGCGCTAAGGGACCCTGGAGTTAATTACGCCACCGTAATTTACGGTGGCGTAATTAACGCCTTCCCCACTCCCATTATGCCCTATGGGGCAAAAATGGGAATGGGGAAGGGTAAATGGGGATTGGGGACTTACCGCCCCGCCAAGGTCCGAATGGGGCGGTAAGTCCGCCAACCACCATGGCGTAAACGTAGTTTACGCCATGGTGGTAAAGTCACGGCCCAGGCGGTAACTTACCGCCTGGGTCGTGATGAGGCCCATTGTCTCCGATTTTGTACATTGTGGGGTGATCGAGGAGATCACAGGTAGTTTGTGTAACAGTCCGATCTTACCCGTATATAAGAAAGGCGACAATGCAATTCCATACCGGTTTATAATTGATCTTTGTGCTATTAACCGAGTGGTCGCCCCACAGTTTCCAATTGTGCCTAATGTGACGACGATATTAACAATGATCCCTGCTACGGCTACGCACTTCAGCGTTGTGGATCTAAAAAACGCTTTCTTTAGTATCCCTATACATAAAGAAAGCAGATACCTGTTTGCGTTCACCTTGGGGGGACGCTCATTTACATTTACAAGGGCACCTCAAGAGTATACTGAAAGTCCCAGTATTTATAGTAGAGCTTTAAAGGAGCAGCTCGACACCCTTGAATTGCCACCTACTTGCACGCTACTTCAATATGTTGACGATTTACTTTTGGCTGCAGATTCTGAGAAGGCCTGTAAAGAAGGCACTATACTGTTGCTTGTTCATCTAGCTAAAAATGGTCACAAAGCTTCGCTTAAAAAATTTCAATATTGTTGTCAGGAGGTTGCCTATCTAGGCTACCTCCTGTCAAAGGAGGGGAGAAGATTGACACCTGAAAGAATAAAACACATTTCTGGCATGTCTGTTCCAAATACACAGAAGGAAGTCAGAGCCCTGATAGGGATGGCGTCCTACTGTAGGTTGTGGATCCCGAATTTCGCACTAGTGGTAAAACCGATGTTGGCTTTGGCGAAGAAGAGCATTTCTCTGCCACTGCCATGGGAATCGGAACATCAACGATCATTTGAGCTTCTCAAAACCGCGCTATGTTCGGCACCGGTTCTGGGTACTCCAAATTATGACAAGGCCTTTGTGTTGTTTGTGCATGAATGTGATGGATGTGCTTTGGCTGTGTTAATACAGGAACACGGAGGGAAGAATAGGCCGTGCGGGTACTACTTCTCCGCCCTTGATCCTGTCGCATGCGCTTTGCCAAGATGTTTGCGCGCTGTTGCTGCTGCTGCCGCGTCTGTAAAACAGAGTGAGGGAATGGTCCTAGGCCATGATTTGATTTTGATGGTACCTCACTCTGTTGATATCCTATTGAACAAAAGCCAAACGCAACACCTCACCTCTGCACGGTTAACAAGGTATGAACTAATTCTGTTTGCCCCTCATATTCAAATTAAGAGGTGTTGTGTTCTCAATCCGGCAGAACTCTTACCTTTCCCGCAAAACACTGTTTGTGGTGACGAAGAATCACATGACTGCCTGTATACCACCGAGCAAGAACGAAGGGCAGGATAGATCTCATAGATACTCCTTTGGATAATGCAGAAGGGGAGCTGTTTTGTGATGGCTCCTGCTTCAAACTTTCGAATGGTACATCTACAGCTGCTTTTGCAGTTACTACATTGAGCAGAATTGTCGAAACTAAGAGAATTCTGCATAACTCCGCGCAGGCCGCAGAGATTAAAGCATTGACCCGAGCTTGTGAACTTTCCTAAGGGCGAGGAGGAAATATATATACCGATAGCCAGTACGCATTTGGGGTGGCTCACAACTTCGGAAAACTTTGGTCGGAAAGAGGGTTCCTGACCTCACATGGGACCAAGATTCAGCATGGCCCTTTGATAGTGCAATTACTTTCGGCGCTCTCACTCCCTAAACGGTTAGCAATCATGAAATGTGCAGCACATCGCAAGGTCATAGATGATGTGGGCAGAGGGAACGCTTTGGCAGATTTGATAGCCAGACAAACGGCCACAGACCTTAGCATGGACATGTATACCTCGAGGGAAATGAGAGATGTTTGCATAATGGCTGAAGGTATTGGGTGGGTGCGAGGTATTCAGACTGATGCCACGATGGAAGAATCTAGAAAGTGGGCTGAAGGAATGGGGAAACTGGATGACGAAGGGTGTTGGATGGATACATCCGAAGGGAAATGGTTGCTTCCTGATTCTTATGTATTGGCGATGGTTACAATGGCACACGGTCCTACGCATGTGTGTGCCCAGCAGATCACGAGAATGTTAGAACAGGTTTGGGTGAATGACAAAATTCTGGAAACTGCAAAGAGGCACGTCCAGAACTACATGATCTGCCTACAGCACAATGTGGGTAAAGGGACAGTGACTCCAAGGGGAAGTTTTGGGCCCCCCTCTGTCCCTTTTGAGGTCATTCACTTTGATTTTATTGAGATGGAACGATGCAATAATCTAAAATATGTTCTTGTCATTATTTGTGCCTTTAGTAAATGGGTCGAGGCTTTCCCCGTCAAAGATGCTACCGCCATGACCACTGCAAAGATTACGGTAAAAGAATTCTTTCCTCGATTTGGGCTCCCGAGGATAATCTGGTCGGACAATGGTCCTCACTTTATCGCAGCAGTAATTTTGCAAATATGCACAGCCCTAGGTATTGAGAAACAATTTCATTCAGCTAGGCATCCTCAAAGTGCTGGGTTGGTAGAAAGACACAACGGTATTTTAAAGAATAAACTTGCAAAAACATGTGCTGATGCAAACTGAAATGGCCAGATGCTTTGCCTATTGTGTTATTAGCTATGCGTACCACACCTCAGACTAGAACTGGGCTTTCTCCATTTGAAGTAGTAATGGCGAGGCCTGCTAACATTTGGGGCCTCCCGAAACCTAAAGCCCTGAGGAAGGTGGAGAATGTATTGCTTGTAGACTACTGTAACCAGTTAACTAAAAATCTGTATTTCATTTACCACCAGGTGAATTCTGCTTTACCTGTACGGTTCACGGGCCCAGGACACGATATACGGCCTGGAAGTTGGGTCCTCGTGAAGGCCTACGAGAGGTCTTCCTGTCTCGCGCCTCACTGGCGGGGACCCCACCAGGTATTATTGGTCACCAGGACAGCAGTGCGGGTGGCTGGAAAGAAGAACTGGATTCACGCGACGCACGTCAAGAAACTTCCTCACCCGACGCCACACGCTACAGAAGAAGCAGAACCCCTCGCTGATGCTACAGTCTCTGATCTTGGAGTAGCAAACAGCGCTGTGAGTGCGTCGGAGAAGGTCTCTGAACCTGAGGAGCTTGGGGAAAAGTCCATCTCAACTCCGCACTCTCTTGAAAAATCACTTCCAGAAAACACTGTTTTGAGCTCTGCGACTTCCGTCGCGACCGACACGTCGCTTCCCTCAGGAAGTGACGATACTTCGCTTTTGGACCAGACAAATTTAGGTACCATCAGGTACAACCTTCGACCATGGAAATAGAACTACGGCACGAGTGTCGTGCATCTGGAAAAGGAAGTGATCTGAAAATTGTTTTGTTTTGTTGAAAAAAAGGGATTCTGCTGGCTAGGGTTGGGAAGGACTAAGAATCACGCGACCGTAGTGTCGCCAGCAACGAACATTGGGGCCGTCGATCAAGGAACTACGATGCCTGCCACCTTCACCACTGCTCCCCGCACTGGACTTTTAGAAATGGGGGTGACCAAATTGAACAATGAACAATGTGCCTGGGCCCCGAAAACGTACTGTTGTGTTTTGATTTTGATTATTGTTATTTTTGCAACTGCTGCTGTAGGACTTTGGTATTTCGAAGAAGTCTATCCTTTGAAACCTTTATTACTGACCAAGATCGTACCAACTGTTTTGACTCCCTATGTACACCTTCACACTCTGTCCCCTAGAGACTCCCAACATAGACAGAAGTATCATAATAACACTCTGATGATAGTAATGAATGCTACTCATGCCATTTTTAATAAGAGTAATTGTTGGATTTGTACTCACTTACCGCAACATGGGAACAAGGGACTGGGATGGTATATACATCCTCTACCTTTAACGACTTCTTGCTATGCCTCTCTTAGAGCACTATTCTTTGGCCGATGGAATGATAGCATCTCAGGGAATTTTGATGGAACTAATTTAAATGATTTCGAGAAACGTGAATTGACTCCCCTGGGATGCTCGCTTTTCGCAAATAGGAGTAAACCTAACGTTGCTTCTATTAGGCCGTCTGACAAACTATCTGTTCCTTTTCAAACTCTGATTTCCTTTAAAATGGCTCCGATATGCAATAAGGACGCTATACCGCCTTCTTATTCTGTAAATCATAGTCCCGACTCGGTTCCCTTCTGTGTACAGAGAAATGGCACTAGGCCAATGGGAGATTTTGAAACTTGTAAAAATATTGTAAATTTGACTGGGGAAAACAGGCCCCTGTATGTAGGAGGGCCTGTTTATTTTGTTTGTGGTAGTTTAGCATTTCCCTGGTTGCCCAAGGATTGGCAGGGAACCTGTTATTTAGGAATATTGTTACCCAGGGTATTTGTAGCTAGTACCTTGGAGGTTTCTAAGGCTCGCCCACGGCGAGACAACAATGGAGATACCCCTGGGCAAGTATTGGGGGACATAGCTAAATCGGTTGTGCCCTTTTGGGGACAAATAGCAAACTCAGAGGACATTAGGGGATTAGCAAGGGTACTGGAGAGAACGATCAACCGGACCACGGACATACTCTACAATATGACCTTAGAGCAAAAGGCGATAAGATTGGTAGCACTTCAAAATCGGATGGCATTAGATGTCATCTTTGCAGAAAGAGGTGGAGTATGCAAATTAGTTGGGTCCGCTTGTTGTGTTTTCGTACCAGACTCCTCACCAACAATTTTTAAAGCAATTCAGAACTTGCATACTCTCAGTTCTGAAGTCCATATCCCTGTAGGAGACTGGAACCTTAGTACTTGGTTTTGGGATTCTTTGCGATCTTGGGGTTGGAAGGTGCTTTCCGTTATTCTGGTTATTTTAGGGATTCTGTTGTTCCTTTGTTGTTGTTTTCAATGCCTCCCAAGTATATGTGGAATGATAGGGGGGTGTTGTGCTCAAGCAGTGAGCACAATAGGGCATAAAATATATACCCCAGATACAGCATCTAAAGAATTCATGTTACAAGAGGTTCTTATGAACGACCTTATGGCTATAGACATTACAGACAATGAGGCGGAACCTATGGATGATAATACATGGAGTCATTTTCGAAAGTATTAGGGATGATGTTTAGCACTTGGCATAGGCCAAAAGGAGGGTCTGTGGAAATCGAAATAATATTGTACCTCCTATCGCATTGTTTGAATGTATGTTGGCCTACGCCAAATTGTCTAAAAAACATTGTGTACATAGATTCCGCGGCAAGGTCTTGACCTTAATGTATTGTGCAAATCGCCATCTTGGATTAAGCCGCCATTTTAGGTACTCTTGCAGTGTGGAAGTCACCCTGAACAACAGAATGGAGGCCGAATGACATTTCGAGTGGGACTCTGGCCATTGTGACCTCCGCACACATGAATAAGTAATATGCCCGCAGGCCACTTGTTGGGGTCGCGAACTGAGACCTTGTCCTATCCCTGACCTATGTGTAATTGAACAACTGTATCAGCGGAACTGATCAAATTGCATACATTATGGAATTGACCTGGCAACGAACCCTAGGCCTGGTCCCAAGAATGGTTAACCCGCGAGGGGGTTGGCCAAAAGCTGGATAAAAAGTATAAAAACCCGAGTATCCCAATGTACGGTCTCTCATACTAAAACGGCGAACTACCGTTGATGGTTCGTTCTGTTACTCTGAGGGCCGAATAGCTATCCGTATGTCAATTGACTTTTGGTAATTGTTGTAACTTTGAATAAAGCGCTTTGTATGTCCTTTGTAACCTGTGTTGGTGTGTTTCCTTTGGGCTTCCCGGCCTCATATCAATTTTTCTGTTTCCACACTTTGAAAACCCTGAAAATCCCGGAGAAGAGGATCATCCTGGTTGACTAACGGAATGGACCAATCCGCTGCGCTGCCACTAAGATATGACAATACAAAGGCTACTTTGGCTTGGTCATTTGGAAAGGCTCCCGGTCTGCATAAAAAGTGCAAGCGGCATTGGTTCATAAACACGGCAAACCTTTTGGGGTCCCCAGCAAAGCGTTCGGGTGGAGCTAACGGAATATTTCCTGGTAAAACCACTTGCACAGGATTGCTTGATGAAACGGGGGTTGGGTTTCCCCCATATCCAGGTAGGGGCGTTTGCCCAGCTTGGTTTTGAAGTAGTTGCCTAACCAGATCATCAGTGCGCTCCTTTGAGACAATCAGTTCTCTCCTGAGGGCATTAGTCTCTTGGTGAGCGGCATGTACTTCCGCCCTAAATTCCCCCAATAATTGGGCCAGTTGGTCGGTTTCCGAGGTTTCCATAACACCCGGGTGGGTATTTTTAGAAAGAATTCATGTTCTGTTACGCTCACCTGGACCCCACAGGTGTGTCGATCGGACCGGACAGCTGCGGTCTCCATCAACGTGATGCGTAGTGCAGAGATGATTGTCTGGAATGGCCCGCCTAGTCTTCTCTGCTGGACTCGAAGAAGTATTTTCCTGCAAGTGGATACAGGGATTAGCCACCTGTAGGTTTTAGTGATGGCCTCCCAACTGTTCTCGCTGTCCCCCACTAATCACCTCCGATATCCCCTTAGTAACCTCACCTTATGTTTGTAAAAGATGAGCTCTCCATCCTGAGTGTCTTGCAGGGGCGCGTAGGTACTAGTTACTTCACTGGTTTGAAGGCGTTGGGAGAGTTCCGGTAAGCATTGACTCTGAAGTTCCAGGCGGGATTGGTAAGTATCAACTTCAAAGAGTTGAATGTGCCCGATGTTCACTCTTGTCCCCTTCCTTCCTTAAGTTGCAACTGAGTTCGTGAGAAGAAGGTCTCGTAGCTGCTGCTGGCGTTCAGGTAAGAGTCTGTGTTACCCAACGCTGTCCGGTAACTATTGCATGCGTTAACGTGTTGTTTTTCTCCCTCTTTACAAATGCGGCATATAAAGATATGGAGAATAATACCGCCGGTGGTAAATCAGGTAAGTCTATGGTGGTAAGAGGTATTTGTTGATTCCCTTGGCTCACCTTGTTATTCTTGTGCCCCTAGGTGCCGGAGTACGGCAAAGAAATGATGGAGACAGTGCCGGATCGAAAGATGCTGTGAGAACTGGTGAGTATGGTGCTGTGCTGGAGCTGGCGAAGCGACGCGTGAAGGACTGATGTACTTTCCAGGTCGGGAGATGAAATGGATCCGGAATCAGGTGAGGAATTTGAAATAAGTTTGTTTTCTAACTTCGTCCTTTTCTTCCTCTTTATTCTAGGAGCTCCGGAATCGAGGCGGGCGTGGCAGAAGACTGGATGCTGGCTGCAGGCACGCGTGCGTGGCAGAAGACTGGATGCTGGCTGCAGGCACGGTGAGAGTCACGCTGCTGGATGCAGAATAACACGAAGCATGTGCTGCTGTTCGGGCGTGGTTTAAATAGCCTCCAAAGCAGTCCCAGGAAAGAAGTTCCCCAGGACCACACCCGAGTAAAAAATAGTCCCTGTAGTAAAATAGTCCCATCCAGGCCTCACGGTGGCTTGGATTTATTTGCAGCATGGTCTGCATGAGGTAAGTAATGTCTATGAGCCTGGCGCCTATGGCGCCAGGACTGATTTTTATTATGAGCCTGGTGCCTACGGCGCCAGGACTGAACCCAGACAGCCCCTGGCTGGGGCTGCTGGGTTTTTGTAAATGTCTGGATGCCTGCTCCCGGGGATGATGGGCTTGATCCGGTTGCCCGGGGTAGGCATCATGACAGATCCCTCTACTAAACATCTCCCAGGGAACATAGGAAGATACCGAATTCACAGGATCCTCCAGCAGCTCCAGAACCGGTACCCAACCAGCATGCAGCGTGCCCTTCTAGGCTCTTCAGCAAGATTCCTAGGTGGGAAGTGCCAGAGAGCTTCTGAATATAAAATCAAGGAAAAGGCAGCTGCCTACAACACACTCCTCCTCTTCGGGCCATTCTCCTTAAAGGACGACACAAGGCCAGTGAAGAATCTAGGACATGTGCATCGATGTGCATCTACAACGTCCGCCTTAAAGGACATATTAGAGCTAGTTGAGTCCCTCAAGCGGCAATCAACTGTAACGCTGACTCTTTTTACTGCGCAGTCGCTTAAGGCCATCTGAGATTTCTCGACCAGTTCTTCAGAACCACCGACCAATACTGAAACAACGATTCCTGACCCCGAGCCGCTGTGTAGGCCAACCTGCAGCTGTCCGTCCAGCTTCTCATACTGAACTGTTTGCCACCTGATACCCGCAGCTTTCTCCCATCTTGAACTCTGTCACAGAAGCCTGCAAAGTGCATTGAAGCCAATTTGACCCTGTAGAGCACAAAGAACATCTACAAGCACAAGGTACGCTGTGTTTCTGTCCCCCTAGTCCTTCTCTGAAGGCTGCTAGAGACATTTTAATAGCCATTGCTCCCTTTCTGCTGAAGCCAAGTAGCCTTGAACTGTTGCAATTATTTACTATACTGACTCCCCTCCTGTCAGTCTCCAGAGTGCATCCCTTTTATTTCTTTGAAACTGTCTGTCCTCTGCATTCCTTACCAGGGTGGGTTATATTTTGGAGTGTTGCTGGAACTGTCTATTGTGATAATAATAAAGTAGATATTTTTATACAACCTTGACTGGACATTCCCTTTTATCATTGGGTAATAATTGGATCTTCGCTGTGTTCCAACTCTCCTACGATCCACAACCTTTCGGGAGATATGCCTGCCGTTCCGTCCAAGTTACTAAAATTGGACAAGGAGGTTTATAATTTGCATATGTTTCCAATCTTCTTCGGATCCCTTCTGGTGTACTAGAGGTGTGGGGGTGATGGTTTAGAAACCGATATTCATCCACTAGTGCCCCGCAATTTGATTGGTCACGCTGCTTGAGTTATGTAGACCAGTGAACAGGCTCACAGGCTCAACCAAAAAGCTTAGTTCAGATTGCTTTCTGCAGGCTTCCTAGAAGATGAGTATGTTATTTTGCTGTAGGTGCAGCAACAATTTTACCACTTTCATACCCAAAACTTGGATTATTTAATTGTGGTAACATCAAAACATCTTCTATGAGCAGCGTATATTATTAAACCTGTCTCCTAAACTGTTACTGCCAAATGCGCAGCTGAAGATAAAAAAGGCAGTTTGGACTTCTTTAGAACTTGATACGCTTTAGGCTAACTAGTTAGCACTACATACTATATTTTCAAAGTTTCAATATGCACCTTGCAAGTGTAAAAAAGTGTGTGACATATTGCTTAAACATGCACTGCAACATATTCATTGCAAAATGATACGGTTGCGTGGTGTGTTGTTTAAACGCGACGCATTCAAAGGTATCCAAACCAAATATGCGACTTTTTCAAAATGTGTCTTTTGAGAATTAAAGCTGTTTGCATTGTAAACATGCTGTTACAGGAGTTTAGTGTTACATAAAATAAGCTGTTCTGTTACCAGTCCCCCCCTCTCCATTTTCGCCGTCAGGTTCTTCTGCGAGACTTCCTTTCTTAAGATTTCTAAGATTAAACATAAGAATACAGCTACATGTCCATTGCCTGGCAGGATGTCTGTTGCAGTGCATTGCAAGGGGGGCTGACGGGGCTATAGCCCTGGGTCTTTTGGTTGTAGCCACGGATAGAAGCTCAGGGGCTACAACCAAAAGGCTATACCCAGAGTCCTGCCAGTCCTGACATTAGCTTAGCCCCTGATCTTTTCCAGACCTAGCAACACTGATAAGCTCATTTTAAGGGAAACATTAAAGAATGAGAATGTGTAATGCTTACTTGGCAGAGCCCCACAGTGTGTAGGTCTTCCAAAGTTCATCTGGGCGGAGTTTAAAAGATCTAAGCATTCTATTTGATCTCATGCTTATATTGAGAGAACTGACATCTTTTGTAGTTCTTGAAGGTTGTTTGAACTACTCAAATGGAGGTTCATGAGCAGCATATGAGCGCCTGGAACCTTTTGGCATGGCTAAGTGCTCAGCCATAGCAGCTCCAGTGGTCAGGCACAGTCCTATGCTTGGTAGCTGTTTATTCTAGCAAACAATTTAATAACACCACCATGGGTTAATGTAGCGCTTCAAGGCAGCTATCTCTCACTTGCAAGAGCTGTAATAATTGCTGGTGTTAGGGCCCATCTTCATTAAGCTCTATTGATGGACCTCAGAAGAATGAAGGGGTGATTGGGCCCAGAATTGATTTGAACGCTTGGCTGTGGGTTGCACACAAATGCTCAAGGCAAGTGCCTAATTGTACCAAGCTCTCTTTCCAACTCTTGAAACGTTCTAGATGATCCCTAAAGTACACCTGGTGAAGAGCCAAAGGTTCCTCAAAGTCCCAAATGCAGACTTCTCAAGTCACCCGCTTTTGTTGGGTTTGACCCTCCATGCAGTCAGTTCACTTCACTCAGCAAGACCGTTACTCGTCTTCGTCTATATGCTTCAAGAGGCTCCAACCCACCTCAAAGCTAGATCATCTGTTCATATCGCCCTGTCCACTCAGCGGGTGAAGCGGTAAACAGAAATCTGTGCCCCGAGCGCCAGTCAGACGTTCATAGAGAGCAGACCGGGGCTCAAGTCGATGGTACACCTGGGTGGGCGGCATCCACTCACTTTTTTGAGATGGTGGATGTTGCCCCCTCTTTATTTTAGAGGTCTTGTGTAAAATGGAAAACATTGGCTATTTTTTTTTTTAAAAAATGATGCCTCCATATGAGAAATAGCAGACAACTAAAGTTGAAATGTCACATTTCAGGAGTGCATGTTTCATGGAAGACATTGGTATTCGTTGTGTAAAACATGCACACCTTTTAACGCTTTCAAAACACTATTAGAGGAAAATATCCTCTCTTAGTTTTGTGCGTGTCTTGATTTTATGGAAGGCAAATGCCATTCGTCCTGTGCAATTTGGGTGGTTATGCAAAACCAATTGAATGAAATGTGCATATTACACCTTGATATACTAATTTCTAGTGACATCACATCCCATTCTGTACGTTAATGAGTCCCCCCACTTTTATTTAGGACTTGACCCCGGGAGCCGACCAAAATAACCTCAAACGACGGTGCCAACGTATGGCTGCCATTCTATCTATCCCTCCCTCCTTAATCCATAGTGCTTTGAAACAGCCTCCCAGTGACGGACGCATTATTCAAGCCATCAACATGACATCACCCAAGAATGACACACACTATCAGACACTCGAAGACCAACATACACTATCAGCCACCGAAACACCAACAGGCACCTAGCGACCACCAACCAACATGCCATATCAGTCAGCCAGAGATGAGCAGGCATATGATCAACTTTGACACCGTTAGATAGTATCAGACACTTAAAGACCAGCATACACTGCTGCCAGACTTCCAGAGACCGCCGTGTACCACCAGCGACTATTAGACACTTAAATACCAAAATATATGTGCCAAAGGCCTACAGAGAGTGCCCTGCACCCAGAAGCAAACTTATACTATAAAAAGCCGGTGACCAGCATTGGTTTCCAGACACCCTGGATGATTCACTGGCACTCAGGAAACGGAAGCATTAGTTCCGGTTGAAGACGCCTGCACGTTCTTTCGAATGTACCCAGGGACAGGTGGCCTGAATTCACCTCTTCCAACAGCAGGAACCATTTATTCTTGACGATAAAGGATTCTTCAGTTCAATGACAGCCGCGGAGGTGTGGAGCGAGGCACAGGCGTTGCTCCCCGCGAGGTCTTCAAGGTGAAGTTTGGCCCTCCAGGGTAACGGTTGCAGTGTTTGTACTTGCCTGACCCCCACGCCCTCCAACCTTTCCGCTGCCTTTGCACCACAGCCCCAGAGACACGATTCGCATGCCCGTCACTGCCATGCCAGCATTCGTTCTCGTCTGGAAGGTGAGCACAACCTGCATTAAGATGCAGGTGGAGTTGCTTGGCGCCACGCTGGTACAGTTGGCACCCTTAATATGAATACACTTTCTGTGCCATGCTTCCCAGTAGATGAAAACCCACGTCCCGTCGTCGCCTTGCCCTGTCTCCCCAATCCCCATATATTTAGGAAGAGAAGATGTGGTCGTGCCCTGGTTTCCAGGGCTAGCTGCGTTTCGCCCTCTCCCTCACTCCTTGGTGTATCCACTGGCGTAACAGGGGCCCCTGCACCCCATGCGGTGCGCGCCCTCTCCCTCACTCCTTGGTGTATCCACTGGCGTAACAGGGGCCCCTGCACCCCATGCGGTGCGGGGGCGGGGGCCGCGACTACTTGTTCTGGAAGGGGCCCCACTTGGAGTAAAAAAAAAAAAAATCAACATTTTTTTTAACATTTTCTTTTTTAATTTACTCTGCATTTCTAAAGAAATGATTTCTGTAACAGAAATAATTTCTTTATGAAGGCAGAGTGAATACAAAAAGTCAGGGGGCTACCCCCACCCCATGACATGAAGACCTTAGGCTGGAGGCCTCCATGTAATGGGGTGGGGAAGCCCTATGACTTCAAAAATAAATAGTTTATTTTTGAAGCCACTCTGCCTTCATAAATAAATTATTTCCATTATGCTTGAGTCCTTATCAGAAATAAATTCTTTATGAAGTCAGAGTGACTTCAAATAGAAACAATGGGCCTCATTACGAACATAGTGGTAGCTGTGCCTGTATGGCAGGCACGGCTACCGCCATGCTCTCTACCAGCACCGCCTCCCGCGATTGGGCAATAACCAGCCCATTACGAACTGAATTGGCTGGTAATTGCCCATTCGCCGGTGGCGGTATTGCCGGGCTCCTAATCCCCATTCCGCCCCAGAGGGCAGAATGGCAGTGGGGAGCATGGTTGCGCCGGCACCGTTAACAACGGCAAGGAGCCTCATACGTAAGCTCTGGGACAAGGAAAAGGGACATGGAGGTAATTATGGGCCAATGAGCTGATTTTGGAGGTTGGGGTAGGGGATGGGAGGGAGAAGGGATGTATGGGGGGTGGGGTTGTACAATAAATCATAATGGTCGCCCATGTCCATGCTAAGCAGGCATGATATTTGGTATTGGTGGCTAGAGAGGCATTTTGGTGCAGCCAGTCTAGTCATTCCTCAGTTTGGTATGACTTTATTTAACTGGGAATTTCTGATAAAGCAGTCCTGCTAAGTGTAATTACTTGGCTAGACTGGCATTTGGGTTCTGCCAGTCTAGCCGTTTCTTACTGCGCCACTGTATGTTTTTTTGGCCATCTATAATAAAATAATATGTTATGATATGATAAGTCATATATAACGCACCTGTACACAAGTGATTTTAGGCACTACAAGATAAGGGAAGGAAAACTGAGGTAGGACAAGACAAATGATTTTACTAAGCCTTGTGTCATTCAGGTCATGCAAGTGCGAGAACGAGAAGTGCAAGAGGAAAGGGAGGAGGGAAGTGCAAGGGAGAGGGGAGGGGAAAATAGGGCAGCAATGCTCTGAGTTAGTGCCGCCAGGGCAGCGCGACTCTGGGTAGTGCAAGGAGAACAAGGGACTGTAGGGTTACAGTTACAGCCCCTAACTGCGTGGTAGGCCTGGAGGCAGTGCAAGGGTGACTCATCAAGAAAGAGCCTGGACTCAGTGAGACAGAGGGTAGCCAAGGAACCAGTTGGTACAGCGGACAGGTAGATCAGCAGGGGAGGGAGAGAGAGAAAGCAGAGGAGAAGAGGAACATTTTGAGCTGCTTGCAGAGCTTCAAGTGGTCCGGCTCAAGTTTGGGAGGGTCAGGGAGGCCATTTCAGAGGGAGGCACCTGCAGGGGAGAAGGATCTACCCACCCCCCACTCTCTGCCTGGGGAAGCATCTAACCCTTAGGGCTCGAGAAGGAAGGTATTTTGGAAGATAGCTTTGGATGTAGTGCGTATCCCAGCCCCAGAAAGCCTTGTGGACAATGAAAAGGGTCTTGAACTTGATCCCTGCAGCCACTGAGAGCCAGTTGAGAGATTTCATGGCTGGAGAGATACAGTCCCTGGGCTTGAGGCCAAGGATAAGTCTCGCAGTCCTGTTCTGAATTAGTTGCAGAGGGCGCAGAGTAGAGGAAGGCAGTTTGAGAAGGTGGCTGTTGCAGTAGTCCACCCTAGAGAGAACCAGAGCTCTGGAGAGAGTGAGCTTCTGGGGGAAAGTGAAAATGGAAGAGTCCCTTTGAGGAGGTGCAGCTGGTAGTGGGACTTCTTGGCGACGTCCAAGATGCGCAGAGTGAAAGAGAGAGTTGAGTTGAAGATGACACCAGGAATGAGCGAGAGAGGAGAGTAGGCTGAGGGGAGCCTGAAGGAAAGCTGAGTGTTATTCGTATAAAACTAAGTTAGAGGAGAAGGTAGAGATCAGGTGGGTCAAAGGGGCCAAGTAGAGGTTGAAAAACCAGTGTGAGAGGATAGAGCCCTGGAGAACGCTACATGTAGAGACAGGTGGCGGAGTGAAAGGGACCAAGTTGGACCTGGGAAGGGCGGTCCAATAGGAAGGAGGTCAGCCACTCCAGGGCCTGATCCAGGATGCCCAGGTTCTCACAGAGTCAATTGATCAGGATGGAGTGGTTGACCATGTCGAAACCAAGAGGAAAGTTCCAGGATGATGAGGACAGAAGGAATGCTGGAATCAAGGTTAGAGATCAGATCTTCACAGGTGTTCAGGAGAGCAGTTTCCGTGCCTCTGGGAGCTCTTAAGCCAGACTGATAGTCATGGAGACAACCAGCAGATTCAGTGTGGAGAGTAAGCTGGCAGTTGGCCAGCTTTTCCAAGAGTTTGGGAGAGGGGAAAGTTCCAGTGGCAAAAGAATGATTACAGAAATCGGCCAAGGCTGGATCAAGGGTGTCAATGTGGTCCTGAATGGTTCTGGAGGAACAGGCGAGCACCTGTTTTGCCGACACTTCCAAAGATGGGACTTGTCTAGAAACCTTGTCAGGTGTTAGAGAGAAAGAGGAGAAAGGAGGAGGAGAGGGAGAGATGCCCAGAGGGGGCCGAGGGAGGACGAGGGAGAGGAAGAGGAGATATTGGGCAGGATGTCCTGAGTTTTAGCAGAGAAGCGAGAGGCCAAAGCTGTACAGAGGGCTTATTGAGGGAACAGGAGAGGTAGAAACCGCAACAGGATTGGCCAGTTCCTTGCAGATCTTAAAGAGTTTGGCTGTGTTGTTAGAGGCTGCAGAGACGCAGGCTTGAATGTGTACTCTCTTCTTGATGAGTCTTATTGCTTTGACTGCCATTTTGGTACAACAAGTCTAGGCATGTCTTAATGTGGCCTGGCATGCTTTACTGTAATGTTATTATGTGTCTACACTGGTCTACATTGTGCAGCCAGTTGGACATGTTTTCATTGTGGCATGGCATTTTTAATAGCAAAGCATTAATGTTCATGTGCACTGTTGGTGAATTGCATGTATTGGATTGCTGTTACCCTACACAACAATAGCAAACACTGTGGCTTTTTAGCCAATTTTTCTCAGAAAGTGTGTTGTATATTGCATTAAAACCCATATTTATATCTTTCTCCTAGTGCAGTGTGTGGCATACCCCTTCAACAACACGCTTGTGCGTATTGCGCAAGCATGGTAATCTAGGACTGCCCAGAGTGTGGCGCTACTAGTGATTTGTTGCCGAGTTGGGGGGGCCCCCTCAGCATGGCTTGCACGGGGGCCCCCAGGCCTTGTGTTTCGCCACTGGGTGTATCCATTGATTTATCGTCGCCCGTGTGGTGTATTTGAACCGCCAGGCAGTGCACTCTTCTATTGGCTGCTTGGGAATCTGCAGCAAGCTTTATCGGGGCATCCCCGAGGGCCGGTGTCTGTTCTGGTCCCTTCATGCCGGAGAGTCGCGGATTGCTTTTGTGTGCCGCCGCTGCACCTTTGTCGTCGATGGAGCTTTGCTCCCTCTGATCCGGAGGCAATTAGCGACTAGGGGCTTTGTTCGGCGCTTCCTTCTTATTGTCCTGGATCCCGATGGCTCACGGGCAGCGTTCATCAGTGCCTTCCGTGGCTCATTTGCCGCCCACAACTCAGCACCTACTGCAGAATAAGAACAATGTTCTGCTAGGGGATCACACATTTTTGTTTTTTCATATGAAAAATGGTTTTATTTTTACATGAAATTGTAGTCCACACCTCATTTCAGAGGGTAGCATGTCAATTTCCATCTTTGGAACAGCAATGCAAATACATCAACACAAAACCTAAATCCCAAAGAAATGGGAACCAGAACTAAAATAACGATAATGATGTGTTATTCATATAGCGCCTTAACCCAAAGCACTTTACAGAGCACATTTTTACATACAATATCACCTAACCAAAATTGGTACTCATTTATTGACCTCGGAAGGATGAAAGGCTGAATTGGCCCTGCCGGGATTTGAACCTGCAGAACACGCTTAGATCGCAGCAGCGAGCACTCAACCTGCTGAGCTATTTTACCGGTGTGTGTGTGTGTGTGTGTGGTTGCGTGTTTGTTTTTTATTCCAGTTCAGGGTCACATTAGCAATGCATGGTTTGTATTCACTCAAATTAGCTTAAATGCTCAGTATTTCTTGTTCAAACACCCAAGATACACCATTGGTGCTTCAAAACATGGGGTTATTATGACTGTAAATGTACATAATGCATCTTCAAACTTTTACTTGATTCATTTGGTGTCTTAGCATGGGATGTGCACATGGCACAGGTAGGAATACAGTGAGTTACCTCGTGGGTGATCCTGTGCTCTAGCACCCTGAAGCATTTCATGTGCTAGATGGAATTACCAATAACGATCTCAGACCCAAAAAAACAGACAGACCCAAAGAATATGGCAAAGTACTACTTTATTATCAGCATAAAATAAAATAGGGCAATCTGGCAAACAACAAGCTGTAGTCCTCTCACTCACACTCAAACGTGACTATACAAAGGTGTTATACCTCAATGTATGTCAGCTATAATGTTATCCTATGTGGCATACTGTAAAACCTATTGAAGGGAGGGATTGGTTAAGGGAACATATGTACCTATGTTATGTATAGGTGTCAATAGCATATAATAGCATCATTGGTTGCCCCGAATTGGTTAGGCATGCCTTGAACCACCTCTAAATACTTACAGTGCTGATTACAGGGGTCAAGTCTTAAAAATAAAAGTGGGGGGACTCATCAACAAACGCAATGGGATGTGGCATCACCAGAAGTTAGCATATGAAGGTGAAATATGCACATTTCATTAAATTGCCTTGCATAACCACCCAAATTCCACAGGACAAATGGCACTTGCCTTTCATAAAATCAACAAACACAAACCAAAAAAACGATATTTTCTTCTAATAGTGTTTTTGAAAAGTTAAAAGGTGTGCATGTTTTACACTCAAAGAACCAATACAAATGTTTTCCCTGCAACTTGCAGTACCGAAATGGCATATTTCACATTTAGTTATTTTTTATTTTTCATTAGGTTATATAGCGCAGTGGTGAAGTGTCCGGCCGGCAAACCTGAACGCTGTTTGATCCCAGAGGTCAACTTTAATTCATTAATTCAAAGACGACATTCAAAGTTTCTCATTTTAGTTCGAAGGGACTGAGTCCACCCTCTGAAAAAAATTGATGGACTCCGTCCAGCCATGTGTGCCCTCGACTTGACCCCTGACGGATTGTAGCAGGAAAATGGCAGCAGGTTGGTCTTTGCAACATTGTATAGCATGTTGCTACATAGACCCTCTGATAGGTTGGCATGCTTTCCCAACCTTGGACGTTCGGCTCGGTAGCAGAACATAAACAAAATGGACCCCAGCTGCCGAGAGTAGCGTCAGACTACTCCCACTTTCCCAATTAGTACATCATCTCTCATCGGCACGGCCCTAAGCCAAGGCTTCTCCTTTGTAGTGGACCTTGCAGATTGTCCTCTTATTCTGGGACTTTTAAGGGAGTGTAGGGACACCATTTTCTTTGTCTGAAGTTTAATGAATAGCCTATGGTTTCAAACTCTGAATAATGTGTGAGGAGACCACAAATGTGTCAATTTCGACCTTTTATTTACTGCTATTTGATTCAATTGTACTGGGTGTCATTACTCCTCTTGGCCTCTAGAGAACTGCTCATTCCACCTTGCATAGGCTTTCTGCACCTTTAATTGTCCAATACGTGACTCTTGCAGATGTTTTCCTCTTTGCTTAATCTAAGACAAATGTGTTTTACATACATGGCTTATCGTTTTAACTCCCCTTGTGCCTTGCAATTATTCCTGAAAGTGGCAACCTTGATCCCCAGCCAATAGACTCCTCTTTATTCTTCACACAAAGCTGTTTTGCCAGCATCCCCTGACTCCACAGCCCTGGTCTGTCTCAGAGGCAGCTTTATTGGTTTTAATACAAGTCTGGCGTCCATATTTCCATCATGGCTGCTCTAGACACGTTATGTTTTCCTCTGTAGCAAGCTTATATATGTCTTGTCTACCTCGCGTTTGTGCGTGTATATCCACTTATTAGTCAGTAGGTTTATTTTCTTTGTATATATGATTTCTTCATATTCGATTTCATGTTTCTCTTGTTAGTTCATTTACATTTGAATTCTTAAGCATTCACATATCATTTCAGTACATCTCAGTATCTTTCCTTCATGATGTCACTCTGGCCTAATCAAACTTCACTTATAGCTGTATGATGTCCAATGGTGTATGCTGACATCCTTCCACACTTTCAGTGCAAGGGTACATTTGGTACGGTTGTATGAGTGTATATCGTTTCTCATACACTCTATGTGGTATTGGAATGATACCTGTGGTTCCAGAATGATGGAGGTAAGGGGGCGGAAGCAAGGGATGATGTATTTTCCTGCTCATCTACAATCCTTTCACAAGCAGCTCTGGATTCTTGAAGAGAAGCTGGTTATGCCACTGAAATTAATTGCTTTCAGGCAAAAGATGTCACTTTCTGCTTACTTATGTAAATCAATTTGGATAAAGGATTCATGTAAAATTCACAGGAAGGAATATTTTAGTACCTCACTGTGACAAATCAAGTTACGGGGCACCAGTGGTCCAGGGATGGTTGTCAGTTTCTAAACCAACAATCAGACCCACACTTCCAGTGCACCAGAAGGGAGCTGAACTGATTGAAATCACAAGCAAATTATAAACTTACTTGTCCAATTTTGGTAATGTGGACGGAATGGGTGGCATATAAAGGTCATGGATCATTGGTTAGCTGCAACACAGCAAAAATACAGTTATTACCCAATGATGAAAGGGACTGTCCAGTCAAGGTTGTATACAAATATCTATTTTATTATTATCACAACAGACACTTATAGGACACTATTAAATGCAACCCATCCTTTAAAGGAATGCAGAGGACAGAGAGTTTCAAAGAAGGAAAAGGGATGCACTCTGGATACTGACAGGAGGGTAGTTTGTGAAGTAAATCATCATAATAGTTCAAGGATACTTGGTTTCACCACAAAGGGAACAATTGGTCATACAATGTCACTAGGGGCCACCAGAGGAGGACCAGGGGGACAAAACCATAATGTACCTTGTGCTTGCAGAGATTCTTGGTGCTCGACAAGGTCGAGTCAGTTTCATGGGGCTTTGCAGCTTCTGTGACAGAGTACCAGGCGGGAGACGGCTGCGGGTATCTGGCGGAAGGCAGTTCATCGATGGACGGCTGCAGGCTGCCTTACATGGCGGTTCAGGGTCAGCAATCGTTGCCTCAGTGCTGGCTGGCAGTTCTGAAGCACTGGTTGAGGGGTCTCGGATGGCGTTAGTGACTGCAGCATAACAACAGTTACCAGTGAAGTCGATTGCAGCTCGAGGGGCTTGACTAAAATGTCCTTTAGGAGACGTCGGTAGATACTTGTCAATACACTCCACCTAGCTTCTTCACTGGGCTTGTGTCGTCCTTTCAGGTGGACGGCCCAAAGCTTTGGAGAATGTTGCAGGCAGCTGCCTTGTCCATGGATTGGTTCAGAGACTTTCTGGCACTTCCCACCTAGGAAGCTTTCTGCAGAGCCTAGCAGGGCACACTGTTTGCTGGTGGGGTACCCGTTCTGGAGCTTCTGGAGGGTCTTCTGGATTCAGTATCTCTCCTGTTCTTTGGGAGATGGTTAGGGGAGGAATCTTGCTTCCCTCTTGAAGGTCCTGGCCTTCCTTCATTAGTGGAATATGTAAGGCATGCTGCACCTTCAGCTAGGGTCCAATGCTGAGTTCTTCTTGCTAATCCTTGCAAAGATTTTACATGATCTGCCCAAAAGATGGAGCAGCCCTCATTTAAAGCAAAATGGCCCACAGTGATCGGTGTAGGAAAAGCCTACATCAATGAACCAATCCTGGCTCCCCACCAACAATCTTCTGTATGCATGAGGTCATAACCAGACTGCTATGCAACAGAAAAGGTACATGGGTGAAAACATGTAATACTAAGTCCCACCCATCTTCCGGTCTGTTGTGGATCAAAGTGTCTCTCTAGTTAATGATGCTCTCTGTGGATCCTGATTAAAGTGACAGGTCTCTCGTGAAGCTGCGGCCAGAACAGATTTTCTGCCTCCATCATACCACATACTCATACCTTCTGAATGCAGCCTCCCTCCGGCGATGAATACTGTAAATATGCAGTCCCTGACATGACATTTCACTGTCCATTGATACTAAAGGAGGGAGCTGGCTTCATGTTGACACAGTGCATATGAAAGGTTGTTGGGGTTTCCTGTCTCCTTTGTTAACCTCTACAGCCAGGACCCACATGAGTCTGTTTAAAGTATACTCTATTAGTATGCTCAATATATTAATTGCTGCCACCATTCTGCAGGTGATGGTGCCTGTAGGCTGTGTCCACCCAGAGTACACAGGACTATGAGAATGTTGTGCGGTGAGCATAGGAAAATGTGTACAGATTAGCCCCACACATTTTCCCAAAGTTGATCTACCATCATTCAAATTATTTAAGAATTTTTAAAAACCCAGGTGAGAGCACGCCCACTTTGCGGATGGTTGAATTCCTTGCATGCCCCCCAGCCTCAACATGTGAACCACCAGCCTACTGAGAGTCTGGTTCATCATCAAGGTAAAAGAATTGGCTGAGGCCATCAGAATTCCCATGCTGGGAGCCTGGCTTGTGTTGGATGTCCATATCTAATCCCTGTAGGGATATGGCCAAATGCAAAAGCTTAGGGTTCTCCCCTTGCATGGCCATTAACCATCGAAGAGGCTTGTGGTCTGTCTGGATCGTAAAGTGTGACCCAAAGATGTGGGATTTCAGGTTCTGTACGGCCCACATGACTGCGTAAGCCTCATTTCCAATGACAGCCCAGTTACATTCCCTTTTAGTCAATCGCCTGCTAATGTAAGTGACAGGTTGCTCTACCTCTTGAGAGTTCAGATAAGCTTACACTGCCCCTATCCCAAAATACCAGGCATCTAGATAATGAACTCCTGACCATAGTCTGGCACTTTCAGAACTGGGGCCCTGCACAATCCATCCTTTACATCTTGAAAGGAGGTTTGACAGGCGGGGGTCCAAGTTACCTTATTCGGCATTTTCTTTGATGTGACATCATTCAGGGGCATGTCAATGGTCCCATACCCCTTAATGAACAACCAGTGGTATCCAGTGAGACCTAGAAAAACTCTCATCTGTGTCTATGTGGTGAGGATGTCCCAATCCTTCACAGCCTGTACCTGAGCTTCGAGAGGTTATTTCGTACCTCCACCGACCAGGTGGCCTAGGTAAGCATTGGTGTCCTGCGCTATTTGCCAGTTGTCTTGAAAGTCAGACCTGCATTCTGCAGTGCCTGAAGCACTTGTTTCAGGTGGGATAAGTGATCCTTCTAGGTGTGGCTGAACACAGCAATATCGTCTAAATTTGCGACACTGAAGTTTTCCGGACCAGATCAAATCTGGTTAACCATCCACTGAAAAGTGGCAGGGGCATTCTTCAATCCAAAGGGCATCACAGTGAACTGATAATGTCCTTCTGCAGTTAAGAATGCTGATCTCTCTCTCACTCCATCTGTCAAGGTGACCTGCCAGTACCCTGTTGTGAGGACAAAGTTACTAATGCACTTGGCAGTACTGAGCTTGTCAATGAGCTTATCGGCCTGAAGAATGGGGTGAGCATCTGTCTTCATGACCGAATTGAGGCCCTTGTAGTCCACACAAAAGCAGACTTCAGTCTTCACACCACTGGTCTTTTGATGGACCAGTTCCACTGGGCTAGTCCAAGTTCAATGGGGTGACTCTAAAACTCCGAGTGACAGCATCTTGGAAATATCCTCCTTGATGGTGTCCCTGACCTTATCGGAAATCTGGTAAATCCTACCCTTCACTGGCTTACTGTCTCCACTGTGCACATCATGGGCACACCAATCTGTGCGACCTGGAGACAGTGAAAACAGACTGTCAAACTGTCCCAATAACTGACAACAGTCTGTCGTATGATGTTCTGACAGGTCTGTTGCAAGGCTGAAACATTCAACTGATTCATCTGTGGCTTCAGAGTGCAGGAGGTCTGGGAGGAGATTGGTCTCCTCCACAGTTGCTCCATCAGTCACTAATGTCATGATCAAGTCACCCTGGCTATTTGGGGGTTTTAGCGGGTTGATGTGAAAGACCTTGCAAACCTGTTTAGGTGCTTTAATTCAATGAGATTACTCACCTCACTGACTTTTTCTGGCACACACTACGGCCAAATCCACTTGTCCTGAAGGACACTTGGTTTGCAGGCTCCATAATCCACACCCACTAGCTGAGAGAATAGACTAACACTGTGGCCCATGCCAGTGCTTCATCAGCACCTAACTGGCCTTTAGATTTTCCGTAGAGTGTTTCAAGTACTTTTCCATTCTAGACCAAAGGTCAAAAAAATAGTTCAGCACATCTCATGTAGGGGATGCATTGTTGCCCTCCCACCCCTCTTTCACTACACTGAGCGTATGTCATACATGGTGTCCGAACAGGTTCTTTGGCACCTCCCTTTAGGTGAACAGAAGGCATGGCAAGAAAATATCCCATTTTCTCCTCAGGTGCTCTTACAAGCCACCTATCATGGCTTTCAGGGTCTTGTTGAACCGCTCCAGAAGCCCATTTGTTTTTGGATGGAAAGATGTAGAGAGCCGGTAGGTGATGCCACACTCTTCCCCTATAGCCTTCATATGTGCTGATATAAAGTTTGATCCCCTGTCAGAAACACCCAATCAGAGTCTTCACAACCGTGGGGGCTTTAATGCTCCTCAGAGGTACAGCTTCAGGGTGCCTTGTGGCGTGGTCTACCACCACCAAGATGCATCTGAGCTGGAAGGGAAGTGGGGGGGTTCTGGAAATTGTAGATCACTGTGCTGTACACCCCGCAACCCCTGCTCCCCATGCTCAGTATTTATTACCCAATTTGATAGAATCAAATCGATCAAATGGTACTGGCGGAATTCGGTCAAATGTACCATTCGATTGTTTTGATTCGATCAAATTGGGTAATACCACAAGATGCAGCTGATCTCAATGGATGAAGACATCCATGGTAATGGTACACAACTAAAGCTAAAATGTCCTTCATGAGAGCACCAACTTTGAGAACACCTAGTCCATTATATATGGTGCCCCTCCAACAGAGGAGCCAGAACTGGCACTCTACTGCTCATTCTGTAGGTTTCTATAAATGTGAGACATGCTCCATGTGCCTGCATGCTCAGAATGTGAAATTGGTGATATTCAATGACCCTCACTCTCACCAGATTGATCACTTCATTAATTGCAAAAGTACATTTCTGGTCTATTTAATAATTTGCGTTTGCAAACTCATGTACATTGGAAACACTATGGGAGAATCCAGGACAAGAATACGTGAACACTTCAGCTTTCTCATATCCCAGGACAGCAGATACCCACTGGCTGTACATTGGCAAGAGAAGCACCAGCTCGATAACAAAAGGGACATATGCTTCATTGGCCTCGAGAAAGTCAAATGTGACACCAGAGGATTGTGTGAGCGAGAAGCTAAACTCATATGCAAATACAGAAGTGTCACCAAATGTCTTCACATGGAACAATTGCTTAATGTGTTTCTATAATTATTTGAACTCCCTCACTTGGGATATAAGCACCAGTGCACCTCTAAACTCTAACCACTTTTCATTCCTCGCTGAGTGCTCTTGCACCTCACAATGTTGGGCTATCTCCCCTAACTCTCCCTATATACTGCCCTATCCAAACCCTCCTCTGAGCCAGGACAGTCTCACACCACAGACACTGGCAGGCCATGTAACACCATGCTCTGCACGGCAGCCATGACATTCTGTTACTCACCAACCAGGATGAGGATAAGGAGGTGACCAGGACCGGTATTCGCAGGGTTTGATTGAAGAGCTCGGATGGGGCCTCCAACCGAGCCTCCTCTCTGTGAGGGAATAGATCTTTAAAATGATATGACCCCCTACTGATTAAAACAGTACAAGAGCCCGATCACCCAAAAGAGCGGGGAGAACACACCGCCACGGTTTACCAGCTGTAAAAATAAAGAAGAAGAGATGAGTTCTATAATTGCAGACCGGGGATGGATTATTTCTACCTCAAGACAATATCCCTGTCAAGACTATTCAAGGAACTATGACAATAGGTTGGAATAGGAAAGAAACACTCCTTACCACTAGTAGTGTTGGGATCAATCCAAGGTGAAACAAACGGCAGTATAAAATAATAAATGGGAATGTTAGTGAGGGTTCTAACCCAAACGGCACGAGGAGCGCACTAGTTCCGGGTTGGTGCACACTCTGCGCAGCGTCCCCCTGTGCACTTGTTGAAGAAAGGTAAACACAATTCCCAATGTCCAATATCAGACTTCATAGAAATGTCAATGAATCCCAGACGGTAATCCTGTTAGATGTGCTGTTCGGGGCTAGGAGCAAGACTTGAAAGGGTCCTGTTAACGTGCGGGCAGCAGAAGTACAAAATCGATTTGGCAAGGCAGTCCGTGAAAACAAGAAATAGGTCCTGGTACACTAACCTGGCAGTAAAGTACAAAGCAGCAGACAAGACGGTCCGTTAGGCAGGCAAAGGTCAAGAATTCCAGATTTTCAAGAAAGGACGAAGACGAAACTTCAAAGGCGTCAGCAACTTCAATCAGAAGCAGCGAGCTGAATGAAAAGACTGCATTTATCCGAAAGAGAAAGCAAAACGTCAGAGCATGGTGATTGGAGGCGCAGGGCACATGATAGTGCAGTGGAGCATCATGGTACTCGTAGTTTGTTCAATCCCTGCCGCAATCTCCATTGTGAAAGGAATGGGGGAATGAAGCGCTGCATACCATAAGGAAGGAAAACATGTTTGTGCGTACCTTTTAAAGAACAAGCCCGTCTTCTGGAGTGATGTGCACGGCGGGGTGTAACACATGCTCACCACTGGTCACACATTCCATTCCATCCCCCATACTTTCTACAAGGATCTATAGTCGGCACTGAACAGTCTGCCCGCTACTACTAGACTTACCCAGTTTATGTCCCAATCGGGTTAAGTTACTCAGAACAAGCCCACTCCTCTAAACACACTAACTATTAACAAGGACAATCCCTCCGCCTAACACTCCTTCTGTCAAACATGCATTAACTGTGCATTAAGCTTGTGTCTCTGCATGGTACATCCATGTTCAACGTGGACAAACAGAGCACCTCTCCAATTCATCTGACAGAGACCTCTCAGTCAATTCATTGGGGATGCTTGCTTGACCCAGCACCAGCCCACCTTCATTAGCAAATAGCAACCACTTTATTTGGACACCTCCATTAACAAGCAACAACCTCTGTATTTAGACATGCAGTTCACCTAGTACCCTACTGCTAACATGCAATAACATCGCACCAAAAGTGCAAATAACATGGTGTATCTAGAGCATCGTTCTAACACTATTGACAAGAGGTGAAAGACCAAAGAAATATCGAGGTTTAGTACCACAAAATGAAATATGGCAATCACGGGTTGAAAAGATACAAGTATCTTTTATTACTGTACAGTTACAAAGCAAACAGATCTGGCTCCCAACACCTCGCAGTGTGTACCAGCAGGCACAGTGAGGGGTGAGAGTGCTTGACATCTTTACACAGACCCTTTTATACAATGTCTTAAACATTGTCCATCACCTCTCCGAACGGATAAGTTACCTATTAGGGTTTGTGCCCAGTTCATATGACAAATATTACAATGTCCTAGAACAGATTTAACAAGTTTGCATGTCCATGAAGTTACAATGTTGGTGTTGATTCTCTGATCCATGGTAAGCCTTAGTTCAAGAATCGCTACAATTCCTTTCAGCAAAAGCACACGTTCTGAGTTTGTTCTTCATTGTCTCGTTGTTTATATGAGGATGAGGCTTGTGAGCGCAGACAACACTTGGATTGAAGTTCATACGAGTCACAAGGTTTCTTTGCATATAACAAACAGTCTGCTCTTGTTCAGTCTAAATATTAACAAAACTCAAAGGTTGTTGGGCTCGGCTGCAAGTTGAAAACACTGCCCACCATTTTATTTTAGAACACAAGGCAGGAGTTGAAATCAAAATGGCAGACGATTCTTAAAATGGCGGCGAAGTTGATCAAGTATCGAAAGATTTCAGACGCGGTTTTCCGTATAATGCGAATGGGTTTAGGCCAATATTCATAACAAAGCGGTATTATACAAATACAGTTTAGCAGCCCTCCTTTTGGCCCAAGCCAAGAGCATTACTCAAACATTCACTTTACTCAAAACCCCACACCTCAATGTCCGTACATCCTGAATCACTTTCTTCAGAAATATCAATCGCCATAAGTTCCTTGATAGTGATATCCTGCATTACAAAAGCATTGGCAATTTTCTTGTGTGCATGTATCTTTGGTCCTAATGTACCAATAGCTTGTGTACAACATCCTCCTAACATCAAACATATGTCAGGAAGACATTGTATACAGCAACAACAAAACAATAGAACACCAAGAACTATCATTAGGACTGAAAAGAGGTTCCAACCCCATTAACGTAGAAAGTCCCAGAACCAAGCACTAAGATTCCGGTTCCCCTCGGGGACATGTACTTCCGTACTCAAGGTATGCAGATTTTGTATTTCCTTGAATATAGTAGGGGAGGAATCAGGGATGAAAACACAGCATGCATATCCCACCAATTTACAAACCCCATCACACTCAGCTAGGATGACGTCTAACACCATCCTATTTTGAAGGGCCACTAATATAATGGCCTTTTGCTCTAGCGTCATATTGTACAGAATATCTGTGGTTCTGTTGATGGTTTTCTCCAGCACCCTTGCTAGTCTTCAAATATCCTCAGAGTACATTATTTGTCCCCAAAATGGCATAAAGGATTTTGCTACATCACCCAAGACTTGTGAAGGAGTATCACCACTCTCGCCCCGCCTTGGACAAGCTCTAGAAGCTTCAGAAGTGGTAGTCACATATACCCCTTGTAATAAGATACCCAAATAACAAGTACCGTGCCGATCTCTAGGTAACCAAGGATAAGCTTCATCGCCACAAACAAAGTAAATGAGGTCTCCTACATACAATGGTCTGTGCTTACTAGTTAGGTTTGCAATGTTGGTACAACCCTCAAATGTACCCATTGGCTGAGAACCATCCCTTTGTATACAGAAGGAAACGATGTTGGGGCTATGATTAATAGTATAGGAAGGAGGCATGGCATCCCGGTTGCCTATGGGAGTCCTCTTGAAAGAAAATAGCGACTGAAAAGGTCTAGAAAGTATATCAGAAGGCCTAATAGAAGCAACATTAAGTTTGCTCCTATTTGCAAAGAGGGAACATCCCAAAGGTGTTAGGACTCGTCTTTCGAATTCATTCAGATTAGTCGCATCGAAGTTCCCAGAAATACTGTCATTCCAACGACCAAAGAATAGTTCCCTGAATGAGGCATAGTATGCAGTAGTTAAAGGATGAGGGTGAATATACCAGCCCAACCCCTTTGCCCATGTTGTGGCAAATGTGAACAAACCCAGCAATTTGTTCTGTTTAGAACCGCATGGGTCGCATTCATGATTAATAGAAGAGTGTTATTATGATAACCCTGTCTATGTTGGGAATCCCTAGGTGGAAGAGTGCACAGATGCACTAAAAGAGGAGACACAGTGGAGATAATTTCAGTGGGTAACAAAATCTCAAGTGGACGCACCCCTTTGATATACCAAAACCCAAGGGCAATTACAATTACAAAAAGGACCAGTACTGTGATCACAAAACAATGGGTCCTCAGGGACCATGATCTCTGATGAACAGATTCTCTGTCAGCCACAACACCGGTATCTTGTTCTGCATGAGTAGATTTAGGAAAGGACATCGTTTCTCAGAGTTCATTTATATGCCTCTCCGTCAGGCTCTTTTAGTTCATCTGTCGGTGGCCCCTGACCACGTGGCCTATCTTGCTTGAAGGTAGATTGGCCGGTCCATGCCTCTTATTTATGTTTCAGTGAAAAGAGTGACAAGGGACTGGCTCAACGATGATTCCTTGTGGGTACAGCCGATGCTGTGCTGTAAGTCTAGTGCCTCAGATGCAGATCATACCTCAAAAATCCAGGCACGCGTGATCTGCGAACAGAGTATTGTCGCTTCCTGATGGAAGTGATGGAGCAGAAGCAAGATTGCTCAATGTTGAAGAAAGATCTGAAGAAGAACTTGAAAGCAAAATGGCAGTCTCCCCAGGCCCCATAGGCTCAGGAAGGATTTCCGGGAAACCCTCGGTGTCAGTTAGAACAGACTTGTGATGGGGAATAGAGCAAACAATTCCTTTCTCTTCTCCTTCATCGTGAGGCAGAGGAAAAGGTATCCTCTTGATGTGTTTATGATTTGTTATACATATCCACTTGCGACAGCCAAAAGTGGTCTTCAATGTACAATTGTGGGTGCCAGAGTGATAATTTCCACACTTTTCAAAGTTTGCTTAAATGTGTTCTTTAATTTAAAATTTTTCAAATAGGTTTGTGATCTCTCTGCAAATAGGTTTTTGTGATCTCTCTACATGTGTTTCATCCTTTTTATTCCATTCAAAAGGGATCATCAGGAGAGTATTTCTAGAAAATAAAGTATCATACATTATGGAAAAACAGTGTAGCCTTCCAAATGAATAGTTAATTATACATAAACTCAAACAAACTCAAAATTTGATTTTTTTTCAAATGACTAGTTAATTATACATAAACTCAAACAAACTCAAAATTTGAAATGTGTTCATTAGTGAAAATATAGAAAGAAAAGTGGAAAGGCGAGACAATTAGAGTTTTCATCTCAGGATTGATGACATAAAACTAGGTGGCACTCACCAGTAATATTTGTCACAAGTTTTCTGACTTTGCAATTCGCTTATTGTGATCCCTAATATTTCAAAGTTTCAATAAGGGATTCCAGTTTTAGAAAGTCTTTCAGCCTAATGGTAAAGACAAAAACAAACATTTGGGCTTGTATTAAAAATCTAGAAAAGTTCTAGATTTTAATAATGAGAAAGCTCTAGAGTTTAACAATGACAGAGCTATTTTTTGGGGGATCCAAGGGCTAAATTTGCTTACCTTAGCTCTTTAAATTCCTTGAAATAGGTGCTGAATAGGAAGGATACGCTTGTCCCTCTGATGGTGCCTTCAATTGCTGCACAATCTTCTGTGCTTTCAAAGTGTATAGATACGCTTTCTAATTGGATGTTATGACGTTATCACGCTCATGTTTTAGTGAACGCGATGACGTCATTACATTTATCGTGCTTTCTGCCATTTTCATTTCTGAATATGCGCTTTGTTTCCAGATGAATTACTTTCTTATTGCAGGCAATGCCTTATATTCACTTTCTATGCGTGCATGTTCTGTTTTTTGCCAATTTCACGCCTATTTCCTAATTTTATGGTTTCTTTTTGTGCCGCCAAATATTTTATCTTTTTCACTGTAAAATATTTGTTTGGAAGGTAATGTTTTAAATCTTCTTAATTGAAGGTGGTTCATCTAAAATAAGCTTGAACAGCGCCAATTATTTGTTATTCTTATTACCCGAGTGGCATCACCACGTTTCCATTTTAACATGTGGGATGACGTCATCTCATTGCGTACGTGGTTGATCTTATTGCCGATTTCGCGCTTATTTTCTTATTTTTTGTTTCCTTTTGTATCATGTTATATTGTGTCTATTGTTTGACATTAAATTATTTGTCTAGAGGTAATACTTCAATTTCTTTTGGACAGAAAGAGTCCTATTTTCTGGGTTGAGAATTTTTTGTGCCATATTTTCTAGAACTGAGGACTTCTCTATTGTTTATCCCCTGAGAGATATACACATAGAAGAACTTAAAGAAAGGAAAGGAAAGAAAAGAAAAGGATTTTCATAATAAGGAAAAGTAAGTTTTTGTACAGAAGCAATAATATGATACATTATACTCGAACATACATTCTTAAAATATTCACACTCTTTTAACCTTTTCTTCTTTATGGATTTCTTCCGATTACAGCCAATTGAAAAATGCATTGTCTGAGTTCAATCCAGTATCACACTTATCCATAAGGCAGATCCATTTTGATTCTCTTTGTCGTAGGATCTGTTCTTTGTTACCACCTCTTGGCAGTTCTTCAATTTTGTCCAGTCCAAATAGTTTCAATTCATCTACATTTAGTCCTTGGTGTTCCATTATACAATGTAGTGCTATGGGATATTTCAGATCCTGATTCCTTATCGCTCACAGGTGTTCAATTATTCCAGTTTTAAGTCTTCTTTTTTGCTGTTGCAATTAATTAGATGATTCACCATTCTCTTTTTTCCATTTGGTAGTTTAATCTTCTTTAAGCCATTAACCATTTGTGGACAAAGTTTACAGCTACCACATTTATATGTTCCATAGATTGGTGTTTGCTTGAACATACTCCCAATATCTTGTTTGGTTATTGATTTTAGGTGGCTAGGACCTATTTTGTTTCGCAGGGTTGGAGCCTTTCTATAACAGATCCCGGCTTATCATCAATGTATTTTGGAAGTGTTGTGTCCAATTTCAACATTTTCCAATGTTTTTTTTTAGTATTCTCCTTAACATTGGAGCATCTGATCCATAGGTGGTAATGAATTTGGTTTTAGTTGTCAATGTTCCTTTTATGGGTTTGTCTTGTAATAGATATTCACTTGCTATTTTTTTTTAGCTTTCTTGATTGATTATTTTACACTTTTTTCTTTGTATCTACTTTGTTTGAATTTGTTGCTTGTTTCGTCAATGTTTGATTCAAATGATGCTTCTGTACTGCAATGTATTTTAATCCTTAGGATTTCTTCATACAGTATATTCATTATGATGTGTTTTGGATGGTTTCTTTGTGCATGTAAAATGCTATTGCCTGCAGTTGGTTTGGTGTATAGATTTCTCAGGATCTTATTCTTGTCTGTATAGATTTCTAGGTCTAGAAATTGAATCTTGTCTTTACTGCAATTTGTTGTAAACTTCAAGTTGTGTTCATTGTTATGTAGGTGCTCAACATATGAATGGAACTCCATTAAGTTTCCTTCCCAAATCATAAAGATATCATCAATATACCAACCACAAAAAATGATATTTTTGGATTTGGTAAAGGCCTTGTGTTTCCATGCATGTTTCTCTTCGAAATAACCTATAAACAGATGAGCTTACATATGGGCAAATGTGCACCCCATTGCGGTTCCTTGTTTTTATGTATAGATTTTCTTGTTGAAGCAGAAGATATTGTTGTTAAGAGCAAAGTGCAGCGTTTCCAGTAGCATGTTATTTTTTTATTTGAATGATATTGATCTTGTTTTCAAAAAGTACTCTGATGCAGTTAGGCCTTGACCATGATTTATGTATGTATATAATGAAACAACATCCAATGTCACCATGTAATAATTGTTGTGCCACTGGATAGAATCTAGCTATTGAATTATGTGCTTTGTATTGTGTGTAAATAATGCCAGTTGCATGGTTAACATGGTTAACGGTTGTAGTGGATGTCAATGAATTGTGAGATTTTCTCCGTAATTGAACCTATTCCATTAATTATTGGTCGGAATGTCAGATATCCTTTGTATTTTAGTGGATTTTGGGGAGAAAATAGATTGTGGACATTATGGGATGTGGAACATTCACGTAACTATATTCTTCCTATCTTAGAAGACCAATGTCAAACCAGTTTTTGCTCATTTTGATCCAAGTTTGGATTAGTTCTTGGAGTGGACTATGATTTAGTATTTCATAGCAATGGTGATCATTGAGTTGTTTTGAGAATTCTCTAATGTAGTCTGATCTTTTCATGAGAACCAGTTTTCCTCCCTTGTCTGCCATCTCTGTGATTATTTCTTCATGTAAGGATAGCTTTTGAACGGCTTTCCATTCTTGAAATGATAGATTTAGCTGATTTTACTTTTGCAGGTTTCACGATAATTTCTCCTAAGATCCTCCTTTACTGCTTTGTGAAATAGGTCAATTACATTCTCTGAATTGTATGAGGGTGTAAATTTGGATTTAGGTTTAAGGGTTGTTTCTTCGGAGAGAAAGATGTCTATTTCCTGTTCCTCTATATACTGTTGTATTGTGTAGTCTTCTTCTCCAGCCAGGTTGAGTAGGTTAACTGTTTGTTCAATTAGTCCTTCTGAAAAAGGTGACAGAACGAACTGTTGTTTTATCTGGCTGGGTCTTCTGTTTTGGGTTTTTCTCAAAGTATTTTTTTTATTTCAATTTTCTACTGAATTTGTAGAGATCAAGCTGCATTTGGAAATAGTCCATTTTGTTAGTTGGACTAAAGGAAAGGCCTTTATTTAATGCTGATTTCAAGTGGTCATCTATTTCTAGATTTGAAAGATTTAGTACTAAATCTACCTTCGGTTCCCTCTCTATTTGGATCTTGTTTGCATTCCATTCCGTGTTGAGGTTTTCTTTGCCCATTTTTGTCCTCCTCTCTTACCTCTCTTCCGCTTGGTGTGGTTATCAAGGTATTTCGTTGGGACCTTGAATTGATATGTTGCTTTGTGGTGTTCAATCGTTGGCTTTTTTGGGTGTAGTCGGAGCTCCTCCAAAAAAGGGCGTCTTGGTCTGCCTCTCAGGTTGATACAGTTTCTGATATATTAGTACCTGGTTCGTTGTATGCTTCTACTCTTAAAGGGATGGTCTAGTAAAAATGTTTATTTAAAAAATAGATAGGCAACATAAAAAAAAAATACTAGCATTCTCCGTTTTAAAACTTCCTATGTAAAATTTTGAGCTATTCAAACTCAAAATTCACAAAAGCAAGCACATGGGCACATCCATTTTGTGAAATGGAGGCCCTCCTGTGCTGGCTTTTGCTTTTGCGGCACTAATGAAGGAAAAGCCAGCCAGCTGTAGTAATCAAAGGCTACCGCTGGGTGGCTTTCCCTTCATTAGTGCTGTAGATGGAGGACGGGGACCGGAGACCAGAGCAGGAAAGCTGCAGCTGAATCTCGGTAAGTGCTATTTATTTTTTTTTTAAAAAATAAGCACTAGCTGCGTTTTTTTTTCTAGGTTTTCTGGGCTGGAGGAGGCCGGAAAACTTAGAAATAAAACCGCAGCTTTAAAAACGTTGTATTTATGTTTGCAGTCACTTTTGAAGCGACCGCAAACATAAATACGTTATTGTGTTGGAAAACGCTGCGGTTTTTCTTTCCAAGTTTCTCAGGCTCCTCCGGCTCGGAAAACTTAGAAAAAAAAACACAGCTAGTGCTTATTTTTCAAAAAAAAAAATAGCACTTACCGAGATTCAGCTGCAGCTTTCCTGCTCTGGTCTCCGGTCCCCGTCCTCCGCCTACAGCACTAGTGAAGGGAAAGCCACCCAGCGGTAGCCTTTGTTTACTACAGCTGGCTGGCTTTTCCTTCATTAGTGCCGCAAAAGCAAAAGCCAGCACAGGAGGGCCTCCATTTCACAAAATGGATGCGCCCATGTGCTTGCTTTTGCGAATTTTGAGCTTGAATAGCTCAAAAGTTTACATAGGAAGTTTTAAAACGGAGAATGCTAGTATTTTTTTTTATGTTGCCTATCTGTTTTTTAAATAAACATTTTTACTAGACCATCCCTTTAATTCAATATCACTAGAGGAGTCTATGTCTGAGGAAAGTGGTGACATTTGGGGGCTTAGATTTGAAATGACTACCGGTATAGCAGTGGATGTTGCTCTCTGTGCTGATTTAAGTTCATATTTTCTTTGCAATGTGTATATTCTTTTTTGTAGGTAGTCATTTTCATCTCGGATGAATTTCTTTTGCTTTTTTATTTTTAGTTCATCCTCAAATTTAGCGAGATGCTCATCCATTATTTGATCATTTTTGTAAGTTATTTCTGGGAGGTTTGGTTTTTCTATATGTGTCTTTAGATTTTGAATTTCTTTGATTGTTTTTTTATGGGTGCAGGCTGCCTGGTTTATGATCCGAATTATCATTTCCCTAGAGTTATGTTTTAGGATGTTTTCCCAATCATTCAGGGCTTTCTTATCATCCTCCTCAAATTAGGGAAATATACCAATTCTTAAGCCTCTGAGTATCCTTCCCACTTCCATATACATTGTAAGTGTTTTCATTTCCCACCAGTTTGATAATTCTAGTTTACTAGCTTTTTCCAGTTGTTCAAACAAGTTTCACAAGGAGGTATTTGGGGGAGGAACCACAGTTTGTGATTGTTGATGCCGTAAAAAGAGTTCTTCAGCTACTGCTTCCTGGTTTTGATATTGCTTCTTCCATTTTGGGCAAAACATAGAGGGGTCCCACTGAGCTACCTTATGATGTACACACCGGAGGAGAAAGAACTAGGTCTCAGTCCATATCTATTTATAAAGCCACCTTTTTAAAAAAACAAATATAAAGCGATGGAAGGCTCAAATTTCACAAAAAATAGATCATGTATTTATTCTTTTATCGTAAATCATAAAACAGAACATTTGGTCACATTTGCAAATCTCAGCAACATAAAATATATTCTAAAAAAAGACAAATATTTCACAGTTTTCATTCATTCACAAAATTCATTATAGAGTGAGTGGTGTTAGTAATACATGGCTGACTTTAGAATAGCCCATTTATGTTTGCTTAAATATACAATCCCCATCTATGTCATGTCAACATGAGTAGATCTGTTTCCAGCCGTAGTATTTAGTTTGCAACACGAGTATCCCTTGTTCTTGAATTGGTTAGTTGTGTATATAAGTCTTTCCTCAGGACACATCAAACCCTCATCTTGGAGGTTATCAAGTATTACAAGTAATATTGCAGATTTGTCTTTGACAATCTATAAATATAGAAAAATACATATAAATATATAGAAGCACGAGCCTATCATTATTTACAATACTTATTATCATAGAGTGGACAAGGCCATATTTTCAACCTCTCAAGCTCTTTAGGTGGGCATCATATAATTTTTGCATTTTGTTATATTATGCTGATTTAAATAGTTACAAAAAAATTCTTCTTGCAATTAAATTCAAATTAATACCTTACGATATGATTGGGTCTTGTATTTCACCCTTTATTCATTTAAAAGTCTGATGTTTTCTTATAATCTTCATTGATAGATGTCATTTGCTAATTGTGTATTCTTTGCATTAGCTGGACAGTATGGAAAATAAAAGCATACCTTGTTAGCTTATTAATGGGTCATATATTCATTCAGCATTCAATATATCTCATGATGTTTCTTAAAGGACCCGTATTTCCAACAGAATATTTTTTAAAGTCTGTATAGGGATGACAAAGCACTTACAAATGTGCGTCTATTTAGATCAATGGTGTCAGGCTTTATATTATTTAAACACAAGGGCAGTTACATAAATGTTGTGGCCTACCTGGTATGGCCGCTGTGGCGCATCTGTGATTTAATCTCTCAAAAGACAGGCACTTCCCCGTATTGTTCGCAGAGAAACCGCGATACGTGGAAGCTGCTCTGTAGATAGAAGAAAGACACAGCTGGGTGCGCAAACCGGATTAGTTTCCTTCCGCACATATGGGGGTAAAACAATTCATGAATGTTATATCACTTATTTATCTGTTTCTTTCACTTGCTGCACTCAAAGATATCTGAATTCTACAGAGACCCACAGCGATCGAGAAATGTGGAACGAACAGCGTTGTTGATCGAATTCTAGACGCCGCGCACAGCGATTGCGCTGTGTACGTAGTCTTGTGATGTGGGCGAGACTAGCTGAACGACACGGACCACTTAGTGTCCCTTTTAGACTGCCATCTTGGAGGAATTGCATAATGCTATCCCATGCAATGTATGCGTTTAGTGTTAGATGCCAATACAAAAGCCAAATGAGCAGAATGGACAAAGTGTGTTTATTTCAGACATCATAAATAATTTAAACGCAGATATAATCTCAGGATTCTGAAGGATTTTTAAACTATTATTAATGTTTAGGCAGAGTCACCTATCTAATATATTCTTGTTTCTAAGCTATGATCGGTCTATATAATTATTTCTGTAAGAAAAGGCCCCATTCAATATATAGATATAAGCCATGTTTTACTGAGTCTAAATTATATATATATCAATTTTTGCTCCAGTCTGAGTAATTTTAGATCTAGCGGCCGTACTAAGTAGGCCACAACATTTATGTAACTGCCCTTGTGTTTAAATAATATAAAGCCTGACACCGTCCATTTAACTAGACGCACATTTTTATGTGCTTTGCCATCCCTATACAGACTTTGAAAAATATTCTGTTGGAAATATGGGTCCTTTAAGAAACATCATGAGATATATCGAATGCCGAATGAATATATGACCCATTATTAAGCTAACAAGGTATGATTTTAGTGTCCATACTGTCCAGCTAATGCATAGAATACAAAATTAGCAAATGACATCTATCAAAGAAGATTATTAGAAAAAATCAGGCTTTTACAAGACCCAATCATATCGTAAGGTATTAAGTTGAATTTAATTGCAAGAAGAATTTTTTTGTAACTATTTAAATCAGCATAATATAACAAAATGCAAAAAATTATATGATGCCCACCTAAACAGCTTGAGAGGTTGAAAATATGGCCTTGTCCACTCTATGATAATAAGTATTATAAATAATTATAGGGTCGTGCTTCTATATATTTATATGTATTTTTCTATTTTTTATAGATTGTCAAAGACAAATCGCCAATAGTACTTGTAATACTCGATAACCTCCAAGATGAGTGTTTGATGTGTCCTGAGGAAAGCCTTAAATACACGACTAACCAATTCAAGAACAAGGGATACTCGTGTTGCAAACTAAATACTAAGGGTGGAAACAGATATACTCATGTCGACGAGACGTAGATGGGGACTGTATATTTAAGCAAACATGAATTGGCTAGTCTAAAGTCACCCATGTGTTACTAACATCACTCACTCTATAATGAATTTTGTGAATGAATGAAAACTGTGAAATATTTGTCTTTTTTTAGAATATATTTTATGTTTCTGAGATTAGCAAATGTGACCAAATGGTCTGTTTTATGATTTACGATAAAAGAATAAATACATTATCTATTTTTTTGTGAAATTTGAGCCTTCCATCCATTTATATTTGTTTTAAAAAAAGATGGCTTTATAAATAGATGTGGACTGAGACCTAGTTCTGTCTCCGGTATGTACATCGAAAGGTAGGTCTGTGGGACCCCTCTATGTTTTGCTATATTTGAGTCCTCTTCCCACAAGCCCCTTATATAAAAGAGGACATATTCTGCTTCAGTGCGCTTACTGATTTTTTCACTTCTTCCATTTTGGTCCTGCTGTATTTGTAGTAGGGCAATTCTAAATGCTGTTCGAATTCAACCTAAGATGTCCTTTGAACATAGTGAAAACACAAATTTGGCAACTTTAACAGGACCTAATTCTTTGGGAGAATTCTAATTTATAGCCTTTAATTATTAAGTCTGGTTGTTAGCTGTGGTATTGTATCTTTACCTTAATTGCCAAAGATAGAATATAAGAGTTTATGATTAGTCATACATATCCACTTGCGACAGCCAAAAGTGGTCTTAAATGTACAATCGTGAGCACCAGCGTAATAATTTCCACACTTTTAAATGTGTTCTTTAATTTTTAATTTTGTAAATAGGTTTGTGATCTCTCTGCATATAGGTTTGTGATCTCTCTACACATGATTCAGCCTTTTTATTCCATTCAAAAGGTATCATCAGGAGAGTATTTCTAGAAAATAAAGTATCATACATTATGGAAAAACAGTATAGCCTTCCAAATGAATATCTAACTATACATAAACTCAAACAAACTCAAAATTTGACATTTTTTCAAATGAATAGTTAATTATACATAAACCCAAACAAACTCAAATTTGAAATGTTTCATTGGTGAAAAAAAAGAGAGAAAAGTGGAAAGGCGAGACAACTGGATTTTTTAATCTCAAGATTGATAACATAAATCTAGGTGGCACTCACCAGTAATATTTGTCACATGTTTTCTCACTTTGCAATTCGCTTATTGTTATCCCTATTATTTCAAAGTTTCAAAAAGGGATTCCAGTTTAAGAACGTGTTTAAGCCTAATGGAAAAGACAAAAACAAACATTTGGGCTTGTATTAAAAATATAGAAAAAGTTCTAGATTTTAGTAATGAGAAAGCTTGAGAAAGCTTTAGAGTTTACCAATGAGAGAGCTATTTTTGGGGGGATCCAAAGGCTAAATTTGCTTACCATAGCTCTTTAAATTCCTTGAAATAGATGCTGAATAGGAAGGGTACGCTTGTCCCTCCGATGGCGCCTTCAATTGGTGCACAATCATCTGTGCTTTCAAAGCGTATATATACGCTTTCTAATTGGACGTTATAACGTCATCACGCTCACGTTTTAGGGAACGCAATGACATCATTGTGTTTTGCGTACTTTCAGCCATTTTCATTTTCATTTCTTGATGTGTGTTGCATGAATCCAGTGTTGTTTTCTGTCTTCTCGTAAAGCAGTCTGTGTGGCAAGGAGGACTTGGAATGGTCATCTCCAGCGAGGTGCGAGACAAGATGCTCTTTCAAATGACTTAGTGAGCACCCAGTCGCCGGGTCGGAGTCGATGACCTGGCCCCTCTTATTTTACTGATAGGGATTATCATCTGTTGATAAATCAAATACAAGTTTTGAGTTAACTGGTCAAAGTACTCAGAAAGGAGCAAATGCTCTACATCTTTCAATTGCTTAGGCTTATGTATATTCCAAATATTGTCTGGTCTCCCTTTGATTATCTCATAGGGAGAGACTCCAGTTTTCATTTGTGGGGTTGTCCACATGGACATTAGAGCTATCGGTAAAGCATCTGGCCATTTCAAATTGCTACTGGCACAGATTTTTGCCAACTTATTCTTCAATATACCATTGTGGCGTTCTACAGGTCTGGCACTCTGAGCGTGTCTGGCTAAATGGAATCATTTATTGATCTGTAATCCTGCGCATGTTTGCATAATAACAGCAGTGATAATATGTGGCCCATTTTCCGACCAAATGACCCTGGGCAAACCAAACCTAGGAAAATATTCCTTCAGCATGGTTTTTGTCGTTGTTATTGCTTTTACATCTTTTAAAGGCAAGGCTTCAACCCATTTGCTGAAAGCACAAATAACTACCATAACATATTTGTAATTCTGACAACGCTCCATTTCAATGTAATCGAAGTGTATGACCTCAAAAGGCACAGAGGGGGGACCAAAACTACCCTTCTGTGTCGATGTTCCCTTTCCCACATTATGCTATAAGCATACCAAGCAACTTTGGACCAAATGCTGAGCAGTTTTCTGGATATTTACATTCAACCAAACAGGTTCTAACAATTTACAAATCTTTCCAGCACATATATGAGATGGACAATGAGCCATCATAACCATAGCGGTGACATAAGCGTCGGGTAGCATCAATCTTTTCTTGGCATTATCCTCCCAACAACCTTCATTGTCTAAACTTGCTAAACCCTCAGCCCATTGCCTAAACTCTTCTGGAGTGGCATCAGCCTGAATGTATTTTATACAATCAATTCCTACATCTATTACACAAGTGTTGGTGACTTCTCTTGTTGTATACGTCTCAGAATGCAAATCGGTGGAAGTTTGTTTGGCTATCCTGTCAGCAAAAGTGTTTCCTCTCCCACATCATCTGTTACTTTCTGGTGTGCTGTGCACTTCATTATTGCTAGTTGAATAGGAAGTGCAAGTGCTGTGAGAAGCCGAACTATCAAAGTGCCTTGTTGAATCTTAGTTCCATGCGAGGTCAAGAAACCTCTCTCTGCCCATAATCTACTGAAGTTGTGAACCACCCCAAAGGCATACCGGCTGTCTGTAAATATAATCATTCTTAGCCCTTCAGAAAGTTCACAAGCTCGAGTCAATGCAATAATCTCTGCGTCCTGCGCAGAGTTATGCGGAATTCTTTTGGTCTCCACAATAGGGCTTAATGTAGTGATGGCAAGAAGTTTGAAACAGGAGCCATCACAAAACAGCTCCCCTTGTGGATCTTTTAACAGTGTATCAGTTAGGTCAATCCTGTCTTTAGTTTCTTGCTCTGTGGTATAGAGGAAGTCATGTGACATCTTGTCACTGCAAGCAAGTTCTTGCGGAAGAGGCAATAGTTTGGCCGGATTTAATGCACAACATCTCTTAGTTTGGATATGCGGTGCAAATAGAATCAGTTCGTATCTTGTTAATCGTGCAGATGTGAGATGTTGTGTTTGTGTTCTGTTTAATAGAACATCTACAGAGTGAGATACCATCACAGTTAAGGAATGACCCATAACCATACCCTCACTCTGCTTTATAGATGCAGCGGCAGCAGCAACAGCTCTCAAACATCTCGGCAAAGCGCATGCAACAGTGTCAAGCGTGGAGGAAAAATAACCACACAGTCTATTTTTCTCTCCGTGTTCCTGCATCAACACAGCCAAAGCACATCCATCACATTCATACACATACAATACAAAGGCCTTATCATAATTTGGTGTTCCCAAAAACGGTGCTGAACACAATGCAGCTTTGAGCAGATCAAAAGCTTTCTGGAAATCTGAGTTCCACGATGAAGGCAAAGAAATGCCCTTCTTTGTCAATGCCAACATTGGTTTTATCATTAATTAGAAATTAGGGATCTACTGTCTACAATACAAAGCCATGCCCATTAAAGCTATGACCTGTTTCTGTGTATTTGGGACAGATATGCTATAGATGCTTTTTTAATCTGTTCAGGTGTCAGTCTTCTTACCTCCTTTGACAGGAGATAGCCTAAATAGGCGAGCTCCTGTCGACAATACTGAAACTTTTTCAATGAAGCCTTGCCTTATGCCCATATTCTGCTAGATGAATAAGCAGCAACACAGTGCCCTCCTTGCAAGCAACCTCTGAGTCTGCAGCTAAAAGAAGATCGTCAACATATTGCAACAACGTACAAGTGGAAGGCAACTCAAGTGTATCGAGCTGTTCTTTCAGAGCTCTACTATAAATGCTTAGACTCTGTGTACCCTTGCGGCTAACGAGTGAACGTAAAAGAGCATCCCCCTAGGGTGAATGTGAACAAATATCTACTGTCAACATGTACGGGAATACTAAAGAAAAATCAGAAACTATACTCTTTACAGCTTGCTCACCGTCAACTGAAATCGTATACTGTGGAATACGTCATAGTTTAACAGCTGTTTTCAACACAATTGTAGCAGGTTCAATATGCAAAATACCAATGTCATTATAAACAAGCACCCATAAACATTCCACAACTTTATTCAATTGAGTCGGTAAAGGCCTCGACAAGAATTGTGGAACAGAATTTCGCTGAGGTGAAATCGTCAACTGCAGTTCATTCAGAGAACAATACATTACTGCATTTAATTATTTCAACAGATTCAATCCCAACAAATTTTCGACACAATTCGACGTCAAAATAAATGGACAGGAATCGGTGAATGTCCCCAATGAAATCGGTACCAGCTGAGAGACCGCACTCAACACTGCCGTTCCAGAGAACCCAACAGAAATGTTGTTCTGCTCTGACAGTAGAATATCTGGAACCCATGAATTATCCACAGAACACTTCTGTGCTTCTGTATCTATCAAAAATAGATGTTTCCTATTCCCCACCTTCATTTTTACATAGGGCCCTTTCTGATCTATGGGAATAGGTACTGGTTCCAGACTCTGCTTCGGGGCTGTCCTAACGGAACAGTACATCATCAAATGCAAGATCCTCAGAAAGAAAGACAGCCAAAGGATTATCAAAAATGTTCCTATTATCAACACTATTTTACTGGCTATCCTGTGAAAAGGACTGTTGGTTCTGAGTGAACTGACTTCTGCCAGGATCCCCTATACCAGGACGGCCTCTGGGTCATCTACCCATGGTAACATATGTGTTATTGAATCTCTGCTGAAGGATCGGGCATTGTGCTCGCCAATTACCTTATTGTGGGGTAAACTGTCCTCTAAACTGTGTACTCCCACCTCTAGTCCCTCTCACTATTTGCTGCAACAATATGTTTGTCTTCAGGTCTCCTTCTTCTTTTCTATCCTCTCTTTTTTCATTATTGACCCTATTTTCATAATACTGATCCATGTGCAATACTTCATACTGTGGTTTAGCTTTCCAGGCGCTTTTGGAAGTCATAATTTGTGATTGCATATCAGGCAACAATCCATGCAGAAATGTGTCCACAAACAACCTTTTTCCTGACTCAGTACTTAAATCTTGACCGCTAAAATTTGAAAACACTTATTCGAACCTATGAAAAAATTCAGTAGCGCCCTCAGATTCCCCTGGATGCAAGCAGTAAGCTTGTCCCAAACTATTCTTCTTTCTGGAACTAAAGTCTTCAATTTAGTTACTATTCTGTCTGGCAGTGTCAATATCACCTCTTACGGTTTCTCACCAGCCTTCCTTTCTCCATCTATCTGTACCAAGTTAACCCATGTGTCACCCAATCCTGCCAAATCATCTACAGTTCTAGGGGTCGATTCATGGAATTAATGTGCACCGAAAATTCCCGCGCAGAGGTTCCAAAAAGTGCGATTCGCAGTAAAAGTGCGAAAATCGCAATGCAAGTGCGAAAATCGCAGGGAAACCAGCGCACATCGATTCATGGAAGTCCGTGCACGAGAAAAACATTGGATGTGCGCTGAAAAAGTGCGCCGCGCACGCCGGCGCACAGGTCATCCAACAGCGTGCGCCACGGCCACTGCGAAATCGCACATAGCGCGCGCACATTACAAAAGTAGGCGGAACACGGGGTGTAACACTCGGAATGGGAAACAACGCGTGAAAATATGGGCGTCACGGGGGAAGTACAGGAGGCAAGTGCGCGGAACGCCCACACGCTCGCCTACAACCCGTAGTCATGGAATCGAATAGGGCAAACCAGCGCACGGTCAAAGAGGCGCACAGGGCCAAACAAGTACACCACAAGAAAGCAGGCGGTAGCGTCCCTGCGCCTGAAAAAAATGTGCGCCAAAATGTGTGCTAACAAAAAGCTCCAATATACAGCCATGATGAATGGTCCATACAGTGGCCCTCTAGGACAAATGAGGTGCAAAGGGGTACCGACAAACACGGACGCCCGCTGTGTGAAAAATAGCGTGTGCGTGTGTCCCTGGGTGCGCGGGAAGTTACACACGCGATTGGCCTGGGTACGTGTACTTCGGGGTGCGCGGGAAGTTCCACACGCGATTGGCCTGGGTACGTGTACTTCGGGGTGAGCGGGAATTTCCACACGCGATTAGCCTGGGTACGTGTACTACGGGATGAGCGGGAAGTTCCACACGCGATTAGCCTGGGTACGTTGTGTTTCGGGGTGCGCGGGAAGTTCCACATGCGATTGGCCTGGGTACGTGTACTTCGGGAGGCGCGGGAAGTTCCACACGCGATTGGCCTGGGTACGTGTATTCCGAGGTGCGCGGGAAGATTCACACGCGATTTCAGCAGGGTACATGTATTTCGGTGGTGCACGGGAATGCTATACGTGATTTGGCCATGTGGAACCTCCCAGGTGTTCCCTCTACACCCTACACGGCCCCTGCATGCAGCCCACACCACAGGGGACTACCCTGCACCCCTGCTCATGTCCCACAGGCAACCCATCCATCATGGCCATGCCCCCCAGCCAACCCACATGTCACCTTGCACTACTGATCACCAACACATGTCTCCCAGCACCCCCACCCCCCAGCATCCAGGGGCACCCTCCACCAGGCCCCCACACATGCCTCCCACGAACCCCACCCCCAAGCAGTGCAGGGCACTCTCCACCAGGCCCCCACTCATGTCTCCCTGCACCCCCACCCCCCAGAAGTGCAGGAGCAGCCTCCACCAGGCCCCCACTCATGTCTCCCTGCACCCCCACCCCCCAGCAGTGCAGGGGCAGCCTCCAACAGGCCCCCACTCATGTCCCCCTGCACCCCCACCCCCCAGCATCCAGGGGCACCCTCCACAAGGCCCCCACTCATGTCTCCCACCACCCCCACCCACCAGCAGTGCAGGGGCAGCCTCCACCAGGCCCCCACTCATGTCTACCACCACCCCACCCCCCATCATCCAGGGGCACCCTCCACAAGGCCCCCACTCATGTCTCCCTGCACCCCCACCCCCCAGAAGTGCAGGAGCAGCCTCCACCAGGCCCCCACTCATGTCTCCCTGCACCCCCACCCCTCAGCAGTGCAGGGGCAGCCTCCAAGAGGCCCCCACTCATGTCCCCCTGCACCCCCACCCCCCAGCATCCAGGGGCACCCTCCACCAGGCCCCCACACATGTCCTCCTGCACCCCCACCCCACAGCATCCAGGGGCAGCCTCCACCAGGCCCCCACTCATGTCTCCCACCACCCCCACCCCCCAGCATCCAGGGGCACCCTCCACCAGGCCCCCACTCATGTCTCCCTGCACCCCCACCCCCCGGCAGTGCAGGGGCAGCCTCCACCAGGCCCCCACTCATGTCTACCACCACCCCCACCCCCCAGTATCCAGGGCCACCCTCCACCAGGCCCCCACACATGTCTCCCATCACCCCCACCCCCCAGCAGTGCAGGGGCACCTTCCACCAGGCCCCCACTCATGTCTCTCATCACCCCCACCCCCAGCAGTGCAGGGGCAGCCTCCACCAGGCCCCCACTCATGTCTATCACCACCCCCACCCCCCAGCATCCAGGGGCACCCTCCACCAGGCCCCCACTCATGTCCAACTCATGTCTCCCTGCACCCCCACCCCCAGCAGTGCAGGGGCAGCCTCCACCAGGCCCCCACTCATGCCTATCACCACACCCAACCCCCAGCATCCAGGGGCACCCTCCACCAGGCCCCCACTCATGTCCAACTCATGTCTCCCTGCACCCCCACCCCCCAGCAGTGCAGGGGCATCCTCCACCAGGCCCCCACTCATGTCTAGCACCACCCCCACCCCCAGCATCCAGGGGCACCCTCCACCAGGCCCCCACTCATGTCTCCCATCACCCCCACCCCCAGCATCCAGGGTCACCCTCCGCCAGGCCTCCACTCATGTCTCCCTGCACCCCCACCCCCAGCAGTGTATGAGCAGGCCCCCACACATATCTCCCACCACCCCCACCCCCCAGCATCCAGGGGCACCCTCCACCAGGCCCTCACTCATGTCCAACTCATGTCTCCCTGCACCCCCACCCCCCAGCAGTGCAGGGGCAGCCTCCACCCGGCCTCCACTCATGTCTACCACCACCCCCACCCCCCAGCATCCAGGGGCACCCTCCACCAGGCCCCCACTCATGTCTCCCATCACCCCCACACCCAGCATCCAGGGGCACCCTCCACCAGGCCCCCACTCATGTCTCCCTGCACCCCCACCCCTCAGCAGTGCAGGGGCAGCCTCCACCAGGCCCCCACTCATGTCTACCACCACCCCCACCCCCCAGCATCCAGGGGCACCCTCCACCAGGCCCCCACTCATGTCTCCCATCACCCCCACCCCCCAGCATCCAGGGGCACCCTCCACCAGGCCCCCACTCATGTCTCCCTGCACCACCACCCCCCAGCAGTGCAGGGGCAGCCTCCACCAGGCCCCCACTCATGTCTCCCACCACCCCCACCCCCCAGCATCCAGGGGCAACCTCCACCAGGCCCCCACTCATGTCCAACTCATGGCTCTCTGCACCCCCACCCCCCAGCAGTGCAGGGGCAGCCTCCACCAGGCCCCCACTCATGTCCCCCTGCACCCCCACCCCCCAGCATCCAGGGGCACCCTCCACCAGGCCCCCACTCATGTCCAACTCATGTCTCCCTGCACCCCCACCCCCCAGCAGTGCAGGGGCAGCCTCCACCAGGCCCCCACTCATGTCTACCACCACCCCCAACCCCCAGCATCCAGGGGCACCCTCCATCAGGCCCCCACTCATGTCCAACTCATGTCTCCCTGCACCTCCACCCCCCAGCAGTGCAGGGGCAGCCTCCACCAGGCCCCCACTCATGTCTACCACCACCCCCACCCCCCAGCATCCAGGGGCACCCTCCAGCAGGCCCCCACTCATGTCTCCCATCACCCCCACCCCCCAGCTCCCTGGGGCACCTTCCACCAGGCCCCCACTCATGTCTCCATGCACCCCCACCCCCATGCATCCAGGGGCACCCTCCACCAGGCCCCCACTCATGTCTACCACCACCCCACCCCCCCAGCATCCAGGGGCACCCTCCACCAGGCCCCCACTCATGTCTCCCACCCAACCCACCCCCCAGCAGAGCAGGGGCAGCCTCCACCAGGCCCCCACTCATGTCCCCCTGCACCCTCTCCCCCCAGCATCCAGGGGCACCCTCCACCAGGCCCCCACTCATGTCTTCCATCACCCCCACCCCCCAGCATCCAGTTGTACCCATCAACCAGGCCCCCACTCATATCTCCCTGCCCCCCCCCCCCCAGCAGTGCAGGGGCAGCCACCACCAGGCCCCCACTCATGTCTCCCACCACCCCCACCCCTAGCATCCAGGGGCACCCTTCACCAGGCCCCCACTCATGTCCAACTCATGTCTCCCTGCACCCCCACCCCCCAGCTTTGCAGGGGCAGCCTCCACCAGGCCCCCACTCATGTCTACCACCACCCCCACCCCCCCAGCATCCAGGGGCACCCTCCACCTGGCCCCCACTCATGTCTCCCATCACCCCCACCCCCCAGCAGTGCAGGGGTAGCCTCCACCAGGCCCCCACTCATGTCTCCCATCACCCTCACCCCCCAGCATCAAGGGGCACCCTCCACCAGGCCCCCACTCATGTCTCCCACCACCCCCACCCCCCAGCAGTGCAGAGGCAGCCTCCACCAGACCCCACTCATGTCCCCCTGCACCCCCACCACCCAGCAGTGCAGGGGCAGCCTCCACCAGGCCCCCACTCATGTCTCCCACCACCCCCACCCCCCAGCCGTGCAATTTGCCTGGGTATGTGTATTCCTGGGGTGCGCGGGTAGTCTCCCATGCGATACCATCAGGGTACATGTATTATGCTCTCAGAAACACAAGAATGAACGTATGCGTGTCACACGCAGCCTAGAATGACCTCTGAAGGGGTATGTGACACACGGGGGCAAGCACAGATGTTAAATACGTGCGCGACTCACCGTCTGCCAGGAACAAAAGCGTGAAAAATATGCACGTGTGCGCGTTGGCAACACCCCCGCCAAAAGAAGAATTGTACGCTGTCTGAGGAGACAGGACAACAGTAGAAGGGAACGCTGTTTGAGGAAACAGGCCCAGGAAAAAGAGGAAAAGAGAAAAAGCTGTCAGAGGTAACAGGGAGTACGAACTTGAAACGCCGTGAAGTAAATCGCGTGTGAACCGACAAGAAGTACAGATTTCACCCACTCGCTTTCCACGAAAAGCACGTACAAGGAAATGGCATTCTACACGTACCTTTTATACACACGTCACAGACGCGCATACGCGATGAGGCCGTTTCCACCAATTACACGCTTTGACACTCGGACGTGTATCTTTTTTTTTACACGCGCCATTCTCTACGGCCATGCGCGTGACGTCATAGCTGCGCATGGGGGACTTTGGGCCAATGAAATCGCGTATGCGTTCAGACGCGCTTACGCGGTAAGGGCCTTTCCTCGAATTACACGCAGACGTGCAAGCTGGCCATGCGTATGCACACGGAAGACCACGCTCCTGCCCAGAAAGCCAATTTACTGCCCCCCAGAGCCCCGAGCACGCTCCCACCTGCCATCTGCTGCTGCCTGACTGCCTGCTGCTCACGTGCCCTTCCATTTGCTGCCTGCACATCAGCCAGGGGTGCTGTTGCTGTGACCACCCCTGCTGGAACCGAAGACTCCCGACTGGGATTCCATCGCTCCACAGCCCAGCCCCAGGACCCAGTTGCCCACCCACTCCTGCCTCTGGGGTTGTCATGTCGGGCACTGCAACATCTGGCACCACTGACAACCCCCGTCCAGAGAGGCAGAAGGGCACCAGCTTCAGTGCCAGGGAAGTTGGTGTCCTGGTGGAGCAAGTCCTGGGGCAGTATGATGCCCTCTACAGAAGTGTGCGCGCCGACAAGGAAGGACGGACTCAGATCTGGACGGACATCGTGACTGCCATCAACGCGGAGGGGGTGGCAGTCCGCGACTACCAACATGTCAAGAAGCGCTGGGAGGACTTCAGGTCCAGGACCCTGAACAAGGCCCAGCGCCTCTTGACGGCAGCGGATGGTAAGGGGCGCCGGGGCCACTTGTCGGAAGATCAGATGAGGGTCCTGGAACACATATCCCCAGCGCTCCACGTCCAGGTCCTTGAGTGGCAGACCTGTCTGGAGTCGAGCAGTAAGTGTACATGCATCATGATTGTAAGATGTGCGTGTGGTGATGTGCCAGTAGTGTGCCGGTTGCACATCTGTTTGTATGGGGCCGAGTATGGGTGGGGGTGTACAGGGCCATGAGGCTAACACATGCGAGGGATGTCATGTGTGAGACATGGATGGTGCTTGTGTGTGTAGGCTTGCATGCCAAATGCAGTTATGTGGGCACACATGCTTGGATGAATGTGTATGTAAGTAGGCATGTTCGTGATGTCACGCATGTATGTTGTTTTCAGCTGCATGTGTACATGTGCATGTGTGTGTATTTGACAAGGGTGCAACAGTGATGCAACATGGATGCATGTGACAGCGGGATGTGGAAGCCTGATTGGCAGATGTGACATGGATGCCCATCGGAACACTGCGACAGTTGGCTGAGGTGTACACATGCATGCAAGTGTGGTGGTGTGCGTGCATGTGTAGTGCACTCCCTGTGTTGCATGTGATGTCTGGCTCACCTTTGCCCGCTCATGCTGTTGTATGTGTATGGATGGTGCTGGCAGTTGCGATGTGGCTGTGCTATGGTTCATGTGTGCAAGTTGAAATGACATGTGAGTTGCCAATTGTGATGCCATGTCTGAGGTTTGCCAATGCCACTCATGTGCAACTGTCATGTGTGTATGTGTCCATTGTACAGTGCCCTGATGCCTGTGTTTTATTTCTCCCAGTCTGCAGCGTCAACTGATGAAGAGGGCGGAGAAGGTGCTGTGGAGCACAGCGGCAGGGAACGCACCGCCAGCCGGAGACGCAAGGCCCGGCTCCCCTCCCAGGTTGTGATCTCGTCGGGGAGTGAGGAGTCCGGTGCCGCATCCCAGGCCACAGCTGCCGGGGGGAGGTCCAAGAGGCGGAGGTCGGAGTTGGACTCCTCGGCAGCAGAAGGGGCAGCTGGGACCCCACAGGGCCCAACGGGGGAAGATGGCACGGAGTCATCCAGGTTGGTGGGGGGTTTGGTGGAGGAGGAGGCCGTGCAAGCAACAGAGACGGGGTCTGGAGGTAGGGATTCCACTGGTGCTAGTGGTGCAGTGCAGGACCAGGAACAGGATGCAGCACAGGTCGCCGCGGAGGTGCCTGTGTGCAATCCTGTCCCTGATCCTGTCACTGCATCATCTTGCACCAGCAGGGATGCCTATGTCCAGACCCGTTTTCAGGCAGGGGATGAGCTCACGAAAACTGGCCTTCCTCTGCCTGCGGACATGGCTATCCGGGTCCGGGTTGAGCCTGTCCTGACTGGTGTGGCGTTCGTCAACGGGCCATGCGAGGTGACCTGCAGTCTTTTCATGCGGATACTGCACGTCATCTCGAATGGCTCGTTGACCGCGTCAGCCTACTGGGACAGGTCACCCAGGCCGGATTCCTCCGTTTGATGGGGCTTGCTCAGACCCTCTCCTGAACTGAACTCCCTATGCGCCAGTCGTCCTCCGTGCCATCTTCCCACCCATCAGTCACCTGGGTGCCCTGTGGAACTGCCTCTGACGGTGCGGCCAGGCTGGTGGAGGAGGCATCCCTGCCACAGTCGGGAGTCGGACGTCCAGCAGGGGTGGCCACATCAACGACTGCACCCAAGCCAGCGGAGGATGTGCAGGCAGCAGGAGGCAGTGCACGGGCAGAGGCGCATAAGCAGCAATGTGGTGGGAGACATGATGGCTCAGGGCCTTCGACATCGGAGTGGCAGGCATCGGCCGGAGGGCAGGAGGACCCAGGACGGGAAGTGTCTTCCATGTGGCAGCACTTGGGCCACGCCATAGATGCGGAGCGGCAGCTGGCGGAAGAGGCGCGGTTCACGATGGTCAGGGCGGAGAACTCCATGCGGAGGGCCGTGAGGCGGGCCAAGTGCCTCGAGGCAATCCGCAGGGAGTTTGGGGTGAACATGTGGATGGCCCTGCGGACCCTCGGGGCCATGGAGGAGGACCGCCTCCGGGACATTGAGCAGGAGTTCGATGATGCCCTGGCCCGGAACATCCCGAAGTGAGCCGTCGGACTAGCCCGCTGCCCTTGTAAATAGTTCTGTAGTTAGTGTTAGGTTTCCTTTGGTTTTGCATTTTTTTTTTACCTTTTGGACAATGGGCCACATTTTTGTATATAATTTTTTTTTTAGGTAGTGTTATTAGATAGGTTTAATTTCTTCGGTTGGGATCATGGACCCTGGATTGTTTATCTGTATATAGTTGACTTTTGGATTTTCAATTTTTTTTATGATTTCCCCATGGAGCAATGGTTTTCGATTTTAATTTTCCATTGGATTTACTTTTGTGGACTGTGACATTGGACACCTTTCCTTTGCATTATGATTTGTGGTTTTGCATTATTTCACGGACATGCTGTTTTTTTTTTTTAATTTCCATTATTGTTTGTTTATTTTTGATTCAATTTATGTTGCTTTTAATACATATTGTTTCTTCAAAGTTCAATGTGTAGTATCATCTCATTGGTTTCACGCATATCATGATATGGGTTTTGACATTCACTGACACCCATTGGGTGTATGTGAGGGACATGTGTTCATTTCCAAACTTGCAATTGGGGTTCTATCATGTTTTTGCCATTTCTAAGTGGGTGGATGCAATACTCAGGTGGGTGTTTGGCATTTGGAGGCTGACCATAAGGGCCAGGGATCTACATTGTGGTGACATGTTGGCTGGGGGACATGAGTGGGGGCCTGGTGGAGGGTGCCCCTGCACTGCTGGGGGGTGGGGGTGCAGGGAGACATGAGTTGGACATGAGTGGGGGCCTGGTGGAGGCTGCCCCTGCACTGCTGGGGGGTGGGGGTGCAGGGAGACATGAGTTGGACATGAGTGGGGGCCTGGTGGAGGGTGCCCCTGCACTGCTGGGGGGTGGGGGTGCAGGGAGACATGAGTTGGACATGAGTGGGGGCCTGGTGGAGGCTGCCCTGCACTGCTGGGGGGTGGGAGTGCAGGGAGACATGAGTTGGACATGAGTGGGGACTGTTGGAGGGTGCCCCTGGATGCTGGGGGGTGGGGGTGCAGGGGGACATGAGTGGGGGCCTGGTGGAGGCTGCACCTGCACTGCTGCGGGGTGGGGGTGGTGGGAGACATGAGTGGGGGCCTGGTGGAGCCTGCCCCTGGATGCTGGGGGGTGGGGGTGCAGGGGGACATGAGTGGGGGCCTGGTGGAGGCTGCCCCTGCACTGCTGGGGGTGGGGGTGCAGGGAAACATGAGTTGGACATGGGTGGGGGCCTGGTGGAGGGTGCCACTGGATGCTGGGGGGTGGGGGTGCAGGGGGACATGGGTGGGGGCCTGGTGGAGGCTGCCCCTGCACTGCTGGGGGGTGGGGGTGATGGGAGACATGAGTGGGGGCCAGTTGGAGGGTGCCCCTGGATGCTGGGAGGTGGGGGTGGTGGTAGACATGGTTGTGGGGGCCTGGTGGAGACTGCCCCTGCACTGCTGGGGGGTGGGGGTGGTGGGAGAAATGTGTGGGGACCTGGTGGAGGGTGCCCTGCACTTCTGGGGGGTGGGGGGTAATGGGAGACATGAGTGGGGGCCTGGTGGAAGCTGCACCTGCACTGCTGGGGGGTGGGGGTGATGGGAGACATGAGTGGGGGCCTGGTGGAGGGTGCCCCTGAATGCTGGAGGGTGGGGGTGGTGGTAGACATGAGTGGGGGCCTGGTGGAGGCTGCCCCTGCACTGCTGGGGGGTGGGGATGCAGGGAGACATGAGTTGGACATGAGTGGGGGCCTGGTGGAGGCTGCCCCTGCACTGCTGGGGGGTGGGGGTGCAGGGAGACATGAGTTGGACATGAGTGGGGGCCTGGTGGAGGCTGCCCCTGGATGCTGGGTGGTGGGGGTGGGGGTGCAGGGGGACATGAGTGGGGGCCTGGTGGAGGCTGCCCCTGCACTGCTGGGGGGTGGGGGTGGTGGGAGACATGAGTGGGGGCCTGGTGGATGCTGCCCCTGGATGCTGGGGGGTGGAGTGCAGGGGGAAATGAGTGGGGGCCTGGTGGAGGCTGCCCCTGCACTGCTGGGGGGTGGGGGTGCAGGGAGACATGAGTTGGACATGAGTGGGGGCCTGGTGGAGGGTGCCCCTGGATGCTGGGGGGTGGGGCTGCAGGGGGACATGAGTGGGGGCCTGGTGGAGGCTGCCCCTGCACTGCTGGGGGGTGGGGGTGATGGGAGACATGAGTGGGGACCTGGTGGAGGGTGCCCCTGGATGCTGGGGGGTGGGGGTGGTGGTAGACATGAGTGGGGACTGGTGGTAGCTGCCCCTGCACTGCTGGGGGTGGAGGTGCAGGGAGACGTGTGAGGGCCTGGTGGAGGGTGCCCTGCACTGCTGGAGGGTGGGGGTGAAGGGAGACATGAGTGGGGGCCTGGTGGAGGCTGCCCCTGCACTCCTGGGGGGTGGGGGTGATGGGAGACATGAGTGGGGGCCTGGTGGAGGGTGCCCCTGGATGCTGGGGGGTGGGGGTGGTGGTAGACATGAGTGGGGGCCTGGTGGAGGCTGCCCCTGGATGCTGGGGGGTGGGGGTGGTGGGAGACATGAGTGGGGGCCTGGTGGAGGCTGCCCCTGCACTGCTGGGGGGTGGGGGTGGTGGGAGACATGAGTGGGGGTCTGGTGGAGGCTGCCCCTGCACTGCTGGGGGGTGGGGGTGGTGGGAGACATGAGTGGGGGCCTGGTGGAGGCTGCCCCTGCACTGCTGGGGGGTGGGGGTGCAGGGAGACATGAGTTGGACATGAGTGGGCGTCTGGTGGAGGCTGCCCTTGCACTGCTGTGGGGTGGGGGTGCAGGGAGACATGAGTTGGACATGAGTGGGGGCCTGGTGGAGGGTGCCCCTGGATGCTGGGGGGGTGGGGGTGGTGGTAGACATGAGTGGGGGCCTGGTGGAGGCTGCCCTTGGATGCTGTGGGGTCGGGGTGCAGGGGGACATGTGTGGGGGCCTGGTGGAGGGTGCCCCTGGATGCTGGGGGGTGGGGGTGCAGGGGGACATGAGTGGGGGCCTGGTGGAGGCTGCCCCTGCACTGCTGGGGGGTGGGGGTGGTGGGAGACATGAGTGGGGGCCTGGTGGAGGCTTCCCCTGCACTGCTGGGGGGTGGGGGTGCAGGGAGACATGATTGGGGGCCTGGTGGAGGGTGCCCCTGGATGCTGGGGGGTGGGGGTGCAGGGGGATATGAGTGGGGGCCTGGTGGAGGCTGCCCCTGCGCTGCTGGGGGATGGTGGTGATGGGAGACATGAGTGGAGGCCTGGTGGAGGGTGCCCCTGGATGCTGGGGGGTGGGGGTGGTGGTAGACATGAGTGGGGGCCTGGTGGAGGCTGCCCCTGCACTGCTGGGGGGTGGGGGTGGTGGGAGACATGTGTGGGGGCCTGGTGGAGGGTGCCCTGCACTGCTGGGGGGTGGGGGTGATGGGAGACATGAGTGGGGGCCTGGTGGAGGCTGCTCCTGCACTGCTGGGGGGTGGGGGTGATGGGAGACATGAGTGGGGACCTGGTGGAGGGTGCTCCTGGATGCTGGGGGGTGGAGGTGGTGGTAGACATGAGTGGGGGCCTGGTGGAGGCTGCCCCTGCACTGCTGGGGGGTGGGGGTGCAGGGTGACATGAGTTGGACATGAGTGGGGGCCTGGTGGAGGGTGCCCCTGGATGCTGGGGGATAGGGGAGCAGGGGGACATGAGTGGGGGCCTGGTGGAGGCTTCCCCTGCACTGCTGGGGGGTGGGGGTAGTGGGAGACATGAGTGGGGGCCTGGTGGAGGCTGCCCCTGGATGCTGGGTGGTGGGGGTGCAGGGGGACATGAGTGGGGGCCTGGTGGAGGCTGCCCCTGCACTGCTGGGGGCGGGGGTGCAGGGAGACATGAGTTGGACATGAGTGGGGGCCTGGTGGAGGGTGCCCCTGGATGCTGGGGGGTGGGGGTGGTGGTAGACATGAGTGGGGGCCTGGTGGAGGGTGCCCCTGGTGGCTAGGGGTGCAGGGGGACATGCGTTGGTGGGCAGTAGTGCAAGGTGACATGTGGGTTGGCTGGGGGGCATGGCCATGGTGTATGAGGTGCCTGCGGGACATGTGCAGGGTAGGCCCCTGTGGTGTGGGCCACCTGCAGGGGCCGTGGAGGGTGTAGAGGGAACACCTGGGAGGACCCACACGTGCAATTCACGTGCAAATCACATGTGGTGCTCCCCGCGCACCCCTGGAATACACGTACCCTGATGGAATCGCGTGGGATACTTCCTGCGCACCCCTGAAATACACGTACCCTGCTGCTTTTGCGTGTGATACTTCCCGCGCACCCCTGGAATACACCTACCCTGCTGCTTTTGCGTGTGATACTTCCCGCGCACCCCTGGAATACACGTACCCTGATGGAATTGAGTGTGATACTTCCCGCGCACCCCTGAAATACACATACCCTGCTGCTTTTGCGTGTGATACTTCCTGCGCACCCCTGGAATACACGTATCCTGCTGTTTTTGCGTGTGATACTTCCCGCGCACCCCTGGAATACACCTACCCTGCTGCTTTTGCGTGTGATACTTCCCGCGCAATCCTGGAATACACATACCCTGATGGAATCGCGTGGGATGCTTCCTGCGCACCCCTGAAATACACGTACCCTGCTGCTTTTGCGTGTGATACTTCCCGCGCACCCCTGGAATACACGTACCCTGCTGTTTTTACATGTGATACTTTCCGCGCACCTCTGAAATACACGTACCCTGCTGCTTTTGAGTGTGATACTTCCCGCGCACCCCTGGAATACACGTATCCTGCTGTGTTTGCGTGTGATACTTCCCGCGAACCACTGAAATACACGTTCCCTGCTTGGCGTTTGCTGTTTGGCAGCCCTGTGAACTGGTCCAGAGTTAGCGCAGCCCTTTGCAATGATTTGGGGATTTTGAAGGCTTTTCCTTGCGCGAGGGCGTTCTTGGGGGCGTAACTGGCGCTGCTGCAGGGTCGCTGCGCCACTCTGCGCCACGGCTGGTTTCGGAGGCTAAAATCCATGAATACGCTGTGCGATGAAAAGGATTTTTTCGCACGCGGCTGGCGCAGTGTATTGCACGGGGACACTGTGCGCCAGCCGCATGCGCCACTTTTGTGCTAATTTCTATGAATTACCCTCCTAATCTGTTTCCATAAATAAGCAGGTAGGATCACAGGGAACAACAAGTCTATATCACCCAGTGTGAAAACTGACAAATGCAAGACAGATTCTATTTCTTTATAATAAAAAAACCTGTTGGATTTTTCCAAATATCTGGAATTGTCTGTCTTATGGTATTCACTTCCTGTCTAGAAAATGGGACATGAACAAACTGTGACACATAATAAGCTTCAATAGTAGCAGCTGCTGTACCTTTTGCGGCATCAGTTGGAATCTCTACTTTAGGAACAAATGTCGGAGGAACCTCCCTCATTTGTAATTGAAAAGTAGGCAATTCTGAACGTTCATTAAGCAACAAAGCTAAATCAAGTGACAAAGTAGCCAAAGCAGTATCGGGGAAAAATGCTCTCCTACAAATGACCATCAAATCTGCGGGACAACAAACCTTTTTCTCATACACTCATCCTGCAGGTACTCTACCATTACCTGTAACACTTCCCTTTCCATTTCCGGAGCATACTGAACGTGTCATATACTTCCATGGGAAATATAGAAACATCCGAAATCCAGCTAAGCGTGTCTCTTTTACAAATACGCATTTCTTCACTCATTGTTTACAAGAAGGAAGAAATTGCTTCTGCACATAACAAAGCGTCCAATCTATCGCCATCCATATCATCATTCTCTAACTGGTCTAACTCCCTCTTAAACTCACAATCCCTCTCAGCATGCTTATGTACTTTGTCCACAGTGTCCCTTGAGTAAGCTAAGACATTCAAATCCCTCAAACCTTGTGGGACATCCATGTCCGTCAAATCACTCCACATTTCAGCCAAATGCATTCCCATCCCCTCTATCAAAATATTCTGTTCAGGAATATTTTCTTAGCCAATAATTGCAGTTTAGGTAGCTGATGTTTTTACCTTCTTCTATACATCTCTTAGTCCATGCATACAACTCTTTTTTTCTAGCCTTTGATACTGTACTACGAGTCACTACTTTTGAATCAGCACTCACCCTTTCAATTGCTACAAGTGGAGCAGAACCATTTGGAAAAGAAAGTTCAAACAAATCTTGTACAACAGGTAGTGGAGACACTACCGCTGGCAGTAAAGACGGAATTACGGGAACAGCAACTGTCAGTAAAGATGGAGATGCAGAAGGAGGAACAACAACAGGAAAAGGAGCTATAACTGGAGGAGGAGGGACAACGGGAGGAACAGGAATAACAACATGAGAAGGTGCAAGAGCGGGAAGAGGTAAAACAACAGGGAGAGTCACATAATGAGGTGGTGCAGTAGCAACAGTCCTACGCTCATTTAAAAGTTTATCGATTAGTTTGTCTGAGGCATGAAAGTCCTGAGACTGATATGTTTTCTGTACTCCAAGTTGAAAAGCCCTATCCATACTTCTAATAGATTCCGACTGTTTCTGTTGGTAATACAATAATGCCTTTTCATATATAGATATATGACGGCATGCATGTTTCCCTTTACTCTTAAGTTATTGCATAGCTTCCTTTCTCTAATTCCTAATTACATCAAATGCTGTAGGCCTAGCCTTTTTCTTTAGCAAAATAGACTCTAAATACTCTATACGGGCAATTTCAAAACTACCATGAACTGACCACTGAAATTCGGAAGCATATCTAGTTTGTCTGTGCCAGATGTTGTTGAATACTACACAACCTAGGCTGTACTTACAGTTCATAGCACACGCCGGCGACCCCTCAGGTGGAACTGGTCAGCCATATTCCAAAGATTGTCTCTGCGGAATGAACCCCTGAAACAGGCAAACAATTTCCCAGACATATCAGATCACTGGTGTTACCTGGCGTTATGTGTACTTGCAAGAAAAAATCTACAACCAAATAGCAGGATACTTAAGAATCGGGGCAAGACTCACCTGATTACAAAGGACAAAGGAGGTCCCATTGGATTGCAAAGGATCCTTGGTGTTGGCAATTTCGGCATAGAGCCCGCCTCGATATGGGGATCCTTGTCAAGATCCCCTCTCGAACCGCGTGCTCACTGTTCAGGGATCGGATTGTGCAGTACTGTCAAGGTGTTGCATCTCATACAAAGGGGCCCTCTTTTCTCAATCTCTGATCCCGGTCCGATAGCTGCGTCTTCTTTTAAGCGAGGAGACATCAATCTTGAGGCGACATCTGAAAGACCAAAGAAATATCGAGGCTTAGCACCACAAAATGAAATACACCAATCACGGGTTGAAAAGATACAAGTATCTATTATTACTGTACAGTTACAAAGCAAACAGATAGCTATCTGGCTCTCAACACCTCGCAGTGTGTACCAGCAGAAACAGTGAGGGGTGAGAGTGCTGGACATCGTAACACAGACCCTTTTATACAATTTCCTAAACATTGTCCAGCCCCTCTCCGAACTAATAAGTTATATACTACGGTTCGTGACCAGTTCATATGACAAATATTACAATGTTGTACAACGGATTTAACACGTTTGTGTGTCCATGAAGTTACAATGTGGTGTTGATTCTCTGATCCATGGTAAGCCTTATTTCAAGAATCGCTAAAATGCAGTTCAGAAAAAGCACAAAATCTGAGCTTGTTCTTCATTGTCTCGTTGTTTATATGAGGATGAGGCTTGTGAGTGCAGACAACACTTGGATTGCAGTTCATACGAGTCACAAGGTTTCTTTGCATATAACAAACAGTCTGCTCTCGGACAGCCTAAATATTAACAAAACTCAAAGGTTGTTCGGCTCGGCTGCAAGTTGAAAACACACACACCATTTTAAAAGACAAGGCAGGAGTTGAAATCAAAATGGCAGACGATTCTTAAAATGGCGGCGAAGTTGATAAAGCATCAAAACATTTCAGATGCGGTTTTCTATGTAACGCGATTGGGCTTAGGCCAATATTCATAACATAACGGTATTATACGAATACGGTTTAACAGAGGCACCGCCTATGGCCAGTCACATACTACTGGCTCGCCATCGCACACCCACCCACCGCTAGAACCATATCTTGTTGCTTCAGGCTTATTTATACAGGAACACAAGATGACGGATGGGAACAAATGATCACTGGGACCGCCCATCTTTCTCCAGTGGCTGCGAAGGCCGAATAGGTAAACTTCACCAACTATGCTGTGTAGCAACTCTTCCTCCTCCTAAGCGCCCACCTTGCCTCATGTCATAACTAACGCGGGCACTTTGATCATCGGTATACTCTCACATGATATTGCACTACATTCGCGCAAGCACCAACTTGCCTGTCACCCTCTCCTCATGCTAACTCACCAGTGCCACTCACGCCCTCCTTCTCCCGCTCAATGGAGTTAGCCAGCGACCAGTCACCACAAGCTCCCTGAAGGAATGCCCCTCCTTTGAATGCCTTTCCATTCAGAGATGTTACAATCACATATAGTGACTGGGCATATTGGCCACCTACTCAGGACCTCCAGGACCGGTTTCCATTGCTTACTGCCACCCGCACTTCAATCTGCACCCAGGATTTTAATTTACCATCCTACTCAGGCCCATTAGCACCGGCACCACCTTTCTTACTGTCTACCGGCCAGAACACAAACAGGCAATAGTGTTTGTGACCATGTTATCCTTCTGACAAACACCCTCATTTGGGTGAGATGTGATCCTGCTTCTGAGCGCCACACTGCGACTTCACTCAACTTTCTAGGACCTTCCATTCACTTTCTATGTCATCCCTACAGGTTAAACAGCCAAGCCCTGACTCATGACTTCACTATTATTATAACTGCCAATTAATACGCGGTAAGACTCCCTTCCTACGCATGCAAGCTCCCAGCACTGTGCTCACCAGCATAGTGTGATTACATCTCTTATTCTATTTATCTTTTTCTCCTCCTTTACTTCATACATGTTTCTGAAATGGCAATTTCTTCTTGTGCAATGTCCCTGTATGGATCATACTTACGTTATCATCCCTACGCTTACATGCACCTGAAGAAGTTATGGACGTTTTAGTGGAGGTAGTTTTCTGAGATAGGCGCAAGAATGGGAAGCAGGTATACACTTTAAAATGACAAAAAGGATTTCTTACACTAGAGGATGACTATGAATAAAGAATCCCATACAAGAACACTGCAACTTGATCAAGGTGACTGCTTGAAGTGGAGCTCGCCTACTTCAGATGAGAAAAGATCAGCGAAGAGATAGTTTTAACAAAACTAACACAGGAGGAAATATGGAAGGGATAGGAGAGAGAGTTCAGGCAATTCAAAAAGATTTCTAACAATGCAGGTTCTGAAGACAAGGTTTGATGGATTTAAGATAGGGATTGGACTAAGCCAGGTGCATAGGCTAGTGACACAGTTCTATTCTATAGATACTCACTAGATATGTTTTGAACGGAATTGTCAGGATTCTGGTCAGGGATTCTGATCAGGAATTCTGGTCAGGATAGACTGCTGGGCACACCGGATTGGACTGGGTCTGTTCACAGCACAGGACTGGATCGGGTCTGCAATGGCTCTGGTCACAGCTTGGCACATGACTGGATTGGATCTCTTGGTTCTCTGGTTACCATTATTTTCAGCAGGCATGCAATACAGCACAGCCCGGCTGTCTATTTCCCCTTAGGTTTCTGGGGTTCTGGTTCTGGAATTTTAAGGCCTAGCTGAACATGGTTCAGCTATGGAATGTGCCTTTCTGCTTTACCAAGTTTCTGGAGTAAGAAAGATGGATGGTTCTGCTATAGGGTGCTCTGCTAGCAATCAGTTAGTGGGTGTTTCTGTCTGTTTTTCTGTCTCTATTTATGCTTATGATAAAGGGATAAAGTTGTGTGTGTGCTGGTTTATCTTAAGTGCGCCCCTTGGACAGGGATTGGTCAGGGTCTCCTCTCTTCCTTGATAGGAGGAGAAAAATGGTGTGTCATCTTTATGATGTGGGATTATGAGGCCTAGAGTCCACCCCTAGCCTCTTGAGCACAAAATCTACTTTTGGTACAATACATATTTCCATGTGTGCAACCTCTAAAACAATCATATATACAGATTACATATTGTGTGTAGCAGATACTCCTCCAAACCCTGTTGCTGTAAGATCTTGTGTCTGCTTTTTACATAATTCTGCCCTTTTTATCCACATCACAATGTCCAATGTAGGAGCAAATTTCTACAAATGTGCGCATTGACCATGGCCATACGTGTATGAAGTTTCATGCTTCTATCAAAAATACATTTTGTGTAATATCACATTTTCCGCCGTTTTTTCCTAGAAAATGTCAGAGTTCCGGCGTCTTTTAAAATGTGCAGCCAATATTTACATTAACAATGCTGTTATTTTTGTGTTTTTGACAATTTTACACAGTGAGTTATCAGTCTTTTTTTAAAATGTGTCTTTGGTCCTTGTTAAGCAACACATGGCTGTTTGTCTCCACCTCCTACTATCTCCCTGCAGTTCAGAAGCAGTCTCCTCCCAGTTCCTCCTGGCAGTTCCTGTAGCTGGAGGATGTCCATTGTCTCCTTCCCCCTGCAGACCAAAGTCTCCTCCCACCCTATAATCATCACTTAGGTGTGATTTCCTGGTGGAGGGAAGCAGAAGGTAGAGGCACTGCCTCTGTGGGGGAAGCTGTTATACTGGATTGGTTGCTTTTAGTCAGGCTTAAATTCAAATGTTATTCTGTTGCATTTTTCCTTTGCTTCAAACAAACTTGTAATTTCAAAACAAGCAGCTAGAACACTTATTCCAGATTCTAAACCATGGGGTTTAAACAATTACAACATAGGTTACTCTCAGTAACAGCAGGCCACGTAGGTTTCAAACTTTTGATTTCAGTGTGTACAAGTTTACAGTTTCTCATGCAGGCTTCTGACAGCTGTCATTGAGGCGGCCAAGGGTACTGCACCCAGATTTTGACAGATTCCACAGGCAGACAACTTTTGTTGTGGATGTTTTTATGACAAATTCAGCTTTACAGGACATTGTAAGTGCACAATGATTTCTTGAACTAAGTTAATTGTAGCACCCAGCAAGAATATTGGATGTTTGAGGGTGTTTTGTACCAGCATTCTGCGATTTCAGCAACCAAGAAAAAGGATTTAAAAGCAAGATTTTGGATTTCTTTCAGCAAAGCACTGCTGTTCCCTCTGTGCTCCATTTTCACTTGTTGTGATTGGAATTGTGTTCTCTTGAGCACACACACTTAACTGCACTAGGCGAATGGTCTGAGGGGGCAGACAGCTGCGTACATTTAACAAAGGGTGAAAGGCTCAGAATCATTTTGTACCGCTGTAAAAGGGTTGCTGTTCGCCACTTTTGCTCAAGAGCATTTACACTTTGTGGCGTAACTAAAATAAGCAACTGGGTGGCGTGCACTGCGGCTCCGACCATGTGTGCACTGCCTTTGTGAAAAGAGCTTGGATTTGGAGCAGACCTGAAGCCCCTGGGTACCCGTGAACCCTCACAGGATGTGTAAGTTTCCCCTCTGGGTCTTCTGCTTTGCTTCAGTCTTGCCCTGACTACTTACTTTGCTGCTTTGATTAACTGTATGTACATTTTGATGGTACTATGGCACATTCACAGTTATGTTATTTGGAATTTATTTGCAGCACACATCATTCGTAGGTATCTAGGCACTAGTTTCATTGTCATATTTGTAACGTGTTTGTTTTTTTGTTTTTTTTACAAGCACGGTCCGGGATTCCAACCTCTGTTTGCTCCGTGTGGTTTTGCTTCCAAGAACTGTGCGTTGCCACAAAGCTATCCTCCCGTCACAAGTTCTTTCTTTCCCTTTTGTAGGATAGAGTGCCATACCTTCTGGGACTATTTTTTAAGAATACTGATTTTTTTCACAGTTTTTTTATTTTTTAACATAGGCCTAGTCATACTCCTGCACTCTGATCCTCATCCTCCCGCTGTCATTCCATCGCACTGCCTTAACCTTTATTTTCCCTTGTCTACTCCATTATCCAATCCCAAACTTTGTACCTCTCACTCACCCTTCTCCTGAATGTACATTCATTTCCAATGTCTTCTTAATGTTTTCATATCATCAGATGTTATACTTAATTTTCGTCCTAAAGGGTGCATGTATACGAGTGGTGTATGTTGTTTATTCACAATGAACAGTGCATGAACTTCCCTTTTTACCCGTCATTCGTATGGGGTCAACCTAGCCAATAAGTCATTGGGGCCCTTCCCAAACTACCCCTCGGACCCCATAACTAAACAACTTCCTTCTCAATCTCTTTTCACATTTCCACTACACATACCAAGGGCCCATGCACAGTGCAGCCTTGTGCCAGCCAGCTGATACTGCTCCACCAAATACACTTCTAGAGAGTCATGCAGGGCTCTCTCTCCATGGCCCGCAACATGTTTAGCTCTCACACATACCAGTCCCTCTTCCTTTCAGACCACTGCCTCTCCCAGCATGCCACTGCTGGCAGCTAATCCATCTTGGGATCTTCCCTTTGGATAAATACACTCCCATGTGACACTGGCACAACACACACAGAAACGCGGCAGCACACAGGACTCAAGTGGATCCGGCCAGCACCCTTCAACACCACAGGTTTCACATCTGCTACTCCTTCTCGTCCAATAAAACTCCCACTTTTCCTTCCTCTCTTTCAGAACCATGCATCAAAAGACTGGTAACATGGGCGACGTGCCCCATGCAGGACTACTTTGCATTACTATTAACACACTTGTCATTTAAAGTGAACATGACCTTGGGCAATGGGCACTTTTCATTATCGAAGGCCCTTTTGCATCCCACATAAAACATTTAGTGGGAACACATGCTATGTATATATATTATTATTCAGTGTTTTATGAGCTTGAAGCTCAATTCAGATTGCATGCCACTCAAATGTGCAGTCGGTTCAGATTTAATGCATTAGTTTTGCTAATTGAGCACATGACTTATCTGGAAATTGAACTCAATAAGGGAAGGTCTTTGTCTGAATTGGAGCAATGGCCTCAGAGGCGCATTTCTACTCGCGGAATAGACATGGTGGGGAATTGGTAATCAGATCCAGCTCTGGTGTTCGAACTGAATATCGGGGTCATTTCAAGGGGAGCGAGGAGAAAGGTATTAAGTATTTTAAACAATTGGGGACTTTTTAGATCCTCATCAGAGTTGAGTCGTGCTTATGACGTGAAAAGTGCATGCTAATAATGTCGAATCTTTGCTAAGATAGCTGTATGTGTGAAGCGTTCGCTTCAAGGAACTTTCCTAAACCTTTTTAATGCTCGTTGGTTTTGACACAGCCATGTATCCTTCTAAGATCACTAAATTGAGTAACATTACATTGGTAACAAAAATGCTTATGATTCCAAGGCCTAGAAATGGGAGGAATCCAACTTAAGGTGCTATATAGAATTGTAATACTATCGTTATTTCATGAAGAGTGTAATTCTAACATGCATAACCGAGTCTTCTGTGTGTGAAGTTAATGAAAAAAGAAATCACCATCAACTGTCCAATGGCATGAATGAATATTGTAACAGCAAGCAATAAACTGAATTCTGCCTGAAAACCTGTGAGGCTTAAAATACAGTACACGCCTACAAGGCAGAAAAGCAGAGTGGTGATTTAATAGGCACAATCCTTGCTTTGAAATTAGGAGAGGCTACATCTCATGCTGCCATCTTTTCTTGGAACATTGCTCTTTGAAATAACACAAATCAAAACAGAACATTGTCATAGCAATAAGAACGATATTCGGTTGTGTCCGTGTCTTTTGGGACGCAGGCTTCATTCATTGCTTATTAGTGGCGCTAGGTTCTGCTGCCAGACTTTGTCACATTCAGCCCTGGAGTCCTGCATCACTTTGGAAAAGTGATTCTATGGGCAAATATGGACTGTAAAAATAAAGATACAACAATGAAGAGCCCAGATTTAATAGGACATGTTCAAGTTAAAGACCCTATCCAAATCAATGCATACTATCGAACTTCTGTACTCTCATCACCCACACCCCTCACACTTATCAGAAACCCTTTAGAGTATTTTGCATACATTTTTCCTACACATATTGGGAGGGTTGTACATTTATGAACCTGAAAATCCTGTATTTATCACTAGAAAGGCTTTAGTTAAGAGAGACTTATGTGATCTGATTGATCACAACAAAACCCTCGAATTTAGCAGGTGTGGGTAGTGATGATCATCCCAACTCATCACCTCCACCCCCTCGTTGATGTCGCCTGTTATGTCATTTTGTTTCTCATTGTCTCATTGTGAATGCATTCTGTAATATCACATAGGTGTTCGTGGGCTTTGGAATGGGCGGGGGTGTGGGAGAGTCAAGATGGCCCTCAATTCCCACACCCACTGAATTTCAAGTGTGTCGTTGCAATACATCAGGTCACTTTAAGACACGCTTAACTAAAGTTTGTTCACTATATTTAAAGCGTTTTGGTCTTCTCTATTTCCTTCATGGTCCACTGATCCAGGCCTTCAGCCATGGCCACTATACTTGTTGCACCGATTATTTAGAAAGACCCAAATCTCGCTAGCTACCAGATCAGATCTCACCTTTATGCAGGTTAAAAAGACTATGGCCATGCCCAAGAGGTCCAAAGGGTATTGGTTACTCCCCTTTGACTATTTTGAGATCATTTATTGTGCTGAGAAGGCACGATCAATCAATGCTTTCCTCTTTTCCAGCAAAAATAATTCCGGAAACCATTGTTCTGGTAATGGAGAGTATGCCAATTCTGATGGTAAAGCAATGTCTGTTGATTTCCGAGGTAACGGGAGAATGTTTGAACAGTTGAAAAGACTTCCACAGCCCAACTGGCACTTATCATGTGTCCCTCTCCCCTTTTCTTGATCCCCCACTTCCCTCCCTTGTTGATTTCCTCTCTGACCCTCTCCCAATAGCCCCTTTCACTCTCTGGTTAGAAGGACTTGCACAGGAGGCCTCAAATATGGCCTGCCCACCAACCAACCATTTTAAAGTTCCAGGATTGGTGAAGCCGAGATATGTGACGTATGATGAGCAATTAAACCAGCAGAGAGCCGCAGTGGGACTCTGCCCGGTACCTATCAGACGCACAGTACCTATTGAAGCACCTACACTTAAGAAATCTTGGACAGTAAGAAAACCATGGAGAAAACCGTATCGACAAGTGAGACAAAATAATGATTGTCAGAACATAATGCCTGAAGAAGCCATGAAAGTCCTAAAAGAAGACAAATGGTGATGTCACAAGAACTCGGACTGACGCTCAGATAAAGAAAACAACGGCATGTGAATGACGAAAAGAGACGAAACACCATGGATAAGCGACATCCTGAGTTGAAGTTAAAAGGATGATGTCAAGTGTAAGAAGCGTATGCCATAAGAGCGATGAAAAAATGGAACCAGTTTACACGTGTACATATGCTTGGAAATGCAAGAAAGCTGGAGAAATCGTGCGGCTTGCTATGCTTAGTAGAACATTAGATTGCGGAAAGCGCTACATATACATATCTGCCTCAAAAGGAGCACTTTATATGACATACATGACCACTTTGCAAATGGGCAGAACCAGCTGAAAGTTACTAGAGGCCCCAGGAGAGGGCCCTCAAACACGGGAATCGAAAGCCAAAGACAGAAACGAAACTCAGATGCATGAGACCCATGCAAAGAAACCAATGTCATCTTAGCTGACACAGGCTAATACAATTTATGATGCCAAGAGCGGAGTATCCTGTTCAAAGGAGTAGGCATAAGCAGCCGAAGGCATTTGGTGGACAGAAAGCTAAAATCAAATTCACAAATTGCATGGATACAGAGATGATTTCACAGTGCCTAAAACACGTGACCTGCCAAGCAAGAAGAGTTGGGGCCTTCACACCTATGCACAGCCTTGAGCCATGCACATATATCCGAGTTCTCCCAGACAGAGAGGCAGCATCAAGGCCTACAAATTAGAAACTAATTGACACATGGTCAGTGGGTCAGTGATGGATGGTGGTACTGGTTAATGGGAGGCTAGGGGAGCAGACGGGCACCCTGCACCTGGCCGACCATTCTGCATGCTGCTAAGCAAAGTGGAAAAGTACAAGTTGACGTGTTATTAACCCAATCCCAATGTACAAAGTAATCTAGGATACTATAGTCTGTAGAAGCAATGAGACATCATACTTTTAGTGACATCCATAGTAGTCTTTCTGAAGGAAGGGCTTAGATGCCCCAACTGACACTAGTTATCCAATCCTTTTACTCCACTATCAAATACAGATATAGTACCTATAGTAAAGTTACCTTCCTATAACCAATAGAATTGCATGCAATATTTTTAGCGTTTCACATCAGCGATGACGAGTTTTTAGTATAAAGGATGTGATTCTTGTGAATTTCATCGGAGTTGAAGCGAGAAGGAAGATCGAGCAACTGCTGATATTCATAACTCCCCATTTTTTGTACTTGTCATTAAACGGGCTCCCTTTGCAAAACCATTGAGTTGTCATTATTGATTTGATCCTTAAGTACTAATCTGCATCCCCTCCATCTCACGGGTGCTGCTATTCCATCTTAAAGTGCCGTTTGGGAAAACTCCAGTCCTATGGGCTGGCTGGGGACCCTCCTGCCCAGACTTATTTTCATTTCCAAGCCCAGCATTTCACATTGCTGCAGTAATCTCTTCACAGTTCCATGCAATTAATACAATACCACACAGAGACCTGGGTATAATGACAGGTATCCAACTTCTATCATGTATGGCTTATGAAGTTCTTAATTATCCCTCCCCCACCCAACCTCATTCCTGTCAGACCATGCACATGTCTGTGTGATTGTTACATACTCTACAGGTAGTGTTCTTGGTGCTTGTTTGTTCAGACAACTAACTTTGTGAATAAAGGTATAATCACCGAGCCTAGGGGATTAACACATGTGTAGACAGGAAGTCACAAATAAACAGAAACATCTGATGTCCCACATTACAGAAGGTGTTCTTACTGGAAAGAGGCCATACATCTACGCCTAGAATGGTTATCCATCTCTTCTCATATATGTCTTTCGCCCTGGTTATCCATATCTTCTCAAAGATGTCTTTTTACCATGGTTATCCATATCTTCTCTGTCTTTCTGCCCTGGTTATCCATATCTTCTCAAATAGGTATTTCTACCCTGGTTATCCAGATCTTCTCAAAGATGTCTTTCTACCTTGGTTATCCATATCTTCTCAAATATGTCTTTTGACCCTAGTTATCCAGATCTTCTCAAAGATGTCTTTCTACCCTGTTATCCATATCTTCTCTGTCTTTCTGCCCTGGTTATCCATATCTTCTCAAAGATGTCTTTCTACTCTGGTTATCCATTTCTTCTCAAAGATGTCTTTATGCTCTGTAATTTTATAGCTCACCCACACGCAAACACATGTTCTCAGTCTTCTATTCTGTCATCAGAGTGGTAGTGTCTCACCGATTATGCAATTACACATTGTCAGTGTTTTTCCTACTGACAGACCGCAATGCAGCCCTTTCTTTACAAATTTACAAAGGATTTCACTTTCTACAAAATTGTTTAATAGAATGGCCTTCCAGTCTAACTGTATGATCTAGTAGGAGACCAGCTGCATTCGCTCAATGATCTCCTCCCACAGTTGCTTTACCTTACAACCGTCAATGAGCATTTGGAAGTCAGCAGCATCTAGGACCCGGTATGTGCAATACTCACCATTCTCAGTTAGATGTGATTTGGCCATTCTGTGCAGAGTACAGGACATCTGTCATAGGATCCTCTATTGGGTGTAGAGTAGCTGAACCTCACACTCGCACAGCGTGCTGGTCCTCGGCTGTTTTTATAGTAAACCCTAGGCAACACGGCCTGGAGCTCGGTTTCCCATATGTTATGAGCTGTACGGATATTGCGGTCCCGTTCTGTAACAGGTCGGTGTATAATGGTGAGGCCTTTGGTGCACTTCTGTGTTAAGGTCTAGATACAAGCTTCGGTCTGGTTCAGCCACATGTGAGAAATCCCAGGATTCCTGTGCCTGAAACATGTATAGGATAGTCTACATTTTTACACAACTCTGTAAAGGTGATATGTCTACCAACAGTTACAGGACTCCTGCCTCAAGACAGCATTCCCAGAGGCTCTTTTTGCCCTACATGTGTAGACAAGTATTTTCCCACAGGCTTGCCATTGGATCTAGCTAAAATGGGATGTTTGATCCACGAATGCACATTTGAAGACTATTACTGTGAAGTGGTTTGGAAAAAGGGCATTGGCCAAGTATTCTACTTGCTAACTGAACAATTCCCTGACCAAGGATCTTTCCAAAAGTAGATCACTCTCTACATATCCATCCAACTCAGTAACTGGGCATTGGGATATGTCAGCCAAATGCCCTTGTGTTGTAAGGCAATGGCTGTCGTAAATCTCCCCTGTCTCACCTGTGATCGGGATCTCCCTTGTTCGGCTGCAGGACTCTTCCTGTGGATGGTTCGGGTCTTGAATAGGCTCACCCAAGCCTTGTCAGGTTGCAGGACGCGTTCAGAGTTCCGGGAAGTTCGTGGTTCCAGGGTATCCAGGATTAGCGATGAACGAGTAAGTAGGGGGGGAAATCCAGGCACAGGATAAAAGGCAAGGAAGGAAGTAAGAGGATCAAGGAAACCAATGTAGAGAGCAAACACACGTCGGGTCACTACCGAAGATAGCGTTGAGACGCGCGGACCCGCAGGGGCGTGACCAATTTGTAGTACGTGCCACGACGTGAAAGCTAGTACGTAGCACAGAGCTTGGTACGGCCATGTTGGGAGGAACAAGGAGTACAAGCCCTTCGTGACAATGACCATGAGGTCCAGAAGGGGCAATTTCGCCGGGTCATGACAGCATGCCCCCTCCGAAGACTGGTTCCACCAGGCTTGCCTGGGTGGATAAGATGGAATCTTCTGAGAAAACGAGGGGTCTTTAAATTAGAAACTGGTTCCCATGTTCTCTCACTAGGGGGGTAGCCTTTCCACTCGACCAGATATTGTAGTCAACCCCTCCTATACCTGGAATCACATATCCTGGACACCTCATATTCCAACTGGTCGTCCACAACAACAGGTGTGGGTTTGAAGGGTTTTCGAGTAGAAATAATGTAGGGTTTCAACAGGGAAGTATGGAAGACTGGATGTATCTTCTTCCAGGAATCTGGGAGCTTAAGTCGGAAGGAGACAGGATTGATGATCTCCTTTATAGAAAATGGACCATAATAGCGAGGAGCTAATTTGTTTGGTCGTAGATGTCGAGGTAACATTTTCGAGGCTAACCAGACTTGATCGCCAACTGAATAGGAAGGTGATGGTCTTCTCTTAGAGTCCGCATATCTTTTGGTTCAAGTCTGGGCCTGTTCTAACTGATCCTTGGCCTCTCTTTGTAAGTCGATCAGCGTCTGAATCCAAGAGTCAAGGGTAGGTACCGGAGTAGATTCTGGAAGAACTGATGGTAAAACAAACGGATGATAACCTTGACCGCAATAGAAAGGGCTGATCTTGAGAGCTGAATGATCTGAGTTATTGTAGGAGAATTCGGCTAAAGGTATAAGGAGAGACCAATCGTCTTGAACCTTGGTGGCAAAACAACGAAGATATTGTTCCAGGGTTTGATTTACTCGTTCCGTTGCCCATTGGTTTGTGGATGATAGCCTGAAGAAAGGGCACGTTGGATTCCTATAACACGACAGAGATGTTTCCAGAATTTTGAAATATACTGAGGTCCTCGATCTGAAATAATCTTGGAAGGAAGGCCATGAAGACGAATATATGTTCCAGGAAAATTCCAGCAAGTTCTGAGGAAGATGGTAGTTTATACAATGGTGTAAAATGAGTTATATGAGTGAACAAGTCAATGGTTACCATGATGGTTGTATATCCTCGGGAAGGTGGTAATTCAACAATGAAGTCAGTGGCAATAACTTCCCAGGGTCTGGTTGGCAACGTAGGTTGTAGAAGCAGACCCGCCGGCCTCTGATTATCGTACTTGTCCTGACTACAAATAGCACAGGTCTTGATGTATTGAACTACACTGGACTTCATCCCTGGCCACCAGAACTGTCTTCGTATAAAACGGAAGGTGTTGGTTATTCCTCGATGGCCGGAATGAAGAGTATCATGGCATAGATTCATTACCTTCTGTTGAAGTTCTTTTGTCGGAATGACCACTGAATTGTTCTTGAATAAATATCCTTCCTTGATTGTCAGATGCCAGGGATTTTTCTCGGATATGTCCTTCCAGAGTTCAGATAATTGAGTCTGTACTCTGATTTCTTCCAGGAGATCGATCGCTTGAGCTACAAAGATTGTGGGTGGAAACATTTTAGGATAGATCTTATCCTCCAAGGGAACGTAGTCGGGACGCCGAGAAAGGGCATCGGCAATCAAGTTTTGCGATCCAGGAACATGTGAAATTTGAAATTGATATTGAGCAAAGAAGTAGGTCCATCGAGCTTGTCTACTGTTCCTGCACTCCATGGATTGTAGGACCTGAAGATTTTGATGATCAGTACGGACTTGAACTGGATATTTAGTACCCAGGAGTAGATGTCTCCATTCAGTGAAGGCATGACGAATGGCCAATAACTCCTTCTCCAGAACTGAGTAGTGAGTCTCGCTGGTGGTCAGGGTCCGTGAAAGATAAGCAATGGGATGTTCCAACTTATCATCGGATTCTTGTTTTAAAACTGCTCCTATGGCGTAATTGGAGGCATCACTTTCCACTAGAAAAGGACGATTTATGTCAGGTTGGGCCAGGATGGGGGCCTGAGTGAATTCTCCTTTCAAGCGTTGGAATGCCTTGTCTTGTGGTATAGACCAGTTAAATGGAACGTCTTTCTTCAGGAGATTAACAATGGGTTGAACAATCTCGGAAAAGGTGGGAATGAATTTCCGGTAGAAGTTGGCAAGCCCCAGGAAGGATTGTATTTGCTTAACAGATGTTGGGGCGAGCCAAGCCAGTATGGCCTTCACCTTTGAAGGGTCCATACTAATTCCTTCTGAACTAAGGACAAATCCCAGATAGTGAACTGATGTAACATAAAACAAACATTTTTCTGGTTTGGCTAAGAGTTGATTTTCACGGAGACGTTGAAGTACTGCTTTTACATGTTCTTCATGTTTCAAGGAATCCTTGGAGAAGATCAATATGTCATCCAAGTAGACGATAACATTGAGAAATAACATGTCAGAGAACACCCTATCCATAAAACGCTGGAAGACTGCGGGAGCATTAGTCAGACCAAAGGGCATGACTAGGTATTCAAAGTGACCAAAGGGTGTTCTAAAGACTGTTTTCCATTTGTCTTCTTCCCGGATACAGATCAAATGGTAAGCACCTCGGAGATCCAGTTTCGTGAATATTACTGCACCTCTCACAGCTTCAAGGATATCCGAGATCAGGGGTAGTGGGTATCTGTCTTTCGGGGTGTATTGATTTAGGCCCCGATAGTCCAGGCAAGGTCTAAGCTCTTTTGTATCCTTTTTTGGAACGAAGAACAATGAAGCACCAGCTGGTGATTTTGAAGGTCTTATGGTGCCGTTCTCAAGATTAGTATCTAGGTATTCCCGGAGGGCTCTCTTTTCGGGTTCTGAAAGGATAAACATCCTGCCAAAGGGAATCACTGCTGAGGGTTCAGTATCTATGGCACAGTCTTCGTGTCTATGTGGAGGTAAGGCATGGACGATGGCAGTAGAGAATACATCAGCATACCCTTGATAGATCTCTGGAACTTGTACAATATTGGAAACCATGAGTTGGGTCTCTGGACACCTTGGTAGACTTATAGAAGCTGTAACTGAGGTATCCAGGTTTAAACAATGGTTCATACAGAACTCCGAGCCCAGGAATAAGGATCCGGCCGTCCAGTTAATATATGGATTGTGCCTTTGTAACCAGGGCATGCCCAGAACCAAGGGGTAATGGGCTGATTTTATAATGTCAAACACAATTCTTTCTTGATGATGATTTATGGAAAGATGGATCTCCCTTGGTTGCAGACTTATGGGCCCTGAGGAAAGAGGTCTTCCGTCAATTGCTTCCACTGGCTGTGAAAAACTTCTTGCTTCATATGGAATGTTATGACTTCTGACCCAATCTTGATCAATGAAGACTCCCATTGCTCCGCAATCTACCAAGGCCAGTATGGGGTAGACCTTGTCCTTGGATGGCGATAAAAAGGCCTGTAATATCACCAATTTGTTTTGTCCAGGAGAGTTCAAGGATGGAATTGATGTGGAGCAAACATCGCTCTCCCGAAACCTTGCTCCATTTAGGATCGGGAGCTGGCGTTTCCCGAGCGTCGGGGAAGAGCCAGAGGACACTCTTTAACTAGATGTTTATCTGAGGCACAATACATGCATAAGCCTGTGTGTATCCTTCTTAACCTTTCCTGCTGGGAAATTGGTCCACGAAAGGCTCCAAGTTGCATGGGTTCAGAATCAGTGCTCGGATTCTTGGCAGATTCTCTCCTTGTAGTATTCTCTGGGGAGTTTCTTTGAATTGATACTTTATTCTTTTTCTTTTCGGCCTTTCTTTCTTGGATTCTGAAGTCTATTTGCATAGACAAGTCCAGTAGGGCCTGGAATGAACTAGGACGTGCCACCCTGGTTAACTCGTCCTTAATCTCTTCATTTAGACCTCTGCGAAACAAGGTAAAACTGGCTTCCAGGGGCCAGTCCGCCTCTTTGGCTAGATGTTTGAATCTGGTAACATAGGTCAACATGTCTTGGGATCCTTGCTGGAAGTCAAGTAACTTCTCTTGAGCACCGTGGACCAGCTCTGGTCGTTCGAACATGGTCTTGAGTTCCGCGATGAACCCTTCATAATCATCCAGGAGAGCATCCCCTGAATTGAGTAAAGGAGTGGCCCATGTAAGGGCATTACCGGAAAGATGCGATATTATGAAGCCCACCTTAGCCCTAGGAGTTGAGAAATAGTAGGGCTTGAAGGTAAAATGTACCAAACAAGAATCCAGGAATCCACGTAAGGTCTTTGTTGAATCATCGTATTTATCAACCACTCGTCCCAATAATACGCTGTCCTTGTTCACGGAGTCACTTGACAAGACAAGCTGTCTTAGCGCCGCATTCTCGGCTTTTACATTCTGCATCTCTGTGGAAAGTTCTTGCATTCCGCGCATCAGGTTCTGAATAGCATTCTCCATGGTAGAATCCGTATTGATCGTTTGGCGTCTCAAACTGTCGTAAATCTCCCCCCGTCTCACCTGTGATCAGGATCTCCCTTGTTCGGCCGCAGGACTCTTCCTGTGGATGGTTCGGGTCTTGAATAGGCTCACCCGAGCCTCGTCAGGTTGCAGGACGCGTTCAGAGTTCCGGGAAGTTCGTGGTTCCAGGGTATCCAGGATTAGCGATGAACGAGTAAGTAGGGGGGAAATCCAGGAACAGGATAAAAGGCAAGGAAGGAAGTAAGAGGATCAAGGAAACCAATGTAGAGAGCAAACACACGTCGGGTCACTACCGAAGATAGCGTCGAGACGCGCGGACCCGCAGGGGGGTGACCAATTTGTAGTACGTGCCACGACGTGAAAGCTAGTGCATAGCACAGAGCTTGGTACGGCCATGTTGGGGGGAACAAGGAGTACAAGCCCTTCGTGACAATGACCATGAGGTCCAGAAGGGGCAATTTCGCTGGGTCATGACAATGGCATGATAGTATGCCCTTTGATCTGGGAAACCAAAGCCTCCTCTGAGGAATGTTCAACTTATCCACCAAACGTTTTACTTTTGCTACAGCTTCCCAAATACATTTTAGCAGTGTCTGTATGAAAGGTCTGCAAGAGGAGTTCCAGCACGGCACACAAAGGTTTTGAAAAGCATATGAGAGACTTGGCAGGATCATTTTTCTTGGCACAAACACTAAAAATGAGATTGGGTATCGACCATCTCAGCAGGTCTAGTTTCAACTTGATCCTTTGGGTGATCACACCCATTGCCTAGTGGCATTGCCAGATTCCGGGTTATGACTATAGATAGGTAGGCCAATTCCTTTGTTTCAGAGTGAAATGGTCCTTGGGCATACTTGTACTTTCAGACCAGAAGCTAGGAAGAGCAATTGGAATTCCTCAGTTTATTCTGTATCTAGAAAACTGGCCAAAATGTTTCATCATTGCCATGAGTGCTGGAATAGGTTGTGAGAGGGAGGACAGAAGTACCAGCATGCCGTCCGTGAGGAGCAAAGACAAGACCTCTACCTCGTTCAGTCTCAAGCATTTTATCACTAGCACCAGCCTGCTGTCTGTGAATATCAAACAGTAGACCTCTAGCTCGTTCAGTCTCAAGCCTCTTCTCACAGGCAGCAGCCTCTCGTCTGCGAATAGCAAACAGTAGACCTCTAGCTCGTTCAGTCTCAATCCTCTTATCATTTGCACAAGCATGCTGTCTGTGAATAGCAAAGAGTAAACCTCTAGCTAGTTCATTCTCAATCCTCTTATCACTGGCACAAGCATGACGTCCATGAATAGTAAAGAAAAGACCTTTAGCTCTTTCAGTCTCAAGCCTTTTATCATTGGCACCAGCCTGCCGTCTGCGAATAGAAAACAGTAGACCTCTAGCTCGTTCAGTCTAAATCCTCTTATCATTAGTACAAGTATGCTATCTCTGAATAGCAAAGAGTAGACTGCTAGCTCATTCAGTCTCAACCTCTTCATTGGCATCAGCATGCAGTCTGTGAATAGCAAAGAGAAGACCACTAGCTCGTTCAGTCCGAAGCCTTTTTATCATTAGATCCACCATGGCATCTGTGAATAGCAAAGAGTAGACCTCCAGCTTGTTCAGTCTCAATCCTCTTATCACTGGCACCAGCCTGCCATCTGTGAATAGCAAAGTGTAGACCTCTAGCTCGTTCAGTCTCAATCCTTTTATCATTGGCCCAAGCATGATGTCTGTGAATAGCAAAAAGTAGACCCCCTAGCTCGTTCAGTCTCAATCCTCTTATCATTGGCACAAACATGCCGTGCGTGAATAGCACAGATAAGACCTCTAGCTCGTTCAGTCTCAAGCCTCTTATCACTGACATCAGCCTTCCATCTGTGAATAGCAAACAGTATACCTCTAGCTCATCCAGTCTCAAGCCTCCTATCGCTGGCACCAGCCTGCCGTCTGCGAATAGCAAACAGTAGACATCTAGCTCGTTCAGTCTCAATCCTTTTATCATTTGCACAAATATGCTATCTCTGAATAGCATAGAGTAGACCTCTAGCTCATACAGTCTCAAGCCTCTTATCACTGGCACCAGCCTGCCGTCTGCGAAGAGCAAACAGTAGAACTCTAGCTCGTTCAGTCTCAATCCTTTTATCATTGGCACAAGTATGCTATCTCTGAATAGCAAAGAGTAGACCTCTAGCTCATACAGTCTCAAGCCTCTTATCACTGGCACCAGCCTGCCGTGTGCAAATAGCAAACAGTAGACCTCTAGCTCGTTCAGTCTCAACTTCTTATCATTGGACTTGCCACTGCCAGTGGTTCTAATAGCAAGAAAGCTAGGAACATTCCTGCTTTGCACCCTTGTGAAGGTTATAGGCATGTATGACATTGATATCATTTAACTAGAGTACTAGTGACAATACTCTGGCAGGCTTAGCATTTGCAAACTCGACTTCTGATGTTACTACAGGCAAAGGGCCTCATTAGGACCCTGGCGGTCCCGTAATGAACGGTGCCGGTACGGGACCGGCACCGTTCATTATGGGCTGCCCTATTACGAGGACTGCTGCGGGACCCGCTATGGCGCGACCAGGCATCCTTAGAGGGTCCTGCAAGAAATCAGGATGCTAACAACGGGCCCGTCATTAACAGGCCCGTTGTTAGCATCCTCCCCATTTCCACTGAGCCCTATGGGGGCTCAAATGGGAATGGGGATGTACCGGGTCCGGGTCGCGCAAAAGTTATTTACCGGGCCTTGCAAAGACGGAATGGCCCGGTAAGTCCCCTTTTTGCGTGGACCCGGAACAGGAACCTGGTATGGAGGCCCAAAATGTGCAATTACCGGCACACAGAAATAGAAACTCATTTTTTTTTCTCCATTTTCCGTACTCCACCCTATAATAAATACATGTCTGCTGGGATTTTTAAGGACTGAATGGCCAACATGTAAGGAGAGTAAGGAGAAGCCGTCATCATCATCAGCATCGCAGAAGGTTCAGAGAAGTAGAAATAGGTTGACTGTGATACTCTGTAAGGACAGAAAGTGCAGGAACTCACGTTCTAGATATTAGAAAAGTGACGGTGCCGATCTGATCAAGAATGACACCGGGAAAGTGACGTTTGAAGAAGTACACTATTGGCTTAATGGAAGAAGGGGCGTGGCTAAAATTGCTCGACTTGCTCCAAACATCTCTAACGAAGTGTATTCCATGTCCAGAAATGCCGTCATATTCACATCACATGTTGGGGGAAGAAGCCATGTGCATACATTGCTGTTTGCAGACATGGGGAGAATCAAAATAAAGAACCAAAGAATCAATTATTCTGCACCTGACACACCAATCTTAACACAATACATTTTCCACATTTCAATAGTTGTGATTTTGAACTGCCCACTTTCCTTACTAAGCACTCAAATACAGAATTACGAAATACATTTCTTCCAACGAATGAATTTATGCTCATTTTGTGGGCCATTCGCACATCACACACAACACACACACACACACACAAATACAACGACTAGCCGTACATACTTTGCCTTTGCTCTGACTATTACAACGTGTTTGGTGTTTTATGCCGCAATAATAAAGTGTTTGTACATTAACAATGTCATGTCCAGAACATTTAAACTGCATATTTTGATAGCTTTACTCCTTTTAAAAGGTATGTTTCACACAAAAACACACGCGCAAAACACACTCGTATATCTATACTAAAAGTGTGTGTTCAAAATAATAAAAGCAAGCCTTGCCCAGTTTTCAGATTCGTCACAACACTGACCCCCAATGCCATCGTTTACTGGGGTACATCCATTCTGGGCAACGTGGCGTAAATGTGTGTGTTCAGACCTCGCAGGGTAGCGCATCAATGATTCAATGTCTGCAGTGTTCCATTTGTCAGGGTCCCACCGAGGCGACAGGCCTGTGCAGCTGCTTTGTCTTTATTTGTTGAGCTTTTTATTACAAGGTGAAGATTAATGTTTGAAGCAGGCCCCTAGAAACCGAGGTAGACGCTTAATTTGCATTTATAATAGCAATGACTGGCACCAGGACTTGTATTTACTGTCGAGCAGTTAGTAACTGCAGATGAAATGGGAAATCCGAGGGTTGCATTCTGCAGAGGGAAGCAGCTATCGCGGCGCTTTCAGGCGCAGCACACCTGATTTATGATGCTGTCCTCCTGTTTGTCCGTCCTCTCTGTTTGTAATTCATCCTCCCCAACCCCCATTTCGCGCGTGTTGCTTCTTTTTTCACTCGATCGTTTTGTGAATTCTCCATTCCATCCCTGTACTCCTTTTCACCTTGTTCCTTTTTCCTTCCCAATTCCTCTCCATCAGGTTCCAGTTTTTCCTTTTCTATTTCCCCTCCATTCTATGTCTTCCCCTTCTCTTCAGTAGTCCCTCTCTCCTGAAGTCTTCATGTCCCATGCTTTGGCCATTGCCACTGTATCAATGTCTCTTATTGTTTGGGTTGCTGTGTCTTAGGTGCATCACTCATCTTTCTTTGACGGAATGATATGTCTGTGTTCCACTCTTTGTCTTTATCGATAACCTTCCCTCCTCCATATCGCTTTGTGTTTTTGTTTTCATTTGCCCCTCCTGCACTGGCTTTCCCCCATCTTTCCTGTTTTCCTCTCCCTACTTCCATCGCTCTTCCAAACCTCTGTGCAATGTGGCATCCCTCTTGTTATTCCCTATGCTCTTTCTGTCCACATGTTTTCCTGTTTTCTCTCCGACCTCCCCCCTTCTTCAATTCCCCCTGCGTATCTCCCTTTACTCTACTCTGTCTCTCTTGTCTCTATCTTTCATCAGGTTTTATGTGCTTTTATGCTGCTTCTAGACATCTCCGTCTGTTCATCACACTCTGGGCCTCCTTACGGCCCTGCGGTATCCTGGCGGTAAATCCTCCAGGATACCGGCAAATACTATTACCATTTCCAGCACTCGGTTGGTCAGTACGAGTGACGTAGTGATGGTGTAATTCCCCATTCATGGAGTGTAATAGGACTCCATGGGAGGATGTGCTGTCATTGCCGGCACCGGCAATATCAAATATTTTGCTAGTAAGGTGCCTGCCTTACCTCCAGCTTTTAGCTGCACGTAACACAGGTGGCCCACCGGCAAACCTGTGTTCGGCCTGTCCAGAAGAGTGCCGGTATATGTTTATGCCAGCACTGTATTACCCGACCAGCTGACTCATAATGAGGTCTCTGTCTTGTTCTTTCACTTTTACCTTTTTCTTTGCTCATCTGTTATTTCTTCCCTTTTCTCCCCACTATAATTATTTCACACTTATTTCTACCTTTCCCAGGGGTCTCTGTTTTCTCTTTCAATTCTCCTTTTTTGTTTACTTGTGCTCCTACCTCTCCCCTTTTTTAAGTCACCCCCTCTCTCTTTCTCTCGCCTTCCTTTTTCATTCCAGACTTCTTGCATCCCTTCCTTTTTCATTCTTTTATCACTCCTCGTTCTCTCTTTCAATTTACCATTCATCACTCCTGCCTTCTTTCTACTTCCGTAGCTTCTTCTTTCCGCATTCTGTCATTGGTTTTCATTTATCTCCCCCTCTGTGAAGAGTGTGTCCCTGTGGATGGATACCCTTGAAGCGGCGTTTAGGTCTTGTACACCAGCTGGACACAGTTAACATCACCAGGTTGCGCCAAGTAACTCAACAATGTTGGTGGCTGTAATGAATGGCTTCATGTTGTCTTGTACTGCAGCCCATCCATGAATGCTGATAGAATTCTGGTGCAAGGGTTTGAGTGAACGATCAGGAGTTTGCTGAGGAATACATGGTGTGTGCATTGTCTGAATGTGTCAGTTGGGGGCCTGAGCTGTTGTGCATGCGGATTGGCAGTCTGTGGTCTCTCCTATAGTATAGTCAAGAGTGACTTGAATCTGAAAGTAACAGTAAATATTAATATTAGGCTCCCTGAACTGTCTAACAAAGAGGAACCTAACTCTTCTATGGCTGGAGTACCATCTGTTCTCCTTTTAAGCTCCAACTGTAGGGTAGACTGAGCTCACAAGGCAGGTGCTTCCTGAGGGGGCTGCTAGAATAGATACAATGTTTTGTAATAGAACACAGATTTCAATGAAAGCTCATGCTTATCAGCGGTGTGGCGTTAATGGAAATTGTAAAAGCCTAGCGTAAGGCTTTTTACGCCTTTCACTAACATCAAACCCCATTTTTGTCCATTTGTATGGCAGCAAGGAGGGCGGAAGGCAACTTGCATCTGCGCCACCTTCCTTCCTATCCACCATACAAATGGCCCATTTTCATGTAAGCACAAATGCTGGGATCCCTATAGAGCCTGCTGACTTTATGCACCACATATAGCAGGTGAACTCCATAGGGATCCATTGCAAAGGCTGATGGCAGGCAGCGTTTATAATTAAATGCTGCCTACCATGCATGGTGGAGTGAAACTGTGCAGCCCTGCATATTTGCACTCTGCTGTGCAAATGACCAAAATTTGTCAGGGGGGAGTCACCTACACGTATATATACACTTAACGGCTCCCTGCAAACACATTTCAAATTTCTGTGCACGCTCTACGTCTCTAGTCTCTAGTCGTAGAGCATACAAGGAAATAGAGCGATGCAGGAGTGGAAATAGTGCATCTTCACTGCACAAACAACTTTTTGTTTCCACTGATTCAGCTGAAAAGAGGAACTGGAATCGGATGCCGGCATCTAAAGTGGAGAAACAAGGATAACTCCAGGTCCAGCGCCCAGCAACAGCGGGAGAGGCAGGCCGCCAGAATACCGGATAATACAGAGTGAGGCACAACTGGGTTGAGAACATCTAGGAAGAGTCTGCGCATCTGGGCATTCGACCAGAGGATTGTGATTAACTGCATGATGAGAAACATTGAACAAGATGAATAATACAGATAGAAACAGTATTTACACCCTTTGAAAGGACTCACTTTGCAGAGTCGCAAGAAAAGATTGTGAACATAAGGATCCATCCGTGCTATAAAATGCAGTTTCACTCTGGGGGGCATTTGTTGTTTGTCATGATGAAGGCTTAATCACATTGTGGGGTGGGGGAGTGAAAACCACCTCATTAAAGGCCAAAACACACGATTGTCGACATTGTTCTGTTTTTTTTTTTTTTAGACATAGTGCATTAAGGCCAACAATGCGGGTCTGAGACGAAGCTTGTGACATTGAAATTGTATTGTCACAGTGATGCTCGTTATATTTGGCGATAGATAGTCACCAAAGCATAACTTATCAATTTCAAATGGCCATAGGAGGAATTGAAATGAAAGGCTATCTGTCCAGATACATGACTGTGTCATAGAAAAGTGTTCTGTATTTATCATTGTGTATTATCTGTACAAATTAGTCACTTTTTTACTAATCCCCAGCACGTTAATCTGTATTAAATCTATCCACCCAGAGTGGATGTGAGGTTGCTCTGTGGAATTTTGAGACAATTATCTTTAAATATGTTTTGATACAATTAAAAATCAATCCTTGAAGCACAGATCTTAGTGTTTCCCTTTTCTGCAAGTTGAAGATATGGTGAGCAGAGCCAGTGGATATATGCCTGAAGGATACATGCAGACGGTTGGAATGATTTCAATTTGAAGTGTCTCCGATAGGAGCATTTTTGTATAGACATTTTCCTCTCAGTAGAGGGAGCCATTAGTCAGTTCCCCATCTTTTTTAGATAGATGCATAGCTACTCTTATTACTAAGACTGGTAGTAGTGACACCACGGACACTATAGCACCACTATTATTATTAGTACTAATCTCTGTAGCTGTGTACTATTAATACTACTACTACTACTACTCCCACTGCTGCTGCTGCTACTACTACAACAATACTACTATAAGGTAGGTGCACTGCCAGTAGTGCTGCTTCTAATAGTAATGCTACTGATTCCTCTACCAGTAGTGGTCACAGTAATGGTACTACTAGTAGTATTAGTGCAACTCCTGGTAGCAGCAGTGTCAATCATGATGCTGTTAGTAGTATTAGTACTGATGTGACAAATACTAGTAGAAGTAATAGTACTACTACTGTTCTTGCTTGTCATTATGATAGTACTACAAGTAACATTGATTATAGTAATGCCACTAGTGATACTACTACAACATCTACTGGTCGCAGATGTGCTATCACTACTACTGATAGTAGTAATGGCAATGCTTCTAGTAGCAGCTGTGAAGTTTCTAGTACACAAACATTACCACTACCAGCAGCAATAGTACTAGAAACAGTATTATTACAAATATCATCATCGGAAACAACAAGTAGTAGTACTTTGAGTACTTGCACTGCTACTGTTTGTAGGGCTCTATTATTGACAATTGTTCTACTACTATGTTAGCTGTACTACTACTACAATTAATAGTAGCACTACTTCTTCTCCTACTACTGCTATTATTGGTGGGGTCGGTCTAGTAGGTAAGTCACCTTGTTTGTGCATACTAAAGCCAAATACACTCTTCTACTTTTCCCCTTTGCTGCTATTATACATCTGCAGACAGCATTTACTCTCCTCACTTCGTCTTCATGGGCTTGGAAGCTGGTTACAAAGTGGAGGAAAACCAGAGCAAGGACGATGCTTATAGAAATGTTTGAAAATAAGATCGAGTGTATTTTCTTTGATGGTAAGGATTCATAAGAAAACATGTTAACAGTTAGTAATAGCATATTTAATGTTTATAAAGCGATATGCCCCCTTTAATAGCGTAGAACATAATTCTCAGGTTATACAGATCAATTTATATAACATGGCATATTAACTCTTTAGTGTCAGCACTCTGCGTCATCTAGCACACCATGACATCAGCACTGAAGGCCATCACGCATGCGCCAACCCCCACATGCACCACAGGCAGCATTTACAGCAGCTATAATATACAAGACCCCACGATCTGAATAGCACAGCCAACACACACGTCTGCATGTGCTACTATCCCCAGGCACCACAGACACAAGTATGCTACAAAAATACCCTACAATACCACAAACATGCATTCACACCATGCCACTGGCACACCATACCTTCACAGACCACACATGCCAGAATCCCACCAGGTGCATTTCACTCATGGATAGTCCTTATTAGATACAAATAGCTCATAAAACAACAATTAAAACAATGGCCCTCATTACGAGTTTGGCAGTAACCACACCGTTATTGGCGGCATGGCTGCCGCCGAAATCGCGTCGGGGTCCGGGTCCTCGGAATGAGGACTTACCGGGCCATTCGGAGTTCAGAAGGCCCGGTAATTCCTCCCTCCAAGGACCCAGACACGGTCCTTCCCCTTTCCCATTTCAGCCCCCATAGGGCTGAATGGGAATGGGAGAGGGAGCAAACAGAGATGGCCCATTGTTTGCTCCCTCTTCCCCTCGCGGGATCCGGTAAGCACGCCTGGTTTTCCCAGGCGTGCTTAGCGTGTCCCGCGAGGGGAACTCGTAATGCAGCCGTATTGAGTGAACGGCGTCGGCACCTTTTACGGCGCCATTCACTCCGTACCGCCAGGGTCGTAATGAGGCCCAATGTGTATGTTTCAAAGTAAACTAAACTTGTTACATCAGAGCTGCTCCAGGTGTACTTTTGGTAAATGGTTATAGCGCACATTCTTATTTTGAGTTATAACACCTCTTTATTTTACAATCCGAAGAACTAAACAATATAGTGCATATGCTTTATGTTGTATCAATATGATTATGTTTGAAGTGTGCCAAATACATGACTTTGCATTAAGGCTCTGGTGTTTTTTTTTTTTTCTCACAGCTATGGCTTCCCTCCCCTTGTTTCCTTTGAAGTGATTCCTGACACTTTTTGTGGAGATTATTTGGATTTGTGTAATGCAGTTAGCTGGTGAGGTCGACCTCTATTGTCCCCTCCTTCCGCACTGCAGATTTGATAAAGGAAAAAAAAAATACGTGCAGCCAAACAACAAATGCATTGGTCCTAGCAAATAGGACAACGATTAACGGATCACACATGCAGCGGGACTAAAAGAGCACACAAAAGAGCAAAGTTTCCTTGTTTACATGGGTTTTAGTGCAGACTCCAACATTGCCACCAAGTCCGCATGCAGCACACACCGCTATGATAGGTTGCCATCCAATAGTGCCAAATGGTAAAGGAACAGAATGAATTGCAACATTGTTTCCATACACGACGTTGACCTGGTTGCAATGAAAATAATGTTGTATGTGGGTTTTTAGTGTGTTTTATTTTATTTTATTTTATTTATTTAAATTGTTGTAACACGCTACATGCCCGAGAGCTTCAGAGCGCACAAAGACATGGACAAAACAAACATTGGAAACAGGTGGGGGTCATGACAGATCAGATCCGTCTTTAGATCACGAGGGGATGATGGCTGCAGAAACAGCACCTAGGGCGCATGTTAGAATTGTTAGTATATTTGTAAATGTGACTTTAAGGCCTCCGGTTTGAAAAAGTAATAAAGACCATAGGGCATTTTTGATGGTGACACCTAAATGTTCGTATGTCTATGTAATAAGCAACATGTACATTGGAACTAAAAAAGCAACGCAGAACCACTATTGGCAAAAAATAACCAATGAATGGAAATTGGTCAACTATTTGGAATAAGTGAGTGCAGAGATTCTTGAATGAAGCATTGAATGCCAAGAATAGTGAAACTGTATATATATATATATATATATATATATATATATATTAAATAAAAAGAGAAGTTGATTAAATCTTGTGGTACAACAGTGTAAGCACCCATTGAAAGCTAAACTACAAATGCCACCAGATGAAACATCATGACCATGACAAGTGCACCGGTGGACTGCCCTATAAGGAGCTCTGGAGATTTCCCAGTAGGCCTCTGCGCCCCGGGCCTCTTGTGTGGTCATCTTTTTTTTATTTATTTACTCATTTTCTTATCGGAAAAGGGTCAGGCTTGCTGAAAATGTGTAATATGGTGCCACTTTGAAAATTATTTTCAGGACCTCTTTTGGTTCCAGGTCCACCCATGGAAAAAGTGAGTACTCCTCTTAAATACCACACCGGAAACTCCATGAAGACAAAAGCTGGTGGCTCATAACATCACAGAGTTCTCTATTTGACAGATGCATTCAAGAGGGAAGGCAGAGAAGTGGGACAGGCGACGGCATCCCCAGACATTTTTCATAAGGGTGGCCTCATGAGGTTCTTCGGGTGGCACATTCATTGATTCTAAGAGGCAGGTGGGGGCCGTTGGGGGGGTCTGTGTTTTTCTAAGGGTGGGCGTGGCCACCTTTACTCCCCCTTGGTTGCGCCTCTGGCGCAAGATGAGTGAGAATGCGAGTTAGAGCAGGGTTAGAATATGTAATAAATAGTATGCTAAAAGGAGAAATTTTTGGGGTGGAGGGAACCAGGCCATCTTTGGAGCCAGGCACTGTTATTAAGAAGCTGTAATCATCAAAACTGACCTAACCGCATGTCAGAACTCCCGTGTTGCACAATGTCCCAGCAACGAGACATCTAGTGTGCTGTAGATCCCTGAAGCCAATTCAGCCCACCAACGACCTACCCATTACGCAGCTCCAACATTGTGGGCACCCAGAATGTGTTTCAGGCTTTGAAGCAGTACCCCCCCTGCACTGCAACCCATGGGATCTTTGCCACTAGCACACTGACAGAGCTGCTGTGCCACCATCTGACTACATCTCAGAGATTGTCTGGAGGGCAGTATTAGATGCTTTATTGGTTTTCGTCCCCGAGTAAATCCCTCAGAATATGGAAGATAGCCATGCACTCTGCAGAGGGATAGCAAGGATTGTCTAGCAAGTGGGGCCTGACGCTAATGTAGGTGGATCCATCCCAGTGACATTAACATCTGTACATGCCCACACAGTGCTGCTGCATGGGCATTTACAGATTCTGGGTGGGCCTGGCCCGCTCAAGTCCTACCTTGTCTATGCCTCTCAGCCATGTTAAAGCCACAGAAACTGGCAGAAGTCCTGGAAGGGTGCAGTGTCCAGTATTCACCTCCAGGTGACCCCAACAGAAGCACAGCTTGGAAGAGTTTGAGGAAGAAGGCTTTGCTGATTGCCAGAAGAAATGCTGGATGGGACCCGTGCCATGCACCAGATCCACGACTCCTCACCTGATAGCCTCGAAGTGCAGTTGACATTTCCCCTCTACGACGTATGGTGTGGAGGGTGACTTTTCAGGGTCAGAAAGAGGGCAGGGAGCACATCTAGAATCTCGGATAGGGCTCCACGGTTACCTTTCTTAAAAAGACCAAAATGCAGGTTTTCACAAAATCTTGGATCGAAATTGGAGCATATAGTGATTTAGCAACTTCACGCAATTGTTGAGCAACATGATCTAGCTGATCCTGCCCAGTCTACATTCAGAGTAATGAATTGGTCACAATAGAAAACCTAGACCAAGTGAGAGAGGAAAGGAATGGTGAGGCGGTGGACCCTTCAACCTTTTGGATGTCTCTGCAGCATTTGACACAGTTTACCACATAATCCTCTTGACCCGGCTGAAACAGACAGGTTGTATCCAATTGTGTACAGTATCAGCAGAGCGGGTCTGATTTGCTATCTGCCCCTAGATCTTTTACTACTTGTGGTGTACCACAAGGCTTGACATTGTCATCTTAGTTTTTCAACCTCTATATACACACTCTGGTAGACCTTATTTCTAAGTACATCCTAACAATGTGGGTGACACTCAGATTCTGATAAAGTTGTCAGGAAATAGAGATCTTTTGTCTAGTAGATTAAGAGACTGTTTTTCATCAATTAAAACTGGATGAACAACAATACTCTAAGAAAGACATCTAATATGTTCAAAGTGTTGCCAATCAATGCAAAGATTGACCCTTGGAGCGCCACCTTCTGGCAAGTCACTGTTGGACTACGCTACGAGTTTGCACTGATGGTAAGAACCCCGGGTATTATTATGGATACTGACTTAACACTCAAGTTCCATGCCTCCTAAAACACAAAAAAACTGCTTCTTCTTCTAAAATGACTGAAACAATTACTTCCATCTTTTTTTTTTCCCCTCATAAAAGCTTGGCTGTTAATACTCTGGTTTCGTCAAGGTTAGATTTTGGAAATAGCTTCATTCTGGATCTGAGAGTAAATTATTGTCCAGACTGAGGTTAGTATTATAAGTTTGCGGGTCTGGAAAAAAAGTGTTGGTAATAACGTTTACAGGCACTTTTCCAGAACGGCAAACTAAACGTTTGCCAGTGGGGGTTACCTGACTTACCTCCAGCCCAGAGCTGGAGGTAAATCAAGCCCCCAGTGGCAATAAACAGCCAGTATTTCCAACATTGGTATTATTGGTGCCGGAGATACCAGCAAATCCGGCCATGGAGTCCTAGGACTCCATGGAATGGGGAATTACCAGTATTCATGTAGAGAGGCAGATGTACATACAGCCCACCCCTCACCTCTGTCATATTGGAAGAATCACAAGAGAACACTGTGCATGCCACCTGGTATCATCCCAATACCACATTGAAGTACGAGAGTCGTTATGCACTTAAGACAACCTTACCAAATCTATCCCCAAACTGATGCGGTAGACTTGAGTTTGCAGACACCACTGGATATAGAAGAACTATAAGTAAAGTCTGACAGGTGTGAAGTGATGTCATTAAGAAGAAAGATATGTGGGCACACTTAAACTGATGTATGGATATCTAAAGAATGAAGATGTGACTAAAGTGAGGAAGTAAACATATATGTGAACATGAAGAAAACCATATACACTTAAAAGATAAGTAACAAGAGATGCAGTAGATGTATATGCACAGAAGCGCAAGGTAGATGAGCCAATATAGAAGCTTGCTAAAGTAGACAATATAACACGAGTAAAGCAGCCATGTTGTTAAAATGGACATCATCATCATATAATAATAAGTGAGAAGCCTTGAGGCGGGATCCCAAGGCTGCAGAACTGAGAGGCACTAGAATACAGAGAATACAGATTTGTGTAAGAACTCTTTAATGCTGTTTTATCTTGAAAACAAATATAGATCTAATATGTACGTACAATTACAAGACATGGGGCCTATATATATATATATATATATATATATATATATATATATATATATATATATATATATATATATATATATATATATATATATATATATGTACACTCTGTACATATAAAACATAGTTCATCATTGACACAAGACAAATATGCGACATGAATCACAATCCCTTTGGCAAGTACACTTAACAAACATATGATTCTGTCACAAGTGGGAGCAAACATCACCATCAATTAATAAAGTAAAAATGACAAAGTGTATTTTGGCCACACTAGCGTAGATTAATAGAATTATCTGTACTAAAGATGACCTTCATCAGGACAAACACATGTAAAGAAGCCAGTGAAGGGCTACACATGTGTTCAATTCAGCTCCTGTGTTCTGCGGCTGTCAAATTTCATACTAATCTACAACTTGATGAACATCTTGTTTCTTAAATAGCAGAGCATTTCTTCACTGCATTGGTTCAGCTAATGCCTCCTTCATTTTATGCGTTTTGTAGTAGCATTGTACCCAGAAGAGCCTTCCGTCATGCTAAGGTGAAGTGTTAGCATCACTTGAATGGTTTCCCACCCACTTGGCATGTAATATTCAGGCAGAGAGAACCAAAAATGAACCTCAGCACTCTGAGTGCTGCTTCTGTAACATGCCTTGGCATTGCTGGGTCCCACCTGCTCCACTTCCCACCAGAGCTGCTGTTTTTATAGACCAGACAAGTCTGCGTAGCGCTCCAGCTTCAGCACCTTGTCTTTAGTGGCCCCACATAGCCGTACTTCACTGCAATTCACCAAACCGCTTCTCAACCACATGAAACTGGAACATTGGCAAACACTGTTGTTGAGCTACAATCTTCATAGAAGTTGGGGTTAAGTTGACTGCTGCCTGCAGTCTCCATCTGCTTCTATCTGCCCGTACTGTGAGGGCACGAGCAGCATTCTGTACAGGAGTACAAACAACATCTTGTTGCCGGCCCACTCCTCCGGAGCCTACAGAACAAACATCAGCTTTGCATTGCCTGGCAACACCAGACAACGACCTAGGACATGCCCCCTGCCTCAGTTCCATCCCGACCGCCGGCTTTTACATCTGCCTGGAAGCGAAGCCGTGGTGAAGTTGAGGATAAATTGACTGTTGTGTGCAGCTGTCCGCAGCGAGGACACACTGCCATCCTCTCTTTCCACCATGTCCCCAGTACATCCAGCCAAGTTATCTCCTGGTATTAAGTTTGTTTCCATCAGTACTGGTGTCATTTTAACTGTAACTTGTTTAACTCCTCCAGAAAATGTTCACTCAGATGCAAAGTTAACAAGTAATTGTATTAAAAATAATCTTGTCTATCCCTCAGTCTCCATAAATACTGCCGCCATCAAGCTAGGTCTGTGGAATGCCAGGTCTCTATGTAACAAGTCCACTGCGGTATTGGACATATTTTTAAGGTTAAATTTGCATTTCTATGCATCGCAGAAACATGGATTTTGTCTCACAACGCAACTGTCTCTGCCTTTCTGACCACATCCTTGACTTCCTTTGACCATGTCCCCCATGCTCTATGCGTCGTTTCCTTCGCCGACTTAAAAGGTGTTGGCTTAAATCTAAATGAACACCTGATCATTCTTCCTACTTTTCCTTCCATATTCTCTATGACAGATGCCTATTATCTGCTAAGCGTGCTTACTTTTCTGATATCCTGCAAACTAAATCCACCCACCCTAGGTTAGGTGTCTCTTCCAAACCCTTGCACGACTTCTCCCTCCTCCTAACCTTGACTATTCTCTCAACTGTACCTTGTCTGCCTCTGACTTCACTCATTTCTTCTCCTCGAAAGTCCTCTGCCTTCATCGTGATATCAAAGCTTCGCTTCCATCAGATACATCATCCTCTCCCACACCTATTTCTCATGCCTTCTTTTTTTTCTTTTTTTGATGGTATGGTTTGATTGGTAAACCTTTCATCTTTTGAGCAGGGTTTCATTATTTTGCAAAGAGTTCCTTTTTAAGGGCTTTCCAAGATTCATGTTCTATTAAGTGTTTGAGGTTATTGCACACATTTTTCGTTCTTCTTCTGTAATGTTGTTCCAGAATTTTAGAATAGTGAAGGTTACTTTTGTCTCCCAGTAGTATCTTAGCCCATCGGTATTTCGGTTCTAGCTGTGTTGAGGATTTGACGTACATGTCTCTGTATTGATTGCTTTTTTCTGTTAGAGCTGGGCATTTCATGATTACATGCTCTATCGTTTCTGTTTTTTCTCTTTTTGACAGAACCAGCAAAATCCCATCTCCTTACGAATCATTTATCTTTTTGTCAGAATTTATCTTGTTGGAAGGAGAATCAGGCAAAGACTCATGAATGTGTCTCTAACATGGTCTGCAGGGTATATTTGTAGGTAGGCCGGAAAGGTGTTAGTCATTTGTCATATTTACAGTTTAGGTTCAGCTGGTATTGCAATTTTTGTTCTATCGTCTTAATCCAATTGTTAAGAGCAATTTCTTTTTGTTGCTTTTTCTGGATGTTGAAGGAGCATTTTATTCGATATCTCTGCTGATATTCTTCAGTTTTCCACATGACTTTTCCGTGCAGTCAGAGTAGCTGCGTTAGATGTAATTAGTTTTGTGTGGAGTTTTTGAAGTGGCGAGATGTGGACTTCCGATTGTATTTTCCGATGTAGGTCTAGCTGTTTCCAGATGTCAAGCGACTTCAGCGACTGGAGGGCTAGTTCGAACCGTAGACGTGGCATCGGGAAAGAAGTGGGAAGGGATAGAATATCCCCTCCAGATGTTGCCATATTTTGCGTCGATATTTATCATTGTTTCTCCTCCATAAGTCAGTATAGCTGCAACCTTTTGTCTGTAAAATCTGATTAACGGCTGAACTGAAAATTTCCCGTATTTATGGTGGAGTATTCGTCCTTGTCGAGCAAGGGAAAGCGCCTTTGATTTTAGGTGCTGGATTCAGTCTTTTTCTATGGGGTATTGGTTCAGCCATATCCCCAAGTATTTAATTGACTTGACCCGGGTCCATTTTTGTTTGTTCAGGAACCATGTATGAGTATTCTGTTTTTTTGGGTGTTGTTGTCTGAGAGTCATAACTTTTGTTTTATGCGTGTTGATTTTGAGCTGGTTTGATTCCATGTATGTTTCGAGTTTCTTTAGTGCAGTCTCAAGGCCTATAGGGGTTTTTGATAGAAGGACAATGTTGTCCGCATACATGATACAAGGAATAGTTGTTGCATTTAATTTTGGGGGATTCACTGAGGAGTATAGATGTCCTGCTCAAAGTCTGCTGTGAATAGATTAAATAGTGTTGCAGTGAGGGGGCAGCCCTGTTTGAGGCCATTCCAAGTTATGATGAGGTATGTGAGTGCACCTGCTTTTGACCTTCTGATTCTGATTGTCGTGCTGGAGTAAAGGTGCTTAATGCGTACCAGTATATCGTCCGGACATCCCCATGAGTGCAGTTTGTCCCACAGTAGTTTTCTGTTTACTAGTTCGAAAGCTATCGACTAAAGAAAGATCGACTAACGCTGCGTATATCTGCAAATTGTTTTTCATTGTTTCTTATTTTAACATATTCAGCAGAAGGAGGTTGATGTTCGCTCCCATGTTTTCATGTTTTTCACAAAGCCGGTTTGTCGCATGGCATATCTATTTTCCTTTTTGGCCCAGTTGTTAAGTTTGTCTAGAAGTAGTGTTGCAAAGATCTTGCCTAAAGGGTCTAGGAGGGCTATCAGCCTGTAATTTTGAGGGTCTATCCTTGCACCTTGTTTGAACATTAAGATCAGGACCGCAAGTTGCCAAGAGCGGGGGTGGTGTTTGTCTTGGCAATTAAGGCAAGCATTTTTTTCACAGATAACTGGCCAGAACCTAGGGTTGCGTATGATCATGTCTTTAGAGAGGCCATCGGGTCCGGGCGCCCTCAAGGGATTTTGCTTGTGAATAGCCCTGTCGATATCTTCTTTGTCCCAAACGAAGACCCATTGTTTATTTTGAACTTCTTCTGTTTGGTAATCAATGGGGGGCCGATCTTTGTACAGCTTTGTGAAGTGTAAGGTCCAACTTTCTTCTGGCACATCCGTGATCATCATCAGATGTCTTGGAGTTCGGGGATTCAGAAGGTTCCACAAGTCCCTTGTGTTGTATTTATTTAGCAATTCTAACATTGTTTCTGCATCAAGTTGAATTTGTATTATTCTTGCATTCTTCAGCCAGTTTCTGTAGTGTTGTTTAGCCAGTCTGATTCTCTGGGTGTTATCTAAGGTGATCTGTTCTAAGTGTTTTAATGTCCTTCATAGTTCTTTCTTTTTTTCCACTACGTGTGGGTTTTATGCATGGTTGTGCATTTATTTATTGGTTTTCTGCAATTTGATTGGCTGTCTGAATGGGCAGAGAACCCATCGGTAGTGTATTCTCTCTACGTCGCTGAGTTTTGTATCCTCGAATTTTCCAGGCAGTTTTTCTAATTCTTTTTGGCTTATTCTAAGCCTGTTCATCCCAGTATTGATTTCGAGAACAAGAAGTGAAAGCTTATCATTCTGGGGTCATTTTAAAGGAGATGGTCATGATGGAGTGATTGCTATTTGTGGATCTAATGTTTTCAGTGTTGGTAATTTTCACGTGCAGTTTAGTTCAGAGGTGTATGTAGTCTATTATTGCTGAGGATGTGCCACCTGCCCAGGTTTGGCTTGGCATGCTTGTGATTCTATCTATAGTGTTCACTCGATTCAAGGATCTGGATGTCATTTCCTTGTTCCATCTCAGGGTTTGCGGCCATAGCATAGAGTCTTCCAGTAGGGAGTCTATTGCATCAAACAGGTGTATATTGAGGTCACTGCATACTATAAAGTTTATGTAAATATATTTTATAGCCGCTTCATCTATTGCTGAGCAGACTGTGGGCCTCATCACAACTTCGGCGGTAACCCTTAAATCCGGCGGTAGCGCTATTACCGCCGGATTTAAGGGTCCGCCAAAGCAGGACTTCGGCGGATTTCTCCCCAGCTCTGAGCTGGGGGGAAATCCGCCGAAAATTCGCGCTATTACCGCCGGCGGGAAATCCGCCGGCGGTATTAGCGTGAAATTTCCCCATTGAGCACAATGGGGAATGGGGCATTCCCGAATGGGCTCAATGGGGAATGGGGATTGACATTACCGCCAAACTCGTGATCCGGCGCTATTAGCGCCGGGGAGTTCGGCGGTAGGGCTAATACCGCCCACGCTAATAGCGTTACCGTTACCGCCCAAGTCGTGATGAGGCCCTGTGTCTATGAAGGCTTCATCTGAAGTTGCCACCAGATTCCAGTAAGTATTATTCCGAGTATCTCTTTTGAAGGGGGTGTGTCTTTCTTTCCTAGTGTTTGAGTTTGTGACCTTAGTTGACAAACTATAGTTATTTGTGTCCAGGCATGGATGTTGATAGATTCTAGGAGTTCTAGGTTCACTCTTGCTTTAATTAGAGTAAGTAATCCTGCCGATGGGTGTCCTTTGGGTCTCCGTAAGGCCAGGTTCATCAAAGCAGTATAACCGTCACAGAATGGCTGTTCGGTGATCCATGATTCTTGTATGCAGAGTATGTTGAATTTGTTGAGGTCTTGGCTTCCCTCTGCAAATAAGTGAGTCTTCAACGAGTATTCAAGAACATAAGGATATTATATGTTTTTCAGGTTTGATTAATGGTTATTGATATTCATTGCCTCGCTCGGGGTGCTTTGTTTGTGTCAATTCCATGTCTCTCCAAATATATTGTTTTGAATAGGTTGTGTGTTGTCTGTAGGAATTTCGGTCTTCTTGACTAGTTGTTTCTTTATCTCTGTGTTTCCTGCTACCTCTTATGTTTCTCTGTGTCCAGATATCTGGTGTTACTTTTGGCGAGTTAAAGGAGTTTTCTGTGGAGTGGGTCTGTTCCTTCTTTTGTTCGCTTTCCTTTTCACTGAATTTTTCAGTTTTCTGTATATCAAATCCCAGCTGATAGAATGGACTCTTATTATCAGAGATATTTTTTTGTTGACTTCATTGGATGTAAATTGTATCCGCACTCTATCTAATCTTGAGTCGTCATAGAATTCGACTGTCTGTATATCCTTTGAAGTTAGATATTTCAGTGTAGGTATTACGTTGAAAAGCTGTAGAACATGTGTTCTATTCAGGATTAGACTGTCCGAGATGGAATCAATTCTTACAATTTTCAGTCCATTTTCATTTGTTGTTCGATGGGGGTTGTACAAAGTGTGGGAGAGTTAGGGACCCTTTGTTTGCTTGAAGGATCTGTTGATTCCTTGGAGGTTGTGGGATCACACTATCCACATATTCCAAGGAAGTGTAGTTTTGGAGTTGTAAATTTGAAGTTGTGGCAGGCTCGTGTATCACTGAATCCAAGGAGGTTTCTGAGATATCTTCAGATGATAGGGCAAACCGTGAGGTGTCACTCGAGATGCTGTCATCATATTGATCTATAACTATGAGGAAGCTGTCACTTATTTGGATTTGCGCTTCTTCAGAGATTTCAATTTCTTCATCAAGATATTGTGTCAAGTTTAATAGCATCTGTATCTGTAGTTGATCCTCATCACATTGGGCCTCATTACGACCCTGGCGGAGTGGGTTTACGCCAGCGGTATTCGCGGCGGACCCGTCCGCCCTACTACGAGTTCCCGTAGCGCCATGGAGCGTTTTCCGCCTGGTTTTTCCGGGTGGAGAAATCCATGGCGCTACGGGACCTTGTTGTTAATTACGCCACCGTATTTTACGGTGGCGTAATTAACGCCTTCCCCACTCCCATTATACCCTATGGGGCAAAAATGGGAATGGGGAAGGGTAAAATGGGGAATGGGGATTTACCGCCCCGCCAAGGTCGGAATGGGGCGGAAAATCCGCCAACCCCCATGGCGCTATCGGCAGCTTTCCGCCGTGCTCCATGGTGCATTTGGCGCCACGATTTCCGCCAGGGTCGTAATGAGGCCCATTGTGTCTGTGGGTCATCTGTTCGGGGGATAGATGTTTTCCGGAGGAGTTCAGATTCCTGCGTGGCTCTTTGAGAAGGTAGTATATTTTTGTTCAATAGCTTTTTTTCATTTGATATTTTGGGGGAAGTACTATGTCTCAAAAAGGCGCGCAATCCATTTTGTCTGTTCTTTGGTTTGGTCGGATTATCTTTCTTTATTTTAGTTGCAACGTCTTTGCAGGGTTGTGCAAATATTTTGTAGTTTAGGGTTCTGTTAGAGTTATTTGTTGGAATATTTTTGATGGACGTCTCTTTCTTGTGGCTGTTTGGGTATTGGAAGTTGTTGTGTGAGGTTTATTTCATCAGCAAGATCAATGAGGTTTCCGACTGGCATTGGCAAAGTTACTGGGGTGGTTATGGAGAAACCAGGGGATTTGTTGTTGTTTGGTACGTGTGGAGGATCGTGGTATTTCTATAGCTATATCTATATATCTATCATCATCGTTTTATGCTGAGATGCTTGTGTGTTGAAAGTTGTCATCATTGCAATTAAAGCTTCAGTAAGTTGAGTTTTGTTGGCCCTGTCATTTCTAGCAATGTGGAATAGGCGGGCTTGCCACATTTTGCTTGCTTCTTCTTCCACATCCAGTCGTTCTTGTATTTTGACCATGAAAGCCTCCATGTATATTTGGAACGTATCAGTGCCAAGAGCATTGGTTGATCTTTAATGGATTCTACATTTGCCTCTTGTATTTTAGTGAATGTAATCAGTGTCTGGGTGGTTATAGCTATTAGCATGTTCTGCAGATCTAACATGGTGGTGGGTATTGGAGTTTGGAGGAGTGAGGCAATTGTCGGATAAGTGCATTTTGTGTCTTCTGTTTCTGTCTTTCTTTTGTCTTGCGTTTTTTGTTCAGTTCCAACGTTGGTCGCTGCTTAACAATCTGGGTACTTTTGTTGGGGTTCAGAGGAGGATAGAGGAGGTTTTCCAAAATACTTTGCTGACTTGATAGCTGTGCTAAGGGCACCACTTCGGGTTTGCTATTTTTATGTTGGCGTAGTTTCCTGAAAACCTCATCTTTTTTCTTGGTTTTGCATGGGGGCCTCTATCTCTAGAATGTCTAGAGAGAGGCGTGCCACCTGAGGGTTCTGTTGAGAGGTATTCAGGTGAGTAGAGTCGTGTGATTGCCTCCTTCTATCATACAATGATTGCCATTGTCATGATGCCTGCCTCCAAGGAGCCAAACCAGGCCCGGCACCCTCAGAGACAGACACCATGCATTCAAGGGAAGTCCCAGCAGCCCCAGATGAGGGCCCTTTGGACTCAGTCCTGGCGCCGTTGGCGTCAGACTCATAGGGGACATCAGTCCTGGCGCCATTGGCGCCAGGCTCATACAGAAGTAGCTTGGGAGTAGTGCTTGGTGTAAACTTACCTGTGCAGACCAAGCTGCAACTTCCAAGACTGGAAGGAACTATTTTTCTAGGGACTACTTGATCTCTAGGGTGTGACCGGTGGAGGAATACATATTTCTGGGGGAAGAATACATACCTGGAACTACTTGAAAGGCTATTTAAGCCACACCCAAGCAGCAGACCATGCTTCGCGTTGTTCTGCACTTAGCAGCTGGACGCTCACCGTGCCTGCTCCTGCCTTGGTCCTCCATCACGCCTGCCAGCATCCTGGAAACACCTAAAGAAGAAAAGGGAAGAAAACAGGTGAAAACAAGAACCTTACCTGATACATCTGCACTCCGGATTCTGCACGCCGACGATCCCGCAAAGAAGGCAAACATTTTAAACGCGCATCGCGTCGCGCACAGCACGCTGCATTTCACTCACCTGCACGTGGCGTTTTCGAGTCCTACGACGTCCATCCGGAGCTTCCACCACCATCCAGCACCTATTGGAAGGAAGGAGAAAGAGAGGTGAGAAGGGAAACACGAATCTAAGTAGAACTTACCTGTAGTTCAATTCCCTCTCCGCCTTCGGGTTTGTGCCATACCTTCGGCATCTCAGCACCCCGGCCCCTAAGGGGAAAAGAAACAGACATTGTATTAGTGAGAGCATGTGAGAACATTAGCAATACGCTCACTCAAGACTTACCCATTTGCAAGAGAGACACAGGAGCTCTTTTCGGGTCGGCGCCTTACCTCTGGCATTGCCCTATGGGGAAAAAGACATTGGACATTAAAGGAGATACTTAAAACTGCAAAGGAATCTCTCATCGGAATTCTTACCAGAATTTGGCTTTATCCAAATCCCCTGCAGCCCGGAATCTTCTCCAGCACCTGCGAAAGAAAAGAACAGACGAGTGAATATAAACCCAAACTTGCCATAAACATTTGCGGTACGATGGGAATGGACAAACTAGTTTAAACTCATCAATCCAGTGAAGTAACTAGAATCACAACGCGCCCCTGCATCAGAAGCAGGATGGAGAGCTTGTCATTTTGGTCCCGAAGGTGAGTCTTCGCAGGGAATCCCAAAAGGGTTTCACGGAGGGAGAGAAGGGAAGTGGAAGGTCGGAACATCACCCGCAGACTATTAACCCTTCCTTTTCACACACAGTGGGATATTCCTCCGAGCCAGAAAAGCCAGGTTGGGGAATCCAGTCCAGTCCATCTTCCGGGTCTTACGCATCTCTGCAGAAGAGGTCACAGCAGTCCCAGCCACGCCTGCGCCTCCATGGGAGCCAGGTGAGCGTTGCAGCCATCTTCTTTTCGCCAGTATTGCTTTTTCCTTTTACAAGATGTTTTGTGTTATAGTTTCGTAAAAGAGTGAGTGGTCATTCTGTGAGTCGCCTTTGTTTTCCAAGTTTGTATATGTTGTGATGGTATTCGGTTTCTCTGGCATGGTATACTGATCCTTTGGAGTCTGGAGGATGAGCTAAGTTACTATATCTTTTTTTCCGTAATTCTGCTGGTGTCTGGACAGCTTCAGAATTGGTTTGGTGTTTGATTTTTTTCGAGTGCATGTCCATCTTTATTGGAAGAGTGATTTTTCCTGTCTGCAAATGCTTGTCCATTTTGTCGTCTTATGGTGTACTTGTTTTCGGCTGTATCTTATTTAGCTGTGGTTGAGAGATGTTGTTTGCATTTTCCGTCATCATCTGGTCTTCGTGAGGTAGTTTCTTTGCATTTTGTTCTACCAGAATTTGGCTTTACGGGTTGTGATGTGGTGAGATGACTATTTGAGAAGACTCTCCAATCGCTCGTTCCTGCTCTTGAGGCGAACTTGTGGGTAAAGTCTCGGTAAAGCTCTGATTTTGCTTGATAGTGCTGGGTTTTCTTTGGGTTGGTTTTGGCGTTTTAGGTGTGGTGGAATCCATGTTGGGTACGGATTTGGTTCTTTGTCTTGTACGTGGACCCACTGTTTTCTTTTTCTTTTTTCATGCCTCTTGATTGTATAGCGGCCATTCACAACGTTTTTTTGCAATTCACCCCGTTTGGATGGAGAGGGTATGGGAAATTTGTGATCTGGTAGTTTGTCCCGAGTATCAGCTGTTCCTTGTAGTTGTAAAAATGCAGCAGTGTCTCTAAATCAAGGGCAGATGTGTGCAGCCCCCAGTTTAGGCCTGTTTATAGAACGTACAAGAGTGATATTCTCTCAAGGGAGAGGATTTTTTTGTTAATCTGAGGGGGCAGGAGGTGGTTATTTTTTTTTATTTTTATTTTTTTGATTTGTGCTGTTTTGTTCGCCGGCGGTCTTGAGTCAAAGGCTGAGAGTCCGCAGTCCCCAGGTTGTCTCACCACTGGTGTGCAATAACCAAGGTTTGTGTGCTATCTTGATTGTAGATTTGGACCTTGTTTCCTGGTTTGATTCGGGGGGCGCTGTTTCAGTTGATGAAGTTTTCCGATCGTCTCATATGACGGAGGACGTTTTTGGTTGCTTCTCCAAACGGAGCGCCTAGGTCAGAGGCCGAGGTCCCGCAGTCCCCAGATTTCGCCGGTGCAGGTTGCTTGGTGTTTTGATCATAATTAGTGTTTTACACCGTGAAAGATGGAGCGTCACAGTGTGTACGACCAGACGGGAGCGCCCATTTGTCCACCAGCACAGGACGGCTCGGTGAAACTCTTCTCAGCGTCTCCTCAGGTGAGATTAAGATCTGTGCCTGCTGTTATGGCATAGGTGAGGGCCTTTGCAATTCCAACTTTCAGGGGTGGCGGCAGAGAGCGAGGCGAATCGAAGATTGAGGTTGGTCTTTCGGTCCCTCTTCCACAAGCGCATTCTGCCTGTCGGCCCCGGAACTCTAACAGCATGTCGGGATGTTTTTGTCATGTAAATTCCTGGAAGTCGCTATAGCTTTAGGTGTAAGCAGAGGTAACAAACACCTACTTTCCTCTCCTCTGGCACCGGGGAGTACAACAAGAGTTCCAGTAGTATGGAGTAGTACGGAGGAAACCGGTATAGGCAGGGTCAATGGCGCACTGGTGCAGGGCTTTGCAGGGACTGCTGAGACTGCTTCAAACTCACATCCACAATCTGCGGCCCTCTCCGCAGAATGAAGGGCTAGTTGTAGGTTCAAGGCACCGCCTCCAAGGTGCAATGGACAGGAAAAAAAGACTGTGGCCTGCTGAGACTGCTTCACACTCAGGTGCACACTCATGCCTTCTTTTGGCTTGTTACTCTAAGCACTCCTATTTTCTTATTATTTTGGATTTGTCCGCTGCTTTCGACACTGTGGATCACTCCTTACTCTTGGCATCACTTTCTTTATTTGGCCTTAAATGTCCTGTCCTGTCCTGGTTCAATTCCTACTTGTCCAACCAAACTTCCTCTGTTTCTTGGGCGGGAAAGACCTCCATGTCTTTCTTGCTTGATCACAGGGTGCCTCAAGGGTCGGTCCTAGGCTCTTTTCTTTTCTCCCTATACACATCACAGCTTGCTGCTATTATCTCCTCCTTCGGTCTCTCACATCATTTCTACGCAGAAGACACTCAACTATTCCTTTCTTTTTCTTCCTTATCCTCAGATATTCATCACACTCTTTCAGCCTGTATTGCCACAATTAAATCCTGCATGTCCTCTCATTTTCTCACCCTCAATGCAGGAAAGACTGAGGTACTGTTCTTCCCTGCAAACACTCTTTCCCCTCATCTTCCACCTCCTTTTGTATCGTTCCCACCTTCTAAGCTCCCTATTTCAATCACAGCTCGTTATCTTGGTCTCCACTTTGACTCAAATCTTTCCTTCTCTCATCATATCTCCCTCATTTCTCGCTCCTGTCGCTTTCATCTCCATAACATCCATAAAGTACGCCTATTTGTCACTTTTCAAGCATCTAAACCTTTAATTTTAACATTCTCTCTGATCTTTTCTCGACTCGTCTACTGTTCTATTACTCTATTTGGCCTTCCCAGATCTTGTCTTGCCCCTTTAAGATCAGTCTTTAACTCTTCTTTCTGTCTATTGTGTCTTATTCCCTATTGGGACTCTATATTTCCGATTCTCTCGTGACACTTGATTGGCTCCCCTTTTACTCTCAAATTAAATTTAACTTTCTTTGCCTTGTGTTGAAATCTCTGTAAGGTCTTGTTCCTAACTATCTTTCTGCATTCCTTCTTGCTCTCTCCGGTCTTCTTACTGTCTACTCCTTCTTCCGTAGTTTCTAAAAACACATTTACTTCAACACTCCGAGTGATCGCTATCAGGGATTAACTGTTTATTCAATGTTACTGTACCGTGCTTCAATTCTAATGTTCAGGGCTTTGGTTTAAGGTGCTCTATAAAAGACAAATAAAATACAAATACAATGCATACCCAAGCCACTGTCTGAAACGGAGAAAGATACCTGACCACGAGGCACATTCCATTTGGGTCTTCTTTCAGCAGACACACTGAGTTATCTTGAATGCAAAGTTGTATCCTTAACATTGACCCTACCGTTAACATTGGGTCAATACCTTAAATGGGGGAACCATGCAGCATCAGGACCAGTATCCTGCTCAGCCAGTCAGAATCCACTCCATCTCTCCCTCCTATTTTCTACCAGATGATTTCCCCAAGGTTAAGCAATTGTATTTAGGCCCTATTCAGATTTTGCTCTTGGCAGTTGACTCTTTCTGACACATTCCCACCTACCTTCTCTGACATATAATGTATATTTAACATATAGATTTGTGTGGACAGCTGCTGTGATGTAACCTTGCCCGCTCCATCACTGCCACAATGTGTGGGTCCAGAGAGTCCAGGAAGATCAGGGGTGCCCCAGTTCCAAGATTTGGGAAGGTAACAACAGCTCCTTAACATAGGGGATCCCTCCTATTAGTTATCATTTAAATCTGTTAAGTGCAGAACTGCAGCTGCTTTGCCTGCTTTTTGGGACAGAATATCCATCAGCCCGTGTTATGATGCAAGAAAGAGAAGAGCATAGCTACCAACCTTCAAATATTTGAATGAACGTCCTCTGATAATGAAAGGCTGGTTCTTGTTCAACACTTCACTGAATTCATTGATGGATAAATAATTTGGAAAATTAGAAGAGGAGAAACAGGAAATTATGTGTCAAAAGTTAAGATAAAATGATAGTCAAATTCCCTTATAAGGGTTACTTGCGAGGAATGAGATCCCTACTCACCTTTTTTCAATCAGGGAAGAGAGTAACTTTGAGTTCATCTTGAGGATGGGAGAAGAAGCAGTGATGAGCACGATAGCGATTAGTGAGAAGCATGGATTCTGATTTGGTCTCTGTACTGTGCTGAGGTCCAAGCTGCTAATGTCTGTCTTTATTGTGTAAGGTCAAAGGGAGCTATGACTTCACCATAAAAGACATTCGAATTGGTGGAGTGAGAATCAAGAAAACAAGCACAGATGGGCCACAGATAACTGTACCAGTCTTCAGAGCCCATGATTCCGTCATGAGTGGACCCGTTCTTTCTCCGCCCATCTGGACGTATTTCATCTCCTCTTTTCTTCCCTTTAACCTGATCCTCTGTGGATCGTATCCCATTTTGCTAACTCTTGCCCATTTCTTTCCCACCTGACCCCATTGTCTAACTCTGCATCCTCTCTGGTCACCTGGGAGAATATATTCAGGGTAACATCTGCTGTCCCCTGCTATAGGTATGCCCTTTACCTTAAGCTGACTGCTAACTTTATGACCGCCTTGATTTGTCCCCTGATTTCTGCTCCCTTAATTATGCTGGCCAGGGTGCATCTATCCACACCGGGGAGTCAGCATGCTTGCTCTAGAGCACTGATGAACTGTGTGTCACATGTTTTTCTGGAGGCCAATTCCGGAGAAATTCAACCTGCATGTCTTCTATGGAAAAATTAGCTACCATCCCAGAGGTTAAGGGCAGAGGTGAGAAATCTCCCCTCATGTAAGTCTCTTTTTTCTCACTCTTGCATCTGTGCCCGACTCTGTCCCCTGTATCTAAATGTCTTGCTCATCTGTCCATTCCACCTTTTCCTTTGCTCTTGATTTTGTCTACCCAGTTTGCTGCCCTTTACATTAGACTTGCTTTATTGGATCCCCACTCTGCCAATGACCACTGTATCTTCGTGTGTGTGTTCTCTAGCTCGCTCTGCTCCTCACTCCACTTTTCCACATCCTACATACCCAGGGCCGGCCTTGGCTCTGGGATTGCTGGTCAAGTAGCAGCGCCCTACTGAAATGAAAAGGACCCTGCTCTCGTTCTTGAGTGGTGAGTTAATCACTTCACTAGAGCGCTGCCGCCAAACCTGCATGGTGCAGCCAGCCCCATGCTGGTTTAACAACAGTGCCCTATTGAAGTGTAAAGCACACCACTCCCGTGCTGGAGTGCCCAGTGCCAACACGAGAGTAGGGCGCTTTTAATTTCAATAGGGTCCCTTCAACATGCTAGCTCAGGGGGTGGGCCTTGAAAGACTCCCCTGAGCTGGTGTGGCAGAGGGGCTAATGTGGCACCCCGGGCGACCGCCCATATCGCCCATGACTAGCGAGGGTGTTCTGCCCACCCCACACACACACACACACACACACTTGCCAGAGCAGGTATCCATCCAGGAGGTGCCTGAGCCGGATGTTCATGGGCTTTTCCTTTGCCATGTGCTGCCCCAGAGCTAGATTTTCTCTCGCAGCCTCTCAGATGCAAAGCGACCCATCCGCTCGCCTGGCAATTAGCCCAGACATGAGTCGAGCAGGGGCGGGGACATTTCGGGAGACAACGGTTTAAAGACTGACTTGCCACCTTCTGTATTCGGATGTAGAATAACTTTCCCTCCATTAACCCCGTGCTGCCTATTTTCTGCATGGATGAACATGTTGTTCATAACCTTAATGTGAGGGGGAGGGGCGGTAGGGATGCTTTGTTGTTGTCTAAAGTGAACAGAAAACAGTAGTCAATAAACAGATTTTGTTTTTATAGCTTCTATACAGATTGCACACTCTTGAAACAAGCTGCAACTCAGAGTGCGACGTGTTTGCAAAACTGGCATGATTTGTTGCGTATTCAATATAGTTTTTCCAATACAATTGTTTATGGGGCTTCGTCGCTCGAACCGGAGGTAATTTAGTTTGAGTTGGGGGTAGGATACATCAGTATCACGGTTTCCCTTGTTCCTCAAAACGGTTACCTTCTCCTACTCCTCCCTATACCACCCTCGTGTTGCACCTTAACTTTTAGGGCACTCAGTTTGCCTGTTCTTTAACCCGTTTGTCTCCCACTTTTTCTCCTTCATTTAGCCTCCACCCTTTGGCTCACTATTTCTCTATCTCAATGTGCGCTCCTTTGTTTGTCTCTCTCTTCAGCAATGTTCACTTGTGCTCAGGCATTCTGTTCTCTCACACTCACTGTGCCTTTGACAGGATGCCATCTGCCAGGATGTGAAAGACCTAGCTTAACAAAAATAAAAAAAATACCAAAATAATGCTGGTAATGTTGTTACTAAAAAAAGGTCTGCTAATCAAACCCCCTTCATAAAATACTCAATGCCAAAATGATAGTGCATACATATGCCTTTGCTGAGATAGCCTACAAGGGGCCTGTAACGCTAGTTCTGGTGGGGCACAGGAAAGGTTCAAAGGTCGCAAGTGCACTCCTGACTGCAACTGTAACACAATGTTTCTGCAGGCAGGTTTGGCTTTTTTTTAACCTTCTGCATCTCTGATCTAATTATAATACATGTGTTATTTAGTCAGTCTGATGAAACATACATCTTTAAATATATAAGCCATACCTGGTTGTCACTTGGTGACTGCTAAGCGAGCACAATTGTATAGCCACAGAGGTTTGATTGCACACTATTGGCAGTTCTGTGAGAATAGCTTTTTATCCTAGTGCATAGAACGTGCACCTTCCCTCAGGTCACAGGAACATCCCCCAGAAGGTCTCCTGTGAACCAGTGATCCAGAGGCAGCACTGACAGAACAAAACCACTTTCACACCAGGGAGATGGTCACTGGAGTCCCTTCAAAGTAAGCAGGCATGAGAAAGGGACGGAGTTAGAGTATCCAGAGAGGGAAGGTGAGATGAGAGCAGGGACCCACCATCTTGTTTTCTGTTAGAGTGCTTTTCCTTTCCCTATCCCCTCCATTTCCCAAAGACAAGTTATTCTGGTTGTCACGCAATAAGCTAAGGGCACTAGTTGCAACCACCTGGTTTGGACCGTTTACAGCATTCCTGCTTTGGAACAACCCCCGGTGACCTCTTTCCTTTAAAATGAAAGGGACACCCACTCATTTTATGATTCATCTTTGGACCTTCAAGAGAAGCAGATTACAATATACCTCTGTTGGGAGTGCAGTCAATTACAGGATCCTCCACCAGTAAGGTGAATACAGAAGGCATCCACGGTGGAGGAGAGCTCTGTCCTCCAACCATCCCCTGAGAACATAGGGGGTGAATGCTGTGGACAAGTACCTGCCTCTCTGCTTGCTGGGGCACCAGAACCAGGACTCTGCACTGTAGGTGTACGTCTCCCTGTAAGTGCGAGCCAACTACCTGGAGTAGAAATGCAGAACTGAAGGACTCCCCTTGTCATTGGGAATCTGGGATTAGGACTTCCAGCAACCCAAAAGTCAAAGAACAGCTCTGGGACCCGATTTGTAGATCACATTGCTTGTGAACCACACCAGCTCGTGCATCGCCTGACTGTCCCAACTTCTTTATGTCACATACAGCTACTGCTTGTAAAACGCACCGCGTGTTGGAACCAACCGCCCAATTCCCCAACTGGTCGCTCAATAACCACCTCAGAAGGCTGTCTTGAATCCTAGCTCCAGGTTGTTTATCACCAAAGGCAAGAACATGTAAAACTGTGAAGAGGCCCTGTCCCCCTGGTCCACTTTTCAGTACCCTGGTGACTTTTAAGGCCGCTTTCTCTACTTTGCTCTCAAAGAAATATCCTTTGAACAGTAACATGCTGTCAGTCTTGTGACTGAACACCCCTGCTCATCTACCATAGTGCCCATCATAATAGTCTCCATTGTTTGTATTTTCTTTTTATAGGGGTGTGGTTTTGCCAGTGTTTTTGATTAGGTGTTTGCATTGTATTGATATTTAAATGTGTGTATTGTTATAGAACTTTGATTGAGCATTCTATTACTGTGAACCACTATTCTGAGGTTGTTTGGGTTGCCTCTGTCATCAGCTCACAAGGAATGCAGTATATCCGTTGAGCTGTCTCTGTTTCAGAGTTTACAATTGTGATCACTTTTGCTTTGATTGTAGTGTGGTAAAGAGCAGGCAGTTTGGCCACTATTCTTCCCTTCACTACTGCAGAGAAGCAGTCATTTTGTCACAGTACCCCAGCCCTTCTTCTCCTGGCTCTGCTCCACTTCCCCCTTGCCCTCACGCTGGTCCCCAGGCACTATCCCACATTGACTCAGCCTCTCTTTTGGTCTCTTTCTGTTTCGCTGCCAGTCCCACTATCTACTACCCTGGCTCACCCCCATCACTCTGCTCGCTCTCGCTACTGTGTCCCAGCCCTGCTTCTCTCTGCCTCTGAGCCCTCCCCCTTCCTCTCTTACTCTGGTCCTCTATCTTTACCCCACACTGTCTCGCCCTCTTTCTGTATGTGTCTGTTTCGCTGTCAGCCTCTCTATCTATTCCACTCGCTCACTTGCTCTTTCACTCTGAACTCCTTCTCTCATCCACTCAGCTCTCTCGCTGTACCCTCTGCTCCTTCCCAGCCCATGACCTCACACTCCCTCTTGTCGCCTCCCAGCCCTGTCTGCCCCGCTCCCCTTCCCTTGTCGGCCCCTTTCCCGCTCATATTGTGCGTGTGATGACTGCTGCTTCCCTTTGTTTAAAGCTTACCTTGAGAGTTGAGAATGTTGATAGAAATTCGCAGCTACTGAGCCGAAATCCACTTCTTGATGATGTCGGAGCATTCTTCCTTTCTTTCCTGCCCTTTTCAATTTCCCCTCTCTCTGCCCCTGACCCCTGACATTGTGCGTCTCCTCCATCATTCTGCCCGCCAGCATTGTATACCGCCAGTCATGTTTTGGAGGGCAGACAATTATTAAATTGCAATGACAATGTTCACATGAATGGAGGGAACATTCACTGTAACACGCATATTTCTAGGTATTATTATTATTATTTATTTCATGTGTTTTAGTGCACAAAGAGGGCTTCTCACCTATCCCTATACCTATATATTTTGAAAAGGCACAATAAACATTTAGAAAATTCCTCTCATTCAAGAATCAGTATACATCTTTTATTACCTTAACCGTCTATTAATATATATTTAAATAACGTCAGATACAATATCTTATTCGACATAATTAGCTAAAACTTTCCAGCTTCAATTTAGCAGCAATATAGATCCATATTCGCTAAAGTGCAATTCTCAACTAAATAGTCTTCGTGCTGAGGCAATATTTCCACAAATAATTTCCCTTAATTTCATGATGTCCATGAACATATTCACCCAACTCATATGCAGAAATTCCAGGCTTAATCATTCTGTAAAAACATGCCTGGGGAATTCCAATTTACTACTAATATTGCATAGTGTCTTTGCTCCGGGGGTAGGCCGTGTCTAGCCCCCACTATATTCAACTTGCGGGAGCTGATTAATCCGAAGTAGTAATATACATCGACGAAATGTAGCTGAGGGGCGGATTATCAAGTACCTTCGAAGCGTTAGATATGTATGCATATTCTCAAACACATCAACATATGATATTAAATTCCTAAGTTGGACGTAGTTATTATTCCAGTCCCAAGTACAAAATGCATATTTCCATTTACGATATATCACTGTAGGTACCAGGGACAAGCCAGGCGTCCAAGTCAACTTTTCAAGCATATCCAGGTTTGCAGCTTCAATTCCTAGCTTTTTTTAATGCAAAATTCCAGTGCATAATAAAAGTCCACTGAGAACTTTCAACATAGGACACTTAGGTTCTTTAAGCATTTTAAGATAGGTTTATCCACTTTTTAAACAAACCTGACCCTCCAAATACATCAAACCAAGCTCCAGCCTAATTATTGAGATAGGTACACCAGGGGAGAGCAATAGGATTCTTTTCCAGAATTTGCCCTCCAGTACATTTAAACACCTTAGGTCAGTGATAGAGAGCGCGTCTAGGCCGTATAGTACTGAGGGGCAAAAACATGGTCGATAAAGATGGAGAATCCCATCCAGATTGTAACCTAAGGTCTTTTGTACAAATGTAGTGATCAGAGATGTGAACAGGTGAGCGTTTCTTCTTCTTCTACAACTCTCTCTCCCTAAATACTCTCATTCTAGAGCCCCCCGCTCGTCCTCCTCCATCTCTCTTCAGTGAGCCGATTATCAAATCGGGGTAGATCTCTTTCCTCTGCAGGAGCTTCCCTCTGGAACAGCCTCCCTACCTCTCTCTGTCTTGAACCTGATCACCTTAAGTTCCAGAAACTCCTCAAGACCTTCCTCTTCTCTTCCTCCTTCTCAATCCCGCTCCCTTGTTAACCGCCTCTCTATGCTTTCCTACTGCCCTCCTCCCTCTCTCCATAAGTCAACTCTGTTTGCTGACTGGTTGCCTGCTGCACCGCCAGTGCCACACAGGTCTCAGGCGTATGCAGTGATAAAATCGTGGGAAAAATGTCACCTATACAAAAAATCACTGCAAAAATGACGTGGTTTGAACCAGTAAAGGTAAATCCCGTTATACCATTTAAGGGGAGCGGGGGTTGTGGGGGTGTCCCCCGCTCCCCTTAAATGATATAATGGGTCCAGGGGTTGCGGGGGTGTCCCTGCATCATTTACATGGATTGCGGCGGCAAAACCACAGCACAGAGGGGGCCAACACACACCCCTGTATAACTGCCCATCTAGTGTCTACAGAGGCAATGAAGGCCCGCCACTTTCCAATCTCTCCTGGATGCTTGTTTTGGTGTACAACCCCTGTATCAAATAAAGAAAATTGCAAAGGCATCCCAGTCTGTCCACTTCCCCCCATAGCATGCTGCAATTCACAGAGTCAAAAGCAGCACGTATGTCGAAAAATGCTGCATATAAAACTGGCCCACCTTTAGTTTTAGCTCAGCCTACAAGTAGGTTGATCGCCATCAGGCAAAGAGGGTAGAACTCCCCTCCGTAAAACCCAGTTTTGCATCATCCAAGATCTTTTCTGCAGTCACCCAATCTTGCAATGCTTTGTGTGGGACAAAGGCAAAAAGTTTACCAGCTGCATCTAAAATCATCAAAAGTCGATAGCTTGACGAATCGAGATGATATCCAGATTCATAAATGAGCATCATTAAGGATGATCGCCAAGACAATGGAATGCCTTCTCCATTACATATCTTCCTAAATAATGTATTTCCATCTCTTTAAGGCCGAAACACAGTCGTGTTGCCTTTATGACTTTTAGTCTCAGGGCCTCATTACAACTCAGGCGTTAAGGGTTAACGCCGTCGTTAACCCTTAACGCCTGATTCCAATTTTAACGGCTGCTTTTAGCAGGCGTTAAAATCCATGGCGCTAAACCGCCTTGGTGCTAATTACGGCACCGTAATTTACGGTGGCGTAATTAGCGCCTTTCCCACTCCCATTATGCCCTATGGGGCAAAAATGGGAATGGGGAAGGGTAAATGGGAAATGGGGATTTACAGCCCCACTCACCTTGGAATGGGGCGGTAAATCCGCCATCCACCATGGTGTAAATGTAGTTTACACCATGGTGGTAAAGTTGGTGTACTTACCGCCTGGGTCGTAATGACCCCATCCGTGTCCAATTTACACACTGTTTTATATGTGTGCATCTAAGCACCTTGTACTGTTTGTTTATGATGTGTCACTCATGTGATCCTTTCAGGTTCTCAGGGTATGTACTTGTTTTCGATCGATTAATGATCTGAGATATTAATCCGGATGAGCACTAACTGTACCATTTGTTGATTTTGTCTGTATAAATATTGAGCGTCCCGTGTCATGCGATGTATAGTAAAACTGTCGAATAATCAGCAACTATTGTGGAATGTGTTAATCTATCACAGGAGTGGGTGTATTGGGTTCTGTGACCCTGTTCATTTTGTTTTACTTAATGCTAACCTACCTGGGTAGAACAGGGTCGTAACCTGAGCCCTATACAATATAATCATTCTCTCCTACAGAAAGCTGCACAGGGCTGTCTGAAAAGTGCAGTGGCTCGAATGCCTAAAGCCAGGAAACAGGCCTATTGTATAAGGATTTTTCAAATGCAAAAGGGCACTGCAAAAACAGTATATTCTTTTTTGGGGAGACAAGCAGTTTCAATTGCTGTGACTTTGCACCCTCATTGCACTTACCTGACCAGACTCAAACAATCTGACCACACAATGTGTATTTTATAAGTACTCACAATACTTTTTGTAAAATGATTTCCTGTTTCATACTTCACAACATTTTTAACATTCCAAGAATTAAACATCCGTTCTCTTGGCTTTGCTCTTTGTGGGAATTTTAGAACAATGCCCCATCTCCATGCTCGCCCCTGTACGGACACTACACCTGAATTCTGTGGCTCCCGGTACTAATGATACTGAACATCTGCTTCTCAACAGCCATGGAGGCCACCATTCGCCTGATCCTCATTTGCAGGGTAATTCATAGAAATTCGCACAAAAGTGGCGCACGCGACTGGCGCACAGCATGCCCGTGCGAATGTCTGCGCCAGCCGCGTGCGCTAAAATCGATTACCGCGCACAGCGTATTCATGGATTTTCGCATCCAAAACCAGCCGTGGCGCAGCGTGGTGCAGCGACCCTGCAGCAGGGCCAGTTACGCCCCCAAGAACGCCCTCGCGCAAGGAAAAGCCTTCAAAATCCCCAAATATGTGCAAAGGGCTGCGCTAACCCTGGACCAATTCACAGGGCTGGCAAACGCCAAGCGGGGAACGTGTATTTCAGTGGTTCGCGGGAAGTTCCACACGCGATTGTCCTGTGTACGTGTGCATCAGGGGTGCGCGGGAAGTATCACACGCAAAATCAGCAGGGTACGTGTATTTCAGGGGTGCGCGGGAAGTTCCACACGTGATTTCAGCAGGGTACGTGTATTTCAGGGGTGCGCGGGAAGTTCCACATGCGATTCCATCAGGGTACGTGTATTTCAGGGGTGCGCAGGAAGTTCCACACGCGATTGTCCCCGTGCGAGCAGGGTATGTGTATTCCAGGGGTGCGCGGGAAGTTCCACACGCGATTTCAGCAGGGTACGTGTATTGCAGGGGTGCGCGGGAATTTCCACACGCGATTTCAGCAGGGTACGTGTATTTCAGGGGTTCTGGGGAGTACTACACGTGAATTGGCCGTGTGGGTCCTCCCAGGTGTTCCCTCTACAACCTCCACGGCCCCTGCAGGCAGCCCACACCACGGGGGACTACCCTGCACCCCTGCCCATGTCCCGCAGGCAGCCCATCCACCATGGGCATGCCCCCCAGCCAACCCACATGTCACCTTGCACTACTGATCAACAATGCATGTCTCTCACCACCCCCACCCCCCAGCAGTGCAGGGGCAGCCTCCACCAGGCCCCCACCCATGTCTACCACCACCCCCACCCCCCAGCCACCAGGGGCAGCCTCCACCAGGCCCCCACTCATGTCTCCCACCACCCCCACCCCCAGCCGTGCAGGGGCAGCCTCCACCAGGCCCCCACCCATGTCTCCCACCACCCCCTACCCCCCAGCAGTCAGGGGCACCCTCCACCAGGCCCCCACACATGTCTACCACCACCCCCATCCCCCAGCGACCAGGGGCAGATTCCACCAGGCCCCCACTCATGTCCCCCTGCACCCCCACCCCCCAGCAGTGCAGGGTCAGCCTCCACCAGGCCCCCACCCATGTCTCCCACCCCCCCACCCTCCAGCACTGTGGGGCACCTGCCAGCAGGCCCCCACCCATGTCTCCCACCACCCCCACCCCAAGCAGTGCAGGGTCACCCTCTACCAGGCCCCCACCCATGTCTCCCACCACCCCCTACCCCCCAGCAGTCAGGGGCACCCTCCACCAGGCCCCCACTCATGTCTACCACCACCCCCATCCCCCAGCCACCAGGGGCAGATTCCACCAGGCCCCCACTCATGTCCCCCTGCACCCCCACCCCCCAGCAGTGCAGGGGAAGCCTCCACCAGGCCCCCACCCATGTCTCCCACCACCCCCTACCCCCCAGCAGTCATGGGCACCCACCACCAGGCCCCCACTCATTTCTACCACCACCCCCACCCCCCAGCCACCAGGGGCAGCCTCCACCAGGCCCCCACTCATGTCCCCTATTACCACCACCCCCCAGCAGTGCAGGGGCTGCCTCCACCAGGCCCGCACCCATGTCTCCCAACACCCCCTACCCCCCAGCAGTCAGGGTCAGCCTCCACCAGGCCCCCACTCATGTCTACCACCACCCCCACACACCAGCAGTGCAGGGGCAGCCTCCAGCAGGCCCCCACTCATGTCCCCCTGCACCCCCACCCCCCAGCAGTGCAGGGGCAGCCTCCACCAGGCCCCCACTCATGTCTACAACCACCCCCACCCCCCAGCCACCAGAGGCAGCCTCCACCAGGCCCCCTTTCATGTCCCCTATTACCCCCACCCCCCAACAGTGCAGGGGCAGCCTCCACCAGGCCCCCACACATGTCTACCACCACCCCCACCCCCCAGCAGTGCAGGGGCAGCCTCCACCAGGCCCCCACTCATGTCTCCCACCACCCCCACTCCCCAGCAGTGCAGGGGCAGCCTCCACCAGGCCCCCACTCATGTCCCCTATTACCCCCACCCCCCAGCAGTGCAGGGGCAGCCTCCACCAGGCCCCCACCCATGTCTCCCACCACCCCCTACCCCCCAGCAGTCATGGGCACCCACCACCAGGCCCCCACTCATTTCTACCACCACCCCCAGCCACCAGGGGCAGCCTCCACCAGGCCCCCACTCATGTCTCCCACCACCCCCTACCCCCCAGCAGTCAGGGGCAGCCTCCACCAGGCCCCCACTCATGTCTACCACCACCCCCACACCCCAGCAGTGCAGGGGAAGCCTCCACCAGGCCCCCACCCATGTCTCCCACCACCCCCTACCCCCCAGCAGTCAGGGGCAGCCTCCACCAGGCCCCCACTCATGTCTCCCAACACCCCCTACCCCCCAGCAGTCAGGGTCAGCCTCCACCAGGCCCCCACTCATGTCTACCACCACCCCCACCCCCCAGCCACCAGGGGCAGCCTCCACCAGGCCCCCACTCATGTCCCCTATTACCACCACCCCCCAGCAGTGCAGGGGCTGCCTCCACCAGGCCCCCACCCATGTCTCCCAACACCCCCTACCCCCCAGCAGTCAGGGTCAGCCTCCACCAGGCCCCCACTCATGTCTACCACCACCCCCACACACCAGCAGTGCAGGGGCAGCCTCCAGCAGGCCCCCACTCATGTCCCCCTGCACCCCCACCCCCCAGCAGTGCAGGGGCAGCCTCCACCAGGCCCCCACTCATGTCTACAACCACCCCCACCCCCCAGCCACCAGAGGCAGCCTCCACCAGGCCCCCTTTCATGTCCCCTATTACCCCCACCCCCCAACAGTGCAGGGGCAGCCTCCACCAGGCCCCCACACATGTCTACCACCACCCCCACCCCCCAGCAGTGCAGGGGCAGCCTCCACCAGGCCCCCACTCATGTCTCCCACCACCCCCACTCCCCAGCAGTGCAGGGGCAGCCTCCACCAGGCCCCCACTCATGTCCCCTATTACCCCCACCCCCCAGCAGTGCAGGGGCAGCCTCCACCAGGCCCCCACCCATGTCTCCCACCACCCCCTACCCCCCAGCAGTCATGGGCACCCACCACCAGGCCCCCACTCATTTCTACCACCACCCCCAGCCACCAGGGGCAGCCTCCACCAGGCCCCCACTCATGTCTCCCACCACCCCCTACCCCCCAGCAGTCAGGGGCAGCCTCCACCAGGCCCCCACTCATGTCTACCACCACCCCCACACCCCAGCAGTGCAGGGGCAGCCTCCACCAGGCCCCCACCCATGTCTCCCACCACCCCCTACCCCCCAGCAGTCAGGGGCAGCCTCCACCAGGCCCCCACTCATGTCTACCACCACCCCCACACCCCAGCAGTGCAGGGGCAGCCTCCACCAGGCCCCCACTCATGTCCCCCTGCACCCCCACCCCCCAGCAGTGCAGGGCCGGCCTCCACCAGGCCCCCACTCATGTCTACAACCACCCCCACCCCCCAGCCACCAGGGGCAGCCTCCACCAGGCCCCCACTCATGTCCCCTATTACCCCCACCCCCCAGCAGTGCAGGGGCAGCCTCCACCAGGCCCCCACACATGTCTACCACCACCCCCACCCCCCAGCAGTGCAGGGGCAGCCTCCACCAGGCCCCCACTCATGTCTCCCACCACCCCCACCCCCCAGCCACCAGGGGCAGCCTCCACCAAGCCCCCACTCATGACTCCCACCACCCCCACCCCCCAGCAGTGCAGGGGCAGCCTCCACCAGGCCCCCACTCATGTCTCCCACCACCCCCACTCCCCAGCAGTGCAGGGGCAGCCTCCACCAGGCCCCCACTCATGTCCCCTATTACCCCCACCCCCCAGCAGTGCAGGGGCAGCCTCCACCAGGCCCCCACTCATGTCTCCCTGCACCCCCACCCCCCAGCCACCAGGGGCACCCTCCACCAGGCCCCCACCCATGTCTATCACCACCCCCATCCCCCAGCCACCAGGGGCAGATTCCACCAGGCCCCCACTCATGTCCCCCTGCACCCCCACCCCCCAGCAGTGCAGGGGCAGCCTCCACCAGGCCCCCCCTCATGTGTACCACCACCCCCACCCCCCAGCCACCAGGGGCAGCCTCCACCAGGCCCCCACTCATATCCCCTATTACCCCCACCCCCCGGCACTGTGGGGCACCTGCCAGCAACCCCCACCCATGTCCAACTCATGTTCCCCAGCCAACATGTCATCACAAACTAGACCCCTGGTCCCTATGGTCAGCCTCCAAATGCAAAACACCCACCCGAGTATTGCATCCACCCACTCATAATTGGCAATTACATGACAGAACACCAATTGCAAGTTCCGAAACAAACACATTTCCCTCACATACATCCAATGGGTGTCAGTGAATCTCAAAAGCCATTTAATGATATGCATTAAACCAATGAGATGATAGTACACATTGAAGTTTGATAAAAAAATATATATTGAAGGAAACACAAATAGAATCAAAAATAAAGAAACAGAAATGGGAATGTACAAAAATGAAAACAAGCATGTCCGTGAAAAAAAGCAAAACCAAAAATCAAAATCCAAAGTAATGGTGTCCTAAGTAACTGTCCAGAAAACAAAATCCAATGGGAAATAAAATAGAAAGCCATTGCTCCATGGTTAAAATGTGAAAGAAAAATACAATACAACAGTGAACTATGTACATACGAACAAGCCAGGGTCCATTATCCCAACAAAAGAAAGGAAACCTATCTAACTACACTAACTAATAAAATAAACTATATACAAAAATGTGGCCAATGTCCGAAAGGTCCAAAATAAATCCAAAAAAAAATGAAACCTAACACTACCTACATAACTATGTACAAGGGCAGCGGGCTAGTTTGACGGCTCACTTGTGGATGATCCGGGCCAGGGCATCATCGAACTCCTGCTCAATCACCCCGAAGGCGGTCCTCCTCCATGGCCCCGAGGGTCCGCAGGGCCGTCGACGTGTCCACCTCCAAACCCCTGCGGATTGCCTCGAGGCACTCGGCCTGCCTCAGGGCCCTCCACATGGAGTTCTCCGCCCTGACCATTGTGAGCCATGCCTCTTCCGCCCGCTGCCGCTCCGCATCTATGGCGTGGCCCAACCGCTGCCACACGGAAGACACTCTCTGTCCTGGGTCCTCATGCCCTCCGGCCGATGCCTGCCCCTCCGATGTTGAGGGCCCGAGCCTTCATGGCTCCCACCACGTTGCTGCTGCTGCTGTGCCTCTGCCCGTGCACTGTCTCCTGCTGCCTGCACATCCTCCGCCGGCTGGGGTGCAGTCGTTGATGTGGCCACCCCTGCTGGACGTCCGACTCCCGACTGTGGCAGGGCTGCCTCCTCCACCAGCCTGGCCGCACCGTCAGAGGCAGCTCCACAGGGCACCCAGGTGACTGATGGGTGGGAAGATGGCACGGAGGACGACTGGCGCGTAAGGGGTTCAGTTGAGGAGGGGGTCGGAGCAAGCCCCATCAGACGGAGGAATCCGGCCTGGGTGACCTGTCCCAGCAGGCTGACGTGGTCAACGAGCCATTCGAGATGACGTGCAGTCTCCTCATGAAAAGACTGCAGGTCACCTCGCATGGCCCGTTGACGCAACGCCACACCACTCAGAACAGGCTCAACCCGGACCCGGATAGCCACGTCCGCAGGCAGAGGAAGGCCAGTTGTCGTGAGCTCATCCCCTGCCTGAAAACGGGTCTGGACGTAGGCATCCCTGCTGGTGCAAGATGATGCAGGGACAGGATTGCACACAGGCACCTCCGCGGCGGCCTGTGCTGCCTCCTGTCCCTGGTCCTGCACTGCACCACTAGCACCAGTGGGATCCCCAACTCCAGACCCCGTCTCTGTTGCTTGCACGGCCTCCTCCTCCACCAAACCCCCCACCAACCTGGATGACTCCGTGCCATCTTCCCCCGTTGGGCCCTGTGGGGTTCCAGCTGCCCCTTCTGCTGCTGAGGAGTCCAACTCCAACCTCCGCCTCTTGGACCTCCCCCCGGCAGCTGTGGCCTGGGACGCGGCACCGGACTCCTCACTCCCCGACGAGATGACAACATGGGAGGGGAGCCGGGCCTTGCGTCTCTGGCTGGCGGTGGGATCCCCGCCGCTGTGCTCCACAGCACCTTCTCCGCCCTCTTCATCAGTTGACGCTGCAGACAGGGAGAAATAAAACACAGGCATCAGGGCACTGTACAATGGACACATACACACATGACAGTTTTACATGAGTGGCATTGGCAAACCTCAGACATGTCATCACAATCCCCAACACACATGTCATTTCAACTCGCACACATGAGCCATACCACAGCCATATCGCAACTGCCAGCACCATCCATACACATCCAACAGCATGAGCAGGCAAAGGTGAGCCAGACATCACATGCAACACAGGAAGTGCACCACACATGTACACACACCACCACACTTGCATGCATGTGTACACCTCTGCCAAGTGTCGCAGTGTTCAGATGGGCATCCATGTCACATCTGCCCATCAGGCTTCCACATACCGCTGTCACATGCATCCATGTTGCATCACTTTTGCACCATTGTCAAATACACACACATGCACATGTACACAGTGCTGATACATGCAGCTGAAAACAACATACATGCGTGACATCACGGACATGTCTACTTACATACACATTCATCCAAACATGTGTGCCCACACAACTGCATTTGGCATGCAAGCCTACACACACAAGCACCATCCATGTCTCACACATTACAGCCCTCGCATGTGTTAGCCACACGGCCCTGTACACCCCCACCCATACTCGACCCCATACAAACAGATGTGCAACCTGCACACTACTGAAAAATCACCACACGCACAGCTCACAATCAGGATGCATGTACACTTACCACTCGACTCCAGACGGGTCTGCCTCTCAAGGACCTGGACGTGGAGCGCTGAGGATATGCGTTCCAGGACCCTCATCTGTTCTTCCGACAAGTGGCCCCAGCGCCCCTTGGCAACCGCTGCCTTCAAGAGGCGCCGGGCCTTGTTCAGGGTCCTGGACCTGAAGTCCTCCCAGCGCTTCTTAACATGGTGGTAGTCGCGGACTGCCACCCCCTCCGCGTTGATGGCAGTCACGATGTCAGTCCAGATCCGAGTCCGTCCTTCCTTGTCGGCGCGGGAACTTCCGAAGAGGGCATCATACTGCCCCAGGACTTGCTCCACCAGGACACCAACTTCGGTGGCACTGAAGCTGGTGCCCCTCTGCCTCTCTGGCCGGGGGTTGTCAGTGGTCTCAGATGGTGTTTGCCCCGACATGACAACCCCAGAGGCAGGAGTGGGTGGGCAACTGGGTCCTGGGGCTGGGCTGTGGAGCGATGGAATCCCAGTCGGGAGTCTTCGGTTCCAGCAGGGGTGGTCACAGTAACAGCACCCCTGGCTGATGTGCAGGCAGCAAATGGCAGGGCACGTGGGCAGCAGGCAGTCAGGCAGCAGAAGATGGCAGGTGGGAGCGTGCTCGGGGCTCTGGGGGGCAGTAGTTAGGCCTTCTGGGCAGGAGCGTGGTCTTCCGTGTGCTTACACGTGGCCAGCTTGATACGGAGTGATTTGGCACGTGAAAATCCTGCACGTCTGCGTGTAAATCGAGGAAAGGCCCTTAGCGCGTATGCACGTCAGCACGCATATGCGATTTCATTGGACCAAAGGCCCTTAGCGCGTGAGCGTGTCTGTGACGGGAGGCGCGCGGGTGTTTCCCTCATTACACGTGATGACAGAGCACACGTGGATTTCCACCAATCGCATGTGGAACTTCCTGCGCACCCCAGAAATACACGTACCCAGGCCAATCGCGTGTACGCTCACTTCCCTCCGATCACACGCGATGACACTCGGACGTGCAGTTTTACCACGTGTGCTCGCATATGCGATTTCATTGGCCCAAAGACCACCATGCGCAGCTGTGACGTCACACGCATGGCCGTAGAGAATGGCGCGTGTAAAACTGAAGAGATACACGTCCGAGTTTCAAAGTGCGTAATTGGTGGAAATGGCCTCATTGCGTATGCGCGTCTGTGACGTGTGTATAAAAGGTACGTGTAGAACGCCATTTCCTTGTACGTGCTTTTCGTGGAGAGCGAGTGGGTGAAATCTGTACTTCTTGTCGGTTCACAAGCGATTTACTTCACAGCGTTTCCAGTTCGTACTCCCTGTTACCTCTGACAGCTTTTTCTCTTTACCTCTTTTTCCTGGGCCTGTTTCCTCAAACACCTTCCCTACTACTGTTGTCCTGTCTCCTCAGACAGCGTACAATTCTTCTTTTGGCGGGGGTGTTGCCAACGCGCACACATACATATTTTTCACGCTTTTGTTCCTGGCGGACGGTGAGTCGCGCACGTATCTAACATCTGTGCTTGCCCCGTGTGTCGCGTACCCCTTCAGAGGTCATTCTAGGCTGCGTGTGACACGCATACGTTCATTCTTGTGTTCCTGGGTGCCACAGCGTAGTGCAGGTTTATTTTTCCATGCACGTGGTCTAGGAGGGGTTGCGTTCACCTTACTTCGCTTTTTTGGGGTGTCTGTGCGTTGCTTGACCCGTCATCTTTACCCAGGGGTGACATACAGCCTTGCTAGAGCACTAGGGTACGATTACCATCTGGTACCCAACCCCTTTGACCCCCAATTGCCCAGGACAATAGTTCACATTGACTCCCATACACACAATAACATCAGTGCCATCGCTGGGAGGCGAACAAGCCGTAAGGGTGGCAAAGGTGGCCGAGCCCCAAGTGGTGGCCGTGGTGGATCCGGTAGGGGACGTGGCCGTGACTTGCAGGGTGCCCCTAGCCCTCCATGTGTGGAGGAGCAGTCAGGGACACCCATGCCCCCCCTGGTTGAGGTTACCATGGCTGACACCATCCATGCTCAGCCCTTGTTGGACCAGCCCACTGTGGAACCTGACCTGGCACAGGGTGACTCCATGGCTGACTTCCAGGTCAGCAGGTCTAGGCCACGTGCGCCGGTGAACATTGGTGTCATAAGGCCACGTGGATCAGGGGCAGCTAGGTCATCTGCTGCCCCGCGTAGGCAGGCTGGGGAGGCTGCAGGGGCAGCTGTGGCTCCATCCACCCCACCTCTCACACACCCATCCAGGACAGTGTCGGTCCAAGTCCATCATGCTGACATTCCCCCTGACACCATCACACTTGAGATAATGCCTGCACCAACTCCCATGCTGAGTGTACAATCCCACGCTCCTGCCCCTAGTGTCCAGAGCGGCGCAGAACACTCCGGATCCCCACCACCTTCCAAGCGGAAGAGGAAGAGTGCTCGTCCAGTAGAGGCTGATGCCCCAGACACGGCTACACAGTCCGGCCCGTCAAGGAAGCCCAGCTTCAATGAGGCTGAACTGAATGCACTTGTAGAGTATGTGTCCGCACATGACCGCGAAATGGTGATTGTTGCAGGATCCAAGACCACATCTGCACAACGTCAGGCACACTGGCAGACCATTGCGGACATCATTAGTGCCCTTGGAATCGTGAGGCGCACAGCTAATGAATGCTACAAGCGCTGGAATGACCTGAAGCGCAGGGCAAAGAATAAGCTGGCCTCAAGTCACGCCGCAACTCTAGTGACTGGAGGTGGGTCTCCAGCAGACGACATAGAACTCACTCCACATGAGCAGGTTGCTGGGACCTACGTCACGGAGGAACAGATCCAAGGCGTGGGAGAAGTGGCAGATTACGAGGCATTGTCCGGTGAGTGCACATGCATGTGTGTGTCATCCATGTGCATGGTGTGTGTGGGAGGGCTTCTGTTTGGGTGCCAGGGGAGGGTGTGTGTGCCTGAGTGGTTCGGCTCACCCATGTGCCTCTTCCTAAACATTCTTGGCAACAGCATTTGGGTATAGCAGCATCCCTTCGGCCAACATTAGACATCCAGACCAACACCACGCCAGTTACCCTTGGAGTGTCATCTTGCCACTACACTGTTGCTTATTTACCTCTGTTTATTCAGGCAGATTGTTTGCATACCACCACTTTTACTCGGGATTTCTCAGTCCTATTGTCACATGTCTGACATGGCTATGGTACAGTGGACTGGCTCAGTTTCGTGGACATGATTAGTTTGGACATGTCCCTGTGCAATAGGACCATTTTTGACTGGCAGCTGCATGTTAAACATTTGAACCATTACAATGAAAATAATCAATCATATGAACAAACTGGACTGAATGAACAATTGGTGACCTCCTCTCCCTCTTCACTTCATGGCTAGGGTACATGCCATCTGTCTGATGGCATGTATATTTGACCTGCCAATCACTGGCCAATGTGTGATGCCACTGCTAGGCAGCATGCAGCAAATGTGTTCATCTTCCATCTTGGTGTCATCAATGTGTGCTATCTGCCTCCCCATCACACGCAGTGACGGTGCATGCATGGGAGTGTTTTAGTCATGTGGGACATGTGTCAATCAAGTACTGTTTCTTTAGCCCCTCAGCCCTCATTGTGTGCCATAGTGCTAATGCCTGTTTCCATTTGTTTTCTTTTATGTCTTTGCAGGGGAAGACGCACCTGATACTGCTGGTTTTGTGGAGATGGTGCAGACCCAGGAGGGGTCTGAGGGCCGACCGACCACCAGTGAGGGACGTGGCGTGGTGGTGGGTGAGAACCCACAACTGCTGCAGGTCGTGATCTCAAGGGGTGTCTCTGGCTGCACCTCCCCCGAGCTGTACTCAGGTGTTGATTCGGATGATGAGACCTACGTGCCGTCGCAGGTGAGTGTTCCTGGGAGGGATTCTGTTCTGTCCGACCCACCTGCACCAGGGTTAGAACCCTCAATGGGGTTGTCAGTTTTGGCAGGTACGCCTTTGGTGGTTACGGATGCAGGGTCACACTCCGCGACATCTGATCCTGTTCCTGGGCCAGCATGTCAGAGGGGGAATGCAGTCCTGCAGCCTCAGGCAGTGCCGGCACAACAAGGCGCAGTTCGCCTTGCCCCAGACAGGTGTGGTGCCCGCCGACGTGGTGGCCGTACGACACCTGGCAATACCGCATGGGAGCAATCCATTTACGGTATGGCAACCCACCAGGCAGCATCATCAGAGATGATGGCTCAGGCCATGGATAGGGTGGCCACTTCCATTGTCCCCCCCGAAAGGCTGATGGAGCCACTACAGCAGGCAACCGACTCCATCTGCCAGTCACACAGGGAGGACATGTTGGCGTCCGACAGGGACAGGCGGGCGGCACTGGCGACTCTGCAGGAAGCCATCTCTATAGAGTCGCAGGGCCACAGGGAAGCCCTGAGGCTGGAACTCCTTCACCTCAGGACGACTCTTGTTGAGCTTGAGGCTTCAACAAACCGAAGGACAGAACAGCAGCTGGAGCGTCTCACCCGTACGCTCTCAGCTGAGATGCAGGCAACTAGGGCGGAGGTCCGGGCATCCCGTGAGTTGTTGCATGGGGACCTCCGCATACTCATCCTCCAGAACGAGACCTACCACACCCGCATGCTTGCAGCCATGGAGGAACAGACTAGGGCTTTGCGTGGGCTGCCTCCCATAGTGCCACCACCTCCGGATGCAGCTGCAGAGGGTGAGGATAGCGACAGCAGTGATACTCCCACAATAGGGTAGCCGTGTAGGCCATGAGCCCATGGAGGTGTTTTTTTTTCACAAGATCCACACAGGTGGGTTTTGGTGTGCACCCTGTCCTCGGACCTCCTGGGTGCCTCCCCAACTCCCCCGGGCCCATTAATGTCCATTTTTGGTTTTCTTTTGTTTTTTTTGTTTTTTTTTGTGTTTTTTTTTGGGACAGTGTGTTGCCTTGTGTGGCTCCCGTGGGCATACGCTGCATTGTGGCTGGGCACATGCAGGCTTGTCATGGATTTGGTTCAGATGCTTGGGTTTTTGTCACACACACCCCTCCTGCTTCCCGTTTCCATGGGCTTGCAAAGGGTGTGCCCAAGTGACATTGACGTACATGGTGACATTCCACTCCCATGAGCTGTGTGGGCAGTCTGTAGTCAATACTGTGTATACATTCATAGTGCATATTGTTGTTGTATTGTACACTGCGTGGTGTATTGATATGTGCCTCTGCATCCATCTCATCCTCCATATTTGCAGGTCCATTCCTCATGTCTTCACAATGCGGTCCACCTTGGAACTGGAGTCCATGTTGTAAGCAGTGCACCTACACTCTTGCGTGGCGCTAACACTGTATACTTGCAAGTGTTCGGAGGGCTGTCATCATCAGGTGGTGAGGCTAGCGAATTTTTAAGTCTGTGATGTCATGTTTAAGGTAGGTTTGAGGTTGTGTAGGTGATTGGTATTCTTGGTAAGTATTTGGTAATGTGGGTTGTAGGTCCTGCATTACTGTGAGCATTTCATGTGTGGACATGTTTCCATTAGGGACACTGTAGCTGCTGACACTTGGGGCATGTTGTGGGGATTAATTTCTTTCCTCTACATTGCATGACATGCCATGGTGTGTTGTGTGGCCGTGCCGGGGAGGGGGTGGGTGACATGGCACTGTTTTCATGTAGTATTTTGCAAGTGGGTATTCATTTCTGCAGCATGGAAGTGTATTTTCATGACACTGCATTGGTGGTGTTTGTGTAGGTAGAGATGCACACATTGTGACACTTCCACATGAACAATCTCAGGCTGCTTTGGTTCTGACAGTTGACAGTCCCTTTGTTCGTCTTAATTGTCAGGTCGAGTCATCATTGCTTATCAGATGGTATGTGCCAGGCCTGTGTGCACTCCACTGGGGTGTGATTTCTATGTGAAGTAATTAGCCACCAGCTGCGCACGGGCTGCCTCACCCCGTGCCCTCTCCCCTCCCATGCGCAGTGGGCGTGCATGTGGTTGGGGATGTTGGGGCACCACCATGTCCTCAGCCAGGCCCCGGCGTGTTGCAACATTGTGCAGGACACATGCTGCCACTATGATCCTGCACACTACTGGGGGCGCATATAACAGCTGCCCGCCAGAACGGTCAAGGGAGCGATAGCGTGACTTGAGCACTCCGAATGTGCGCTCCACTATGCCCCGGGTTGCAATATGGGCTGTGTTGTATCTTACCTCTGGAGGCGTGATGGGGTTCCGAATTGGCATCATCATGTGGGTGCTCAGAGGGTAGGCACTGTCCCCTGGTGAGGAGGTGATGGGTATCATTAGTGGGGTAGTGACATAACTCTGCATCTGACATGCATGCATGTGCAGTGGCATACATACTCACTAAGCAGCCATGTATCGCCATGCCGCCCAGCTTCTAGGTCCCGGCTTAGGGTAGACATTCGGTAAATGAAGCTGTCGTGGGTGGACCCTGGATAGTTGGCATATACTGAGGTGATGATTCCCTTAGCATTACATACTACCTGCACGTTGATGGAATGCCAGTGCTTGCGGTTCCTATAGATGTGCTCAGATGCCCTGGGGGGACGTAGTGCCACATGGGTGCAGTCAAGGCACAGGCACCTAGCACTTTTGGGAATTGTGCCACACCGTAGAAATCGAGGGTGGCAGCCTGCCTTTCTGCAGGTGTCCTGGGCAGGTATATGTGCCTACGGACTGATGGGCGTGCAGTGATGATGTTCAAGACCTGGTGTAGGCAGCGTGACTGCGTGGCCTCTGACACCCCACCCACTATGGCACTTGTCCGCTGAAATGATCCTGTGGCCAAGAAGTGCAGTACATTGAGGACCCTCTCCAGGGGGCTGAGTGCTTGGGAGCACAGGGTGGGTGATGTGAGGTCATCCTCCCACTCACTGACCAGGTCCAGTATTATGTGTGGGGGAAACCTGTACCTCCCATACACCTGGTCATCAGGCATCCCAAAAAGGCTGGTTCTGGGAGTGAAAATTCGGGCCCTCACTATCCTCCTCCTCCTTTGGTAACCCACGGCCACTGCTGCTAGGAATGGTACATTCATCCTGGCGTATGAGCTTGTTTGTTGTTTGCGCGCACTTTTATGCTGCGCGGGTCGACGTACGCCTGCTTCATGCTGGCGTACGTGTCTCAGGATTGGACCATTTTTCGGCACGTCGTAGGCGAACGTGTGAATCTTCCCGCCCACCCCAGGAATACACGTAGCACGCTCTCACAGGCACAGTTGCGGGTAAGTATTCCCGCCCACCCCTGGAATACATGTAACCCACTCTCACAGGCCCAATCGCGTGTGGAACTTCCCGCGCACCCCGTAGTACACGTACCCAGGCAAATCGCGTGTGGAAGTTCACGCGCACCCCGTAGTACACGTACCCAGGCAAATCACGTGTGGAAGTTCACGCGTACCCCGTAGTACACGTACCCAGGCAAATCGCGTGTGGAAGTTCACGCGCACCCCGAAGTACACGTACCCAGGCAAATCGCATGGCTGGGGGGTGGGAGTGGCGGGAGACATGAGTGGGGGCCTGGTGGAGGCTGCCCCTGCACTGCTGGGGGGTGGGGGTAATAGGGGACATGAGTGGGGGCCTGGTGGAGTCTGCCCCTGGTGGCTGGGGGGTGGGGGTGGTGGTAGACATGAGTGGGGGCCTGGTGGAGGCTGCCCCTGCACTGCTGGGGAGTGGGGGTGGTGGGAGACATGAGTGGGGGCCTGGTGGAGGCTGCCCCTGCACTGCTGGGGGTTGGGGGTGGTGGGAGTCATGAGTGGGGCTTGGTGGAGGCTGCCCCTGGTGGCTGGGGGGGTGGGGGTGGTGGTAGACATGGGTGGGGGCCTGGTGGAGGCTGCCCCTGGTGGCTGGGGGGTAGGGGTGGTGGTAGACATGACTGGGGGCCTGGTGGAGGCTGCCCCTGCACTGCTGGGGGGTGGGGGTGGTGGGCGACATGAGTGGGGGCCTGGTGGAGGCTGCCCCTGCACTGCTGGGGGTGGGGGCAATAGGGGACATGAGTGGGGGCCTGGTGGAGGCTGCCCCTGCACTGCTGGGGAGTGGGGGTTGTGGGAGACATGAGTGGGGGCCTGGTGGAAGCTGCCCCTGCATTGCTGGGGGGTGGGGGTGGTGGGAGTCATGAGTGGGGGCTTGGTGGAGGCTGCCCCTGGTGGCTGGGGGTGGGGGTGGTGGGAGACATGAGTGGGGACCTGGTGGAGGCTGCCCCTGCACTGCTGGGGGGTGGGGGTGGTGGGAGTCATGAGTGGGGGCTTGGTGGAGGCTGCCCCTGGTGGCTGGGGGGTGGGGGTGGTGGGAGACATGAGTGGGGGCCTGGTGGAGGCTGCCCCGGCACTGCTGGGTGGTGGGGTGGTGGTAGACATGGGTGGGGGCCTGGTGGAGGCTGCCCCTGCACTGCTGGGGGGTGGGGGTAATAGGGGACATGAGTGGGGGCCTGGTGGAGGCTGCCCCTGGTGGCTGGGGGGTGGGGGTGGTGGTAGACATGGGTGGGGGCCCGGTGGAGGCTGCCCCTGGTGGCTGGGGGGTGGGGGTGGTGGGAGACGTGAGTGGGGGCCTGGTGGAGGCGGCCCCTGGTGGCTGGGGGGTGGGGGTGGTGGTAGACATGGGTGGGGGCCTGGTGGAGGCTGCCCCTGCACTGCTGGGGGGTGGGGTGGTGGGAGACATGAGTGGGGGTCTGGTGGAGGCTGCCCCTGCACTGCTAGGGGGTGGGGGTGGTGGGAGACATGAGTGGGGGCCTGGTGGAGGCTGCCCCTGCACTGCTGGGGGGTGGGGTAATAGGGGACATGAGTGGGGGCCTGGTGGAGGCTGCCCCTGGTGGCTGGGGCGTGGGGGTGGTAGTAGACATGAGTGGGGGCCTGGTGGAGGGTGCCCCTGGTGGCTGGGGGGTGGGGGTGGTGGTAGACATGAGTGGGGGCCTGGTGGAGGGTGCCCCTGGTGGCTGGGGGGTGGGGTGGTGGTAGACATGAGTGGGGGCCTGGTGGAGGCTACCCCTGCACTGCTGGGGGGTGGGGGTAATAGGGGACATGTGTGGGGGCCTGGTGGAGGCTGCCCCTGGTGGCCGGGGGGTGGGGGTGGTGGTAGACATGACTGGGGGCCTGGTGGAGGCTGCCCCTGCACTGCTGGGGGGTGGGGGTAATAGGGGACATGAGTGGGGGCCTGGTGGAGGCTTCCCCTGGTGGCTGGGGGGTGGGGTGGTGGTAGACATGGGTGGGGGCCTGGTGGAGGCTGCCCCTGCACTGCTGGGGGGTGGGGGTGGTGGGAGACATTAGTGGGGGACGGGTGGAGGCTGCCCCTGCACTGCTGGGGGGTGGGGGTGGTGGGAGACATGAGTGGGGGCCTGGTGGAGGCTGCCCCTGCACTGCTGGGGGGTGTTCGTAATAGGGTACATGAGTGGGGGCCTGGTGGAGGCTGCCCCTGGTGGCTGGGGGTGGGGGTGGTGGTAGACATGAGTGGGGGCCTGGTGGAGGGTGCCCCTGGTGGCTGGGGGGTGGGGGTGGTGGTAGACATGAGTGGGGGCCTGGTGGAGGGTGCCCCTGGTGGCTGGGGGGTGGGGGTGGTGGTAGACATGAGTGGGGGCCTGGTGGAGGGTGCCCCTGGTGGCTGGGGGTGGGGGTGGTGGTAGACATGAGTGGGGGCCTGGTGGAGGCTGCCCCTGCACTGCTGGGGGGTGGGGGTAATAGGGGAAATGAGTGGGGGCCTGGTGGAGGCTGCCCCTGGTGGCTGGGGGGTGGGGGTGGTGGTAGACATGAGTGGGGGCCTGGTGGAGGCTGCCCCTGCACTGCTGTGGGGTGGGGTGGTGGGAGACATGAGTGGGGGCTTGGTGGAGGCTGCCCCTGGTGGCTGGGGGGTGGGGGTGGTGGTAGACATGGGTGGGGGCCTGGTGGAGGCTGCCCCTGCACTGCTGGGGAGTGGGGGTGGTGGGAGACATGAGTGGGGGCCTGGTGGAGGCTGCCCCTGCACTGCTGGGGGGTGGGGGTGGTGGGAGTCATGAGTGGGGGCTTGGTGGAGGCTGCCCCTGGTGGCTGGGGGGTGGGGGTGGTGGTAGACATGAGTGGGGGCCTGGTGGAGGCTGCCCCTGCACTGCTGGGGGGTGGGGGTGGTGGGAGACATGAGTGGGGGCCTGGTGGAGGCTGCCCCTGGTGGCTGGGGGGTGGGGGTGGTGGTAGACATGAGTGGGGGCCTGGTGGAGGCTGCCCCTGCACTGCTGGGGTGTGGGGGTAATAGGGGACATGAGTGAGGGCCTGGTGGAGGTTGCCCTGCACTGCTGGGGAGTGGGGGTGGTGGGAGACATGAATGGGGACCTGGTGGAGGCTGCCCCTGCACTGCTGGGGGGTGGGGGTGCTGGGAGACATGTGTTGGTGATCAGTAGTGCAAGGTGACATGTGGGTTGGCTGGGGGGCATGGCCATGGTGGATGGGTTGCCTGTGGGACATGAGAAGGGGTGCAGGGTAGTCCCCTGTGGTGTGGGCTGCCTGCAGGGGCTGTGGAGGGTGTAGAGGGAACACCTGTGAGGACCCACACAGCCAAATCACGTGTAGCATTCCCCGGCACCACCTAAATACACGTACCCTGCTGAAATCGCATGTGAATCTTCCCGCGCACCTCGGAATACACGTACCCAGGCCAATCGCGTGTGGAACTTCCCGCGCATCCCGAAGTACACGTACCCAGGCCAATCGCGTGTGGAACTTCCCGCGCACCCCGAAGTACACGTATCCAGGCCAATCGCGTGTGGAACTTCCCACGCACCCCGAAACACACGTACCCGGGCCAATCGCGTGTGGAACTTCCCACGCACCCCCCGAAACACACGTACCCAGGCCAATCGCGTGTGGAACTTCCCGCGCACCCCGAAACACACGTACCCGGGCCAATCGTGTGTGGAACTTCCCGCGCACCCCGAAACACACGTACCCAAGCTAATCGCGTGTGGAACTTCCCGCGCACCCCGTAGTACACGTACCCAGGCTAATCGCGTGTGGGACTTCCCGCGCATCCCGAAGTACACGTACCCAGGCCAATCGCATGTGGAACTTCCTGCGCATCCCGAAACACATGTACCCAGGCCAATCGCGTGTGGAACTTCCCGCGCACCCCGAAGTACACGTACCCAGGACAATCGCGTGTGGAACTTCCCGCACACCCCGAAGTACACGTACCCAAGCCAATCGCGTGTGAACTTCCCGCGCATCCCAAAGTACATGTACCCAGGCCAATCGCGTGTGGGACTTCCCGCCACCCAGGTACACACGCACACGCTATTTTCCACACAGCGGGTGTCCGTGTTTGTCGGTACCCCTTTGCACCTCATTTGTCCTAGAGGGCCACTGTATGGACCGTTCATCATGGCTGTATATGGGTGCTTTTTGTTATCGCACATTTTGGCGCACATTTTTTTCAGGCGCAGGGACGCTACCGCCTGCTTTCTTGTGGCGTACTTGTTTGGCCCTGTGCACGTCTTTGACCGTGCACTGGTTTGCCCTATTCGATTCCATGAATACGGGTTGTAGGCGAGCGCGTGGGCGTTCCGCGCACTTGCCTCCTGTACTTCCCCCGTGACGCCCATATTTTCACACGTTATTCCCCATTCCGAGTGTTACGCCCCGTGTTCCGCCTACTTTTGTGATGTGCGCCGCGCTATGTGCGATTTCGCAGTGGCCGTGGCGCACGCTGTTGGATGACCTGTGCGCCGGCATGCGCGGCGCACATTTTTAGCGCACACCCAATGTTTTTCTCGCGCACGGACTTCCATGAATCGCTGTGCGCTGGTTTCCCTGCGATTTTCGCACTTGCACTGCAATTTTCGCACTCTTACTGCGAATCGCACATTTTGGCACCTCGGCGCGGGAATTTTCGGCGCACATTATTTCCATGAATCGACCCCTTGATCTCTCCCTTTGCTATCTTCACTCTTCACCTCCTCCTTCAAGTGTTCAGCCAATGGGAACTTCCAACTCTTCTTTCTCAAAGGAATTCTCCCACTTATCACTTTCTCCAGAAGCTCAGTGTTTCCCGGGCCCTGGTTCTCTCTAGGCTTGACTATTCCAACAGCCTCCTCCTCAATCTACCTTCTTCCACTTTGCAACCCTCATCAGTTAATACAGAATAAAACAGTGAGACTTATCTTTTGCCTTAAGCCCAGGGACGACGTCTCTCCTGCCCTAAAAAGCCTCCACTGGCTCCCAGTTGCTGCACAGATCAAATTCAAATCCCTCTGCATCATCGTATGGGGACGGGGACGCCGGTTACATGTATTTATATCAAAGTAATATATAATGAATGCCCATATATTGAATTGTGGTTACATGTATTTATATCAAAGTAATATATAATGAATGCCATTATATTGAATCGTTTATCTTGAAAACATCTATAGTGAATGCATTTTTTTGTTTGTTTGGGCGGGGGCTGGGAGGGTCCCCAGCCAAACCCCTGTTTCCCACCCCTAAAAACCCATCCCAACCGTTTCCCATAAATATTGAACTCTTTACCCCACCCTAAATTCTTTCACTATAAAGGTTTTGATAATAAAATATTCAATGTATGGGTATTCAATATAAAGAATTCAATATAAACACTGTATATCAGGGACCACACTATCTGAAACTCTCTCTTACGAAATAGTTTCCTTCTAGACCTCTACTCTCCTCTGGCACCAACTCTCTGTGTGTAAAGCGTTTAGCTAAACTGAGAGCAGGAGGCTGTGCACTTTCCTCAGCTGGATTCCTCATCTGGAACAGCCTCCCACTCCTGCTGCATCTCAAGCAGGACCTTCTGAAGTTACAAAAACACCTCAAGACTCTCCTCTTTTCCTCCTCCTTCCCTTCTTCCTTCCTCTGCCAATCTCACAGATGCTGTAATTGGTGTCATGAATCCTTATGCATCCTCTGGGCCTCTGACCTTTCACACCCAATCTCCCCAGTATCTGTCTTCCTTCAGCACTTTCCTCGGCACACCCGCCGCACTGGAAGTTTGCATTTTCCAACCAACACGGGTCCTGGCCGCATAGCACTTACCACGCCTTGCACTACTTCAGTGGGTCACCTTCGAGCATGGAAACCTCAGCACCTACCTCAATGTCGTCTTCCTTCCTGCACTTGCAGGTTCTGAATACTCACAAGTCATAGTTGGTTCGGTCATCACTTCCCCCTCTATATTTTTTTAATTTAATTGTCCTGCTACCCCATGTTCCCTCCCTGTTCCCATGTGGATCCTTTGAAACAGAATGCATTTCCTGTATAAGCGCTTAACAAGCAATTAATAAATACATAAATAAACAAATACATAAATAAATAAATAAACTGATATTGCCCACTGCAGAATATTTGTTCTGGGAAAAGCAAAAGAGACATTAAGGTTCCAGTTTAACACATCAAAATTCCAGAAATGCAGTGGCTAGTGAATGCAATGGAACTGTATCTCAAGACCCCCCGAAGCACCAATCATGAGCATAAAGAGGGCATCACACAGCATCTCTTATGATTTCATTCATTGGGCCTCATTACGACCCAGGGGGTAAGTTACCGCCTGGGTCGTACCCTTACCACCATGGTGTAAACTATGTTTACACCATGGTGGATGGCGGATTTACCGGCCCATTCCAAGGTGAGTGGGGCGGTAAATCCCCATTTCCCATTTTACCCTTCCCCATTCCCATTTTTGCCCCATAGGGCATAATGGGAGTGGGGAAGGCGCTAATTACGCCACCGTAAATTACGGTGGCGTAATTAGCACCATGGTCCCTTAGCGCCATGGATTTTAACGCCTGCAAAAAGCAGTTACCTGCTACGGCGCCGTTAACCCCTTAACGCCTGACTCGTAATGAGGCCCATTGCATCAAAGAGTAACTGACAGGTAAGTGAGACCACACCTAATAGTGAGCCAATGTTTTAGTTACCCTCTAAAACAATCTAGACCAACCTTCGAAAGCAATGGCGTTTTTGGGATCCGGTGCAGGGATGGCAACTGTGATGTCATCAGTGTGCTCTGAGCTGCACAATGGTGGGAAATGGGACCCAGAGTTACAGTTGTTCTGCTTTTCTAAAGCATCACATTTCTGGGGTTTTGTTGCGTTAAAGTGGATCCTCAATGCCTCTTTGATTAAATTTGTATCAATGAATTTCGAGATTGTTTTTTTATTCAACTGTTTCAATTGAATGGCCCTCATTACGACCCAGGCGTTGGACCATGGTGCTAATAGCACCATGGTCCATGCCGGTAACTTACCGACTCCGCCATGGCGGAATGGGGAATTACCGCCCCATTCCGAGGTTGGCGGGGCGGTAATTCCCCATGCTGCCATGGCCCTTCCCCATTCCCATTTTTGCCCCATAGGGCTCAATGGGGATGGGGAAGGCGCTAAGTATGGTGCTGCAAATTGCGGCACCGTACTTAGCACCAAGGTCCCTTTGCTGGTTGGTTTTTTATTGCCTGCTGAAAGCAGGCGTTAAAGTGGCACCCGCAAAGGGACCTCGTAATCAGGCGTTAAGGGTTTAACGGCGCCGCCACCTTTTACGGCGCTGTTAACCCCTTAACGCCTGGGTGTAAGTCTGCTTGCTGGATTTCTCGAGTTTTGTTATGTTGCATTTTCCACTTCTTCTGCTTCTGCTTCTCTGCATATCCTCTACTCTCAGCTTATGGTTTCCTTTCTCTGTCAAATGCTCGCTTGGATCATGGGAATCCTCTCAAGCATGACCACTATCCCGCAATGCCATGCACGCGTGCAATCCCGCTCCCATGCTCACTGACGTGACTTGAGATCCTTTTAAAATTTAGAAAGCAATCGGCATACCTTTTTTTTTTCTTATGTCTTGATTTTTTTCTGAAAAAAAGGTTATGTGTAATGTGCCACTAAACAAGCATTTCCTATTTTGTATCTTACTTATATTTTCATCCCGTTCATTATCCCCATGTTCGACTATCCTCATTGGTGTGGATATAATTTTAAAAAATAAATCTTTTTAAAGCCACATAAAAACCCCATTCTTTAACAAATCCTCCCTCGAGCGACACACCCCCTTACCATCCGAATTATGTAATTTCCAGAGTTATAATTTCCCAATGTTCACGATAATTTATAAATTACTTGCAAGCAAACATGGCAGTTTTTTCATTTTTGAAAAGCCTCACATTTTTGGGCAGAACAGGGCACGCCATACTTTGCTTAATTTAAAATAAATAAATAAATGTGGATTTCCACCAAACCAAAAAAGGTCCCTATTCTCACGGCAAACACAAGTACATTTGGTGGATATCCCTTTAGAGGTTGGAACTGTGTGGGAGAGACATAATCTGTATTTTTCCATATTTTTTATTTTTTTTGCATTTTAAATGTGCTCACACAGCCCGGGGGCATCAAGCGCTGTTACAAGAATATGTCTTAGTTGCATATTTAGAATACCAATAGGTTTCTAAGCGCGGGCCGGGGATCGTATCCGTGTCATCTTGTTTCCAAGGCGAGCACGTTGCTGCTGAGCTATCCTCCCAGGACATGTGTGAACACAAAAGGAAAGCTGGAAAGCAACACTGGAGATGTATACACGTTTTTGGTTGCAGGCGACACCACGATCTATGCTTAATTTAAAATCTTATATTGGACGCATATGATTAATGCACTAAACCAAACAGGTCCCTATTGCCAACTCTCTCCCACAGATGAAAAACATGAGGTTAAAATCCATTCCGAGATGTGTGCTGCATAGGTGAGCAACATGTATACAGCGTGCCCTATAGGAAATCTAATATTAAAGGCACCTTTCTTTCAACGCTTCATAACCTGTGAGCCACTGGACAGATGTGCACCAAATGTGCCAGATATTTGCCATCAGCTGTGAGAAAATGTTCTGAAACGGTCTATGTGGTTTCATATAAATAATTCTTAATCGTTCCGGCATCAGCCGTGGCATTCGGGAAGACAGTAAACGGGTGAGTTATTACCTTAACATTGGTCATCAACTCTCACCCTTATCTGCACATAGCCTGTAGGTAACAATAACAATCTCCTGCCAACAACAGACGCCGCATAGGGATGCCTTTCTGAGTATCTGATAACTTATCATAAGGGGTAAGATGCCCGTCCTGTTGCTTTTAGGTTAGCTTTTAGGTTAGCTGCTTTTTGGTGTTGAAATGCACATATAAATACCCTTTCAAGAATATCTTGCAGTCTCACATGTAAGGCCTCGCGAAGCTTGAAACGGAGCCGTGACCTGCCGGAGCCTCTCAGCCTGAAAAATGACCAGCTCTTTACCTGGAGAGAGCAGATTTTTCCCCACTCTCTACTTGTTCTATTGGATCACGTGCCCCTCCCCTGACTGTCACTAAATGGCCTTGATGGCCAAGGCAGATCGCTGCAACGGCTGAAACACTTCCTGTTCCACCCAGGAGACACTGAAGGCAACAATGCCATTCAGGTGGGCGGCCAGGTGGGACCTGCTCAATTAACCTCTGGGAGATGGCAGGCACATGCTCTAATCCATAGAGCAACACTTTGCATTGAAAGTGCCCCAACACATTGTGGGTCAAATATAAATGTGTGTAAAAACCGATCAAAAAACATGTTATGCACCTGTGTATCTGGACAGGTTATGGGGCTATGCCAGGCTCATGGGATTGTTTGTATCAGACACACACACACACAACAGTGCTATTGAGTTTTATCAAAAGAAGTCCACACAATACTGCCATGCCATACAATGAAGTGGGTGACATGCCAAACTGTCATTTGCAGCTTAACGATGCTGTGATATTGCAAAACATCTAAGCGTTAGCTGTTATTGAAAATCGTTTTCATCATTTAAATATTACATGAGATTTCACTTCAAATTTACAATTTGAACACAGTTCTCTGATTCTAATTCAAAATGTTCAGTTCACGAAACCCCCTCTGGGAATTAATAGCTGCCAAGAGAGATTGCATTGGTAAATAGCCGGTCAGTGGCAGTAGAGCGCTCGCTTTGACATCCGTGCAGAGCTTGCTAACGCAGGTTCGAATCCCGGCGGGGCCAAACTCAGTCTTTCATCCTTCCAAGGTCGATAAATGAGCGCCACACACCGTGGGTAATAATAAGCAGCGCTCAGATACCGAGGGTTCGTAGCGCTATATAAATGTGAAATTATTATTATATTTCACACAGTAAAGCATAGTTCTGCACAGGCCCGGCTGAAGGTGGGAGGGGGCCCATTCCAACAAGATGGTTGGGCCCCCCACCTGCTTAGAGCGGAAAGCAATGTGAGGCACCCGTGGGGTCATACTTTATAATGGAGACAAATACAGCCAGGGGTTAATAGCAGGCGATTATCGCCAGGCGGCAGGGCAGCAGGGATCTGAAACACTATATGCCCAGTGAAGAGATATAAATCCTTCTTTTTCAGCAAGTGGCTGATTTGGAAGTACAAGTGTTAAAAGGCAACAAGATGAAAGCACTGCTGTATGCCCCGAGGGAAGTGACGGCCGGAAGTGATCCAGCAAACGCAGCTTGTAAGGCGAGCACTGCAAAGCACACACTTAAAGCCCTAGAACACACTTAATATATAACGGAATATATCGCTGGGTTATAAGACTCGGGCAGTTGCTGGTTGGCCCCCCCTTAGTCTCGAGGCCCCTTTCAACTGAAAACATTGAAAGGCTCTGATGACGTCCCTGGTTCTCAACGGCCCCTCTGGGCTGTGTTTCCACTGAAGACAGCGGGCCTATGTCACATAGCACTTTTCAATGGGACTTTCCCATAGAAAAACGAAGTGTGAATCAGGCCCATTGTGTTGTTCACAGTGACTGTGTCACATGGGCTGACGGGTGTGGGGGAAGGCAATCTGCACCTCGTTACCACATTCCTCACTGCCTGACATCCCCCTTAGTGACTTTGATATCCTCCCTACCCTGTCTGATATTTGCATTTCTTAACTATACGAGAAATGTGCATTCCTTACCGCGCATGTCCATCCCCAGATTCCATTGCTGTGGTTTCAAGGCAGCGGTTGTAGAACAAGATGCAGTTAATACAATGGTGCTTCCGCGTGAATGAGGCACACTTAATTGTAGTGCCTAAAGTGAAGAGGGCACGAGCTACACACTCCATCAAGGTCGGCCTTAGGGCAGGGCGGGCCAGGCGACTGCCCAGGGCGCAAGGCCCCCCAGGGCACCATTAGCCCCCTGCCACGCCAGCTCGGGGGAGTCTTTCAAGGGATCCCCAGAGCTGGCATAGTGGGAGAAGGCACGGCAGGTGTCCTTTTGTTATTAAATTCGCCCGAGGCAGCAGGGCGCATTTCATAACAAAAGGGTGCTGATGCAACTGCTCGAACGCGGGAGCGAGGCGGTTTGCATTGGAATAGGGCACTAATGCCTTAGCATTAGCGTCCTATTCCGGTGATTAACTCCCTGCGAGGCGCAGGCGCGGGGAGGTAGAAAAAAAGTGGTGCATCCTGCCCCACCGCCCCTCCCCCTGTTGACCAGGGGCACACGGGGATAGCCAGGGCGCCAATTCACCCAGGGCGCTGCTGCTGCTAAGGCCACCCCTGCACTCCATTATAGCGTGTGTGCGAAAATGGTGGCAAGAGCCACGCCCGATTGCAGTGAAGCTGGGCAGCAATGCACAAATAGCTTGCTGTTGCTTTCAGTCTGACCAGCACTGAATGCATGCATTACACACTGTTGCAGTGTTTGAGTGCAGCAGTGGACGAAGTGTAGGAAAAGAAGTAGCGGAACTATGTTCCCTGCTGGCATGTCCATACTCCCCACAACCCCCATCGCCACGGCCCCTCCCACGCACAATACAAATCCCCAAACAAACACACCTGCTATTTAAGGGAATGTTCACTCACTCCAGTGCACTGAACTGCACGTTTCAACTTCCTCCTACACTTTTATTTTAAAACAAATTCATTCGGGAACGATTATTTTTCAAATAAAAGTATAGGAGCTGTAGCACCTCTCCCAACCGCTCCCGCACACTTTGACCACTGAAGGTCAGTGATGTGCAGTGTTTGGGGGCAGGGAGAGTGTGGGACATACCCCATTGCAGTGTGCACAGAGTACTGATGTATAGATCAGTTACTTTCCGCGGCGGGGTAAGCGAGTGAGGGAGAGAGACAAGCACATTATGTCTAAACTTTTAGAAGTTGTTATGAGTCACTCTCCATTGCAGCGTTAGATGGAACGTGGGGGAGGGGTGAGAGTCGGACTGTATGGTAGTGGATGAGGAGAATGTAAGTGCCAAGGACGAGCAGGCTGGTCTTTTCTGCATAGACTTGCATAATAGCCTGGCAGTTAAGGGGTTAAGAATGAGCCTCACTCAGGTGCAGTGTATGTTGGAAGTTATGGACAATATTCACGCGGCCCATCCGTGCATTGGGGCAAATGGGGTTTATGAGCGACAATCCACTACAACGCTGGCATGTGTAACACTCTTTTGCACGACATGTGCAACATACATAGCCAGTCCGATAGCACAGCGGGTGGAGCGCTCGCTTTGACATCTGTGCAGCCTTTCATCCTTCCGGGTCCATAAATGAGCACCACACACCCTGGGTAATAAGCAGCGCTCAGATGCCTGAGGGATCGAAGCACTACATATAAATGTTAAATTATTTATGTGCATTGAGTCTGAGTCCCACTGCTCTGCGGTTTGTGAGGGTGGAGCCACGCCACTATGACGGTAAGCAAGGCTATGAGTCACGCTCCATAGCATTGAGGATATGAGTCAAACTGTGTTGCAGCATACTACCGTGTTGGTGTGTCAGTCACACTCATTCCAGGGAATGAAGGAAACAGAAGTCCCAATCCATACAAGTGGGGCCATGAGTCATACTCTATGGCCGCTGATATGTGAATGTGCCGCATGCCACTATGGTGTCTGATGATAGAGGTGTGTTAATCAATCGCATTGGTTTGCAGTGCATTAGTGAAAGTGAGGGCATGTGCCCATTCCAGTGCAGTGGGAGAACTGGTCACACATCTTGGCAATGTATGAGAGCAGTCATGTGTCCACGGCTGTTATTTATGAAACGTGACCCCCAATGACCGTGTATGAGGGCAGTGTTGTGCCACTGAGTCATATTCTATTGAGGGTTGTTGAGTAGGCATGTGCAAATCAGTCTCATTCGGCAGCAGGGCATGAGGGCAATTAGTCACCGTCCGTGGCAGGCTATGAGGTGGTAATTTAACGCCGAGCGAGCCTACGGGGAATTGTAGACCCCTCTTTGGTCATGCCTCCTCTGACCATTGCACTATTCTCACCTCACCTCAAGAAACAGATGTGGAGGAGGCTGAGAGCTGGAGAAACTCGACGCTCAAAGGCCTTCCCTTCTAAAGACATCCACAAACCCGGCTTTCAACAGGCCTGGGGTGCTGCCAAAAATGCGCTTGCTCGAAAAGGGAGAAGCAATTAGGGTAATCCTTTCTCTCCTGCGAGCAAATGTAATTAAACTATCTAAATGTGGACAAATATTTGCTGGAATAGAAGAGAGGAGCGGGTCTGTATTTTCTACTGACCCACAAAGGCTCTGCTCTCTGAGCAATCCAGACACAAAAGGCATCTTGTATGCAAGGAATCTAATCTCATGTGCATGTGTATTTGCACTTATATTTGCATTTATTTGAAGAACAGTGATGTCAATAGTGATCAGAATTGACTTCTAATTGCACATTTACAGGCGGCAGAGGCATTCCCGCCAAGGGTGCCTGTGCAATAGCACAAAGGTGAGAACAAGTGGTCAGCCAATTTATGAGGGTATACAAACATGGAACATATACATGGGACGGTATGCAGCGATTATATTGAATAGGAAATAACAAATGCAATTTTACTGGAAAAAGAATACTGAGTGCTAAATATATAAGGGGTGGGGCTAAGTGGTTAAAAGGTGTGGGGGTGGTTCGGGGTGGGGTAAACGGGAGGTTTGTGGGGACCCCCCAATGGAAAAAAAATTGGTATTTATTTTTCTTTTTTAAAATAGCATTCGTTATTTCTCAATTCGTTATAATCACATATAACCACTTGGTACAAAACCAACAGTAAATAATACATCAGAAAACAGGTAACTTACAAATATACCATTGACCTGAGGAGGCAAGTGCTTCAAAGTAAAGAGTACCATGCAAATATACAAAATAGCATTATTAAGTGTCACTGGAGTGAGCGGTTGGGTCAGGTAGGGATGATTGGGAAAGGGCAGGGCTAGTGCTTGCTCTTTAAAAAGTAAGTGTAGTTTAAGCAGAGCTTTGAAGAGATCCACAGTTGGGCTGGTTTTGATTGCTATTGGCAGCGGGTCCAAGTGGAATGAGGCGACTAAGGAAAAAGACCAGAATCGAAAGGAGGCAGAGGTGGCCATGGGAGAGTGAGGTTGATTGCCGAGGAGGATAAAAGGAAACAAGATGGTGAGTTAACAGAGATAGAATACCTTGGCCCTGCGCCCGCTCCCACTTGCGAGGCAAGAAACCTTGGAGTCATCTTTCACTCCACTCTCTCCTTCTCCTCTCACATTTCCGACATCTCTAAAAAGTCTAACCATCAGCTACACCTCCTCCGAGAAACTCTACCTTTTCTCACTTTCCCCCTTAGGCGGGTCACTGTCTCCAGAGCCCTGGTTCTCTGTAGGTTGGACAATTGCAACAGTCTCTTCCTTAACCTCCCTCTTCTGCCCTGCACCCTCTGCAACTCATCCAGAACAGAACCGCAAGACTTGTCCTTGGCCTCAAGCCCAGGTACCGCATCTATCCGACGCTGAAATCCCTTCACTGGCACCCAGTGGCTGCAAGGATCACATTCAAGACCCTCTGCATTGTTCACAAGGAATACTTGGGCCTGGGTCCTACCTACCTGCAACACTGCCTACCTAAATACTGTCCCCCAGAGCCCTCTGCTCATCTACCTCCAACCTTCTGTGAGTGAGCCGGTTCTCCAAGCAAAGTTTTGGAGGGAGTTACTTATCCTCAACAGGTGTCTCCCTCTGGAATAGCCTCCATGCCACCCTCCATCTTTAGCTGGATTTCCTTAAATTCCAGAAACTCCTCAATACCTTCCTCTTCTCCTCTTCCTTCTCTCTCTCCCTCTTCCCTGCTAACCTAGTTCCCTGTTGTTTTCTCTATTCTGACCTGCTCTGCCTCCTACACCTTACAGCATGCTGACTGGCCGCCTGGTGTACCTCAGAGTCTCACAGGTCTCAGCATCCCCACCAGTCCTCTTTTGGACTTACCTCAGGGCCCTACACACCATCACTTGAGTAATTACCATGAGAATGGCTCTCTCTGCACTTACCACAGTCTCAACCAACCTGGTGCACTTATTTCCCCCTCCCAGTGACCTTCTGTGCACTTGCATGATCGGTACGCACTGCGCCTGAAGATCGTTTGTCTGTTCTCCTTTGTCTCACCCCCCTTAATTTCACTAGTAAAACTGCAAAATTGATGTTAGGCCTATTTGCTGTATCCAAACTGTTAAATGTATTTGTACGCACTTATTTCTGCATGTGCAGACTATTATCGTCTCTGAAATTGAAGGGCTCTGACCAACTGTTTTTCCCCCTGTCCCCACCCTCCTTAACTGCTTTAAAACACTTGCTTGTGTATAGGCGCTATATAAATAAACAATAACATATAATACTATACAGGAACCGAGGAACAAGACCATTGTTAGCTTTGCAGACTAGGAAATCAAAATTCAAAAGGGAGTGGTTGTGCATGGTGAGCGGATCAGCATGTTTTCGGTAAGTAGAGGTGAGGGAGGATCGGTGTGGGAGAATCTGGGTAGGTTGCAGAGAGTGCAGGTAGCAAAGTTGATGACTTTGTCTAGAGGGAGAAAGGAGTGGAAAGGAAGGCCATGGAGTAGGCCTGAGCAGTAGTCAAGATTGATGAGCACGAGGGTGAAGATTAGAGTATTTGTAGAGAGGTTAGAAAGACAAAGGCACATTTCTGAATGTTGAGGAGGTTAATAGAGCAGCAGAGGCCATGCTAGTGATGAATTGTTGCAATCACAAGTCACTATCAAAGTGGAGCCCAAGGTTGTGAGCTTAGGGCAAGGAAGCAAGAAGGGCAGGAGGGAAGGAGAAAGGAGAGAGGATGGTAGTCATGACATTGGAAGCTGGGAGAAAGATCATTTATGCTTTTGAAGAATTCAGCATGAGTCAGCAGGGAGTCTTCCGGTGAAGAATTGATGTGAGATATTTGATAAGTCATTCTGGGGTTGCTGTGGTGAAGGAGTGAAAGTAGAACAAGATGTACATGCCCATCAACAAAAAGGTTGTAATGAAAGGCAAATGAATAGACAAGTCTTCTCAGAGCAGAGTTATAGCGGGTGAAGAGCAGCGATTTAAGGACTGATATTTGGGGGAGGCTCACTAGGAGACGAGTGGGGTCAGAAGTTTGCAAGTTCCGGGAGATTCTAAAGGATTGACCTTCTAGGTAGGAGGCAAAGCAGATGAGAGCAGATGTGTGACACCCAAGGTCCTGGATATTGAGGAGCAGAGAGGTGTGGGTGAGTGTTGAAAGCTGCAGTGAGTTCCAAAACAATGAGAGTTTGGAGTGGTGCGCATCAGAGAGAAAGTTGGAGATATGTATGAGGCCAGTCCCAGTGAACTGTTAACTATGTAAGACAGAATGAAGTGGAACCCCAAGGCCATTATTCTCAAGGTACCTGTGGGTCTGGTTGCAGGCCACCCACTAGAGGACCTTTGAATCTTGAGTAAGGAGGGAAATTGGGCATTAGTTTGCTGGGATGTTTGAGTCAGAAAAGGGTGTCCTCAATACGGGCAAGACAGTTGGAGATTTTATGGAGGCAGGGAAGCGTCGAGCAGAGAAAGAGAGGTTAAATAGCTCAGAGATAAGGGCAAGTGATTAAGACTAAGTCTTTGACAATTTGGAGAACAAAATTGTCAATTGGACTGCAAGATGGGTTGTCGCTGTGAAGAATGGGTGTTTAATAGGAGAGGTAGAGCAGAAGTAGTCGAGAGTAGAAGCAGGAGGAGAGGTGGTTGACAGAATGATTCAAGGATTGTGGAGGAGAGAGAGGAGGGCTTTGAGAGTGTTTCACATTTTGTAGATTTTAGAGGAAAAGTAGTGAGCAAAGTAATTAGTAGAAACAGAGAAGGAAATGAGCATTAGCTTGGGAGGTGTGAGCAAAGCTTGGAGGGTAGATGAACTTTTGCAGGGGTGATTGCTAAGGGAGTAGATTAGCTTTGTTAAGTAGGAGGATTTGGCAGAGTCCAGGGATTAGGGGAGAGAAGCAAGGGCATTTTATAGACTAGGTGTAGGGTAGGGGTCAGTAATTTGCACATGCATCATAGTTCACAGCACATTTTTGTTTTAAAGGTCAGAATGTTAGAGGTGATACCGGTGATGGGCAGGTGTGAATGTACGAGCATGTTTGTGTTGGAATTCAGAAAAGCACGGTCAATTGAAGCGGCATGCATAGAGGAGAGAGACAACAAAGGGGTCCTCACATCATCAAGATAAGGAGCAAGAGAGTCCTGCCTGAATTTCCTCATTGAAGAGGCAGGATTAGAGGGTGGAAAGACCAAGATGTTAAAGTGAATAATGGAGTGATCAGAGGGAGGGGTGTCACTGGAGAGGTCCGAGGAGGAGAGTGAATTAAAGACAAAGAAAAGGTCAAGAGAGTTCCCACCAGAGTCTTGTTGTGGATGGAGTAGAGGGAGACGTCAGATAGGAGGGAATTAATTTCAATGTTGGTGGCTTTAGAGGGTTTGGGAAGTAACCCCTCTTGACAAGGGGGATGTTAGCAGGGAGTGACTCAATTAGCAGGTTCAGATTAGGGAAGACATTGTTGAGATGACCAGAGGGTGTATAGAGAGCTGGAACAGGGAGAGGTTTTAGAGGAAGGAGGTGAATAGTGACATATTCAAAAGAGGACAATGTAATATAAGCTGGGGATAGAGAGGCAGTGTTGAGGGCCTTATCATTATTGAACCTCACACTACCACCCTTCCCAACAGTTGTAGGTGTTGGAGAAAAGAGAGTCAGTGGAGAGAGCTGTTAGCCTATGGGGACATTCTAGATTCTTGGTGTAAATCGCAAATTTGCTACTTTTATTTTCACCTAATCTCACCTCACTGTCTTACCTGTTCCCTTAATGCCCCACCTCTGCCACTTACCTCTAACTCAGTCTAAATTGCTTCCCATGCTCATTCTATTTTTTTAAAAGCACTCTTTTGTGACAAATCAACTTCCGGGTGAACCAGTGCTCCAGCGATGAAGATCAGTTTCTAAACCATTGCTCAGTCCGACACCTCTAGTACACCAGAAAGGATCCAAACATATTGAAAACACAAGCAAATCATAAACCTCCTTGTCCAATTTTGGTAACGTGGACGGAACGTCAGTATTATCTCCAAATGATTGTGGATCGTTGGTTAGTTGCAACACAGAGAAATTACATTTTTTATGCAATGAGATAAAGGGACTGTACAATCAAGGTTGTATACAAATATCTACTTTATTATTATCACAACAGACAGATCAAGAACACTACGAAATACAACCCACCATTTTCTTAGTGCTTGACAGGGTGTCATTGTTTTCTGAGTGCTTTGCAGCTTCTGTGACAGAGTTCAAGATGGGAGACAGCTGTGGGTATCAGGCGGCAGGCAGTTTGGCAAGCGAAGGGTCAGGGTCAGGAATCATTGTCTCAGTGCTGATTAACAGTTCTGAAGCACTAGGCAAGGTATTTCGGACAGATTTAGTGACTGCAGGGTAACAACAGTCAGCAGTGCTGTCAGTTGCAGCTTGAGGGGCTCGACTGGCTCGAAAATGTCCTTTAAGGTGGACCTCGGTAGATACTTGTCAATGCACTCCTCCTAGCTTCTTCACTGGGATTGTGTCATCCTTTAAGGTGGACAACCCAAATCTTAGGAGAGTGTTGAAGGCAGTTGCCTTGTCCTTGGTTTGGTTCAGAGACTCTGGCACTTACCACCTAGGAAGCTTGTTGCAGAGCCTAGCAGGGTATGCTGTATGATGTTTGGTACCAGTCCTGGAGCTGCTTGAGGTTCCTCTGGATTCAGTATCTCACTCTGTTCCCTGGGAGATGTTTAGGGGCGGGATTGTGCTTCCCTCTTGGAGCTCCTGGCCTTCCTTCACTGATGGAAGATGTAAGGCAGACAATATCTTCAGCCAGGTTCCACTGATGAGTTCTTCCTTTTGCTTCTGGTGAAGCCTTCAGATGATCTGCTGAAAGTGGGGCGTGTCCCTCTTTTAAAACCAAATGGGTCACAGTGATGGATGTAGGCTAATCCTACCTTACTGAACCAATCCTGGGTCCCCACCAACAATCTCCTGTATGTGTGATGGCATAATCAGAGTGTTTTGCAACAGAAAAGGTAAAGGGGTGAACACATGTAATACTAAATTGCACCCTTCTTCCTGTCTGTTGTGGATCAAAGGTTCTCCGGTTAATGGAGCTCTCTGTGGTTCCTGATTAAGGTGGCAGGTCTCTCTTGAAGCTGTGTGAAGACCAGTTTCTGTTTCCATCAAACCATATACTTCTACCTTTTGAATGGAGTTTCCCTGCGGGGTGACTATTGTAAACATGCAGACCCAGACATGCCATTTCCCTGTCAATCCATACTGAAGGAGGGAGCTGGCATCAGGTTTACACAGGGCATATGAAAGAGTGTTGGAGGTTTCATGTTTCCTTTGTTAGCCTCTGCAGCCAGGCTCAATGTGGGCTGGTTTGAATTAAACTCTGATTAGTATGAATATGCTTCCACCCGCTACAAAGCTCAACAAAAGGAGAGGGTGGATCCATGGAGCCTTTGTTAGTTAATTACGCTGGCTATGACAGGGGGAAGATTTGGTCCCCCCCTTCTGAGATGACAGGGTGTACTCCTGGCTGTCATATCACAACTAAATATGACAGGGGGGACTCCGCCTATAGGCTATGTCCACCAAGATTACACAGGCCTATGCGTATGTCGTGCGGTGAGCATAGGGAAATGTGTGCAGATTAGCCCCACACATTTTCCGGAGGTTGATCTACCATCATTTAATTTCATTAATTTCAAAAAATATATAACAAGAGAGTGCATATGGTCGAATTCCTCACATCCTTTCCTTGTTTTGAATATTAATCCCACCCCCTCTGCCTTTATGTAAAAACAAAAAGGAATTCGTAAAATGCATTGCACTTGCATGTTTGAAAATACAGACTGTCACCACTGTGCTGGTCCCTTCCTCCGCCGAAAAATACAGTGAAGTATTTGGATAAAAACAACCTTTATATCCGATAATTATGCCAACGCACTGAATAATGGTTAATTTCGAAAATTGCAAATATATCTTTAATTTGAGTGCAATATTTCGAATTGATTGCGGAGTAAAGTAATTTAAAGCTTAGCTTTTCATGAGTGCCCCCCAGCATGGTACTGTGACTGTCACGTTTTTCCGATTCTTCACAAAAGACCTTTAGCCACCTTGAAAAACCCCCATTAGCAACATACACGTGCTTACCGACACAGTTTATGAGTTGTAGTTTAAACTAGACTGGTTGCTGCTTTATTTTGTATCCCCCTCTTCTGTTATCTTCTGTTTTAAGTGTAGTGTTAGTGGAAATGAAATACCAACTGTTTTGATCTTGCTGTGTACTCTCAAAAAGTCACGGCCACCCGGAACTACTGAGAAGGTAAGCACGACTTTCAGCCTCAAATTAAAGGGACCAGGAATTGCACGCAGGGGGCCACCAACATCAGCATTTGCGTGATTTGGTGTCCCCGGCATGCACTTTTAAACACTGGTGGCGGAGAGGAAACCGAAGAGTAAAACCGAGGGTGCCATTGCCTGTTCCATACAAGGGTACATGGTTGTAAAAACGCTTCGATACGCACAGGTTTCATGCCCATGTTTAAGTGTAAAAATAAATACAATAAATACATCTGTAAATAATTGTTACCAAATAGAATTGTGTGTGGCAGTTTGAGGTTGGATCAGCATCTCCAAATTATTATCAATATTATCATTAACATTATTATTATTAGGATATTTATTGAGCGCAGAGCAAGCTTAAGGAAGCCACTGAGTGCTTTACAATCATAGGGGGAAGAACATGGTGAGGGAAGCAGAGACACAAGGGGGTGAAGGGCTAACAGGGGAGGGCGTGCAATTTGTCAGCTAGGGATCTAGAAGCAACCAGGGGAGAAAACAGTGGTGATCAGATCACCTAGTCCCAGGTAGGGTGAGGAGTGGGGGATGTGTGGTGAGAAGGTGCACAGCTGAAACAGCATGAATGAAGGAGCCAGGTAGGGTGGGGAGTGGAGGATGTGTGGTGAGAAGGTGCAAAGCTGAAACAGCATGAATGAAGGAGTCCATCAGATCCCCTAGTCCCAGGTAGGGTGGGGAGTGGAGGAGGTGTGGTGAGAAGGTGCACAGCTGAAACAGCATGAATGAAGGAGTCCATCAGATCACCTAGTCCCAGGTAGGGTGGGGAGTGGAGGAGGTGTGGTGAGAAGGTGCACAGCTGAAACAGCATGAATGAAGGAGTCCATCAGATCACCTAGTCCCAGGTAGGGTGGGGAGTGGAGGATGTGTGGTGAGAAGGTGCAAAGCCGAAACAGCATGAATGAAGGAGTCCATCAGATCACCTAGTCCCAGGTAGGGTGGGGAGTGGAGGAGGTGTGGTGAGAAGGTGCACAGCTGAAACAGCATGAATGAAGGAGTCCATCAGATCACCTAGTCCCAGGTAGGGTGGGGAGTGGAGGATGGGTGGTGAGAAGGTGCACAGCTGAAACAGCATGAATGAAGGAGTCCATCAGATCACCTAGTCCCAGGTAGGGTGGGGAGTGGAGGATGTGTGGTGAGAAGGTGCAAAGCTGAAACAGCATGAATGAAGGAGTCCATCAGATCCCCTAGTCCCAGGTAGGGTGGGGAGTGGAGGAGGTGTGGTGAGAAGGTGCACAGCTGAAACAGCATGAATGAAGGAGTCCATCAGATCACCTAGTCCCAGGTAGGGTGGGGAGTCGAGGAGGTGTGGTGAGAAGGTGCACAGCTGAAACAGCATGAATGAAGGAGTCCATCAGATCACCTAGTCCCAGGTAGGGTGGGGAGTGAAGGAGGTGTGGTGAGAAGGTGCACAGCTGAAACAGCATGAATGAAGGAGTCCATCAGATCACCTAATCCCAGGTAGGGTGAGGAGTGGAGGATGTGTGGTGAGAAGGTGCAAAGCTGAAACAGCATGAATGAAGGAGTCCAGCTTCTTAGCAGTAGTTTTGTTCCATGATTTCTTGGGTGCATGAGGAGATGAACAATAGTTTTTGTTCCATAGGTACATTACTTCAGGTAAATGCCCCTTCCTAACTGAAGGCCTGGGCACAATAGTAAAGACAGAAACATTTTGGGTACCAGCAAACCTTGTGACTTGAACTTAAATCTCCACGATGATAGTCTGCGTCTATGCCACAGTGAATGTGTTTTTTCCACCTACTATGAGATGACCTTTGCACTATACATTCTCCACAGCCCATCGCCAACTCAGGCTTGAGTGAGAAAATATATATTTTTGTAACATAATGTCTCATTGATCAGCAGAAATAAGACACTAAGTGAATGTTTGGCTTTCACTTTCTTCATGTTTTCGAGGCTTACTGTGGGTGAAGTGCCGCCTAAAGGATGGTGCCGATATAAAAGGACTGCACAAGCATCAGATGCTGTGAAAAGCAGCACTCTCCTTATGCTTCTTGCCCCGTTGCTCTGATGTAATGTAAGTGGTCTTGTATAGTGCTTTTCAACCACTATCGGTGGCTTTGCTGTGCTTGGCTCTGTAAGAAAAAGGGGTGGGGGATCGTTAATGGGAAAGTAGGAGAGGCAGATGTGAAATGTGTGGTGTTGATGGGTCCCGGCCAGAAGTACCCGGTTCCTGTGGGCCAATCTACTTTATGCATGGCATTCCCTTCTTTTGTACTTGGCTCCCATGGCCAATCTCACAGCAGAACTGGTGCTCTCAAGATACCAGAGTCTGCTGGAAGGAGAGCAGGTAAACCAATTAACAATATATTTGATTTCTTTTTGGCAGATTCTTTAAAAATGTAATCAATTGCAAAATGCTTAAGATAGCTGGAAATTGCAGTGTCCTCTTAGACTTCAGAAAAGAATGCTTGAGGGTGATAACCTCGTTGGATCGGAGATACATTCTCAGTCTGTGCAACAACAAAAAAATGCAATCGATTTCAATTGGCTCTGATGGATTTTTGTAGAGTACATCTGACTTCGTCTCTTTGAGGATTGGATTCTGAATTTACTTAGCAAAAGTATCAGTGTGAATGTTATTTACATCTGAGCACTAGCAGTGGAATCTTTAATTACTTTCTATTCTAAGAGTCAGATGTGTCCTAAATGCACAACCTCACTCAGATGTTAGCTAATGTGGAAACTCTCTGCCAACTGGTCATCATTTAGAAATAATGGGCATATACATAAGAAGGGCACTTAACAGGTAATGTTCTCATAAAGTGGTTTCTTATAGTTAGATTGTCTTGTAACATGTGTCTTTTTTTTAACTTACTTTATTTTCTTTCGAGTTAAATTGTTCTTCCAGTGAATTCCTTGAAAATGAAGGTACAGCTCGTGCATTGAGGGTTTCAGCTTAGTTGAGGTGAGGTAGTGGGGACGCTTTAATGCAAAAAAAGTCCCTGGAAATCGGAAGGTGCTATGGCACTGTAATGCTGAACCCCTGTTGCAGAGCCAATGAGCACACGGATGACAGCACTAATGCGAACACGTGCATCATCATGTATGGCATCATCACTGACATGACTGTAAACCTCAGCACACCAATGACATAATACAGCACATATGGCATAGCGCATAACATAATCGATGACATCACTTTTTGGATTTGGAAGTTAGCGAGGTGCAGTGTTTAAACATAAATAACACCACTACCCTCTAAAAAAAACGTGGAATGGGTAAAGTCCATTGTTTGTCGAAATGCCACACCTAGCTCAAACTATTATCACATTTTAGGTATCCGATATTCACAGTCTTGATAGCAATAGATAGGTATCTCCAAATCAAAGAAATGCCAGTGCTTTCACCAGTTTTGAACAACGATGTCTGTAAACACGACACTGGGAGGAGATTGAACATTCCAAGAACTATCTCTGCCGCCCCCATCCACTGATGATGATGATGATGACAACGACATGGGAGATGATCAACGTAAAGATAATGACCCATCAGAGTCAACGCAGACATGTGTGCTGCTGCTGGAAAGTGGTGATGCTGACTAGGAGGAGGTGGAGAATGGCACCACAAATGCAGAGGCTGCAGTAGCCACGGAAGACCGCCCCATCTGTGTATAGACTCTTAAAGAAACAGCCTCCCTGCCAGAGATCAGAAAATACTTCACATCATTACGTGGCATCCAGAACACCAGAACAACCAAACCCAGCAGCATCACGCCGAGCCAGGCTCTGCCTTTGAGTTGTTTGTCCCCTTTGGAAATTAAAAGTGTGTTAATATTTCAAACTGAAACCAAATGTGGCACCTTGTACTCTCTTTCGGAAAACCATGTGTTGAAGAAAGACGGGGACCAACTTGAGTATCACATCTATGCAGTCCAATAAGCTGCAACACCATGCACAAACATCAAAAGAAGTCACATCATAACGTTAGACAAGAACCATGTGACTACCAGTCTGTATGGTTTTCCCTGAAAATGCTGTGCTGTGTCCTTGCTTGGGACACACAGTCCTCTCTGTGGTGTTTAGCAGTGATCTCCCATTCCAACAGGCCAGTTTTGTGGAATCCTTTGAGCAGTGACAAAACTATCACAAGTTACATGAGAGACAGAACCTGGTAACCTGTGTATAATTTTAGCAATAGACCTCTTCCGCTACCCTTTTGTGGAAAACCTTGGATTCCAGCACTTTATGGGAAAAGTTGATCATTTCTTGGAAGTTCTTGTCAATGAGATGGAACATGTGATATCATCACTATTTCATTGGAGGATTTAACAGCAATCGAATATTCCACTGCTTTATTGAATGGAAAAGAGCCCTTAACAACACTCCAGATTTGTGGTGTGTAATCAAAGGCCCAAATCCAACAGAACTGAAGGGCCCACTCAAAAAAATGACCTGCTAGCCCTTATAACAAAACCTTCACACCGAAAATGGGCCCATTAAGGCAGACTGTGGGGTTTCTGCAAGTAACACAAGGAAGAGCCATGTGAGAATGGACTACCTGTCATTACAAAAGGAAAATCAGCGTTTAATTCACAGTTGCAGAAGAAATGCAAAGGCCCCTTTTATGTGGAAGCAGGATTTTCAAACTCTGACACCAAAATGACTTTGAATAGGCATTTACAAATTAAAGCAAGGCATGAGAAACATACCTTATTAATATAACGATGTCAGGGAAAAGACATGGGGCCTGATCACGACTTTGGTGGTAACCCTTAAATCCGGCGGTAGCGCTATTACTGCCGGATTTAAGGGTCTGCCAAATCAGGGATTCGGCGGATTTTGAGCTCTGAGCTGGGGGGAAATCTTCTGAAAATTTGCACTATTACCGCTGGGGGGAAATCTGCCGGCGGTAAGAGCGCAAACGTTCCCCATTGAGCCCAATGGGGAATGGGGCATTCCCGAATGGGCTCAATGGGGAATGGGGAATTACATTACCGCTGAACTCGTGATCCGGTGCTATTAGCGCCGGGTAGTTTGGCGATAGGGCTAATACCACTGGCAGTAATACCGCCGGCGTTACCGCCAAAGTTGTGATCAGGCCATGGTGTGTGTTGACAAAAAATAATGTATATTATGCTTCACATGCAAAATACCGGCACACATTTGAAAAGAAGAGGCCACTATGTTTCCATGAAAAGTTCCAGTAGGCCCGAGCAGACCAGTTTGCTTGTTGTGGGGCAAATGCAACAAAGGACTCCCCCTCTGAAAGCCTGGCTTGCATCCCAGCTGTTTCCAACTACAAAAAAGTGTGGCTGCTAAGGGTGATGAAAAGAAACTTCACCCAGACTGGGAGTTTATAAATGCTCATTCCTGTACAGGGCAAATGACCTAGTCGATGCAAAGCTGAACTCTAAAAAAAACATACAGGAAAATAGAAGCTTTCTAAATCGAAATGATGGTCCCCTTCAGATAAGAGGACAGAATGCAGATTTCTGCAGTGGGGGATCTCTGTGATGGCCAGTGCATCTCAGGTATGTATGACCTGCAGCCTACACTTCAAACAACAAATAGACTTGTAAAATAAATAGGGCCTCATTAGGACCCAGGCGGTAAGGGGTTTACGGCGGCGTAAACAGCGCCGACCCTTACCGCCTGATTCCGAGGTCCCTTAGCGCCATGGAGGTTTTAACACCTGCTTTTAGCAGGTGTTAAAAAGCCATGGCGCTAAGGGACCTTGTTGTTAATTATGCCACCGTAATTTACGGTGGCGTAATTAACGCCTTCCCGACTCCCATTATGCCCTATGGGGCAAAAATGGGAATGGGGAAGGGTAAATGGGTTAATGGGGACTTACCGCCCCGCCAACCTCGGAATGGGGCGGTAAATCCGCCAACCACCATGGCGTAAATGTAGTTTACGCCATGGTGGTAAAGGTACGACCCAGGCGTAACTTACCGCCTGGGTCGTAATGAGGCCCATAGACTTGTAAAATAAATTAACTCTGGTCACAGGCTGGCCCACAGTGGCAAATGGCTTGGAGACCAGAGAGCTACAATTTGCATATTAATTTAAAGGGACTATTATCATTTAGACATTTTTCTCAGCAACCATAAGTCGTATTGCCTTCATTTTCGTGACATCTTTTAGATTTTTTTTCCAGGTGATACAATTCATCCACCTGCGACTTCGAGAATTGTCATGTCCAGCTCTAAGGTGTGCCTGGCTACGCTGAACAGGTTCTGAATTTGGCAATTGGGATTCTGCTGGAGGGTAAAATTAGGACTGTGGGTAGTAAATTACATGTTCCTAAACTATTATGGTTTTTTAAAGAAGCGCAGAAAATTGACAAAACGGCTGTGCAACATGGTTTGGGCCAGGCAGTTGTTTTATTAAATTTCCCATAATTAGCTGAAGCAGATTATATATATACATTATGGAAGCTACTAGTAAATCACAAAGTTTTGACGCATAGCTTATGTTCTTGCCAAAAAATGACATGAAAACAAAAGGAGATTTCAAATGGAAGATGCCAAATGTCTGTTCCAGACTCTTAAACCAATCCATAGAGAGAGGTTGGACTTGGGAGGAGAGAGAAGGGTTACTGTCCAAACAAGGTTGTGTGAACTCTCGCAGGAGCTGCTCAATATTGAGATATTGATGGTCTCATCTCTGGTATATAAAGTGAATGTACTGTGAGAGAATGGACAGGGATGTGGAAAATTACCATCTGACAGCCAGAAGGAAACACCCAAGATAAATCAAAATGGCATCTGGGACAAGCTGTCTATTGCTGGAGAGGCGTAAAAGGCTGACTGGGCCCTATAGTGAAGATCTGGGTACCATGCTTGTGAGTGGAGTGACCAGACCCCTTCCCTGTCCTCCCAGAAGGCCTTGAAATGCAGCTGGTTTTCCTGAACTCTAAACAGAGGCTTTCAATGTAAGTAGAATTGAGCCATTTAAAACCAAAGGTTGGTAAATCTGCTTGCCTTAAATCTGTTCCCTATATAGTGGGTGGGGGGAACTGTTTAGATCCTTAGCCTATTTACTACAAATATTAATTTGATTAATTCCACTTGGCGGAACACCACTGGGTGATTTTTGTTAAAATTCAAAATTAATAAAGCTCATTCCCGGTGTGCGCTGAAAACTATAGACTGTAATTTAATTGGGAAATAATATTGGTCCACCATCCACAAAACAGGCCTTTAAGTGGAGCGGGGTCTGCAATCCAAAATTCTCAAATCATCCAATTTTTTTTCTGTCCAGCATCCCAAACAAAGGCCTTTAAGTGGAGAAGGATCTGCAATCCAAAATTCTCAAATCCTCCCAATGTTTCTGGCCAGATTTCCCAACACAGGCCTTTAAGTGCCTTTAAGTGCAGGGGGCATTAGGGGAGGGGCGAGTCAAAATCCAAAATTCTTAAATTATCCCAATTGTTCTTTCCGACTTCCCCAACACAGACCAAAGTGAGGGGGGTCTGAAAAACAAACTGTTGAATCACCCTGTGTTTATTTTTCAGCAAAAGTGAGGGTGAAATCTTAATTGGCATAGACATTTCTACCAATCTATAATCCAAACTACTAGCCTTTAAAGCGTGCAGGAAAATCGAAATTGCACAGCACTACATATGTAAATTGTGTTTGTTCATTAACCAGTGTTGATTATTTCTGGAAATGAATTTGTAAAGTTTGTGATTTGCGCTTTTCCCAACCAACTTGTGTGATTTATTTGTGTAACCAGAAGTTTAATTGTGGGCCACAAAGAAGGTGGTGTGTGTTGTTTTAGTGTGATGTCCATTGTTTATCATTCAAATAAATACACATTTATTTCCTACACCCCGGCCTGGTTCTCGGCTCAACATGGGCACGGGGAACAGGGGGGTGAAAGTGTGTGACTCAATATGAATCTTCAGTAAGGCCAGCACCAAAAAACGTAAGCAAGTATTGCAGGGCCCCTTGATTGAGGGTGGGAAGGAACTCCCCAGGTTAAGTCTGGTCTCAATATAATGCAAAACATTGGGGGCTCGTTTGTCGGAGTCTCGTTTATTATTGTTGAGTCATGACAAGTGCATTGGTGCCAGGATATTCATTTTGGTGTAACTGCATTGAGGAAGATAGAAGGCTGCCGTGCATTGCTAAAAGGCCACTGTAACTCTTGACCCCTGAGTTCCAGGGAGGTGTATAGGTGTAAAAAAATAAGACTGTGTAGAGATCTAAGGAAAAAAGGAGATGAGTAAGAATTGATTTTTGATTTGGCATTTGGTGAAGAAATCAAGCTGGAACAGGGTGATTTTTGCCCTTTTGCAAATAACTTTTTTCAAAGTTGCAAAATGTAATTTTAAGATGACTACTATGGAAGTGTGTGATGCCAGGAAGCACCTCCTCCCTAAGCTATTCATTTGAAGAGAATGGGGTGAGGGTAAAGCCAGGAGCTGGCAATCTAGAATGGTGAAACGGGTCACCTCAGTGAGAACTGACATTTGGTGTGAAGGTGGGATTTTGCACAAAGCTTTATAAGCATTTAATATGACCCAAAAGCTCATGAAGAACTGATTCAAATGTCTCAGCTCACAACTTATTTATACTTGCACTTGCAATTAGTGGAAGAGCAAGTGCAAAAGAGTGAGGCTGATGTGATGAAGCAGATTTAGGACTGGACACAGGATCATAAAGAACTCACAAAGCTTGGAGATAAAGCGCAGCAGAGTAAACATTTTGATTTACAACAAGAAAAACTCATTGAGAAATCAAAGGATGAGCTGAAAACACAACGGAAATCCAGTGCAGAGAGAGAGAGAGAGAGAGAGAGAGAAAGAGAGTTTTCTGCACTGCATAATGCATGCACTGAGGGTGCAGACACTGTTAGTTGCCTGCATTCCCAATTGAATAACCATGCTGGTCATAACATAAGGTTGTTAGATGACATTGTGTCCTTCAAACAACAAAAGACGGGATAGCAACGGGAACATAGTCATCATTAATGGGCCTGTTGTTAGCATGCTGCCCATTCCCATTGAGGCCTATGGGGGCTTGAATGGGAATGGGGATGCACAGGGTTTGGTTTCCCAGAATGGGGAAATACCGGGTCCTCCAAGGTCGGAATGGCCCAGTATTTACCCATTCAGGGAACCTGAAACCGGTATCTGGTATGGGGTGTAGCCATGCCACTAAAAGCGGCATGGCTACCTCCATGCTCAGAATGACCCCCATTGACTCACAAAAGGCGTTTGATGAAATGCAGCAGAATGTAAATGTTCTGAACAATGGAATTTACAACTGGTCAAAGACCAAGATGCATTCAGGTTGAAAGTGGATGCCGAGAACAAATAGTCAGGTCCTCAAGAACTGACCAGAATTAGAGAAGAAAGGAATGTGCTGGTAGAGCGTGTGAAACAAATAGAAGCTGAACTCTTAGAGGCAGCGTATTGTAGGGATGAACAAGAGAAAGAGATTATTCTCCTGAAGGAAAAGTGTCTTGAATATGGATACAGGATACAAGGCTCACATAGGGAGAATGAATCACTTCAGAATGAGTTGCAGCAAACAAAAGATTGGTTGTGAGCTCAGAGAAGGTTGCTTGACACTAATCAGGCCTTAGTATCAAAATTAAAAAGACAGCTCTCTGACTACCAACAGGAAATAAGAAAAGAGAGACACAGGTGTGAGAGTCCCAAGGAAATGTAAACATGCCATGAGGCACCCTGACCAATTAGGATATGGACAAGGCTCACTGATCAAGATGAGACTCCCCCTCCCCCAGCAGGGGCCTCATGCCAGTCATTTACAAACTCTCATTTACAAATGGGAACCAACCTATGCATGACATGAGGCAGGTAGACTTACCCAGGCCAAGCCCAACTTATACAGAAGGCCAGTTCCTGTCTGATATTGATGAATATTCATCTCTACCACATGGTGGCAAGACCAGTGTGTCCTGGCAGGTTAAAAAGTATCTCATAAGTAATTCTGACCTAGAAAACTCCTATGATGACAAGATCATGGAGTTAGACTTTCAGAAGATGAGAATACAAAGGGAACACCTGTAACGCTTCACTGGAACAGACAATCCAGAGATTTAACCCAGGAACAGCCTATTAAAAACCTGCTTCGATTCAGGTGAATGGGGGGGATTTCCACAACTACCTGAAAGGAGGGAAGAAGAGACTCAGTGTAATCTTGGGCCTAATAGTAACTACAGGGAAAGTGCTCCTGAGAGCTCACTGCTGTCTAGGCAAGATTAGTCCAGATCCCATGACTCTGGGAGGTATTCCGCAATCTCATAGAGATAGGGAGTGCCAAGAGGTCAGGGAATGGAGTACACAGAGTAACTCTGAGTCCGAAACTGAATGGACTCAGGTGCAGAGGAAGAAAATGACAGAGCAAGGGTTTTGTGAAAGGCACAATAAGACAAATCAAGGCTGCAAAGAGCTTCCGGGCCCCATACCAAAAGAATGGCAAGTATTTGGTATGGGAGCACTTGGAACTTCATGAGCAGATGATGGCATCATTCGATATCAGAAATGATGTGAATCGCACAGCATTTGCTAAAGGGACTTTCTCACCTGAGTACTCCAGTTTCTTTGCAGGACTGGAGGACCAGGATCATTATAAATGGTCCGCCTATAAGGCAGCCATTTTAAAACATTTCTCCTCACACAGAAACCCACAGGAGGCCTGTAAGGCTGCATATTATTTGCAATGTGGGGAGGATCAGGCACCTAGGGAGTTTGTGCAGGTGCTAAAGCAAGCATTGGCTCAGGCTTCCTGCCGAGTGAACACACATAGTAGGGAGTTTGTGACCACCGATTTCCATGTATTCCACGCACACATAATTACTCAGCTGGTGCTTGACTTTCAGAAGCAGAGGACCCTGGATTGGATAATTGAATAAACCACCAGGATCTATAAAGTCTAAAAGCCCACTGAGAATAAAAACACCCACAACACCCCTAAGCCGTCTAATGCACCTGTTGCTGTGAAGGTGTAAGAGGTGAGAACTATCCTTCCCTTGCACCTGGAGATGGTGGGTGGGGCAAAAAATAACCCTCCTGCCAACAAGCAAAATGGAAGTCAGAAGGTACCCCTCAACCTGCCCAATCAAATGGTAGTCAGTAAGGGGCCTAGACCAATGATCCCTCAGACCCTGCCACCTATGAAAACCCTAGGTACAAATGTAACAAGCGAATCCTGGGGTATGTATACACTGCCCTGGCCTAGCAAGGGGAACCAATCAGGTAAGTACTGCCCAAGGAAACCTCCCTCCAAAGTGCTCTGAGGAGAGAAGTATCACTCATCTCTTAACCTGACCTTTTTCCCCAGATATTCCCTGAACCAGAACTTACAAAAAAATCCTCTTCTCTCTCCCCGGTGCCAGGACAATAGATACCTGAACATGGGAGAAAGGAGATTCAGGATGGAAAATTATGGCGAAATTTCCAGTACCCGAGCTACTCTGGTAGAATGGACAGTTAGGCTTTTTGGGAGAAGCAGAAGTATAACTTGAGACCTCCCTGCAAACTAGAAAATGTCTGGCAGCTGGAGCGACAGGTCCAGCAACTGACCGACAACTTGGGGCAGATGCCGAGGGGTTAGTCCAACTCTCAAACTAACCCTTCTTGCCAGAATACCCCAACACCCAGGGCTGAGGCCCGAAGTTGGAAATGATAGGAGGAAACATCTGACAAACCACAGGTTCCTGAGGAGGGGGCCTGGGTGGCGGGAGATGCCAAGTCCTAAAGGAAGCTTCCTTTCTCACCCAGACAGAAACCCCTAGAAACCTCTCAGCCCTGAAAGTGACTCTTCTACCCCAGGAAAGTTAGAACCCAAAGATCAAAGGGTAAGTAGGAGAGGCCAAAGAAGAACCCACATTGTGGAAGAGCTTAAGATCATCCCCTTTGAAAGAGAAAGGTCCCTAGAGGACGAAGGTAAGCAGGCCTTCTCTTTCAGAAACGGGGGGATCCGTCCCTAAGAAAAATGGTTCCCAAAAGACCCTGAGTGGGACAGAGTAAGTATGGAGACCGACACAAAACAAGAAACTATTCAGCCCCCAAAATGTAAGCCAGACAATGTAGAAATGGAGTGGTCATTTGCCCAAACAGGTTCTGAGTACTGCCTCCATGAAAAGGAGATAATACACTAGAGGGTATATCCCTACTCTGTCAAGGACCGGGAAATCACTAAACCACAAAACAAAAAAGTGTCCTGACAGGTTCACTAAACATATATATAAATTTAATTTATAATAAACTTCTCAATACCAGAAATATGGCACAAGCTATCTAAAGTATTTCCTAGGTATGTGTTTTACAGTTTTCTGTGTCCACCTAAGTTTTCATAGGGATACATTTTACAAAAATCACCATTTCGTACTTCTGTTTAAGCATTATACAGAAGTAACTTTTTATTATTTCAATTATTACTCATAAGCAAGGTCTGTCAATTACCAAGCACTATTAGCTCAACATAAATTCCAAATAAAGCACAATATGTACAAAAAAGAACCAATAAATATCCATGTTCATGTACACAGTATTTCATACAATGCAAAAGACAGTTATATACACACATTAGAAAAAAACATTTGAAAAAACTTTTTCTCAGAATAGTCAACACGATATAAATTTTGAAGTTGATAGGCCCCCACTCAGAGGTTGAAACCATATGTCTCTGGATTATAAATTTTCAGTTCCATTGGGGGCATTTTCAATTAGTTAGCTAAACTCAAGGTCTACTAGCTAAACTCGGGGTCTACGTGTGACACCAGGATAAATCTAGAAGGTGTCATACTCGCACACGAATAAAACAGAAAGTGCGAGTAAACTACGTTTCGGCAGAGTGGGCCATTCCGCCTTCCTCAGGACCAGTAGAAGTCGTGACCCCTGAGGTGCAGAAAAAATAAAAAAGGAGAAAAAGACAAGAAACATAGTCTCACTAGGAACCACAGGATCACAATCAAAATACTTCAAAATAATGTGTCCCGTGATTTTTAGGGCATGCAACTACAAGGTCCACAATGCATTGGGCTCATAAGTCTGTGAAAGCAGAGTGATGTACATGAAACCAATCCTGCTATAAAGGGAGCCTGTGGGACATATTCACCTATTGTGCAAAAAACAAAGAAGCATTATTTTAAAAGAACTGGATAAAAACCAATGTAAAACCATTAGTAATGTGTCATGAAGCAGACATATGTATAGAACTTTCAGAGAGCATAGCCACTAGACCATGGAGCGAGGTTAATCAAAAACCAAAAGTTACAGTTAAAAAGTAGTGCAGTGCAATCCAGTTTTGAAATATAAACACCTTGTATGTATCTGCACTAATGAGAAAAAGTGCACCAAAAAGTGTAAAACACCAAATGTGCGCACTCACGTGTCTGGGGCTCAAGCTCAGATTCGTTCCTTCACATTTACAAATTGACGTTACTGTTTCAAAGGTGAAATCAACATATGGAATTAGTGTAGGCGAACCGGCATTAGCATAGTAATCCAGAGGTTGTAAACAAAATACATATTGGCAACAACAAGTCGCTAACTCTACCTTTAAATGGGAGAAGCTGTGCAGTAGTCGCTTGGCGTCTCTCTATAGATGCAGGGCACTAGGATGTTATTCAGGAAGCCTTGCACAATTCAAAAATGTGCCCGGCATGGACTGGAGCCTCCCGCTCCATTATGTTTGAAATCTACAACAGAATGGCATGGTCAAAAGTTGCCGCTTGTCCACATAAAATAAAGGACAATGCGGAGGCTAAAACAAGGCTGCCTAGATTTGTTACCTTTGTGCTGAAACCGTGATGTGCAGGTTGTGCCTCTCTCTCTCAGAGCTAGAAACGAGTGTATCAGAGAGTCTTGCAGGCATGACCATAGTACACCTAACTAGCATGCGAGCCTCGGCAGGAACCTCGCCTTGCAACAGCGCCACAGGAGCTGTGTGGTAAGAAGTGGAATAGCAACCAAATGCTTCTAAAAACGAAAGAGGCACAAATACACGGTGATATTCATTAGTCTGCAATCCCTCGTTTTCATGCACCAACAATTGAATCACATGGGCTAAAAGGAAAAACAAAATAGAGTCAGCTGTGTGCAGAAGCACATCATCTAGATGTAAAGGGTGGCAGAAATATCCTGCAGATGCACCTCAGTGTAAATCCCCACAAAAGGATACACATATCTCCACTCATGCCTACTGCAGACGATACCTTAAGGCATGTATTATTAAAGGCGTTGCTATGCCCACCTAAAAGTAGACTCCTCATTTAAACCTTTAGTTTTATTCATGGAGTCAAGCCTATAAATCCATCTCGCCTCCCTGTACAGTAAGGTTTTTTGTGTGTTCATGCTGTTTTTCACAACATCAATCACCCACCATTTGAGGTCATCTGGAGAGTGTTGCAATTCCAAAAAGTGTGATACCATTGGGGCTGCATGGTTACGACATCTAATTCTCGAACGGTGTTCACCGATCCTTATGGAGATGGCACGAGTGGTCTGGCCTACATACCTCAAGCCACAAGGGCATTCAATGCAATAAATCACATTGCATGATTTGCAATTGGACATGAATCTAATGTCCCATTGTTTTGTACCAATCTGGAATTTTAAGGTTTTACTCGTAAATTTGCACGCCCTGCAATTCCCGCAGGGAAAGTGTCCCACAATGGGACGTAAAACTCGTTGACTGATGTTAGTTCTGTGATCAGATTTTGCATGCACCAATTGATCTCGAAAGTTCTTTGATCTTTTAAAGGCGAACAGAGGCTTTCCTAGATTGGGTAAACAGGTAGAAATCATAGGCCAATATTTCATTAGGGCCTTTTTCACTGCAAAGGATTCAGTGCTGTAAGTAGTGACACAGGCAACCCTCTCTTGTGTAGGGGTTTGAATTTTGGGTGTCAATAGGCTCTCTCTTGTTGTGAACCTCGCCCTTTTAAGGGCTTTCTTTACTAGTTTTTTAGGATATCCACGTTCTCTTAAGTCTCCAGCTAGTTGGTCTGCATGTTTATAATAATCTGAGACTGTAGTACAGTTCCGTCGGAGTCTAAGGAACTGGCTGTATGGCAAATTTTCTTTCAGTGCCCTCGGATGAAAACTGGAGAAATGTAGAGTGGTGTTACGATCTGTAGTTTTTTTATAGAGAGAGCAAGATAGATAACCCATATTGGCAGTAATTTGTAGGTCCAGAAAATTGATTGTATGGTGGTCATACTCCATGGTGAAAGTAATAGTATCGTGTAGTCCGTTGAGATATGTTAAGAATTGCCCAAGTAGTTCTTTGTTCCCTTCCCAGATGAAAATAATATCATCTATATATCTGTACCATTTGGAAATGTGTGAAATAAAGGGATTGTTGTCACTTAGTACAAATCTGTCTTCAAAGTTAGCCATAAACAATATCGCCAAACTCGGGGCAAATGCTGCACCCATCGCCGTACCTCCAATTTGGAGGTAGAACTGGTCTGCATACTTGAAGAAATTTTTCTGTAAGGCAATGGCCATAAGTTCTACAATGAATGCTGCTGGTACTCTTTGTTGGGTGGCGTTATGGATAAGTTGCTGATGTATAATATCTATTGCTTCTTCCTGTGGTATATTAGTATAAAGTGCCTGGATGTCCATTGTCACTAATAGCTGCTGCTCGTTGTCAAAACTGGTTCCTTCAAAGATGTTAATGGTTGCAGTAGTGTCTTTAAGATATGTTCTAGTCTGCTGACTGATCGGTTGTAAAAATAGATCAACAAATTTGCATAGTGGTTCCAACAGGGAGCCACAACCTGACACAATTGGTCTCCCTGGTGATCTAGAGGAGTGCTTGTGTATTTTGGGGAGGGCATAGAAAGAGGGGGTCCTTTTTTCCGAATGATTAAGATATTCTAATTCTTCTTGGGATATCCACCCTCTTTCTGCTCCAAGTTGTGTAGCCTCTCGGATGAGCTCCTGAATGTTTGTTGATGGATCCTTACGTAGTGGTTGATAACACTGTCTATCTTCAAGGAGGTCCAAAACCATCCTATTGTATGTTGTCTGGGAGAAGACTACTATTCCCCCTCCCTTGTCCGCTGGTTTTATCACCAGCCTTTGGTCTGCCATTAGTTCTGTCAATGCTTTTCTTTCTTCATTGGAAAGGTTATTCCTGTTGTTTGTTGCTTTACCTTTGAGTCTTTGAAGATCACCCAGAATGCATTGTTCAAATAATACAATTTCATTCGCCACTTGGTTGTCCGTCGGCGTAAAGGTCGAAGGGATCCGAAGACCCGTGTCTTGTATAGTTTGTCCTTCATCTTTATCTTGGAAATAGTGTCTCAAACGGAGTTTTCTAAAAAAAGTTTTTATCTCCATTTCTGTAGTAAACCAATCCGTATGGTTCGTCGGGACAAATGAGAGCCCCATGCCCAATATTTTCATCTGGATCGAAGATAGCTCAATCCCAGAGAGATTGAAAATGGGGATATTTGATGGTTGCCTTATGTCAACTCCGGGGCAAGTCGATGGCCTATCTGTAGGGTCTATTGCGAGAAGCCCCTCCTCCACTGGCGTTGCCTTCTCCTGCCTGGCCAAGGTTCCCATCCTTGGTTGTAAAGTGTTCCTTGGGATCCGTAAAATTGACCTCTCCCTAAAAAAGGCCTTTGTCCTCTTAGTCTATATATTTGCTGTTGCTGTCCTGTTTGATACGGAATGTCACCAGAGGAGTCACTGCTTGTATCGGAGAAGGTTACCCATCTTCGGCGTCCCCTTCTATTATTTGTTGGTTGCTGTTGTCTCGGCTGATTCTTTTGTTATAAATACTCAGCAGTTAAATATGGGTAAATAGTTTCAACTCTAAACTCTTGTATATCTTTGCTTAATTTCTTTGTTTTTTTAGTTAAAGTTGCAGTCTTAAATTCCTCAAAGATTTTTTCTATTTCCCGAATTTTCTCGTTGGCATTAATATTAAGCTGGTTCGTAGTGAATTTGAGTTGTTCTGCTTCCACTTCCCTCTGTGCCGTAATTGCTAATCTTTGTGCAGTAGAGATCGTTAAAACCATAAGATCTCTACTGCACTTAGTTGCAATTTGGCTAAAGCCTGTTTTATACAACTCGTCTTCTAGAAACAACCCTGGTTCATTCCGTACTACAAGGCCAGCTGGGATGATACTTGCTCTGAGGTATTCCCTCAAAAAATGACCGTGGAGTTCGGTCCTAAAGCCCTTTTTCTTAAGTTTTAGTAATTCATCAGCATTGTTACTCGCAAACACGGGTCCAGTACCATTGTTGGAATCAAAGAGGGATGGGCCTTGAATAATATTAGTGATTTCTTCTTCACTGTAACTCAAAGTGGCGCTCTCTGCCATACTCTAGTATCATATGTAAACAAAACAGAACTGAAAAGTAAAAATAAAAAATTAAAAAAAAATGTTGGGAAACCGGGGGACAAACAAAGCAGCACTAACACGCTACTGAAACCAGAAAGTGCAAAACATGTGTGTGTTCCAAAAATGAAACTAGTAGAATGTATACTAGGGAAGAAAAAAGAGAAAGAAAAGGGAACAAAAAATGAACAATGGAAGAAAACCCTAAAGACAGCCCTGGCTGTCAGAAAGATAATACACTAGAGGGTATATCCCTACTCTGTCAAGGACCGGGAAATCACTAAACCACAAAACAAAAAAGTGTCCTGACAGGTTCACTAAACATATATATAAATTTAATTTATAATAAACTTCTCAATACCAGAAATATGGCACAAGCTATCTAAAGTATTTCCTAGGTATGTGTTTTACAGTTTTCTGTGTCCACCTAAGTTTTCATAGGGATACATTTTACAAAAATCACCATTTCGTACTTCTGTTTAAGCATTATACAGAAGTAACTTTTTATTATTTCAATTATTACTCATAAGCAAGGTCTGTCAATTACCAAGCACTATTAGCTCAACATAAATTCCAAATAAAGCACAATATGTACAAAAAAGAACCAATAAATATCCATGTTCATGTACACAGTATGTCATACAATGCAAAAGACAGTTATATACACACATTAGAAAAAAACATTTGAAAAAACTTTTTCTCAGAATAGTCAACACGATATAAATTTTGAAGTTGATAGGCCCCCACTCAGAGGTTGAAACCATATGTCTCTGGATTATAAATTTTCAGTTCCATTGGGGGCATTTTCAATTGGTTAGCTAAACTCAAGGTCTACTAGCTAAACTCGGGGTCTACGTGTGACACCAGGATAAATCTAGAAGGTGTCATACTCGCACACGAATAAAACAGAAAGTGCGAGTAAACTACGTTTCGGCAGAGTGGGCCATTCCGCCTTCCTCAGGACCAGTAGAAGTCGTGACCCCTGAGGTGCAGAAAAAATAAAAAAGGAGAAAAAGACAAGAAACATAGTCTCACTAGGAACCACAGGATCACAATCAAAATACTTCAAAATAATGTGTCCCGTGATTTTTAGGGCATGCAACTACAAGGTCCACAATGCATTGGGCTCATAAGTCTGTGAAAGCAGAGTGATGTACATGAAACCAATCCTGCTATAAAGGGAGCCTGTGGGACATATTCACCTATTGTGCAAAAAACAAAGAAGCATTATTTTAAAAGAACTGGATAAAAACCAATGTAAAACCATTAGTAATGTGTCATGAAGCAGACATATGTATAGAACTTTCAGAGAGCATAGCCACTAGACCATGGAGCGAGGTTAATCAAAAACCAAAAGTTACAGTTAAAAAGTAGTGCAGTGCAATCCAGTTTTGAAATATAAACACCTTGTATGTGTCTGCACTAATGAGAAAAAGTGCACCAAAAAGTGTAAAACACCAAATGTGCGCACTCACGTGTCTGGGGCTCAAGCTCAGATTCGTTCCTTCACATTTACAAATTGACGTTACTGTTTCAAAGGTGAAATCAACATATGGAATTAGTGTAGGCGAACCGGCATTAGCATAGTAATCCAGAGGTTGTAAACAAAATACATATTGGCAACAACAAGTCGCTAACTCTACCTTTAAATGGGAGAAGCTGTGCAGTAGTCGCTTGGCGTCTCTCTATAGATGCAGGGCACTAGGATGTTATTCAGGAAGCCTTGCACAATTCAAAAATGTGCCCGGCATGGACTGGAGCCTCCCGCTCCATTATGTTTGAAATCTACAACAGAATGGCATGGTCAAAAGTTGCCGCTTGTCCACATAAAATAAAGGGCAATGCGGAGGCTAAAACAAGGCTGCCTAGATTTGTTACCTTTGTGCTGAAACCGTGATGTGCAGGTTGTGCCTCTCTCTCTCAGAGCTAGAAACGAGTGTATCAGAGAGTCTTGCAGGCATGACCATAGTACACCTAACTAGCATGCGAGCCTCGGCAGGAACCTCGCCTTGCAACAGCGCCACAGGAGCTCTGTGGTAAGAAGTGGAATAGCAACCAAATGCTTCTAAAAACGAAAGAGGCACAAATACACGGTGATATTCATTAGTCTGCAATCCCTCGTTTTCATGCACCAACAATTGAATCACATGGGCTAAAAGGAAAAACAAAATAGAGTCAGCTGTGTGCAGAAGCACATCATCTAGATGTAAAGGGTGGCAGAAATATCCTGCAGATGCACCTCAGTGTAAATCCCCACAAAAGGATACACATATCTCCACTCATGCCTACTGCAGACGATACCTTAAGGCATGTATTATTAAAGGCGTTGCTATGCCCACCTAAAAGTAGACTCCTCATTTAAACCTTTAGTTTTATTCATGGAGTCAAGCCTATAAATCCATCTCGCCTCCCTGTACAGTAAGGTTTTTTGTGTGTTCATGCTGTTTTTCACAACATCAATCACCCACCATTTGAGGTCATCTGGAGAGTGTTGCAATTCCAAAAAGTGTGATACCATTGGGGCTGCATGGTTACGACATCTAATTCTCGAACGGTGTTCACCGATCCTTATGGAGATGGCACGAGTGGTCTGGCCTACATACCTCAAGCCACAAGGGCATTCAATGCAATAAATCACATTGCATGATTTGCAATTGGACATGAATCTAATGTCCCATTGTTTTGTACCAATCTGGAATTTTAAGGTTTTACTCGTAAATTTGCACGCCCTGCAAAACACATACCTAGGAAATACTTTAGATAGCTTGTGCCATATTTCTGGTATTGAGAAGTTTATTATAAATTAAATTTATATATATGTTTAGTGAACCTGTCAGGACACTTTTTTGTTTTGTGGTTCCATGAAAAGGAGGACAGAAATAAGTTGGGAGAGAAATAGAATTCCCCAAATCCGCCTATGGCCAGTTGTAAAATTTTCTTTACAGATTCCCGATCTCCGACCAAGAAAATTGCCCAAAGTCACACAGTGTCAGATTTCAATATCAAGAAAATGACCACTGGGCTGGAAAATTACTCACACTTTTTATGTACACTGGAGAAGGAAGAGTTCAGATTTTATGCAACGGTCAGGGTGCAGGGTCAGTCTGAATTATCAGCTCTGATGAATACTGGATCCCAAGCCACCCTCCTGTCCAAAGAGGTGTTTGACCAACTAAACCTAGGATGGGGAGCTGGCCACCCAAGGGATTCCCGATCTAGAAATCGAAATTGGGCGACATTGACTGAAACATCTGGTGATATTCAATACTCCAGAGGGCACACCATGTTTACTGGGGAACGACCACCTGAGGAGAATATCCCCTCTGATGAACTGTGTAAACAAGGTCCTCTGGACCCAGACTAACTGGCCTATAAAATTAAAAATGAGTACCAATTATGTAAGCATGACTGGTACCTGACATTTAATTGATCGACTTTCTGAGAAAGTAGAATTCCATTTCAAGAATAATAACCTAGTCCCAGACATCACAGTCATCTCTGTAGGAAAACACACTGCTGATGGGAAACCTTATCCATTCTTGAAAATGCATCTTTCTCCCAGTTTTAAGTGGCAATACACACTGGGAGGGAACACCCTAACATTTTACACTAGTGCAAAATCAGAAGAAACCTTGAGTCCTATGAAACCTGACAAGGAATAACCAGCTGAAAGTCTGATGAGGGGGAGGAGCCAGTGTTCACAATAGTATGCCTGAATAATGGAAGGAGCTTTATCAGCCAATAATTATTTTGGAAACTCCCACAAGATCAGAACATTCCCACATTTAAATTGATTGACTAATTGGAAGTAGGTCTGGAAACTCCAAACATCTCCTGCCTAACAGTTGTATGCTAAAAAGTTGCATTATAATTGTTTATTTGTAACACGTTTAATACCCAGAGGTGTAAGTGATTTCAACCCAGCACTCCACCGAAGTCAATATCTAGCGTGTGATGCCCAGCTGGAACCCTTAATTATATATTTGTGTCTATAAGTTCTTTTATTTCTGAATGATGTACCCTTATATTACACCCCTCTCTTTGAATCCCCCCCGGTCTCACTGAACCAAGAAGTAGGTTGTTTTGCAAAGTTAAAAGATTTATTTTTATGAATTTGAACAATATATATGTCACAGTTTTATGAATTTGAACAATATCTAGATATCACACTATTAATATTTATATAATGGTCACCAATGGGTGATATTACAATCAACAATCTCTTTAATCAGTAGGAGTATGGATGAGAAGAATAATATAGCATAGAATAAAACTTGCAGTGGGTTCAGTCAAATGCAATGATAGGAAATTAATGCAGCACAGAAACAATAGTTTTGTGCGTTCAATCAAATGCAATGTAATCACTCTTTCCCCCGATACTACTCAATCCCCCCTAATATGCAATATAGAGATGGAAGGAGTATATACAATCTCAACCAATACAGTTTCAATCCCAAGTCCCCCCAGCAAGCAGAGAGAAACAGGAATGATTTCAAAACAGGTCAAATGCTTTTAAATGTGGTTTGGAATGAATGGGAAAAACACTGAAAATGGATTTAATTCTCTAAATGGGATTCAAAACTAGTGGGAGCCGCTTTGGATAGTTTCAGGTGAATACTAGCAATGATGAATAATTAACTATCAGATTGGAAACTGAATTCTGAGGTCAGATGCAAAGAATAGCTATTTTACATGTGATGAAATTGAGCCAAATGCAGAATCACAGCAAACTTTTCAGCGCGCGAGAAACACGATAACAGAAAACATTCAAGGATGTGGTTTTAGGGTGGTCTGAAAGCTGAGGATGTTAGATTCAATCTGACACTTACATTTCATTTCTAGCATGCACGGTTCAGAAGTTATGAAGGTTTTAGTAGAGGTCGATTTTTATCAAAAAGAGTCAAGATTTTCAAATGAAGATGCGCTTTTGAATTACAAGCAAGAATTTTCTTTACACTAATGGAGGCTATGAATATGCAAGATACCCAACGGGACAGCCACCAGAACAGCGGCTCCTCTGCTCAGATTTTTGCCCACCAAGACACTTGTCTTTCTTCAGCAAAAATATTAGTGCGAAGATGATATTATCACTACAATAATCAAAGGACTATATGGGTGAGGGAAAGATTCAGAAAAGACAAAATAGATTCTACAATGCAGTTTTGGATATGTTAGAATGGGTTGGATGTGATTACTTAAGGATAAGAGATTGGCTATGGACACTACTATGCTAGATACTCACAACTATGATTTGGAATAGGCCCGTCAGGAGCTGGTCAAAGGGTTCCAGACAGGAATTCTGCGAGTCCACCGGTTCTGCACTCAGCACGGCACTTGGCCTCTGAACTGCATCTTACAGGTTGGTTTTGGGTTACGGCTATCTGGTTACAGCTCTGCTTTACTGGTTTGGATCTCTGGGTTCTGGCAAGAGTTCTTGGCAAAAAAGCAGAATCAGCACAGCCAGGCTGTTCAATTTTTGATGTGCCCCTTGGAAGTCTGGGGGTAAAATCAGGTTGCAAGATTTTTAAAGGCCAAGCTGAGAAAGGTCCATCTTTGGAATAGGGCCTTCTGCTTTCAGAGTTCTGGAGTCTTGGATCTGGGTTCTCCTGCAGAGCGTTTCGCCAGTAAATCAGTTGATGGGTGAATGTGTGTGTGTCTAGGTCCTAAACTGTCCCTATGTAGGTGTTTCCCAAAGGGGTGGAAAGGCTGATTATACTGAGCCCACCCTCTAGGAATCCGATTGGTCAGAGTATTTCCCCTCTCCTGATTTGAGAAGGAAACCTAGTGTCATAGTGATGCTGCAAAATACAATCCAGGGAAAAACCTCCCCTTTGTTTCTACACAGAAATTCTCTTTTTCATATAAAGCATATTTACAATATCACCAACTTGCTAATAATACATATTTTCATCACAGATTTAATAGAACACGTATCCGTCAAAGTCCCATCTTCTTGAGAGTTTCGGTTCAAAATTGACAGTTTTTCATTCTTTTGGTTGGTTACCCAGTGTCAGATCTGTACACATTTTTCCACATACGTGCGCATGAAATCTGGGCATAATCCTGTACATTTTTATATTCCTAGAATTATCACAATTGCTACAGCATCAACAGTTTGGTAGTCCAGTCTCTGAATATCGCACAGGGTTCAGAGTAGTTTCAAACTGTGAGCAGCATTTTCATATTAACAACCTATAAAATACAGATTTTTCCAAGTTTTACACAGTTTTCTATGAGTCGTTTTCCAAAAAGATATTTTCTTGGAGTTTAAGATAAACATATCTGTCTAGCTCCGCCTCCAAGGTTTGTCTGGGCCAGAGCACTCCCAGGCTTTACTTCCTTTGGCAGTTGCTTTCTGTTTACACCCGAATTTGCATTTCCTTTCAGTCAAGGGAGTCTTTGTCTCCAGTCAGGGCAACATGCCAAAATCTCCTCCCACCTCCATTAACAACTCAATGCCAGTTCCTGAGCAGAGAGCAGGAGGAAGATTCCTTTGTTTGGGAGAAGCTGTGGAATGTCTTTGAAGTCCAGTGTGGCTGACATTAGTTCACTTTTAAAACACTGTTTAAAATGGTCTTTTCTGAAAAATAAAATTACATTTTCAACAAATATACACACAGGTCTCTTCATTCCAGTATTTTTAAAACATAGAAATTGAATTGTAGCAAACTATATCGCTTTTGATGGCAAGTCTATTCTTTTACACAATTTGATTTTAAGACACAAGTTTTAAACTGACAGTATAAGTAAATGACAGCTGGGACACAGCCGAGCGGCAGTACTGCGCCCATATCTGACATATTTTTCCCAGGCAAGCACCTTTTGAATGTGGATTTTTTTTATGATTAAAGGTGCTTCTCCTGACATTGTGGTTATGGGGATTCCTTAAAGAATGTGATGGTGAACACCCCACAAGGACTTTGGATCTTCTCTGCTGTTTGGGAAACATGATTTTGTACTTTCAACAGCCAAGAAAAAACAGATTTTAAAGCACTTCTGGGTTTCCCTTGGAATGTAGCACTGCCTTTTCAAGTAGTTTCATTTCACTCTGTGGGCAGCCCAATGATAGGTTTTGGCAGTGTGGTCTCCTGTTTTACCACTGACATAGGCAGAAATAGATTTGGCAGCTGATTTTTCAGGTTTCTCTGCGTACTTCTCAGAGATTTTTAGCGCATAGGGCTTTTTGGAAGCCATTCTGTTGTTTTTTGATGAAAGCAACACACAGTGATGTTGCGGGGCAGAGTCCAGTGGGTCAGCACATCCCACAAGCACCCTCTTTTGATTTGGCGTTGGCCGTCCATCAATGGGAAGTCGCAAGACTGGGATGATCAATCTCTTTTCTTTTGGTTCCACAAAATGGCAAAGTTCATCATCTTTTCTTCTATCAGGGGTGGATCGACCAGTTGTCCTCGCCCTGTCCTGATGTGAGTATGGAGTGATACACCGGGCCCCTTGGATCTTTCCTCCTGGTCCCTGGGTGGTCCTCCTTGGTTTTAGTTTCCATGGTTTCCAATTAACTAGGATGACAAAGCAAAAACATATTGTAGACATTTCCCCACCACTATTAATGTAGTGGGGAGGGCATATACATTGTGACAAATCAGGACACATTTTTCTATTTGTAAGTTATTGACTATACATGGAATATTTTATAGTGGAATTCTAGGGAGCTGGAGTGACCCCCTCTGGGGTTCCAGAAGACTCCTCAAGTTGCTGCAGAGTGTGCCTAGGATGGCAACACTTTAGTTGGTTAATATGGATCCACTTATCTTCCCCCTCCACCAAACTGCCTTTGGAGATGCAGATTTTGTAGGCGATTGGTGAGATTGTGTCTACAATTTCAAAAGGTTCCCTCCAGCTAGGCAAATATTTGCGCTGTTTGGCCTGGTTCCTTTGGAAATTGTATAAGTAGACCCGGTCTCCTACATAGTATTCTTTTCTTGTAGTCTTTAAGTCATAGTGGGTCTTCATGCTGTCTGCAGATCTCTCTAGATTTCGCTGAGCATAGGCAAAAGCATGTTGAAGGTATTGTCTTAGATTTTCAACATACTCATGTGTTGTGGAGGCATTGATCAATGTCTGCTCTTGGGTTCTGTAGAGCAGATGCTGGGGAAGCACCATCCTACGTCCAGTCATCAGCTCAAACGGTGACATTTTAGTTGCAGATGAAGGGGTAGATCTGATGGCCATTAGGACAAGAGGTAATCGAATATCCCAACTTGGCCCAGAATCTGCCTCAAACCTTTTTAATATGCTCATAATTGTTCTATTGTATCTCTCTACTACACCACTAGAGGCTAGCCGGTAGGCAATGTGTAATTTCCTTTTGACACCAAGTATCTCCCACATCTTTCTCATTACTTCGCTAGTGAAGTGGCTACATCGGTCTGACTCTATCCTTTGTGGTAGTCCAAAACGTGAAAAGATGTGGTTGATCATCAGGGCAGCTGCTGTTTCTGCCTTGCAGTTTGGGGCCGGGAGACATTCCACCCATTTAGTAAACAAGCATGTCACGGTCAACATGTACTTGTTCCTCCTAGATTAGCGAATCACGGGTCCGATATAATTGACTTGTAAATCTGACCATGGCAGTGTCATCCCCCTCTTTTGGAGAGACGCACGGTGTGTGAGGGATATTGGCTGAAATTGTGCACACACAAGACACCCCTTCAAGTATTGGTCGAGGTCCTGCCCCATGTGTGGCCAGTATGCAACCTCTCTTAAGATTTCAAGTGTTGTATGAAACCCCCTATGACCGGCTGTGGCCACATCATGGGCATGACTTAACATCAGGCTTCGGAATGAGGTAGGGACCTCCCACTGATCATGGCCAGCTAGGGATTTCCTCACCAACAAACCGTCTTAGATTCTGAACATTTTTGGACATTTCATCAACACTCTGAGGTCCTCTTTCCCTATGTAATCGGTATCCATCAGGGGAAAGTTCTCAGGGTCCTCAATGTGTTGATAAAACTTACCAATTATTGGATCCCCTTTATGAGCCATAATCAAATCAGCATCTGGGGTCTCCTTACTCCATTGTGCAGTTGAGAGTTAATTATGAGCATTTGTCTGGGACCTAGTGATGCCAGTGACCTGGATTTCCCCCAACAGGGACTCGATCTCAAGTAGATCCCCTTGGATGGCTCTGGTTTTGGCCAGTTGATCAGCTTGGTCATTTCCAGTTTTGTCTGGTCCCTCTACTTTAGAATGACCTTTGATCTTTTTCCAGTAGATGGTCATCCCATAACGAGGTGACCAGATCATAAATATTTTGAATTAATTTCCCATGTTTCAATGGTTTGTTATTAGCACATAACATGCCTCTGGTTTTCCAGTTAACCAGGTGCTCCATGAACCTGTTCTGTACATAATCCGAATCTGTGATTATGACCAGTTCGTGGAGTTGATGTTGGACAGCAGTGAGGATGGCTTGATGCTCAGCCATCAACTCGGCCACTTGACTACTTCGGGGACCAATATTGTACCCAGCGGAGGGTTCTGGGGTCTCATTCACCCATGCATTCCCTACGCCAGCCACAAGTTCTAATTCCCCGTTGTTGTCAACATGGTAGGAGCATCCATCCACATAGACATTGGGCATTCCCTCACACTTGTCTTCTTGAAAGACTTTGTGTGGGGAATTGAGGTATGCCTCCATGTTGTACTTGATTTTTAGACTCTCGTCCTCAAGACAGTTTTCTCTGGCACAATCATGCAAGTCAGCCAGAACTTGCGCGAGGGGACTCTTCTTGTTTTGGCCATATCTGACCTCCACAGGAAAGCCTTGCATTGACAGAATCCAGGAAGTAATTTGGGAATTACTCATATTTCCAGCCAGGATTCTATCACTTTGGAGATATTGCAGAGGCTGGTGTGGAGTCTCCACTATGATGTGTTCCCCCTGGATAAACAGTTGGTAATTCTTCAATGCCCACACCGTTGCCAGGAGTGCCTTCTCACAAACGTTGAATTTCACCTCCACAGAGGATAAAGTTTTACTCGCATAGGAGATTACTTTATTGACCTTGTCATGCTTTTGGTATACTACTGCAGTCAAGCATGTATTTGAGAACCCTGTCTCCAAGAAGAACTCCTTGTTTTTGACAGGGTTAACTGAACAGGGATGAACAACTGCTCTCCAATTTGCTGAATATCAGCCAGGCTCTGATCTGATTTCACATCTTTCTGGACTATAGGAGTGGGAGTGTCTGATTGTGGATTGGTAAAGAATTTCAGAGTGTTTCCTTTCAGTGTGGAATACCACCTTAAACTTTAAGGAAGGTTGATTTTCAGAAATACAGAGGACCCCCCATCACCAGTCTGTTGTCTTACTGCTATTACTGTCACGTCTGGAATTTGGTTGTTCTGGAAGTGAAATTCTACTTGGTCAGATTTTTGTTCAACCATGTGGCAGGTGCCGTTTAAACTAACATGGTTGACACTCTGTTTTAATTTTATTGGTCGGTTAGTCTGGGTCCAGAGAACCTTGTTTACACAATCTATTAGGGGTGACAACCTTCGCAGGAGTTCACTCCCTAGTAAACAAGGGGTGTCCTCTGGAGTCACAACTATGACCGGGTGCTTCACCTTGTGTCACCCAATTTTAATGTCCAAATCTGTAGTCCCCTCAACGGGAATTTCCTTCCCGTTAAAGTTCTGAAGTTGTTCAGAAAGAAGGGTGAGAGGAATTTGGTAATTCTCCCCCTTCCTGAATTCAGTTTATCAAAGGCCTTTTTGGACAGAAGGGTAGCTTGGGATCCAGTGTCCACCAGTGCCAAAATTGTACCCTGCCCCTGTATCTGGATCAGGGCATAGAATCTTCCCTCCTTCTCCGCAAGGGGGCACAGATTATGTACATTTTTGGACAACTGGTGGGTTAGTTTTCTAGTTTTGGACACTGATAGGGAGGTGATTTGGGCAGAATTCTCTGTGGAGTCTAGGGAATCTGCAAAGAAAAGGTGGGAACTAGACATGGGAGAAGTTTTGGGTTCCCTTGGTTCTGGTGCTGGGCTGCCCCCCCTTTTTGAGGCAGTCACCAGTATGAGTTTGAACCAGGGGATTTTCCTGTTGTTGTTTCTGGGGTTGGATGATGGGCAGCACTAGCTCAGTCCCCACATCTCCCCAGTCTGGATTTGAATCCTTTGGGACCCATTTCTCTTTGGGAGGAGTTCCCCCATCTCTAAAGGAGAAGATCCTATTCCCAAAATCCTTTGTTTCTTTGTTTCTCCTACTCGCCCTCTGCTCCTTGGGTGGCAGACATTCAGGGGTAGAAGATTTTGGTTCCAGTTCCTGGGTTTCCAGGGGCTTTTTACAAGTGGGGAAGGAGGCTTCCTCCAAGGCTTTACACCCCCCTTCCCCTTGTGCCTCCTCCCTGGGAACCCGTGGGTTGTTGGGGTTCTGCCCCCGTCATTGCTCTGGAGCACCAGGTCTGGAGTTTGAGGCATTCTGCACTGGCATGCTCATCTGAGGGTTCTGTTGAGCCCTCAGCAGCATGTGACCCAGATCCTGTGCCATGTTTTGGACCTGACGCTCTAGCTGTGACACCCACTCAGGCTGATACGGGGTTCTGTTGTCTCCCCTGGGCTGATCCCGGGAAGGCTAGCTATCCCTTCTCTGAAAATACCCCGGCTTTGGAAAATTTGGGTACCCCTCCACCCTTGGCCTCCCCTCTCCCAGATTGGGTTGTCTGGGCTCAGGAAATTGGGGAAAGAAGGATGAACTATTTTGCGGTGGAAAGTTTAGCAGGTACCGGTGGAAGAAGTTCTGTCCAGGATTTGGGGAATTTCTGCCCTCTTGGGGGAAGTGAGGAGGGAAGTTTCCTGGGTTACTGCTGTTTGGTTGGATCCCCACCCCTTGGGCTGGAGGAGTCCACACATAACCCAGGATAGGTCTGTTCCTCTTTTAGCGGGGACTTATGTAGTCAGGGGAGTGAGGGATCTCATTTGTGGGACTACCTCCTTGGCTCTCTTTTTGTGACTGGCCCGAGGGCCTTCTGGGCTTTGGATTATTCTGCTGTGCAGGCAGGTTTTTAGGCCCCCCCCATCTCTAAGTCTAAAATGGGGGCAACTTTCGCCTCTGCCACCTTAGCAGCAGCAGGGGTGTTGGTTGGTTTGAGGCTTTTTGCATTATTCTTGTTTTCTATGGGCTTTTGCACCTCATAAATTCGGGTGGCATGTTCAATGACCCAGTCTAGTGATCTTTTCTCATGAAAATCTCTCACTAGCTGGGTCATGATGTACTTGGGGAGAGCGTGGAAAAAAGTATTGACAAATTATTTGCTGTCTGTGCGCACCCTTCTGGTGGTCTGCGCAAATGCATGCTTTAATTCTTGCACAAATTCTTGTGGGGCCTGATCCTCCCCACATTGCAAGTTGTAGGCTGCCTTGCGAGCCTCCTGAGGATTTCTGTGCACGGAAAAATGCTTCAAGATGGCCGCCCTATAGGTGGACCATCTAGAATGATTTTGGTCTTCCAGCCCCGCAAAGAAGCTGGAGTATTCTGGTGAGAATTTCCATTTCACATACTGAATACAGCTTTGGCTGTCCTTCAAATGGAACATTTCCATCATCTGCTCAAAGAGCTCTAAGTGCTCCCAAATAGAATACTTAGTGTTCTTATGATACGGCGTGATGATGCTCCTTATCACTTTGATTTGCTTAAAGGGTCCTTAAGCAAGGCCCTTTTTGCCTTATTGGCCTTCTTGGTTCGGGTAACCCTGGTCCACTCCTCCTCTGACTCAGAGGCACTGCTCCCTGAGGTGCCCGTCTGGTCTTCTAGGCTCTCCCGGATTCTGCGAGCCTGGGAATGGCTGGCAGAATGTGGGGACCTAGTCTCCTGTGTCCTGCGGCGCTCAGAGGAGACTTCTGATTCCTCCTTACTCCCAGGATTTGATGAGTACCTCCCCCCACTGTCCTAGCTGGGCCTACTCTCAAGGAGTTCCCCACTAAATTTCACAGTACTTGGGTACCCATACCCAGATGCCGGCCCATCCATTCCTAGGAGGTGCTGTTCTATAAGCCCCATATTTCGGATTTGATTGAAATCTGCCATCCCCGTGGCCCTTGGCTCATGTGCGTCAGTGGACATGGGGGTGGCAAAGTCCAGGGATTGGAAGAGGTGAAGGCCTCTGGTACTAGGGTTCCTGAGGTTATGCTCAGATGTTTCCCTTTTCCAGCAAACATCTTCTCTGTCAGCCCCTGCTCCCTGTTGCCATGCAAGAACCTGAGCTTTCTGTTCCTCTATCAAGGCCTTGCTGTTTTCTATCAATCGCTCTTGCATAGCTACTTGTCTGTGGAGCCTGTCATTGTCCTCACAGAGAACCTCATTTTCTCTCTGTGCTTCCTGGGTTGTTTTTGAGTACTGGGCCAGTCTTTGCTGCAGGAGGGTTACCTCCTGAGTCCTGTCCATACTGGCCTGGTCCATCCTTGCTAGAGCCTTCTCCACCCTACTGGTGTGCTCTAACAATCTTTCATGCTCTTTTTGAAGGTCACCCAGTCCCTGAAGGGCCAGGTGATTTTCTTCTACTTTCTCTTTCAATTGACAGACTTCCTGGCCTAAGGTGTCCCTTTCCTGAGCAAGATCATGCCTCTGTGCCGCCAGGTCATCCCTCTGTCTTTGAAGCGCACCAGCTTTCTGGCGCTCTTCATCAAATTCTGCCTGGGTATCTAGGTCTTTCAGGATTAATTTATTACTCTCATCTTTCTCTCTGTCTAGTTGGCTTTGCGGCTACCTGCTCTGTGCATGCCCTGTTGAAATGTATCTGTTGCTTCAGCTTTTTCTGGCTCTGCAGTAGAGAGTCCAAACTTTCTTGGTACTCCTTCTGCAAGGCTAGAATTCTGGTATCCTGTTCTGCCTTTTCCTGCTGCAGGATACCCATGTCCTCTTTTATTTTGATTATATACTGCCTACTTTCATTTTCTGACTCCTGGCTCCTCTGCAGCCTCTGCTCAGAATAGTCCAGGTCAGTTTGGGCCTTTTCTAATGCCGGCAGTTGCCTGTTTGCCAGATCTACGCCCTCGGCATATTTATCCTGTATGGCTACAATATATAGGTATAGATATGCCGCTATTTTGGCAATCTTGTTTTGTTCTTCCTTTGCCTTAGGGGCCATATATAGTTCACTCAGGGCCATATGTAATGGACACTGATCTTGCCATATATCTAACCCTGTTGCAGTGATCTGTTCTGTGATTGCCTGCAACCACACATTCTGATCCTGTTCTGTCCATTCACCTCTCACAAGTAACTTATGCAATAGGTGTTCTCTAGCCATATTGATCTCTACCAATGTCGCCATTCTGGAAATGTTGATTTCCTTCCTGAGAAGAGGTTTATTTTATTTTTGCAAAACAGGCCATTTCCTTAGAGCGTTCCTATTGAGGGGTGCTTTTCACAGTGTAACGCGTGGTAGCCAGACAGGATTTATGTACCCTGTCAGTTAGCACACTGTATTAAGCTGTCACAAGTGGTATATCTAATTCAGAAATCCTGCGCACAAGCCCCCAATCTGTAAGTGATTTCAACCCAGCCTCCACCTAAGTCAATGCCTAACGTGTGATGCACAGTTGGAACCCTTAATTATATATTTTTATGTCTAAAGTTCTTTTATTTCTGAATGATGTACCCTTATATCACTCCCTCTCTTTGAATCCCCCTGGTCTCAGTGAACTAAGAAAGTAGGTTGTTTTGCAAAATTAAAAGATGTATTTTATGAATTCGAACAATGTATGCATATCACACCTTTATGAACTTGAACAATATCTAGATATTACACTAGTAATTTTTATACAATGATCACGAATGGGTGATATTACAATCAACAATCTCTTTAATCAATAGGAGTACGGATGAGAAGAGTAACGTAGCATAGAATAAAACTTTGTGTGGGTTCAATGAAATGCAATGATGGGAAATGAATGCAGCACAGAAATAATACTTTTGTGTGTTCAATCAAATGCAATGCAATCACTCTTTCCCCCTGATACTACTCAATCCCCCCTACTATTCAATATAGAGACGGAAGGAGAGAAAACACGTTTCAGGAATAAACACTCTACAAATGCAGTTTCAATCCTAATTCCCCCCAGCAAGCTTAGTGAGAAACAGGAATGATTTCAAAACAGGTTGAATGTTTTTAAATGTGGCTTGTAATGAATGGGAAAATGATAAAAATGAATTTAATTCTCTAAATTGGATTCAAAACTAGTGGGAGCCGGTTTGGATAGCTTCAGGTAAACACTAGCAATAATGGTTGAATGACTGGCAGGTTGAAAACTGAATTCAGAGGTCGGATGCAAGAAATAGCTATTTTACATGTGATGAAATTGAGCCAAATGCAGAATCGCAGCAAACTTTTCAGCGCGCGAGAAACGTGATTACATGAAAAACTATAAGGAGTTGGAATGCAGTTCTAGCATGTACGGTTCAAAAGTTATGAAGGTTTTAGTAGAGGTCGATTTTTCTCAAAAAGAGTCAAGATTTTCAAATGAAAGATGCGCTTTAGAATTACAAACAAGAATATTCGTTACACTAAGGAGTCTATGAAGCCACAAGCTACATGACAGCACAGCTACCGATCCAGTGACACCCCCGGATGGTTTCTATCTCGCGAGACGCTTGCCTTTCTTCAGTAAATATATTAGCGCAAAGATGATATTATCACTACAATTATCAAAGGACTATATGGGTGAGGGAAAGATTAAAAAAAAACAAAAGAGATTCTAAAATGCAGTTCTGGATATGTTAGAATGGGTTGGATAGGATTAATTAAGGATAAGAGATTGGCTATGGAAGATTTTATGCTAGATACTCACAACTATGGTTTTGGAATAGGCCCGTCAAAAATCTGGTCAAAGGGTTCTGGACCGGAATCCTGCTAGCCCACCGAACAGGATTCAGGCACTTGGTTCTGCACTCTGCACGGCACTCTGGACACTGCACGGCCCCTGGTTCTGACGGGTTGGTTCTGGGTTACAGCTCTGCTCTACTGGTTTGGATTTCTGGTTTCTAGCAAGAGTTCTTGGCAAGAAAGCAGAAACAGCACGCCCGGCTGTTCTTTTTGTGGGCTTCCCCTTGGAAGGCTGGGGTTGAAATCAGGTTGCAAAATTTTAGAGGCCAGCTGAGAAGGGTTCAGCTTTGGAATTGGGCCTTCTGCTTTCAGAGTTCTGGAGTCTTGGATCTGGGTTCTCCTGCAGAGCGCTTCGCCAGTAAATCAGTTGATGGGTGAATGTGTGTGTGTCTAGGTCCTAAACAGTCCCTATTTATGTATTTCCCAAAAGGGGTAGATAGGCTGATTATTCTAAGCCCACCCTCTAGGAATCTGATTGGTCAGAGTATTTCACCTCTCCTGATTCAAGAAGGAAACCTGGTGTCATAGTGATGCTGCAATTTACAATCCAGGGAAAAACCTCCCCTTTGTTTCTACACAGAAAATCTCTTTTTCATATAAAGCATATTTACAATATCACTAAGTTGCTAATAATACATATTCACATCACAGATATAATAGAGCACCTATCCGTCCAAGTCCAATCTTCTTGAGAGTTTCGGTTCAAAATGGACAGTTTTTTACACTTTTGACTGGTTACCCAGTGTCAGATCTGTACTCATTTTTCCACATACATGCGCATGATATCTGCACGGGCATAATCCTGTACATTTTCATATTCCTAGCATTATCACAATTGCTACAACATCAACATTTTATTGTTCCGGTCTCTGAATATCGTACAGGGTTCAGAGTAGTTTCAAACTGTGAGCAGCAGTTTCATATTAACAACCTATAAAATACAGATTTTCCATGTTTTACACAGTTTTCTATGAGTCTTTTTCCAAAAAGATATTTCCTTGGAGTTTAAGATACACATATCGGTCTAGTCCCACCTCCAAGGTTTGTCTGTGCCAGAGCACTCCTAGGCTTTATTTCCTTTGGCAGTTGGTTTCTGTTGACACCCGAATTTGCATTTCCTTTCAGTCAAGCAAGTCTTTTGTCTCCACTCAGAGCAACAGGCCCAAAATCTCCTCCCGCCTCCATTAACAACTCAATGCCAGTTCCTGAGCAAAGAGCAGGAGGAAGATTACTTTATTTCTGAGCAGCTGTGGAATGTCTTTGAAGTCCAGTGTGGCTAACATTAGTTCACTTTTAAATCACTGTTTAAAATGGTCTTTTCTAAAATACAATTTACATTTTCTACAAATATACACATAGATCTCTTCATTCCAGTCTTTTTAAAACATAGAAGTTGAATTGTAGCAACCCATATTGCTTTTGATGGCAAGTCTGTTCTTTTCTACAATTTGATTTTAAGACACAAGTTTTAAACTGACAGTATAGGTAGATGACAGCTTGGATACAGGCGAGCGACGGTACTGTGCCCATATCTGACATATTTTGCCCAGGCAAGCACCTTTTGAATGTGGATTTTTTTTAAATGAAAGGTGCTTCTCCTAACATTGTGCTAATGGGGATTCCTTAAATAAGGTGATGGTGAACACCCCACAAGGATGTTGGATCTTCTCTGCTGTTTGAGAACCATGATTTTGCACTTTCAACAGCCAAGGAAAACCAGATTTTTAAAGCACTTCTGGGTTTTCCTTTGGAATGTAGGACTGCCCTTTCAAGTAGTTTCATTTCACTCTGTGGGCAGCCCAATGATAGGTTTTGGCAGTGTGGTCTCCTGTTTTTACCACTGACATAAGCAAAATAGATTGGCGTCCTATTTTTCAGGTTTCCCTGCACACTTCTCAGAGATTTTTAGTGCATAGGGCTTTTTGGCTGCCATTCCGTTGTTTTTGATGAAAGCAGCACACAGTGATGTTGCAGGGCAGAGCCAGTGGTTCAGAACATCCCAGAACATCCCACAAGGGAATGGGTTCGTGGAGTATCTGATTAACTGGAAGAAGCATGGCATGCTTTGTGCCAACAGTAAACCCTTAAAGCATGCCAAACTGATCCAGTCAATTGATCTGGTGACCTCCAATGAGATGACCATCTATTGGAAGAAAATAAGAGGTCATTCCAAAATAGAGGGGCCAGATAAGAAAGGGAATGATGACCTGGCTGACCAGCTGGCTAAAACTGTGGCCTTGCAGTGGGATTTCAAAGAAACGGAATCCCTGCTGAGGGAAATCCAAGTTGCCATTGTCACCAGGTAACACATTTGTGTGAATATTGAACTCTCGACTGCCCAGTGGTGTAAAGCGATCCCAGATGTATATTTGATTACTGCACAGAAAGAGGACCCAATCAATGGGAAATTCTATCAACACATTGAAGACCATGTGAGTTTTCCTCTAACAGAGTCAGTTTATACCAGCAAAGAGTATCTTTGATGATGTTTTCCAAGATGTTTCTGATCCAGACAGTTTGATAGTAAGGAGAGCCCTAACTGGCTGTGACCAGTGGGTGGTACCTACCTAATTCTGAAGCTTGATGTTGAACTGCCGTTCAGAGGGGGTTTCACACGGCATTAGAAATCTTGTGCGAGTTTGCCTACTGGTCATACATGGTCCAGGACCTTCGACACTTACCTAAAGGGGTGTCTTGTGTGTGCTCAATTCCAACCCACTTCACTTACACACACAGCACCCCTACAAAAAAGGGGTACGACAATGCCTTGGTCAGATTTGTAAGTAGCATAATATGGCACACAAACTGTTTTTGCTCACAGCCATGTCTTTTTTTTCCCATTCTCCTTACTGTACCATGCATTGATGCATCCCATCCATATCTACCATATAAATATTCTGTTTCCCTAGTCCTTAAAGGAAATAGGTGTCTTGGGAGAAAAGTAATACTTACATTAGCCCTTGTGGGATTTTTACTTAGTTTATATGTTTGGTGTTCATTGGCCCCCATCACGAGTTGGGCAGTGTGGTAAAAATGAGGCGGTAATAGCATTACCGCTGATTTACTGCACCACCCAATTACAAGTTTGGGGGAAAGTTGGAGGATTCACCTCCAGCTCTGAACTGGAGGTAAATACACCAATTGTCCAACCATTTTCAATGCAATAACCATGGTGCAATTACTGCTGCAGTAATTGCACCGAAAATGCCCTATTGAGTCTTATGGACTAAAACAAAATGGGAGCTTACATCGTCACCACCTCTTGTAATCTAGTGGTAATAGCTCTAGACAAGTGGTGGTAATGGTAATTGCATTCAGCGGTATTCCAGAGGATTTACAGCCGGGATACTGCCCAACTCGTGATGATGCCCAGTGTATCGATCGCCATGTTGCCCTAAAACCCCTTATAATCTAGGTCTGATTATAGACAAATCCCTTTTTGGGAGCATATAGAGATGCTATGCAAGATCATATGGGACAGGATGGAGGCACCTCCCATGATGGAGCACATAAACAAAAGGGCACACTACATTGGACATAGCAAAGTTTGGTTGTAACCACATCCTCTTACATCGACCAATGGTCAAGGCGGACTATCTAACTAGAGAACAAGATCGCGTTTCAAGTGTCATCATTGACTCAACACAAGTAATAAGTTATTGGGATGAGAAACACATTTCTGCTATCAGCAATATCTCGATTTTGTAACCGCAACCCTTGCAAGATCCCTATTCCCCAAATTTTGATTCAGCATTTTGCCCTTAACGGGCTGATCAATACCTGAGACACCATTAAGTCATATCCTTGTCCATATTGTGACACAGCCCCCGAAATACTTTCTGAATTTCTGACATGGTATTCTCTTTATTCCAGATACAGGAACCTATATGTTTTACCATATATCTTTGGTCTCCGTGGGGGAGGCAGTACGTTTCTTTAAAGATACTAACAATATAAATGTAGTTGATAAAGTTGCAAAAGCATTGCTTGCAAGATCGAAATGTGTAGAATTAGCTGAAAACGATTTTGCAGACCTAAAATAGATACACAAATACTCTATTATTAGTTGTTTCTCTATTGGTGAGCAATATATTTACCCTTTGCTACTTCAGGAGTTTGCCAGTTCAAGCTGTCACATGTGCATTTCATTTTACTGACCTGATCGAGTGTTTATTTATTTATTGGTATAATTCTTGTGGTATACAGTGTTTATATCGAATCCTGTTTTTCAAATCCCTATATGTCTAATCATTTTTCTTGAAAACCTTTATAGTGAAACTATGTTATACATAAGCTCGATATAAAGACATGAAACCAATTCTTGTTAACTTGCTCTGTTGTCTTTTTTAGATGTTGCAATTTATTTAATCGGATAAAATGTGTACCTATGGATTTTAAATCCAGTAACGGGGAGTGACTGATTTAGACGTGAATATCTGGGCTTTGCACAGGCTCCTAAGACATGGTTCTGAATGATGCTGCTCATTTAATGGTGCCATCCAATAAACCTCACAGAGAATCTTTGCCTTTGTGCTGCTACCAGAGAGGGGTGAAATGAAAAAGCCATTTCACTGGACTGTCTCAGTCGAAAGTTAAAGTGTATTTGATACCACAGCACCTAAGCCTAACCCAATGCCCCCTGACCGAGCAGGTCCCATGACACTTGGCAGTTATGGTCAAGTGCCCCACACACCTATGCAGAGCCTGTGCCTATAGGGTTAGATCAAATTAAATCAAGGTTGAACTGGGGACAAACATTGTCTTGTGCACTAAATAAAAAGTGGTCCACCGTTACAAATGGCAGTTCATTCCTTATGTGCAAGACTGTTTGATCGTGCCCAAGAGGAGTTTTTTGATAAAATGTAATGTGAATAGTGCAATTTCAATAATATTTTCTCTGCAACAATGGCCAAAACTACAAGCCTACATAGTGAAGTAACTCATCAAACTGGCCAACATTGGCCAAAAACGTGGCCCACGTTGAACCAAAAACGTGGCCCACACTAGCATTTTGCGTCTTTGCGTTCGGGCATTGCCATATTGCCCTATAGGCTAGTCCGATCCTGCATTAAATGGTTTCACGCATGTTGCTGTTTTGGAAAGCCTAAAATGAACCAGCAGCGACCCGGCAGTGATACTTTAGCATCAGCCTATCAATACTGCATGATCCTACCAGTCTTTATCACTCATCACAGTCAATTTTTCAATGCAAAATCAAAGCTGTGCTTAAAAACATCAACATTGGAATAATGGTTGCTTTTTTGCTTCGATGCATGGGGCCTCATTACAACCCTGGCGGTAGGGGGTTAATGGGCCGGTAGAGCTGCCGGCCCCGTTAACCCCCTACATCCTCATTACGAGGTCTGCTCGCGGGACCCGCTAAGGACGCCTGGTAAAAGGCGTCCTTTGCGGGTCCTGTGAGCACACCAGGATGCTAACAACGGGCCTGTCATTAACGGGCCCATTGTTAGCATCCTTCCTATTCCCATTGAGCCCTATGGGTTCTCAAATGGGAATGGGGATGTACCGGGTCCGGGTTCCTTGAATGGGGAAATACCGGGCCATTCAGGGAACCCGGACCCAGTACCCGGAATGGGGGTAGCCATGCCGCCAAAAGCAGCATGGTTACCTCCATGGTTGTAATGAGGCCCACGGTCTTTTATAAAATATCTCGCACAAGTTTTACGACCACTGAAGTCGTTATGATATAAACAATGAAGTACACCGTTTTGTCTTTTTAGTGTTTACTTCTAATAGTAAGTCTGTCGGCGTAAACGTGTTTAGCTGTGGCGCAGATTGACCACTTACCTCTCTTTTCGTGGCCAGCTCTTGCACTTACTGTCGCTCTCGAGCCAATGCACTCTTCTTGGTTGCCCGGTCACTGCAGCTGCAATTCAAGTTGATGCCGGTCTTATTACTACACACGTATTCAAAAGCATTATAGGCAGAGAGTATGAGTGCTCCAGATGGATATCGGAACACACACCACGCCCTCAGAATACCCCGCCAGCTTCTGAAGTTTCCTGAAAATTGATGCGACGATCATCCGTCTTCCATCACTGCAAATGCTCGCAGAGACTGCTGACTGCTCTAGCTTGGCCGACCTAAAATCCTGCTTCTCAGACAGTTCTAGTGATTCCTGTAGGTATTGCAACCGATCATGTCAGAGAGGGTGAGCAGTCAGACGGGTATCCTGCAAATGACAATGGTATGGGCCGATGCAATTTTTACTGCATCTAATGCGAAATCAGTCAACACGTATTTAATCCAAATAATTAGCATGCCTTCGGTGCAAAATCACCCCAGGAATGAAATGGCACACACAATGCGAGTTTACAATCCCACGCAATCTGGTCAGTGCTTCGAGCCTTAATGCAAGATGGCCATGGACTCAGCGAGCAATAGCTGAGGAATAATGTTCAGACATCCATCATGCGTCTGAATGCAAAGTCAGACTCACTAGAGAAGGCCACTTCGACCCAGTGCTATTGTTAATGTAGCATTCCAGTTTATTTTAAAGAGTTTACATTTGTTCAAGCATAATATACATATTACAGTGGCTTTAAACAATGTTGTGCCTGTAGTTTGAGTAGAAGAAGCCCTTTCAGCTAATTAAACACACGTCACAGGCTAGCACCATCAAGTAGCCATCACTGAAGGTTCATCTCTAGACCAGAGCTGAACTGCAATGTCTTATGGGTATTTCCAAAAGGCAAAAGAGATGCACTTTCAGATGCATGAACACGTTGGGCACCCACCAGTGTTTGTTTGACCAGGTACATCGGACGGTGTGTACTGCATAAAAGGTAATTTCCCACCCTTTCATGTATCTTTTTTTAAGTGGAAAGGCAATGGTATAAAACGCAGCTCCCCTCTTAAATAAAACGAATATAACTACTTTTGAAATGTTTTTGTTATTCACATATTATCATTACAACGAATGTACAAAATCTGTTGACAAAATATAAAAAAACAAAGCAAAAAAAAACATGTAATACTATTCCTTTTTGAGGAATAGAAGTATAGTTTTTGATTTGTTCTTGAACAAAGAGAAGCCAATATTTGAGGTCAAAGAAAGTATGTTGAATAACCGCAAAGTAAAGGATAATAACGATTGATTAATCATTATAAGAGAAATTATAAGAGCAATGAAAATATAGAAAGAAAACATTTACAGACAAAAGAGGACAAATTTGCCTGAACCACATAACGAAATGGATATATATTGGGATTGAGTTATCCCATAAAACATTTACGTCAACACACAGAAAACGTCAATGAAGAAGAGACGGTTTGTGTAACTTAAGAAACAGAATAATAGCAAAGTTCCATTAATGGGACTCATTTTAGGTTTGTCGGTATCCCGCTGGTAAATCTGGCGTTATACTGGAAAATGGTGATACCCTTACCGTCTCCCGGTCTGCCGGAATTACCACCAGATTACAGGTGCCGGCAACGGCGATAATTCTCCATTCCATGGAGTACCTTAGGACCCCATGGGGAGAATTGCTGACATTACCGGCACCAGTAATGACAACTATTTTTTGCTGTTAGGGGTCGGATTTACCTCCAGCCCTTAGCTGAAGGTACATCCTCCACCCCTACCGGCAAACATGTAGTTTGGCGGTGCAGGAAAAGGGTTGATAACGGAATAACTGGCACTTTTTTCCTGCACTGCCAAACATATAATGAGGCCAAATGAGTTTACACAAAACTGTTACAACACTGAGATTAATGGAATGATGAAGAGCTCAGGTTGTTAAAAAAAAAATCGTGTCAGCAGTCAATGAAAAACATTTTTGAAAATATTACATTTTTTAAACAGAAATTCTGAGTGATCTTTGACACATATATATATTCAGGGAAAAAATTGCGAGACGTTTAAATAAAACTTAACACAATCCCTGAAATTCAGCTAAACCCATCATAACTTTGTGCCCCTGTTGCACAGTTTATGGCCAGGCCTATGGAGTGTATAGAGCGGATGAGTGTATAGAGTGGATGAGTGTATAGAGTGGATGAGTGCGTAAGAGCGAAGAACTGTGTAGAGCAGATGAGTGCATATAGCAGATGAGTGCGTGGAAAGGACGAGTGCATAGAGCGGATGAGTGCGTGGAGCGGGTGAGTGTGTGAGCGGATGAGTGCGTGCAGCGGATGGGTGCGTGGAGCAGATGAGTGCGTAAAGCAGATAGGTGCAGAGAGCGGATGGGTGCATATAGCAGATGGGTGCGTAGAGCGAAGGTGTGAGTAGAGCGGATGAGTGTGTTGAGCGGATGAATGCATTGAGCAGATGGGTGTCTAGAGTGGATGAGTGTGCAGAGTGGAAGGGTGCTTAGAGCGGATGAGTGTGTAGAGCGGACGAGTATGTAGAGAGGACGAGTGTGTAGAGCGGACGAGTTTGTAGAGCGGACGAGTGTATAGAATGGATGAGTGCGTAAGAGCGGCTGAGTGCGCAAGAGAGGATAAGTGCAGAAGAGCGGATGAATGCATAGAGCGGATGGGTGCGCAGAGCGGATGGGTGCACAGAGCGGAAGAGTGTGCAGAGCAGAAGAGTGTGCAGAGCGGACAAGTGTGTAGAGCGGGCGAGTGTGTAAGAACGGAGGAATGTGTAGAGCGGATGAATGCGTAGAACGAACTAGTGTGTAGAGCGGATGAGTGTATGGAGCGGACGAGTGGAGTGTATGGAGTGGACGAGTGTGTAGAGCGGATGAGTTTACAAGAGCAAATGAGTGCGTAAGAGCGGTGGAGTGCCTAGAGCAGATGAGTGCATAGAAAGGATGGGTGCCAGAGCAGATGGGTGCGCAGAGCGGATGGGTGCGCAGAGCGGATGGGTGCGTAGAGCGGATGGGTGAGTAGAGCGGGCGAGTGCGTAGAGCGGTTGAGTGTGTAGAGCGGGCGAGTGCGTAGGGCGGGTGAGTGCATAGAGCGGGTGAGTGAGTAGAGCGGGTGAGTGCGTAGAGCGGGCAAGTGCGTAGAGTGGGCAAGGGTGTAGAAAGGACAAGTGCTTGGAGTGGATGAATGCGTGGAGCGGATGAGTGCCTCAAGCAGACGAGTGCCTCGAGTGGACGAGTGCCTCGAGCAGATGAGTGCATAGAGTGGATGAGTGCGTAGTGCAGATGAGTGCGTAGAGCAGATGAGTGCGTAGAGCGGATGAGTGCATAGAGGAGATGGAACGGGGGAAGTATGCGGATGGAATGGGTGACGTATGTGGATATAACGAGTGATGTATGTGGATGGAACGGGTGCCGTATTTGGATGGAATGGGTGAAGTATGTGGATGGAACGGATGAGGTATGTGGAAGGTACTGGTGTAATATGTGAAAAGTACGGGTGAAATATGTGGAAGGTACGGGTGAAATATGTGGATGGAGTGCATAAATCAACTTAGAATAAACGGAACAGATTGGAGTACATGGAACAGATTACAGTGCATGGAATGAATTTGAGAGCATGGAACGGATTGGAGTGCATGAAACGGATTAGAGTGCATGGAACGGATTGGAGTGCATGGAACGGTTTGGAGTGCATGGAGCGGCCTGGAATGCATGAAACAGATTGGAGTGCATGGAACAGATTGGAGCGCATAGAATTGCATGACATACATAGAATGGTTTGGAGTGCATGGAACTTTTGAAAGAGAATGTAAACCATCATATCACATCACCGCACTTACTCTCTTCTTTACACCACAATTCAACTAGAACACAGAGATACCATGACACCATTCGGTATAGCTGTTCTCATACCAACATCCGCCTCATACTGCCCATCACTCTAACTAAACACTGCTGGGTACACATCCTCCAGCCAGGCGTTCTCCTCAGGCCTAACGCAGCCAGAATCGGTCTGGATAAAACCTGCCAGAACGAGCACATACTCTTGATCTCTCAACCACCACACCTAACGCAAAGAAGCAGCTATTACACGATGCCACACCAGCTGCAAACATATTCGGTGCTCACGCGCACCTTTGACTCTCTCTACTCTCTTTACTGACTTGAACTTCGGTTCCCGAGGGCGTGCAACCTACCAGCGCCTTGAGACCATACCAATGGTACATAAGGCGCTATATAAATGCAAAGTAACATAACATAATATAACATAACATAATTATGACATCAACCCTAATGGGCTCCAAGATGACATCGCTGATGACATCACTACTTACATCCTGTATGTGATGGCAACAGACATAACATAATGTATGACTTAGCTAATAAAAGTTTCTTTAACTAAATAACACTGTAGGTGGCCTTTGCCATGGCCAAGGCTGTGGCCACTGGCCATGGTCAAAAGTCATATATAGTGGCCCCTTAATGTGTTAAAAGATACAGTCAGCACAGTCAAAGGCCATGACCACTTGCTATGGCTGAAGGCCATGGCTAGTGGCCTGTTAGTGTTGTAAAAAATACAGTGGGCATGGCGAAGACGGTGGTCACTAACAATGGCTGAAGGCCATGTCTAGGGGTCCATTAGTGTTTGAAAATATACAGTATACAGTGTGCATGGCCAAAGGCTGAAGGTCATGGCTACTTACCATGAATATGTTAAAATATATAGGGGGGCTAAGGGCATGACACTGGCTATGGCCAAAGGCTATAGCTAGTGGTTGGTTAATATTGTGAAATATACACTGGACATGGCCAAAGGCCATGGCTAGTGGCCCCTAATGTGTTTTAATATAGTGTACATGGCCAAAGGATGTGACCATTGCCCATGGCCAGTTAGTGTTGTAATGTATCAATGATTCCATCATAGATGAGTGCCGTCACCAGTGATGTCATCAGGGATATCATTTTTGGTGTCATAATTGTGTTCATAGGCTGCACAACAGGGGGCAAAACGTTAAGGTGGGTTTAGCTGAATTTCAGGGGTTTTGTTGCATGAATTTTTTACCTTAGCGTCCCTGCAACTCAACTTTTTTTTCCCCCTGGATATCTATATATATCTATATATATAAAACTCTTAGTTATGTTTCTGTACTCAGCTGATGGAATGTATCAGTGCTAGGACTCCCTCTGCTTTCCAAATGGTAAAGGTCACCCAATTCAACAACAGCTATCAACTCAACATACGGATGTAATTTATCATTGTTAGGTTGCCCTCTGTGGTCCAAACGGCAAAGTGCACCCACTTCAACAATAGCTACCATTTCAACAAACAGAACGAGCACGGTTCTACGTGGTCCCATTGACCTTCCACTATCGCAAACATTTGGAAGTTACTTGTTTCCACCCACTCTTCGCTTCACATAGGGCACAGCGGTTCCAGTGTCATTGAAGTTAATTACTGGTTTACAGTTTCAGTCTCTAAAGAGGGAAACGCTGTAGAACGAAAGCCTCTCCACAAGCTAAAATTGAAAGTAGGTGCTGTAATTATGCCACTACACAGTTTTATGCCATCACAAGGACTCTGCAATGGAACAAGGTTGAAAATTATGCATCTACAAAGACACATCATAGAGGCTTGTGTGATCATTAGAACTTAAATACTATTTAAGAAGGGTGACAGAAGTGACTCTATGAATTACCAACTGATATTGACTTTAAGATATGCTAGATTGGCTTATGTTATGCCGGGAACAGATCTTATAAATATATTCAATGCAAAAACGTTAGTAAATGATCATTTAAGCTAATAAACATATTGCAACAAAACCCCTGAAATTCAAAGCATTGGTGACCTCAGGATTGGTTGAACTCAGCGCTTGCCCATTGATGTCCCCTATATTACTATATCACCAATAATGCCATTTTCTATTTTATTTGTTCATTTATAACACACTTAATATAAACAACTGGTTTTTAAGAACGGGATCGGGACTCGCACTTGTGTTGCACTGCATTGTCTTGCTTCCAAGACTAATGTGTTGCCCCTGAGCTATCCTATCACATTGTGAATTACTTCTCTTCCAATGAATATGTCCTCTTGGGCTTTGCAATGGGAACGCGCCACGTTAAGCAGGTCCTAAGCTCTCCATTGCATTGCATTTCAGGGGCTTTGTTGAGATAAGTTTCTTACCTTAACTGATCATTAACTACAGTGTTTTTATTGAATTTCAAGGGCCTTGTTATTCCTTAGATCTTTTACGCACCACTGGCCACGCCCTTCAGCCGTCTTCATATTTTAGAACATTACCAGACCACTAGAAATGGTCTTTGTCCGCTGTCCATTTTAAAACACTACCAAACCACTAGCCATGGCCTTCAGCCATTTTAAAACACGACCAGATTACTAGCCATGGCCAGTGATTTTTCACCCCTGACCTGATTACTAAAAACATGTTTTTAAATACTTTTTTCCATAGTTACAGATATAATTACAATTAGGGTTTCCTGTTTTCAGTGCTCATTTTATTATTTTTTTTTTACTTCTAGGGGTGTTTTTCCAGTGCTTAAAAAGAAAATCAGAATCTATGTTTATCAGTGGTTTTCCATTTGCAACCTTCAACTAATCCCAGATAACAGGATTTTTTTCTCATTGTAAACACAAAATATGATGTTATTGTTTCATTGCGTGCATATGTAGGGTAATATCTCCCATGGCCAGCTTCAAGAATAACATATGCCTAGGTTTGAGTAGATAACCTCAAAATCCACCCTAATACAACCATCGATCAAAGACATTCATCAATCACAGACTGATTTTTACCTGTGTTGACAGTGGTATTCTTATGTATAAAAGATGGCAGACTTTCAGAACTCACAAGTTGTTTAGACAATGTGCAATGAGAATACATTATTTGCCAAGGATCACACACTTTGGTTAAGCAGCATGCTACAAGCCGCTTTTTTATGACCAGTCTCTGGGCGACTGTTGTGATACATTTCTGTTCACCCCAACTAACTGCATCACAGAAAAGGGAAAAATGACTGCATGAATAAAAAATGTCCTGGGAGGATAGCTCAGGGCCAACATGCTTGTCCTGAAAACAAGATGGCATGCAGCAACAGAGGTTCGATCTGGTACGCATGAATATACTCACAGTAGGTGAACATGTATCTTAAAGTGAAAAAAGTAATGAACACCTAATAAATAACCTGGGAGAGGAAAAGTTCTAATGAATATGGTGGCAAAGTATAAAAGGTGCTCACCTTTTAAACCCTGTAATCTGTAGTGAAATATTACCTGGAAAACAAAATCCCAATACGAAACAAGTGCTTGGGGTCTTGTGGGTAAGCGCCTGCACTGGGAACATGAAAACCTCAGTAGAATCCTAGCTGTCAAATACTTGAGCAAGCTTGCCAACCCCCTAAAAACTCAAGGGGTTGAATCTGACCTCTGAAAAAAAAATACGCTGTCCACCCACATGTGTCCTTTATTGTTGCTCTGAAAAGCAGCCACAATCAGGGATAAATAACTGCACCAAGGTCTAGGATTGCAACTGTTCTTACCACATCCTGAGCAAATATGCATGACTTACTTGCCCTCTCATCATTTACCATCCTCACCCCCATGTCTGGCTTTCAACAATACTCTGCTTTATGAAGATAACTTGAAAAATACACATACCATAGTGTCACTGAAATATATAAATCCTTATTAAACCATGAAAGGCAAAAAGTGTACAAATGTTTGCATTATTTCCCCCCATCTTGACTGGGAGACTACAAATATCAGAATGCAATTCAGCAAAAGGCAAAAAAAATATTATATTGCGTGAAAACACCTTGTTAAAGGGACATTATGGTTAAGTGGCACTAAAAATAAAATATGGAATTCAGTGAAAAAACTGGTTTAAAGGGATGTTGTGGCTAAGCTGCACTAATAAAAATATATTAAATTCAGAGTAAAACCTATTAAAGGGGTGTTATGGTTACAAGTAAAATTGAAAAAACCCAAGAAATTTGCTGGTTATGGTAAGCTATGCAACCATAACTCATGCCGCCACCATGCACTGCTAAGACTAACAACCAAGGACAATCAACAATGATAATACAAATGGCATCACTGATGACATCCCTTTAACAACAAAAAAAATGTCACTACATTTCATAGGTTTTTTATTAATGCAACTTAACAATAACATCCTTTTAACAAAGATTTTCAGTGAATTTCATAGGTTTTTATTAGTGAAAATGTTTCATGATGTTACATCACTGCATATATGAAATAACTATAAACCTCCCTTAACAAACATATTTTTTGCAACGCATACTGATGTATGTTGTTATAAACAGTGCATGATGGGGATGAAAGTCATGGTTGATTTGCCTAGGGCATGAGCCTCGACCATGACCCCAACCCCACCAAACCACCCCTGTTATCCACTGCACTTACCATGCATTCTAATTCAGTGTCCACTATATCCTCATGATGTGACCAATGTCCAGTGCTCATTGTTTGCATCCATGGCCAGTCTCCACAATCAATGGGGCATGGGCTTCGGCCAGGCCGCATGCCCCAAAAAGCAAATCAGAAAAGACGTTTGTCCTTGCCGATGGCCAGGCCCACTGCCCATGCACCAAAGGTATATCACTATTTTTTGTACTTACATTTTGACACTTTGGAAAAATTAAAACACAGAGGGCCTCAGTACAAGTCTGGCAGTAGCCGTGCCTGTAATACAGGCATGGCTGCCACAGGTATTTTATTTTTTCCAGTGCCAAAAATTGGCAATTACTGGGTCATTACGGCCTTGCTGGACCCGGTATTTGCCCATTCCTGGACGCCAGGAAAAATTCTTCCCCATTCCCATTTGAGCCCCATAGGGCTCAATGGGAAGGGGGAAGCCGGATGCACCAGCACCATTATGAACGGTGCAGGTGCATCCGACATGCTGTGCTCGCGGGTGCCGCTCTGCCCGCCAGGTCAGACATAGCCAGCAGAAAGGCACCCGTGAGCACAACTCGTAGTTTGCAGGTCCGGGAACTACGGTACAGGCAAGCTTACTGGCACCGTAGTTCCCAGACCGGCAAACTTATAATGAAGCCCAGAACAGATTTGCAAAACCATGCTTTCATATCCTTGCTGATGCTCCTCACACAAGTTTGCTGCAATCCCATCCAGCACTTTGTGCTGTAGACATAAGCAACATTTCTTGCTCCCATTCAAACTTATCCCAAATTTTTTTTAAAAACTTTACAATGTAGCCGTTCCCTGGTGTCTATGCCAACTTTAACCCTGTTGCCGGTCCCTCTTGTCCATGGCCAGTGGCCACTTTGTCCACGTCATGACCTGGACCATCTGTCCACTGGCCATGGCCACAGGCTATACCTCAGTCACCAACTGTATATCACTTTTGTTTGTATCTACATTATAAGGATCCATGTGATAATGTTGCCTGGAAAAAGTCATCAATATAATACAGGTAAACAGATATCCAAAATATTTCACCTACTCCAGGGTGAACCTCTCTCCACTCTCTGGGATACAACAACATATTATAACCAAAAAAAAGAGATTGGAAACCATAAAGTACCAACATTTCTGGGGTGACCCTTTACTTCTCCCAACTACTCCTGGTCCCGAAAAAATGGACTCGGTAGTCATAATCTAAAAGTACATATGTGATTTTAATTAATAGAAAAATACAAATCTAAAATATGTTCATCAAAACACCCATACAACACTGTTCAAATACAAAATCCAGAGAAAACTCAACATGAGATTTACACAATGCTGTACTATAAACATAACATAAAGACACAATGAGACACAAAGTAACATGATGATCTAGTTATTGTGTCTACAGAAAAGAAAAGGAAAAATGCTGTCCTTTACACCACTTTGGTAGGACATTCATAAGGGGTATCCTGTTCCAATATTGTTAGGATTCCGAATTAGTGTGTCTTGGGTGAAGTTTCTCATAAAAAAACTGCTCTTCATAAGGTAAACATCCATCTCATGGAGGACAAATTCAAAGGTCCTTCTCAATAGGACCTTCACTTCTTCAAAGGTGGCCAGAAAAGCAACAGGTGGTGTGTCACCACAACAGCTCGTGATATGATAAGTGGACATAAATGTTTTCATCTGCCAAATTAGAGCGAGTCTCAATGAATTAATTAGGCACCAACAATGTCAACTGTTGTTCCTTAGAAACATGCAAAGAATCCTCTGCGGTAAATGGTAAATAAGTTTGAAAAAGTCACCAGGCAGGTGCATTTTTTAGCCTGGCCCCGAAAATACTTTCACCAAATATTCTAGGATGGGTATAATTTTATATTATGAACTCCCATCATAGATTATGTGGGGAAAAGTGTTTGATTTTAATTAGGGGGCATTTTCTTGGAAATGTCTCCCCATGGTGATTATTTCCCAGTTTGACTTTAGCACTAGACACCCGTTATGACAGTTTGCAAAAAATAAAACACGGACACAATTGTGAAACCATGCTTTGGGGTTTTTGCCAATGCTCATCGCACATGTTTGCTGCAAATCCGTCCATGTTTTTGTTGTTGAAACTTGCACAAACACTCAAGGTTGAGCCAATAATCTTTTTGCAAACCTTTGTGCAGATTCATGAATGGCACGAAAGTTATAAGCGATCTAAAAATGTTGAGACACCAAGTCTAATTTTGCCCCTCTCTTGACAAAATCCCACCAAAGTTTCCAAAAACATTCAAAGTTGTGTCTAAAATCATTTGCCAAACTTGTATGCAGATTTGTCAAACAGCACCAAATTTATAAGCCATTCAAACATTTTGGGACCCCCTCTAATTTAACCCCCTCTTGGCAAAACAGCACTGAAGTCTGCAGAAGCATTCAAAGTTTCCTTTAAAATGATATTGCAAAATGTCATGCAGTTTCATTGAATGTTGCCAAAGTTATGATCCATCCAAAACCTGCTTTTCATCGACCCAATAGTGGAGAAATATGCATGGGCGCTCTCAAACCTTTGTCAAGTTTGCGAACATCTCAGAGATGTTCCCAAACATCTTAGATGTTCGCAGTCTTCAGAGAAGAAGAGTCACCTGATTTTTTGCTTTTTATGGCCATCTCCCATCCCATCCTGATTACCCCTCACCTCCGCAGAGATTGTTTCATTAATTTGATAAGTGTAATGTTGTGTTTTTAATATGTTTTTACCACAATGTTCGTGGACTACAGGTGCAGTTCTCGAATCCAACAAGGAACATCTCACGTTTTTAATTGACCAATCATTAAACAAATCTACTGGACGAATTCATACCAAATATGCAAAAGCACGCTTTCAAGACCAGGCAAATACTCCTTGTTCAAGTTTACTGTAAATCCGTCCAGTGGTTTGGGCTGTAGGCGTGAGCAATCTTTTTATGCAATATATGTCTATTTGAATTTCAAAAGCTTTGGGAACTTCCTAGAACTTTGCCCCCCTTTACAAAACCACACAATTCTTTGCAAAATCATTTAGTGGTGGCCATATACTTGCATGCAAAATAAATTCGTTGAATGGTGTCAAAGTTATAAGCCTCACAAAAACTGCTTTTCCTATGGGTTTATCAACTTAACCATAATTACAGGGCCACTACCGCCACCAACGCAGGACCTGTTATATATATATATATGTATCTATATATATGTATACGTATAAAAACAAAAGGTTATTCTAGTAAGCTTCACACATGCAAGCTGGATTAGCAATTCTCCATGTATTATTAGCAGGTACTTACCCAGAGGTGGCTGCTCTTTTCACGTGGGCCTCTTGACAGCTTGACCTTTAGAGCGCAATACTTTCAAGGACTGACAGTTGCACAGTTTTAAAATAATAATGCAGATGCTGTGTGCTTTTTCGTGTGTTATGAGATATTTAAAACCATGAAAACACACTGCATCCGGGGCTGTGTACTTTCTCCGATCCGTGCAGTAACTGGGACCAACCCTTCTTAGCTTCAAAGGGAGGAAGGGGCTGGCTCCCTCAGGCCATGTTGCTCCAAGTAGCCTCATAACTTGTGCTTATTTATTAGGCAATATGGCCGGAAGGGGCGGGCCCCTTCCTTGCTTTGAAGCTAACCACAAGGTTTGGGCCCGGTTACTGCATGGATGGGAGTCCCTGATGTCTATTTTAGTATGGACTACAGATAGCCATGTCTAGGGTTACTTTTAAAGCTTTGGAATTTGGAAATAAAGGCAGAAGAAGAATCATCTGTTTTGCCCCCACATGCCATCAAGCCCCCAACATATGTGTCATTTCACCCCACCCCTGAAGGTCTCCTCACCTCCCCTGCCCTCTCCCATTCCAAAACTCAGTGTTTCTGTGATGCAGTTTGCTTTGAGATGTTGTCTATATTTGGATATACCCCAGGTTATAGCCAAGGGTATGGGAAACATGTTTGAGCCTTGGATCTTGGTCCCAAGCCCCTCTACAACTCCAACATTTCACTTGGTGTCCTCTTGCCTCCCCCACCTCCAGCCTGATGGCATTTGCCTGTTCTTTGACCTGCGAAAGCCATTTTTCTGTTTGGCATTTTACGATAACCTTGGCTATAACATGGGATGTAACCGAGGCTATCGCTCACATTGAGAAAAATAAAAGATGTCAGCTGTTTCATTTATAAACACCCAATTTCTTCTAAATGTACCCGATATATAGCTATTTATTTTGGAGAGAGGGGCACACACTTCTCCATCAAATTTAAAAACGTACTGTACAGAATAACCCCAAACCACAAAATGATAGCCATTCAATGCTTCTTGCCCAAGTTGTTTTGGACTTGGTCCAAATCCATCCAGTGGTTTGGGCTGTGCAGTCTGGCAAAAATGCAGCTTTTTTGTTCATGTGCAAATGAATGGGGATTGGGCCTAAACTGTGTTTTCCAGTTTTCTTAAGAACTTTTGTATTTTTGAAAGAATCTTTTGGAAATGTTCCAGTCGGGTGGTGGGGCGGCGGAAGGACCTGCTGGGACAAACTTTTGTTTTGCAAAATTTCAGCCTAATCTGTCACACAAAACAAACATTATTAGCATTTAATGTTGCCGTTTTACCATTTTACCTTAACTACTGCCACCCTATAATACAAATGATTGTTCTAGAATGTTGTGAAATAGTTCTATTACTGTGAAACAATTGGATGGAGCGTGGTTATTTGAGGATCCAAGCCACCCCCTTTTTTGTTTGTCTAACTTGTTACCTCAAAAAAGGTAACATGCGCTCCTCTCAAGAAAGAACATGGCATGATGACCTGTTCTGAGATGAGAGTTTGCAGCACTCGCTTTTTGCTCACTGTACCTTTCACAGATGGGAAATATCCGTTTGCATATCAGTCTTTTTTCCGCCCACGTGGGAAGTCCAGCACCGAAATGCCAAGGCAATTCCTCTCTGAACAAGAGTACCTACAGCAACCCCATACACGTGTTTCAGCCTTGTTGGGCCTCATCAGTGAGGTGAAGCTGTGCCTCTCTGAGAACAGTGAGCAAGGAGTCCACATCTGGTTGCCCTCAGGTAACTCAGGGTGACCAACCCCAAGTTCCTTGCAAATATTTCAAAAAAGGTAGCAGGCACTCCTCTCCAGAAAGAACATGGCATGATAACCTGTCCTTGCGGAATGTTCTCTAGGCACCCACGGAGATGCGTTGACCCTATCACACATTTGTGACGGTAATGTATCATGGATGCCAACCCCCTTCACAGCACTCTCTTAGTGCTCCTAACTGTTCCTCATGTCTTTAGTTATGTGATAAACTAGACGAATGCAGTCACCTCAGCTTGGCTGCTAGTTCTTCCAATGTCATGTTGCAAGGCGTTATAATGTGCACCACTACATTTGGCCTAGTTTCCAGGCGCTTTGTCGGAGCTGAATGAACATACACAGTAAACTGGTGGAGCAAATATGGGCCCTGGCACAACTGCAATGCAATGCCTTGTTATCTAGTGATCAGAATACAACATAGGTTTTGAGCATGTTACTACAGGTTGAACTCAGCTCTTTGAAGCAACGCTTTAACTTGAAGAGCTATCTTTCACGTGTTCATGTTGAGATTGTATACACTGAGTTTCAAACAGTTATAGAGTAAGACACTCGGTATAGTTCTGTATAAGTCGAGCTTTCTGCTTTTCTGTGTGCCCTCAGTGTGTCCGCATGTAGGCGCTCCCTGCAATGTACCTCTATGCAGTGTGCCCCAGGGAGTGCCTCTAGCTCTCAGGGCAGTGCGCCCCCAAAGGCACCCTGTACTCCATCTCCCAGATCCTGTGTAACACACTGACTGGTGGCAGCTTGCTGTCTTATTTGTGACGACTCTACGCTGCTACAGTTTGTATTTACAGAATAAAGAATTGCTGCCTACAGCTCCCCATTACAACAGTGACCTGGTTTTAGAAATCTAGTGAGATTCGACAATGAGGCTGTGTTTTCCCTGAATGCACAGAAACGACCATGTGAGATGATTGCTTCCTGAGACTCCAGCTGCGGAAAAGTCATGACGGTATATGACCCAATTTATGAACAGGTACCTGGGATTCACTGCGGAATCTTCATGATGCTCAGGAAGGTTCGGATGTAGCGCCCACCATTGACTGGGTGGCAGCCAAGTGTGTGAATGGTGCAGTGTGTCTGACCGAAATCTGGATGGTCATCCAACTCTAGAGAACTGTACACGAATAAGGGCCCCTGCACCATACCTTTGCCAATCGCTGTGACTTCTCCCAAAGCAACTGGAGGAAGAGACCCGCGTAGGAATGGGAAAGGCCGTGTAGAAGCATCTGTTCTGACTCTGCAGTCTAAAGGCAAAGCCCTGCTGGACTCCAGACTTTTTTCCACACAGCCCTAGGGAACTACGGTGCTACTCCCTGGCTCTGACCGGTAGAACCAGGTGTGCCACTCCCATTCGTATGACCACTCAAGATGCCAGCCCACCTGCATTGAATGCTGGGCCCCGATCTGCACCACTTTGGTCATCGAGGCTGTGATGTCGGCTCGTGTACTAACTGCACTTGACTTGTGTATATGGTTCACATCTCAGTACTTCCTCAACCCACATATATGAATTGTACATATCCTTATCTCCATAACCACAGGGTTTCACTTTTCTTTTGAGGTCATAGAAAATCATTGGTATTAAGCAGAAAGCACACAGAGGTGGGTAAATGGTCACCTTATGTATTCATCTTTACTTCAGCATACAGAATGGCGCAGTCCCAAGCCTCCCCGCAGTCTCTCCAGCCTCCTATTCTAACTTTTCAATCACAACACCTTTAGAACTCTAGAACTATGCACATCTTAAATGAAAGCAGGCGTGCATCTTTATTATGTACATGTCACATGATGACGAATGATGATGATGATTGGTCACACCACATATAGCCATTGGCCAATAGAGAAGCACTAGTTCTGAGGTGCCCAACACGTTGACTTGTGCCGGTTCTGAAGTGACTGATAGCATAGCTTCTCACTAGCCGCAAAGCTTATTTTTTTCTTCATCTTGTTGGTAACATTGGGTTTTGGTGGTGTTCTTAACACACTTAATTATTGGACTTTGGACTCATTCTGGACTCCCCAAAAAGCACTACCTTGTACATTCCAAATGTTCATCTCTGCTAAAGCCGATATAATGATCATATCGTCTTAGAGCTGCTGTGCGGAGAGTCCCTTATTCTTGCTATTATATGTCACCCATGACCGTTTTACCACCGTGCTTCCCCCTTGAGTGTTTAGCCTTCACTCCTCGTCCACGTTTGCCCCAGGCATAGACAGAGAATACCTGAAACGCAGGTGTATATAGATCATTATGATTCCTACACTTTTGGTTTAAGGAAATACTTCTAAGTACCTGCCGCCCCCCTCAGGAAAGCTGCAACCCATTTTCTGGTAGTGTGCCGTCAGAGCTTCCCAGTGGGGGTCTGTGTGGTTTCCAGTCACAGGAAGAAGGCTTCCTTTACCCCCCACACCACACAGTAGAAGGGACCTCTGGATCTCCACTTCCCCGCATGCCTTGTGTTTCGGGGTGCCCCACAAGTGATGCCCCCAGACGAAACACTCCGAATTAAACCAATAGGAGATGTTCGAAAACCGTCTGGGATGTATTCTTTTGCTCACCACCAGCCTTTCATACTGACTTGGTGTTTCAAACTGGTTGTGAGTGGTGGCATGGTCGATTTGGCGGGGCATGGGACCATGTACACACAGACCTGAGGAGACTGTGGTAGTGTCTCTCTTTCAGGAAGTGTCTTCTTTCAGGAGTCTTTGCATGCTGCAATGGGTGGCAGGTCTCAGAAGTAGGTTCGCCTACCTTTTAGTGATGTGGATCACCTGCAACGCATAGCATGGCCAAACGTGTGCATTAATAATAACATGTGCTTAGTATGCAGTTCATGCTTGGAATGCACTCAGCTAAGTAACTGTATGGTTTTCCTTGCATGTCACGCAGATATTGTTATCTTTTGCCTTTTGGGCTTTGATTTGATCCCTAGTTTCCTGGCTGCGCCCAGGCCTCCGCCATCATGCAGCAGCTAGCCATCTGCACACACCGTGTCTTACATGTGATCTAGCGCAAGAAGTATGTTCTCCAATTCTCGGTTTCCCCAAGTAATATTTTCAAAAAGAGATTTTCAGCCCTGGCTGAAGTCTCGGCCGCATGTAGTCCCCATATTTCACTACCATAAGGCACCTGAGGGACAGCGTTGGTGATATTCACCGTTAAGGCCTTCTTAGTTGATGAGAAGCAACGGATTCTTGTCAAAATCCCTCCCACAGAAAAATGCAGGCCTAAATGGTCAAAACTGTGAACTTTTTCAATGGAAGTGCCATTTAGTTGAAATTGCATTCCCTAATCTACAAATTGTTGAGATTGCAGCTTTGATTTTTAAGTCTAGGTTTGTACACAATTGTTGAAAGATTTTGACCAACTTGCCCAGAGCCCTTTCTGTTGTTGCTTTAGTGACTGTCATCCACAAACAATAGTAAGGGAATTGAGTCTAATCCTTGGTACCTCAGGTGTAATCTTCTTTAATTAGTGCCTCTTGTGCATTTGTGTATAATGTCAAAAGTAATGGCGAAAGAAGGACCCTGTGGGGAAGGGAAGGCGGCACCCCTGTAGGTATGTGCACTAAGAGGTGCCATAGAACGTGCCATGAGCCAACACAAGCTGTGTACCTCCAGCTGCACTCCCTCAGGAACCTGGCACCATGACTCACATGGTCTTCCAGTCTCATATGGGGTGGAGCGTTGACCGTATGGCAAAGGAAGCCAGGGGGTCATGAGGCACATGGGCCTTGTGGCAGCACATGGGCATGGAATGCCATACTAGCAAATGATGACTGTACCCAACATGAGAACCTTTACCTCACAGAGGATGTATGTATGAGGCTGCGCTTTGCATGTGCGGCTGGCACCAATGCTACTCGTGTTGTACCTTACATATCATGATTGCATCTGCCAGGAGAGGATTTGCTTGGCTTTAAAAGGGCATTTGACACTGAAGTTGGAAAACAATGGCTGCACATGGAGGGTTGAGGTTGCACCTTTCAACATCTGGCATGTGAGTTTTGACTTGTTGTAAGAGAGCAAGCAGTAGCTGGGTACACGATGCTGCTCTTGGTATATAGTGGCAGCACCTGAACATTTGTGAGGCAACATTGAGCGTATGATGTCGATCCCTGAATTCTGAAACAACGACTCAGTAGACCTATGCTGGCAGCACCACTGGATGCGAGTCAGTGTCTTTCATGTGACTAATGGACCTGAGCAGGCATATAAGTGTATCACTGCTGGTATCTGGGTGCACGAGGCAGGCGCTGGTGTAAAGAGCAGCTCCTTTGGGGAAGCCTCAGACAGACACTGAGCTCTTGCATGAAGGAGGCCTAGCCTGGGTTTGTTGTAGGATATCCTGAACGCATGACTGCAGTTTACTTTTCGGTGGTTAGAAGAGCCAAGCTCTGCTCTACTTCTACATGTGCTTTGGGATACACTCCGCCCCCGCCCCAACCTCTAGCTCCATTTATCACACACTGCTATTTATAAGAGACGTTATGCAGCGCGCTCAGCGTTATTTAATCAAAAATGTACATTGCTAACACAGTGCAGCATATCTAGGGGCAAGTAATAAAAAAAAGGAAACATCCCTGAATGAGATGAAAGTGACGTGTTTTAATGCAGCAGCAACAAGATTTAATAACGTTATGTACAATTTATATTACAATGTTTATTGGTACAGCGTTTTTTTTTCTTCAATTTGTATTCGTTCATCGTTAATTTCAACACCCTGTCACTCATTCGGCTTTTGTTTGTGTCAGAAAAACTAAAAAAGTACAAGCATTTGATGTTTCCACAAATAACCTCTATCACAATTGTGGTGGGAGTATTGCAGCAATGGTGGTGGGGGTAGTGTAGCAATGGTGGTGTGATTATTGCAGCAATGGGGGGTGGGGTTATTGCAGCAATGGTGGTGTGATTATTGCAGCAATGGTGGTGGGGGTATTGCAGCAATGCTGGTGGGATTAATGTAGAAATGGCAGTGGGAGTATTGCAGCAGTGGTGGTGGGATTTTTGCAGCAATGGCGGTGGGAGTAAAAAGATTATACAAATTTGATGTTTCCACAAATAACCTATATCACAATGCTGGTGTGATTATTGCAGCAATGGTGGTGGGGTATTGCAGCAATGGTGGTGGGGCATTGCAGCAATGATCGTGGGGTATTGCAGCAATGGTGGTGCGATTATTGCAGCAATGGTAGCGGGGGTATTGAAGCAATAGCGGTGTTGGTATTGCAGCAATGGTTGCTTGATTATTGCAGCAATTATGGTGGGGGTATTGCAGCAATGGCGGTGGTGTTCTGTCACATTCCTCGTGGCATATCATTTTTTGTTTTATGTTTCCCTCGGATGAAAGTTTTGGGGTCTGTGATACAGTATAAGGCCAGATATGCTGCCAGACATTAACATGTTGAAAACAAAGGAATTTAAAATACACAAAATGGATTCCAAAAAAGGTTTTAATTTTTTGAAACATCAGCCACTGTTTCTCGTTAGCTCTGGCTTTTGTGAGATGTATTCCAGTCAGTGGCGTAGCGCAAAATGTGGGGCCCACCTGCTAGGCATAATGAGGGCCCCCCTCAAGCTCGGCAACAAAATACAGGTTGGGTCACAATCCGGGACTCCCTGGACCACCATGCATGTGCAATATGCACAATGATCATGCTGTTGCAGGTGTACACTGCACACTGCACTAGGAGAAAGATACAAATCTGTGTTTTAATCAAATCTAAATCTTTAACCTAGTGTAAGAACAAAGAGCTTGTACCTGGCTCTGGGCACCAAAGTCTATCAGCCAATTCTGTGCATGGCCAGTAATAGTACACAAAATAATGATGCAATAAGAAAACATGTCCATGCTGGCTCTGTCAGTATCCCAATATATGAACATTCTCTTCTTGAATGTGCCGTTAATGAGAACAAAAATCTCCTACCACAGGACGAAAGCATGTTATTTCTGGCAGCACAAATGCCTGCCCAACTCCTGCACCACCTTGTAAGAATACTCTTCAAGTGGAATTTGCCCTAAAATGCCAGTGAATCATGCAATACAAGAAAGAAACATTTTGCTATACGCTATAAACCTGCCACCCCAAGCACCCCTACGTTTAATAACATTCATCAGGTTGACTTTGCCAAAAAATGCCAGTAAAATATGTAAAAATAAATCCATGTTCCAATGCCACTTGCACAGGCCCCCAACTTTGCACGCACACATTCATATCCATTAACCCATCAGTCACTCACCTAGTGGTGGCTGGTGAATGTTTTAATTGAAGGGGCATGAACATTTCCCACAAATATACCAGAGTGACCAAGCATAGCGAGGAGCCCAAACCATCCAAGGGGGAGGGGGAAGCCCACCTACCCCCACTGCCCAAAGATAAAAGTTAGAATGTTTCAAATGGTGCATTATAAAGCACACTTTCAGAAACAAAATTGGGTAAACAGACAGAGTGTTTGCAAGTGTTTGTGTAGGGTAACTCCAATTTATAATTATATTATAAATTATATTTAAAAACTCCAATATATACAAGTCACCAACAGTGCACAGGAGCAATAATTAATTTACTGTTTTGCTATTAAAAATGCCATGCCACAATAAAAAAAACCTGTCCAAACTGGCTACACAAAGTAGGCCAGTCTAGACAAGCAATAACACTTACCATGTTTAGCCTTGATGATGCCCAGTAAAACATGGCATGCTACAGTAAGAAATACCTGTTGCACCAAAATGCCAGTCCATGCACATCATAATACGTATCAAGCTTAGTTTATCATACATGCCCAGACAAATATGCAATGCCACGGTAAGAAAAGGCTAGACTGTCTGTACCGAAATGCCAGTCCAGCCAAGCAATTACACTTGTAAAGATTACTTTATCAGAGATGTCCAGTAAAAACAAAAGTCAGGTCAGTAATAACACACATGATGCTTTCCAGGTTATAGATGCAAAATATGCCATTCCACAGTTAGAATGAATGCTAATTCCCAAATGCTAGTCTAGATACATAATAACACTTATGGTGCTTATTTAATTATATATGTACAGAAACATGTGCCATTCCACAGAAAGAAATGGCTAAACTAGCTGAACTCTAATGCCGGTGTAATGAGAAAGAAACCAGTGTCCTCTGGCCGTGGAACACTCAAATCCCCAGCACACCTTGTGTGTTGGTATAACAAACAATGAGTATAATGTACTTATATCAACAAATTAAGTAAGATCAGTTATGTAGTTTTATACAAAAGAATGTTATTGCAAAATAAATAAAGCATAAAAAGTATATAATTATGTTCAAATCACATTAAAATCAATTAATCAATATTTTTTCTGGTACATGTATTTTACATACATTAACTTCTGCTCTAGGCTTCCCTTGGCCCTGCGCCCGCACCTACCTGTGAGACAAAAAACATTGGGGTCATCTTCGACTCCACTCTCTCCTTCTCCTCTCACATCTTTGACATCTCTAAAAATTCTATCAGCTACACCTCCTCAGAGGTACTCTACATGTTTTCACTTTCCCCCAGTGTCTCACTGTCTCCAGAGCCTTGGTTCTCTCTAGGCTGGACTATTGCAACAGCCTCTTCCTCAACCTCCCTTCTTCTGCCCTGCGCACTCTGCAACTAATCCAGAACAGAACCGCAAGACTTATCCTTGGCCTTGAGCCCAGGGACCACATCTCTCCAGTGCTGAAATCCATTCACTGGCTCCTGTGACTGCAAGGATCAAGTTCAAGACCCTCTGCATTGTCCACACGGCTTGCTGGGGCCTCAGACCTACCTACCAGCAAGACTGCCTACCTAATTACTGTCCCTCACGAGCCCTGCGTTCATCTACCTCCAACCTTTTGCGAGTGAGAAGGTTCTCTAAGCAGAGATTTGCAGGGAGATCCTTATCCTCAGCAGATGACTCCCTCTGGAATAGCCTCCCTGCTGCCCGACATCTTGAGTCTGTCTTTGTTAAGTCCCAGAAACTCCTCAAGACATTCCTCTTCACCTCTTCCTTGGCTCTCCCTCTACCCTCCTAACCTAGTGCTCCGTTCTCACCATCTCTCCCTCCTCTTCCTTACAGCCTGCTGACTGACCACCTACTCAGAGTTTCACCACTCCCAGGCAAACCTGCTAGTCCTCTCTCGCACTTGCCTTAGGGCCCTACACCCACCCACCTTTACTGCGTTTAGGCAAAACCTAGGAGACAAACTCTCGCTGCACTTACCACAGTCTCCACCGACTGGGTGCACTTGGACCTCCCCCTTCCTGTGACCATCTATGTACTTGAATGATCCAAATGCAATGTACCTGCAGATTGTCTGTCTGTTCTCCCTTGCCTTCTCCCCTTAATCGCACAGGTAAAACCGCCGAGTCACTTTCAAGTCTATTATCTGTGTCTCAACTGTTAAATGTATTTTAATTACTCTGCCTGTGCAGACTTTTATCGTCTCAGATGTTCAAGGGGTCTGAGTGCCTGTTGTTTTTTCCCCATGTTCCCATCCTCCTTGAGCGCCATTAAACACTTTCCTGTGTATAAGTGCTATATAAGTAAACAATACAATACAATACGTGTTTCGGGACAATTGTCCCTTCATCAGGTCCACATGATCCCACTGTTGTCCTTCATCAACCTACACAGCGATCTGGTGGAGATCAGGAGAAGATATTCGAGGAGGGTATCCTCCGTTCTTAGTTGCTTTGGAGGTCAGCAATTAAAATTTACTAGAAGGTGTCTGTGATGACAATCTACGTGATCTGATTCTTCGTTCTGCCTTAATTCCAAACAATGGAAGCCCATCCTTGTCTTACAAATATGATTGCCAACAAAAAAGTTTTATGATGAATGACAAGGGATCTCCCCACCCTAACACACCACCTGAGAAGGATGATGAAGAGTAGGGATAGGAGCAAATGTGAAATCTGCGCAGCTATGTTAATCAAAGAAGCTGCAACTGCACTCGCTCCTTTTATTACCACATTCATCAATGCCTCATTTGCCTCTAGTACCGTGCCCACTAGTTTGAAAGATGCATGGGTACTCCCACTCTTAAAAAAGCCTATGTTGAACCCTAACAACCCATCTAACTATCGCCTGATCACTATTGTCCCTTTCCTGCTGAAAATGCTGGATCGAGCAGCTTATCTCCAAATTCAGCAATACTTGGAAACAAATAATTTACTAGGTCTAAGACAGTCAGGCTTTAGACCCAGACATGGGACAGAGACAGCACTTATTGACCTAAAGAACCCGATCCAGGCTTTACAAAACAAAGGTAAATCCGCCCTGCTTTTACTACTTGACCAATCTGCGGCATTTGACCTGGTGAACCATGATATATTATGCAAGCACCTCTCATCTGCTGCACATTTCTCTGACCAAGCTAACTCTTGGATCAAATCGTTCCTCAGAAAAAGATCCATGAGGGTCTTTGCTCCATCTGCTTCAGCCCTATCCTCGCAAGTCTCCTGTGGTGTCACACAAGGATCATGCGTGTCACTGACGCTCTACAAAGTTTTCACCAATCCTTTATTTGATATACTTGACCATCTGGGTGTCATGTATACAAATTATGCGGATGCCACCCAGATACTCATCCCTATCACTGATGATTACACTGTAGATAGTAAAACATTGAATTACATCTATAGCATTATACAAATGTGGATGGCTAAACATAGCTTGTGTCTAAATGAGGATAAAACCAAACTACTCTTACTCGGCTCTCCATCCAAATTGAATAAATTAGATGCCTTCTTTAAAACTTTCATTATCGATGGTAACACAATCAAGGTCGCAAATGATGTGAAAACTTTTGTTATATACATTGACCCTTCACTATCTCTCACAAGACAAACTAATGCCCTAGCATCGGCCAGAGCCTACACATGTAAGCTTATTACAGCCTGTCGCCCTACCAGATATACAACCGATTGTATATCAGTGGCAAGAGCCTTAGTGTTATCTAAGCTAGACTATTGTAACACACTTTACTTAGTAACGTCCCAACAGAATATGAACAAAATGCAAGGCATGCAGAATAACACAGTTAGATCAGCATGTAACATCCCAAGGAAACACCATATTTCTACAGCTAGACAGAATTTAAACTGGCTAAAATCAAGCAAAGAATTGAACTCAAAACACTTTCACTGAAACATAAATGTTTATAGAATCAGGTACCCATATACCTCTGTGACACGTTTTCACATCATATATGATTACGACCTAGCAGAACAGCTCAAACATATTGTGTCATCATACCACGCTTTAACCAACAACGGGCGGGTGGAGTCAGTTTCCCAATCCTTGCTGCTAAAAAATGGAATGCGCTCCCCATAACCATTAGAGCTGAGCCTTCGTTCATGATATTCCGGAACAAGGTTAAAGCTTGGATCTGGGACCAGGACCATAACTGAGTTTTAACATATCCACCACCTGTAAGGACGTTATTGTATATATGCCTCTGCATTTGTATATCTGTATATTCACTGCTATTGTTTATGTATTTACATTGTATACTATTGTAAATTCTCTTTGGTGTACATATCTTTCTGTAAATTGTGAACCCTATAACATGTAAGAGAAGCGATCAGTTGCCTCAGGGTCTTGATGCACTATACAAATAAATAAATACAGATACAAATGACCATTAAGTAATCCAGGCATTGAACACTAGCACACACACATACCTTTCACACTCATTTACATGTGTACCCATTCACCATCCACTGTCACACCCAGCCACCCATACATTATGCATTCACACAGATTATATGATATACATATACACACACCCTTACATGCACACAAACACAAATGCACACACACCCACACCCACACATTTAAAAAAATAAATTTGCTTAACTTTTTAGAATCTGTTGCTCTGAGGATCTCCTCTGCAGGGCTGGTAGGCCTCCAGCTCCCTGCTCCACGCATCAGGAATGTTATAGCATATACACATAGGCTATATGTGTATATGCTATAACAGATGAGCCAGAGGCCTCCTTGCCCTGTGGGGGGGCTGGGAGGATGGGCCCTTGGATTGCAAAAGACACTGGGCCTCATTCCGAGTACGGCGCTAACAAATGGCGCTATTAACGCCTTGGTTGACGCCATACCCGGACCGGCAGCGCCTTGGTGGATGGAAAATTACCGCCCCATTCCAAAGGTTGGCGGGCGGTAATTCCCCATTCACCAAGGCTCTTCCCCATTCCCAAATGAGCCCCCATAGGGCTCAATGGGAATGGGTAAGATGCAAATAACGGTGACCGTTCATTACGGTCACCGTTATTGGCTTGGAGGCCCCTTTGCGCCCTCGACTTTAACACCTGCTCAAAGGAGGCGTTAAGGGCGAGGGCGCAAAGGGAACTCGGAGTATGGCGGTAAGGGATTACCGCCACCTGTCTCGTTACCGGTGGCCGCTATCCCTTACCGCCATACTCGGAATGAGGCCCACTGTGACTTCAGAAAAAAGGTATTACCGTTATGGAACCAAACAGTAACAAACATAATGGCCCTCATTACAACACCGACGGTAACCGATGGTGCTATTAGCACCATGGTTGCTGCCGGTATTGTAACGAGTCTGCCATGGTGCAATGGGGAATTACCACCCCATTCCAAGGTTGGCGAGGTGATAATTCCCCATTCACCATTGGCCCTTCCCCATTCCCATTTTTGCCCCATAGGGCTCAATGGGAATGGGGAAGGCGGTAATTACGGTACCACAAATTGCGGTACCGTAATTACCTTCAAGGTCCCTTTGCGGGTCCCTACTTTAACGGTTGGTCCAGACCAGCTGTTAAGGTCGGGAGCCGCAAAGGGACTTCGTAATTAGGCGCTAAGGGGTTAACGGCGCCGCAGCCTTTTACGGCGCCGTTAACCCCTTAGCGCCAGGGTCGTAATGAGGCCCAATGTCTTTCTGAAGTCATGATGGCTTCAAAAAGAAACCATTTCTTTTTTAAGTTGGAGGGGGTCGCCCCCTAGTACATGTGGTGGTGGAGTCCCACCCCCGCACTGCAGGGTCTGCGGGGGCTCCCACTAGGCCAATGATTCCTGTGCTTATATCGACTTACTCAAATAAAATTGCTCAAACCTGTGTCCTGTAAATGTGTGCATTTTCAGGTTTATAAAGATCCACCCAACTACTCGAGAGCAATCCTAACAGTTCCAAGCATGTGAGTGCCTGCTTAGGCTTCTGTCGAGCTGCCCAACTATGAATGTTACCCAATCTGTCTCCGTGAACTCCTGCCTCGTGCACCAATGCTCCATCTGTGCCTACTATTCGCTAGGATCCCAGTTCCAGGGAAAGTTACCTGCCTAAGGAAGCTGGAAACCTACGAGCAGCTATTTGGGAAAGAGCAGTGAAAGACCATTGTGTAATGTGTTCTTTTTAGACCCCACCATCTTTCCATAGCTGTGTTCCGATTGGCTCCTTCCTCCCACAGACAGAGTTAGCATTCATACAGTGTGGATCGCAGTACAGAAGATCTAATAGTGCTGCATTGCTTTTCCCCATTTATCCTGAGTGTGTAAACCAGTGTGGCAGAAGTGGTGTTAGTTGAGGCAGAAGCAGATGCAACAAGCATTTCTGATATTTAATGCAGGTAAATATCCAGGCATGTGATTTCACCAACACCCCTGGGGTAGCAGAAGTGACATTACACATCCATGGACCTTGGTGATGACATCACAGGAAGTATTGCCATTTGGTCCCACCCCAAAATGACATCACAGGAAGTGATGGCACACAACCTTTCACCCCTTGACCTCTAAGGAAGTGTCATCACATAGAATTGTCCGTCAGTACACTAAGAACAATATGGCTACCATATCGCTGTAATGTGATATACATTCCATAGAAGAATGCATCATCATATGTCAACATTCAACTGCATAGCAGAAAGTAGAGGGTACAATATAATTTTCAGCTTAGTAGCCCCCACAACTCCCAGAAACTCTTGACCTCCCGTCAAGGCCATCTTGCACCCAGAACATGACTTAACCTAATATCACCATCACACTAGTAATGGCCTCCATGAATGTTCTGCCGACCAATAAGGCAAACTCCTGTGCCTTCTTTTGATTGCCAAAACACTTAAAACTATACATTATTTATTTATCTGTTTATTTATAACGCGCCACAGCCCACAGGCATCAGGGCACAAAACTTACAATGTGTAGACTTTTATGATTGAATGGCTGGTTTACTCAAACAGGGTTGTTTTCAGGCTTCTCCTGAAAACCTTGTAGTGTCCATTGATATAGATAGTTTATTCCAGTTTTTTGCAGCAGAAGAGGGGAAGGATCTGCAGGATCCTCTAGCTCTTTTGATCTGTGCTATGATTAGGAGGTGTGAAGCACTAGAGCGCAGAGACCTGCTAGGTGAATATTTTCTTATTGTTTGGTTCATGTATAGTGGGGCCTCTCCATGCACACATTTATGCATAAGGGTCTGTGTCTTGAATTGAATAATTTTTTCTATCGGTAGCCAGTGAAACTTCTTGCAATACTGTGAGATGTGCTGTCTTTTTGTTGCATTGAAAATTATTCTGACCGTATAGTTCTGGATTATCTGCAACTTTTGGCTATTCCCTTTGCCTGCACCGTTCAATAAGGAATTGCAGTAATCCAAGCGGGGAATAATTATGGCATGGACCAAAGTCTCGAAATGTTTGTGAGATTTTACCCTTCAACCACTTTTCTGTCAAAGGAGTTGATCGTGAAGCTTGTGTAGGATGGGTCAAGTTTATTTCTAGCCTGGATAGATCCAAAGAACCTATGCTCAGTTTTAGAACAGTTTAAACACATCCAGTTTTGTGTCATCCACTCCTGGATGACCTAGTGGATTTGATTAAGTGTTTTGTTGTCCCTAGTGTGGTCCCCAATGAGTTCCACGACCAGTTAGAATTTGTCCAAGTAATTTGTAAAATGGAAACCCATCCTTTCCAGTTTATCATACAGGAGTCTAAATTCCAACAATTACTAAATTAAGCCCATTAATACACTTTCACTTTGAGCAGTAAGTAATTCAGATAATATTACATTGAATATTCACGTTTACCACACTTAGACACAAGCACACCCCTGGTATGAAGTCCAACGCTAAAACATGGTTTATTGCTTTATTTTGCATGTATCATCATAAATGCATGTATGGCTAATGCCACTTAGCTGGCCTTTGAATATCATATAGGTCTGGTCATTCTCCAATTCGGCTTGGCATGCAGACATGCATTGAATGTATCATTGACAAATCTAAAACATGTGTATGTGATTGGCATGTGATAGCATGTTGTGCATTGTACATGTGTTCTGTATGTAAAGTTTAGCAGAGCCCTCAACTGTAGACAGTTGCCCTTGAAAATTGATAGACTGATTTATACAAGCTATCTTTCCACCTTTAGCAGTGCTCCCCAAAGAATATGACTGAGTTCCACAAAAGATTAAAACCACCAGTCACATAGTCACTGACACAGTAATCCAAGCCGAGCATGATCACTCTTCATGCTACAGCTATTAAATTGTCCATACCCTAGTCATCTCTGCTAATTACTGAACACCTGCTTGAACCTGCTTGAAATTCTAAGTACTATTTCATGCAATGGAATGCTCCTTTTATTTCATATCTGCTCAGAATTTGGTTTGACGCAGGGCTATTTACATCACATCGCTTCGAGGCCATAACAATAGCAGCAAGGCACTATTTAAATATCAGGTAACATAACATAACACAATTCACAGGTAAAACCTGATATTTTATGTTATATTAACAAGCATTTATATTGTGCCCATCAATGTGATAGAGGACTTACTGCAGAGAAGCGTGTCCAAAAAGGTGGGGCGTTGTGAATTTACCTGGGAGAATCAAACCATGGTTTATGAAGAAAGGAGAAGTAGAGATGAGAGAAAAGGAGAGGAGAGAGTGGGATGCCAACGGAAGGACAAATGGAAAGGGGAAATTGGGTTGGGAGCAGGCTCGGGCAGGCTCGGCTGGCCTTTAGGTCAATACAGCAATGCCCGAACCCAAAGTACAAAATGCTAGTACATTTGTGATTGTCAAAGTGGGACACTTTTTTGGCCCATGTGGGCCAGTTGGATAATTTACTTCACCATGCAGCTAGTAGTTGTGACCAGTGTTATTGAATAAATATTCTTTAAAATGAACCATTTGCGTCACATTTTATTGAACACCTCCCCCTGGGTACTATTCAAAAAGTCTGTCACAAAAGGAATGACTTGCCATTTGCGATGGTGAGCCACTTTTTAGGTCCATGTGGGCCAGTGTGATAAGTTACTTCACCATGTAGCTAGTAGTTTTGACCAGTGTTACTGATATTCTTTAAAATGCTCCATTTGCATTACTTGTGATTGAACACTACCCCCCTGTCATGTTAGGAATGACTTGCCATTTGCAACTATGGGACACTTTTTCATTCGTTCTCGAGACAGTTTTATGCCCTTGTCCGACCCTGGTTGGGGGAGATGGAATACGATTGTTTTAGAGGGAATGTGTGTGTACTCATGGGCGATATGTGCTACTTTATTTTGAAATATGCCTGCCGCGTCGCCTGGTTAGTGAGGTAGAGGCTGAGGCCCCTTTGGAATGAGTTTAGGCCCTGGAAATGAAAAGGGCTCTGATCCGCCCTCTCACAAACCTTGACTCCAAGTGCTATTATGCTGTCAGAGAATATGCCGAGGGCCCCTTATTGTGCAGGTTGCGCCTCAATTAGAATTGTGAAAGGGTGCAATGGCTTGTGTAATAGGCTGCTATTCAGTCAGTATGTGCATGTATTTCTGGAGAACTCTTTGTACACCTGTGTATTATTTGTAATGCAAAGCAAAAATCCTAACGAAAGCATTTTTTGATTGACTGATAAATTATAGATTCGAGGACAAAATGGCAGTTAATGTGACTGACGTTGAGAGTAGATGCTCTTTCGGCTCTGCACATTTAATTTCTGCTCATTCTCGCAGCAGACAGATGTTGCCTGAAGCTCACCATCAACTGTAAAGGCTTAGGAGAGTCCTTCCCCACCTCCACCAGAGCATTGGTGCCCACCTGGCATGACCTCTTCAGCTCAGCTGTGCCCACTCCTCTCCCGTCCTGGTAAACTGCATCGCCTGCAAATCCCCAGCTCACTCTCACACCCGTCTCTACACCGGCTCTGTCCACCTCATCCAGGGGTATTGCTAGCAGGGGGTGGGAGGGGTCTTTTGGTTGTAGCACCAGATAGAAGCTCAGGTGCTACAACCAAAATGCTAGCTAGCCCCAAGTCCCAACAGTGCTGGACATTAGCTTAGCCCCTGATCTTTTCCAGACCTAGCAACAACCCTGGGCCCTCAATCCATCCCACTCCTTCTTCCGCCTTGCACCCCATCACTGGTATGCCCTCCCTCCTGACACCCGCTGGGCACCTGCTGGAAATTCATCTCCTTTCTCTGGAAGGGTGTTGTGCTCTGTCCCATGTCATTTGCCCCATGCCCGCTGATTCCCCCCTGATCCCCCACTTTGTGCATAATGTCCATCCTATGTTCACACTGTGTCAAATTCTGATTTCCTCACCTATGTGCTGGCCCCACTAAAGGCTACCGTTTTGGCTGTCCCTTCGTCATCCGGTAAATTCTGCTTATGTAACCTATTGGAAAGCACCAGGAACAACTAATACTGCGGTTACTCCCAATGGGCGGTGTTTCTGATGCAACTGCTTCAGCTCACCCTGCTCAGCAAATGCAAGTACAGTTTACTTAGGAGCCCTTAATACTACCTACAACAAACATGAATCCGGCATCCAGGCTTTGTTTGAAGACATCTATAACTGATGGCATCTTCAAAGCTCGATGTTGGTTGCCAACAGCAACTGCATCACATTCAAAGACCTCAGCAATCCTGTACATGGCCTAAGGGAGCAAACAGGCTTTGTGCCTTAGGAAGGTGAATCTCCCACTAGGGTCCCACTAGGAAATTGGGATTACACAAGACGCAATCAATTTGGCCAACTAAGTATAACACAAAGATGTGAACCAGTAAAAGCCTCGGGCCTCAAGGTCCATGCACATGGAAATCTCTTCAGTGCCTATTAAGGCCTGTCCTAACTCTCCCCGAATTTAAAAAATCCAGAAAGCAATCTTGATTTAGCAAGAATTGTAATAGTTTCAAAACACCATCGGACCACCCACTTCCAGATAAGGACCGAGATCTTTTCTCCCCTAGACAAATGCAGACAATGCCCTGTACTGCGGTCTTCAGAGCTATATTGCTAGATAATGCCCAGAATACAATGCAGATGCTATATCTCAGGTCTAGCATCCATGACACTTTCCAAGGTGACACCTGCGGCATCAATCAAAACACATAATGTGACAAATGAATACGAAAAATCTACATAGAGATAGGCCTGTGATTTTGAGGCACTCATCTACATAGAAATGTGCGGACTGAAATGTGTTCCATACAGTCTAGATACTGTTGCTCACATTATACACCAAGCATATAAAATGATAGTATAGTTCAAACATTGAAAAACAGACTCCACTTTCTTAGAAATTGAATTCCAAAAGGACTAAAGAGGAGAGCAGCATCTCACATGTTTTGTTTTAGAAATGTGCATTCCTTGAAAATTTAATTTTGACTTGTAACACAAATAAAATAAGACAGATTATATATGTACAATAATTTCATTGCGAAAAGACCATTCCATCTGTTAAGTGAGGTCTTGATTGCAAGAAGCTGTGTCCCCTTGGTCAGTGTTTTTTAAGCCACTCGATTATTGTTATCCGGTTCCTTACAAATGAAGAGTGATCAAGGAAAGCACACTGCTTTCAGCTCATGAAGTCAGCATGAAAGTGTCTGCCCCAAAATATGCAAGGGGATCAACTCAATTGTCTCAAGCGAATATTCAGGCCAATAAAGATTGCCCACGCTGACAGCTCAGGAAGTCTTCATTCTATTAAAGACAAGGAGGCGAGCTTTATGCTTTATCTTTCTTTAATACTGCCATATCAGCACTTCAACACATTAACTTTAACTTATTTTTTAAAAAAATCTCTGGTATAACATTAGAAAAAAGTAGACAGTAAATTCAAGTTTAGCATCTCATGAAATCCAACAAGAGTACCAGGGACCATGACTCACATGATCGTCAGCCGCTCAGTAGTCCTGACCCCCATCTCTCCACCTATCAGCGCCCAACATGGGGTATGAGCACTCTGAACCCTATGTCCTTTGCTCTTTCTTTGCCATTAATGTTCTAGTTCCGAACATGCACAGTCAAAGAACGCCAAAGCCCATAAGAATCCGATATCTGCTCCGCTGTTGCGATAACTCTTTGGTCCAACGGGGACAACTTGCGGCTACACCTTCTTTCTCTCGTCTAAATTCTCTGAGAACAGAAAAGGTACAATGAGGGTGGGGTTGATCAAAATCTGGCATACAATACAGCACAAGATTCATTCACTTTGTCATTCAGTGCGGGATATAATGCTTGCCTCCTTGTCTTTAATAGAATGAAGACTTCCTGAGCTGTCAGCGTGGGCAATCTTTATTCTATGACAAGACAGGAGGCTCACATTATCCCTGCATGCTACCAACTGCAACATGCCCGCTTCTATCATTGGGTGGATGTGACCGGTCAGGTCGAGTAGAAGATCCGTCAGACTTGGAACTATTCTTGGAAAATCTGAAGAAAATTCCATCGCTACTGGAAACCAGGCCTGCGCTTTCCAACAAAGCAGCACCATAACCAGTTCGGCTTTGTCCCTGCAGACTTTTGCCAGGGCTCTCGTGATCATCACGAACGGCGGGAAGGCGTAGTGGTCTGCTCCGCACTATGGGTGTAGAAATGCGTCTGTACCCGCTGCTCCCGGGTCTATCCTCCAGCTGTAGTACTTCTGCATCTGTGCATTCAGTCTGGATGCAAACAGATCTATGTCTAGGGGTCGCCATAATGCTTGCAAGTGTCTGAATACCTGAGGATGTACCCTCCAATTGCTGGAGTCTGCAAGATATAGAGAGTTCCAGTCTGCTCTACTGTTCTGACTCCCGGGAAGATACTCCGCAATGACTGCAATCTTGTTCTGCAGGCAATAGTGCCAGAAATCTTTTGCTAGCTCTACTAACATCTTGGACTTTCCCCCCCCCCTAATTTGTTGATTTAGCGGACTGCTGAGATGTTTTCTATCTTGAGCAACATGCAGCATCTTATCTTGTCTTTCATAAATGCCTGAACTGCGAAGGAGCCTGCCAGTAACTCGAGGCAATTTATGTGCAGGCTTAATTCTTCATCTGACCACTTTCCTCCTGTTTGAATCTGCTCACACCTCACTCCTCAACCTGACCTGCTTGCGTCTGATTCTATCAGACCTGGAACATTTCCGAAAATTTCTTGGTTGTTCCAGGCCTCCATATTCTCCAGCCACCATTGAAGTACCGTAATGGCTTTGCGATCCAGGTTCACTATATGATGGCACGGTAAACCTCCGTGCAAATGTCTGATCTTGAGCCTCTGCAATGCTCGGTAATGCAACGGCCCTGGAAATATAGCCTGTATGGAGGCTGCTAGCAAACCCACTATTCGGGCTAGATTCCGAAGCGAAACAGCTCTCTTCGCTATAACTGCTCTGAACTCCGTTTTTATTGCCCTCACTTTGTGACCTGGGAGCTCTAGAATCGCTTTCACAGTATCTACGGTGAAGCCTAGAAATTCTACTCTCTGAACTGGTACGAGCTGGGACTTTTCCAAGTTCACCAAGAATCCCAGGGAGGATAGGAGCTTGAAAATTCTTTGCACGTCCCTCGCGAGGATTTCCTTGCTTGATCCCATCACCAGAATATTGTCTAGGTAGATGGCCATGTGAATCCCTCTCTCTCTGATAGCTGTGGCCACTGGTTTTATTAATTTTGTAAATGCCCAAGCGGCCGACGCTAGACCAAACGGTAGGCACGTAAAACGCCATATCTCCCCTTCCCATCGGAAGCAGAGGTATGTCCGAAAAGCTGTCGCTATCGGAATTGTGAGATACGCATCCTTGAGATCTAGGGGCGCTAGCCAATCTCATTTGGTAAGAGGTCCCGAAGGAAGTGAATGCCCTCCATCTTGAAATGATTGTACGCAAGCCAACAGTTCGAGTTCTTCAGAGTTATGACGGGTCGGATCTTGTTCCCTATGTGAACTAGGAACGTGTTGCTGAGGAATCCCTGTCCTCCGAGCGATTCACGCTCAATCGTATTCTTTTCTACTAACTTTTCTAGCTCGCTGTTCAAAAGTGCTTTTTCCTCTCGCGCATGCAGATGGGGTGAGCCTCTGTCACCTGAATTGGGTCGCCTATGAACTGTAGTTTGAGGCCTGTCACCGCTTCAAAACCCAAGAATCGCTCGATAAGGCTTGCCATTGTGTCACAAAGTGGAGGGTTCTCCCACCCACACGTATACTTGGTGTATACACCACCTGATGCACTGGGCTGACGGTAGGAGCCTCTCCCTCTGCAATCTCTCATATTCCTTCCCCTGGCTGGAAAGAAGTTATCCTGCTGGCGTCCTTCCCAATATTGTTCCCGTAGCCCTTGAGGTCTGCGCTGATAATTGAATCAACCGGACTAACAACCTCTGAAACGTCTGGTCCCAGCAAAAACACGTCCCAGGAAAATCTTCCTTATGGAGCTCTGAGCTCTCTCTAGCACGGAATATGTTCCCACAAACTGACATTTCTTTTGCAAAGGCTTCCCTGGAAAGAAGACTTGTTGGTGCCCTCACCCATCTCATAAGTGGCTAGGTCGCTGAGTTTGCTGTCGATTTTCAGGAGGACACCTCTCCTCCTCTCCGAAGAGAGGGCCGGGTTAGCATTTCACAGGAGGCATACTGCCCTCTGCGCCCAGTTACCTATTGCCTGGGTAACTACCGGGACTCCAGTGTCTTTTGCTTTCTCCACCAAATCCATAATTTTAGCTAGCAGTCCCGCCAAGTCCAGGACTTTGTCCTGACAGCCTTTCCAGGTGCGGTTGACACCTTTTCTGATGTGTCCCGTGTATTTTGTAACAAATGTGACCATTTTAGGATCAAGATCCAGCGTCTCCGTGAGCTTCCCTGGTAGCTCTGGTCTTGGACATTCCGCCCTCATGCGTGATCGGACTTCCCTGTCCAGTGGCTTTCTAATATGTTGGGCCATATACAGTGCCACTCTAGGTGAGGGCACCCCTTCAGATGATTTTGGGTGCCTAATGGCTTCCGGGTCAAACATATCTACTATGTTCTCCTCTTCTTTGGGAACATTCAACTTAATTGGCTCTGCTATGTCTTCCTCTACGCCACCTTTGTCGTCGGGTGTATAACCTTCTTCGTACTCCCCTGAATTGTCCACCCCTGGGGCATGGGGTCTGACTTGGTGATCAGCCATCTTTGGTAGAAAGGCCTCCTTCAACCTGGCGACAGGGTCGCTATCTCTTTGGGGAACAGAGTTAACCCTTTCATCCGTGCCCGTGGGGGTCAGAGAGTCTGTGCTCTTCTGGGCTTTCTTACACCCCTTATTGTCAACCCCTTTCTGGGGTGTCCTGCTGACGTCCCCTCACCAGGGCTTTCTACCCGTCTCTGTCATGAACCGTCGTCTACGTCCTTTCTGGTCCTCCTGGTCCCTGACTCGCAGACGATTGCATGCAGTATTCCTTCCAACATGGCCGCTCGGAACGGAACACTCCGGATCAGTCTATGCGTTCCACGCTGCTCATCCTACAAGAGAGACATGCCCCCGCGGCTCTGTGCGTCTCAACGCTACAAGCTACCTGTAGTCGAACGTGCTTTGCCGGAGTTCGATTGGTTTACTTGTTCCCAGCTCCTTGATTCCCCGTCCTATTCCTACCCTCTCCAAACTCCTGGAAAACCTTCTGCGCTCAAGTCACGGTCCTCCGTGTCTCCGAGCGTAACTTGTTTGCTTCCTGGTGTTACCCTGGACTTTCTGAATGCTCCTGGAAACTGAACCGCTATCCTCACGCTGGACGCCGAAGATCAGCGTTCGGGTCTATACAAATCCTGGACCGTAAAAAAGAAGAAATCCCAGAAGGTCACAAGTACTCAACAAAAACAGGTGAGACGAGGAGAGACTTGTGACAGATTGAGATGCCTTAAAAACGATGCAGATACAGAGATGGAAGCCGCCGTTCAAGACCTCATGAGAGGCATGCAGGAGTTAACAATAGAGGCACAGAACCTCAAAGCAGAGAACGCTGCATTAAAGCAGTTAGTTCTATCACGTGATTCAGCGACAAAAGAAAGTGTGTTGTTGGGAGGAATAGTGGACAAGTATGACGGTTCTTTCAAGACTCTCCGAGCCTTCCTTGATTCGTGTCTAGTTCACTTCACCTTCAAACCCTACTATTTCTCCACTCCTAGAGCTAAGGTGGATTTTAATATTTCACACCTCACTGGAAATGCATTGACTTGGGCAACCCCCCTGGTCAATTCAGGCGATGCCCTCTTGGATGACTATGATGGCTTTGTGAGAGCCCTTAAGGAAATGTTTGATCGCCCAGAACAAGTGTACAGTGCTCAAGAGAGACTACTCGAGTTTCAACAAGGGTCCCAGGATATGCTCACCTATGTTACTCGTTTCAAGCAACTTGTAAAGGAAGCAGACTGGTCTCCAAAAGCTAGTTTTACTCTCTTCCGAAGGGGGCTGAACGAAGAAATAAAAGATGAGCTAGCAAGGGTGGCCTGCCCAAGTTCCTTCCAGGCTCTTATGGACCTATCCTTACAGATAGATTTCCGAATCCAAGAAAGAAGAGCAGAGAAAAAGAAGTCTAAGGCGAAATTCCAAAAGACTAGCACGGAACATGCTCCTAGAGCAGAGCCTACTGTTCCTTCTGCCCCGAACCTATGCAACTAGGTGCCTTCCATGGACCCATTACCCCTCAAGAAAGGATGCGACGGATCCATACTGGTCTGTGCATGTATTGCGCCACCGATAAACATCTGGTGAGAGAATGTCCTATTGCTCCTCCACAGCGTTCGGGAAACGCCAGCTCCCGATCCTAGATGGAGCACAGTGTCGGGAGAGAGATGTTTGCTCCATGACAATTCCATCCTTGAACTCTCCTGGACAAAATAACCTTGTCGTTATTCAGGCCTTACTATCGCCTTCCAAGACAGAATCCTACCCCATCCTGGCATGAGTTGACTGCAGAGCCATGGGCGTATTTCTAGATCAAGATTTGGTCACTGCTCACAACATTCCACATGAAAGCTGAGTAACAATGCAACCAGTAGAGGCCATTGATGGAAGGCCTCTTTCCTCAGGACCCGTTACCCTTCAGACTAAAGAGATTCTACTTTCTATTAATCACCATCAAGAGAGGATCAAATTTGACTCATTAAATCAGCCCATTATCCGATGGATCTCGGAATGCCCTAGCTACAAAGGCACAATCCTTACATCAATTGGGCAGCCGGCTCACTGTTTCTTGGATCTGAATATTGTATGGCTCACTGCCTATCCCTGGATACCGGACCGAAGCCTTCTGAAGACTTTCAAGAGAACCAACAAAGTCCAGTCACCGTTTCTAACATCATCCAGATTAACAGAGCCTACCAAGCCTTTTTTGATGTCTTTTCGACCGCTATAGTTCAAGCTCTACCTCCTCACAGACCAGAGGATTGTGCCATCGATACCGAGCCCTCTGCAGTGATTCCTTTTGGCAGAATGTTGATATTATCTGAACCTGAAAAGAGGGCTCTCCGAGAATACCTGGATACTAACCTGGAAAAATGGTACCATACGCCCGTCCAAATCTCCAGCGGGCGCTTCATTGTTCTTCATTCCAAAGAAAGATACCAAGGAACTCAGACCATGTTTGGACTATCGTGGTCTAAATCAGTGTACTCTCAAGGACCGTTATCCCTTACCCCTCATCTCGGATATCCTAGAAGCAGTCAGAGGTGCAGTAATCTTTGCTAAATTAGACCTAAGGGGTGCTTACCATCTCATTCGTATAAAAGAAGGTGACGAATGGAAAACAGCCTTTAGAACCTCCTTCGGCCATTTTGAATACCTAGTCATGCCCTTCGGACTTGCTAATGCCCCAGCAGTTTTTCAACGTTTCATGGATAGGGTGTTCTCAGATATGCTATTCCTCTTCGTCATCGTCTACCTGGATGATATCTTGATCTACTCCAAGGACCTTCAAAAGCATGAAGAGCATGTTAAGGCAGTCCTACAACGATTATGTGAAAACAAACTCCTGGCTAAACCCGAAAAATGCCTATTTCACGTCACTTTTGTTCATTACCTAGGATTTGTCCTTAGTCCAGAAGGAATTGGAATGGATCCTTCAAAGGTAAAGGCCATACTATCTTGCCCGGCTCCCACTTCCGTGAAACAAATTCAATCCTTTCTGTGACTTGCTAATTTTTACCGAAAGTTCATACCGTCCTTTTCTGAAATTGTTCAACCGATCATTTCTCTCTTGAAGAAAGATACCCCATTTCTCTGGTCCGCAGCCCAAGACAAAGCATTCCAACGATTAAAGACAGAGTTCACTCAAGCCCCCATCCTAGCTCAACCCGACATTAACCGGCCATTCCTAGTGAACACGGATGCCTCTAACTACGCTATAGGAGCAGTCCTACAACAGGAATTTGAGGACAAATTGGAGCACCCCATTGCTTACCTTTCACGAACTCTGACTCCCAGTGAGACTCATTATTCCGTCTTGGAAAAAGAGCTATTAGCCATCCGTCAAGCCTTTACAGAGTGGCGACATCTACTCCTGGGAGCTAGGCATCGAGTCCAGGTCCGTACGGACCATCGAAATCTTCAAGTTCTACAATCCTTGGAGTGTAGGAACAGTCGTCAGGCCCGTTGGGCCTTCTTCTTTGCCCAGTATCAGTTCCACATCCATCATGTCCCTGGATCACAGAATATAATTGCTGATGCCCTTTCCAGACGTCCTGACTATGAAAATCCTGAGGATCGGACCTTTCCAAAAATGTTTCCGCTAACAATCTTTGTTGCCCAAGCACTCATCCTCCTGGAGAATATCCAAGGCCAAACTCGACTTTCGGACCTCTGGAAGGAGCACAAGAGAAATAACAGATGGAATCTCACAGCAAAGGACGGATATTTATTCAAGGATAATCGCCTAGTTATTCCCACTCCTGGACTGAGACAAAAAATCACAAGGCTATGTAATGATACCTTACATTCGGGACATCGTGGAATTACCAACACTTTCCATTTAGTACAAAGACAGTTTTGGTGGCCGATAATGAAGGATGACATTAGGATCCATGTCCAAACATGCACCGTTTGCAATCAGAACAAACATGATAATAAGAAGCCGGCCGGACTCCTACTCCAACCAGCAATACCAACAAGACCCTGGGAATTCATCGCCATTGACTTTATCGTGGAATTACCACCCTCTAGACACTACACAACAATCATGGTCACTATTGACTTGTTTACTCAAATGGCTCATTTTACACCCTTATCCAAACTACCTTCCTCATCAGATCTTGCCGGAATTTTCCTGGAACACATATTCCGACTTCATGGGCTGCCTTCCAAAATCATTTCAGACCGAGGACCCCAGTACATATCTCAGTTTTGGAAGCAAGTGTGTTGTAGTCTAGGAATCCAACGTGCCTTATCCTCTGACTACCACCCACAAACCAATGGAGCCACAGAGCGTGTCAACCAGACTCTCAAACAATACCTACGTTGTTTTGCCACCAAAGTTCAGGACGATTGGTCACTCCTAATACCTATGGCCGAGTTCGCTTATAACAATTCAGATCACTCAGCTATCAAGACCAGTCCCTTCTTCTGTAGTCAAGGATTCCATCCATCTGTCCTACCCTCCGTACTCCCACATCCTACCCCAGTATCTGCAGTAGACTCCTGGATCGAAAACCTCATCACAGTCCATAAGGAGGTTAAAGAAATCCTAGAAAGAGCCTGAAAAGATGTCAAACGTTATGCTGACTCTAAGAGAAGACCTGGACCTCCCTATTCAGTAGGAGATAAGGTTTGGTTATCCTCAAAGCTCCTTCCTAGACACCTGCACCCTAATAAACTGGCTCCCAGATACTACGGTCCCTTTTCCATACAAGAAATCATCAACCCAGTGGCCTTTCGACTTCGGTTACCTGAATCTTGGAAAAGGATACATCCAGTCTTTCACCCTTCTCTGCTAAAACCATACATTCAGTCATCCCGAACAGCTCCTAGATCTACCCCTGTTATTGTAAATGATCAACTGGAATACGAGGTTTCCAGGATTTGTGACTCAAGATATCGACAAGGTCAACTACAATATCTGGTTGAGTGGAAAGGTTACCCTACCAGTGAGTGTACGTGGGAACCAGTGTCAAACATGAATGCTCCCAGATTGGTTCGACGATTTCATCTGAACCATCCGGGCAAACCCAGAGGAGCTGGTTTTGAGAGGAGGCATATTGTCATGAACAGTCGTCTACGTCTTTTCTGGTCCTTCTGGTCCCTGACTCGCAGAGGATTGCATGCAGTATTCCTTCCAACATGGCCGCTCGGAACGGAACGCTCCGGATCAGTCTATGCGTTCCACGCTGCTCATCCTACAAGAGAGACACGCCCCCGCAGCTCTGCGCGTCTCAACGCTACCGCTACCTGTAGTCAGACGTGCTTTGTCGGAGTTCTATCGGGGCTCTCGCTTGATTCCTTGTTCCCAGCTCCTTGATTCCCCGTCCTATTCCTACCCTCTCCAAACTCTTGGAAAATCTTCTGCGCTCAAGTCACGGTCCTCCGTGCCTCCGAGCGTAACTTGTTTGCTTCCTGGTGTTGTCCTGGACTTTCTGAACGCTCCTGGAAACTGAACCGCTATCCTCACGCTGGACGCCGAAGATCAGCGTTCGGGTCTATACAAATCCTGGACCGTAAAAAAGAAGAAATCCCAGAAGGTCGCAAGTACTCAACAAAAACAGGTGAGACGGGGAGAGACTTGTGACAGTCTCTTCCTGGCTGCTAGCTGTTCCTGTTGCTCAGCCATGAATGCTTCCAGCATATCCAACCTTTGTGTCAGAGATTGCACTCCCTGAGAAACTGCTTGCATCAGGAAGTCCCCCAGCACTTTCTTGAAGCTGAGGGACAGATCAGTATCCTGCAAGGAGAGCTCCTCCTCCCACTCTTCTCACTCCACTCTGGGGTGGTGGAGTGGGATTCTCTGTGTGCTTTTTGAGCCTTAATCCACTGTTAGCAAGGCTAACTTCTGTGGAGTCAGCTAGTAATCAGGCTCTGAAACAAAGTCAATTAGGACAGAGACTCTGAACATTTCTAGCTATTCGTGTAGAGCTTGTTAATATAGAGTCTCTTCTATTTTCTTTTTTTTTTTTAATTCCTTTCACCAGAATCACTGCAGGACGCTAATCTGCTCCGTTCGCTATATTTTTCGCAATGAACGAGCATTAGCAGGACCCAGAGAATGCCGGGAAATCTCTGTACACTTTGGTACCTTTGCGTACTAAAACCCATTGTATTCGCCAGCGCAAGCAGGCGCCCAGCGAAGTATGGAAAGCGGGAACGGCCGCCTAACGCGAGCGGCTTTGCCTGCGGCTCCGCCCCACCTCTCCACCCGAACGTTAAAGCGGGGCTCGGATAAACCAACGCCGAGTTTCGCTATGAAAAGGGAAAGCACGCATGCTCCAACAATAATCACCTCAGCGTTTCTTAGACGCTGCGCAGTACGATACCATTTTCACAACAATAATCTTAAAGTGAAATAGAGCAACTCTCACCCAAACTGCTATCAGATGTCTATATGCTCGGAATGAAAACGTGCTACAATCTGAACATTTACAAGGCTAATGAAGAAATAGAACTTATCTTGAAATGGCAGAAAAAAGACAGAGGAAATGACATAGGGTTCAGAGTGCTTATACGTCATGCTGGGCACTGATAGGTGGAGAGATGGGGGTCAGGACTACTGAGGGCCTGAGGATCATGGGAGTCGTGGTCCCTGGCACTCTTGTTGGATTTTATGAGATGCTAAACTTGAACTTATTGTTTACTTTTTTCTAATGTTATACCAGAGAAACAAATGTAAAATAAGTTAAAGTTAATGTGTTGAAGTGCTCATATGGCAGTATTAAAGAAAGATAAAGCATAATCCAAGCCTCCTGTTTTGTCATAGAATGAACAATGCAAATAATAATAACAGTAAGTGTCAAGGGCTTGATTGGGAGGTAAGGCCCTAGGGGCGTAGTGAATAGGTCTGAATACACAAAGAGGACATTTAATGATCATCCCTAGGCCTTTACCACATGGTACAGTCTGGGAGATGTGGACATATTGTTATTAAACACCACAGTGCCCATTCCCAGTGCTTAAGTGTTTGTTTACAGGGACAATAAGGACCCATGGGTAGTCGCTCGGGCCGGAGGCAGTTAGAATCTTAAAAGACATGTACGCTATGGCTGGGGAATATGTGGTAAGGTGGCGGGAATACCTAAGGGAGATGATGAGAGGGGTCTTTCGGAGAGTGCGCAGCCCCAAGCTAAGAAGGCGCAGTAGGTGGAGGACTGTGTTGGGGGCTGGCGAGGGGGAGCCAGGGCTGGCTGATGGAGAGAGCTTCCTTGGTTGCAGCAGTAGCCGGGAGCCTGGCACATGCATATATGCATATATGGACCAGAAGATGAAGCCTGTCTTCTTCACTCCCTCGCTGTCCAGCCATATTCCACGGGGTATTAACTATCAAAATGTCACTGTTTTTTTTTTATTGCAATCATGAAACTGGCCATGAATTTATATTACAGAGTTGCCGAGGAAGTAATGTACCCTTTTGTATTTGTAATACATAGCCATGGTTTCAGCGATACCAATATTAGATGAATATCAATATTTATTTTATCACTCGTTTAGAAATAGTTTGCTCTGGGTTAATACGTTTCAGAATCTAAGCCTAGATAATTGCCAGAAGCTTAAATTGATTAATAAAATCCACATCAACTTTTATATTCAGTGTGAAAATATTGTGTGCTTGTCTGATGTGTGCAATGGTTTTTGTGTCATATAACGTGTGCACCACATTTTTTAGAGTTTTGGTACTTTTTCTAAACTCTAAAGCAATTTCAAAGCCCTACTCTTCATGTTTTGTAGGCATTGAGGCCACCTGTTAGTATAGACCCAGCCCTCTGTAGCGTCATCAGTTCCCTGTACATATTAGCAGAGGTAGGTATAACAGTGGGTTCTCCCAAATTTTTTGTTTTCGGGGGGTCAGGTCTGTGAACAGGGAGAATTAAAGGAGAAGAAGAGACAAGACAGACTGACTACCCCTCTCTCTAAGGTCTTTCGACACTACAGATACAGGTGCTAAGGTGCTGTTACATAAATCTACAGCGATTACCTTTTAGGAGAACAAATTATTAAACAGAAACCGTTGAATTATAAAGATAGAAATCACTTTAATAGTTGGTTTAAAACCACATTTTTTTTAAAAAACTGTACATTAATAGGCTTTTTCATACATCACTCATACCTTTCATACCAATTCATTCGTTCTGTAACATAAGGGTTCGGCAATTTACATTTTCTTTAAGCATATTGGTTGTTGGTAGTATGCATGACATTAGAAAAAACACAATTGGTTTTTCTATAGGTCGCCTTAGAGAGAGGGGTAGTCAGTCAGTCAGTCTGTCTTGTCTCTTCTTCATATTAGCAGAGGAGCATAGCGACGTGATATATGTCACTCCCCTTTTTACTCCTGTTTTAATATGACGGGTTGTGGTGCTGCCAGCACATATCAGGCGATGGGTTCATTCCCTGAGATATTTTGTTTTCATCAACCAGATAGCACAACATGGAAATGCGTGCACATGAATGAGTGTAAAATATCAGTGCCTAAGCCTATTGTTGGGGCAATAGGTGCTTGCAATATTTTGAGGCAACTCACAATCAGTTTCACTCATAAACTGACATCAAATCATCAAATCTTGAATTGTGTATCACATGTTTTATTATCTGATGCATGACTTGGTTATGCAAGGCATGATGTTCCAGAGGGTCAGATAGTTCATAGTTATCAAATATAATGCCAGCAACGATATACAGTATATGGTCCACGGATGTGACAAACCAACTTCCGGGGCACCAGTGGTCCAGGGATGAATATTGGTTTCTAAACCATCAATCAGCCAAAATACCTATAGTACACACAAAGGGATCCGAAAAGATTGGAAACACAAGCACATTATCAACCTCCTTCTCCAATTTTGGTAACGTGAACTGAACGACAGGCATATCTGTGAAACTTTGTGGATCATTGTTTAGTTGCAACACAGCAAAAATACAATTATTACCCAATGATAAAAGGGACTGCCCAGACAAGGAAGTATACAAATATCAACATTATTAATATCAAAACAGACAGTTCTAGTACACAATGAAATACAACCCACCCTGTAAGGGAATGCAAAGGACAGACAGTTTCAAATAAGGAACAGGGATGCACTCTGGATACTGACAAGAGGGTAGTCGGTACAGTAAATAATCACAACAGTTCAAGGGTACTTGGTTTCTGCACAAAAAATGGAGCAATGGGTAGTAAAATGTCACTAGGGGCTTTCGGAGAAGGACCAGAGGGACAGAACCACAATTTGCCTTGTGCTGGAGCAGTTCTTGGTGCTCAACAGGGTTGAGTCAGTTTCAGGGCGCTTTGCAGCTTTTGCTACAGAGTTCAAGATGGGAGACAGCTGTGGGTATCAGGCGGCAGGCAATTCAGTGGGTGAAGATGTAGAAACGGCTGCAGGCTGGCCTACACGGCAACTGGCTAGAAACTGTGATGTAACACATTTGGGTGCCCCCCTGCGAGCCATGCTGAGGGGGCCCCCCTTCAGATCGGCAACATATCATGGGTCGTGCCACACTCTGGGCCAGCCTAGATTACCATGCTCGTGCAATACGCACAAGCGTGCTGCTGCCGGGGTACGCCGCATACTGTACTAGGAGCAGCATATATATATGTGTATGTTTTATTGCATTATATAGCACACTTAAAGAGAAAATTTGGCTAAAAATCCAAAAAACTTTTCAATTGATTTGTAACGTAACACCAGTTCAAAAATACAATTCATGCAAGTCTCCAACAGTGCGCAGGAACATTAATGCTTTAATGAATGTAATACTTTGCTATTAAAAATGATATGTCACAATGAAAACGTCCATCTGGCTGCACATTACAGACCACTCTAGACACATAATAACATATTACAGTAAAGCATGCCAGGTCGCATTTAGACATACCTAGACTGATTGCACCAAAATGGCAGTCGAAGCAATAACACTTATCATGGTTGTTTTTATTGCAGATGCCCAGAAAAATATACAATGCCACAGTAAGAAACGGCTAGACCGGCAGCAACTAAATGCCATTCTAGCCAGGTAATTGCACTTAGCAGAACTGCTTTATCAGAGATGCCCAGTTAAAGAAATTCAAGCCAAACTAAGAAATGACAAGACTGGCTGCACCAAAATGCCTCCCTAGCCACTAATACCACATATCATGCCTGCTTAGCCTGGAGATGGATTGCCATTATGATTTATCCCACAATCCCTGCACCCCACACATCCCCTCTCCCTTCAACCCCCTGCTCCAACCCACAAAATCAACACATCGGCCCAGAATTACCTCCACCTCTCTCATCCTTGTCCCAGTGCTGACGTATGATGCACCATGCCTCATAGGTAAGTACAAGGATGAGGAAGAGTGGGGCTATAAATAATTAAGATTACAGGTAACTAAGCCAGGCATTAGCACCATGCCCCGCTACCTCATCCCAGTACTTGTGTGTGAGACAAACTGACTCATACACAAGTATTGGGATGACGAAGAATGGAGATACGAGTAATGAAGATTACCAATAAATAATCCTGGCATTATACACAAGCAGTTGTACAACAACATTTATCTGACTGGGATTCAGTCCTCTCCCCCATCCCCTGAAATCTTGGGCTATGTTGACTCGACCTGGATGACCTACAAAGCCATTGCCGGACAGAACAGGACACAGATTTTAAAGAGCACCTGTGTTTTGACGTTAAGTTCCAGCAAATAATAACGTAAAACATTTCAGTTTTTAGGCAGTTGAAGTCGTGATTTGGGTTTAGTACTTGCATGCCAGGGGAGTGATTGGAAGGGTAGAGAGGGGACAGGAGACCACTCATTCTGCCAGCAATACATAAGTGGGTACTTTCAGAAGTAAATGAGAGAGTTAACTGCTTGTAACATTGTGGTTGCACTAGAATAGTCACATTAGAATGCATAAAGAAGTTAGATGCCCCCACACAAATTAGTTTGCCCCTACCCCACCACACTTGAAGTTAGCCCCACTCCCAACATTTGAAAGGTTAGTGGTCTACCGAAATGTAGGTTTTGTTGAGCCCCTGAACACAAGCACGCACACCATTCACCATACACATACACACACAAACAACCAGCCAACCATACATTTACATGTTTACCCTTTCACCCTACAAGCACACCCAGGCAGCCACCCGTACATTTAAGTGTGCACCCTTTCACCATACAAGCACAGCCAGTCAGCCACCTATACATTTGAGTGTGCACACTTTCACCGTACACTCACACAGGCATACCCAGGCCGCATCATGCACTCACTCATTAATGCACATTACATTATATGAATACATATACACACACTTAAAATCAATTTTCTTATCTTTATTCCGTTGGTCCAGGGAACGAGACCTTCAGCTCCCAGCAGCAGCCAGGAATGCTTGTTCCCGTCATCTGCAGAGGATCTGGAACCCTCTGTGTCATGGGGTGGAAGGGAGTCCCATTACTTCAAAAAGAATGGTTTCTTTCTGAAGTCACTCTGACTTCATAAAGAAATTATTTCCGTTAAAGGACCAAACCGGAACAGAAATCATTTTTTATGAAGGCAGAGTGACTTAAAACAGAAGGGCCTCATTATGAATGTGGCAGTCCGGAAACAAGGGTGCTGATATGCTTACCGGCACCCTTGTTTCCGGACTACCACACTCTGAGTCTGCCTGCTGGAACCGCTGCTTCCGACAGGTCTGACTCTAGTGGGCACAGCGGCCCCAGTAGGCAGACTGATCACGGGAGCACCAGCACCGTTAGTGATGGTGCCGGTAATTCCGTGAACCCATGGGGACTAACATTTTCCGGCACCTAGCTTCCCGGTCCGGCAGAACTTCTAATGTCCCGGTGGCACCGGGAATCTAGGTGCTAGAAATGGTGTTACGAGGTCGGCGGCAACCATCCGGTCGCACCAGCGGGTTAACGCTGACCTCGTAATGAGGCCCTATTTCTTATTGAAGTCATAAGGCTCCCTGCCCCAAGCCTTGGAGACCTCTAGCCCTTAGGCTTCCACGTCATGATGTGGGGGAGCCCTCAGACTTCATAAAGAAATAGGATCTTTTTTTGTCAATCTGCCTTCATAAATTAATTATTTCTGTAAAAAAGTCTTTATGAAGGAAGAGTGGCTTCAAAAACAAACTTTCTTTTTTCTGTTTTTTAATTTCTTTTTGTAAGATATATATTTTTTTAGTCTGAGGGGCCTCCTGTCAGGACATGGGCAGGCCCCTCTCACCGCTCGGTGTGCGGGTGCCCCTGTTATGCCAGTGGCTAAAAAATGTCCTTTAAGGTGGAAGTCAGTAGATGCTTGTCGCTGCACTTCTCCTAGCTTCTTCTGCTGGGCCCATGTTGTCCTTTAAGGCGGACAGCCCAAAGTTGAGGAGAGTGTTGCGGGCATCTGCCTTGTCCTTGGTTTAGTTCAGAGACTCTCTGACACTTCCCACCTAGGAAGCTTGCTGCAGATACTAGCAGGGCACCCTGTGTGCTGGGTGGGTACTGGTTCTGAAGCTGCTGGAGGGTCTTCTGGATTTGTTCTCTCTCTGTTCCCTGGGCGATGTTTAGGGATCTTGCTTCGCTCTTGGAGGTCCTGGCCTTCACTGGCGGAAAATGCAAGGCAAACTGTACCTTCAGCCATGGTCCAATTATGAGTTATTTCTTCTGCTTCTGATGAATCCTTCACGTGATATGCCAAAAGAGTGTCTCATCCCTCTTTGAAAGCCAAATGGGCCACAGCGATTAGTTTAGACTAAGCCTACCTTAATTAACCAATCCTGGAGCCTTTGTTAGGTAATTAGTCTGCCCATGACAGGGGGAAGGTTTTGCCCTTCCCTTCTGGAGATGCATTGTGTACTCCACCTGTCAGATCCCAACTAAATATGATGGGGGGCTGCACATGTACATGAGTACACAAGGACTATGGGCCTCATTACACGGACGGTTCTTGCCGGTAAAATACCGGCACCGCCTTGGTGGAAAGGGGAATTACCGCCCTATTCCAAGGTTGGTGGGGCGGTAATTCCCTCTTCCCCCATTGCCCTTCCCCATTCCCATTTTCGCCCCATAGGGCATAATGGGAATGGGGAAGGTGCTAATTACGGCATCGCAAATTGCGGTACCGTAATTAGCTCCCTGGTCCCTTTGCGGGTTGGTTTTTAACGCCTGCAAAAAGCAGGCGTTAAATTCTCCAACCCGCAAAGGGACCTCGTAGTAAGGCGGTAGGGGTTAACGGTCACCGGTACCATTAACGGTGACCGTTAACCCTTACCGCCGTCCGTGTAATGAGGCCCATCTATGCGTCGAGTATAGAAAAATGTGTGCAAATTAGCCCCACACATTTTCCGGAAGTTGATCTACCATCATTCAATTTCATTTACAATTTCAATAAAGCCCAGGCGAGCGCACACCAACCATGTGGATGGTCGAATTCCTCACAATGACCTCAAAGCACTGTAGGTGAAGTCCCTCCGCGTACCAAAGTCCAAGGTATGGAAAATGTGTCAGAGTAAATTTAGAATGCGTGTTTGCAAAAACCCCAAAACACACAACGGTTCTCTAATCCAGTGGGAATCAAAGGGGCGGCAGCAAACAGTTTCTTCCAAATAACTCAGATCCTATGAACAAGGGAGGAGCGGGACACCAACAACTAACTAAACCTTAGTGAAAAGGAGGTTTCAGAACAAACAGTTTCAAAAGATACATACTATGCGTCTGATCCCGAGGAAGTTTACAACATCCATGTTCCTCCACCATTGTCTATGCTGTCTGAGGCTGATGGGACTCAGGTTTAGGTCAAAATGTCAGGAGGGTGAGGGGTTGAAGACAGAAAAAAAAAACACCCTGTTATGGCCCACAAACTTCTTGTTTTTCCAGCTTCACTGATTGGACACTGTTGGTTAGGTGTTGGTGCAATTAATTAGTGGATGTTATGTTTCTTTATATTTGTAAGGTGCCTACTGCCATTGTCATGGCTTCAAAGCATGGGTGGGGGCTCCTTTGGAAGACTTAGACTGTGCAAATATGAAAACAAAAAGAGCATTACATTGCACGTGAATAGTAATAAGGATTAGATGATAATTCAACTATGAGCAGAGAGGACTAGTTTAAAACATTATAAAAATCATTTAGCACACTGTGTTCAGGCACATAGATGACAGGCCAGTGACTATCTGACAGCTGGACCGAATTGCTCATGGGACTCAGCTCTATTTTATGGGTAGCAGTGCAAGTGGAGGAATGGGCATTATGAATAGTATATAAACACCTAGGCAAGCGGCAACTACATATGATTGAGGACTCTGCTATGTGCTTTACTTGCAGAACATATGCACACTGACTATCATGCAGTCACATGAAAATTACATGCACAATTGTCAGATATGTCAAAGATAGATTCAGCACATGTCCTTGTATCTGTACCTTCAGGTTATTTCACTAGAAATTATTTGTGTTGGATACAAGCATGATGGCAGCAATGCATAGCCATCTATAGAAGAAAATACTGCCTCATCCTCCATGAAATCACCAATCTCCAAAACTCCTGTTGCTCTAGAGGAAAACCACTTGATACCTCCCCCCCAAACCCCCAACGGAGTCCCTGAATATCAATTATCCGGCCTACAGGAATCCTGTGCACCTGACTTTGGGCTAGTGGGAAATCTAGTGAGGAATGATGGGTTTTATGTGAAAAAGTTGCAGTGAAAAAAGTTGTGGCCGAAATCGATCTTTTTTGTGTGCATGTTGTACTGCATTGATATGCAAGGGAGACCCCCCACAGGCCTCCATGCTTCCCTTACTGTAACCTATAACCCTTACCCACCCCCACATATAAATGTAATAAAAATACATTTTTATAAACGTCTTTTTCGACCGCAACTTTTTTGCGGCGACTTTTTCACTGGATAAGGAATGATGCTCCTGTTGGGACCCTGCAATCCCCCTTGCACCACCACAAGCCTATCCCAAACAACACACACAATGACAGCACAAAATCAACATGCACACTTGGCAGTCACATCGGTGTCACATTGCAAAGCACACCCACTCTTTGAGTATACTCAGTAGACAAATCACAGTTTCATATGCAGATATGTATAAATGGAAATATATCAGTGGGAATGACAAGGTAGCAGCATCCTGAAATCTCTTTCTGAAACATAACCTATGAAGACCATCTCTTACTGACAAATCAAGTGTAACATATAAATGAGGATATAGGGGTGAGGAGCTCATAAGTGCAAAGCATAGTATAACATGTGGTGGCTATATGTGATTTTACCAACCACAATTACAGAGTGGTACATTTAATCGTGGAAAAAATACAGAATTTCTTCTTTTCTTTTTTTTTATTTGGAGGGCCCACCCTCCAAGCCTCCCGTTTTTCTTTTTACCCTTACAACACCATCCCGACCCATTTTCACACCTTTACCCCACTACCCTTTATTTATCTAATTCATGTTTGCAGTATTTTTCAGTATTATGGTCCACTTTGAAATTTAACACTCTGGAAGGTTTAGATATATTGACTGGATACCCACGTGGTAACATCGCCTGCCACTTTGATCATTTAGCAGTATTCTGAGATGTAATGCCACCATAGTGCATGCAAATGAGTTCCTGTTGTAATTACAATATGGCAGATGTGTGCCATTGCATCTGTTTCGTGCACTTAGGTCCTGTCAAAATCATGTACTAACAAAGGCTAAAATGTAGGCTTTCCCATAGCTTAAACTAGAGGGATTTGTGAGGCACTGACATTATATGATTGAGTACTCACACCATTTTCCAGATGTTGCCATGTCATGGGCAAGTCCTTTATAGCAGTGCTTGGGAAATGTCTATTACTTGATTGCTAGCTACTTCTGTCATGTAGAAACATCAATATTTGTGTTGTATTGTGTCTGCCTGTGCTATTTGTAAGCATTTACTTAAGCAATATGCCCTAAAAGGCGGGGTCATTACTGAGTCAGGTCCGCAAGGGGCATATTGCTATTAGTACCCCGGCCTGCAAGATTTGCGTGCCCGGGGCACTAAAAACACTTTTTCTGTCCTGAAACGCTGCAGCATTTCGGGACATAAAAAAAAAGACCAAGAAAATGGCTGCTGGGAAAGGGAAAACAGAGTCCGTTTTCCATTTTCATGACGGCGATCGGGAGTGGACGTGCTGGGAATAGAAATGTTCTCAGCGCATCCGCTCCTAAAAGAGAACAGAGAAGAAGTTAAGTGGGGTTGGGCGGAGGGAAAGGGAAAGGGAAAAGAAAAAAAAAAGATGCACCAGAATCCCCGGCGGGGGACGATGGTATCCTCCAGTCGTGTGGAGGCATGGAGCGGGAATGGCCCTGCTTCGAGCCTCCACACAGTTGGAGGCTGCCACACTGCCCGCCGTGCACAAAGGAGACTCTTGCGGTGTACTAATTAGATTTAATGCCACTGTTACTCATGTAAATGAGTTCCTTTTGTAGTTAAAATAACACAGGTGTGTGCCCTTGAGCCTGTTCCTTGCACTTAAACTGTGTTAAAAACAAGCACTAAAAAAGGCAAAAGTAGTGCTGAGTTTAAACATTACAGATTGTAAGCCACCTAAGTGGGACTGTGGAGGATAACACTTCAGAGGGAATTCCAACTAATACAGCTAGAGTTGGGAAGAGAAATTATCTGCATGTATCTGGCTTGAATAATGTGTGCTCCACCAAACTTGTTTCAAAAGCATTTTGACTTTTCTTTGTACTGGGCGATGCAGGTAATGACTAAAACAGTTCAGATGACGCCTGGATTCTGGAGTTGTGAACTCTCTTTTTTAATCATTATAATTCTGACAGTTATCGACCATCCAGCCCTTAAGGCTGGTGAACCTGTTAAAGGCATCTAGTCTCAGCTGATCATGAGTAAATGTGCATTGCAAATTGCTTTCTATGTGTGTTCAATTAAATGTGGAGCACTACATGGGAAGCCTGCTCAGTGGGCAAAGGGAAAATTGGACCTATGTTGCTACAGGGTGAAACGTGGCTTATGACTGGACAGATCCAGTGACATACAGTGTTTAATTCCCTGAAAGTAGATTTTCAGGTCCAGTTGCTACAGAGACAGGATAGGTTGCAAGCAGGGCCCAAGTCGAGGATACACGCAGATGGACGGAGTCCCCCACTTTTTTCAGAGGGCACCTTCATATACTAATTTCTGGTGATGCCACGTTCAATTGGTACGTTAGTGCCCCGCTTTCATTTTTAGGACTTGAGCCCTGGTTGCAGGACCAACCACAGGAGAGATAGAACACTTCCCACTATACTAAGAGACGCACCAAGACCACACAGGTCATGCTGACTGGATGCATCTCTCCAAAGCCCTACAGGAAAAAGGGTAGGGGAACAAATGGAATAGAGATCAAAAGAGTACTTTACTTGACTATAGTTAATAGTTCTACCCAACTCTCCTCCAACATCTCACATCCCAGCACTAACCAATCAAGGATCCAATTGGCCTCCAGAAGAAGGCCCCCTGATGGTTCGAAGAAATCAGCATACACGTAGAAGGAAATATAAAAACAAACATGGTTGTAGAGAAAACATGACCAGTAATAAAATATGAAAATCAGTTGTTGGACAGACAAAATACGAGTGGACGAGCCCTGAAAGGCTTGTGTGCACACGAGCCCAACCTATGGCTCTGGTCTGACCCTCCTCACGGGTCAGTGCCTGCCTATGAGCCCAACTGAGTGCCCGTCCACTCCTCTAGAAAAGAAAAAAAGATGTACTCCTGGTGTGCCGACAGGACTAAAAGGAGCGTGTATGCCTGACATCCAGTCCCGGCCACCTGACTTCTGGTTCCTCCCCAGTCTCTCATTGATTTGCAAGACAGGAAGTCAGGTAGACCCACTCCTGTAAGTGCTGCCGGCACACCATGGGCGTGTCTTTTGTTTTGTGGTTGTCCCAACTCCCAACTCAGTATGTCACAGAAAGAGGTAACCGCCTGACTAAATTTCACCATACTTTAATTTATATATGGTCAACATTTTAAAAAAAGTGAAAAAGGGTGGTTTGTACAAAAATCAACCTATAGTTTATCCTTGTGGTGAAATCAAACACCCCTTAGTTGGTTAAATACAGGAAAACCTACTTTGTATTATTTGAGCAAGTTCTGTAACCAACAACTAGTTGTATTCAGTGCTTATTTTATTTTTAGTGCACTCAGTATAACAAACATATTTAAGAACCAAAAATACAATGTTTTCAAAAAGGCAAACAGGTTTTTAGAGCATCAGTCTCAAATTGAAGAAGGGGAACAGAGAGCAATGGTACAGTTCTTTTACCAGCATCAGCATAGTAACACTTATTTTTGGTGCACATGCAGTTTGATGAATTTATTCAACAAGTCAATTTTAGAAATTCTGTAGCATCAAATTTAGACAGAAAAGGGAAGTGAGTGTTAGTAAAGTTTTTGTGCAATTCCATCTGGAGAGGCAACACTTTTCCTCTCTTTATTATTGATGAAACCTCTGTAGTTGTGCACTTTTTGTGCAATATTATAAATGACCAATCCTCAGTCCATCCAGATGGAATTGCACAAAAACTTTACTAACACTCACTTCCCTTTTCTGTCTAAATTTGATGCTACAGAATTTCTAAAATTGACTTGTTGAATAAATTCATCAAACTGCATGTGCACCAAAAATAAGTGTTACTATGCTGATGCTGGTAAAAGAACTGTACCATTGCTCTCTGTTCCCCTTCTTCAATTTGAGACTGATGCTCTAAAAACCTGTTTGCCTTTTTGAAAACATTGTATTTTTGGTTCTTAAATATGTTTGTTATACTGAGTGCACTAAAAATAAAATAAGCACTGAATACAACTAGTTGTTGGTTACAGAACTTGCTCAAATAATACAAAGTAGGTTTTCCTGTATTTAACCAACTAAGGGGTGTTTGATTTCACCACAAGGATAAACTATAGGTTGATTTTTGTACAAACCACCCTTTTTCACTTTTTTTAAAATGTTGACCATATATAAATTAAAGTATGGTGAAATTTAGTCAGGCGGTTACCTCTTTCTGTGACATACTGCTTATTTCAGCCTTTGGTTCCGCCAGTTTGGGCTGCCCCTTCAGTGGACTTACCCAACTCCCAACTCAGCCCCTCATTGATTGGCCGGAGCAGCACCAGAACACTTCCTAGTGGTGCTGTGAAGCAGTGGCAAATTCAAAAAATGTAAGTGAGCCCTTTTGTTAGCACCCAATAGCTCCTTTTCTTGGCCCCCTGTAACCTTTAGGCCTCTTTGTTACTCCCAACTACTTAAGTTACCTCAGTATTGTTTAACCACTTTTGTTGTCCCAATCCCTTTAGCTTCCACCAGCCCTGTTTTGCCCCAGTCCCATTTAGCCGCTCTTTTTGCTTCTACACCCCTTTAACTTCCCACAGTCCCATTGTACCCCTTTACCTGCCCCCAGTCCTATTTGACCCTTTTCTGACCTGCCAGTCTCATTTAGCCCTTTTGGTTGCCTCTCAACCCCTTTAGCTGCCCCAGTCCCATTTTACCTGTTTTCTGGCCTTCCAGTCCTATTAAGCCCCCTTTGATGCCCCTCAACCCCTTTTGCCACTTTTCTTGCCCCTTTAGCCATTTTAGATGCTCCCCAACCCGTTTAGCTCCGTTTCTTTCCCCCAACCCCCTGCCACTGGTCCCTCCCCCGGCTCAGCTTCTATTTGCCCCCAAGAGCCAGGCCAGACCCCCAGGCTCAGCTGTGTCGGCCCTTCCAATGAATTCCCTGGCTGCCACAGGTTTAAGTCTTTCAACTTTGATCTTTATACTTATGTGCAGAAAACTGTTTAGAAAAGACTTCCATGTGACGCATGGAGGGAGAATGGTCACCCTGATGTAGGTTTGTATTGCACACCTTTCCTACATAGTTAGGGACTTTGAGGCCATCTTGTAATGGGAGGAAGTCAAGTGGGCAGCCCTGAGAACTGTGGTGCCAAGAGAGATGGTGTTCCGGAGTAAGTGGAGTCAGAAGAGCGGAATGCCCCACACTCTTGGTAGCCTATGCATCCATGAATAAAATGGATACAATCTCCACCTGCCTATATCCCTGCCAGGGCCTTCTTAACAGTTTCTGGAGCCCAGGGCACAGACAGCCTTACCCCCTCCCCTAAAACACATGCCCTCCTCTCACCCCATAACCCCATGATATTTCTAAGCAAGTATTTATTTAGCAAAACAGTTCAACCTGACCATTTGTGTCTGTATGAATGCTAACAAAGTGCATGTCCTTGGAAATACATTACATGACTAGGCAGCAGAGAAAACAGAAAGGCATGTAACAAACATCAACATTCACTTAGCATTCGGTTCATGCCCATACAACAGACACATTCAAGTAATCATAGAAGAAATGAAATGTGAAGCACCCAGTGGTTATATGCTTTCTACTGCCCAAGGATGATGCGCCTGAAACACTGCCAAGATTAAACTATATATTCCTTGTAGATATGCATATTGCAAAATCATTAATTATGTCAGAAAATTCTATCTCTTTAACCATTTCATGCTTAACAGAGCCAAAGCATTAAATTGTGCTTCAGTCATAAAGGTAAAACCGGGACAGTTAAGAGATGTACCTTCTCCACCATTCCCGGTAACGTGGGGTGAGGGAAGGCTAAACTCTTAAGAGGGCTGTGAAGGTGAACCACTAGTGACACAACCTCATGATCACAGTGTAAAATACAGGGAATGTTCAACCAAGGTTCTATAAAAATATATATACTTTATTGAAACACACCACCTGTAACAGAACAAACAGAAAATACTGTACAAAAATCTGCCCCAAAGGAAGAACAGAGAAGATGTGGGTGAACGTGGTTCCAGGGGTGGTAGGTGAATTACTAGCCATAAAAAGGATATGTTGATGTTGAAAACAGGTGTGACATTGATGTAACCAGTCTCTACGGCCTAAGTGCGCTGAGGAACAGGTCAAGGTCAACAGTACCTGTACTCAGTTCTTTGTGGGAGCCGAGTAGGGGCAAAGGTTGTCATCTGTGCATCAGAATGGGTGCCCCCAATGACTCAGATCAGAGCGGTCCCAGAATTTCTTTAAAGTTGAGCCAGGCCAAGTCGGGCTGTAGCTGCTGGCAGGGGTCAATGTTCCAGAGGTATGAGTCAACGAGCAACAGTCATCGAAGTGGTGACTTTGGGGGTGTCGATGTGCAGGTCGATGAGATTGCCATTCAAGGGATAGCTTTTTCTGAGCCATGGTTGTTACCTCTGGTCAGAGTCAATGTATGTGACTCACCAGTCATTTGGATCTGGTCCTGGCATCGAACAGTCAATTCAGGCCTAGCAGATGACAGGCTTTGCTAGGGCATGAGGCAGTGCTAAGCTGGTTTGAAGTGCAAGCAATATTTTGACTTGGTGAAGGAGCACAAAAGCCTGCAAAAGAGCCTTCCTTCTGGTTCATGGTGAAGTAAACACAGAGTGACTGGTTTGGTAGAACAGAGAGCTGTGGCTGGTCTCGCCATCCAACTGCTGTGAAGCCTGCTCAAGGGGACTCGGGGACAGGATGGTTCAGTTCAGGGATTGCTCTCCCAGGCTTCAGGATATTCTGGCACAGAGTGGTAAGTCCTGGTCCACAAACAAAGGTCACTGCTGATGTGCCCTGGGAGTGGGCAGGGGACAAACCTTCCTTCCTTTGAGTGGTTCCATCTTCACATCAGGCTGAGGGCATTGGAAAGCACAACTTTGACAAAGGAAGTCAAGTGAGTTCTTCATTGAATATTCATGGCTTAAGAGGATCCTAGAGGATCTTAAAGAATCTAGAGAAGGCGCGGGAGACTCCTTCTTTAAAGGCAAAAGTTCCCAGGTGATTGGACTAAAGCTAGCCTGACTTAGTGGTCCAATCCCTGTTCTTGAACGGAGTGGACTTTCCTCTTCTGATGTGACACCCAAAGTGCTTTGCTTCAGAGGAAGTGGAGGGGACATGAAAGAGAAAAAGCAACAGAGAGAAACAAGATGGCGGTATTCTCCTTCCATTGACCAGGGCAACCTGACTACTCTAATTCTGCTCCCTTCCCTTCCCACTAAGAACAAAGGGCCTTAGGGATGCAGCACCCTGGTGTGAGGTGACTCCTTTTGAATGGGTGTTCTCCTTTGATGCCCAGGTTCAGGACAGCTGCCTCCGGCAGAGTGTTACCTGCCTCACAAAGAGATCGAAGAAAAGACCTGGTCCTCCAGGTTCCTGTCCTGCCATTTGGCAACCTCCAGCCGGCTGGCCAGAATACACATCACCTTCTACAGCAGATCTGACTCACAGGAGCTGATACATGTGCGATATCAATTGGGATGTGGTGGCCATGGTGATAAGTAGTACCATGCCTAAACTCAGGCATAGCTTTATTTCGAGTTTATCCTGCCACTAGCCTGGGTTACTCATGAGCATTTATACAGTTTTGGAACATGCAGGGAATATCTTAAATTCTACCCCTGCATGGCAGAAACGTGGCTGTCCTTGTGATTGTCAATTGAGTATCTTATGAACTTTGAGTCGGCTCAAAGCCATGAGCAGAGCAGTCACTACGGATCAGGTGCTTTCAACATGGAGTTGAACGAAAAGGGAATATGGTTCGCAGATTACACTTTTGGAGATGAAATAACCCACATAATGTTATGCATTAACACAAATCAAAAAAGGGAGGGCTTTGCACCCTTACCGAATGCCAATTCTTCACACTGTGTACATTCTAAAATGTGACATATGTCATGCTCAAGAATTGATTACAAAAACAGGACATTGATCAAATGGGACACATAATAAGACAGATATGTCTCAAAAAAAGCACAAATTGAATTAAAGTAAAGAAGACAAGAAGTGACAATTAAAAGGAATTTTTGAGAAAGGCAGAAATCCCTTCCCCATGGACATTTTGCATAAAGCAGAAGATGGGAGAAATGTAGCAGTTATCATTTATCTTGATATGCTGTTCTTACTATAAAAAATATTGGTGTGAGGAAAGACACACACTGCCACTAACTAGACCAGCGCCATAATGATGCTATTTTAGTTTACATAACTAGTGCTTTTTATTGCAGGCACGTTGTTTAACAGCACAGTGAGTGCTCCTATCAACAGCATGCATATACACAATATGAACCTCAGCATACAAACACAGATCTCTGCAAAAAGTGCTTAACTCACTCAGCTATCTTCTTCACCATGGTGGAACTCAAACATAGCAATATTAATTTCAACTTTTATTATTGCATTTTATTGATGTATTCCACAAAGAACGAGGGTTTGCCACAAAGGATGTGCTGTAGTGAATAAACAAACTGGGCATTTAGCGGTTCAGATGATCTCATCAGCATATTATACATTATCATGATATTTTGAATCTTTTAAACAAGTGTAACAACTTATTTGCTGGGTAGCGAGGTGGGGCCCCTCCCACAGTGCAACATCTCAGTGAATGCAGACTAACAGATCAGACTTTTCCTGCCTGTTATCACTCTACATTTCTTGTCAGCCATCCCCTCAGCCAAGGATTTGATTGAGACTTAGAAGGTGATAATGACTAGGGTGTAGATGCTCGCCCTGCACCAAAAATGTACTGTGACAGGTCTGCTGCAAAACGCACACACACAGAGAAGTAAGCATATCAGTGTTTTTTGCTTTTCAAAATGGTTGCCAACATTGATCCACGGGGACTAAGGTGAGATTGAAACCTTTGTCTGCTTATTCTAATTTTACAGCTCCTCATACAACAGTTCGACATGCACATAATTGGCGGAGAAAATATTCTCAACGAAAGCCTTCACTCAGCAAAACGTATTTATTGTTTACTGGGTCAAAATATTTCCATTACTATTACTTTAAAAAAAAATTATTTAGCACATGCTCATGGTTAAACAAAAACTTGTACATCAAATAAACACATATGACAAAAGAAAAAAAGAATACAAACACATTACCAACAGGCAATCAAGCAAAGAAAGATATAAATTCAATAATAAAATACCATAATACATGCATGTTAAGAAAACCATCACACAACTTATGAAGTTATGAATATACAGATCATTAAAGAGAGGGAAACATACAAACTGCAAGGAGGGCATGTCACATTTGTACCCCTTCATATAAAAGCCAACAAGCCAATTTCATGGCATCCTCAATTACTCTTTTTCCAAATGTAATATGCAGCACCAGTGATAACTAAGGATTCTGCAGCATATATAGCAACCTAAAGGGTGATCAAAAACAACCATAGAAGGGTGCATGACCAGGTTCATATATCCCTTAAGATAATGGAGTAACAATAAAGGGCAAACCGTGAGTATGTGTTGTGCTGTTTCTATTTCAAACTTGCAATAAGGGGACATTCTGTTGTCATACGGAAAGCCAGACCATGCCACAACACAATCATTAGAGGGCAGGATATTAAAGCAAAGATATATGATTGATCGTTTGAGGTCATAAATGCAAGGTTTCATCAAATATTCACATGGTTTCGCTGGTATTATTCCCTGAGTGGTATATGGTGCATACTGCTTCTAAAGACATAACCCATCTAAATTATGAATCTTATCGCATTCCAACGCTTTAATTTATAATTGTGCCATAAAATTAGTTTGGAGCACTTCATGGTCCAAAGGGATAGCTAGGCTGATTTCCTAAAAAAATGTATTGACCATGATCCGTAAATCCTGCAATAGAGTATTGATGTTACTACAACGGGCAACTCTGGCAATAATGCCAAAAATCCCTGTCTTGAGTGTCCTGTGCATTCATAATCTTTACATATAATTTAAAGCAACACATTTTCCAGAGAGTTGTGAGCGAGGTGAGTACCAACTTGCATCTAATGGCTTCCACCAGTACTGAGCAAGGTAGCCTCCAAACCACACTCCACAACCTACCTTCTATCCTATTTTTTTCTATGAGAGTTTCCAAAGCATAAAGTGCACCAGATATAACACTCTTTTTATAAACTTCTAAGAAACCTTCAAGTGAGTATCCCACTCTATCACAAAAACCTTTTAATTACATTCCATTTATTGAAGAATTTCCCAGACAAAGCCTTTTCAGAAAATGACAAAATTGGTCTATTAGTAATTGTGATACCCAAATAGGGGTAGGTGTCCACCACCTTCAACGGAATGCCATTTAGCTTCCAGAAAAAGGGAATCTTTTTCCATGCCTTCTCCCCAATAATCATCACCTTGGTCTTCTTAAAGTTAATGGCAAGATTGTTCTTCATGGCATAACCATGCAGGGCATCAAGGGATCTATGCAGTCCAATTGGAGTGTTGTCAAGGATGACCGTAGCCACTGGATCCCTGTGCCCCAATCTTGGGAGGAAAGCTATGAATGCCACAAAATGCATAATCCCTGTCAGCCACATAAAGGTTATAAAAAACAATGGCCATAACACACCCCTGTTTTAATCTATTTGGCTCAAGAGATCCAGTAAGGGAACCTCCCATGTAGAGACAAGCCAACACTGTAGTGGCTATATAGATGGATTTGATCAAGTGGAGTAAGAGGGGACATATGCCCCACCCTTCAATTTCCCCCATTACCTTTCACAGTTGACACAGTCAAAAGCACCAGGAGAGTCGATATAGGAAAGATAAAAGCTTCTCCCAGGGTTACGAAGAGTATCAGCAATAATATTAGTAATGTGATCCAAAGTAGTACAATGTAACAATATTATCAAGCATACTAAATCCAGGCCTGAGGCCAGTTTACCGATAAGTGAGAAGTTTATTTCCAAAATCCATCTATTAACGTTTTCGAATAATAAGGTAGAAGACATTTTATAGCAGGAGTCTAACATCCCTAAAAGGCGTTCATTGGAGTGTTGTGTTCTATCTTCTTTTTTAAAAACTGGAATTAAAATAGATTTCCACAAACTATTATGTGTGACCCCCTTTTCCCAAATAGCAGAACATAATTGTAAAAGCAAAGTAGCCTATTTTTTCCGGATTCATTTTTATGACTGCATTGGCTAGCCCATCGGGCCAATTGGCCAATCGGGCCAATTAACCGTAATAATCACCCTTAGTATGTCTTCAAGCTCAAAAGAGAAACCAATATAGTGCCCTAAAGCAGAGGGGACCATGTGAGAGTATTCCATACCCTCAACAAAGTACAAGGTGCCTACAAAGCATACCAATCAGCAACCGATATAGGATTAGCTTCCTTGAGCTCCTTCTGGTTCCATGTAATGGCCCCTCAAAAATACCACCATGCAAAGAAACGCCAAAAAATGGCCGTTTTTTGTGGGGACATTATTCCATGGAACATGTGGGGGGGGACGTGCGCAACCCCCAAACCCTTTTTTATTTTTCATGGAGAGCAGGAGACACCCTTGCAACCCCCATTTGCCCCGGTCCCTATTTATATGGTCACCTACATAATGTTGCCACAACCTTTTCCCGGTGAAATTATATGGCAACCATACATATAGGGATACTATTACCTGATACCCTCCTCCTCTGAGAGATACTGCCTATAAAGGCACCAACACCTTTTAATATCATTCAATCTAAGTACTTTGAAGATCATCCTCCAATTGGCATTATTAACGTCTTGCTAATAAGATCAAAACCAATTCTTGTATTTCGTTCACTGGGCAGTAATGAGTCTAGCTTTGTCAGACCATCTCAGTAACTTGGATCATTTCATCCCACAAATCCCACTTCCCATTGCATTTTTCCTACCCAGAATAGGCACATCATATACATTATCATACTTTTTACCATTTGGTTGTGAAATCTTACATTTCACAATTTTACATAGATGTTTATTGAGATTATTAATAATTTCAGGATTACTCATAGTTGCCAAAGCGTGAGCTTTCAAAGGGTAAACTGTAAATAATTGGTCACATTTATCAATATTAGAGTCAGTCCATGCCATGTGATCCTGTTACCACTACTATTAACTCGGAAATTGGTAACACTGAAACGGGCAATAGGTTTTTTCTTATTTTCCTAAATTAATTTCAGGACCACCTGGTCACTTAGAGAGGTTTGTTCCAACATAAATTATTTCAAGTACTTCCGTACTCTTCTACTCAAAAAAATATAATCAACTCAAGAAGAAGGCATACCATACCAGCAAGTGTTCCAATTTGTAGCAATTTATGGATAAGTGGAATTAAGAAAATCCAAACCAAAGCTTCTAAAGCACTCAAGTCATCTCAAGTCGTTTACCAATAACAAGTGCCACACGTGTGTATTCATGTCATTTACCAATGCAGAAGGATATATTACCTCAGACAATCCACATACTTCGTTCCACTCATCAATCTTCATTGGTGCCCAGTGACAGTAAGAATGAAAGACACTAACTACCAAGATTTCAGACTTAGGGTACTCCTCAAGCCACCCCCCAACAATGCTCTCTATAAGGTTAGGGAGGAGACTCTACCTGCACCCCCCAGGGGGTCATAAAACGTTAATGATTAATATCCCACCCAAGGGCTCCAAACTAATATTACTTTTCTTCTACATCTGGGGATGAGGCCCATCTGTCTCCTGCTTTTGTTTTCTCTTGGAGACAAAGGCTCCAGAAAGGTTATCCCGTTATCTCTGTGAAATTTGAATTTGAAGTGCATTAGAAGTTGAATTTAGAAGTGTGCCCAATAACCTCTCTATGAATTTAAAAGTGTCCCAATTACTCCTCTGTGAAAGTTGAACTTAGAAGTGTGCCCAATAGCCGCTCATTGAAAGTTGTATTTGCACGAGCAAGTTCACGGCTAAGTTCCGCTTTACCGCTCGTGAGGACTTTGTGGCTGTTGCTTCTCTGCACTTTTGCATTTGGACTGGACTGCCTCTCGCCTAGCCAGGTGATTGCTCTGGCTAGAGGATTTGGACCATTAAGCCCACTAGAGGGAGTTTTCAGCTTTTCAGCATTTTAGCAATCCCTTGACATATGTTTGTTTGTTTGTTTTGTTTCACAGTGTTTCCTCTCGCATTGAAGCGGATTGCATTACTGGTTACACCAGCCTCGGTGATTGACACCTCCTGCTAGCCCTGCCCAGGAAAAGGCGTGTTTTTCACTCCCTCACCTCCTACTAAAGACAGCCTTACGCGCACAGCGCGCGCGCACGAGCAAGTTCACGGCTAAGTTCCGCTTTACCGCTTCACCGCGTTACTGCGGTCGCGGCCTGGCTCCCTAGCGCTGGTGTTCCTCTACCCAGTCCTTATCTAGTTCTCCCAGGTCAGTTTAAGTGTTGTCTTACAACGAATGTCCTTTGTGCCGTACTCACTGAAATCAAATATGCCAGATCTTGCTTTACATCCCAAGCCTAGCTGTTCTAGCACTGGGCTAATCCAGACGAAATTTCCAGCATTTATTCTGTCTCCGAGAACCCCAGTCGGCCCCACTTCTACCACTTCCACCATGGGCCTGTCGGTTGGTCCCCCCGGACTATCCCCTCCTTGTCACAAGGGTCTGCGGAGTCCCACATTCCAACTATGGGTTAGCAAACTGTCCCATGTGTGGCGCACCCCTGCTCACCCATTCTGTTCTGACGAGTCCTGCTCGTACTCGGGGCATTTCCGACAAAACGATTCTTGCCTCATTGAAAGTACGGAACGTGAAGAGGAAATTTAGTACTCATTCTAATCAAACCCTCTCGCCTATCACTCCAGGTTCTCCTATAATCCTAGATAGCACTAGTATTTCACTATATGCTAGCCACCATGAAACTTTGCAGTCTGTACAATCCCATTGTGATGTGGCCCAATCCGGCCACTCTCCTCAAGATACCTACACTACACCGATAGACTCTGCAATTGCTTCCTTTGCCCTTCCTACGCCTCGTGCAGTCGTGCCTGCCCGCAATACGCTTGCTACAGGCTCCAACATTGGTGTTGAATTAGCTTTGCAGGCAATTAACACCTCTATTCTTGGAATGCATAAAATGTTTGATATTATGAATACAAAAATCACAACTCAAGGCATACATCTGGAGGAACTCCTACACTGGAGTCGTCACCATGATCAGTTGAACCCCTCTCCACCTTTATCATCAGAAAGGCCATTGGAAAGCTGTGAGGCCTCAATTATTACCTGTGGTAGCTTCACTACTCTAGACAGGCAGACAGGTACAGCTGTGCCCCCCGCGATTTGTGTTTCACATGTGAAAAGTGCGAATGCTCCATCTTCCTTGCCACATTTCCACAATGTTATTTGTGCTCTTGACGCTTCTTCTAGCTCTGTGACACCTATCCCTGTGCCTCTTACTCAGCCTGCCATAAATAACATTGTTTCGGTGCCTGTCCCTGAGGTGCCTCTCCAGTTTGCTGCCACTGCTCCCCTTGTCACATTGCCCACCTCTGAGGGTTCCTCTCCAGCAAATCCCATTGTGGCAGTAACGCCGGCAGCCTCTAGCAGCAAGTTTAGGACCACAACGATCTCAAAAAATTCACATGCTGTATTGAAAAAAACAAAGAAACAGTTGCCTCGTCGAGGCAACAAAAACACTCTGAATGCCTTCTTTAAAGCTATAGGTGGGTCTTTGGAAGCAGGGCCGAAGGTTCTTCCCCAGAGTCTCCCCCTCACAAAACCCCTAGCTATCTCTGGCCCTGTACTGTTGCAAGCGAGTATTCCATCGTCTGTTCACACAAAGGAGACGGCATCTGCCGTGCCTGTTGACACTCCGGCACTGATAGCTCCCCACCCCCCTTTGGACGATTTGGTTGAGTAACTTGAGATGTTAGAGCAAGATGCTGATCGAGTTGTAATCGATATGCCACCCAAAAAAACTGTCTCTTTTGCCCCAAGTGTTAGACGGCCCGCTGCTGTGTCATCTGCTTTAAATCAGGACCCATTGAATGAGTTGAAACAAGCCGTTGACAAATTTCTGGAGGAAAGGTTCTCCGCTGTACCCATGTCACAACTCACGTCTGATATGACAGATCCCCCTCAACCTATTTCTAAACCCTCTGATATGTCCAATTATTCTAGTCTTGAGCAGTACAATCTTGAGTCTCAAGTGTCTGGGTTCAAAGACTTGCACTCTGAACACACGCACCAGCTCAGACTGCCTAAGCCTCACCATTCTGACACAAGGCGTCCTCTTCCTCAATCCTCTCAAGCCCCTTCCACTCTCTCGCCTTGCACATTCATTTTAAAATGTCGAGATGGTTCGTACCCTGCTTATAACTTGAATAGAAGGAGTGTCTTAAACATCTTTAGCGACATTGATGAACTAAGGGATATTACTACCTTTGATATAGCACAAATCGAATTTATCTCTGCTTCCTCCAATTCTGTCATCAGACTATGGATCCCATCGACCATTGTTGCCAATACTATTTGGCGAGCGAGAATGACTCTGTTTGAAATGGGCTTTCTATTGGCACATGAGCCGACTGTCACCACGCCCCAATCTAGGGTCCCCATTCCAAATCCACGCATTTATGAAAGACAACAAATTGATAGAAGTGACATTAATACAGTGCATGATTCTCGGATCTTCACTCAGAATTAACCATCATTGTGCCAGAATGGCAATCTTCTGAATCTTGCATGTTGGAATACCAGGGGGCATAATCATTTACACGTTTCTATTAAATCCATGCCTGTAATCTATCACATTCTCACCTTACAAGAGACTTGGCTTTTAGTCCCCCCGGTGTGGGATGGGTATGAAATTACTCTGCTACCGGCCATTCGAACTAAAGGCAGACCCACTTCAGGCTTGCTGGTTGCCGTTCTCCAAAAGGCTGGTCTTCATGTACACGCATGGGCTTCCTTTGGGGCTCACCTACAACTAGTTAAAATTGATCTGAATACTGCCTCGCTCGCATTGTTGAATGTGTATAGAAATCCTGCTGCTTGTTTTGATGATGACTTTTATTGTGGTCTTATTTCATTGTTGGATATTATTAATATGGCGAACATCACCAATTTTACCAACATACTGGGGGATCTTAACATGAATTGTATTGCTAACAACCCATACTCAAAAGATAGCTCCCGGTGGATCCAACTCATGAATGAACGTAATTTTATTATGATAAATGGGGCCCTCAAAGGTGATTCACCTCCTCAATCGACCTGGTATCGCAATCACAGTGCAAGTACAATTGATTACATTTTCGTGGATTCACCATTGTTTAAAGGACCTCTCAATCACTGCCTATCCTGGCAGTGATCATAAGCTACTCTTCCTGACCATCTTATGGCAAACTTTTGCTCCTAAATCTTCTTCAGTCAGTTTTGGATTTGCCATCAACTCGGCCAGATCCAGACTGAAATGGACAGATCACCGTCTCTATGAATTTGAAAAATTAATTCAAAAGAATTTGCATACATTGGGTGTACAATACACTGATATACTTGCACCGTTTGCGCATACCATTTCTACTCCCACGCAACTCCAAACTAAACACCCCCATATCTATGATCAGTTGGTTAAAGAACGAAAGACTGAGTTTAGGCGTCTAAAGCGCCAGATACAAAACTCCTCTTCTCGCGATCGCTGGCAAGCGCTCATAAATCTGAAAACACAATACAAAAACTGGCTCAAGGGACATAAATCAATGATGTTTCAACATGACAGTGAAATAATGTTAAAATCCCTTGCCAATAAAAACTCGGCCCAAATGTGGCATCTTCTACACAATCATGCATATAATAGAGATGCTGAAGCACAACTAAATGCAGTAAATGAATCACAATGGATTTTGTATTTCACAAATTTGTATGCTGATGCCAATTTTGATCCAGACTCCTTTCGCTCTGTTAGAGCACTTTATTGGAACCTGGCTTTTACAATTGAGGACATTGTATTAATCATCAAAAAAGTTAGTCCTTCTCGAGCTGTTGGCCCAGATGGCATTTCCAACGCCATGTTGAAATTAAATCCTGACATATGGGCTCGTATACTTTATTGCATCTTTCAAGATATATTGCATTCATGCACCATACCTCTATCCTGGAAATCCTCTATTATCATCCCGATTTTCAAAAAAGGTGAAAGGTGTTCCCCTCAGAACTACCGTCCAATTGCACTTTTAGACTCACCGAGTAAAATTTTCACTAAACTTGTACTGATTGAATTTAATAAGTGGACGCTTCAGAATTCATATAGAGACCCGTTCCAGACTGGTTTTATTGCGGGTATGGGTACCCAGGTTAACCTCTTTGCACTGAACTCTATTAAAGCACAGTGCCAAGAGTCGAAACAGTCTTTATTTCTGGCGTTCATTGATTTACATTCTGCTTTCGACTCCATTTCTCGCTCTCTTCTTTTCACAAAATTAAAACGTGACCACTGTCCGCAAACATTGTTTGAAATCCTTTTGGCTCTCCACTCTGATACGTGTATTCATGTTCGACTAAGCCTCGATGGAGCCTTGTCTTCCTCTATCCCCACGGCTCGTGGGCTCAAACAGGGCTGTCTTCTGGCGTCATCCATTTTTAATTATTTTATTCATGACATAGCTCTCGCATTTCAAAATCTTGGTTCAGACTCTCCAAAAATTAATAATCATCACGTTCAAAGTTTAATGTATGCTGACGATATGGTATTGTTGTCAAAAACTCAAATTGGCTTGCAGAAATTGTTGACAGCTTTTGACTCCTATATTATTCAGAATGATTTAAAAATTAATACCAATAAATCTCAGATAATGTTGTATCAACCGACCAAAAGAAACAAATCATTTATGTGGAACATTAATCAGGTACATCTGCTGATTGTCCCTCAATACACCTATTTAGGTATGATATTTGAACTACGGGGGTCCTTTAATGCACATTTAGATGGAGTTTTGAAAAAGGTGACAACGGCCTCGTCACAAGCTAGTTTGATTATGTCCAGATATGGCAAATTTTCTATTATACCGGCTCTTGCTTACTGGAACCAGAAAGCAGTGCCATCAATATTGTATGGTCTTGAACTCTCACATGCCAGTCTAAACTTGTCTTTCATAAATGGGAAAGCCAATTTTGGAAAAAGATATTACGATTACCAGCTTGTATCCCCATCTCGTGGATCAGATATGAGTTGGGCCTAATTTCACTTGAAACCTTATACATTTGGCGTCTGTGTGCGCTCTTCAGAAAATGTCTCTTAGCAACCAGAGATCGTACCTTACTATCAGAACTTGCATTTCATATGTTTCACACTACACAAAAATTCTTTGTCTCATGGGTGACTACTGCATACTCTGCATTAAGTAGTGCAGATGTTTCTCTTGATACATTAATTAATAATACTGATAAGGCAAAGCGACAGCTGTATGAATTTGACTGGATTAAGACAAATAAATTGTGCCTAACTTATTGTGATGGCAATGCTCTCCGCTTTCCTCCAAAAAAGATGAAAACACTTCCTCTCTATCTAGTCAAAGCCCCAGCAGTCAATATCCGCTCAGCAATCATGCGTCTACGTTTTAACCTTTGGCCCACCAAAGCCATTCTTTACAGACGCAAGATAATATCAGATTGTGATAATTTTTGCCGCTTTTGCAGGAACAGTTGCCAACCTGAGACTTTGGAGCATCTGATTATTGAGTGTCCTGCTCTTACTTCTCATAGACTTAAGTTTTTGGGACGTCATTGCCGGCATCTGGGTTTTTTAGAATATGAGGCATGTTGGCTCACAATTTTGAATTCTGCGTACTTGCCTATTCAAATTGCAGTTGTTAAATTTATTGAAAGTCTGTCCTTGACAAGTTCAGATGTTTGATTTACAAACACAATTGCATTATTATTTGGTCATACTTATTGAGATCTAGTTGCTGGCCTCTTGATTTCGTGTATAAATAATTGTGGTATGAAACAATGAATGTATTGCCAGAGATAATTCGTTATCATGTTCATTTTGTTTTATGTGTTTTATCTGCTTATTCAGTCTGACAGTTCACTCTTAACAATACGACTAGATGTGGTGTTCTGTTGCACAATATTCAACTGTTTTAACATTTTTCATTTTTCGTTAATTATGTTTTCTTTTTACCTTTGTATAATATTTATCTTTGTTTTGTAATTCTTTTGAAAGGTTGATTTGTTTCAACCAATTCAATAAAGAAAAAAAAAAAAAAAAAAAAAATTTAAAGTGTGCCCAATAGCCCCGCTGTGAATTTAGAATGTGTGCCCTGTAACACCTCTGTGCAAAGTTGAACTTAGAAGTGTGCCCAATAGCATCCCTGTGAAAGTTGAATCTAGAAGTGTGCCCAATAGCCTCTCTGTGAAAGCTGAATTTAGAAGTGTGACCAATAGCCTCTCTGTCGAAAGTTGAATTTAGAAATGTGTGCCCTTTAACACCTCTGTGCAAAGTTGAATTTAGAAGTGTGCCCTGTAACACCTCTTTGCAAAGTTGAATTTAGAAGTGTGCCCAATAGCATCCCTGTGAAAGTTGAATTTAGAAGTGTGACCAATAGCCTCTCTGTCGAAAGTTGAATTTAGAAGTGTGCTCAATAGACTATGTGAAAGTTGAATTCAGAAGTGCATTTAGAAGTTGAATTTAGAAGTGCGCCCAATAGCCTCTCTGTAAAAGTTGAATTTAAAAGTGCACCCAATAGACTCTCTGTGAAAGTTGAATTTAGAAGTGCATTAGAAGCTGAACTTAGAAGTGTGCTCAATAACCTCTGTGAATCTAGAAGTGTCCCAATTGCCCCTCTGTGAAAACTGAATTGGAAGTGGGCCCAATATCCTATTAGTCTAATACCGTGCCTGGTTGAATTGACTAATCTCCCTAATAACCTCTCTGTACAAAGTTGATTTTAGAGTCATGCCTAATACCCTCCCTGTATAAAGTCAAATTGAGAGAAGTGTGCCTAATAGTCTGATATCCCCTCTACACAAAAAATTGAATCTAGAGATAGACCAAATAACATCTCTATACAAAATTAAATCTAGTGGTAGACCTAATATCATCCAAATGTACAGTTGAATTTAGAACTGCGCCTAATAGACTAAAATATCCCCTCTATACAAAATTGAATCTAGAGGTAGACCTAATACCATCTCTGTGTTCAGTTGAATTTAGAAGTCCACCTTTAGAAGTACCTAATAGCCTAATATCATCTCTGTGTACAGTTGAACCTAGAAGTGTACCTAATAGCACCTAATAGCCCAATATCACCTCTGTGTACAGTCGAACCTAGAAGTGCACCTAATAGTCTAATATCATCCCTGTGCAAATTGAACTTAGAAGTGTGCCTAAAAGCGTGCCCCCATTGAATTTAGAACTACAATTAGAAAGCCCTCCTAAAATCCACCTAAAAGCTTGTACCAAGCATGAGTACACCCACTCCACCAGAGTTTGTCGGAAACGACCACCGTGGACCACCCCCACTCCCCGATCTGCCTTCCCTCCCGTCCCCCCTGCCCAAATCATCCCACCCCCCTTCGCATTCCCTACCATTCCCCTCTCCAGACACCAAGCCAGAGGGGCACGATGGCGAGCCAACCACCCTAAGACCATTCCTCCCCCGAACCCCACCACCGACCAGCCAATGTTAACCATGTACGCTCCCCTCACTATCATAACAGGCACACCCCGCCCTGCTTTCATCAAACCCCCACCTTACCCACAAACCCCTGCCAACTTCCCCCCTGACCGCACCCTTTCCCCTCCCTAAAAACTGCACACCTAGCCCTAGCAAGAACCGAAGCTGCATCCCACTCTCCCTCTGACCCCCCCATCCTCTCTCACACTCCAATCGCTACAAAGAAACTAAAGAGGAAACGTACCTGGTCCCTCTCAATCTCTCAGAACTCCTCACCTCCCCTGTCTCGACCCACCACCTCATTCCCGCAATCACCTCCTTCCCCCGTGGCTTTACCCTTCCTAAAACCCCTCTCCCTCGATTTCTCATCAACTGCAACTGAAACTCCTAACCGCCCACACCCCACCTTCAAATCCCCCAAACCAAACCCGATCATCCTAACACACGCAGCTACCCAATCCCACCCGAAGCCTGCCAATTTTTCTGCTCGCCCACTATTCCCATCGAGCATCACCCAACCTACCCCTCTCCCTCCCCTGTCCCGACACTCTCCGCCACCACCCCCTTCCGCTCCAGCTCCGAGACCAACCTCGCCTGCCGATGTAAACTAAATCCTATTTAATGCCCGATCCGTAGCAAAAAACAGACACTGCATCTTTGACCTCCTCGCCTCTGACAAACCAGACCTGGTTTTTATCACCAAAACTTGGTTCTCTGATGACTTCGCCCCAATCGCTAATGAAGCCTTCCCCCCTGACTACTCCCTCATCCCACTGAACCGTCCCTCCAGAGGAGGGGGAATAGCATTCGTCTTCAAGTCTCTCTTCCACGCCTCGATCTGTGAAAACATAAAAATAATATGAGGCCGGGAAGCCCAAAAAGAAACACACCAACACAGGTTACAAAGAACATACAAGTGCTTTATTTAAAAGCTACAACAGTTACCAAAGTCAATTGACAAACGGATAGCTATTCGGCTCTCAGAGTAACGTAACGAACTTCAACAAAGGTTCAATGCATTAGTAAGAGAGACCGTACATTGGAATACTTGGGCTTTTTATACTCTTTATCCAGCCCTTGGCCAACCCCCTCGCGGGTTAACCATTCTAGGGATCGGGCCTATGGGTTCCTAGCCAGGTAAATCCTATAATATATGCATTTTGATTAGTTTCGCTGATATAGTTGTACATTTACACAAAGGTCAACAATAGGACCTGGTCTCAGTTCGCGACCCCGACAAGTGGCCTGCAGGCATATTAATTATTCGTGTGTACGGAGGTCACAACGGCCAGAATCTTACTCAGAATGTCATTCGGCCTCCATTTTGATGTTCAGGGTGACTTCCACATTACAAGAGAACCTAAAATGGCGGCTTAATCCAAGATGGCGACTTACATTACTTTCTCTAAGGTCAAAACCTTGCCGCGGAGTTTGTTCGCATATGATGTTTAGACAACTTGGCGTAGGCCAATACACATACAATTGCTGCGATAGGAGGCATAATATTGTTTCAATTTCCGACAGATCATCGACAACCAACCTCCCATTCCTTCCTGCAAATCTCTCCTCGTTAGAGTATCCCTCTCCCCGTCGCTCTCACACAGCTTCCTAATAATCTACAGGCCCCCTGGCTACGTTATACAATTCACAAACAACCTCTGCGACTCTATTGCCACCCTTCAACTTAACCATCCCAACCTCACCCTTCTTGGAGACTTCAACATATTGCTCGACATCCCCACCAACCCTATGACACACTCTCTGGTTGACGGTTTGGATGCAATTAACCTCCAACCCCACATAAACGGCCCGACTCACTATAAAGGACATACTCTTGATGCCATCTTTAGCTCCAACACCCTGATTCATTTAAAGCCCCCCACCCTATCCTCTGGTCCGATCACTTCATCCTCTCGTTCGCTTTTCACTCACCCGACCCCCTTCCTGTACTCGAACCTGAACCTCCGAATCTACGCAAATCCTGGAAAAACTAATAATCATCCCGGACCTAGCAGACACACTCCTCCAGTCTCCACCACCTACCTGCCAACTCAACAAACAACTAACCCCTGACGCCTTTGACTCATGGCTCAACGCATCTCTGATGCGGCTCTCACCCCCTTGGAAACCATCAACCCGCCGTGGCCTCTTCCCCAGATGGTTCAATCCTGAGTTGAAGATCAATAAACAACTATATAAATACCTAGAACGCAAATGGCAGAAAGACACAACCCAGGAGCACAGGGCCACCTTGGCCCCACACCTTTATCAGTACAAGGCTGAAATCCGGAAAGCAAAAAAAGCCCACTACAACTCCTGAATCCTAAACTGCAAAAACCCAAGCAAAGAACTCCACAAAATCATCTCCGAATTCACCAATCCGGCTTGCAACACGACCGTCCCGACTCCCTCAAAATCACTGTGCGACTCACTCTCCCTCCACTTTTTCACCACGGCTCTCGAAAGAACAAATACTCTAGCCACCAAACTGGCTCTCTTACATCCACCAAGCAATTCTCCCCCCATACCGGCCGGCCCACCAGCTGCGACCACTACACAACCAACGTTTGAATCCTTTAGTCTATCTGCCCGCAAACCATCTGTCTCGCCGCTGGACCCTTGCCCAGCCACAACCCTCAAAGAAACTTTCGCTTCCACCTGCGCAGGTGAACACGCAAGATCTGTCATAAATGCCTCCCTTTCCTCTGGTATCTTTCCTGACGCATTCAAAACGGTTCATGTCAAACCTCTAATTAAAAAACCTTTGCTCGACCCTCTCGAGCCCAAAAACTACCGCCCCATCTCAAACACCAGATTCCTTGCCAAACTCATTGACCGAACCGCCTACTCCCAACTAAATGCCTTTGTCGAAGCCAACAATCTCCTAGACCCGGCTCAATCAGGTTTCAGAGCCTGTCACGGAACTGAAACCACCTTACCCTCAATTTGGGATGACCTTAAAATGACGGCAGACTCCGCGGGATGTGCAGCACTAATCCTTCTTGACCTATCCGCCGCCTTTGACACAATCAATCACTCAATCCGCCTAGACCGCCTCCACTCCCTAGGAATTTGTGAAACCGCTCTTAAATGGATAACTTCATTCCTCAAAGATCGGTAACAAATAACAATACTCTCCACCTATACCTCCCAAGCCCGACCAGTCAACACGGGAGTCCCACAAGGAGCATGCCTATCCGCCCTCCTGTTCAATCTCTACTTGATCACCCTCCAACCAATAATTAATTCGCACAACATCCTGTGCTACAACTATGCCAACGACACTCAATTAATTCTAAAACTCCTGAACTCAAAACCCAACTCCCGACCTGACCTGGCCTCCTGCCTCCTTGACATAGAACTCTGGATGACCCAAAGCCACCTCCTGTTAAACCCCTCCAAAACGGAAATCATGGTATGTGGCAACACCAAACTTCTTCCACACCCACTACACTGGCAATCCGCCATGGGCAACTCACCGACCCCCTCCAACTCAGTGAAAAATCTTGGATGCACCCTTGACTCTGACCTAACACTCTCGCGCCAAGTCTACAATGTCGCAAAGTTCTACCACTACCAGCTTAAAACCCTTAGGCGCATCTTTCCATACCTCTCCTTTCCCAACAGACTCTCTGCGGTCCAATCAATCATTATATCAAGACTGGACTACGCAAACCCCCTATACCTTGGATTCCACGCGTACCAACTAAATAAACTCCAAAGGGCACAAAACGCAGCAGCCAAATTGCTTCTTGCGCTCGGCCCCAGAGACCACATCGCCCCATCCCTTAAGACGTTGCACTGGCTTCCAGTAGCCCGAAGGGTGACTTTCAAAACCTTGTGCATCTCCCATCGAGCACTGCATAAAACCGGTCCTCAATATCTTCAAGACAAGCTAAAACCCTACCAGCCCCGACGCACCCTAATATCAAGCTCAGCCGGCCTCCTAGTCATACCGAAGACAAACTCAAACAGGTTAGGCGGATCATCATTCTCAGCCCTGGCCCCCACGCTATGGAACTCACTCCCACCCCACATACGCCTTACTGAGGATTTAACGTCTTTCCGCAAACTGCTGAAAACCTGGCTCTTCCCCTAAAACCAACCCGTACCAAACTAACCCAAACAGACCAACAGCAACTCAATGACACCAATCCATCAAACCACCTGATGCGAGAAACTGACAGCTAACAACCCCTAATATAAACTAGAAGGACAAACAGAATTAAACAAATAAAGTAGATCAAAGCAGTGAAATGGTTAATAAGAGTAAATCATACAGCTCTTCCCCTAAAACCAACCCTTACCAAACTAACCCAAACAGACCAACAGCAACTCAATGACACCAATCCATCAAACCACCTGATGCGAGAAACTGACAGCTAACAACCCCTAATATAAACTAGAAGGACAAACAGAATTAAACGAATAAAGTAGATCAAAGCAGTGAACTGGTTAACAAGAGTAAATCATACGGAAACAGTAAAGAGATTTAAACTCCTGAAATGGACAGAATGCATGCGGAGTGAACAAAGTGAATGGCGTGGATGAATTAGTTAGAATGGATGAAACAGGTAGAAAAAATGAATGCGCTTAGTGGAAGAATAAATGAGTGGAAGAACAGATACCTATATAGTTCGAATGAGTGTGGAAATCGAATGAATATGTAGATCGGATGAGTGTATAGAATGGATGAACATGTTGAGTGGATGAGTGTGTAGAGCGGCTGGGTGTGTAGAACGGTCAAGCGTGTAGCGCGGATGAGTGCATAAATATAGAGAAGCGAGTAGAACGCAGGAGTGCGTAAAACAGATGAATGTCCAGAAAGGATGAGCGTAAATGAAATAAGTGTGTAGAACAGATGAGTATGTGGACCAGATGAGTATGTAGAGCACATGAGTGTGGATAACGGATGAATATGGAAGTGTGGAGAGTGTGTAGATCACTGGAGCAGATGAATATACAGACCTGGCAAATGTACAGAGCGGATGAGTGTATAGAACGGATGAGTGTATAGATCGGATGAGTGGATAGAGCGGATGAGTGGATAGAGCGGATGAGTGGATAAAGCAGATGGGTGGATAGAGCGGACGAGTGTATAGAGCGGATGAGTGTATAGAGCGGATGGGTAGATAGAGTGGATGAGTGGATAGAACGGATGAGTGGAGAGAGCGGATGAGTAGATAGAGCGGATGAGTGGATAGAGCGGATGAGTGGATAAAGTGGATGAGTGGATAGAGCAGATGAGTGGATAGAGCAGATGAGTGGATAAGTGAACAGAGAGAAGGAGTGTACAGAATGGATGAAGGTATAGAACAGATGAGTGTAGAGATGAATATATAGAACAGGATATTGCTGTTGAATGCGTGAAAAGCATGAATGCTTAAAGCGGATGGTGCGGGGAGCAGATGAGTGCGTAGTGGGGATGAGTGCGTAGAGGTGATGAGTGCGTAGAGGTGGTGAGTGCGTAGAGGGGGTGAGTGCATAGAGGGGATGAGTGCGTAGAGGGGATGAGTGCGTAGAAGGATGAGTGCGTAGAGGGGATGAGTGCGTAGAGGGGATAAGTGCGTAAAACAGGTGAATACATAGTACATGTGAGGGCATAAAGTGGATGAATGCCAGAGCGAACAAGTGCTGGGAGCGAACGAGTGCCCAGAGTGAACGGACGTGTTGCGTAGAGCGGACGAGTACGTAGAACGAACAAGCACAGATTGCATCCAATACTGATGAGTGCGTAGAATGGATGAATACGTAGAGCTGCCAAATGCGTAGAGCATGGGGCAGACAGGAGGACATGCGTGGGGCAGACAGGAGTGCATGCGTGGGGCAGACAGGTGTTCATGTGTGGGACAGACAGGAGTGCATGCTTGGGGCAGACAAGAAAGCATGCCTGGGGCAGACAAGAGTGCATGCGTGGGGCTGACTGGAGTACACATGATGGACTGTAGCGTGCGGAGTGGACTCGAACGCGCGGGGCAAGCCGGAATGCATGAATGCGTGGAGCGGACCGGAGCGTATGGAGCAGAATGCATGGAGTGGATAGGAGTGCATGGAACGGACTGGAGCGCATAGAATTGCGTGACGTATATAGTATGGTTTGAAATGCAGAGAACGTTTAAAAGAGCATATAACCCATCATATCACACCACCACGCTTAGTGACCTGGGCCTGAGATCAGAGGGTTGCCAGGTAGCTTAGTAATCACTGCTGGTTACACACACCCCCCCCAGCCAGGCATTCTCCTCAGGCCTAACGCAGCCACATTCGGTCTGGATAAATCCTGCCAGAACGAACACATACTCCTCATCTCTCAACCACCACACCTACCGCTAAAAGCAGCTATTACACAGATTTTGCACGAGCTGCACACATACCCGGTGCTCACACGAACCTTTTGGCTCTCTCTACTCTCTCTACTGATATGAACTTCAGTTCCCAAGGGCGTTCAACCAAACAGCGCCTTCAGACCATACCAATGGTATATAAGGCGCTATATAAATGCAAAATAACAATAACAACTGCAAATAAAATGTGCGGTGGCTTAAAAGTGGCCCAGTATCAGACTGAGATTGCATTTTCCTGGCCTATGTGCGGTACAAGGCACTATGCAAACAATTAGAAGACAAAGACATGACATAGCTCTTACAGCATCTTGTGTGAAAACTATACTCAGTTGCTTTCAGAATTGATTCCCTCTCAGGCTATAAATCCTTGCTTTCTGAAACCTTACACTTCTTTACAGACCGAGTAGCCCCCTCCGTGTGTTCTTTGCAGAATCAAGGGCTCAAGGGGGGCTGGCACTCCAGAAATAATTCCTCAGACAAGCATTATTTTTTAAATCCATGTGTTTTGTTATTTAGTGCACTTTAAACTAACCTGACACTTAAGTAATCAGGGGTTACAATGCTCTGCTAAACAGTGCTCATTTTATCCACATCTGAAAGAATGAAAGGCTGAGTCGGCTTTGATGGGTTTCAGAAATGGTGTCCTGCATGCTACAGAGCTCAGGGTCCCATGACCTTTGACTTTGTGTACATTTTTTGTACTATGATCAGATTATTACAAATCCAGCGTAATGTAAAAAGTGAACTGTTACTACCTCTCTCCTGTAACCGGATAGATAAATGCTAATATAATAGATAGGTATCAGCAGAGCCCCCTCAAATATGTGCTGCCACATGCAGAACAATCCCGCCTTGGGGCTGTGGAGGCCAACATACAGAATCATATAATTGATGGGACGATATTACCACACAACAGCACAGCAGATGGTAGCTACAGTGTCACATCAAGTTCCACATAATTGCATTTTTAGACACAGGGAGATGGAGAGATTGGTCTGGAATAAAATTGTGCTGATCAGGCACTGAAGCTAGGATTTAAATCAAATGGGCTGTGTGCTAAGCTCAGCAAGGTGGACACTAGGCCACGCATCCCAATTTGTTGTCACTGGGACTTGCCCGCAGATACCAGAAGTGCTAGGCAAATAATAACCTACAACTTAGCACATCAGGAACACCCAGCCCGCAATGCTGCCAGGCAAGTTTCGGGTCAATTGCCCCTTCTGACTTGCACCCTCGAGGAGGAGCGACTCCAGGAAGAGCTCCTCAATCTCCAGGCTGTCTGTGGGAGGAAGGCTGTAGGCAGCAACTTGAAATTGCTGATTGTGGGGGACAGAGAAAAAGTAACAATGGTAGCAACCTGCTACACCACACACTGCTCTTCCTCCTCCGACCTGTGAGGAAAAAAACCTCGGTGTTATCTTTGACTCCACACTCTCCTTCTCTCCTCACATCTCCGACGGCTCTAAGAAGTCCCACTACCAGCTGCACCTCCTCAGGGGTATTCTTCCTTCCTCTCCTTCCCTCACTGTCTCGAGAGCTCTAGTTCTCTCCAGGCTCGACTATTACAACAGCCTTTTTCTAAATCTACCTGCTTCCACCCTGCGCCCTCTGCAACTCATCCAGAACAGGACTGCAAGAATTGTCCTTGGCCTCAAGCCCAGGATTCGTATCTCTCCAGGACTGAAATCTCTGCACTGGCTTCCTGTGGCTGCAAGGATTAAGTTCAAAACCTTCTGCATTGTCCACAAGGCCTTCTGGGGCCTGGGGCCTCAATACCTTCAACTCTCTCTTCCTAAATATCTTCCTTCTCGAGCTCTTCGCTCTTCAGCCTCCAACTCCCTCCGGGTCAGTCGCTTCTCCAAGCAACGAGTTGGTTGTAGATCTCTTTCTTCGGTGGGGGCCTCCCTCTGGAACAGCCTTCCTGCCCCCCTGAAACCTGAGGAGAACCATCTCTGGTTCTGGAAGCACCTCAAAACCTTTCTCTTTGCTTCTGCTTTCTCTCCTCCTCTCCCCTGCTGATTTCCTGGCTGAAACTGACCTTGCACTGGCTACCTGGCAACCCTCTGATCTCAGGCCCAGGTCACCTCCCCCGCCGTTGCACACCTGCACTGCCTTTCTTGCAACCCTGCACTTGGGGAATGCTTTTTCTGTATCCCTACTGTCCATTACCAGCACTTGACACTTGATGCCTGCACTTACCCTTTACCCTTGCACTTGCCAGCTGATGGCCATATTTTACTTATTGTTATTTATTTTATTATCCTTTTTACTGCACTGTCCTCGTCCTCTTCCACTCGCACTCTCCCCTTCCCCCTTCCTATGCACTTGCGTGATCTGAATGACCCCTGGCCTAGTAGGATTGCTGTCTGTCTTCCTTCTGCTCCCCCTCCCTTGCCTCGTCGCGCCTTGAAACACTTGTGTATAGGCGCGTTATAAATGCCATATCATATCATCATATACCATATCATATCATATCATACCAAGAGAGGGCAGACGCAGAGCAGCGTCCTCAAGCAAGCTGCTGCAGTGTGCCACACACAGAGGAGGAGTGGAAGCATCTTATCCAATGCAGGCAGGAATCAGGACAGAAGCCAGGGCCTGCTGCCTCTGATAGCATTGGCCCTCGTGCTGCTTGTCTCTGAGGCTCGCACAGTTGCGCACACTCACTTTCACACCCATGGCCACACCTAGTAGTAAGGGAATCAGAGAGAACAGTGACAAATGATTGGCTCGCTGCAAGGAGGGGCTGAGCCATCAGACAACACAAGCACCTCCATGCCAATCACAATTAATGTGCCCCCTTTAAGCTGAAACTATTGCATTAGAGGGCAGGCAGGGATAAATGGCATATGAGGAGGGACACAAAGTATGAAGGTGTTGTTTGGTTATTTGCCCACTAACTGTCATGCTAATACTTATAGCCATTCCAACCCAGTTCCTGCCCAAAACACAACCTGATGGTACTCTTTTAGCTCACTTTAATCAAGCTTTACCATCAAACATTGTTCTTGAAGCACCTGCCAGTGTTTTCTAAAATCAGCCTTCTGAGATTGAATGACTTCATTTGAGTAATACACACAATATTGGTGTAATATTACACTAATTCAGCAACTCGATTTATAAGCACTATATGTGCCCTTCATTGAAGGCCTGTTAAAAAAAAAAAAAAAAAACTAAAAACACTGGCAAAGCCAACCATTTTGTTGTGTGTATAAGTATTAGGCATTTGCAGGCACTGCTAGTAGACACCCCAGGTACTCGCAACATTTTTCACCTGCTACCAACCATAGCCAGTTAAAACCCCTTTAACAGTGCTTGGCAAATGCCTTTCCTATGCCTACACAAAAGCCCAAACTGTTGCCGTTGCCAATGCTTGTGTTTATATCTTCCTTGTTCCTGGCAGTCGCCCCGCTCTGGCCCCAGCAGTAAGCAGCACGTGTCCAATCAGCAAACTGATTGGTTGCTATGTGGTGGGGACTGCCCGGTCAGAGGGGTTCAATTAATGATCGCATTAGTTTGGGCTATTAGGTGGCAGGGCCACTTATAAGCCAAAGCTATTGCATTGGAGTACAGATAGGGAGAAATGGGATATGCGGAGGGACACAAAACTTGAAGGTGTTTTTTGCCTATTTGCCCATCCATTGACAGCCCATGGCTATGCTAGTGCCTTTGGCCATTCCCTCCCAGTTCCTGCCACACTCCACCCAAAATACCACCTTATGGGAACTCTTTCCGATAACTTTAAACAGGTCTAATCATCAAACTTTGCTCTCAAAGGTCCTGCCAGTGGTTTTTTTAAAGCACGCCTCTGAGATTTCGTGACTTAATTTGAGTTGTAAACACGCTACTGAAATACGCTACTGGTGTAATAAAAATGTCAACCAGGTCTGCCTTCAGCTACTCGCTTTATAAGCACTATGTGTATCCTTCAGTGAAGTCCTTTTAAAAGCAAGCATTGGCAAAGCCAACAGCTTTGGGTTGTGTATAAGTATAATGCATTTGCCAGCCGCTGCTATTAAATTCCCAGGTACTGGCACAGTTTTGCAACTGCTATAATCAATGGCCAGTTAATATCACTATGCAGTTCCTGGCGAGTGTCTTTCTCATGCCTGCACAAAAACCCAAACTGTTGGCGTTGCCAATACTTGTTTGTTGTGTGTGTCGAATGGGCCTGCACGTATACACACACAAAGCATGTTCTTTTTAGTGTCTAAATGATGAAGTAAATGAGAGAAAGAAATAAAGAACGCAAAATATTTTCTGGCCTCGTGAACTATCCACACACCATGAAGTGTAACCACCCCCCTCAAGCATTGCCAGCTCACACCCTCCCAAGTTGGGCAGCAGATGCCCTCCGCCCAAGGATGGGGGATGGGGCACGTTCCCCATTTGCAACGCATAAAACTGCCTCTGATCCCTGCCCCGTGCTGTGTAGAAAGGGTAGCATGGGACTGAATGTGCAGCGACTCTGGTGGGGGAAGGATGATGGCTCCAGGTGGGCTCTTGTTAGGTTCCTAACACACATGCACCACACAGAATGGCTGTACACTTCCATTCTAATGTTAATGGACACCTACTGATAGGTATCTGTGTGTGTGTGCAGTGCGACCATACTATTGTGGAACAAGCTCAGCGTGTGATTAGTGTACTTCCAATGGTGCTGTATGTTGCGCGTTGCACCCTTATAGAAAGCATATGCAGGTCAATGAATGAGTTCCTTGGTGACTTTATCTATGATGTCATTTGTGATGGCATGAGTAAGGGCACTGAGTTCAGGATGCAAGGCACATTAGCGTTTGCACTTGTGAACATGCATAGTGATGTATTGCAACTTTACAATCTTCGACTGTACTGGTATTGGAGTAAGGTCAACTTTCAGTGGTTGGCCGCAGTCTTTGTGGCCCTTCAATGTAGGTGATCAGCAGAGGCAGAGTCCATGAGCGGAGGAGGACGTTGGGGTTCTGGTTGGTTTGCAAACCTCAGCCTGTTCAGTTATTGACAGTGATGGGCCAGAATGGCCAATTCCTAGAAGGGCAAGATGAGCCTAAGAAAGAAGATGGCATCAACAAAGTCAACCAGCGACAAGTTTGCAGCCTGGTTCCCATTCTTAGTCAACCTCCATTGCTTGTGGTGGAGACACAGTCATAACCCCTGTAGATGATATTCCAGGGAAAATTAATACCAGATAATTTCTCAAACATCGAGAAGAGTGTGGATCACGCACACTATCCTTCACGGCTTCCAGATTCATTATAGATGTACAACAAGCAATACAGGCGTATTTACACTGCGCAGAATGGAGGCCCACCATCATCACAGGCTCACATTACTAAGAGAACCAAATCACTCCATGTGTATGATGAGCTGAGAAAGGTGGGCATAAGAATATCATTTTAAGAGGAGGTTCTCGAGTCTGCTTTTTCTCCTTCCCGCCCTTCCTCAAACCTACACAGACACAGAGTAATTAGTTTGTTAGCGGCTTAAGGGAAAAAAGGGACTTTTGTTTGATCAAGCTTCCAACCTTTAAAATGCAATTAACCCAACTGCATTCATACAGAACAAAAACGAACCTCTGCGTGAAGGTTGGCAAGTGAACTGAAGCCGCCTGGGGGGAGGCGGAACTTAATACAGTACATGTTGCATTCATTTACTGCCGTATTTGTTCACCAGCTACGCAAACAAAGGCAATATCCAGCTGCCTGACGAGCTACTGCACGGAAGCATTACATTCGGTGACACGTGGCCTCCCAGGAAGCTATAGGCATATAAAGAAACACATACTGTGGTAAGTGCGTGAATTGGCTTCTGGCATTATACTGGTGCTGATGGAAGCCGAACATGCATTGTGAGTGCTAATATGGGCTTCAAGGCAATATTGTATTACACAAGACATTTCAGGGTGAAACCTATGACCCACCTCTTCAAGGAATGGCTGCTCCCTAACATCTATGTCCACAGACCTCCCACTCCCCACCTAACCTGAGTATGGGTGACCTGCGCTGCCGCGTCCCTCCCCTCGTTGTTCGTAGATTCTTTACTGCCAAATTGTCCACTTTCCCCCTCGCTCATTGTTATCCCCTCACTCCATTGTAAGAATCCCTTGTGATCTGCTTCCCTCGCTGTGTTCTTCCCCCTATGACTTGTAAAGTGTTCTGTTGCCACCTGAAGCCAGGTCCCTGCTCAGTGAATACCCTAATAAGAATAAAAATGATGTAACACTACATATGCTGGTTTAGGGTTTTATACAGCAACAGTACCACGACGTGTATCTACTCATACTCTAAGTGGATAAGTCTTGGGGTCGAGCTTTTCCAGGATCGCACATTGAGGGGATGGTTCTATTCAATGGGGGATGTTATGTCATCCCTTATGGAGTCATTGGCGTCTTAGGTAATTTTTCACTCATATGACATCACATCTGTTCACACATTTGGGTAAAACCAAAGTGTGGCTTATTCATATTTGGGTTAGGTCAGATCTGTGAGGTTGTGATGGTTCATGATCCGGTTCTATGTGATTTAGTCGAGTTTATTTAGTCGAATTGGACTTCTTTGATTTTCTTTTCTTTTACTCCATTTGGCTTCAAATATATGCAGGGGAGACCCCCCGCAGGCCCACCCAACTTGCCCTCACCTTAATTATTTCCTTTACCCAACCACCCAAACATATTTGCAGCCAAATTTAGCTAAAAAAAAATGGACAAATTCAAATTCGACAAATTCTACTGTGAATAAACCTCCCTATCCCCGTGATCCAGAACATTCCGGAGCCTCCAGGGGAAGCAGCTGGAGACGAGAGTATCCGGAGTAAAAGAAACATACGTGAGTTCCATTCCTAAAACTTTAACTTTTCAACTTGTTCCTGTGGCCTGTCTGTCAGTTCAAGCGGTGATGATCGGGCAGTCCCCACAAGATACAGGACCTCCAATCACCCAAACACAAGATGAGGGCGTGGCAAGTAGTATGAGTGGGGCTAATGCCACCACTAGAGACAGGTCGAGCACCAGCACCCACCAAATGGCAGCAAGCACGGTCAAATGCGGTGGAAACTGCCACCTAGGACACGGATGTGGCTGGCCACGTTGATGTGAGCAGGGTGCTAGGAAAGGTGGACCAATGCGTGCAATTTAAGAGGTGTCGCCGAGTTTGAAACCAGAGCACCAGGAGGCACGCTGACGAGCTGCTTGCCAGGGCGAAAAGGGCACTTAAGTCTTGCACATCACTAAAGCTACATGAGATGCAGCTCTGCCTTAAAAAAGACAAACATTGAAAAGCCAACAGTTTTGGCTTTTGGTTGGGCATCGGATAGGCATTCCCCAGGCCGTGCCATAATGGTACATCCTATCTATAAGAGGGTAACAGCTGGGAAATAGTACGGGTACCTGTGCATATAATAGCAGTGACTGACAAATGCCTAAATCATTCCTAAACACAAACCAAAGCTGTTGGCTTTGCCAACGATTGTTTTTAACAGCACTTCAGTTCAAGGACAGCAAACTGCCAATCAATCACGTGGCTGAAGGTGCATTTGGGTAAGACATGTGTATTGCACCAGTAACGCATTTGCAATTAGGCCATACACTCTCAGAATACTGCTTTGAAGTAAAACTGGAAGCCACTCCCAAAACAAACATTGATGTTACTGCTGTGTATAGCTCGTGCTAGGAGATCACAGGAAGAGGTGTAAGGGTGGGGAGGGGTCGATTATGGGATGGAATGACCGTCCCAGGAGGAGAGCTCAGCGGCAATGTGCTCGCCTTGGAATCAAGACGACACGAAGCAACACAGTTTCGATCCCCGGTCCGCACTTAGAAACCTCTGGGTATTAAGCACGTTATAAATACGCAACTAAGACATATTCCTGTAACAGTGCCACGCTTTAAAAATGCAAATAAAAATAGTGGTTAGCATGGGCATTAGCAGTCAATGGGTGGGTGGAAAACAACAACACCCACACTCTGTGTGTCCCACCTAGATCCCAGTACCTCCTAGCTGCACTCTAATGCAATAGTGTTAGCCTATGTTGTGGCACTTCAGTGCCACCTACTAGCCAAAACTAACAATAAGGGAATTGTCCAAAGTGGGAATTGTGCAAGCAATTATGTGAGTGTCACATAGATACATTTGAGAGATGTCTAGCTGCACATAGTGAGACCTGCACCGGGGACTGGCTACTGTCATTGGAAGGGGTGCCCCACTGGTCAATCTCTTCAGTGAAAACCATGACAACACACTGAGCACGTCCATTAGGGTGAGATTCACAAACCCACGTAGAAATGAGTTGGGCCAAAGAAGCGCAAGAGTCCAGGCGACACATGCACTGAGGTAGAAGGTCCAGCTGTAAAGGAGAGCCAAGATAACGCAGTTACGGCCCGCAGCACACATCCAGTGACAGGCACGCCTGGATCTGACAAGGGGCTTGCCAGCCATGTTCAGTCTTTCTTATTTTAAGGAAACATGCATAAGTAACCCCCATTATTGGTGTCTCTTACACCCGGTACATCTATTCCTGGTCCTGAGGAAGGCATTATATAATCTATCACGGCAACACGTCGAGGGAGGGCCGGCTGCGCATGTGCACCATTCTGCCACGCCCAGTACCTGCTTACATTCCGGCCATCGATTAACAACATCCACCGTGAATAGGCCCCTGAATGTACTCCAATATCAGGGTTCTGGTTCTTAAGAAACTATTTCTATTAAGAGGACATATGTATAAAGACTTGGGAAGATGTCCCCTCTTAAAGAATTCAAGTCTCTAAAGTGACCTATGGGTTTCTGACAAATGTGTGTTACAAACGTTGCACATTGTTTTGCAGATCTGTTTTCTGGAATTTACACATTGCACTATTTGCACTTTAGGTGGTCCTATAGCTGCTGGGAAAGTGCACAGTTTGCACATTGTTGGTGCATATGTTGAGGGACTACATTATTTAAACTTGGTTGTATGTAAAATATGTATTTTAGCTGACACTATGTATATTGCAACAGGTATCTGTGTTTGATCATGCTTGTCTTAATAGAGTTAAAAATGATGTACTCTTGATTAAAAAGTACTGGTGATATGCTCTCCGAATGTCTCTTGTTTTAAAATTAAATAATATGTGTATTGAGTGATAGACACACTCCAACATGTGGTTACATTTCTATTCCTAAACACATTGAAAGTTTGATTGAAGTAACAATGCTTATCATTGCCTATGGTGTTAGGACGCCATTCCTTTGATACTAATATTGTATCCCCTGGCCCTAACAGTGGGGGTATCCCTTCCGTTAAGACAGAGGGCTTACGAGTGCCACCCAGGGCCCTGGTGAGACTCACTCAAGCACCAGCTCAGCTGCTGCCAAAGGGATATCAAGTGCCACACTCAGCGAGGCACCCGGTCGAGTGGTGTTGATGGGATCTCACGTGCCATGTCGGGCGCTGGTTTGAGAAACTGAGGAATGGGGACCGATTGCAGGGATATTTCATGGGACAATGTTCCGAACAACAGCACCATTACCAGTGCAGGAAAAGGGCCGGCACGGCAGTCTGGCAAAACGTTTCTTGCAGGAGCCCCACTCCGTCCTCCAGACCCAAGGGTTCCCAGACACAAATCCTGTGCCTTACGGGGCAGGCCGTTTTCAGAAGTCTCAGCGTTCGTGCAGTCTTCTGAAAGCAGTCTGCTCATTGAAGGGCAGGCTGCTCCTGCTACACAGCCTGCATACAGAAACTGCCAGAGCCTCACTCACGTACAGTGATGCAGCTGTTCAAACTGGGATATATGTCCTGCGTGTTACAGGCATCTCTTTATTAGGATGAATAATGTGACCACTCAAAAAAAGAAGAGTCCATTATTCCTTTAAAAGGTTGTCTTAATAAATCACTACAAGACATTTAAAATTGTGGATGTTATGTTGTTCCAATCATGCTCTTTGCTTGTATGCAAATCGCCAGGATTGGGTTCTATGTAGAGATAGTGTGATGTGCAACCTGGCCAGGGGCCACACCACTTGGCCCCGCCCCGTCCTTACAAAAGCCCCACCCATCCTAAGAAGTGACAGGTTCCCACAATAAATGTTTCCCATTTCCAGCACTGGGTCCATTACCAATATGCAAAGTGTGCCCGTTCCTTCCTGTGACTCTGGAAAAAGTTAGAACATGGAAGATCAATGCCAATATCGCTCATCGAACGAATTACGGAGAGAACAGAAAGAAGCCAATGCTTGCACACACTTGGGGAACTCACAGGCAGGAACTCTCTGTAAAAAGACTTTGAGGTGATATTGTATAATTAGATTATAATTGCTATATATATATATATATATATATATATATATATATATCTTAATACCAAAGAGGTTTCTAAGCATGGACTGGAATTCGAACCTGCGCTGCTCTGCGTTATGACAGCGTTGCCCCTGAGCTATACCAACCCTGATAGGGGGATGAGGAACCACTTTGGTGTGAGGGTACAAGAGGAGGGGGAGTCAGTTGAGGCTTACGCCCATCAGATCATTTTGGGACACAGTTGGATGATCAAGGCATACTCCACTGAAAGGATGCGAAAGTGTGGGGAGAACGGTTGCAAACGGGGGCTCCTTCAATAGATGGAGCACTATGAGTTGCCAGAAGGAGTACTAGGAGTTGCCAGAAGGGTGGAGCAGGTCATGCAGGGACTCAGTGTGTTAGTGAGGCAAGACACAGTGTGTCCTGGCATACAGGCAATGCATAGCACACTAAAAACTACAATAAGGGATGCCAAGAAAGGATGGAAGAGGCCCCTCCCTGCTTATAATTCAGAAAAGGGAGTCAGGAACGTGAGAGGTGAGAAGAAAAGGTACCATAGATGGCATGGTCTGTCTTTCAAATCTAGCTTACAGCAGGGGTTGTCCCAGCCTACGTACAGTGTAGCTGCAGAGGTCATTGGGCTAAATGCTCCGCAAACATTATCATGACAGAGGAGCTCACCCTGGAAGATGATGTGTTTGTCCTATTAGTAGGAGATAAGGAGAGAGATGGAGTATACCACCCTGAAAGTAGGGGTAAAGATCAATGGCAAGTTATCATCATGATGGATTCGGGTGCAAAATAAACTCAAGTGCAGACAAAGATAACAACAAAAAAAAAAGTGTACCGATTTTGATATACAGCAGATATCGACTATATAGAGTACAGTAGCAAGCATTTTGCTCCTCGTGGGGTTCTTCTGGGCAAGCTGAGCTTCCTAGTGCAGTAAAGGTTAAGTGTATCCCTCAGAGACAGGATCCTCCCACTTTAAAGCTTGTTGCACGAATAAAGAAACAAAATTAAACTCGATTCCAATGCCACAAAATTGGTTATGACCTGAGTCCGACTGGGGCACAACATTGTCTCAGGCACCAATGAAAAAGTGGCCCTCGGTTGCAAATGGCAATTTCTTACTTTTGTGAAAGATTGTTTGAATAGTACCCAACGGGGAGTTTCTTTGATAGAATGTGATGCAGATTGTGCAATTTAAAGATGATGTAGTCTGCAACAATGGTCAAAACTACTACCTGCATAGTTGTGGGAGCCTGGTTATGATTTGTCAGAGTAGTGGCACTGAGCAGTGAAACATTTAGAGACGTGTAATCTGTTGTCCTGTAATAGAGAAGGAGCTCCTGGCAATGAAGGGGGGTGTGGACTGCAAGTGGATGTCAAGGGGGAGCAATGTGAGGAATTCGACCATCAGCACTTGGAGTGTGTGCTCACCGGGGCTTTTTTCATTTTTTGATAATGAAAATGAATGATGAGAGATTAACCTCCAAAAATGTGTGAGGGCATTCCGCACACATTGTCTCTGCTCACTGCACGAAACACATAGTCACGTGTACTCCGGGAGGACACAGCCACCAGGTGCTGTCCTCCCTTGTCATGTTCAGGTGAAATGTGACAGCCACGGGTAGATCAAAGCATTCCAAGAAGGGGGAAGGTATGCCTTCCTCCGGCCATTGGCAGTCTAATTAAAATGTCAAAGGCTCGATGGATCTGTTTTCCTATTTCCTATTGTTTAGTTTGGCTGGTGGCAGTGCATACTAATGAGAGATAATTGAGGCAAGCCTGTGGAAGAGGCTTGGATACTGGACAGACAACAGGAAAGCGAGGCTAACAACCCTTTGGTGTGCTAGTTCCCACCGCTTTGCATGAAAGGCAATGAATGGCAGGTCTGGGTCCATTAGTTACCATAGGTACCCCTGAAGAGTGGACCACTTTCAGAGGGGAGAAGTATGTGATTTGAGGGAGACAGGAAGTCTGCTCTCATCACAAACTTCAAGGGTAACCTGCACTTTAATCAAGAGTCACAGAGGGCTCAGTTAACCAGAGAAACACTTTGATCTTCAACAGACAGGAAGATGCGTGGGACCCTGGTATATGTTGTCACCCCTTCACTTTTCCTTTGCACAGCACTCTGGTCCTGACCTCATGAATAACAGAAACTTGTTGGTGGGGCCCAGGATTGGTTCATTAAAGTAGGCTTAACATGCACCAATCACTTGGGCCCATTTGGCTTTAATAGAGGGCTGAATCTCTCACTTAGCAGATCATCCAATGACTTTGAAGAGAGTCAGAAGGACTCATTTTGGAACCAGGCTGATAGTACAGTCTACCTTACATCTTGCACCAATGAAGCAAGACCAGGAGTTCCAAGAGGGAAGCAAGATCTCTCCCATGAACATCTCCCAGGGAACATAGGGAGATACCGGACTCAGAGGTCCTATCCAGAAGCTCCAGAACCGGTATCCAGCCAGCACACATCATGTCCTGCTAGGTTCTGCCAGCATGCTTCCTAGGTGGGAAGTGCCAGAAAGTATCTGAACTATTGGCAAGGCTGCTGCCTGCAAACACTGTCCTAAGCTTTGGGACGACCTCCTTGAAAGGACAACACAAGCCATACGAAGAAGCTAGGAGGAGTGCCACACAAGCATCAACCAGCATCCATCCTTTAAGGACATTTTCGAGACAGTTGAGTCATCAAACTGCAACTGGATGCACTGCTGACTGTTGTCACGCTGCAGTTGTCAGAGCCGACTGAGATGCCTCATTCAGTGCTACAGGTCCACCAACCAACAGAGACAGCGATTCTTGACCCTGAGCTGTCGTGTAGGCCAGCCTGCAGCCATCCATCCAGCCCGATTCCCGAACTGCCTGCCGCCTAATACCCACAGCTGTCTCCCACCACAAACTCTGTCTCAAGCAGCAGGTACATTGTGGTGCATCCCCCCTGGTCCTTCTCCGAAGGCCCTGGAGACAGTTACGACCCTTTGCCGTTTTTGCTGAAACCAAATAACTTTGAACAGTTAAGACTGATTGCTTTACTAACTACCCTCCCGTCAGTACCAAGAGTGCTTCCTTTTCCTTTGCAAAACTGTTTGCCCTCTGTTTTCCTTCACAGGATGGGTCGTATTTTGTAGTGTGCCAGAACTGTCTGTTGTGATAATAATTAGGTAGATATTTGTATACAACCTTGACTGGACAGCCCCTTTTATCATTGGGAAATTATTTTATTTTCACTGTGTTGCAACTAACCAACGATCCATGACCTTACAGAGATAAGCCTGCTGTTCTGTCCATGTTACCAAACATTGGGCAAGGAGGTTTATAGTTGTCTTGTTTTCCAATCTGTTCGGCTCTCTTCTAGTGTACTAAAAGTGTGGGGCTGATTGATGGTTTAGAAACCAATACCTATCCCTGGACCCCTGGTGTTCCGGAAGTTGATTTGTCACAAGCAGATCCATTGCTTTTGCATCAGGATTACACATGCTGGCAGAATGCAACTATCCTGCTGCAGATCCAATGCACCTGGTAATGAAGGGGGGTATACCCATAAGCACCTACACATGGTCTTGCTGATTAAACAGCTGGAAAGAGAATCCATCGCTATGCATCTGTAAAGTTTGTAGATGCATGGCTATACTCTGTCCAGTTGTTTAGAAATGTCTATGTGTATTTCGTCCCTGCAGGAACAACAACTAGATGTAACCTGCTGGGTGCAAAATAACAAAGGTGACCAGCTGCATACCCATGCGGACTGGGAGAGGCCACCTGCACCAGACGATTGTGCACAAGCAAGTCAGGGGCAGACCAACCTGTGAGAAATGGTAACCAAGAAAGGACCAGCTAAACGTAGACGAGTAGACAGCGTGGGATGTGCATAGGGGTCGCAACGCCTCAAGGAGTGGAACAGAGCAGAATAAAGTCAGGATCATTAGTGGTCCAGGTATGATGAGGAGATCGAATGTAGAGTGCTGGACTGGCTATGCGCAAGAGTCATGATAAACCTGGTCTAGCTGCCACTCCCCACTGGCAATGATGAACACACTGAAGATTCCATGAGAAAAGCTGAGGTCAGACATTCTGTCTGCCTTGGCAGTAGCCATGAATTCTGCGTAGCCCTAATAGGTCAGTTGTCACACTGGGAAGAAATCAAATTCACCAAGGACACATCTACCAGAGATCTCACGAAATGCCTGGAGGAGACGTTTCGGAGGGAGGGATACCCCATAGCTGACAAAGGGGGGCAATTACATGAGTGGGGGCGGTATCATGCTGTGTGGTTTTATTACTTTTATTTTCTGGGCCATTGGGTCTGGAATTAATAGAAGCAATTAGTACACAAATATTCAATACCCGCTCATGAACAGAGATTGGCCATTTTAAAATGCTCAGTTGTCAGAAATCTAACACCAACCTATGTCATGTTAGGGAAAGCCAAATACATTAGAATTAACTATTGGGATGTTGAAGCTAAGGCTCAGCAGACTTGGCATTGTAACAGAAGGTGCTTAGAGAAACGTAAGTGAGTGAATGGGGACTGCACATTAATTGGGTGAGAGGGTGAGGATACAGCTAACCAGCGCGCGAAAGATAGAGGCAGGTAGGTGGCCTCGACCAATAAGAGCTACTGAGTTGTTTCTCAATGCATTCAAAATGGCAGTGTGGAGTAACAGCAGAGTGCATCCATTCAGGAGCAGTAGCAATGAAAGTAGTAGCCGTGCACCATCTGCATCTCCTCGGGAAGTAGGTGGATCATCTGCACAATACCAGTGTCCAAGTGGAACTAACTGGTCACACTCCGCAGTCACATCCACCATTGGGGTGCAGAGACAAACTTGAAGACCCCAATATCTGGAGGACTATGTGCAACCCATGGGTCCTCCACCCAAATCTGAGGGAATGAGGCATTCAGAATTGCTCCAGGTGGCTTTGGTGTGGGGTTTGTGAAAGGGGAGACGTGTGTGTTGATGGCAGGAATAATGAGAGGTGCGTGTCATGCGCACGTACTGATGATGTCAGGTCCGGAACGTTGCGGTTGTCTATGATCCAGAATACTGCAGCGCGTCAAGGGAAAGGGCTGGTGATAATAATGGGTCGGGTGCAGGTCCACCTTGGCGTCCATGTCTGTAACTCAATGAGTTCAACTGTTCTTGTTCTTTGGCAGTCATTGCACACAGCTATTGGTAGGCTGAATATTATCTGATGATGCCACTCTAGACCGAGGGAGTAATGCATCATGTGGGGGTCTGTAATTACCATTAGGCAGGGCCAGGAGGCATTGAATTGCAGAAACTATTTCATCGAGTTTCTTACCAAATGCACAGCCAGGTGACACAGGCCCTACTTTCTTGATTGTTGAAGATACTGGAAGAGGAGACGGCCAACCACTGACCATGGGGAATGGGAAAGTTAGAGGTCAAGTAGGAAAACAAGGCAAATTGGGCAGTTGTATGATTCTGCATGTGACCTATTTCTGTCCTTGTCCATTTGAACACCCTGGTCCCTCCTCCCACAAAAAAGGCTGAAGGGAGATATGATGTGAAGAGATGACATAGAGAATGGTGAATGCAAAACAAAATACCCCCATGTTATAACCTAGAGAGCCATGGATTGCACACATGCCCCAACTATGCCTTCATTGCGTGTGACCTCACCTCAATCTTCTGAGAGGAACCTAGACCTACAGTTCTGTGTAATGGGATTCCCAGGAGCGGACGTGACGTTGGCACATTGCACGTGGACGTACCAGGAGTAATGCAGGGATTGAAATCTCAGTGAGGCCCAGGGGAGACTTGTGCTAGGCCCAGGGGACAATAAAGTAGGGCACGGGGATTATTTGATCTGGCTGATAAAGAATGCTGTGCTGGGCTGAGATTGGGATGTGGTTTCCAAGTGGTGGCACGAGATAAGGAGTGTGCTGGTGGGTAGACAGCACTGTGTTGCTTACGGCTGTCTGGCATTCAGGGTATTGTAGGGACTGAATTTAATCAATGCTGATGAAATCTACTAAGTCGACATAAAGCCAATGAGTTTAGCATTTGCTTCCGGCCATGACCCCAGGGAAATTCCTGCTTGTACGGCCTTTTGTTCCTCCAGACAAATGATTTTAGTTTTAAGCTCCATGGGCAGCCATGGCGGACATTCAAGAAGACATCAGGTTCATCTGATTTGCTTGTCTTTAAATCCTGTTTATCTCAACTCCTCCTGGGGATCTGATAATAGCCTAATTTCCAGCTGGTCTAGTTAGGGTTTCCTAGAACATATTCAGTTCACTCTTTCTGAAAGTGAGTGAGTGGCTCGATTTCCATGCATCTACATTACATTCAAATACATTGTTGTACCTTTTTTTATCGATTAATGAAACATAATTAAAACAATTATCTAGATCAAGGCCTACTCTTTTTACTTGGAAGTTTAATTCTACTTTGAGGTCATCAAACATGCAATGATATGATATGATAGGATATTTATAACGTGCTTAATACCCAGAGGATTCGAAGCGCGGACCCGGGGATTGAACCTGTGGTGCTCCGTGTTGTCTTGCTTCTAAAGTGTGCACGTTGCCCCTGATCTATCCTCCCAATCATGTCAATCCTCTGCCAGTTGTATAAGCAAACCATCAATCATTCTACCAACTGCTTACGCAAGCCATAGGGACACCACTTTCCTCAAGTGATGGCATGCGGCCCTCCAGCTCACCCACAAACAGTGGCAGATTCGAGGTAAAGGGCCCAGTGGGCATCACCTGACAAAGGGCCCTAGGTGGGTGGGCCATGGAGGTGGAGCTTAGGATACAGGGCAGTGTTAATTGCAGCCTCAAGTGCAGAATTGTGAACTTTCGGGTCAGAAGTTCTATTTTTTAAGTTGTCTTTATTATATCTACCTCTGTTTAGGGGTCTGGCTAACTGGAAACAGCTGGGCCACCTTCCCAGGTTTTGCTGTCAATGGTAATATTGGATGATCAAGCCTGAAACTGATATTGGAAAAGCACATGTTTGAAAGCTGAGGGCACTAGCAGCTTATCAAGACCACACAATTTCCTAAAACAATGACTCTAACAAGGTTAGTTGGATCCAATGATTGATTACTGGCACGCATGGGTGCCTAGCAGGGCAAGTCTTAAAAAGAAAAACAAAGAAAAGTGGGGGCCTTATGCAAATGGACACTGGAAAGACGTTGCAGGATGTGACATCACTGGATAATTACTACAGCATGTAGATCCATTGTATGCATTACCCTGATATCCTTAGCCTACACACGTCAAATAGCATTAAACATCACAGATGTAATTAAAGGAGTGCACCCAAACTATAGAGTTGTTACATATTAATAATAAATGGTCCATTCATATATTGCACACTACAACATTATTTTGGTTTACACAGGAAAACCTGGCATCCAGGATGGGAAAAATAAATGTATAATCACATTCTTTTGCTTGACCTGTTTCTATAACAATGTGTATATACTGTCAGGTCATTATATTATGTGATTTATGTACTTTTCAATGCATTGCTAGAACATAATTATTTAACCTTTGACTCCAAAACCTGAGCAAATACTGATATGAATTATACCTGGGAAGATATGTCATGAAGTTCTTACATCTCTGCCTGGGGAAAAAATACTGGTTTTGCTACTTAAACAAAGTGTGCAATGCCTGGCAAATCATGCAATCTTATCATGCCTGAGCTACCAACATTGGGAGCCCATAAAAGCAATTCAGTTTGCAACCTTTGTCATGAAATAAAATCACTAAACTCTAGTTAATTATAATTATTTAAATGGTGCTTTTTGCCAAACCACAGGACAGAACGTATTCACATACAATTATCACCCAACCAAAGTTGGTACTGATTTATCAACCTCGGAAGGATGAAAGGCCGAGTTGGCCTTGCCAGTATTATAGTCTTTGACCTGTAGGTCGCACACACATTGCAGAAGTGAGCACTCAACCCACTGAGCTAACTTGTAACATGTTAATAATATACTATCCATTCATATAGTGCCCAACATAAACTTTGCTTGCCTTGCACATGAAAACCTTGCATCCAGGATTGGAAAACTAAACATATCACATTATTTTTGCTTGACCCAGTTCCATAATGTATATACAGTGTCAGGTCAATTTATTATGTGATTTGTTTAGTTATTAAAGGCATTGCTAGATAAATCATTGTTTAACTTTTAATTACTAAGACTTAGCAAATACTGATATGAAATATACCTGGGAAGATATGTGGTCAAGTTCTTACATCGCCGGGTGGGACAGCTACTTAAACAAAGTGTGTAATCTTGAGAGTTGAGGAAAGTGTGTAATCCTGGGAAAATCATGCATTCTCATTGTGCCTGCTATCAACATTGGGATCCCATAAAAGCAATTCAGTTTGCAACTTTTCCTATGAAATAAAATCTACCCTTGCGAGTCACTAACCTCTAGTTAATGATAATTATTGGTTATTTAAATAGCGCTTTGCCAAAACCACTATACATAAAACAGATTCACATACAATATCACCCAACCAACATTGGCACTGATTTATGGACCTTGGAAGGATGAAAGGCTGTGTTGGCCTTGCCAGTATTAGAGTATTTGACCTGCAGATCACACACACATCACAGAAGCAAGCGCTCAACCCGCTGAGCTACCTTGTTACATATAAAAAATATAGTGTTGATTCATATAGTGCACAACAAACTCCTCTTGGCTTACACATTAAAACCTCTTAACGTTAATACCAATGATGCCATAGAGTACAGCAGATCAATTTCACTTTTTGTAATGTTATTTTCTGTGATGTTCTCATGTCAAGCCATACCATAGGAATTAGGGAGTCTGCATATCTTTTGTTGTACAGGACCTTCAAAATCCCAGGCAGGCCACAACGAAACATCTAACAGTCAGTGCCTTGGAATGCTAAGAGTCCTAATGTGTTATTTCACTGTGCTGTGTACAAGCTAAATTGTTTTTGCCACAAATGATCCATTAAGAGATATGTCTGTATGATGCTAACTGTACGTGCCACAAACTGATTCTGATGTGCCATTGCCAGCGGGCCTAGAGTGGGCTGAAAAATTATCTTGTCAAGGGAAGGGGACTCCCCCTATGTGATGGAGGGGCAGGGGAGGATGGTTTTCAGTGTGGGGCACAAAGGCTGAGAAAGCGAGCCCCCAAGGCCAGAGAATGGATAGTGAAGGGGTGCAGCTTGGACAGAAAAATCTGGACAGGGCCCTAGGGGACTGGTGTTGTGGGCCCAGCCAAAGTAACCCCCAAGGTCGAGAACAGGGGCTTGGAGGGAGCTTCTGATTGGTATACAAAGGCCTAGAAAAGGGAAGAGGGCCCCAGGGGAATGAGATTATCGACCCAGCCCTAGTGAACAAGAAGGGGAAGGGGAATGGTGCAGCAGGGGCTAGAAAGGAGAAGAAATGCCTAGAAATCAGGATAGGGCCTCAAGGGATGAGTGTGGCATGGGTCGGTGAAGTGTGGAATGCAAGCAGGCAGGAAGGGAGAGAAGGACAGCACTTGGCTTTCCTGGCTGCATATGCAATCTCTCTTCTTAGCAGTGCACGCACCTTCAGGAACATTACAGAGTGCAGACCATGACCACCGGCACCCTGCTAAATATAGGCACTGTGACCATGGTAGCTGCTTCTTCCTTGTAGGAGGCACATCCACCGTACCTGCAATCCACTCAGGCTCGGTCTGGCCTATAGGGCAATAGGCCCATGGCCAAAACGAAAACGCAAAATGCTGGCATGGGACCGTTTTTTGGGTCAAAGTGAGCCACTTTTTGATCCATGTGGGTCAGTTTGATGAGTTACTTCACTAGACGGCTAGTAGTTTTTACCAGTGCTGCTAAATAAATATTCTTTAAAATGCACAATTAGCATCACATTTTATCAAAACAGTCCTCCTGGGGTACTATTCAAACAGTGTCACAAAAGGAATGATCAGCCATTTGCTACTGTGTGCCACTTTTTCGTTGGTGCTCGAGATCTTAACCTGTCTCCACTGGCCCAGAAATGGAGGACGTGGAAAGGTGGCGTAGGAGCCGAGTCTGCGTGTCTCTGAGAGACTGGGACAGGGCAAGGACAGGGCACAGGGGCTGTTTGTCAGCCTGACGAGTGTTAAATCCGGCTCTGCCCACACGCACCCCACTCTATGCCAAACATACCTATTCCTGGCTACATCACTTCTCCCGATGTCTGTCAAAAAACGGTACCCACTTTCCCGTCTCTTCGACTTATCCCCACTCCTATTCTTTCCTCCGACTAAGGTCTGGTCGCCCCTGGTGGAGACACAGTATGCCCCAAGATAAGCCAGTTGCTCTGATACCACTACTGTGGTGATTGGACATAGTTTACATGCTTCATAACATATATACAAAAAGAATATAAGTTGTGCATTCACCGCAATCTTTTTAGGAGTTTAGACAACTTGGAGACCTGGCATGTAAGGTTTTGGGGGTGGAGCACTCATGTTAGGCCACATGGTAAACAATAAAATGAGTCCAATCTGCAGCTCTTAGGTTATATGTTTGGATTTGTTTCGGTCATTTTTAGAGCACAGCCTATTGCATAAAGTCTCATGGTAACCGGAAAGAGGGCCTGAAATGCAGATAAAGTTTACAGAAAACCTTGCCGAAAGAGTTTAGCCTCATGAATTAGGGTGATTTTTAGTGTGGGCTGTTATGGGGCACTTCAGTGCCACCTGTAAGCAGAAACTATTGCATAAGAGTACAGATAGGGAGACATTGTATATTAGGAGGGGCGCAAAGCTTGTAGGTGGTGTTTGGTTATATGCCCACCCACTGACTGCCAGGGCCATGCTAATCCCTATGGCCATTCCCACCCAGTTCCTGCCCCCCCCAAAAAAAACCTCCTCCTGGAATCTCTTAGAGCTCACATTATTCAACCCTTACCATCAAACTTTGCTCTCGAAGTGCCTTTAAGTGTTTTTCGAAAGCAGTCTTCGTAGTGTTAATGACTGTATTGGCATTGTAAGCCTGCCACTGCTATTGAAACAAATGCTTTAACCAGGTCTGGCTTTAGCCCCTCGATTTATAAGTACTCTACATGTTCTTTGTTGAAGTCCTGTTAAAAAGAAGCATTGGCAAAGCCAACAGTTTTGACTCGTGTGCAAGTATTAGGCAGTTGCCAAGCACTGCTATTAGACGCACCATTGATATCCATTTAATAACACCTCGGCAGTGCCTGTCAAGTGCCTTTCCCATGCCTATGCCAAAGACCAAACTGTTGGCATTGGCAATGCTTGATACATTTCTGGGAGAGGTCAGTGTACAGAGTTCCAAAGGGGGCCTTTTATGAACAAGCTGCTGCTTGCTTGGTGATGATTTTAGGAAGGCAGGGTTGATACATGTCATGGAGGAGCGGCAAAGTAGTCACTTTGGCTTTAGCGTGGTAGGTTGCAGCGTTTCCAAAAGATGGATGTATGAACGAGGGCGAGGATTTTAAATTGGCATCTCTCCCTGGCAGCAAGCCCATAGAGATTAGACTAGGGGATAGGGGCCATCTGTGGCCTGCGTGTGCAATCAAGTCCCACGGAACAGTGATCAAGTGATAACTTTCCGATTTCATGGAACAGGTCTTCCGTTGGATCGATTGGCAGACGACTCACTGAGACAGTTGCCAGTGCCAAACTATGCTTCTGCTCTGTGGCCAGTGCCTTCCAGACTACTCTTTGGGCAAGCAGGAGCTGCTGCAGTCTCCCCAGTGTATGTCCAACTTATTGCTAAGGTCTCCCACCTGCTACTGGTTTTAGCCTCCTCAGATTATTTTTTAGGAATGTTTAAATCATTTGTTTCTGTGACTAAAATAGACAACATTAATATATTTAAGTGTGATCGTTTCTTTAGTCAATTATACAAACCTCTTAATCCAGGTAGGATTGTTTTGTTCATCTTTAGTGAGATCAATGGAACCCACAATATATGGGGGAGAATCAATGATGCAGGAGCATTTGATGAGAGAAAGAAATACTGTCTCCAATTTGGTGCACATTAGCTTAAAGAAACTGAACCCCATGCATCACTAGATGGCCTCAAAGGCTTATTGTCATGTGGCTGTCATATATGGTACTATGTGAGTAGTTCCAAATTCATGCCCCCCAAAATCGAAATACTTACGTGGTTCAATGCTGTGATCTCCTTTCCACGGTTTTCATTGGAGGAACCCCCAAACCCCTCCTGTCTGCACCTACACCTGTAACACACTCCATGTTTTTGGTTTTTTGAAAACCGGCAACGATGGGGTTAAAAAGGCTTGAAGAAACCCTTACACCTGAAATGTGAATGTAAAATATGCCATTTGCGCCTCATTACAAGTCGGGTGGTCCGATAAAAAAGTGTGGGTATTCGTGGATACCGGCACTTTATCGGACCGCCCGACTACAGGTTTGCCGGTGGGGCACATGGGTTAGGTATGTCAGGTGCCCCACCGGCAAAAAAGGCCTCATTACCAGCACTGGCATTGCCGGTGCCAGTAATGACAGAAATCCCAACATGGTGTCCTGCCAGACTCCACCCTCTGGCACTCGTAATCCGGTGGCAATGCTACCGGTCCGAGTGCTGGAAACGGTAATAGGTTTTTCCAGTATCCTGGCAGGTGTACCGCCAGGACACCGGCAAGGCTATAATGAGGCCCATTGTCTTTGTCTTGCAGGGCGGTGCTATTTTATACATAGCTTCTTCAACCCAAGACAGACAGTTCTCAAGGCTACAGATAACGGCACACCATTCTGCTTTTCTTAAATATAAAATCACTATTTACAGTCCAACATATAAGACTATTTCAAATAAGAAAGCTGATAGAAGAAAGGGCGTTTTCACCATTAAACTCTGCTTTACACAATATTTAACAATGTTCCCCATTTCAAATGTTGCCACCTCACTTCTGCTCCCACCCTACCCACACATTTTTATTAATAGACATAAATATATGTACAACCCATTTAAACTATCTTTATACATTTCATGATAGTGAATTACTTTTTAAAAAACAGCATAGTCCTTGTTTTCCCCAAAGCCCCTTAAACCAGTTTACCATTTTCCACAATATATTTCCTTTCACACTCTCTAGAATCCCACCAATTCCAGACAACGCAAGTTCTTGTGTCAATAATGTCAAACCTACTACTTCCATTATACATGCCTGAATTCCATTCGATGCACATAAGGCCATTTCTCAATTCCATTAAAAGTGCAAAACAGTCTTCTCTCCAAATCTCCCCTTCTCCAACATTTTCCAGTCAGTGTCAGCCTCCTCCTGTGCTGAAAATGTCGGACTGTGTTATGATTTATGAATCTTGTCATGTCCTGCTGACCACCTCTGAATGCTCTGAATGCTGATGGAATGTTGGTACATGGCGTGACTGATAGCTCAGGGGAATGTTGGTGCTTGAATGAGAATGTTCTAAATGTGTCAGTTGGGGGCATGTGCTGGAGTGCATGAGGATGTTCTGTGGGAGTTCTCTGTATGTAAATACTAAATAGTTAACTGGAACTATATACCTACTGTACATATGTATAGTAAAGCTTACCTGGACTTCTGAACTAAGAGTTAAGACACAGCTGGTGTGTGTCTGGACTACCATCAATGTGTACCAGGTCACAACATACTAGTTAACAATGTTGTAAAGCCATCAATGCCACATCCCTTTGAAAAGGTAACAATCTACAATTTACTTTCTGCCACCTCTGGCAAATTCCCAGCCAGCTCCTACACTGCTCTGTCACTGAACAACTTTCATAACTTTACATGTCTTTTTATTCACACCTTTCTGACCGAATGACAGTAATTTCCAAACATATATATTTTGGCAGCATTAGCAACAAAAGGTGTCTTCTTATGATAGATCCAGCCACTTAAACCTATGGTCAAGACACCCTGCCAAAATCTGACAAAACACGTAGACAAAGAATCACTTTCTTTCATCACAGGAGCACAAAAACTCAAATGCTTCAAAGATGTACAGCAACGTACATTTGGCATACCCTTACATGCATTCTCCCCACTTTTTCCAAACTGGATTCCTGCATTGACCCCAACACCAGAGCAAACAATGTGTCAATCTTTTTTCAAATTTTCCACCAAAAGTGAAGAAAAAAACATTTACACACAAAATCACTGGTAATAGCACAGCTTTTGTCACTAAAATGCTCTCTTCCAAAGACAACCTCCTTACATTTCCAAAATAGTTCTTTCACCAATATGGTGTGGTCTTCAATGCCACTCCAACATGCTTACCCTTTCATATGCTTTGAAAACCATACTCCCAAATAGTTCACCTCATCCAATGAAATTACTATTGGCAAATATTCCAAATTATCATAATTTCCCAAAGTCATATATACACATGTGCCCATATGAATTAGAAACTCTGATTGTATTCCAAAATAATGTACTGTTGTAATAACACCCTCCCCGCATTAGCTGGATTCTTACACATTTCTGTCACATCGTCTATATGTGCACATTTCAAGCCATTCTCCCCAGGAGCACATTCTCCTTGCACTACTGTATCCTTTCAAATTATACTCAGTAGAGTGTCTAAAGCACAAATAAATACAACAGGGCACAAGACACAACCCTGTCTCAAACCAAGCCAGACTTAACCAAAAGAAAATTGAATAAAAAAACCCACTATAATTCAGACAGAAACTTCCTTAAATAACAACTAAGCCATTCACAGAAAAGTATCAGGTAACTCCATGTTTTCCAAAACTGTAAACAATAAATTGTGAGATACATTATCATAAGGCTTGTTAAAATCAAGATTTAAAACTCTAAATGGATCCTTCCTAACTAAAGTATACCAAATCACAACCATCAGAGCCATCAAACTACCCTTATCTTTCTCCCAAAAACTTCACATCCCTTCTCTGGTTTAACTATCATAGGTACTACCTTATTAGGCCTATTTCATAACAATTTAGGAAATAATTTGTATCCATATACAACAGGGTTATAGGCGTCCTATTTGTGAACAATTTGTTTTCTTGTTAAATAATAATTTGATTATACTGTGCTTTAAACATTCAGGTACATTGTACACCCAGATGCCTCAGGGTTAGGCACGCCTTACAGATAACAAAATACATTGTCCTGCTTAATACATACTTTGTAAATTAGCAACAAACCTGTCCTGGTTTAGGGAACATTCGTGAAGTATAGGCAGACAGCCTTGTGATTGGAGCATTAGGGCATGTGTAATAACCACCATCAAAATCATGGTGGGTTTGAAAAGGCTTGTCAAAACCATGTGTACCTGAAATGTGAAAGTAGATAAAGGCATTTAAACCAAGTTACAAATGCCACAGTACCACCCATTAGCCACCAGTGGAAGCTCACCTCCAGTTCAGAGCCACATGAGCAAAGCTTTGTGGGTATGACGATTAGCCCAAATGCAAATCATTCCGCCCAGAAAACTGTCTTTGTCTTACATGGCAGTATTGCTTTATACATAGCTTTTTCAATCCTTGATTGACAGGTCACATGGCTGCTGATAACTGCATACCAGTTTCACACGTACTTGGGATCATCTGTGCAGAATAGTCTTGACAGCTCTGTGGTTGTAACAATGGGGCATGCGTAACAAACTCCAGCAAAGTTATGGTGGGTTCAGAAAGGCGTTAAAAAACCCTCAGCCTTTGTGAATGTAGAATAAGCCATTTGAGCCAGGTTCAACATTGCAAGTCCAAGCTCTGCCGGAAGGGTATGTTAGTTTGCACCAGATCCAGTGTAACACTGTGCTGCTATGTTCATATAGATATTCATCCCATTGAAACGGGTCCTTTTTTGAAAATAATAGCCTTTTAATTATGCATTTGAAATAGTATACAAAATAGGTATGTAACTAGAATGAACATGAGTAGTTTCTAGCTATTGAAGAGTTCTATCCCACAACAAGATGTAAAAGAAAGGCTAGGCTGTCATGAGGTTAGTAAGCATACGGTACATTTTGTCCAAGGTTGTTATGTTTCCATGGAATGAGACTGTTCTGCACATGTGGTTTGTGCATCTCCACTGTCCAGGGCAAATGAGGAGGGGCTATAGCAATGAGAGCAAGGCAAAGGGACAATGTTATCAAATGTGGTTGTGCTTTCCTAAGGATGGGAACTCCACTGCACCTGTGGTTTGTGCAACTCTACTGGGAATGTCTCTTGCAGCAACCTGGCTCTTTTGAGTTGTTATGTTTTATAATTTCTCCACCTGGCTAAACACAATTGTTCACTTACTCAGATTGTAAAAGGGACACCTATTTAATGATACAGAAGAAATAATGTCCAGTTCTAGTGCTCGAACCACAAAATAACCAACAGAAATGTGAGGTTACCTCAGCCATAGCAATGCATGGGGTCTGTATTATTCAAAACGGTATAGCTTTCCTTTGAGAACTTTTAACCCAATACCAGGGTATACTGATTGCCCTTGTTCTTGAAAGATACCCACCCTTGTGGGTGCCCTTGTCTACAACTCCTGCCATGTCTCAGTTTTATTACATGGCACACTCCAGCCAGGGAGCCAGGGACTCCTTCCCCGACAATGAATGTGGTGCACAATAAAGTGTTTATTTATATTTAGAAAACCACAGGTTCTTTTATTTGAGTAGGCCTCCAAACCAAGTCTCACCCTGGACCAGGAATCAGGCTGGTGTGTAGCAATAAGATATTTATACATGTATCATATAATGGGAAAGGGAAATCAAACAGTTTTACAGCCACTACTGCTGTGGTATACAATTGCACTAATCTCTACAAAACAATTCAGTATAGATTTACTGTTACAATTCTCACAATCTGTAATGGCAACACAGAAAAAGAACAATGTTTTCAAAGAGATAAAGGTTTAGCACACCCCAGTGCAACACTCACCCTCAAACATTAGCTAACTTGATTCCTTTGAATGGAAGGCAGTGGCAAGGGGTAGGGATAGAGAGAGAAAATCGGATTTTGAGTAAAGCCCAGCACCACAGGATGGGAGGCCTGCGAATAAAGTGAAAACCTGTTTTTGGAGCAAAACAGTAGAGTTGGATTTTGATTATTACTCACACGGCTACTCACAATTGCTATGGGACAGAATAAAAGGAAATTCATGTTGCTACACTTGAGGAGATAGGGAATCTTAGAGACTACTAATCAGCACACCAGGGCAACATGTAAATAAAGTGGGAAAATTGATTTTGGGGAGAAAGCAAATGCAAAAGGAAAAAATACAAACGGCAAATGGAAATTCATTTTACACTGGATTTACAATGACAGGCAGCTCAGCGAAGGGTTATAGCTCAGAATAGGCACATCGGTTTTCATTGACATGGACAGAGGCACATCACAGATAGACTTATAAGAAAAATGGATTCCTCTCAATGGGACTAGGGTTTGGGGTTTTTTAATGGGACGGATGCAAATAGGAATTTGTGGGGTAATGCACGCAATGCATCAGAAAATTTGGTTTTCAGTTACAAGGAGACTAATTCTTTTGAGGCAACACTTTAATGATTATGATTATTAAAGAAAGACACTAGGGAAAAGGGGGTTAACCAACTTGTACAGTGGATTTAAATGGGGGAATTAATTGATTTACTTAAGAATATGCTAAAGATTTACACAGACTCTGAGAGGTTTGCCAAAAGGAATATGCCAAACTACACGGGCGAAACACAGATTCTTCTAATGGAAGGTGACTGAATTACACTAGCAATGTGAGGTTTTCAATTGGGTTTTCAATGGGTGCAATGCTACAAAAGGAAGGGTTTATGCAATTTAGGGCTGGGGTTATTTGCTACTTACAAAGTAAACCTTGGTTTGGGATTCTGGAAAGTCATCTGGATCTCAGGACCCACTGGACGGCCCAGCAGGGGTCTGGTCACTGCACTCTTCTTGGTTTGGGATTCTGGACAGCCAGCTGTATCTCAGGACACTCTGGATAGATAGGCAAGGGGTCTGGTCACTTCACTCTCCTTGGTATGGTTCAGCTGGATCCTGTCCATCCCCCTTCTCCTGTCTCCCCAGATTCTTGTGTGTCCCCCTGACTTAGTACAGTCCCCTTTATATAGCCCAAATGACATCATTCACTTTACAATCTAGGGGGAGTACTCTATAATTACCCCTACCCGTAGGACAGGTTACCATTTTTTTCTCTACGCCCCGTGGCATGATTGTTCCAAGGGAAGAGAGCACCATGTGACTATTGGCATTTTATTACCCTCTTTGTTCTCTTGGCCACTTTTGGACAAAAACCCAGTTATGTCTCATAACTTCATATTTCTACGAGCCCCTAACATATACATAAGATATGCGGTTTGAGGGGGTCATAGGGAATTAGGTAAGCTGATCGCCAACTCCGTATGAGGTACTGTAACGCATACTTGGACTCCTCAGGAGTGTAATACCTTCCCAGCCAGTGGACCTGATATCTTGGTTCCTTTAGGATTCTTTTTCTGTTTGAACAAACAAATTACAACAATAGGAATGCTATATCACCTGTTAACTGAGATAATACTACATGATATGTGTATTCCCTTAAATCACTCCCTTCTAACTCTAGGGCTGAATTCCCTTCTCACCTGTGTTTTATTATTGTGGAGCTCTCCATCCTGATTTTCTACAGGTGCGCGTTGAGATGGAGAAACAATGGTAACTTGGGTTGCTGATGAACTCTATAGCTTTTTTCCCTGAAATATCTATTCTTTTTAGAATTAGTCTTCGAGTAAGTAAGCAGGTGAAGATCCTGTAATCTTTAAGGGCTTGAATTGATTCCTACATTGGAGAGATCTCTCTGTCTCACTACTTTTGTTCTTTTTCTCCTTTTCGCAGGTTCTAGGAATTTAGGGAAATAATTATGGCTGCGTATGGCTGCAGAGTTACTCAGGATGAGAGCACATTTTTAAAACGTAAGTTCGCCAATGCAGAGTAACTGCAGCCTTCAAGGTGGAGCGTGGTAACAACTGTGAGGTGAAAACTTGAAGAACCTTCAGGTACGTAAACGCTTATAAAAACTTCTTCTTTGTTAAACCTTTGTTTGTTTTTTAATTAAATACCTCTTTGTTGTCTGCAGGTTTTTGGAAAGATGAGGAAAAAACCTTTGTAAGATGTGGTGACTGTGGAAGAAACTTCTGACTGAAGATGCTGCGGCTGTGAGCAAAACACTTCTGACTGAAGATGCTGTGGCTGTGAATGAAACTTCTGACTGAAGATGCTGCGACTGCGAGTGAGTAAAAGTTCTTAACTGAAGATAGCAGCGTCGGAGATAACTTCTGTCGGGTATGTCTCTTCTGTGAACTATGGTACTGTGTAGCTTTTCGAAAAACGAATGTCTCTATTATCTCCTTTTCCTCACAGGTTCTGTGAGGAGAAACGCTGGTAACGTTACCCGCTGTCAGCGGAGAAGACACAATGCACACATTCCAGTAGAGGCAGGGCTTAAGTAGCTCCTTGGCAAATATGAATAGAACTGTGCAGTTACTTGTAAATGGATTTTGCGGTGGCCATGTTAAGTGTATGAAATTACTGTTGAACATCACAGGAGTCTATGGAAGCATATGCTGTGGATGGTGTAAATGCTGTATGTGCCAGGCTAACACCCACCTTTGACCTGCTGATTGATATAATGTTACCTGCCTAGCCTGACTGCCTGAATGAGGACTATGCTCACTGACTGGGATAATGACAGGTAGCATGGCCGTTTGGCACATTTTTGCTGTTTTCATAAAATGTATAAGAGTTAAGACTTTGCAAATGATCACACATATTCCTAATTTCACCTTCAATCTTTCCAATTAATCTCATACTTGTCACATCTTCCAAGCAACCAGAAACTAGTCATAACTGGCCATTTCAGTCCTCAGAGTTCTAGGAAAATGCACTATAGCTCTTAAAAACTGCCCGGAAATGACATAAAAACATAGCATAAAACAAAATTATTTCTCATTCTAATTGTTACAAAAATGCCTAATAATGGACTCAGTCCTTTAATTTGAATTTGGAAGATCTGTTCCCCTCTGTGGGAGGAGTGCTTTATCCCCCAGAGCCGGTGACCAGAGATTTTCATTTCCTACTTTGAAGTTGCCAGTTTCTCCTTGGTAGTGGGTGCAGGAGGAACTCACACCTCCCAGTCAAGTTTTTAGCCACACTTGCTTTCCTTGAACTCCCTGAGCCCTTGCCTTCAAGTCTGGCAGAGCAGTTAATTATAACACCCTCAGTACATTCACATGTTATTGCAGGCTGATTCACTAGTAGGTGTGATTTTCAGTGTAGAGCGGGTCTTTCAATTAAGAAGTTTCCTGCCTGAGCCCAAAAATGGTATTGTGAGCCTCTTCCAAGGAGATTGAAGTCTTGTGGGTGGGAACATAATGTACATTGCTCAGTCAACCCCCTACCCACAGCATTTTTCACTGACATTTTAGTGCGAGCAGAGCTATCCTTCCACAGTGGCCTTTTAAAGTAATTTCTTTATTTTTCTTTACATGTGTGCAAGCCGTTTCTGCGTCTGATGTTTGAACTCCTATCTTGTATGTCACAGGATTCTTTAATTTGTCCTTTTTGAGTGAGCTGGCATTGTTTGTCAATTGACAATGAGGGGTAGACCCCCTTCCGCAGAGTTCTTTGATTTGACATTGAATAAAGAAAAAGCCAAGCCATTTTCATTGGTAATGGTTTAAAGGGCAGATGTTCAAGTTAAATGGAAAGCAATAGCTGTGTATGGTTTTAGGATAACAATTCTTGCCCCTCATGTAAATGAAAAGCCGAACAAGGCCATTTTTGATGCAGTGCACAACTCCATGTTATTCAAGTGAACCAAAAGCAATGCAAGGTTGTTTTTGGATTGCGGGGTTCAACTGCTTGCCACTCATGTGACAGGGAAAGCAAAGCACAGCCATTTGTCATGCAGAGTTTCAATGCAGTTTTTCAAATGAAAGAGATTTCTGTTTAGGGCCTTAAATGCACCCCACAGCCATCATATGAGGCAGGTCGTTCATAGTATGTGGCATACCAAATGCTCACATTTGTGCTGTCCCTGAACCTCTGTCAAAGAAGGCCAGCTGTTTTGAGTAGTCCAGCGACTACTAGCAAACCTCACAGTAGTGGTTTTCTGGTGGTTCCTGTTAGCCCTCTGAGGATTAAGCATAGTGTTTGTGGTGTCCCATATACCTTCTCCATGTCGAGCAGCAGGAGCTGCATGGTTGGTGGATAACATAAAGGATGGACTTCTTCTTTGGTCAAGGTAGATCTATTGATCCAGTGACGGTTCTACGTGCATGGATGAGAGCATTGTGGCTGGATAGCACATCAGGGTGACAACCTCTTTGGCTAGATAGGGCAATGCCCTCCTTTTAAGAGTGAGATGTGGCAATTTGGTACACCCTTGCTTAACCTTATGGTCTGATAAGATGGCAACCACATTGGCATTTGCCATCACTGCAGTGGGAGTCACAGCTTCACACTCAGCAGATGTGGAGTTGAGTGTTGAGTGTTTTAGAGGTTCAGGAGTGGTGTTGTTATTGAGAGATGATTACCACAGGTTGTGAAGATAGTCTTTAGTTGCTGATATAGGTGCACTCACCAGGAAACATCGGGCCTCATTACAAGTGTGGCGGTCCGGAAATAAGGGTGTTGCTCACACTGTTCTGCCACCCTTTCCGGACTGCCACACTACAGCTCTGTGGGGGGGGGGTTGGCACACGGCAGGTCTGGTTTGCTGGGCTTAACGGCACCCACCTGCAGAATTTTTCACGGAAGAACCTCCACCCTTAGCAATGGTGCTGGTGCTTCCGAGTCCCCATTCCCATGGAGTCCTGCAGAACTCCATGGGAATGGGGGCTTACACTTTCTGCTGCCTGATATCCCGGGCCACCAGGACTTGTAATGTACTGGTGGCACCAGGATCTCAGTCGGCAGAAACAGTGCTAGGAGTCTGGTGGCAACCCTCCGTTAACACCGGCGGGTTACCGCCAGACTTGTAATGAGGCCCATTGTCACTCTAGACACCAAGATTGCCTGTTTGCGGTGCAGTGAATAGGTACAGCCGTTAAGCTTAAGATCGCCCAATGCTCACACAGATGTGGCATTATTGTGCACATCTTCATGTGGTTCTGCTCTCCCTGGAGGGTCTGACTCCATTGGGCTGGTTTGCAGATTATGGAGGTCTTCAACGGTAGGGCATGGTGCTTGGCAGCAGTCTCCCCTCCTCGGGATTCACATCTTCATTCTTAATTGTACGATCCGTTCAGAGGACAAAGAGGCCCTAGCACCATGATGTAGAAAGTGCCTGCTTTAGCAAGCCCACGCTCTAGAACATACTGGTAGGGAGTGCCTTCTGAATCTGCAGCCCAGTTAAAAGCACTGAAAGTCTACTTCTTATAGAAGGATCTGGGGTTCGGAGGTTAGTCAAACCCATACGCACAACTCTCCATCCGCTCACATCTCAAGGACCACTCAGGTTTAAGTGCATCTCTTTCACACGTGGCAGGCATACAGAAATGGCCTTCCTGGCTCCAACACGAATGTGCAGTCAGCCAGGGAAACGAGATGGAGAAAAACAACTCTTTATGTGATTGTGACCTGCTTCCTGAATGAAAACCGGCCATTTTAGCACACTCTTAGCATACTTTGAATGGAAAGTGTTCCAAGTGTTGTATTGACAAATATTCTTAGAGACAGCGCCAAGTAAATAGCCATCACCAATGTACAATGGTAATATAGTGTGTGCCCTTCTGGTGACACGTGTTTCGACAAATTTCTTTTATCAAATCAGGGCATGTTCCTTTATACATAAGTTCACAAAACAGACATTTGTCATCTACTGTCGCTTGGCTTCTTTTTAGTTTCCTCTTTAATGGGTTAAATCCTGATATCTCAGCATCCTGAATCCTCTGTGTTGGCTTTTCCTAGAACGCGAGATGTGTTGTTTGGCTACCTGGATTTTAGTAGGTGATTTCACAAGGAGATTTGTTTGAATCCAAATCCATTGATTTTTTTTTCTTTCTTTTAAGACATTTGGCTGCAAATATATGCGGTGGAGACCCCCCACAGCCCTCCTTTGCTGCCCTCCACCCCAATTATTACCCTTATCAAACCCCCAAAATATATTTGCGCCAAAATTCGGCTGAATAAATTTGATGGATTTGGCTTTGACCAAATCTCCTACGATGAAACCTCCGTATCCTGGGTAGCTGTAAGCATCGCACATTACTTCAGCCACAATTTGTGTGCTTAATCTAGTAAAATGTTCACCAACCGTTCCGTCCACACTCAGCGAGTTCAGTGAAGGTACTAGCTTATGATAAACTGGGTTTTATTTAAATACTCTCATCCCACAGAAAATGCAGAGGCGTGCTAATATCCTCACATCTTAGAACTTTCAGTCTCAGAGTAATCGAGAGGCATACCGCTCTCTCCAATCCCACCATGCCCCATCTTTGCTGTTATCCTGGGAGCCTGTTGAGACCCACTTTATATCAGTGCCCACGGCGTGGACAAGAACATTTGTGGGTAGTTCACGAACAAAGCAAAGGGGATCATCTTGATGGGGTCCAGTTGGCCCAGTGATTCAATTGACGTCCTTCTATTGGTGGTCCCCCAGAGGCCCTTCTCCCAATGTAAGAGGTGGCTGAAACGTTACAATACAGTGGCCATGACTCTTTTTTTATTATTTCTCCTACTTTTTAAGTTTTAATGCATAGTGGCCCATTGTCAATAAATATGCACAATTGTTTATAGAGACTATGCCTTATAGTCTTCAATTTCCCAAATAGATTTCAATCATGACCGTCAATTTCACCAGCACCCTGCACTTCTGTTTGGGTGATTCATTTCAGCTGAGCCGACACAAGCATATTAGAGCCAAATGGTACTTCAAGCAGATTGTTGGACGTTCCTTTGTTTTCGGTCTGTGAAGCCCTGCATATGGGTTTTTTGAGCCAGGCTAAAGAATTCGAAACCTTTACACACCCTTCCACCCATCCCACTCTGCATCCATTGTCAAATACACTATGTTCCTTGCATTGCAGTGTGCTTCCATCCATCGTCAGCATGCTCCCTGCTTCTGCCATTTAGCACTCTGCATATTCTAGCCTGGCACTCTCCCTCATCCCATCAACAGCCAGCACTCTTTATGTGTTTACCTTAAGAGCATTTCCCTATTGTTCTCTCTCTGATAAATTGCATCCTCATTTTCTTGAGGTATTCTGTACCACTACCCCTTGTTCTGTCTCTCCTCTTCTCTTCCTCATGGCTCTTAGAATGGTGCACCACTTCCCTGTTGTCCCTACAGCACTGAATTATTCCTCTTACATAACATGCTGTCTGTGTGCTTTCTCCCGATGTTATCTGTCTCTGTTCTCTCTTTTGCCTTCTCCACCACCACACAGTTACCTCTGCTGTGCCATGGGCACACTGTGATGCCTTTTGGTTGCCCACCTACGCTATGAAGACAATATAGAAAGATATTGATTGCATTGCATATTGAGTCAATACGTCCACGTAGTACGCATTAGCAGCACTGCATATTCCCTACTCGTGGCCTCATTCAAAAAAGTGCAGACTGGCCACAGGAAATACCCCAACTTTTACCACATCTTGCATCTTGGGCTGTAATTGGCGAATTTCAAAATGTATGAGCAGTCTTTGGACAATATACAGACAGTTAACCCCATGTGTGACATGCTTTGGAGGTGTGCCCATGTGTTACTTCACATACTCTTGGCTGCCATATTCCAACTAAAAATGACAGTGGGGATGATGCCTATAGGCTGGGTCCACCCAGTGTACACAGGTCTATGTGCGGTGAGCATAGGAAAATGTGTGCGGATAAGCCCCACTTATTTTCCGGAGGTTGATCTACCATCATTCAATTTCATTTAAAACGATCAAAAGCCTAGGTGAGCACACAACCACCGGGTGTATGATTGAATTCCTCACAGAGACAGGTAGGAATGCCCTCGCGGACCGAAGTCCAAGTATGGGAAAGTTCTAAGAGGAGACTTAAGATGTGTATGTGCATTTGGCCGATATTAGGACTTAGGAGGGTTGGCCAGGCTCTGAGGGTGGTCATGACAGAGCGCTATTGCAGGCGACGCGATATGAACCCAGCTAGACGGAATCTGTCATAGGTTGTCACTGTATTCTAATGGTAGAGGTGTTGAGGCAATTCTGATGCTTCAGAACAAAAGGTTATGTGAACAGCTAGACCGAATGTGTCATAGTCATGGCTGCGTTCTAGAGTGCGTGGGTGGAAAGCCATCCCTGCAGCAGATGTCCAGCGAAGTGTTGCATTTATACATACCTTACACTCGGAAAGGTGCTTATCTTCGATGTTACTGTGTCAGATTTTCTGCCAGGGTGGGCGCGCCTTAGTCTGCAGGGTGATAGAATAGTCCTAGAGCATCTTCTAGGTGGGGCAGACATGCTACCATTGAAAAACTGCTGGGATTGTCTGAGCGCAATAGGCAAATTGCTTAAATATACATAGCTCGTACATGTCTTCCAGGGTCTATAGGCGCTAACCTAAGTAGTCTAATAAGTGAAAAATCAAGGATACCTGAATGCAACCAATAGCTAACCAAAGCAATTATAAGTGCCATGGAAGTTACAAACACATACCTTGTAGCATCATGGGTGGGCTGAACCTTGAGGGTGTAATGCTCTAAGTGAGACCACATGTGTTAACCTGCATGTGCTTATCTCCGGTTGCAGTGCAGGGCCACCCACAAATCCAGTCCCATCCCCATGCCATGTCCCTGCAGGTATTGTAGGGGGGCTAATATCAAATTGTCAGGTCCTGTACAATGCCCCGGAGCAGAGCAGGCCAGCTGCCCCGATTCCAAGAACAGAAGGGACACTTCAAACACGTCATCTTGGGGCAAGCAACAGTCTGAACTAAAGGGGCATTAGGCACATGGGGTAAGCAACAGTCTGACCTAAAGGGGCTTTAGGCACATAGGTCTGGTTCTCCCCTATGACCTATGACATATTTCCCACCCCAAAACATCTGTCTAAGTGCATCCCATTTCATACTCGAAAAATTCATTTTAGGCATCACCATTCTTAACCCCAAAATTCATCTAAGTGCATAACATTTCCTATTCCCCAAAATCCAACTAAGAGCACCTCATTTGCTACCTCCAGTTATCCATCTAATCAAGCATTCGGAGTGCTTTGGAAAGCCACTTTAATATTAGATAAAACAGGAGCTACTGGTAAAAGTCGTCCCTGTGTTCACCCTGTGTGTGTGTTTGGACATGACCCCAGTGCATATTTCATGACCTGGCTGTTTGTCCCAAAGCTTTTCAGTGGTAGCGTACATGCTACTTACAGATTTTCAGGTGTTGTATAATGGTACCCAGAGAGAACCAGTCAGAGTGAAAGGAGGACCTGGAGCTAATGTGTGGTTGTGTGCAAGGAGTGGACTGAGAGTTGATTTTAGCAGGACGGGTCACCACGACAAAAGCCGGCATCTGCTAAAACATGTCTTGTTGGAGTTTCGATGAGTCTGAGGCTTGTGCTTGTGTGCAAGGAAATGCCATGGGATTAAGGAGTGAGGATGATTCAGGTTGTGGTAGGGAGTAGCCATGTTTTGAAGGTTTTTTGTTAATGTGAGGGGATTGTCAATGCTGTGGATTTGGCGAGGGAGAGAGTTCCAATGGTAGGAGCTTGGATGGAAAAGAGGATCCTCCCAATCTAGTGGAATTGACATGGGGGATAACGAGGAGAAGTGCAGTGCCAGATCTGAGGTTCCTGGTGGGTTGATAATGTATGAGTTTATCCTGGAGGAATTTGGGGCAAGTGTTGTCGAGGGCACAGTGAGTGATGCACCTGGCTTTAAAGATGGTTTATCGACCAATGGGAGCCATTGTAGGACTCTGAGTGCTGGGCTGATATGTACTCTAGGTGAGAAACCAATGAGGAGATGGGCAGCAGTGTTTTAGATTCTTTCTAGATTCCTGAGCTCTAAGGCTGGGGCACCCAGATTAAGGCAGTTTGCATAGTCTAAGCGGGAGAGGGTGATGGCGAGGATATCAGAGATTCAGTGTGTGTAGCTGAGGTACGGGAAGATTCACCTGAGGATGACTAGGTGGGAGGATCTGTTTCTGGATACAGAGTTGATGTGATTGGAGAGGGAATAGATTTGAGTCCAGCATGCATCTGCATTTTTTCATAGAAGTGGAAGTTGTCGGGGGTCCAGGAGGAGTGGTGACCTAGAGAGTGAGGCCAGTGCATTGGTTGGAGGGGCGCTGTTTTGTCTTATGCTAGGATTTCTGTTTTTGTAGGGCTGAGGAGGAGGTGGTTTGTCATTATCCATTGGTCAATAATAGAAAGGCAGGCTCGGAGATCTGGACGGTCGGCACCTGGTGATTTGGGGATTTTGACGATGATCTGAGTGTCTAGATAGTTGGTACAGATGAGTTTATGAGAATGGATGAGTGCAGGCAGAGGGCTATGGTAGATATTGGAGAATAAGGTAGACATGGACGCTTCTTGAAGTGCCCCTTTCAACACCAGGCAAGAGATGGAGGTGAAAAGGGGGAGAAGCATGCTTGGCGAGCAATATGAGGTTAAGGATGTGATGCATGCGAGAGGGGTGTCTTTGATTCCTAAGGAGTGCAGCCTGTCTCGGAGAATTATGTGGTCAATGGTATCGAAGGCGGCCGATAGGTCGAGAAGGATGAGCACTGTGCATCCTTGTGTATCTGCTGTTCTTTTTAACTCATCCCAAATGGACATGAGGGAGGACTCAGTTCTATGCAGGGGTATACAATCTGTTTGGGCTGGGTCAAGAAGGTTGTTAGCTTCTGTGAAGAAGAAGAGCTGTTTATATTCTGTGCGGTCCAGGTGTTTGGCACTGAAGCAGGTGTTGGAAATGACCCTGTGGTTCTGAGTGGGACGAGTGAGGGTTTTTTGAGGAGGGGTTTTGTATAGGATCTTTTGAAGGCCTTTGACAATATTCCCGATGTGAGGGACTGGTTAAAGATTGCACAGGTTGATGTTAGGATGTTCATGAGGAGTGTGGGCAGACATGGGTCTCCAGGAAAGCCTAAAGGGCATGAAGGGCGGTTTTTTCATAGGATTGAGAGGAGTTCCTCGTATGGGGGAGAAAGTGGAGAAGGTTGGCATAGGGAGGGATGTGGGTCTTGGGTCAGGTGAAGAGCAGCATGGTCAGGTGCATTATTGCTATTTTAGACAGGATGCCACTGTGTATATCATTAGCAATGATGTGAAAGTGTTTGGCCAAGGCATTTCATAGGGTTTGGGAGCATGGGTGAGGATTGAGCAACCTGGTGTCTTGAATTCAGAAATGATTCTGTGCAGTTCCTTGCTTGGGTTCTGACAGTTTAGGATTCTGTTCCCATAGACTTTTTTTTCTCACTTTCCTATTTTCTGACCAGTAGGCCCTTGTCAGTCTTTCAATAGAGGATATGTTTTGAGGGGTGGGGTTTGTTCACCAAGTCCGCTGCAGTTGGTGTTTGGAGATTTTGCAATTTCACAAGCCCTAAAAAGAAGTGAGACAGTTGTAAGGAAGGAGTCATGACACATGACCCCAATAGAGATGTTTACACTGTCCAGCTGTTGACTGCACTTCCCAAATGAGACTACATGCATGGGCACAGCTGCAGGAGTTAAAACATGATTGCCTTTTAGGCCATGTGCATGATCTGCACCATGTAAATGCAGTGTCATAGTATCAGGGATGAAACTGCAATGTTGAATTGTTTAAGTTGTGTGACAATCCCCAAAGCAGAAAGTTGCAAGGATAGGTAGCTTTTGTTGATTTATTATATATTGAGATCAATCTATAAATCCTTTAAATTCCTCTTGTAAAATGTGCTCTAAAATGCACGGGGGTCCACCTGGAAAGGGGTTGAGTTTGATTGCTTGTTGATGGAAAGGAAATGGGGTTTCGGAGGTTGCTCCATAGAGAAAATCAAAGCTAGGCCCCCATGCTCTCCACCATTTTAAGCATTCCTCTCTGACACTCCCCTATTGGCCAACTAGTCTCTCCTGTGCTAGCTGTACACCAAGGTAGAGGGATCCCCTTTTTCATTATCTCTGATTAATTTCCTGATCAAAGCTTTGCAACCAAATCTGGGCAACCCTCCATCTGGTGGCATATTACGAAACCCCTTCACCCATGTTACACCGGATCCAAACTGTAGGCCTAAAACTTAACGCAACCATTGTGAATTCCTCTCCTGTTTTGGTCCCCTCAATTAATCAAGTACCTATTACCAGTCTACACCTGCTGTGATCCAACCCAGGTGAGAACTTGCACGAAGGGGTTGTGATATTGCTTTTGGGGATGTTTGGGGGAGTAACCAATGTTGTTGGATCTCAGCACTGCACATTCTGATCTAAGTAACCTCCCTGCCAACCAATTCCAGGGAAATCCATCAGTCCAGTGGCAGTGTGCACGCCGCCGACACCTCACGGCCTGGGCCAGGAGAAGGTGGCGTCCCTCCCCTGCAGGGCCAACGCGGAATTCATGAAAGCCTGCATGCACCCTCCTCCCCCCCCCCACTGTCACAACCTGAACCTGTCAGCCGTGCTCCCTTCGATGCCCAAACTCATCAGCAGCCACTTAAGATGCGCCCTCCACGTGGCCTCCCTTCTGTGTTCCTACACGTCCTATCCCTGATGCATCGGCCCCCTCCCCCGACATCCTTTTCACATGTGTACGTTCATTCTCACTGTAAATGATGAATGAGGCGAGTCTGCACGCTCGCGCTCACTTCCATTCGCCGCCGTTCTAATGACAGCCGTTCTCGTTATAGATGCATGCTTTATGCGCCCACCTCTCTCCGTCCTGTTGCCTCCGCACCCTCCTCACCTGTTCTCCCACCTTCAGTCCGCACACTTCCTCGGTTTATTATGCACCCTTCGTGCTCCCACTTCTCCCGCCATCCCAATCTGTACTTTCCGTTACTCTCTCTGCTACTTAGATCAAATCCCTACTCGCCTACTTTGCAACTTCCATCTTCTGTTATCTTCCTGTAGCTTCGCACCCTTCTCTCTCACCCCCTACTTTGCTCTCCTTCACACCCTCATTTCCCTTCTGCATGGTAGCCAAACCTAATAATGGACCCTCGGCTCTTTCCTTAGTCTGATCACGCTTCTCAAAACTCTCATTGAGTCCCATCCTCACATTTCTCTTATAGACGTAGACTGACTTGAGGTCTTTCCCCTGTGCAATGGATTCTGGTACTCGTAGTCATTATGACACATAAGTCCAACTTCCAGAATGGAAGAGAATCAAGGTGTACGCATACATCGTTGGGCATGAGACGCGATTATTTTTACTTGTTGATGATTGATAAAGAGAATGGTGCCTTGAGTGCAAATTCTGTTTCACACTCTAGATGACACTTCTTCAGGGCTTAGGCAGTGGATGATATATTGACGTGCGTAACTGAGAGACAAACAATCTGCATGTGGAACCGGGACATGCATGTGGAAGGGCTAGCAAATCCACTTCGCTGTCCTTGCTAATCATCATAAATAGTGACACATGCACAAAGATGTACGTGTAAGCCTTGCACACTCTCTACTGTGTACGTCATGTTAGCAGAACATGATAAAAACAACAGGAGGACCAAACGGTTGACACTGCAAGTTAGCAGTATCTGCTCCCCATGTGGGATCCAGCAAACCAACCTCACACTTGGTATGTCATACGATATAAACGGTCTGAACACCAAGTATCCTGGTGACCTAGGACCATTTCCCCTGTGTACTCTCTAGACCCAGCTTGTGAGTCTCCATCAACAGCTCTTGATCATCTGAGGACTGTGCACCCACTTCCCTCTGGTGCCACTTATTATTGGCTCTGTACGGCTGAGTCGCTCTTGCTGCACTTATAATCAGTGGTCAAAGTGAGCGGGAGCGGTTGGGAGCGGTGCTCCTCTACTTTTTTAAATTAAGTTTTACAGCTCTTATACTTTAATTATAAAAATAAACTGTTCGTTTTTAAATAACAATGTAGGAAGCAGTTGAAACATGCACTTTCACATTCCCTCAAACAGCAGGCAAATGTGTTTGGGGGTTTGTATTGTGTGTGGGATGGGGCAGGGCAATAGGGTTTGTGAGGAGCAGGGCAGGCTAGCAGGGAACATAGTACCACTGCTTCTTTTCTTACACGTCGACCACTGCTTATAATGGGTTCATTCTCGCACCCTCTGTGCCACTAACTATGATGTTGACTAGCCCTGCGTGCTTTTCTCTATCATCCAGTTCCTGAGCTCTGCTCCTGCTCTCCCTGGCACTCGCACTGGGTGCTAAGCCGGCAGAGGTTAGACAGTGCTCTATCTCTTGGAGATGTGGCTTAGCAAACAAAGAAAGCGTGTGGTGGGCACTGCAGCACCATCAGCACAGCACAAATGCCGTGGTCAAAGGGGATATGACGAACACTCACCTGCGCTATTTCAACAGTTTGATGGCAGGAATTCCAAACAAGCAGATATATGGACTGCAGAAGGCCCAGAATGCAGTGGTGAGACTGCTGGGGCAGTTGAAAAAGAGGGACCAAGTCTCATCTCTCCTCAGATTTCCGCATTGGATGGCGATCAAGGACCGAAGTAAATTCAAAGTAGCATGTTTGATCTACAAGTGCGTCAATGGGCTTGTTCCAGAGTATCTTAGTGCTAAAGTCCATTGTTACTACCCTGCCAGAGCCTTGCGCTCAGAAGATAAGCTTTTGGTGAACATCCCACGCTCCAAATTTGTCTCCAGAGGGGATAGGAGATTTGGAGTCTTTGGGCCCAGGTTTTGGAATCACCTCCTGATGGAGATTAGAGCTTGTCAGTCATAGGTCCAGTTTAGGGAAGCTTTAAAAACTCACCTGTTTAATTAGACCCTCCCAGTTCAGGGATAGCATGTGCACATGATCTGCTTAGTACCTCACTTCAAGGCTTTTTTATCCACCTGCACCTGGATACAGTTAAGTCTGTCTTGGAGCCCAATATAAATATTATAAAAAAAAAAAATAACACACTATTACCAGGTAAATAATATCAAATAGTATTTATTCATTCATTTCATTTTAATTGTTTTGTTTTAATTTTTATAACGCTCTTAATACCTGAGCTCGGTTTCTAAGCATGGATCCAGGATTCAAACCTCTGTTGCTCTGCGTAGCCTTGCTTCCAAGACCAGCAAGTTGCCCCTGTGCTAGCCTCCATTCACAAGTATCTATTTAGGAAGGAAAAAGAGAGGTTTCTAACCAGGTGGTTGTTGAGTTCTGACCCTATACCTGGTCTGCAGCAAAGTTGTGACAGCACCGTCGCAATAGGAAGGCATAGGATACCATGTTAATCCATGTGCCAATGTTCTCCCAAGGCAGGGGACTTGACCCACGTTCGGGTTTGTCAACTGCGCGTGCCTCCTGAAGGGACACATCTTTATGTGTGCATCCTTTTCTGTCATCTACATTTTCTATTGGGGTAGAAGGTTTGTGGCAGAACCCATGTTCAAATTCCGACATTCAGATTGTGGATGGTTTCTAGATATAGCAGAGAAAGTGGATGTGGCCCAGGGCGGGCCAAGCTCTTCACAGTTGAAGTATTTCTGTGTCTCTCATCTGCTCCTACAGGCAGGAGTATCGAAGTTACAGTTTTTGATATCCTTGTCTGCGGTGATGAGCATTGTGGTTGCTGAGAAACAGTGTAGAGTCTCCACGCATGGACGGACGACCCTTTTTATGTTGTATCTACGCTCTAGCAGTGACAAAGCTGGCAGGTTTTTTAGGTGCATCAATGGAAGCTGGACGACTTCCTTGGGAGATGCACAGCTGGGATGGTGGTCTGGCAGAAGATAAGGGTTGGCTTCCCATTACTCTTTGGCCATTGGCACAGGGGAGTGTTGGTGTTGTTGCAAGCTGATGTAGCATGCATAGGCCACTATCAGTTCTCCAGAACCAGTCTTTACATTACAATCAGGTGCTCTGATCAGGTGTGCTCTCACCAGGCAATGTTGACACCACAGAGTGCTCAAGGTTGCTTGGCTGCAGCGAGTGAGTGGTAGAGATTGCCCATAGCTCACCCAAGAATTTCTGTCAATATTCTCGAATTAGTCTATGATGTGGGTCTTCCTGGATCAGTCTATTGACATTATGGCTCTCCCTGGACTGAAGGGCTAGTAGATGGTGCAGGTCTTGACTGCTGTTTCCAAATATCAGTGCATAAATTCTAGGTCAGCAACACGGCAAAAGCATACCCCAGGAATCAGGGGGTTTCTTCAAAGGCTATACCTGCTTGGAAGGAAGAAGGAATTTTGGCAAAGCCTCACTAGACAGTCACTGTTCCAAAGTCCCTATGGCTCTCTAACAAAGTACTTCTGTTCAGAGCTATAGGTCTTACAATGAGCATTGCAGTCATAAAGGCAGGAGCAACACAAATTCAATTTTGAAGGTCCAAGTCACCTAGGGCATAGTTCATTCCATTCATACACTGAGTGGACAGTCGCTTCTTGGAGTGAACAGGAATATGGATTCCCTCAAGGAAGCCAGATGGGTAAATATTGCCATGCATGGCTTCCCAGGAAAAGGATGTGCCTTTTAGTATTCTATAGTGCATAATCCGTGTGCAAGCGTGGTAGGCTTTCAAGACGAGCTGGGTGTTTAATGTGATGGAGTGACAAATCAACTTCTGGGGTACCAGCTGTCCAGGGGTGAATATCGGTTGCTAAACCATCAATCTGCCCCACAACTCTAATATACCAGAAGGGATCCGAGCAATAGCAAGCTCGGAATAACAAGCAAATTATAAACGTCCCTGTCCAATTTTGGTAACATGGACAGAATAACAAGCTTATCTCCAAAAGGTTGGGGTTTGTTGGTTAGTTGCAACACACCAAACCTACAATTATTACCCAATGATAAAAGAGGTGCCCAGTCAAGGTTTGTATTAAAAAAGATCTACGTTAGTAATCACAACAGCCAGCCTAACAACACTACGAAATTCAACCCACCCTGTAAAGGAATGCAAAGGACAGTTTCAAAGAAGGGAAACAGATGCACTCTGGATACTGACAGGAGGGTAGTCAGTATGGTTAATAACTACAACAGTTTGTTAAGGTTTCTAGGCTTTAGCACAAAGGGGGCAATGGGTCTTGAAATGTCTCTGGGGGAGTTCTGGGAAGGACCAAGGGGACAGAACCACAATGTACCTTGTGCTGTAGATGTTCTTGGTGCTCGACAGGGTCAAGTCGACTTCAGGGCGCTTTGAAAGCTTTTGTAACAGAGTTCGAGACAGGAGTCACTGCGGTTATCAGGCAGCACGGCTGTTCAGCAAGCGAAGCAGGACGAACAGTTTGAGGCTGGCCGACACAGCAGTTCGGGGTCAGGGATCGTTGTTTCAATGCTGATCGGCAGTTCTGAAGCACTGGTCAAGATGTCTAGGATGTCTTTAAATGATAGCGGCTTGGCAATGCTCAACTTTTCCGTCAGGTTGTACATCGAGGAACTGGACCGGCTTGACAATGTGTTTTAAGGTGGACAGCGGTAGGTGCTTGTCAAGACACTTCTCCCAGCTTCTTCAATGGGCTTATGTCATCCTTTAAGACGGACAACTCAAATCTGAGGAGTTTGTTGCAGGCAGCTGCCTTGTCTTTGGGTGTAGGTTCAGAGACCTTCTGGCACTTCCTATAGAGGGAGCTTGCTGCAGAATCTAGCAGGGCATGCTGTGTGATGGCTGGCTACTGGTTCTGCAGTGGTTGGAAGGTCCTCTTAGCTTGGTTTCTCCCTCTGTTCCTTGGGAGAAGTTTAGGGCAGGATATCCTGGCATTCCTTCTCTGGCCAGGGTCCAAGGTTGAGTTATTCTTTGTTAATTCAAGTGAAGTCTTCAGATGATCAGTAAAAGGAGGGTCTTGGCTCTCTTTTAAAGCCAAGTGGGCCACAGTCATTGGTGTAGGCTACGCCTACCTTAATTAACCAACCCTGAGAACCCTACCAACAATCTCCTGTATGTGTGAGGTCATAAACAGCATGGTTTTCAACAGGAAAGGAGAAGAGGTGAAAACAAGAACAAGATGTGCCCCAGAACGAAAATGCCAGTCCCTTCTCTCAGCAGGAAGAGCCCTGGGCACACTTCCTAGTGACACTAAGTCCCACTCATCTTCCTGTCTGTTGTGGATCAAAGAGTCTCTCTGGTTAATGGTTCTCTCTGTGTTTTCTGATTAAAGTGGCAGGTATCCCTTGAAGCTTTCGGCGAGACAAGACTCTCTGGTTCCGGAAAACCACATTCTCGCACCTTATGAAAGGTTTTTGGGTTTCCTGCCTCCTGTGTTACCATCTGCAGCCAGGCCGCATGGGGGCCTGTTTGAAATACCCCATGTTGGTATGATAATCACTACCACCAACTGCAGGACCTAACAAAAGAGCAGGGCAGATCCATGAAGACTTTGTCAGTTAATCATACTGACCATGGAAGGGGGAGGTCTGGACTTCCCCCTTCCTGGAAATTACATCATGTACTACTGGCTGTCACATTTCAACTATGAGAGGGATGGGCTGCCCAGGTAGGCTGTGTCCACTCCAGAATACACAGGTATATTATTTTGTTGTGGTGTGAGCATAGGAAGATTTGTGTGGATTAGCCCCACACATTTCCCTGAGGTTGGTCTGCCATCATTCCATTTAATTAAAACATTTTGAAAAAAAAAGCCCAGGTCTGTGCACACCAACTATGTGGGTGGTCGAATTCCTCACAAATAGCCGGCAGACAACCAGTAGCCACAGGTTTCATGCAAACAATGTATAATAGTTAAACACACACACTTGTGAATTTGTACTTGATATTAGCCCATCACAGGGACCCCTATGGCTTCTCTGGCACACATCCAAATAGTTGCAAAGTCAGTTCTCTGGGTCCAAAACCCATAAGAGCTCATGTTTAATGCATTCCATTAACGTGGAGCCCCGATTTTAATTGTTTGCATGGCGGAGAACAATGCTGAATACAACTTGTGTTTCCACCACCTTCCGTCCTCTGTGCCATACAAATGCTCCAGCATTTGCACCGGCATGGATTTTCGTACTGGCGCAAATGATGGAGTTCCCTATGTGGTCCGCTGGCTATTTGCACCAGCACAAAGTGGGCAGATCATATAAGGATACATTGTAAACACTGCCTGGCATGTTCACATTTCTGGCACCGTTAACAATGAGAAATAAAAGCCACCTCGCATGGCAGGGTTTACAATTATAAATGAAAGCTGCTCTCATCTGCTCACACAGCCTTACCTGCTACAGCTGCACAGACGACACCCTCCCCACTTCCCGATCTCTCCTCATGCCTCTCGGATATCAATTTATGGATGATGACCAACCACCTAATCCGCAACCCGGGCAAATCAGAAATTCGAATACCAAACTGGTCTGATCCCCCAACATTTACCGTGGCCAATTGTCCAGGCGCTTCCACCTCCGTTACAAATCTTGGATGCACCATGGACGCAGACCTATCTCTCTCCAAACACATGACCTCTGTATCGTACCTGCTACTTCCACTTATGCATCCTAAAACAAATCTTCCCCTACCCCTCTTATCTCCAAAGAGTCTCTGCAATACTGGCCATCATCATCTCTGCTTGGACTACGACAACTCCCTCTATCTTGGCATCCTTGCACGCCAGCTCAGGAAACCTCAACTAATCCAAAACACAGCTACTGCTCCTTGCCCTCTCACTCAGAGAACACATCACCCCTGCACTTTGTATATTGCACTGGCTCCATGTTAGCCTAAGAACAACCTTCAAAGCCACCAAGCTCTCTATAATACAGAACCTGAGTTCTTTCAGAAAAAAATCATCCACTAACAACCCTCCAGAAACCTCTGATCAGGCTCAGCTCTCCTCCCCACTATTCCCCCTTACCACTCCACCAGAATTGTTGGCTCAGCTTGCTATATCCTAGCTCCGACCATCTAGAGAACTCTTCCTCTGCACATCCAAAAAAATCCTCAAAACCTGGCTATTTGTTGCATTATCCTGAAACCCCTCCCTATGACAGCTAGAGTCGGAAGCGGCCTCTCCTTTGTACTGCGAGACGTCTGATCGAGGTGCGGCTTGACTCAGTTGTGTGATGTCTTTCGTCCTAGGTTCTTTCCTCTAGCCTTCAGAAAGTAGGAGCAGCAAACTGCAGACCGCGGATTACGGGTGGATTACAGGCCACGGACCTGTGAGGTGTGGCGGACAGTGTTCGGTGTTCGGTGCAGAGGGCAGGATACAGCTGGCACACATAGCCCTGCTTTGCCCAGCACAGCCCAGCCCGAGCCCGAGAGTCCAGGAGCCTGGGACTGCACTGGGAATCTGGGGATCTGCTTGTGTACTGCGGACACAGCTCGTGTACTGTGGACACAGGTTAAGGCTTCCCCCCTTCATGCTGTTTCTTTTTTGTATGCTACCTGAGTGTGCCTGAGAATGCACCCTGTTATTCACCCTGTCATATAAGCTACACAAACTGACCAAAGCCTTGCACTATAGTTATGTCTGTACTCAGAAATACGGTGGTATCGTGTACAATATCACAACACAAAAGGCAATTCAAACCAATTTCAAGCTGAATCAGACGTACTTCTTAAGCAGGGGTTAGACATGCCTTTCTGTTGTTAACAGCAGGGAGTGGGAATTGAGTGTCAGTCTGTGCAGTCTGTACTGCTGTCTGGTGGGAGGCTGGGACAGATCTTCTTATACGTCCCCCTGCTGCATAGAAATACATATTTTACAGACATATCCAGGCAAATCTGTTTATAACTTTGCAAACATTGACAACAATTGGCTACGCCGGTTGTTTCATCAGATCGCGTTTTAAAAGGAATTATACACATTTGTTTAGCTTTATTGGTTGAATTCGTAAAATTGATGGTATTCGCATCGCAAACTATTTAGCCAAAAACTTGTGCGGTGACTGTCGGCATTTTAACTTTGAGCCGCCCGAGTGCTTTGTGAGCCATTGCAACTATCCAACCATTGAACTGTCTACTTTACTCACTCGCGCAGTGACTGTCGGTATCGTGCCTTTAAGCCGCCCGAGAGCTTTGTGAGTTGTAACAACTACACCAACCCTGAACTGTCTACTTTACTAACTCGCACAGTGACTGTCGGCATTTTGCCTTTGAGCCGCCCGAGTGATTTGTGCCCACTGTCGAAGTCGTAAACAGACTGAATTTCTTACTTCAGCACCTTGTGTGACGATTGTAGGCTATCTTTCTTTGAATCACGCGAGTACAAGAACTATGAAGCTGCGCAGTAATCCTTTAATGGATGATCCAAAAGCGCCAGAATGGGATGATACTGAAGCCTTGCATGGGAATCATGTTGGTATATCTGAGATTGCACATACAAGTAACCTGAGCAACATTATGCAACCCATTGAGGTTCAGCAGGTATTAGCCCTAGTGCACGTAGGAACTATGTACTCCACCCCTGCGAGACTTACTGAAACATCAGAACCTGAACCTATTGCCGTAACCAATTGGTAAAAAAGGGCTTGAATTCACTGTTACTACTTCGAAAATTCAGAAAAAAATAAAACAACATTTTGGGGACAAACAATCTGCAAATCAATTAAATCTGAATTCAAGTGATCATATGTTGGGAAAAATGGACCTTTCACGACCTGAATTAATTCTAGACTGTTCTACAATTGCTGATGAGGAAAATGCAATACAAACGCACTCTGTTTTTGTTATTCCAGATGAGCCAGTATAACCTTCTCAAGATGGAGTGCACCCTATTAATAACACCTTGTGTGCATTAAACTACGTTTTAAACTCTTTAGTCTCAGTTTTTGAAATGCTCAAGGGGGAAGTTCAATCTAAAAATGGACCCTTACTTGAATTAATAAGAGACATAACTACATTGGATGGGGCTGTGGTTAATTGCTGCCATGCTGTTAACACAGATCTCAAGCAAACATTACAGGACCTAAAGCTGGAAATAACAAAACAAGGTCTAGACTTTCAGCTATACAGAGATCATTAATCACTAAAGGTGAACGTGAAGCAACAGACAGGAAAATGTTCCAAGAGGTATTGGTACAGTTACATCTTTTAAATCAAAGGAAATTAGCTCGTCCTCAAAATGAGAACCACTTCACACAAATGGATGACACTCCTCTATCTGAATCTATACTAGAGTTTAGAAGGTTGGCCAACGTGGATGAGGATTTCCAAGATGGAGATATACAAGATCATTCTGAATGAATTTGCCCCTCTGGTGAAGTCCAAAATGAAGAGGATCTAATACAAGAGGACTGTCCACAATCTCCTCTTCCAACTAGGAAGAAAGAGCGGAAGAGAGAAGCGAGGAGGCAGTGAAGACAAAAATACAAAGCTAGTTTAGAAAGAGGAGAGAAAAAAAAGAAAAATCAAAGGAAAGTGAAGCAAAAAAACATGAATTCTCAAATGTTTTTCAAGAGAATTAATAACACAGAACCAGTTGTGGAAAACATGGAACTGGTAACAGTTGAACCAAACTCAAGTCATAACCTGTGCGATCATATAGTAAGTAATATGAATAAAAACACGCAAGGAATAGCTACTAAAAAGACTACAGCAATGGCGGGAGAAGGAGTTATCAAGCGGAAAGAACTTGACTATGTGTCTGAATCGAGAGGCTCCCAAACTGAAACACACATGGTTGTGTCGCCTCTCTTCAAGACACTTGAAACCTCAAAGGGCAATCTTAAACTAGCCCCGATATTTCTTAAATCAAAGTCTAAGAATTGCTTAAATACAATCCCAGCCATGGAAAATATCACAGAAACGCCAATTAAAGATCGGAAAATTGCCTCTATCTTCCTAAATAAGTCACATATACTTCTACAAGATAGTGGGCCTCATTACGACCCCGGCTCTAAACCATGGTGCTATTATGACGGAGCCATGGTGAATGGCGGAATTACCGCCCCATTCCAAGGTTGGCGGGGCAGTAATTCCCCATTCACTATGGGCCCTTCCCCATTCCCATTTTTGCCCCATAGGGCTCAATGGGAATGGGGAAGGCGCTAAGTACGGTGCCGCAAATTGTGGCACCTTACTTAGCACCAAGGTCCCTTTGCGGCACCCTACTTTAACGGCTGGTAAAACCAGCCATTAAGGAGGGTCCCGCAAAGGGACCTCGTAATCAGGCGTTAAGGGTTTAACGGCACCAACACCTTTTACGGCGCCGTTAAACCCTTAACGCTAGGGTCGTAATGACGCCCAGTATCTCTAATCATGAAATAGAAATAAAACTGGGAGAAGGAAAGTCTAGAACCTTACAAGAGAAAAGAGGAAAAAAAACAATATTGTTTAAAAAGATCAAGGAAATACAAAATCGGATACAAAAGATTGATTTGACTAGAAATACAAAGAAGGCTATCTCCTCATGTACTCTCCATACAAGCAGTTCTGACCGAACAAATAACAAAACAGAATTGTTAAAAAAATCTGGCACATTAGTTTCAAAGGCGATTTCTAGGAAATACCAGCTGAAAGCACAGGCTCGTAAAAACAGCATCAACAATAGTTGTGTATCCAATTCTTCTTCTCAGGGATTGATTGATAGTCCAACTGAAATTATCACCAAACCAGATGATACTAAAACATTGTCTATCAAGACCTCATTGGACTCGTCATATAAGCCTCAAGATGAAACTCTTGTTAATCCAGTGGGCTCCTTTTTACACATGCTACAATTGCATAGAAGAGAGATTAGGCATGTTGTCGATGCCTATATGTCAATGCAACCATCACAGAAGCACCTCACTTATTGTGAATCTGGGCAAAGGCTTCAACAGCAAGAGCCTCATTTACAACCATTATAAAAAATAACAGCTTGCTCACATGTACCTTTCAGGAACCCATATCGGTCCACAAGTTGCATCATGCCCCAAGTTCCTCCATCTCTCGTAGTTACAATGGAGCAACAGCCTGACGCAATACCTAAATTACCATCAACAGCCCAGAATGTAATAAGCTATGTAACAGTCAAAACATGCATTAACTAAGCCATTCAACGAGGCAAACAACTATCTCTCTCATTAGTTGGAACACGAGAGGCTTCCATCATTTAATAAATGGTTGAAATACAAACTTAGATAATGTCGACATCGTAATGTTTCAAGAAGCATGGTTTACAACAGTTACATCTTGGGACAAATACGATGTATACCTAAATTCGGCTCAAAAACCGAATTACGGTAGGCCTACTTCTGGGCTACTAATAGCCGTAAGACAACACTTATCATTTAATTCAGAGAACTGGATATCTCCAAATCCTTGTCTGCAAATGATAAAACTAAAACTAGGCACCGTAACTTATGCTTTGATAAATGTTTATTGGAATCCTCTCGGTATTTCCAACAACATCTTTATGAGAGATGTGGCTTGCATCTTGGATTTAGCACTGTCTCCTCTGTCATCTTAGCAGGAGACTTGAATTTGCATTGTTTGGGAACGTCTGCACATAATACCAGGCTCAGGGCATGGAATCATTTTGTTAAATCACAAAATCTTCAAATGTTAAATGGAACACTTGCGGACGATATACCACATAGACCAACATGGCACTGAGGCAAGAAAACAGCAATCATCGATTACATCTATGTCAAGCAAGCGATGATTGCCGATGTCACTGAATTCTGTATCCAACTGACAACTTTGAGCAATCAGAATTGTCTACACATGAACTGGCAGGTAAATGAAGCTTTACTCAATCTAAGAGATAGTTGTCCGGCCAGTATGATCACAGTGAACGGTGGGGGCAATAGACTACGTTGGTCAGAAACCTATTTGAAAAGATGTAATCATTTCTATGCCTTAGAGATAACCAGAATTATGAATAACCAGCATGACAAGGTTGTATATAATGATTTAATGTAATTATTTCAATCTAACATGAAAAAATGCGAAGCTTACAAGGCCCAGAGACCACACGCATATAATAAACAAGTACATACACAAAAAACATCTTTCGTTCCAATAAACGACAAGCCATGAAGCTTCCATCTAATATTAGAGGTCCAGTATTAACTAATCTTAAAACAAGGCACAAAAATTGGTTGCGACACTACAAAGCCACCATGTTTCAGAAAGATGGTGCCTTTATGTTAAGAGCGCTGGCTGGGAAGAATACGGCTCAACTATGGGCCATCTTGAATCAATCCACGGTAGGACATCAACTTAAACATCAATCTAATAACGTTTCTGAGCATGTCTGGATAAAATATTATACAGATCTTTACAAGCGGCCAGTATGTAAACACTAAACTTGCTCAGTGCACATTGCTGATAAATGTACACAGAGCTTTGATAAGGCAGATATTGAGTACTACATAAACAAAGCAAGTCAATCGCGAGCCCCTGGACCAGATGGTTTGTCAAATTACACTCTGAAACAACATCTCCAACTGTGGTTAGAAATATTGTATAATATGTTTTCCAACATCATCCAGACTCAGAACATCCCGAAGTCATGGAAACATTCGATTATACTCCCGATTTATAAAAAGGGCAACAGGTCTAATCCAGCAAATTAAGGGCCCATCACCCTGTTATATGCTCTGGGGAAAATATTCAATCAAATTGTTCTCAGGGACTTAAACATGTGGGCCACAGACCTAGGGAAAAAGATCCATTCCAAACAGGTTTTGTTTTATGATTGGGCACATCTCCAAACATCATGACGCTGAATATGCTAAAATCACATTTTGCCGCCCGGAAACAACCACTGTATTTTGTATTTGTTCATTTCCGGGTAGCATTTCACTCTGTTGATCATGAGCTGTTGTATAAAAAACTCATTCAATTTGGCTGTCCATTCTCTTTAATTTCTATAATCAAGCAACTGCACACTAACGCCACATTGCAAATTAGCCTAACAATAGAAGGTTTGTTATCTGCATTCATTTTGATTGAGCGAGGGCTCAAACAGGGCTGTATTTTAGCATCCTTTTTATTTTATTCTTGATTTGGGTGAGCACCTAATGCACACCGTAAATGATGCGCCAGAAATCGGTAGTCAGCAGATTGCATGGACGTTATATGCAGATGATCTTATTTTGTTATCTCAAACACCCAGTGGATGACAAAATCAGTTGAGTGAATTATCTAAAAATTCAATAGATAATAATCTTGTCATCAATCTAGAAAAAAAACCAAGTCGTAGCCTGCCATCGAAACAAGTCTATCTCACAAAGAAGTTACAGATGGCATCTTCAGAATATGCCATTAATGAATGTCTCTGAATATAAATACCTGGGTTCAATGGAGTATAATGTCATCTATGACACAACTTTGATGTTGAACTTGAAATTACAAAACTTAAAATCTCAAGCAACCATTTGACATCTAAATTTCGAAAATGTTCATGTAAACACACTATGATGTTTTATCAAAGCAAAGTGGTACCGAATTTGTTGTTTGGAGCTGAAACCAAGCTACCATTGAAGTGTAATGTATAGGATGTTTGTGAGGGTCAGTTTTGGAGATCCGTGTTGAATTTGCCAAAGTGCGCTCCACTACCTATAATCCGATTTAAATTGGGCCTAATATCATTGAATGCTCAACTACTATGGAAAATTTGTAATTTCTTCCGCAAATGACTGATGGGCTTCGAGAAAAATAGCATCTTGAGTGCTCTTGCATATTATCTTATCAATTCAGAGCATCTATTCCATCTTCAATGACGAAGTCATGTATTAAACAATCGGATACGTGTATATCAATTGAGGTCTTGTTAATGAATCCAATTGTGCTAAATTGAAACTATTTCAGCACGACTGGATATGCAACATAGCTCAATGTTGTACTTATAAAGATTTCAATGCTAAGCTATTCGGGTCTAAAAAACTTCGAGTAATGGCAGATTACTTGTTAAAGTTTCCATCACTGCATATCAGACGACAGTATATGCGATTTAGACTAAATCTACTAACAACAGCAGAAATATTGGTAAGAAGGGGGTTCCTTCCACGAGAATCACATCATTGCCGTTTTTGTCTTGATGAAAGTTGTTCAGAAACATTACAGCATCTGGTTGTTATTTGTCCAGTACTAACCCCTATAAGAAAAACATACTTTCATGATTTATTATGTTTATATACTCCTATGATTGAAGATGAAATTTGGTTTGTAATTTTTGCTAGCAGGAAATTGACAATTAGAATTGTGATAGTACAATATCTAGAAACTGTATTGTAATACTGAAATTATCTAGTAATTATGTATGTAACTATAATGACAAGCACAGTTGCAGAAGATGTGCTATTTTAGTTTTATGCGATAGGAATTCCATGAGTTATTGGTTCTATTGAGCCTCCTTAAAATGCATTCCTAGGCCATGTATGCAACGACCTTGTATGTTCCTTCTTTTTAATTTATTTTATATAAAAAAAAACATATATGTATGATTGTGATTTGTATGGTACATTTGAAAGGTTGTTTATCAGGCAACCAAAAATAAAAAGAAAGAAAAGAAACCCCTCCCTAAAAAATGTCCAATTCCCAATCGCAACTCAGAAACACTCAGCGTCAGGCACTGCCGGCTGCATTCGCTGTGAGCCTGATGTCTCTTTACCTAGCAGTGCTGGCCTCTTTCTCTCCATGCTCCTCTTGTTGCAAATAGTTGGAGCATAGACTGCTGCTAATGCCGTTAACCGTATTATCATGTCTGCAAGAATCGACAGAAGAGGCCAATTACCTGAGCGGGTGTAAAAACAACAAATCACCACCGAATTCCAACAGGTACATATAGCGCACCACTCAAGTGCACACTGGCAGTAGACATGGATACCCACACACATCAGAATACATCAAGGTCTATGACAAAATGTGGTTGTGCTGTTCACACAACTCTTCTACTCACACCAGACTATGCCTCAACACCTCTGACATCAGAATACAGCACAGACCTATGACAAATTTGGGCACACTGGACACATAGTGAGCCTTTAACACTCAAGCAATATTCTGACTCCTACCAAAAGAAATCCAAGTTCTCAATGGTAGGGAACTCCCATCCCCGGCACACTTTCACAGACCAATCAACCAAGTATTTAACATATGATTATAAAAGGAAAATCATAATTTCACTTAGATTGCTCAATATATGCGTTATCCTAAACAATTCTTATGGATAAGCAGTTTTTCAATACATTTTAGAAAATGTCTACACAAAAGAAATATATATTCAACAAAAAAAATGTTATTAGTTTGACCTAATCCATTTCGTGCTTTTAACTCTTCATCAGGGGTCTGGACTGGTTAGAAATTTTATAAAAAATAGAAAAATCTTATGAAGGTATGTTCTCAAGTATTCCTATGCTAAATAAGTAAAACTTCAACTTTCCAATTACACTAATATTCACATTTTTGTTAATTAATTTGTAAATTAGGGAAAATATCTTATACGTTCAATGGTCCCGAATGGTACCAATATACTACAATGTAGAAAAGCTGGGTTCGAATGAAGGGCAATCCATCCCTGATAACAAAGTAATTACAGATAACCAAGTCTGCTAAGTTTAAAAAATTATTTCAAAAATTGCGTCTGCAGAAAACCATGATGAAAATAGAGAGAAGCCTCACCTCTCCTTTAACCAAAATGCATGTACACTTTCTGCCAGGAGCATACGTCTTCACTGTGGTTGCTATCGGTTAAACAGTGTGCTCCTCCTATCAGAAAAAAGAAGGGGGTCTGTAGAGTATAATTGTGAGTGGCAGCTCACATCACCATATATGAGATGTAAAAACCAGGTCAGTAGAAATAACATCCAATCTTTAAGTAAACTCACCCAATCATAAATGTCAGAGAATCACTGTACTGGGCATTTTAAGAATTAAGGACATTGACAACTCTGTGACCTGTAAAAAAGAAAGTCCCTAAATAACTTGGATTTATTTAGTAAATGTCACATTTTAATATGAAATCACTAATACATGCGAATCCTAAAAGTGAAAGGCTCGCCCCATGCATAGGTATTCTCAGTGTACAGTAAAAGTGCGCTGGTAAACTGCTAGCGTTAAGCGAATAATTTGTAAATCCTCCGTATTTTAAAGAAATGGAAATGAAGGGTGTAATATTTGTCAATGAATTAAGTGCTTTGGTATAAATTAACCCACTCAGCTGTGCTTTAATGGCTGCGCTGACTACTGTGCGCACCAGGATCTCTAAACTGCGTTTTTACAACAACCAGAAAATGGCTGCACCACCCTGCCACAAACATTTCAGGTGGGGTGGAACAGAGTACTCACTGCAGGAATGTGCCAGTGTGCTCTGCAACATTTAACATGAAGTGAAAGAGGCAGCATTACTTTGCTGAAAACCCAAAATGCCTCTTTAAAATGACACCTCTTTCAACCTTTAAAAGTGCTGCTTGGCACTAAACTCATCCAGTCCTTATGAACCACTGTGATTAAAAAGGCCCTGCAATGCCCAGGATCATCCATTGTGTTCTCAGAGGAACTGGGCCTCATTTGAATGACAGCTCCTGTCATCTATTTTCTTTTCAAAAGTATCTAAATCAGCTGTTCAGAGAAAGACTCTAAATAGATGCCTGTGTAAATGTATGCATGCTGCAAATCAACTCCAGCACTCAAGAAAAGAACTATAGCTGCATAATGTGTGTATTTGCTGGAGATGAAAACCGAATTTAAAGAAATAGTCAAATGTGCTTTTTCTGACTCAAGAGAGAAAATTGCCTATTTAAAAGTACATTGTTGTGTGAAGGCCTGTTTACTTAGCAAGGAATTTGTTGCTGGTAAAAGTACACCAATAAACTGTTTTGATTCCACAGGTTTAAGTCAACATGTAAAACTCATAGGCTAAATTGGCAAGCTAAAAAAAATTGTTCTGCCAGTTGCTAGCCTTGAGAAAGGGTGACACACCATTGACTTCTGGCACAGGAAAGTGCTAACTGTCAGCTTGAAAGACTTTAAATGCACCAGGACAAAGAAACTTCACAAGCTCATCAGACATGCGTCTTTGCTCCAGGCTGGGACAATAGCAGGCTGAAACTCTCACCTGTTAAGTGTGAGAGGCAATAAAATCTTCAAACAAGAGAGAGGCCCCACATCCTGCTTCAAAAAAACTGACAATTGACAGCAGTTGGGGCTAAGAAAAAAAAACGAAGCAAGTGACAATTGACTTCCTTTTGGCTTTAAAGGCTATTTTGTAACTGAACTTGAAAGGCGTTTAACTTTGCAGCAAGAATTTGGAAAAATATGAAAAGTTTGTAGTTCTAAATCTAATGTTATGCTTTTTCATTGAAAACTTGGTAGAACTTATTACTGCATTAGCAACAGAATGGGCAGCCATCTTAAAACATTTCTCTGCACACAGAAACCCCCAAGAGACCCACAAGGCAGCCTACAATTTGCAGTGCAGGGAAGATCCGGCCCCACAAGAATTTGTGCAGGAGCTCAAATGCACCTTTGCGCAGACCAACAGGAGGGTGCGCACAGTTAGTCAGGAATTCATCACCACCTTCTTTCATACACTCCCCAAATATATAATGACTAAGCTGGTGAGGGACTTTCATGAGAAGAGATCACTGGACTGGGTCATAGAGCAGGCAACCCACATTTATGATGTACACAAGCTGGCAGATAACAAAAACACAAACAAAAAACCCAAACCAGCCAACACCCCTGCTGCTGCTAAGGTGGCGGAGGTTAAGGTTGCTCCCATTTTAGATCTAGATCTGGAGATGGGGGGGGCTAAAAATATGCCTGTACAAAATCCATCCAATCAATGAGCCAGAAGGCCCTCAGGCCAATCGCAGACAGATGGTCGTCAGGGAGGTAATCCCAAAAATGGGACCCTTAACTCCCCTGATTACATCAGCCCCCAATACAAGGTTAACAGACCCATCCTGTGGTATGTGTGGACTCCCCCAGCCCAAAGGGGGGGCCCAACCAGGAAGGTAATGCCTCAGGAAATTTCCCTCCTAACTTTCCGCAGGAGGGCAGTAATCCCCCAAATGCTGGGTTGAGTTTCTTTCCCCGGTACCCTCAAAACCCCAACCTAAAGAACCACCCTCCTTTTGTTCCCCTCTTCCAAGAGCCCAGACAGACAAGTCCGGCAGAGGGGAGGCCAAGGGTGGAGGGTTACCAAAATTCTCCAAACCCAGGGTACTATGGGAGAAGGGATAGTTACCCTTCCTGTGATTCACCTAGGATTGACCAGAGACCCCTGTACCAGCCAGAACGGGTGTCCCAACTGGAGAGCCAAGTCCAGAACCTGTCCCAGGATCTGAGTCGCATATTTAGGGCTCAACAGAACCCTCAGATGAACACGGCGGCTCAGACCCCCACAAACCAAGGGTTTGGTACTCCAGAACAATGACGGGAAGAGAACCCCATCAACTCACTGGTTCCAAAGGAGGAGGCACAGGGGAAGGGAGGTGTAAAGCCCTGGAGGAAGCTTCCTTCCTCACCGTGGAAAGCCCCTGGACACCCAGGTACCGGAGCAAAAATCTCCTGCCCTCGAAAGACTGCAAACCAGGGAATAGAGCGTGGGTAGGAGAAATAAAGAAACCAAAAAGGCCCATTTTGTGGAGGAGATTAGTGTCCTCCAATTTGAAGGGGAAGGATCCTTAGAGGATTTTGGGATAGGATCTTCTCCTTCAAGGATGGGGGAACTCCTCCCAAAGAAAAATGGGTCCCAAGAGATCCTAATGAAGACTGGGGGATCTGGGGACTGAGTCAGAATCGCCCATTATTGAACCCCAGAATGATAATCAAGGAAATCCAACTGTCACATTTTTCTTGCAGATCCCCTAGCTCCCACAGAATCATGTCCAAACAACCCCTGTGTCGGACTCAAGAATCAGGAAATTAACCAACCAACTTGCCCAAAACGCACATTATCTTTGCCCCCTTGAGGAGAAGGAGGGAAGATTGTATGCCCCGGTCCAAGTATAAGGGCAGTGTACAGTGTTGGCATTGATGGACACTGGATCCCAAGCAACTCTCTGTCAAAGGGAGCCTTTGATCAGCTGAATTCGGGAAGGGGAGAGAGATACCAGATCCCTCTCACCCCTCTCCCTGGACAACTTCAGAACTTCGATGGGAATGAAATTCCTGTCGAGGAGACTGCGGATCTGGAAATTAAAATTGGGTGACACAAGGTGAGACACCCTGTCATAGTGGTGACTCCGGAGGGCACTCCCTGTATACTGGGGAATGACATCCTGGGCAGGTTGTCCACGCTAATAGACTGTGTGAACAAGGTCCTCTGGACCCAGACTAACATGCCAATAAAATTAAAACATAGTGTCAACCATGTTAGTGTAAATGGCACATGCCACATGGTTGAACAAAAACCAGATCATATTGAGTTCCATTTTCAGAACAACCAAGTACCTGACGTGACAGTAATTGCTGTAGGACAACAAGCTGGTGATGGAAACTCCTCTCCATTTCTGACCATCAACCTTCCTTCCAGTTTCAAGTGGGATTCCACACTGGAAGGAAATACTTTGAAATTCTATACTAATTCACAATCTGAAAATCCTAATTCCATACTCATGAGTGATGGGAAACCAGCTCAGGGTTTAGATGACATTCAGAAGATTAGAGAACAGTTATTCATCCCTATTCAGTAAAATGAGGGGAAGGAATCTGTTCTCGCCCGAGTGTGCGTGAACAACGGTAAGAGCTTCATCAGCGAAGCCATGTTCCGAAAACTCCCAAAAGATCCAGCCATTCCCACATTTAAATTGATAGACAAATGGGAAATGGAACTGGAGACTCCCAAATCCAAATACCTCCTGCCTAGCAGGTGTATGCTCAAAATTTCAATGGGCAACAAAAGCAAAGTACATAAATGTTGGGTCGTACAAGATGTCCCTGCTGCATTCTATTTAGGCAGTGACATTCTCAATTGGTTTGCCATTAATTTGGACCTGATCAATTACAAAGCCTGGTCCCGATCAGGGGGTAATCCCATGGACTTTGATGAGTCAGAAAAAGCATTTGGTCAGCCCAATTGCTGCTTTATGCAGTTGAAGTTCAAATTGGAGAGGAAATCACCATCCCAGGATGGACGTGACTATTCCCACTTGAATTAAAAGTTAAAAGAGGACAGAAACTGCAAAATTCTGATGCATACGTACACCTCAACTCCCATCTCCAACAGCAAGGGTTGGGGTTAAACCCAACACCATTAGTCAATGTAGAATACAACACCATTCCAATATTGATGGGTAACAGCGACCTAGGAGTATCACCCTGGGTGCAGGCACCATTATTGGAAAGGCAGTTGATGTCCGACATTTTTCCATGGATCTAGGTAATGAACTGGTAGGACCAATACCCAATGACTGTTTTGACAATGATAGCGACAATGACATAACACCAGACAGGATCTTCACCCGGAGAGGGGGGAATTTCCTGGTGTACTCTTCCTGCCCTTTTGGTGAGGAAGAGGTGACCTGTGACATCAGGAGGGATGAGGTGATCTTCCAGGTCCACAAGGACTGCCTCCCTTGCCTGAAACCCTCTGTCCAGGTCAACACTTTAACCAGGGACCTCTCCACCCATCTGGAGGAGGCTGCTGAAATAGCCAAACCTAAAAAATTTCCGGGCTTCAGGCAAATCGTTGAAGAGAGAGTCAACCTAGCTGATGCCTGTAAGACTCCGGAGCAAAAGCAAAAGTTGAAGCAGGTGTTGTTAGGTTTTCAAGATCTCTTTGTGGTGGACTCATTGACTGTGGACTCAACGAAATCCATAAAACAACAATTCCCACAGACCCTGGCTTGACTCCAGTGTTTGTGAAGCAACACCGCTTGCCTCTCGCATCCATGGAGTCCCTGATGGAAATGATCAAAAACCTTGAGTCCCATGGGATAATCCGTCCAGTCCACAGCACCTTTAATAATCCGGTGCTGGGGATTTTAAAACCTGATGGCCAGTGGAGACTCTGTGCTGACCTAAGGAAGCTGAACAAATGGGTCCATATGTCCTGATGGCCCCTCCCCTACATTGACCAGGGGCTAGCCCAGAACCAGGAGTCAAAATGTATACACTGCCATTGACCTGACCAATGGTACTGGACCTGTCAGTAGGGAGGACCAATACAAGCTGGCCTTTACCTTCAGGGGGGGGGGGCAGCAGTATACATGGACCCGGACTTCGGATACATCAACTCCGGCAACAAATTTAACATCTTCTTACACAAGGCCAAGCCCGACTTGGGTAAAAGGCTTAACCTGGCCTATGTAGATGATGCCCTGATCAAAAGCTCAACTCTGGAGGAACATATAGTAGAAATCTGTAAAGTTCTGACACAGTTGACGGTTGCCGTAGCAAAACTATCCTTCCAAAGGGCACAGTGGTGCAGGACCTGTGTCAATTTATTGGGGCATGAGATAACTTCTTAGGGTCTCTGCCCCAAGGAAAAGAATGTGGAAGCACTCCTGAAATTAAAAGACCCCACAACTCTGTGTGAGGTAAGGAGCCTCCTTGGACTGACTAATTACAGTAGAAAGTTAATTGAAGATTGCGCAGAGATCACAAGACCACTGATCCATCTGTTGAAGGGGGGTGAAGTGGGAGTGGGGTCCAGAGCAAGCCTAGGCAGTGAAGCAACTCAAAAGAAGCTTCTCACAAGTGCCATGTCTAGCTTACCCTGTCAAAAACAAGGAGTTCTTCTTGGAGACAGGGTTCTCAAATACATGCTTGACCGCAGTATTATATCAAAAGCATGGCAAGGTCAATGAAGTCATCGCCTATGCAAGCAATACTTTATCCTCTGTGAAGGAAAAATGCAACGATTGTGAGAAGGCACTCCTGCCAATGGTGTGGGCATTGAAAAATTACCGCCCGTTCATCCAGGGGGAACACATCATAGTGGAGACTCCACACCAGCTTTTGCAATATCTCCAAAGTGACAGAATCAGGGCCGGAAATGTGAGTAATTCCAGAATTACTTCTGGATTCTGTCAATGCAAGGCTTTCCTGTGGCGGTCATATATGGCCAAAACAAGAAGAGTCCCCTCGCGCAAGGTCTGGCTGACTTGCATGATTGTGGCATAGAAAACTGTCTCGAGGACGAAAGTCTTAATACCCAGGACAACATGGAGGCATACCTGAATTCCCAACACAAAGTCTATGAAGAAGACAAGTGCGAGGGAATGCCCACCGTTTATGTGGACGGGTGCTCCTACCATGTTGATAACGGAGAAAAGGAACTGGTGGCCAGGGTTGGGAATGCCTGGGTGAATGATGCCCCGAAACCCTCCGCTGAGTATAAAATCGGTCCCTGTAGTAGTCAGGTGGCAGAGCTGGTGACAGTTCATCAAGCCATCCTCACTGCTGTCCAACACCAACTTCACAAACTGGTCATAATCTCTGATTCAGATTATGTCCGGAATGGGTTATTGGAGCACCTGGTAAACCGGAAAACCAGAGACATGCTATGTGCTAACAACAAACCACTCAAACATGGCAAACACATCCAAAATATTGATGATATGGTCACCTCTAGTGGGATGACCAGCTATTGGAAGAAGATCAAGGATCATGCCAGAACAGAGGTGCCAGACAAAACTGGAAATGACTTAGCTGATCAGCTGGCCAAAACTGGAGCCATTCAAGGGGATCTCCTTGAGATTGAGTCCCTGTTGGGGGAAATCCAGGTCATTGCTATCACTAGTTCCCAGACAAATGCTCACAATTAACTCTCAACTGCCTGGTGGAGTAAGGAGACCCCAGATGCTGATTTAATCAAGGCTCAAAAGGTGGATCCAATCATTGGTAAATTTTATCAACACATTGAGGACCATGAGCACTTTCCCCGGACAGATACAGATTGCATTGGGAAAGAGGACTTCAGGGTGTTGATGAAATGTCCAAAAATGTTCCGAATCCAAGATGGTTTGTTGGTAAGGAGATCCATATCTGGCTGTGACCAGTGGGTGGTCCCTACCTCATTATGAAGCTTGATGCTAAGTCACGCCCATGATTCGTGCACAGCTGGTCATCGGGTGTTTCATACTACATTAGAAATCTTGCGAGAGGTTGCATACTGGCGACACATGAGGCAGGACCTCAACTAATACTTGAAGGGGTGTCTTGTGTGTGCACAAATTCAGCCAAATTCACTCACACACCGAGCTCCCCTCCAAAAGAGGAAGATGACACTGCCTTGGTCAAATTTACAAGTAGATTTCATTGGGCCAGTTATTCGCTCCTCTCGGGGGAACAAGTACATGTTAACCATAAAATGCTTGTTTACTAAATGGGTGTAATGTCTCCCGGCCCCAAATTGCAAGGCAGAAACAGCAGCTGCCCTGATGATCAATCACATCTTCTCGCATTTTGGACTATCGCAAAGGATTGAGTCAGACCAAGGTAGTCACTTCACCAGCGAAGTAATGACAAAAATGTGGGAGATTCTTGGGTTAAAAAGGAAACTACACATTGCATACTGCCAGTCCTCTAGCGGGGGAGTTGAAAGGTACAATAAAACCATTGTGAGCATACTAAAAAAGTTTGTGTCGGATTCTGGGCTAAGTTGGGGCAACTGATTACCGCTTGTCTTGATGGCCATAGGATCTACCCCTTCTTCTGCAACTAAGATGTCTTCATTTGAGCTGATGATGTCAAGGCTCCAGATTCCATGCACAGGTTTGGCACGAACCAACCACCCCCACTACGGTCTGGGTGCCTGCAAGACAGTGCTTACGCAGGCCTGCGAGACCCCAGCAGGGACAGAGGGTTAGGATCATGATGTTTGGATAGGTATCGAGCAGAGGGTAACAGGAATGAGGGTTAGGTAAGGGGATGTGGACAGGCAAGGGAACATAGGGGTGAAATAACAACTGTACATGCACACTATTATCCCAAACACACACACAGTGATCAGATACAACTTTTGATACAGAAAGAGGGATCTAGCTCTGGGGGTTAGCGCTGGCCTCCTGCCTGCGCACTCTCAGGTCCGGTTCTCAGAGCAGATCGAATGCTGCAAGAGAGTTTAGCATTAAAGATCTGTGTTTGGTTCATATAAGGTACAATACAAGAGAACAGGCATACCATCTGGTGACACCCCACCCCAGGGATTGGTTAGTGCGGACACATGCACTGGGAGTGTTAATCTGCTCATGCAGTCTGTTTATGCCACACAAAAGATGTGCAGCTGTACCTGCCGCACAGGGCTAATTATTGGTAGTCAGAACATGTGGCCCGAGTTCGCTGCATGTGGTAAGAAATGAAAATACCCATTGTGTTGCCGAAGTTTTGCTGCACGTGGCTTGAAACCAGAAAGCGCTACGTACTGCCAAAGATTGCCACACATGGCTTGTAATGAAAAGAGCACACAGTGCTTCCAAAGTTTGCCACACGTGGCTGAAGTGTTTATTTAGAAAGCGCTGCTCGCATTAGTTTTCATGCAATCATGCGGAAAAGTCACTGTCTTCAAATGCAGCAAAACGCTGTTAAGCACTTAGCTTTGCCATGAGTAGAGGACATGATGTGGCTGGGCTGTACCCCCTGCGTGTGCCCCTCTGTGGATTTGGAGCCCAAATGGTTCACTCCTGTCTCCGCGCTATTTCCCTGCTGCAGCGCGTTAGAATTCAGCATGGATTCTTTCGCTAGACTCTTGCGGTACTTATCTGGCATGAGCGAGGGGCCTGAATGCTTCTTCTGTGGGGCATGGCCCCTCAAGTAATCCCCCTCAGCAGGAACTACGGAAGATGCGTCTGCTCTGGTCGGGTGCTTAAGCACAAGCCCCGTGCCTTTGTCTTATGTGTGTGCGCGAACCCCTCCCAATGTGGGAGTGAAAAAGTAGTTCCCGGCCCGGAGGCTGCTTGGACTTGTGGTTCGCAGGTCCTTTTGCATGCAAAAGGGGCAAAGAAGCCTCAGATAAGGCTTGAGTATTTTCCTATGGCTTTGTCTTGTTCTTTTCCTCGTTGTCCTGTTCTTGGGGCCTTCACAGAGCCATGTCTGCCCCTTATACCACCCTGCACCCTGACAGATGACTGGACGAAGGATGGTGCTACCCCAGCATCTGCTCTATAGAACACAAGAGCAGACATTGATAAATGCCACCACATCTCATGAGTATGTTGGGAATCTGAGAAAACACCTTCAACATGCTTTTGTATACGCTCAGCGGAATCTAGAAAGATCTGCAGACAGCATGAAGACCCACTATGATCTAAAGACAACCAGAAAGGAATATCGAGTAGGAGACAGAGTCTACTTGCACAATTACCAAAGGAACCAGACCAAAGAGCGCACATTTTTTGCCTAGCTGGACAAAATCTCACCAGTCGCCTACAGAATCCGCATCCCCAAGGTTGACTTGACAGAAGAGAAGTGGGTCCACATAAATCAGCTAAAGAGTGCCACCCCAGGCACACTTTGCAACAAATAAAGGAGTCCATAGAAAACCCAGGGGGGGATAGATCTGAAGCATAGGAATATTTCAATTGTCACTGAATGCATGTGTATCCCACCGCTGTCATCCCGATTGGAGGACAGTTAGTGGGAAATTGTCGTAACCGGTTTGTGTTCTCTTTTATATATTCATACTGGTTGTGCCTAACAACCAAGGAGAACCGCCGTTGCAACCTAGAAGGGAGAAACCAAAGAAGATCTGGAAGTGTTGCTCCACACTATGAAAGGAAGATCCCAGGGAAAGCGAGGAAGGGTCATTCCATGTTCTGTCCAGAGACAACAGGAGGAGCAGGATGTGCTGTTCTCTGTTGGAAGAGGGACTCAGCCCTGCCGGACCCTGCTGTGACCCATTGAAGAAATCCCACTTGCCTGACTCCCCCACGACTAGAAGTCCAGAAGAATCTGTGGGATAAATTAACCCAATCAGCTGTGCTTTACTACATCACTTTTCTGTAGTGGTGCAAGAAACAGCAAAATGGCCGCGCTGTCTCCTGTGCACGACAGGATCTCTAAATTGAGATTTAACAATAACCAGAAAATGCCTGCACCATCCTGCCACACACATTTCAGGTGGGGTGGAACAGAGTACTCACTGCAGGAATGTACCAGTGTGCTCCGGAAAATTTAACATGAAGTGAAAGAGACAGCATTACTTTGCTGAATACCCTTTTAAAATGACACCTCTTTCAACCTTTAAAGTGCTGCTTGGCGCTAAACTCATCCAGTCCTTATGAACCACTGTGATTAAAAAGGCCCTGCAATGCCCAGGATCATCCATTGTGTCTCAGAGGAACCAGGCCTCATTTGAATGACAGCTCTTGTCAAAAGTATCTTTGAAAAATCAACCATGGGGCTTTGTTTTCATTTTACACGGGAAATGTGTCTATTTTCTTTGCAAAAGTATCTAAATCAGCTGTTCAGAGAAAGACTATAAATAGATACCTGTGTAAATGTATCAATGCTGCAAAACGACTCCAGCACTCAAAAAAAGAACTATAGCTGCATAAAGTGTGTATTTGCTGGATATGAAAACCGAATTTAAAGAATACTAAAATGTGCTTTTCTGACTGAAGAGCGAAAATCGCCTGTTTAAAAGTAAATTGTTGTGTGAAGGCCTATTTACTTAGCAATGTAAAAGGGTTTGTTGCTGGTAAAAATACACCTATAAACTGTTTTGATTCCACAGGTTTGAGTCAACATGTAAAACTCATAGGCTAAATTGGCAGGCTAAAAAAAAAACTTGCTCTGCCAGTTTCTAGCCCTGAGAAAGGGTGACACACCATCAACTTCTGACACAGGAAAGCGCTAATTGCCAGCTTGAAAGACTTTGAATGCACAAGGAGACAAAGAAACTTCACCAGCTCATCAGACATTCGTCTTTGCTCCAGGCTGGGACAATAGCAGGCTGAGACTTTCACCTGTCAAGTGTGAGGGACAATAAAACATTCAATTAAGGGAGAGGCCCCATATCCTGCTTCAAAGAAACTGACAATTGACAGCAGTTGGGGGAAAGAAAAAAAACAAATCAAGTGACAATGGAATTCCTTTTGGCTTTAAAGGCTATTTTGTAGCTGAATTTTAAAGGCGTTTAACTTTGCAACAAGAATTTGGAAAAATATGAATAGTTCATAATTCTAAATCTAATTGTATGCTCTTTCATTGGAAACTTGGTAGAACTTATTACTGCATAAGGAACAGAAGTTATACAAAATGACAGATTACGGGGAAAGTATTGATGTTGCAAACATAATACATACATATATCCCTGGGGTAAATGCACATCTCTGTACAAAATTGGGGAATTTTAGGCCAAATCTTTCATGTTTAAAATTAACAAAATGTGGCAGCAAGGCAAAACCAGGTCCCAGAGACTAGGGGTTTGGATTGAAACATGACGCACAATATATGTAACCTGTGTATCTGATTTTCTTAGAGGTTGCAACTGCATAAATATGTGTGTGTGGCAAAATTAGATTTTGGTTCCAGTAGCTAGGGGAAGTTTCTAGGCATTTTAAAAATTACCCCATACACATGACATCCTTTATCTGTGATCCAATCAGCGAAGAGCTAGGAGGAGAATTCTACCTTGCCCAATCCTGTTATTAGAGGCGGGAGTAGTAAGCCTGCCCTACTAATATACTTTAGTGATGTCATCTGGCATGATAAATAAGGGCCCCTGACAGCACACAGGAAACACACTGATTCCTGACTTTCTTCCTGACTTTCTGTGTGGTGTCCGGTTCCTGATTTCTTCATCCTGATTGATCCTGATTCCAGATTTTCATTACAAAGCCAAGGCCTATGCTTTGCTGACCCCATTTTCAGCTAGGCCTCAAATTCTAAAGAAATTACAAAAACCCAAGGGAAGCATCCTTCTCCCACCTGGCTTGCTGCTACTAGATGCATGCCTGCTGCAAACTTAGTATCCAGTAACCAGAAGTGTCAGTCCAGTGCAGTCTGGTGACCAGAACGGCCCAGCTGATCCTGTCACGCCAGATTTGCCCAGCTTTCCTGTGTAAGAACAGAGCTCTGTGGTGATCAGAAGCCTTGACGGTCCAAAATCCTAAATTAAAGTGGACTGTCAGTATTATTTGGAATCATAGAAAACCATAGCATACCTTGCCTTGCCTTGTCCTATCCCAATCTCCAAACCATCTCATTCTTACCTTAATAACTTGTAACATTGTCAGAATCCTTATTGCAATACTGTCCTTGATTTATCTTGCTAAGCGCCATTTCTTTAGTCATTATTATCTTGTGTAAATCCTAAACTATCAATCCTATTTTGAGTGATCCGACTGGTTCCGCTAGGGTGGGCATTGGCGATCTGGGGTTGAAGTCATAATTAAACTCTAGAGCTTACCGTGTCCCTCTTTGGTATTCTAGCCAGAATGCTCTGGTATAGAGTAAAACTTAGAGTAAAACTATTCTTGTTCAAACTGAGTTTCTTTTCTGCTTTCACTACCCAATTTTCTAAACATGCCTCTCATTCTACATTGCGTATCTCCATCAGTTTAATAGCTAGAGACCTCATTTCAGTTCTTGATTATACCCAAGACCTATAGCTACACCCCAACCAAAAACCACACTCAAAGTTTCAACCATTTTTATTGAAATCCGTTTGGTTAATTTTAGGCAGGAATCAACATTTTTGCAAAGTTTTACACGTTATTTTTATTCTAAATTATTTTCAACCTTCCCTTCAAATTCGAATTGTTTATTGTTGCACCCACAGAAATTTGTACTGATTTAGGGATTTTTTCAGCCATTTCTAGTGTAAATTTATCATTGTAAGGTTTCAAATCTGTTTTTCTCTCTTGTTTGGGGAGGGAAGGGTGGATTTGAATTTTGTTTATTGTTCCTCATTCCTGATTACCTGCGGCTTCCGTATATCTCTTTATAATTGATTATTTGTGGGTTGAGGAATATTGCAGGGGGAAATTCTAACTTGAGTGCTATCTTTCCAAAAATTCAAAGTGTTCCTATTTCTCTGGTGTTTTCTATTTTGTGTTGCTAAAGAGTGAATTTAAATGCATTACATACCTTCTTATTTGTTATTGTCACCACATTGGTGATTGCTGCCCCATACATTAAAAAGTATATGTTTGATTTGAATTTTAAATAAATACATACATATTACCTTTACCAACCATCCTGGTTCCTGGCCATTGTGACCTGAGGTATTTGAAAAGGGGGTGTGATATGAGTGGTGTATCTCTCAAATATTGAACCTATATATAACAAAATAAGCATTTCAGTTGTGCGCTGCGTACTAGGCTGAGACCAGCGTGTATCGCCTGATTGAAATCCTTAACAGTGCAATGCTCAAAACAAGGATAGCAATATTTTCTGATAATCACCAAAATGCTGGGACAGCAGGTCCAAACGTTGGATTATTTACCTTAGATGCCACCGGGAACCCAGAAAGCAATATGGCTGCTATTTAAAGAGGTGTGTCGTGAACACGTGATGACGTCATCCCGTTATGTCTGCGGTGACATCATCATTGTAAACAATGGAATTACTTTGAAACGCTCTTCTCAATGTATGCAGATCCATTTAAATAAAGTCAATAAAATCTGCCTGAAGCTTAATACTACTTCTTTTAGAATGCCCAGTGCATTTTGTGTGAGATGTCAGAACCTGTGGTGAAAGTAAAAATATAACCCAAAGGTTAACTTGATATGTGAAACTTAAGAGGGTTTGTATGTTTTAAGAATTAATTGCCAGGTTGTGGATTCAGTTGTCATCTGCTAGGCGGCTTGTCAAGAAAGAGGTATACGACCTTCCAACCACTGGTCCCCTTTATGGCTCATCCCTCACTGGGGTGTACAATATATTTCATGGGATGGTTTCTTGTAAAGGTGCATGCCATAAGCAAATTAGTGTTCCACTTACATAAACTGACTGTTACTCAGATGCACGTGTCTAAGCCTGCCACAAAAGATTGTACAATCTAATGCTCTATGCTGTTAATGACTAATCTCATGGATCGATAATAATAAAAATAATAATAATAATAATGTTAGAGATATCTTGTTGTTAGTATAATCGACAAAGGATGTACGTATACTGTACCATGGGAAGAATGTATCTACTTATTAGAACGGCAAGGGGGGCCTGGGTGGTGGTAGCCTCCCAGCCAATGGGGAGGCTCAGAATTTGGGCATTACCACACAGTAATCCCGTGGCGCTGAGCCTCCTCAGGGCTGGCCGCCGCCATCTTCCCTTGCTGGGGAATCAGGTAAGTCTTTCTCTCACCCCCTTCACCCCATCCACAGAATTCCCTCCCCGTTCTCACACCCCCACTTACCTTCTTTTCTCTCCATTTTGGGAACGGACCCGCTGGACACTTCTGTCCCCAGCGCATCTGTTCCCAATTTGTGACAGGCCATCATGGAAAGGAAGAAGGGACTACACGCAGTACCTTCTCTCCTTTCTATGGCGGCCATTATTTTATTTACTTTTATTTCTATATTTTTAATGGCTGCCATGGAAAGCGAGAAGGGCTACATGTAGTCCCTTCTCCCTTCCCATGGCGGCCATTTTGTTTGTTTATTTTTTTTACATATGTTCAATGGCTGCCATGGAAAGGGAAAATAGAGTTCGTTTTCCCATCCCTGCTGGCCGTTTTTTTTTATTTTTTTTAATTCCTGTTGAGAAACGCTCTGACGTTTCTGAATAGTAAAAAAAAAAAAAATGCCTTTAGTCTAACAGGCCAGGGTACTAATGGCAATAAGCCCCTCACCTGGGGGACATTACCCCCTCACCGGGCATACAATCTAATTCATGGAATGGTTTCTTGTCAAGGTGCATGTCATCACCAAATTAGTGTTCCACATACATAAAATGACTGTTATTCAGATGTGTGAGTAAGCCTGTCTCAAAAGAGTGTACAATCTAATGCCCTATTCCCTTTAACGACTAATCTCATGGATCGATGTTAGAGATACACAGTGTTTTAAGTGGGCTGGGACAACCGGGGCTGGGTTCCTGCAGTTTTCAAAAAGTGGGGCTGAGTGGGGGCCCAGCCGGGGCCCCTGGTCCCACCACATCACCGTGGGACACATTATCCCGCCATGGCTGCAGCTGTGACGGGAGATGCGCCCGCCATTGAGTCAGGCAAGCTGAAAGAATTGCCATCCACAACAATGCTGCGGCTGGCCGGCACTTCTGTCAGTCACTGTAATTTTCTTTGTTGCCCCCTTGCATGCAGGGATCACAAGATGAATGTACCGTCTTTTTGTTTCCCCTCCACAAGTCACCAAGGAGTCTTTAACCCTCAGCGAACCTGGAGACTGCATGACATATTTAGTGGTTTATAAAAGACGCCTTGAAAAGGACACAATTCAAGCCATCTTTTATAAAGCTTAGCTGATGGACAAAGACGCCTCGGCCTTAGTCCGTCGTCAAAGCTTCATTAAAGATAGCTTGAGTTGTGTACTTTTCAAACCATCCTCTATAAACATAGAAATATGTTAAATATTTCTGTTTAAAAATGAAGGCTCAAAAAGTAAGGTATCCTCACACATTTGCGTGCATACCTTACCATGGTTTGTGTACTTTTCAATCCAGCTTTTATAAATATAGAAATATGTTTTATATTTCTATGTTTATAAAAGATGGCTTGAAAAGTACACAAACCAGAGTAAGGCACGCAAAAAAAAAATATATAAATGTAAGCTTTTATATATTTACGTGCATCATGCAAGCCACGACCCCAAACGAGGGCCCCTTCAATTTCTTACCCCACTTAAAGCCAGGTTGAGATACAATACTCATTGCAGTAAGTCATACGAACTGAAACTCCGGTGAATTAGCTAAACTAACGTAATAATTTTAGAATATGATGTCCTATCCTGTTCTTGATTAAACAGCTCATCCCAATATTGATCAGCCATGTCACTATCAACCAGTCTTGTTGTTAGTGTAATCGACAAAAGGTGCACCCAAAAGGTATCACTAGAAGTATAATTATGAAATAAGTGAGATTATGAATATAAGTGAAATTATATATTTTTTTTCATTTTAAATCATATGTTAAGTACTTGGCAGATTGTTTAAGTGTGCAGGGGGCGAGAATTCCCTACCATTGGTAACTTTTATTTTGTTTGCGATTATTGTCAGCCCATGTGCCAGGACCGATTTAGCACCCCCTCCCCCCACACCACAAACTATTGAATTCAATATCTTCGCCCTGACATAAATGTGATTCAATCTGAAACAATTAGACCAAGTAGTACATTGTGCAATTCTTTTTGCATCTTCTGACCCCCCTGAGCATCCACCCACCCACCCACATGCCTGGCCTCATGGGTTGCTCTCTACCAGGGCCTTTCCAGCCCAGCTAAGCCTTATTTGGCCAAATGCACCCACGCATCTTAATCTTACTCCATGACCTCTAAACACTCTGTACTTCAGTCCGGCAAGGGTGTTCCCACTAACAGCACATTGAGACTATAGTAATGGTAAAAGGCGCTATATACATGACAAGTGCAATGCAATAGAAATTATGAATAGTAGCAAAATGAGCCGCTCAGTAAAACACAAAGTCAATGAGGCCGCATGTGGCACTGTATGATGTGTCTACGCTATAACAATGACAGCTTTCTGCAGCACCTAGGTCTCTGCGCTCTGTCGAGTTCCCGCTATGAAGGGGTCTCCCTCTATCTCTGTCCTGCGCCTTGCGACAGTGTCACGCCCCAAACGTTAACGCTTCTTTCACACTGGTTATTGCCCAGTTAGCTGCCCGTGTCTAGTGTCCACAAGTGCATTTAAACGCTTCTAATGGCTGCATTATTTTAAACTGTGCTTTAGCGTTCTTTTGGCCCTACATCGCGTGAGACTTGTAGGGCCAATAATGACATGAGAAAACGGTGCGATCCCAGAATGGAAAGAGGATTTCCGTAAAAGGATTTAGGCATGAGAGGAGGCAGGTGGGGTGGGACAGAAAAGTACGTCCTTTGACGGAAATGCTTGCCCAATACTTCTCTGCCCCGTGGAAACCCTGCGTGTACACATTTTTTTCTGACGTTTGCAATCAATTCTGATTATAGAACTGGACGCTCCACAAGTAAATCAGTTTTTACTATAGGTGGGCGAACCTGGTGAGACCCGAGCTGGCCCGGGCCCCAATGGGTGCTCCAGCCCCACCCTCCTTATGGTCCAGTACCCCCGGATGTCACAGGCCTGCCACTGGCCCCAGCATGGCTGCTCAGTGCATAGCGCAACAAAAAGGGCATTTCTTTCCATTCTGCCTGTGCCACGCGGGAAAAATGGAAAGAAATGCCCCCATATGAAAAATAATAAACACGGTCCTGATGGTGGCTCGCCAGGACCGCGTTAATTTGTTTTCTTTTTCTGGGGGGCCCAGGGATTTCATGTGCTCCTAGAGGCAGCCCTGACCCCCAGGCTATGCCCTGGCTCGGCCCTACCCATGAAATCTTGGCTTCCCCAGCTATCGTGTTTACCCCACCCAACATGTTGCCTTCTGTACTGTACTACAGGGGGCTGATGCTCTCTATAGATGTGTCACGCGTAGTAACATCCCCACTTTTTGTCCCTCGAGGGTGAGTGCCGTATGGGAAGTTTATTACCTATGCAGCACTTTCATGGGCATTTATCTTTCTCCCCCCTATCCCCTCCTCTCCTGTCCCTTTCCTCTCTCGCAGATAAGACGCGGCGCCGTTAGACTACGTATGTTCTGATTGGCACAGCATAAACGACTCATAGCACAGCACATTGCACTGGTATTGGCTGCATAATATGAGCCCCGCTGCTGTACCCTGTGGGATTAGCACATCGCTAATGAGCGGCTCCGTTTTTCACCAACACGTTGCGCATTTTCCCTGTCAAATGCGCCGCCTCTGCTCCCACATGGCACAACACACATTCGAGGTGCCGCCCAAGTAACACCGTCGCAGAGCTCTCGTTCATAATGACTGCACTGTTACTCTGGTAATGGTGTCAGGTCGTTAGCCGGGGTGTACTTTAAAGAAGAGACGACGGTGTCTTAATTATGGGTTCCAGCAATTGCAATCAGCGTAATTAGAATCTGTCAAGAACACAAGGAGCGCTCTCAGCTGTGAGGAACGCAAGCGCCGAAGCTGCGCTAAGTGCTGGGAAATGTCACAAATCTCCAAGTGCGGCGCGCAGTCGCCTAATGTCATTTCGAACGATTCCAGTATTTACTGGCGATGGCGGGGCCCAAGCACAGCACACTTCTCTGACTGCAGCGAGATGCGCACACATCACGCAATGGTACTGTTGCTTAACGAGGTCCATGCACAGCACACGCCTCTACCGGCACCCAATAATCTCTGTGCACAGCACACACCTTGATCTGCTGCCAGTGAACAGCACGCACCTGCAAATGCATCCAGCGAACTCTCTGCACAGCGCGTACCTGTATACGCGTCCAGCGAGCTTCATGCACAGCAATCCCACAAGGGCCGCGTGCAGAGAAGGACAATGTGCAAGCCTGCTCACAGAATAAATAATGCCATCCCCGCATATTCATGGAATTAATCACGCAAAGTAACCGTATTCAGAAGTTGCGCCCGGAATGCCCCCGACATGCCCACACGCAAAGCAGAAACAGCCAGAACAACTACCTTTGCCTGCTCCCCCGGGTGCAAATACATGCACCCTTCAAACAGTGCATGGGGTCCCCTGCAAGCAGGCCTGCATCTCGTGTACCCTGCACAGGGTCCCCCGTAACTGTTGGCAGCACCCAGACAACATGCATATGGAAAATTGTAACTTGGTCTAAATTCTGGAAATCTGTGTGCGAACCCCCGTAAACCGTTCCTCCGCCCTGCTGCACTGCATACGCGCACCCCTTAGTTAGATCGGAACCGCAGTTGCGTACAAGCACCCTTAAAACCAACATGCAAACCCACCTCGATGCTGCGAATCCTATCCACAAGTGAACTTACGCCTGCCTTCAGGTGCCATAGTGATCAAGGGATTTGTGTGGCCATTCCTATGCCGAGAAGCTGTGCGGATGTTTCCATGAATACGTGTCGTTTGGCGCAAATGTGGGCGTGCGAGGAACTGACTGCGGGCCATCCCTCGTAACGCTCACTTTTTTGCATGTTCTTCCCTATTTTCTGAGTTCTGCCCCTTCACAACTTTTGGTATCATGGGCAGATAGTCGGATACACTCTTTGAAAGGAGTGTGGGCTGATAACAGTAGCAACCCAAATAGTGTTAGTCTAGTGGTTACAAAATAAAAGAATGACCATTCAAGGTTTTAAAAAAATAGGGACTTTAATAAAATAATCAATGGAAACAATTCATAAAAAGTGCTAAAGACCCATCACTGCAATAAAACACAAAGAATGCAGACTTTTGATATGAATGAACACTCTGGGTTGATATACAGGCGTTTTCAGGCAAAAGGAATTTAGCACAATGACACTGCTCTAGAATATGTCTTTCAAAAGAAAAGAGAAGGGTGTTTATAGGTCACTAGGGTCCCTTAAAGTGGGCCATGGGGACAGGGCCTCTTCAAAATACCTTTAGTTATTTTCCTGGGTGCTCGACAGCATTGAGCCAGGCTTCTAGGTGTTTTTACTGCAATCAAGCCTGTTCTGAGTTCTTTCGAGTCATGTGCGCCCACTGGTGAGTCAGCATTGAGTCAGTTCGATTTCTGGAATCCCATTTGGTTGATTTGGCTTTCAAGACAATTGAGTTAATTGCTTCCAACGGTTTGAGGCGGCAGTCAAATCATCAGTGAAAGATTGCTTCTGCTGTGTGAATTCAGCAATCGACACTTGCGAGTCGTTGGCTTCCAGTAGGTTGAGTCGGCTTTCAAATCAGTTGCTTCTATTTGGTTGAGCTGGTGACTGGTTTGAGATGAGGAGGCCCACTGCAATGGGTCAAACCGGTGTCTCGATGGATTGAAAGGCAGGTTAGTGATTCAAAGATGAATATAGTGCCAACGACCGCACTGAAGGTCCTGTAGTGGCTTGACGTACATTGAGTGCAGAAGAACTGACTTGAAAGTGGCCCAAGGTGATGAAACAGGTTGCAGCTTCCTCTGGGCTTCTGGGTTGTTTGGAAGCCCAATCCGGGGTCTCCAAGGATAAGGTGAGTCCTTAGTTCCGCAGATCCAATTTAGGAAGTTGCCTGGCACCTACAGGGGTCCTTCACCGTCAGTGAGCAGGATCTTGGTTCCATTCTATAAGCAGCAGAGAGGCCCTAGTCTACAGCAGTGTCACCCTCATTATCCCCTGGAGATGGTTATGGAACAGAGTTTGCCTCTGCCGTGGATGCCGTCTGTCTTCGACTCTATGGCAGGGGACTTTAAAATAGGATCTATTTCCAACAGAGTTCCAGTGAATCCCTTTTCGTCGTGCAAGAGTCCAGAGATGAATCAATAAAGGAGGGGGATTTCTCATTATAAAAACACATTTTACCATGGGATTGGTCGAAAGAAAGCCTGCTATAAGGGGCCGCATCCAGGCTGTTGTAACAATTGTCCTTTGCCGCCTGACAGCTTACCCACAATACTTTATCTGCAGGAAATGGGGTGGTCAGGAAGTTGTAGAGAGCTGTGACAAAATGCAAGATGATGGAGCCCTTCTCCTAGCCATTCCTACTCTGCCCCTTTCCATGTCTGATGACTTCAAAAAGACTCCAATTATCAGCACCTGAATGTGATTGGCCTTGTTATGTCACTGTTGCCTTTGAAGAACTGGTTTGCAAGTGACCTCCCTGGGAGCAGTCCTGTGCGCTGAGAGGAATGTGTTGGCCTTCCTCAGGGAGATCAAAGCGGTAGCTTCCTAGCCATTGTATCATATGATTGTTACAGAGATAGCTAGGCCAGACAGCTTATATCCATTAGCTGTGTTTGGCTAAGGCCCTGCACAACAAGATGCCATAATATGAAATCCGAATTCTCTGGATGAATAATTGTGTGAACCAGTAGCCACCATACCCTAACCAGAAATGGCTTATTTGGTATTGTTTAACGTGCCACAAGGCTGACTGAGGTACACAATTAGTATGTTTTCAATCAGAGGTGGAGAAGTTTAAATAAACAACTCTCTCTGTTGGGACTTTGTGTCTGAGCAGCTGTCAGTAATACAGATGTGACCTTTGAACCTGTCTGCTGTTACTGCTGATAAGTCGCTGGCACAGCATGGGCACATCAATATGCTATGCTCTTGGCATCAACATTTATAAAATTTGGGTCTGATTAACAGACTGCCGTTTCAGAAAAAGAATTACTTGCATCATTTTATTAAATAAAAGTAACAAATAATGTCAGTCTTTCACATCCTCAAAGATGGCATTCTGTCACTTGGAGCCACATACACAGCACACACCTGTATATATTGTGAGTGAACTCCAAACTCAGTACACACCTGCCCTTGCAATGATGGCTACACAAAGCACACATCTTGATCTACAGTGAGTGAGCAGTGCACGCAGCTGGCAAATTACAAGAAGTGTGTGCATCGACGTATGAGTTTGCCTTGTTAAAAAAAGCATATTCTTTGACTTCCAATGGTTCCTTCAGAACAGGTGAGCTGGTTGCCTGTTCTGTCTGATTTACGCCAGGAGGTTCAAGCCTAGGCAGAACGCTGGTGGCACATTGCTAGTTCTGGGAACTGCAGAGGAGACCCAATCCTTCCCAGTAGGGGTAATCAAGGCCATCTGCTAGTAAGATCATAGGATGACAGGACCCACTTTTACTGCATTTTCATGAGGCACAGCCACCAAGGCTTACATTCAGCAAGATGTGTACTATGGCGTGGGGTAATGCAGGGAAGAGCCCCATGCATTGTCTTCCCACTTCTTTAAGATAGGAGCGGTCACCCGGGCAGCAGCGAAAAATGTCGGGCATTGCACATGCAGAGAAGTGGGAGGTGAACGTCTATTGCTTTTAACTGTATATTCCCCCCACATCTGTTATCATTTCTTTTTTTTTCTTTTTTTTTTAACTTTAATTGCTAGCAATTTCTACAAAACTTGTTTGGGCCAATCCTCCATATTCCATTTCACAAGGATAAAAACAAAACAAGATGACAAATCCAAGTTAAATTGGGCCAACCCTAAAATCCTGTTTGCTGACGTGTTTAGACATATAAGTCTAAGATTTCTCCAGTCTGTAAGTTTCCAGTGGAGTACACTTTTCTGATGAATGCCACCAGGGCAATAATCCATGGGGTTTTGTCGCCATTCATCAGTGCCGAACAACGATACCCGTTGGCCATTGAAGGAACGTTTCTCATCAATGGTTTCAGAAGATGGTCCCTCTGGGCCGTAACACTAGTGCATTTCATTATCACATGTTTCAGTGACTCCACTTGAACTAGATCTGTGTTCTGACAGAATCTACAGTTCTTTGAAACGCTCAGACCCCTGATTTCCCGGATCTCATTCGTTGGTATATGATTTAGGCCTATCCGCAGAAAAGTGTCTCTCAAACGTCGATCTGGGCACTTTATGATGTAGGCACGTGGATGGTTTATTTTCCTACAATCTGTTGGAAGATCCTTTGTCAGTTTATATTTGTTTGCAGCTTCTTCTGTGTTGATCCAATCAAGGTCCATGAGTTCTTTTTTTTTCACTCTCATTGGATTGGTTAACAGATCTCCTTTGGTGCAGCCTAACTTTCCCAATTTTTCCCTCAGGTTAGAATCCCAAGATTTCAATAGAGGCGATCTGCCTGTGTTCAGTTCTTGGTTTAAGATCTTCAAAATTGCTGGATTGTTAGGCACTAGAATTTTAGAAAATAGCGCTAGCTCTTTCCATTCAACAACCGCTGCCAGTGATAAGAGACCCAGCTCTCTTCTAATCAGATTGCTTGGTGTAGAAGCTGGCAGGTTCAGCAATTTTTTCAAGATTATGCCTTCGAGTTTAGGCCATAATTTCTACACGATCTGAGGAAAAGCCTCCATACCATATGTAAGGATAGGAACCACCTTTCCTTTGTAGAATTGTATGGCTGCCAAAAGCGAGAATCTACCATATCGTTTATCAATAATTTCTATCTTGATCGCTAGTGATTTTGCCTTCGCTATCAGGTCATCTTGAATCGGAGACTCAGCTTTGGTCGTGTTGATCAAGACTCTGAGGTATTTGAATACCTCGACCTTTTCAATTTTTGCGCAGCCCAATGACCAACTGAATTTTTCATTTTTCTGAAGACCTGTGCGTCATTTGAGCGTCATGATTTTGGTTTTCTCACGGTTTATTTTCAAATGATTTGAAAAGACATATCGTTGCAGGCTATCTAGTTGCCTTTGTAGTAGCCTAATTTTGGTCTGGTCGATCAGTATCAGGTGGTCAGCATACAAAAGTCTTGATAGTTTTGACTTGCCAATCGTTGGTGGAAATGATCTCAGTAGTGTTTCAAAATCTTGGATATCCGAAATAAAGAAATGATATATGGCTGGAGCCAAAGGGCACCCTTGCTTAACGCCTTGAGCTGTGTTGATCTTTGCAGACAAGAGTGCTCCTCGATTTAGCTGGACCTGAATACTTGTATCTGTGTCAAGGGCGATCAAGGGCTCCATTATATCATATGGGCAGTTCCATTTCTTTAGGTTCTTCCATAGTAAGTTTTGGTCCACCCGATCAAAGGCTTGCACCAGATCGACAAATGCAAGGTAGATCTTACTGTTACCTTGTTGGGCCTTGTTTTACAAGATGTTAAAGACAAGAATGTTCAGAGTCATCCCTACAATTTTTACGAACCACATCTGAATGTGGTCTATTGAGTTTGACTCCCTAGTCCACTTGTTGAATTTTTCCAGCAGTAGTGAGCTGAAGATCTTGCCCACCACATATAACAATGTGATGGGCCTATAGTTTTGTGGTTTGTCTCTCACTCACTTTTTAAAGATGGGTACAATTGTTGCCACTTTCCAAGAATCAGGTATTTTTCAGTGGTCTGAGATGTTCTTCAATACTTTGACTATAAAGACGGGCAATTTTTCCGGATTGTCTTTCAATGTGAAATTAGTGAGGCCGTCCGGCCATGGAGCTCTGGAATGGTTGAGCTTGGTAATTTTCTTCAGGATATCTTCCACTTCGTAGTAGAATGGCCAACTCTGTGTTTCTTCAGCCAAGGTCATTTGACCAAGATGTTCACAAGTACCTTGGCATAGGTCCGTGAAGTGGGTGATCCAAGATGATTCTACTACGTGATTCAACAGAATATCTTGTATGGGAGTCGAGGTTTTTTGTATCAGCACCCAATAGTTGGATGATCCCCTTGTGCTTGAAGCACGCAACACAATCTCAGAGTCCTGCTTGATCAGTTGGTGTCTTATTTCGATTAGCCAGGTTTTATAGTCCTTACAAAGGTTAGCCGCGTAGGCTTTTACAATCACATCAGATGAGCGTGCTACCTTTCTTTTTGCACGTCTCATTATTTGCCTTTTTTCCACCAGTACCTTATCGTAATGATGGTTATCTTAGCTTTTGGTACTGGCTTTCCTCTGTATTGGTGGAGCAGAGGCATGTAATTTACTCCATCGTAGTTGTCCACATTGGCTATATTAAGCTCCATGTACTTCTTTGTGATGTTTGTAATGTCAGTTGATTTCAACTTCAGGTGGTTCCCAGCAGTGTTTGTCTGTACTTCGTTTTCCATTCTTTTTGTTGGAGAACTGTCAGAGCCTTGCCACTGTGTGGAAAGAAAGTTGTGATCACTATTCGTGGTTCTGATCACATTAAAATCGATGATAAGTTCTAACAGCTCTCTACTAATGAACATGTAATCTAAATCAGCCGACTGGTCGCCTCTTTCCCATGTCGGAGTCTGAATCTGAGTTGGCGCCACTTTCGCTGTTAGATAGTGCAAGTCCCAAAATGTCATTGACTTTAACCACGATTTACCGCTGCTTGGTTTTGTCTGATCTTTTTCTCCTGCAGAGTTGATTGAGTACTTACAGAATTCATGTCTCCACAGATCACTAGGTATTGAATGCTGTGGTCTTCCAAGATGGCTTCCAAAATGTTGTTGAATGTTTTTAGAAATGCTTGTTAGCGATGTTCAAGGGGTTCCAATAGCAAGTTATTATAGTCAAGTTCCCATGATCTTTTCCATTTTGGGATTCAGGGGCGTTGGTCCAGTTTACAGTTACTGCCAGGCAGTGCATGTCAGAATGCATATTTTTCACCACCTTTAGCCCAGCCCGGACTTCAGTGGCATCAGTAAACTCAAGAATGGGCAGCCTTTCCGTCCTCTTACCGCCTGGGCTTTGGTGATCTCGTAGCCGTCAAGCAAAGGAGTGTTCAACAACCAAGTCTCTTGCAGACATAGTATGTCATATGTTCCGAGATTCACATCACTACGTCTTGTTAATTGAGAGAATCCCCTGGTGTTCAATGAGGCAAGGTTTAGTACGCATTGTGAAGAGGGTCGTCCTCTGCCCAGTTGTTCCAGGCTCTTCAGACATTTACAATGCGTTTTCCCTGGTGTCTATTCTTTGTCACTTGTGTTAGGCAGAAACCTGTGCAGTTCCCTTAGGGACCACTGCAAAAGATTTAAGACTACAGGTGTTGGCAGTAAACCCATTTGGTAGCAGTCTGTACCACCCAGATTTACCTGGTAGCTGTGGCTGAGCAGTCAGACTTCCCTCAAGAAGAGTTAGGCAGTATGCAAAGTATACTCAACAGGCACTCAGATACACTAATACAAGCAAACACTGACCAGAGCTTTGGTATCAAAGTATATAATTATTTATTTAAAAACACACAGTTGAAACACTCCAGCACTCTTATTGTAAAATATTCTAAACACAGTTACTATTATGATATATACACCCCTTTTTCCCTATTAGAAAATCACAGTAAAACACCACTTATTTTCATACAGAGGTGAGCGCTTAACTAGATTGCACCCTAATAAGTTTGTGAAAAAGGGAGGGAAAAAGACAGAATAAGAAGAGGTACACCACTCTACGATTCCAGAACACTTTTAGCAAGGCAGAGAGCAAAAAGTCACTGGTGAGCCAAAGTCCAAAGGCTGGGCCCACTCTTAGAGGGAGCAGAGCACAAATGCGCCCAAGATCACACAGTTACACTAGGCTTAGAAAGTCTTGCAGAGGGTCCAGAAAAGTGTTTAGAGAGGCTTAGAAAAGTTTAGCCAAGGTGTCCCAGGCTAACCCAGGTTCGAAAGCCGGGGGCTAAATCTACCCCGTACAGTCGGTAGCAAAGGAAGCCAGGCGGGACACGGTACCTTAAGTGGGAAGGATCCTCCAGCGGTGGCAGTTGTTCCTGGTAGTGGGTGCAAGTTGTGTCGTCGTCCAGGGGAAGAGAAGATCTCGACTTGGAGGAAAGATGAAGGTCGTTGCACTACCAGGGCAGAAACCAGCCGCTGAGTTTTCCGGTTAAAGGTGGTACCCCGGTTGCCGGGGTGCTTGGCACGGGCAAGGCTGCCACGAGATACGTCGGGAAAGCGAAAAGACGGTCAAACTGATTATCCCCACCAGTTAAAGGAAGAACACTATCCGGCGGGAGATCTCCTCTGTCGTTGGGAAAAAGTGGTGAGACGGTCCAGCAGGGCTCCACCGGTCGTGGTGTCGTGGCAGGTCGGCTCAGCTTCTCCCTCGTCGGATTCTTAGGTCCTGTGGCGACCTCTGAAATTCCAGTCCCCAAAGCCCTGCTTTTATGCAGCAAACCCCCATTCACTCAGCCTAGCTGTCACTCAAACATGCTAAGTGGTGAGCCGGCCGGCTCGCCACTTGGGCCAATCAGGACGGAGTGTGACTTGAGTTGCCTAGGCAACTCAGCCCAGTGTGCCTAAATTCCCCTCCACCCCTCCTAAGTACCCCAGACATAGTGGCACCACTTTGGAGGGCTTCTGTGGAGAAGCCCGCCAAAAAGTGGAACAAAGGGTTCGACTTGGGTTGGAGTCACAGAAGAGAACACAAACGCCATTTTAGAATCAAGTTTTGGCAAAAAATACCAACCGGACAATTAATATTAATTAAATAAACCGGCGGTATGTTTCGAGGCTACCGTAAATAATTAAATAAAGATAGTAGCCTAAAACAATGGGAAATCCCGTAGGAAATTTTGCGGTTGAATATAAAAAGTAGTATCCACTGCCACCAGCCAAAACTCGATCAGGGGGGACGGAGACGTGCCCCCTCGACTAACAGACCCCGGGGCAATTGAATTGCCCCAGCCAGTGCGTCCACAATATGATGGTTTGTACTGGTTCTGTTCAGAATTTAAGACTAGTAAAGTCAATGGTGACTTTACATGCCCTGGGAGACAGTAGTCAGTCCCAGGGTATGGAGTCTATACTGAGGGGTCACTATGACACCCCTGTGTCACTGCACTGAGGGTGCTGGGTAACACACATCACAAAAACACATGAAGCGCTATGGAGTAAAAGACCCCATATCCCATTAAACACATCTAGATTCAAAGAAACACACTCAAATCATGCCCAAGAGTGAGGGTAAAAGAGTCTCACTCTTGGCAGGAGAAAAAAAACAAACCCCAAAAAATCCAGCAAAGCTGCTGGGGGACTCACTAGGTTAGGAAATTCAGCCTAAACAGAGAATTCTCCCTAACACTCGCCCCCCCCCCCAGACTAAGGGACAGGAGGATTTATTCCACTCCTGGATGAACCTCATACCTCTAGTCGATGACATACATACTAGAGAGTCCATCAGCATTTTGATGGTGACACCTTGACCTATGATCTATGGCCCAATCAAAGGTTTTCCTTTGTAAGCTATATGACCTACAAATCCTTTGAGGAACATCAGTCTTTTTAAAGTTATAGGGGATCTGGTTGACCAGTCCCTCAGAAGTTGGTACAACTTCTGAACCTGTGTTGGGCTTTTTCAAGGGGTCCTTATAAAGGATTCCCTTAGATCTAGAGGGCCTCCAAGGTTCCTCACCACCTCTCTTGTGGGAGCAGGTTGGGTCTTAGGCCTCTTGGTTGGAGGGGTTGGGGTTAGGCAATGTACCTGCTTCCCCTTCCTCTTAGGTATAACCTTACCTATTTTAGGAGTGTCCCCCCCTAATACTAGGATTTGAGTTGGGGTCTTCAGTAGAAGGTCCAACAGTCTGAAGGTTTTTGGCCTTAGACTTTTCTTTCCTGGTTTTCCACCAGCATTGAGAATTACCAGTTCTCTTAGGCCTAGGTAGGGGTCCAGTAGGTCTATCCTCCTCTTCCTCAGAAGCAGGGGGAGTCACAGACTCTGAGACTGGGGGAACAATGATGGAGCTTGGTGGGGGTTCCCATTTCCCTAATGTACTAGCCTGAAATGTGCCTGGGTTAGAGGTCAACTTACTAACACCAGGGCTTGTAGTGGGGGGCTCAGTAGAGGTTCCCACAGGCTTAGAGGGGTCCTTTAAGGTGACCTCTCTAGCCGATTTGGTTAGGTTCTGGTTCTCCATACTGGGAGGCCTGGGGGTATGTGACACTACTCCTAGAGTTCTCAGGTCATTCCCCAACAGGACTTTCCCAGGCACCTCAGTCTGAACACTGACAGGGATCCTCACTGTCATGTTGTTACACTGAATGAAAGCTGGTAGAATAGGAACCATCTGGACAGGGCCTCCAGACATCTTAGTGGGACCTTTGGGTGCTTTTGCTACATCCTCAGGTTGAAAGAAGCTTTCATCCACTACTGTTCTGCTGGCCCCAGTGTCTCTCCTGGCAGGAGTATCCTTGCCATTGACAAGAACACTGTCCACATAATACACCTTAGAGTTAAAAGGTAGGGAGTTATACACAACCCTATTCTGGGGACTAACCAGACCCATAGGCTCTAAGTTTACAGTTGCTTGAAGACCCAAGGGTTCTTCAGCAAAGAGTTTAAAGTGGGCACTAGCCATCGGTACTTCATCCTCAGGAGTGAAGGCTAAGGAGACTGTGCTGATCTCTGCAGGTTTACCCTTGCATCTGGGATCCCCTTTGATATGGTCAGTAGCCTCACAGATATAGCATTGTCCAAATGCTCTCTGAAAGTGTGGCTTGTTCTGACCTCCTTCTGGTTGTTGACCAGAAGGTACACTAGCCTGTTTCGGTTTACCCTGGGGCTTACCCTGGTTATTTTGTTGTTTGTGGCCCTCTTTGGTATGGGAGGTATTAGAATTATCTGGATTCACTTTAGGTGGCTGCTTTCCCTCATCCTTTTTCGGAGTGACCCCTGAATCCTTGTGAGTGGCCCTGTTGGCAACCCACAAGTCAGCAGCCTTAGCTAGTTTTCTGGAATCTAATTCCTTTGAATCTGCCAAGTGCTGTCTGAGCTCAGGAGAGCAGGCATCATAAATTGACTCCAACATAAAAAGATTTTTCATACCTTCATAAGTGTTCACCTTGTAACCCTTAATCCATCCCTCTAAGTTTTTCAAACATTCACTCACCCAGGTAGCCCAAGGGGTACCATCATTCTTTTTGAGGGTCCTAAACCTCTTAAGATACTGGGAAGGGGTCTTCCCAAATCTAGCTATCAGAGCTAGTTTCACACATTCATACTCTTTCCTATCCTCCTCCCCCAACTCCATTACCACATCAGTTGCAACAGGGGGAAGCCTAGAGAACAACCAGGTGAGTAAGCCATTTCCTGTGATTTTCTGGAGCCCATGATTATATTCAAACAGAGACAACCAATCCAACACATCCAACTTAGGCTCATACATACCAACAAATTCTTTAGGCATCCGGTGTCTTTTAGGACTGGAACTTCTAGAAGAGCCAGAGAGAGAGGCATTTTCGACAGATAATTTCTTCATTTCTAGCTCATACTTGAGCTCCATTTCCCTTAGCCTTAGTTCTTGATTCATTTCCTGATGTCTCTGTTCAGCCAGAGTATTCAGTCTCTTGAACTCTAGTTCAAGTTTCATTTTCTCTAATTCCAGATATTGAGGACTTAGTGTGGGACTTGGTAAAGGCCCAGTAGGTACAGCAGGTAGAGCAGACAGAGGCCTAGGGGGGAAAGTCACAGCAGCCTCACCCTCCTCTTCTGACTCTTCCTCAAGATTATCAACATTTGGATCAATATCAATTTCTATACTGTTATCTACATTTTCTGGCATGGTAGGTTCCTCAGACCCATCATCCAGACTTTGGTTAGCTAACATCCTTTCTATTAACTCCATTTTCTTGCCTTTAGTCAGGAGGTTCTTATGCTTACACAATACTCTTAAACAGTCAGCAGTTTTTGTAGCAAGGGACTCTTGACTATAGGTTTCCATAGTTGACATGTTAGAAAGATTACTTTTTCAGTGCTAAGCTTTGTGGTTAGTTGTACTAAGGTATCCTCAAGCACTCTAAAGTGTATACTCAATACAGATCCCACCGCTGTACACCAGTGTTAGGCAGAAACCTGTGCAGTTCCCTTGGGGACCACTGCAAAAGATTTAAGACTACAGGTGTTGGCAGTAAACCCACTTGGTAGCAGTCTGTACCACACAGATTTACCTGGTAGCTGTGACTGAGCAGTCAGACTTCCCTCAAGAAGAGTTAGGCAGTATGCAAAGTATACTCAATAGGCACTCAGATACACTAATACAAGCAAACACTGACCAGAGCTTTGGTATCAAAGTATATAATTATTTATTTAAAAACACACAGTTGAAACACTCCAGCACTCTTATTGTAAAATATTCTAAACACAGTTACTATTATGATATATACACCCCTTTTTCCGTATTAGAAAATCACAGTAAAACACCACTTATTTTCATACAGAGGTGAGCGCTTAACTAGATTGCACCCTAATAAGTTTGTGAAAAAGGGAGGGAAAAAGACAGAATAAGAAGAGGTACACCACTCTACGATTCCAGAACACTGTTAGCAAGGCAGAGAGCAAAAAGTCACTGGTGAGCCAAAGTCCAAAGGCTGGGCCCACTCTTAGAGGGAGCAGAGCACAAATGCGCCCAAGATCACTCAGTTACACTAGGCTTAGAAAGTCTTGCAGAGGGTTCAGAAAAGTGTTTAGAGAGGCTTAGAAAAGTTTAGCCATGGTGTCCCAGGCTAACCCAGGTTCGAAAGCCGGGGACTAAATCTACCCGTACAGTCGGTAGCAAGGGAAGCCAGGCGGGACACGGTACCTTAAGTGGGAAGGATCCTCCAGCGGTGGCATTTGTTCCTGGTAGTGGGTGCAAGTTGCATCGTCATCCAGGGGAAGAGAAGATCTCGACTTGAAGGAAAGATGAAGGTCGTTGCACTACCAGGGCAGAAACCAGCCGCAGAGTTTTCCGGTTAAAGGTGGTGCCTTGGTTTCGCGGTCATGGTAAAACGTGGTATCCCGGTTACCGAGGTGCTTGGCACGGGCAAGGCGGCCACGAGATACGTCGGGAAAGCGAAAAGACGGTGAAACTGGTTATCCCCATCAGTTAAAGGAAGAAGACTCTCCGGCGGGAGATCTCCTCTGTCGTTGGGAAAAAGTGGTGAGACGGTCCAGCAGGGCTCCACCGGTCGTGGTGTCGTGGCAGGTCGGCTCAGCTTCTCCCTCGTCAGATTCTTAGGTCCTGTGGCGACTTCTGAAGTTCCAGTCCCCAAAGCCCTGCTTTTATGCAGCAAACCCCCATTCACTCAGCCTAGCTGTCACTCAAACATGCTAAGTGGGGAGCCGGCCGGCTCACCACTTGGGCCAATCAGGACGGAGTGCAACTTGAGTTGCCTAGGCAACTCAGCCCAGGGTGCCTAAATATTCCTCCACCCCTCCTAAGTACCCCAGACATAGTGGCACCACTTTGGAGGGCTTCTGTGGAGAGGCCCGCCAAAAAGTGGAACAAAGGGCTCGACTTGGGTTGGAGTCACAGAAGAGAAAACAAACGCCATTTTAGAATCAAGTTTTGGCAAAAAATACCAACCAGAGAATTAATATTAATTAAATAAACCGGCGGTATGTTTCGAGGCTACCGTAAATAATTAAATAAAGATAGTAGCCTAAAACAATGGGAAATCCCTTAGGAAAATATTCGCGGTTGAATATAAAAAGTAGTATCCACTGCCACCAGCCAAAACTCGATCAGGGGGGATGGAGACGTGCCCCCTCGACTAACAGACCCTGGGGCAATTGAATTGCCCCAGCCAGTACGTCCACAATATGATGGTTTGTACTGGTTCTGTTCAGAATTTAAGACTAGTAAAGTCAATGGTGACTTTACATGCCCTGGGAGACAGTAGTCAGTCCCAGGGTATGGAGCCTATACTGGGGGGTCACTATGACACCCCTGTGTCACTGCACTGAGGGTGCTGGGTAACACACATCACAAAAACACATGAAGCCCTATGGAGTAAAAGACCCCATAGCCCATTAAACACATCTAGATTCAAAGAAACACACTCAAATCATGCCCAAGAGTGAGGGTAAAAGAGTCTCACTCTTGGCAGGAGAAAAAAAACAAACCCCAAAATATCCAGCAAAGCTGCTGGGGGACTCACTAGGTTAGGAAATTTAGCCTAAACAGAGAATTCTCCCTAACAACTTGTCAAGGCTTTGGCCACCCAAGACCAATCTTCCACCATTTCCGGAGACAAAGGGTTGGCCACTTTTGATGTTTGTGCTCTGTTCTTCCGGCCCCATACATTGTCTTGCCACTTCTTTAAGATATGAGCGGTCACCTGGGCAGCAGCGAAAAACGTCGGGCATTGCACATGCAGAGATGTGGGAGGTGAACGTTTATTGCTTTTAACTGTATATTCCCCCATATCTGTTATCATTTCTTTGATATTCTCTATTCTGGTTGAGCATTTTCAGGCAATGACTGAGCCATGTGTAACCAGAGACATTTCTATGGGAGGGCAAAAGGGTCACTTGCCCCGGGCCCCCACCTTGGAGGGGGCCCCACAAGCCTGCCTGATCTAAAGAAGTAAGATTCCTTTGTTCACCAGACTTAAATAGCACACATCATGATATTTGATGACATGGCGCTGAGGCTCTAAACCTATTGCCTGTATGTTTTGGCAAGTACATTCTGCCTCAATCAATTCACCATGTATTGTTTTCTGTGTTCACTGTGGTATGTATAGTTTAGTTAGCAGAACTCTGGCCGATGCATTTCGGACTAGAGGTCCTTCTTCAGGGCGGGCTCTGAAAATATGAACAGACATGAGGTTATAAAAACCCTGTTCTACACTTACTATGCATATTGCAATTCACAAAAGTAGAAATTAATACTGTAGATGTTGAGGCATACCTGTTAGGTAACGGTCCTAGCTTGAGTGCTATAAAATCCAATTTTCATTAAAGTAATTCTCACAGTGTTTGATCAGAAATCCTTTGTGTCGGATTAACTGCTAAAAACAGAGACATATGCAATTCTGTAACAGTGACACACGTATCTGGTTAACACATCAACAACAATGATATAGCCAACAACCATCCATTTTGTATGAAGAAATATGTTACCTTGGTCTTGGGGCAGACTTTCTATCGTGTTTGCAGTTCTGTGCAAGCCAAGTGTGTTGTTGGTGTAACTAAGGAGATGTTTCCCTGATCCCTGCAATGTACGTGAAACAAGCAAAAAGATTAAACTTTCAAAGCGTATAAAATCTGATAAGGCAGCCAACTATTATAAATGTATGGATGCCTAGCACATACTCTTATTGCTGGGGTAATCTCTATTCCTGGGCAATAAACCCAGATGTTAGAGATAATGCATATGGTGAATCAATAGAGAAACATGAGGTGGTGTCCCTTCAATTATGTAACAACAGTAGCTATGAGGAATAGTAATTAGGCAAGTGCCATTGGAAATCTGCTCAGAATGCGAAAACAAATGCATGAATGGCAGTGGGCCAGCCATGCCAAAAAGTGTGTATATTCAGTGTGCAGCCAGGTACTGCACTACTTGGAAATGTGCAGATGGTAATATCTCTTAAAAAAAGGGCAGTGGTCTGTGTGTGACTGTATATTATATGATGAGAGAGAATGAGGTTAGTATAGATGTCATGACTAATTCATTGTGGTCTTATAAAACGTACACCTTTTAATGCTAATAATAGTCTGTGATGATGGTAGTGACTAATGCTGAATTGCGGTAATCTACAAATAGTTATAGACTGTATGGTCTGTACTGGTGGTAGTTACTAATAATGAATTGCACTAATTTGCATGTGGTTGTAGATTGTATGGCAAGACACGATAAGACAACTGATTGTTCATAATGTTGTAAGCTATGGGGAATGTTCGTTTCATGCATGCATGAGGCTACATCTGTTTCCCTTTCTTGTTAATAGTCACAAAAAACAATGTAGATTCAGTTCTTCTTTGAGACCCGCTGGAGAGACAGTGTCTAGTCTGTCAATACAGAAGGCCTCACTTTGTTTGAGTCTCTTAATGAGATTAGTCTAAAGGGCTTTGATGTTGATCACTTCCAATATCTGAAACCAAATTTGTGCAAGTTGGTGTTTATACTATTGGAAATGTCTTGCAACTGGAGAGTGTCGGATGTTGGTTCTTATGTTTGACTTATGCTTGTTCCATCGTAGACAAGCTTTGCGGCTGGTTTGCTCCACAGAAGTCAAGTCACACAGTCATTTGATGGCGTAGATGACATTCTGTGTTTCACAAGTTGCATAGTCTTTTAGTTGTACTCTCTCTCCCATTCTAGAATGGGTGATTATGTCTCCCTTGATTACATTGGTGCAGCTGTTACATGCAAGGCATGGGTATGTTCCTGGGTGCCTGCTTGGTTGTTTCTTTGTTTTATTTGTGTTGTAAAACCTAGGCCATCACCTCCAATGAGCAGCATAAACTGTTAGTCCAATATATGAATCAGTATCCACATTGGAAACGAAAACATTTATGCTTGTATCCTGGCTTTGCCAGCAGATAATACAGTGATCCTGGTTAAATCAATTAATACCTCGTATATTACTGTACTGTCTTCTGTGAAATGTGCCTTCTCGCATGGTGGTGGCATCGTTTAGCCCATTACTTGATATTTCTTCTTTCGGAGGCCATTTGAGTGGAAGTGGTGGTAGACAGAAGGGATCAGACCAGATGCTGCAGAACTCGGGCAAGCATCTTTGAAAGTCTGCTCGTTTGACACAAAAACAAAACTCTTTGCAGTTTTGTAAAAGCCAAAGTTTTTTCTGCGCGTTTATAAATGACAATTTCACAAACCAGTGTTTTCTAAGTATATAATGCTTTAAAAGACAAACCCAAATGAAATCTGTTAAATTAAATCACACTGATTGGTATGCAGGTACTTATATACTTCTCTTGATGATGGAAAGAATGAAGCTAGAATCATTCTGTGTTACACCTTTCTATAATATTTTGTTTTTAAATGTCATGTTTGGTAATGTGATTGGTGTACTTTCCAAGTCCGTTTTATAAAATGAGATTATTTTAGTTCATGGTAAGAACTGGTAATACAAGAGTTCAAATGCAGAAATTGCAGAGTTGGCACGAATTCCAGATTCACCCCTTAATCAATTTAATTTGGGCATCTAATTTAATCTTGTATTGCCTAGCCTCACAAAATGGCCTGCCCCTAAACCTTTCAAAATTGTCAGCCCTTCAGAGTGATGTCCTTCCCAGGTTATGATCTTCAAAACAGCCTCACTCATGGTGTCACTTGCTGTATAGCATTGCTTCCACTATAATAGTGAGCATTGATATATTGCACACCACATGCACATTTTGATCTCTAATGGCAACAGTATTTAAAAGCCATGTCCCACGTATGCTCTCCCTTTCCTGGTAGCTACTAATCTGCATCCACTATCCATGCTATGGTATGTGTAGCTTCCTCCTTCCTCCCAATTAGTCTCCTCTATCCATGCTTGAGCACGTTTGCGTTCTGTGAGGCAGCAAATGTGAATTATCTGTCTACTCTGGGTCCCATGTACCTTTTACTTACAGTCCTGCATTAATACTACAGGCTGCATACCTTCCTGGATGCTATTGGTAAAAAGTATCCTGTATCTATGCTAGAACAGAAGTAACCTCTCCATAGACTGATACTGTTGGCCTTCAAATGGTACTTGTTTATCATTCTGATTAGAGCAAGAATGAAGAGTTTAAGGGGACTTAAAGGGAGTAAGCATGCTTATTTTTAATGCCGTGAGGCATCATATCAACCTATGGATCGTGATCGCTTTGGGGAGGGCAGATATTCTTGATCTCTTAATTCCTTTGGTTTGGTGGAGGGGGGCCCCAAGATGTATGTGGCCAGGGCCCCAAAAGTGCTTAAGATGGCCCTATGTGTAGCCATTCATAAAATGTTGGGTTTAGCAAAGATCCTTAAACTATATATGTATATGAAAAGTTAACAAAATGTAGACTGCACTGTTTTAAAATGTGTAGTTATTTTGTTAAAATGTCAATTCTAAAGTGGAGTTCATGTTTGTGTTGTGCAGCATTTCTAGGCCTTGTGAATTAGTTTGGGGTATTTTTTGGACCGAAATAATAAGATTCCCATGCTATTTTTCCAAACAAAATGCCTGTGCGTCCACTTTGTTTGGTTATTCGAACTTCATTCACCTTGGAGTTAGAACATGGAGGGTGTTTGTTTCGCCCACCAGCAGGGGGGAGTAGGTGTGTCTCTGAGGTGATTTCCCGTTATACTTTGACAGTGTGCCCCTTTGGGTGGAAGCAGTTGGGAAAACCATGAATTATATGATATGAATTGATATGTCATTAATAATGCGCCTCTACACAAGTTTTCTAGGTGTGACAAGACAAGGGGAAAAAAGAGGGAGGATAAGACAAACAATCTCACTAGGACTTGTGTCATTCAGATCGTGCAGGTGCGACAGTGCAAAAGTGCACAGGGAAGGGGAAGGGAAAGTGGCAGGGAGAGGGAAGGGGAAGTGCAATCAGGGTTGCAGTGCTCTGTGTGAGTGTAGCCAGGGCAGCGTGGCTCTGGGTAAGATGGTGGGGCTAGAGGTCTCTAGAGGTTACAGTTACAGCTCCTAAGTGCGCGGTAGGCCGGGAGGAGGTGCAGGGGAGAATGATCATGGAGGAGCCTGGTACCCAGGGAGACTCTGGGCTAGCCAAGCAACCAGTCGGCGCAGCAGACAACAAGGTAGGTAGGCCAGCAGGGGAGACAGAGATAGAAAGCAGAGGAGAAAAGGAAGGTCTTGAGCAGCTTCTGGAACTTCAGGTGGTGCAACTCAAATTTAAGAGGGGCAGGGAGGCTTTCCAGAGGGAGGCACCTGCAAAGGAAAGAGATCTATCCCCCTCTCTCTGCCAGGAGAAGCATCTGGACATCAGAGAGTTGGAGGTAGCTAAGTAAAGATCTCGAAAAGGAAGATATTTTGGAAGTGAGAGTTGGATGTAGTGCCGGCCATGGCCCTGGCCCCAGAACATCTTGTGGACATTGCAGAGGGTCTTGAACTTGATTCTTGCATCCACCGGGAGCCAGTGGAGATATTTCAGGTCTGAAGAGATATGGTCCCTGGTCCTGAGGCCAAGGATAAGTCTTGCATTCATGTTCTGGATTAGTTGCAGAGGGCAGAGAGTGGAGTAAGGCAGATTGAGAAAGAGGCTGGTGCAGTAGTCCAGCACAGAGAGAACCAAGGCTCTGGAGACAGTGAGCTTCTGGGGGAATGTAAGAAAAGGAAGAATACCTCTGAGGAGGTGCAGCTGGTAGTGGGCCTTCTTGGCAAGGTCCATGATGAGAGGAGAGAAGGAGAGAGTGGAATCGAAGATGACTACCAGGTTGTTTGCCTCACAGGAAGGCAAAGGAAGAGGGCCCAAGGATGGTGATCAGAGTGAAAGTGGGAGCAGGGGTCCCAATGAGGAGGATCTCCATCTTACTGCCATTAAGGCAGAGATTGTTGTAGGAACACTAATCCTGAATCGCAGACAGACAGTCAGGAATGAGCGAGGGAGGACAGCAGGCTGAGGGGAGCCTGAAAGTGAGGTGAGTGTCAATTTAGACAAATGGGCCACTTAGACATTGAAGAGCCAGGCTGAGAGGCTAGTCCCCTGGGGAACACCACATGTGAAGAAAGAGGTGAAGGGGAGAAAGGACCCAAGTTGGACCTGGGAGAGTTGATCCAGGAGGAAGGAGGTCAGCCACTCCAGGGTCTGATCCATGATGCCCAGGTTTTCGCAGGGTCGATTGATCAGGGTGGCGTGATGGGCAGTGTCAAAAGCAGTGGAAAGGTCAATGAGGATGAGGACAGAAGGAAGGCTGGAATCAAGGTAAAAGAGCAGTTCTTCGCGCGTGTTCAGGAGAGCAGTTTCTGTGCCTCTTGCACCTCTGAAGCCAGACTGATGGTCATGGAGACAACAAACAGATCCAGTGTGGAGAGTAAGCTGGGAGGGGGCCAGCTTTTCCGGAAGTTTGCCCAGGAAAGGAGTAATAGAGATAAGGCAATAGTTTGCCGGACATGTAGGTTGAGAAGAAGGCCTTTTAAGGAGGGGGTGCACAAGGGAGTGATTGAAGAGAGAGGGGAAGGATCCAGTGGGCGAAAGAGTGATTGCTGAAATCAGCTAAGGCTGTAGCAAGGGAGTCAATGTGTTGCTTGATGGTTCTGGAGGAGCAGGGGAGCACCTGTTTGGACAACACTTTCATAGACCGAATTTGTCTGGAAACATAATTAGGTGTTGCCAGAGAGAAAGAGGAGAAAGGAGGAGGAGAGGAAGAAACAGCCAGAGGGGAGCCGAGAGAGGTAGAGGGAGAGGAAGAGGAGAGCAAGGACAGGATGTCCTGGGTTTTACTGGTGAAGTGAGAAGCCAGTGCCATACAAAGCAGCTGAGAGGGAACATGAGAGGTAGAGACTGCAGAAGCTTTGGCCAGCTCATTGCAGAGAGTTTGGTGGTGTTGTTAGAAGCCGCAGAGACTCAGGCTTGGATGTGGACTCTCTTCTTGGATAGGGCATGAAATAAAGCACACAGTGGATACGTGAGTGGAGAGGGTGGGTTTGTAAAAAGTGAGGATGCCAATTCGATGTCTCCTACCCGTGAGTCTTGCCGGTCTGATTTACCCCTTCTATGTGAAATTGGCAATTTCCCATGAAGCCCATGGACTATAATTATACATAAATTGCCATATTTACATTATGTACAGATACACGGCACATAGATACAGTATACATAAGCATTCAGAGTGCCTAGAACATTTCTACGGATTGTGAGCTAGGGGCCAGGTTTGGAATTTTCTGTGGAAGGATGTGTGAGAAGGGTCGGATCTGATGTCTAAGGTTCCATTGTTTGGCAGCCACCACAGGGAAGCTGCGCCCCTCAGCCTTAGCTCTCTTGAATTTGGGCACAGTATGGAGATGAGAAGTGGAGGTGTGAGGTTTGTTCATGTGGGGAGATGTGAGTATGTTTCAGAGGTAATTTGGGGCCATATTAGCCACACATTTGTGAGTAATTGATATAGTTTTATACCTGATCCTGCCCTGAATCAGTAGCCAGAGTGCTTTGCGCCTCGGTTTGGAAATTTGCTCTCTCTTAGGGATATTTAGGGCTGCTCATTAGGTGTTGTTTTGTTTGCCCTGAAGTCTTTTGATGTTGCTGGTCGAGGCTCCAGCGAGGAGAACGTTGCAGTAGTTGAGTTTGGACAGGATGAGGGCTCTCAGGTAAGGTCTGCATGCATTAATGAGCTTACCTGTGTATGCTGCAAATGAGGTAGTTGTGTTGGCTTGTCTTGAGAGCGATAGTGAGGAGTCAAGGTACACTCCCAAGGTTTTTACTTCCTTCAGGACAGTGATGGTATTACTGTCTATTGTGAATGTTTTGTATTTTGAGTCAAGTTTTTTGAGACGTGATTGTGTGCCTACCAGTAGCAGCTCAGTTTTGTTAACATTGAGACATTGTTCAAGCCGAACCCTCCAAGGTTGGATGATCTGATAGGTGTTCTTGAGTATGGTGGAATCCTTTCCATAGTTGCCTGTGATGTGCAGTAGGATCTGCGTGTCATTCGCATAGTTAGTGTAGGACACTCAGAGTTCGTCTAGAGGGTCGAACAAGGGTATAGTGAAGATATTATATAGTGTGGGTGACACGCAAGATCCTTAGCGCATGCCTCAGAGTACTGGGGCATGTGCGGCATTAGCTGTGTTGGTAAAGATTTTCATTGTTCAATCTGAGTGGAATGATTCAATCCATGTTATAGCTTTTGAGGAGACGTGGGCTACACTAGATAGGTGATGGTACAGGATTTCATGATTCACTAAGTCGAAGCCCGTGGAGAGGTCAAGGAGAAGTAAGAGAGCTAGGTTTCCTTTGTCAATGATGGCATCCATTTGATTTTTAAGGTCTAGGAGCACCGATTCTGTGCCATGGCTAGGTGGGAAGCCCGATTGGCGTAGGGCCAGGAGGTTGTTTGTTTCAAGATGTTCTTGTATTTGCAGGTAGGCGGCGTGGTTGATGATTTTCAGGAGGAAGGGATGGTGGTGATGGGGTGGTAGTAGGATGGGATATTAGGGTCTAGCGATTATTTCTTTAGGAGTGGGAGGACTCAGGTGTCTTTTAGATTATTGGGAACGGTGCCTTGTGTGAAGGAGTTGTTGATGAGGGAGGTGATGAATGGGGCAAGCTCGATGACACAGTCTTTGATGAATGGAGTGGGGCAAATGTCGCCTTGGAATCTCGAAGGTTTAAGGCTGGAGATGATCTTGGTAACCTCTGTCTAGGAGACAGGCGTAAATTCAAATGGCTGTTAGGAATTGCCGGTGTTGTACATATCAGAGAGGGTATCTGAGATGAGTACCTTGTCTTTTTTATTTGCGATTTTAGTCTGGACATTTTCTCCATGAGTGCTATTTGGATGTCAATACAGCAGGTTTCGTCTTTAAGGCAGGTTTCTAGCAGGTTGGGTGGGGACTCAAGTTGCTGCATGATAGTGAAAAGTTCTTTACTACCTGATTTGGCATTGGCGATTTGCTCATTGTACATGAGGCTCTTCTCCTGGAGTACAGCTTGCTTGCATTTATCTAGCTGAGGTGAAGAAGAGCTCTCTGTTAGCTTTGGTAGGGGAGACTTTCCAACAGGACTAGGCGACCCGCTTGCTGGATCTTAGGTTTTTGAGGTTGGAAGTGTACCCGGAGTTGAGATGGGCTGCTGGTTTGGGTTTGCAGAGTCTCAGTTTTGCTATTTTGTTGAGGACCTGCAGGAGGGTGAAGTTATATAGCTCTACCACAGAGGCCGAGTTAGCATTTGAGTAGGTGTGATCTGTAATTGGTAGTAACAAGGGAAGCATGTTGGTGAGGTTGATGTTACGTGTGTTTCTCGCAAGTGACACTGGGGCAAGTTGAGGAGAGGTTCTGATTAGCGGTTGTTTGGGGACGGAGAAGGTAAGGAAGTTATGGTCAGACCAGGGGCTAAGGGAGTTAGCTGTAATACTGGTCGACCTATTCAGGTCAGCAAGGCAGTCTAGGGTTCAGCCTTTGTCATAGGTGCAAGATCAGTGCGCTCGGTGAATCCTAGTGAAGCAATTGTGTTGTGTATGGCAGAGGCATTGATGTCTGAACTGTCATTGAGGCCTAAGTTGAAGTCACTTAGAATGATCATTCTTGAGGAAGTCTTAGTGTTGTTTGAGAGGAGGAGGGTAATGTCCTCATCCAAGAAATGTAGACGGCCTGGGAGTCTGTATATGATGTGGAAGTTGATTGAGGCAGTATTAGGGAGTGACACTTTGAGTGAGAGTAGTTCTCTTGACGGCAAAAGTTAGCCTGGTAGTTCACTGATGAGCAGATTGGATTTCGATATAAGGGCAACCCCGCCTCCTTTGGCTAGAGGCCTGTCTTTCCAGTAAATTGTGTACACCTCTGGGATAGCTAAGGATAGGGAAGAACCCGCCGCTGTGTGCAGCCATGTTTCTGTGACGGCAAGTATGTTGAGTTGGTTAGTGATGATGAGGTCAGAGATGTCAACGGCGTGGGCTAATAGAGATCGGGCGTTGATGAGTCTAGCCATGTTAAATGCTAAATTTGGGCTGTTTGTGAATTTGGGTGGGGTAGTATTAGGGCCATCTGGTTTGTTTCTGAGGGTGTGATTAATTTTGCGTTTGGCAGCATAAGGTGTGCAGTGTTCGCTCTCGTGAGGATGGTTGGGTTTGTATGTAATGGCATCAGGGGCATGTACTGCAGAGGTAGGACACTCATGGTGAGCCACAATGGTAGGTACATGCAGAGCAAATGCAGAGGCAGTGTTCGTAAGGGCCTCAGCCGACTCACGTGTGGCGTCAACAAAGGCGCAGAAGTTAGGGGGGGGAGAAGGGTAATTAGAGACAGCATTGATATTCGGAGTAGCATCAGCAGCGGGGACCCAGGGTTCAGCGAGGTGATTGAGGCTACAAGGTCCAAGGCACTTGGGGCAAGTGGGGGGCTCATTCGGCGCAACAGCATTCATGGTAGCATTAACCTCATGGATACAGTGTTCAGCAGCAGCATTTCGGCCATACGATTCAGGGCGCTTGGGGCAGGTGGGGCAGATAAATCATCTTAATCATCTCCCACGAGCACATTTAATTTCAAATGGACGCCTTCTTCCACCCCCGAAAAGAAATATTTGGCGACTGCAAACTCCCCACCCCAACTGACCAGGTCGCGGGAAGGGAGGTGTGCCAAATGAATTGTTCTTTTTCTGCCATGGCGATGTCGCCACTAAGTCCGGCACTGCACATGAGCATAAGACAGGGGTGGTAGGTTTGAACATGACAGGGTGAGTCCTGCAAACAGACCCCTACAAATGTTGGTGGCTGATAGAAACACGAACACCCATCTGGTTGAGAAGTCCATTGAATAAAAAAAAAATGATGTTTATAATGAATGCCCCTATGAAACGGACAGGGAATATTGTGGGAGCAAAAGTGAAACCGAAATATGAGTAGTAGAGAATGACAACATTAAGGGTGTTACTTTGACATTACACTAAGGTGATAAGCACAAGCTAATTAGATGCCAGTTATGTACTGCTTGATATGTGTTCAGTATTGGATGCTGCTACTTTTAGGCCCAGGAATGAATGTTAGGCCTTCAAGGAATGGAAGAGGGCTATCCTCATTTACTATAATCTATGTATTGATATGTGTTGCGCTTTACACGGGCCTCATCGCACACGGACCATGAACGACGCGGGAGCCAGGTTCTAGTGTCCCTGTTCACTGGTAACAATATGCATTATCAAACATCAAAACAAATGTGTTTAATTTATTTATTTATTTATTTATTTATTTATTTATTTATTTATTTATTTATTTATTTATTTAGTTATTTATTTATGTATTTATTTATTTATGTATTTATTTATACGTTTGCGAGGTCACCAAGCCCTTGGACAACTAGGCACTGGTTACAGTAGACAAGGGGGAGGGAAGAAGTGGGGAAAAGAAGATGCAATGCACAGTGTCAGTTGAAGAGATAGGTTTTTAGGTTCTTCCTGATGATATTGTAGGATGGTTCAACTTGCAAGTGAGTGGGTAGCTCATACTAGAGAGTGGCGACCTGGACTGCGAAGCTGGAGCCACCTGCTCTTTTCTGGTTTACTCTGGGGTTGACGATGCAGTGTTTGTAGGCGGATCTTCGAGGTCTTATCGAGGAGTATATTTTTAGTTTGCTTCTTGCCTCAGAGATGTGTTCTCAGTGCCAATGTCTAGGGCTGCTTTCAGAACATTGTTCTCTACCATTTGAAGCTTGCTCAAGTTTGTGCTGGATGTGCCGCTGAGCATTGAGTTGCAGTAGTTCATTTTTTAACAGATCAGGGTATGTGCTACTTCTAGCCAGTTCTTTGTGGTCAGGAAGAGTTTGCTGGCGGTGATGAGTTTCGTAGCGTATCCCAATGTGGAAGTGATGTGATTGACCTGACAAGTCATGTTTACTGAGGAGGCCAGTAATACTCCCTAGGATTTCACTGATGTGGCCACTGGAATGTTGTGACCGTCAATGATGAAGGTTTTGTAGGCAGGGTGCATTTTGGCGAAGTGTGTCAGGGGGTCAACAAGGAGTTTCTCTGCCTTCTTGTTGTTGAGACAGAGGCTGTGTGTGGCCATCCAGCAGTGTACAGTTTCATGAATGGTGTTCACCTTAATGGAGTCTTGAGTGTAGCTGCCCGAGAGGGGATAAGGATTTGCGTGTCATCCGCATAATTGCTGTAAGTGATGCCTAACAAATGCAGGTGACCAAAAAGTGTTTTTGTTATATATATTGTATACGGTAGGGGAGACCCAAGAGCCTTGTGGTACACCACTTGGGATGGGAGAGGAGTGCACAGCAGCTTCACCGGCAAAGACTTGAGAGGCTCTGTCTGCTAGGAAGGATGCAGTCTACTTTGCAGCATCAGGTGAGAAGTGAGCTGACAATGTGAGGAGGTGGCATAATGTTTGAATATCGACCAGGTAGCATGCCGCTGATAGGTCCAAGAGGAGGAGGAGAAGGGAGGTTGCCTCAGTCAATGGCCTCATCAAGCTGTTTTTTTTTTTAGGTCCAGGAGCGCTGTTTCCGTTGTGTGCTTGGGTCGGAATTCTGATTGTTGAGTGCCCAGAATGTGGTGTGTGTCTACGAATACCTGAATTTGTAAGTAGGCTACTCTATCGATGATTTTCAGGAGGAATGGGACCGTGGTGATAGGGCAGGAATTGGTAGTTGTGATTGGGTCGAGGGATGTTTTTTAAGTAGCGGGGAGACCCATGAATCTTTGAGGATGGGTGGAGCGGAGCAGGACGCGAAGGATGAGTTGATTATGGTGGTGATAAGAGGGAGACGTGGTTCTGCACAGTCTTTTGCAATGTTGGCTGGGCAGGAGTCATCTTTGCAGCAAGAAGGTTTCAGGCCCTTGATTATGTTGCAGAGGGTGGAGACACATGTGGACTGAAACTCAAAAGTCAAGAACTGGATGGCAGCTTCAGGAGTTTGGTGGCTAGGTAGGTCTGCTGCTACTATAGCTACCCAAGTAGTGGCGTGTTTCATAGTGATCTTCCCTTTCAGTAGTGTAATTTTGTTGGTGAGGGTATCTTGGACCATGTTGCAACAAGTGTTGTTAATGGTGGTGGATGAAAGTGTTGGGGTTTCCACCTCTCTGAAGATGGCAAATAGTTCTCAGAGCTGGAAGATGCCTTGGTGATTCTATTATAATACACAATTGCTTTGGCCGCTTGAATAGTTTCTCTATAATGGCGTTGAGTTAAAGCGAAGAGAGCTTTGTGGGTGTGCAAGGGGTCTTTGCTCCAGGCTGCTGTAGCTGCTCTTTTCTGCCGTGGGGGATTCCAAGTTCAGGGGTGACCAAGGAGTTGAGATGATGGGCATTTTTTGGTTTCCGGGGCTTGATAGGTGCCAGTGCATCAAGAGGATTGCTGAGCAGGGAGTTATAGTGTTGCACCAAGGATGTGGTGTCATAGATTTGAGGGAGGGGGAGCCCGAGGAGAGGGTTCATTTGGTCACTGGATAGGTTGCAAGTGTTATGGGCCATGATGGTTGCAGTTTTGGTGCCAGGATTGGCACCTGGGGGTCTAGGATGGTTAGGTGGGGGATGGAGAAAGTGACAGTGTTGTGGTCTGACCATGGACATGGGAGGTTGTATAGGATGGTAGCATGAGTATTATGATCCAAGATCCAATAGACCATGCAGCCATGTTAGTGTGTTGGATTGGTGAACAGTTGCATACATTCCAGTGCTACCAGAAGACAGGCTAGTGTAGCAGCTTCAGAATCTGAAGGGTCTGTATGGCCCAAGTTGAGGTCGCCCAAGAGAAGAATTTGTTTAATGGGCTTAAGGTTGTTTCGCATGAGTTGGGAGAGGTCGTCTTCAAATGTTGCGAGAGGGCTTGGGGGTTGGTAGATGAGGTGGAGAGTGATGGTTGCATTGGGTGAACAGTTGAGCTTGACAGATAAGGGTTCACAGTACGGGAGAGTGGTTGCATTGAGTGAGTATAGTGGTAGAGAGTCCTTGTAGATTAGGGCTACCCAACCTCCTTTTTCTAGAGATCTCTCGCAGTGAAGTAAGGCATAGCCCTTGGTGGCAGCTATGGAGAGCGTGGGGTCAGATATAGGCATAAGCCAGGTTTCTGTTAGCACTAAGATGTCAATGTCATCAGAAGTAATGAGGTCAAGTATGTTGTGAGTATGTGCCACCAGGGATATGGTGGTAAACAGGGCACAGTGGAATGGGCATGCTAGAGGTGCAGTAGTAAGTGGCGCTGTGTTTATAGAGGTGTCAATGGTTGTTACAGCTACTCTGCACAGGATGCACGAGGGGCGCAGACGTGACTGACGAACTGTGTGGTATTGCAGGTGGTTATTCCGAAGGGTCAGAGAGGGAGGCACGGAGAGATGACTAGGTGTGGTTGTGCAAGCGGCAAGGTGTGGTACATGTGGTACGTTCACTTAGTGCAACTTGGAGGAAGGTGTGTCCACTGTAGCTGGGCTGCAGAAGAGATGTTGTTGTTGGTGCAGTGGGGAAGGGCAGTGGTGGTGTTTTTTTATGGTGGAGAAGTGCATGGGGCTTGCACTTGGTGTTCCAGAATATGCTCAGATGTGATGGGCTTTGGGCTACATAGGAGGCATTTGGGTCGTGCTTGGGGCAGCCCCGAAAGAAGGCAGGGTCATTGGACAGCTATGGTTGTCCAGGTCGTGGTTCTCAGCTGCAGGGAAAGTCACGTATAGTGGGGTGAGAAAGAAGGTGGGGGTAGGTAATACGCAATGTGTGGATATAAGACTACTAGAGTGTTGTGGAGAGTGGCCATTGTGTGGTTCAGAGTGGTGGTAATCGCAGGGTGCCACAGTGATGGAGACCGGCATCCCGGGCTGCGGGAGCGCAGGGAGCAATGGAGTAGGTGACGTAGGGCGAGGTTGTTTCTGGCGGTGCAGAAATATTTTCAAGTTTTCAAATTTAATGTGAATCTAATGTATGTATTTATTTAATATTTATGAACATAAAGTTCACCCTAAAAGAGGTCATACATATCCAGTTGGTGCATATGCTATTATTTACAACTATCACAATAAGTACCACCTTTTGTTGGACAGGTCCACAGAGGTATTTTCTATCACAAGAAAACAGGGGTCACGTGGACTGGCCCAGACACTTGATGTGGGCTAGAGACACAAAGGTCCCAATTCACAGAGTGTTTTCCTATGTGATTTTGCCATTATAAAATGCTTCTGTAACTCAAGCTCTTAGTCACACTCATATGCAGAGGCTTACTGTTATCTTTTACTATGCCTGAATTTATCAAGACATGCACATGTGTGCAGTAAGGTGTATTAACATTTCATGGTAGCTTATTAATAGGCGAGTTCAGGCACGGCAGTTATTGTTAACAATTCAAGGTCAGAATCACCTTATGCATGCAATGTGTGGGTCATTGAGCCCTTAGTCATAAAAAGGACTGGCTTCTGTCTGGCTTATGAGGTTATACAGACACAGTTGGGTGGGATGAAGCAGTGCTTTTTGGATTGGTTTTGGTGGTCTGTGGCTGTGTTCTTCGTATCAGCATCAACTTCACCATCATGAACATAGTTTTAGAGAGTGCAGCCTTCGCCATCAGAGTGGTCTCTTGGTGCTATGGGGGAAGGGGCAGGGGGAGGAGACAGTTTTTCATTTCAGGGCATTTCAGAAGCCTGCGTAGTCAGGAATGGAGTGAATCCCAGGAGTGATGTGGTTCCACATCCGGTTAGTGAGGACAGAGAATGCACACCCTCCTGACAGTGCCCTGCAGGAGCAAGGAACAGAGAGAAGATTGAACATGAGCAGAGGTTTCTGTGTGGATGATGGTGCACGGGTTTGGAGGTGATGAACGGTGGTCCACGGTTGTTGAAAGCTCTGTGTGGGTTCCATGTGTTAAAATCGCAGCAAAACATGGCCGTTTACACAAATAATCGTGGCAAAAAGGCTTTTTTGGTGTTTTGCCGCTGCAATCCATGTAAAGGATGTGGGGGACACCCCTGAAACCCCCACTCCCCTTAAATGGTATAATGGGGTACACCTTTACCGGGTCAAACAACAGCATTTTTGACGCAATTTTTGGCACAAGTGACATTTTTGCAGCGATTTTATTACTGCATACCTTTGTGTGGCATGGCCAGAGATTTGACTGTAATGCATTTGGTGGCGCGAAGAAGGTGCTGTGTGGAATGGGCTTGCATAATGTGGAGGCTGCGAAGGAGATGCCTGATGCTGTATTGTTACAAACTGGTGAACAGCATGATAACCTTGAGCCAGCCCGCAGTGTGTGAGGCAGCCTTGAGACATGTGCGGTTTTCATGGCTGTATCCCAGAGCCACATTAGTGCGATTGCGCAAAATCCTGAGAGAGGTTCTGTGAGCTTGAGTGAGCCCTATAGCAGTCAACACTACACTACTCTACACTAAGAAAACATTATTCTGATGTAGCGGAATTCGTTCAGTCGTATAAAGTAAAAAAGATGGACTATTGGTCCATAACTGGAGCTGATAGGTTTTCTGCAAATGGTCTACACCTGTCAATCAAATCAAGGGGACAGGGACTTTCATGTTGACGACTGTGGGTGTAAGAGCCTTCATTTGCGAAGGGGAGGACGAGCCACCAATAGGGCCCCTTTACCTTGTGGCAGAGCTGCAGATGGAGTCACTGTAATTCTGCAGAGTGCACTGGTAGACAGTGCTTTGAGCCATTTTCCCACAGTGCTGAGCGGGGTCTGGACCTCTGATGGGATCATGGCAGCCATCGACCTGGGAAACTAGAACCGAAGGTACAGCAGAGTTCACAGATCTAGGCCTGGGAAAACCCAGGCCTGTTGCCACCAGTCGAGGCACGTGGTTTGCACTCTGCTGTGCAGGACCCATGCCATATTGTTGGTTAGAAGCATGTATAATGTCTGGGGACCCCGAAAGCCAATCCCCTGGTTCTAAATATTAGGAGCCATGAAGTGTGTTAACTGTTTTAAATACGTAATTTGTCATGTTAAATAAAAATGTCTCTTTGCTGGTTTTACTTACAGGGCACAGGACACTCTTACGGACACAAGAAGCCCAGCACACATAACAAAGCACACCCAGAAAGCTAACACAGACAACACCACTTTCTCAGGTTTCGCACACATCAACAGATGAGCACAACATCTACTCTATCCCCTCTCCTCATTAGCCAACTCTACCAACAATTCTACAGACCAACGTGTGCGCCTCGACACCATGCACATGTCAGCGGTGCGTGGCATAAATCAACATATCATAATGTAACATAACAACATAACAGGACCGAACTTTAAAATATAGTTCCCACCTTGCAGTAAGTAAACAATTTGCAAAGCAGAGCTGAGCTGCATGTGCACCCTGCCTGCTCCATGCAGAGCAGTGCACTAAGAGCACACACACACACTTGTATCTGCAATGACGGCTACTCAAAGCACACACCTGGATCTGCAGTGAGCGCTACTAAAAGCACACACCTGGATCTGCAGCCAGTGAATTTCATACACAGCACACCAGTGCACTCTAACGCATGCACACACACCCATATCAGCACAGTGCAGGTTGCATACAAAGCACACTTTGACAAAGAAACTTACGGGGGACAACTTGTCATGGGGTGAATATCTGTTTCTTAACCCTCAATCATCCCCACACCTCTAGTACACCAGAAGGGTTCCGAACAGATTGGAATAATAAGCAAATTAAAAAACAAACCTAACAGCACTGCAAAATTTAACCCAACCTGTAAAGGAATGCGGAGGACTGACAGTTTCAAAGAAGGAAAAGGGTTGCACTCTGGATACTGACAGCAGGGTAGTCTGTATGGTTAATAACCACAACAGTTTGTTAAGGTTTCTAGTCTTTAGCACAAAGGGAGTAATGGGTCTTAAAAAGTCTATATGGGCCTTCTGGTAAGGACCAGGGGGACACAACCACACTGTACCTTGTGCTGTAAATGTTCTTGGTGCTCAAAAGGGTTGAGTCGTCTTCAGGGTGTCTTGCAGGCTTCTGTGATAGAGTTCAAGATGGGAGTCAGCTATGGGAATCAGGTGGCAAGATGATTCGGACAAGCATAGTTGGACAAACAAGTGCAGGCGGGCCTACATGGTGGCTTTGGGTCAAGAATCATTGTCCCATTGCTGATCAGCGGTTCTGAAGCGCTGGTCGAGATGTCTTGGAAGTCTTTAAGCGACAGCGGCTTTACAACGGTAGCGTTGCCATCGGTTGCAGATCGAGGAACCCAACTGGCTCGAAAATGTGCTTTAAGGAGGACGTTGCTTGATGCTCGCCAACGTACTTATCCCAGATTCTTCAGTGGGCTCATGTCATCTTTTAAGGCGGATGGCTCACAAGATAGTGAACCTTACAGAAGAGTTTGCGTCATGCCTGATTGACAAACAGACCTAATAAAAGGTTTTCACCTACTAGGGGTCGGGGACTCTCCAGTAGATTTGCATAGTGTACGTGCAAGTGCTCTCGGTTGACAGCTCGCTCCGAGCGGAGGTTCCTGTCTTGCTATGCCTCGTTTGAGTACTGACCAGAGAGCGAGAGGGTGTTCCAGAGTGCCCAATGCTTAAGCTAAAAGGTCCCTGCTGTTGTCAGCTGATATCTCAGGAACGTAAGATTGTGCTCCTTGTAATGTGTAACTTGTAATTTGCATTATTTCCCCTTCTTGCTAAATTGAAGTTCATGTGCTCATTCACCAGGTTATCTACTCATTACTAAATAAATGCTGAGTAAAACATGAATTCCTCAGTGCGTTCATTGCTTTTGCAAATCATTGAATCTGTAATAAAGTGTGCACGTTTTGTTTGGGCTGGTTCCAGGGGCAGACACACACCAGAATGATAGACCTGGCTGATTTGACATACACCATAATCTAAGAGGCTATTTAGGAAGAATCCTGAACATGGTGCACGCTAATACCTGGCTGTGGTTGGCTAGCAACCCGTGTGTTTGACAGCAATCCCCATCTGATTGGGGCATGAAACTTCCATCTTAGACCGAACTGAAATATATTTGATTAGATATTATTAGACTATAGCACCTTAAGAGACATTAGCACAACTTTCTAGGGTGCAGGACATGTAAGGATCAATCTTGTTCTGCCTCATGGGCTGGAAACAAAAGAAGTCCAGGTCTTCCTTCAATGCAAGCATAACCCTGTTGATCGCACCGCTTCTACAGCACAAAATGTCCCGCAAAGCAGTTCACATTTTCAAGTCCATGTGAAATATGTAAAATGCACACCATTTACACTGAAGTTTAAAACAATAAATCAAACACATCACACGTTTTCTAGTACATGTAGCAGTGCCCAGAGATGTCTATGAGGCCACCGTGCACACGACACAAGGGCAGGTATGGATGAAGGATTTTCACTCCTTATATGCAGTAAACCTAAGAAGCCAAGATCTTCCATCTGTGTAGCTATAACCCCTTTGAATACACCGTGTCTGCCGCATAATACGCAAACACAGTAGTTCACACATCCAAGCTCCTGTGATTCATCTAAGAACGGCAGATGATGGGGATAGAGCACAGCAGGAAGATCACCATGTGAGATCCCGCCACTATGTCCTTGTGTTTTTGGACGTCAAAAAGCAATGTTTACATTCCCACTGGTGCTATAGACCTCTAGATCCCTTTGTCAGAAGGAATTCAATCTTCGTTGAAGTGACTCATCTGGTCTTGTTGACGAGATGAATCATAGAGGGACAAGTAGCCAACTTGCCCTGGCCTTCTCAGGGCTTCATCTTCCTCTGGCTGGGACATCATGCAGGATAATTCTGATTGCATCCACTTCTGCGGCTGGGATCCACTAAGCTGGATTCCCCTGATTATACATGTGCAGTGGATTTAGGCACAGGAATCACTGCAGAACCTTGCTTTCTGTGTCGAAATCTGTGTCATGTGGATAAACCGATTGGATCAATGCTGTACAATCGGCAACTAGTGCTGCCACAAAAAATATAGGGTGAATCCATACTGACCCTCCCTTCTCTTTGTACTCACGTAAGAACGTGGAGAGTTTTCCTGTATCGCGTCATTGTGTGACTTGACCACCATGAGACTGTTGTTAGGTGGCGTGTCACCCATCTGTGTGTACACAGATCCTTTACATATGAAAGAACTATCAGCAAGGGATTCAATGCAAGCTTCAAGGAGGGACACCAACTCCACCTACCTTCAAGAGATCTCCACACCCGTCTTACTTACTACACACACTGTCCACAGCAAATAGGCAGTCCCACTATGGACAAGCAGTGTGATCCCTGGCAAGGAAGACCAGTATCCCCCTGAGGCAGTTGGTGGGCACTGCCAGGCGCTAATGTGCACAACTCATGATATAGCAGGCTACACTGGTTAAACAATTCAATTCTCTTCCGTCTGAATGGAGGCCTGCTCTTGCCAGAACTCCTCTAAGGAAACCTTATGGAAATCATCTGGAAATCACAGGCTGTATGGTGAGAAAAAGACGGGGTGGGGGGCTTGAAATAGACACTGATGATGTTTACTCGTTTCTCTTGGCTATGCAAAATGGGGGTCTCCCTGTGGTAGCTGGGTCAGTGGCGCAGTGGACTAATGCATCCATTACAAGGGCCTGTGTTTCATTTCATCATCACAGGTTCGTTTCAGGGAAAGCCCATTGAGTACCATTAGGTTGGGTAACAATAGATGTCTGTTATCTGTCAATAGTGCCACAATGACCCCATGAGGGTGATCAAGTAGTCTACAAATAAGCCTGTTATGTTAGAACTTCAGAGGGGAAGGAGGAACCATCTAAGAAATTAACAGGTATCATTTTCCCAAGTATACATTTATTTGGAAGGAAATTAAGAATTCATAAGGTGCCCTACAGGCTAGCAGGTTCTTATAAAACCAGACACCCCAAATGGCTAATATTTCAAAGCAAAAGGTGAATGGAGGTGACAATCTCTATGCTAAAGAAAAAGGCTTCCCCCAGACCAGCAGCAACGTATTACCGTGGTCCAGACAGTGGATTAGAAGTCAATATCCACTGGCTAAGGAAGGGGGTCCTCTGCTCCCATGCCAGGGGCAGAAGTGATTGAGAGCTTCCTGGGTGAATGACCTTATGTTGTGATAGTGTTGCATCCGAATTCATGGAGCACTTCCTAGGTGAATGTGTTTATGATGTGCCAGGGGTCTGCTACTCTCTTGGGGCTGGCAGAACTCACAGAACACTTCCTAGGTTTATGGTCTTTTGATGTGGCACTTAGAGAGAGGGTAGCTGTTTTTCACGGAACTATCAGAATTTATGGAACCCTTCCTCTGTTCTTGACCTTAAGCTGTGTCAGGGGGCACCCTCCTGCAGTTTTCATAATGGATGGAACACTGCCTATGTCAATGGGTTTGGGCTGTGGCAGTGTGGCAGTGTGGCAGTGTGTCTTGGCTCTCTTAGGGCCATGGCGGGTGGTCAGGTTTCCTGGACTATTTGATAGGAGAATTACTTTACATTGTGGCAAGGGGGTGCATGGGTGTGAGTCTATAACACATCTCTAGTAAAGCTCGAGTCTAAGGACCTTTAAGTTAGTACAGAATAAATGTGTCATACTTCTTAAGTCGACCTAAAGGTTTCACAGCAACAATCAGGGTAAAAGTCAGCCAATCACTCGCAGGACACGTGTTCAAATCCTCAGCAACAACTCGGTCAATGAGCTAAAGGGACATCCCCGAAGAGGAAGGGTGGGCATTCGATGACTAAAAGGTTGTAAGGGTCTCTTCAGGACACACCGTTCTCAATTCGTGTGCCACACCGGCTGTTTCCAGTGCGGGTGGAACACACTTTAGGTACAAGCCAAGGTGAGAGAAGATCTTCTCAGGCGCTACAGTGAGACAGCAGGATCCCAAACAACATGTAGGAGGGGTGCGGGACAGTTTAGGCTTCTGCCAAGAAAGGTATTCGCAGGATGAATCTGGAAGCGTCTTACAATGCAAGGTGCATGCCTTGTACAGGGTAGATAAGCGTCCACCTCAGATTCAGGAAGGCTCTGGTACCCAAGATGGCGTTGGTCAGGAAGAGGGACTGGATCTGGGTTCTCAGCGAGTATTCGGTGAGCATTCATGGGGCACTTCCCAGGGGAATGTTCTAACTCTGTGGCAGGGTGGCTCTGCTTTCCCAGGTACCTCTTAATTCTCATTGCACTTTATAGGTGCCTATTCTCACACTGTAGCAGAGTGCCTATTCACACTTGTGGTTATCAAAGTGCGTGGAGCACGTCATAGGTTAAATGTCTTACACTGAGGTCGTTGGTCTCTGCTCTCTTGGGGTTCTGAGAATTAACAAGCTCTACTGTCGCAAATGTCCTTACACTGTGGCGGGTGCATATCTGCTCTCTTGGTGGGTATCAGAATGTATGGAACATTGCATAGATGTATCTTCTTTCACTTTGTTGGGGGTGTCTCTACTCTTTTGGTGTGTATCAGAATGTATGGTGCACTGCACAGGTGGATGTTCTTACACTGCGGTAGATGCATATCTGCTCTGTATGTTGGTATGAGAATTTAAGGTACACTTAATAGGCAAATGTTCTTAGACTGTGATAGGTGCCTCTCTGTTCTCTAGCTTTGTACCAGAATGTACAGCACACTTCATATGTGAAGGTTTTTACACAAGGGGCAGGCTCTTTGCGCTGTAGGTGGGTATCAGAATGTATGCAGCACTTCACAAGTGGTGGATGCCTATCAGCTCTCTATGTTGGTACCAGCAGCATTTATGGGGCACTGCATAGGTGAATGTTATTGCACTGTGGTGTGGGTCTCCCTACTCTCTGGGTATGTAGCTGAACTTTTGGAGCACTTCTTAGGAGAATGTTTTTGCACTGTGGTGGGTGTGTCTCTGCTCTCTTGGTGGGTATCAGACATTATGGAACTCTTCTTAGGTCATTGCCAGCTAAAATAATTTTTAATGGACCCAATAATACTAAAGTTATTGGGTACCACAAACAAAGGGTTATGTCCAAAGAAAACGAGGCTGAAGAAAAGCCTGAAAGGCTCTAACAGAACCTCCCAGCCAGGATGCCTCGGATGACTTGGGGTCTTGGCAGGAAGACACCATATGGACTTGATGTACTCGCTGCTCACATCCCCTGTTGGGAGGCCGTCTCTCTGCCGTCTGTATTTTCACAGCCACACATCAGTGCTGGGTGAGCAGGTATTGGCAGGCCAGCAGGGATTGTTTGTGAGGAACTCCACAACCAGAGTTAGCATTCATCAATGGATGCAAGTAGCTCCTGTGCTCCAGCGGTGATGGTGGTTGCCGGACTCTATTTATATACAGAAGGAACAATCCTCTTTTGATCACAAAAGAATGTACAATAGATAAGAAATCAAATTTGATGGGAAGCAGTGAGCTTCTTAAAATGGGGTGAGTTTGATGGGCATTTTGACCAGGTAGTGGAGGAAAGTAAAAGAAACAGTCACCGGGGACAATATGTAAGTGGATATACATAGATTAAGGACAACCAACTTTGGACATTTTTAAGTGCACGTAGGCGGTATGGCAAGCTGTGCTCGGGACGTGACCATGATGGATGAAATGCTAGAATGTAGGTAGACGAAGTGAGAGACATAGGCAGGTTAGAGGCGAGGGAAACATGCTAGCTAGCAGACAGATGAGCGGTAGGTTAAGAGGGTTACTCAGAGGCGGGGCGGTAGGCGTTTAGTTTGGTTTTGAACAAATCCATGTGGACTGTTTCTCAGATGTCTGAGGGAAGAGTATTCCATACAAGTGTAGCAAGAAGAGAGAAAGAGCGGAAGCGAGAGGAAGCACAGAAAGGGCACGGAACCACAAGGGTAGTTGAGGAGGCAGAACGGAGATTACAAGAAGGCTTATAGAGTTGGATAGAGGAGGATTGATACAGTGGCACCTTACTGTGGATACATTTGTGAAGCAGGAGAAGAAATTTAAACTTGGCCCTGTTTTGCATCATCATCCATCCAGCCTGGTGATGGTATGAGGAAGTAGGTGTGAAGAGAGGGAGTTCAAAGAGAGTCCTGGTGGTAAAGTTAATGATCTTATCGAGAGGATAGAAAGCATAGTTGGGGCGTCCAAAGAGACCAAAGAAGATGCTGGCACAGTAGTCCTGTTTAGAGAAGACAAGAGTGGTTAAGAGATGCTTGGTGGTGTTGAAACGAAAAAGGTACCTCATTTTTCAAATATTTAGAAGGATGAGACAAGCCGCTGTTCCAGTTTTGGCGATAAAAGTGGAGAAGTTGTGAGATGGGTCATAGATGATGCCTAGGTTTCAAGCTGAAGATGAATAGGTAGATAGAGAGATCGGAGGAGAGTTCAGGAAACGAGAAGAAGATGTTGAGCTGGTAAGAGAACCCAAAGGAGGAGGTTAGTGACCCAAGAGCATAAGTGTATAGTGTAAAGAGGAGCGGACCCCAGACAGAGCCTTGTGGAACAACAACAGTTAGAACAGTGAGTTGAGATGTGTTGTTGCTCCAGGAGACAGAGAATTGGTGAGGTGCCAGGTAGGATTCAATCCAGACAATGGCTTGATCGCAAATTCCAAGAAGAGAGTGTTAAGGATATCAGCGTGATCGACAGTGTCAAAGGCAGCAGACAGGTCAAGGAGAATTAGAATAGAGGATAGGTTTGAGTGCTTAGCAGAGACAATGAAGTTGGACAAATTCATGAGAGCAGTTTCCGAGGATTGACAGGAGCGGAAACCTGCTTGTTGGGGGTCCGGAGGTGGAGGTTGTGCATGTTTAAGAAATTGGTAAAATGGTTGAGCACAACCCTTTTGAGCACTTTAGATTAGTGTGGAATGAGAGACACAAGGCAATAGTGAACCAGTAGATTTGGGTCAGTCCCTTTCTTTTTTAGGAAAGGGATGACTGTGGATATTTTGGAAACAGAGGGAAAGCAAGCAGAGTCGAAGGACAGGTTGAAGAGTCTAGCGAGGTAAGAGGCCACTATAGGGGCAAGAGGCTTGACTATCTGAGGAGCAAGAGGGTCTGATGGGGCACAAGAGGGGTTAGCCTTCACCAGTAGATATAGCACTCCTCAGTATGAGTGTGACTAAAGTGGGCGATGGAGGCAGTAAAATGTAGGAGGAAGGTCAGGAGAGAGTCTCTAATTTTGGTAGTTTCTGCAGCAAAGTGTTTACCTAGTTCATTAGCTGTGAGAGTGGAGTTGATAGTCATAGACTTAGGAGGAGTGAGGAGTGAATATAGGGTTCCCTGTAGCTGGTGAGGAGGTTTGGATTGAGAGTCAATGAGCGTTAGGTAGAATTCCCTTTTAGCTCTATCAAGAGTGGATTTGAGAGAGTTCATGGCAGAGTGTTAGAGTTGCAGGTCCTCATGCAAGTAGATACACCTCCATTTGAGCAGCAGCCAATGCATGTCTGCGCAAAGAGAGCATATTAATAGGGTGACCCATGGTTGAGAATGTTGAGAGTTAGGGGTGAAAGTAAGCAGTAGGAAGTGAGAGGAAAATCAGTCATATAGTAGGGAGTGGAAGCTGGAGAAGGCACCGTGTTGGTGGAAGAGGTATCGGGTGTGAAGGAGGAAAGTGAGAACTGTAGGTCAGAGAGAATAGGGGGAGTGGCAGAAGGTTTACATTTCCTTTTATTAATAGGTCAGACAAGTGATGAGGAAAGGTCAGAGGGTGGAAAGGACATGTGGTGGAAACTATTGAGTGATCAGATATGGCTGGTATGACAGTAGTATTAGTGACTTTAAGAGATGTGGAGATGAATAAGAGATCCAAAGAGTTACCCCCTATGTGAGTAAGTAGGTTATGGATAGAGTGGAGAGTGTGGTCACTAAGAAAAGACTGAAGTTCAGATTTCTGGGAATTGGTTATAGATGAAAGGTTGAAGACACCAAAGAGAATGAGGTGATGTTTAGTGCCAGTAGTATCAAGGAGTTGCCCTTGCTCATCATAGAATGATTCGGTGGGACCAGGAGGGAGATAGAGGGAGAGGATGTGAATCGAGTGAGGCAGGGCTATAGTAGAGATGGTGACTTCAAAAGAGGTAGGAGAGGATGTGGCATTGGAGATGTGTGAGGCATTGAGGCAGGAAGAGAGTAGGTGTCTGATGCCTCCATCTCTGCCAGTCAGTCGAGGAGAGTGAATAAAGGATAGTTTGGAGTCAAGTAGGTCTGCCAGAGTAGTAGTGTCAGATGGAGAAATCCAGGTTTCAGTGATAGCAAGAAGGTCTATGGGAGGAGAGCCAGAGAGAAAATAGTCAGTGAAAAAGGAGGTTTTGTTGCATACAGACTGAGCATTCCAGAGTGCAATGTTCAGCTGATGAGGTACAAAAGAGAACAGAAGTTGAGTCCCCGAGAAAGAGAGGCGAGGTTGATAGGTATTAGAGGAGGTATGGTTAGCTCGTCTTTGGTGGAAGGAGGTGGCAGAAAGATAGAGTCTTGGGAGTTTCGAGTTGTGAGTATTATAATAGGGATAGGAAAGGAAGACGTTGTAGCGTGATTGGAGAAAGCATAGGGGGAGGTGAGTAGGAGGAGCAGCAGGAGTGAATGCATTATATGTTAGTAGCACAGTGTGGAGAGATAGCACAGTAATTAGAATGCTTCGGGTACTCACAGGTGCAGCAGGGAGAAAAGCGAAGGCTCATAGGCTAAGAGGCAAAGAGGCCGGTGAAGGTCACTAGAATCACATGACATATCTGATGATCTTGGAGATCGGGTGGGGACAGAGGGAACTCAATACTGGCAAGTCTTCAAGCTTTCCTGTGGTTGTACCTTGGTTTAGTTACCTTGACTGTGCTCACAGATCTCCCGACCTAAGCATTCAAAATGACATTCTTGGAAGCACTGGAATTGGAAATGTCACAAGCCGGATGCCCATGCAGTACTAACAGAGCCATCTTAAGCACTTTTGGGGCCCTGGGCATGGACTTCTTTGGGGCCCCCCCTCCACCGAACCAAAGGAATTAAGTGATCAAGAATATCTGAGCCACCCCCCCGCGCCGCAATCACAACCCATAGGTGGATATGCTGCCTCACAGCATTAAAAATAGGGATGTTTACTCGGTTTAAGTCCCCTTACCCTCTTCATTCGTGCTCTAATCGGCTTGATAATGTTGGCCTTCAAATGCTACTTGTTTATCAGTCTAGGAAGTGGTTACTTCTGTTCTAGCATAGATACAGGAGACTTTATATCAATAAAATCCAGGAACGTAAGCAGACTGTAGTATTAACGCAGGACTGTATGTAAAAGGTTCATGTAACCCAGAATAGACAGAGATCTCACATTTGTTGCCTCACAGAATGCAAACGTGCTCAAGCATGGATAGAGCAGACCAATTGGTAGGAGGGAGAAAGCTACATGTACCATAGCATGGATAGTGGATGTAGATTAGAAGCTACGAGGAAGGTGTCTGTATCCAGACAGACTGAGATTATAAGTGGGACATAGTTTTCAAATAGTATTGCCATTAGAGATCAAAGGAACAAGTGCCTGTGGTGTGCAATATAGCAATGCTCACCATAACAGTGGAAGCAACAGTGAAACCATGAGTGAGGCTTTTGTGAAGATCATACCCTGAGAAGGAAATCACTCTGAATGGGTGACAATTTTGAAAGGTTTAGGGACTGACAATTTTGAGAGGTTAGGCAATACAAGATTAAATGAGATGCCCAGGATCACACATTGGCTAAGTGGTGAAGTTGGGATTTGTGCCAACTCTGCACTTTCTGCATTTGAACACCTTTGTTACCAGTTCGTATCATGAACTAAAATTATCATAAAACTGACTTGGAAAGTACACACAGCACATTACCAAACATGACCATTTTTAAAAACAAAATATTATAGCAGGGTGTAACACAGAACGATTCTAGCTTCATTCTCTCCATCATATAGAGACATATATAAGTACCAGCATTCCAAACAGTGTGATTTAACAGATTTAATCTTGGTTAGTCTTTCGTATTTTAAAGCTTTACATACTTCCAAAACACTGGCTTGTCAAATCGTCATTTATAAACATGCAGAAAAACCCTTGACTTTGACAAAAACGTAAAGCCTTTTTGTCTGTCAAACTAGCAGGCTTTAAAATATGCTTGCGCGAGCCCTTCACCATCTGGTCTGCTCCCTTCTGTCTACCACCCCTTCCACTCAAATGGCCTACATAAGAAGAAAGCTCAAGTGATGGGCTAAACCATGCCACCAGCATGCAAGGAGGCAAACTTCACAGAATACGGTACAATAATGTAAGCGATATAAGATGATTGATAGGATCACTGTATTGTCTGCTGGTAAAGCCAGGATACAAGCATGAATGCTTTGGTTCCAAATTCTGATGCTTATTCATCTCTTGGACTAACAGTTTATGCTCATCGTTGGAGCATAAACCTCATCTGAGCACACCAATTTCTAAACCTTCACCATAAGGATGACATGTTCGTTTTAATAGCAACCCCTATCTGGTGCAGGTATATTGCTGATAATAGCACCTGCTGTGCTGCAGGACCAAGTACATATGCAGGCAGGTTTATAAACTTCAGACATAGGAAAGGCTCAGCCAGCCTTACAGGAATGTGCTATTCTAATCTTGCATAGGAACACATATCTCTGCAATGGGTGCTTCACACACTGAGCTAACTTCTGAACCATTGTGGCACTCAATTTACCAGTATGCATTTCAAATGTGGCTATTGCACATGATCAACATAATTCCCACAGGACGGAAAGAATGCTACAGGAGTTTTGCCGCAACAAACACACAAACTATATACACCACAGTGAACACAGAAAGCATTACATGATGAATTGATTGAGGTAAAATGTACTTTCCAAAACAGACAGGCAATAGGTTTAGAGTCTCAGCACCAAGCAATACAATATCCTTGTGTGTGCTATTTAAGTCTGGTGAACAAAGGAATTGTTCTTCTTTAGATCAGACAGCCTTGTAGGGCTCCCTCCAAGGTGGGGGCCCTGGGCAAGTGCCTCTTTTGCCCTCCCATAAAAACGTCCCTGAGTACTAACCCGAATCCTTCGGCCACAGCTGCTGGTCTTTCACTCAGTCAGCAGCAAGTCTCCCTGGTCCCCTACCTGTGATGTGTCTTAAACTTGACACGCAAAGAGACAACAGTGACCCTTTTGTGGCTGCACCGTGGCAGCAATCCTGGTGTCAGACGAAGAGCAAAATGAACTTGTGGAGAAAAAACACCATCCTTCCTGCTGCCTAGATGTCCGTGTAGGTGAGCACTTCAATCACTCACCTAAGCTCCCGCTCTCTGCTCCTTGTTGGATGCTCAAGAGGTGTACACTGAACCCCTTTTCATTGTATTCTGGATTCTCCCAAGGAGCTACACAGTGACAGACACTGCCCAGATCCGACCAGCATTGGTCTGAAACAGGCATTCTCGCTCCATGACCGTATATGGTCAAATCCACATCGTCATGCAACACTTTGCCTGTAGCAGTGTTATTGAAGGGGTGGCTGGTATGCATAACCACCTTTGGTTACATCCACAGCTGTATTCCGAGAAACCAGGCGTACTGCCCCCAGCCAGGTACACAGAGAGGCAGGCATGGGCGCTTATTCACCAGGTGAAATGAATAACATGGTGTTATTCCAGCATGCAGATGTCTAGGGCTTTTGGGGGTGCTCATTATGAAACCCCTCCTGCTGATAAAATCCCAAAGACTACCAAGCGAAGTACCACACCGATTTTGCAGGCGTTATAGGGATACTGAGAGCTACATCGCAGCTAGAACCTCACGTTTCACTTGGCTCCATTGACCATGGAAGCCCGCATTGTGTTGTCCTGATGAACTTGCTCCCATCTGTACTTTGAGAGGTGCACTCCAGCATTGCAACACTTGTTTATCGTTTTGGCTGCTCCATTGACAGTCTGCGTTCACAAATTCGCTCTCCTTATGCCTCTCACTAGTTTTTAGCTGAAGGGAGCCTGACACCCTAGCAAGAGTCCAGCACCAAGGAAGGACACATGGAAGTCTACAACAGAAGAAGTAAGGGAGACATCACTATTATATGCAGCGTCTGGCTCTATGTCCCTTCGAGTCTAGAGAACCTGATTTAATGCAAGTTGAGATCAATGCAAAGATGTGCCACAGGGCGCTTAACGGGCGCGTTAAGCGTTGATCATATTGTATGGATGTAGCCTGTTACAGTACTTGTAGCCCATAGGTTATCCATCCAGCTGTGTTCTCCAGTCTAAGCAGTAGCACGACCTAGGGTGGCCAAAACTAAGGAGCGTGGCCTACTTTATTGTCCTTGTGAGAGTGAGAAAGATGCCATTATTCTCGTGACCCCACAGAGCAAATTAATAAATAACCTGCAGCAGCAAAGATCATGATCGCCCAGTTCTGGAAATTGCCCTCATCCACATCCCTGGACATCTTCTGGTCCAAGTATGATACTCGATTTGAGTTGATATACTTATATCACGCATGCCCGGGCAGAGTGAACTGCATCGGGGCGCAGGTTGAAACCATTGAAACATTTTAAATATATACATTGGAATATTGGTTACTTGCTACATAAAATTCCAACTCGTGTGTACCATCACTGCATCTTCCAATCACTGCAACTGTGTATTTCCGGTTGGATATCTACCAACGTGTAAAATACTTCACCACTATCTGTTGGCCTGTAGTGTTTATCACCTTGGTCTGCAGTGGTCTATCTTCCGTCCTGATGAACTCCCGCACCATAGTTCAACCGTGATATGAGACTCGGGTGACCCGTGTTCCAGGTAGAAATCTGGTTAGATATCAGTAGGCATGACTGTCAGGTATCCCATTGCCCCCTGTAGCTGCAACCAACTGCAGCCCCATCCTCCTCATGTTCCCTTTAAGGCCTGTTACAGCCAATGTGCATGAGTGTAGGTAGAGGGCTGACACCTGATTTCTATCCACACTCGTGCTGAGGGCCAATGCATATGTGAGAGTTGGGGCCATGCTCTAAATATATATTTGCATGCATAGGTGAATTGTAGGCACATCCTGCCTCTCTCCTGCTTGCAAGTCTCCATCACAGAATACCTGCATTTCTGCTTGCTTCTAGTGTCTCAGAGGTCTCGGAAGCAGCCACAAATGTACACAATAGCGTTATATGAGCCCACGGTCTGTGGGTATCTCACTCCCAGCAGCGGCTCCTCTCCTACTTACAGTGGACAGTGTCATGGCCTCCACCCAGGATCGACTGCTCGGGTGTAACTTGAGATGCAGCCCTGCTAGTCAGACACCCTGGACCTTACTGATGGCTGTCCTTAACATGAACTTTGATATGTTTAAGATCACCTAAGGTTCATAGGTGTATCCAGAGAGTGGTCTGGGGTGACACGTGCTACCCAGGGTATCTAATTGGCCACCCCAGGTGCCACCCCATTATCCTAAAATCTGGAATGTAAGACACTGGGCCTCATTACGACCCTGGCGTTAAGGTTTAACGGCGCCGTAAAAGGTGTCGGCGCCGTTAATCCCTTAACGCCTGATTACGAGGTCCCTTTGCGGGACCCGACCTTAACGGCTGGTTTTTCCAGCCGTTAAAGTAGGGACCCGCAAAGGGACTTTGGTGATAATAACGGTACCGCAATTTGCCGTACCGTTATTAGCGCCTTCCCCATTCCCATTGAGCCCTATGGGGCAAAAATGGGAATGGGGAAGGGCCATGGTGGCATGGGGAATTACCGCCCCACCAACCTCGGAATGGGATGGTAATTCCCCATTCCGCCATGGCGGACTCCTCATCCGCCTGGGTCGTAATGAGGCCCACTGTAATGTTAACAATAAACCTTTATACAGGAATGTAAGACACTAATGTTAGTATTTAAATTCGATATGGGCAGTGGAGACAAATAGTAAATTAATGCTATTCAGAAGTGTGCGCGCGCTCATACTTCATGCCATCCCTGCATAAGTCAGTGCCCCATCTGGGCCCCCCCCCCTTGTCACGCCATTGCTAAGGTTAACCCCCCTCCACCCATTGTGCTCCCGCACATGTGCCTCACTTCTCCCTTCCATCTGTCCATTGTTGACGCACAGAGACTGGGTATAAAACCTACTGTACATCACAGCGGCCCATGAACAAAAAAACAAAACACAAATACAAAACCAAGTGAGTGTGTGTGTGTTAAACCTGTCGCGGTATCTTGTTTCATGAACTGCAGCAGCTGCCCTGCTGCCGGGCGCAGTAGCCAGGGTGAGTTTTCCAGTGCACCGCAGGAAGCCTCGCGAGATTATGCAATCAAGAGATAAAGCAGAGTGTGTTATAATCCTAGTGAGGGGATGAGTGGCAGCTTTGTGAGTGTTGCTGTTTTTAAGAGGAGCTCGTGTTGGAGTTAATTAATGATTTTATACGGCGCTGATTATTTAACATTAATGAGAAGTAACTGGGCCTCTTAATTACTTTCCCTTGGCCAATTAATGAGCTTGTACTGGGCCAACTAATAAGCTTTTCTTGGGCGATTAGATTCTGTCTCCCCATGATGCATCGGCAGTGGAAACGGGAATTTGGGAAATTATGTAGTTAAAAATGTTTGTTATGTTTTTCCTCCGGCCAATCTACAACAATCCCTGCTGTAAGTAATTCTAGGAGTGCTGCTGTGATGAGTTTTTGCACACATCGTGCAGCCTGCTTGGGCCGCACGCGTGGCTCCAAAATGTGAAATGTGAATTCATCTATAACTGTATTGTATTTATTTAATAATAGGCGATCTACATCCACCCATACATAACTTTATACGTTTGTACAAGATTACATTTTCCAACTTACGTTGTATGTACAACAAATGATCAACACCAAGTGGCAGAAGGGTTGACCTCCAGACCCCTTCTCCCCTATGCGTTTGAGTCACCCGCTGTTCACAGTGGAACTCAGTCTCCGAGCTTTATTCAATGCTATGCAAAAAGAACGAGCATACTCGTTCTCAGCACTTATGGGGTTAATGAAGGAAAATAGTTGATTGGGAGTGCATTATGTTTTTCCTCCTCTACTGCACAACCACCTTGGTTTTTAAACTTTAACATGGACAGCAAAGAGGATTGAGATCAAGCAGTCATATACATGGTGCTTTTTACGCTGCTAGTAGCCTGCTGTCTCTTTAACATTGTAGGCAGACTGTGGCCTCCTCAGACCCGGGGCATGTTATCAGCACTGCTCCATTTATATATTTTGACCCACCTGTTGTTATGCATCCGTGGACCGCCCCCACACCATCCAATGGCCCATTTGCAGCCCCTTACCTATCGCCTCCCTCCTGGCTCAAGCTTTACCTCCCGTTCCCTCATTGGCTGACACCCCACAGTGGGATGCCCGAGAGCTCACCTGGGCATCCTCTGTTGGTTCAGCCAGTCAAAGGCAGAGGGTGAGGGCACCTCTGGGTTTCTTGTTCACATGGCGCTCTAACCCGTGGCATTCCGTTTTCTCCCAAAGGAGAACACAAAAAAACAGGTAAGGAAAACACCAGTCTAAACTCTTTCTTTTCTTGTTACCAATCCCATGCTATTATTGTTAACTCCAATAACTATCTAGAATAAGTCGTTGCTCCATCCATTGTGTTACCAGTGAGCGCATTGCATAGCTGTTCTAATTCCAGGATGCTACTAGTGAGCCCATTGCATAGCTGGACTAATGCAATTCTGCTACCAGTGAGCCCATTGAATGGGTTCATACATTTGTTGGTGCTACCTGAGATTCCAATGCATAACTAGATTAATTCTAGGATCAATCCAACGTGGTGCAAGTGAATTGAGTGTATTGCTATACTCATATCATTGTGATGCCGGTGAACCTATTGAATGCTTACGTTCATTCATTGTGCTACCTGTGAATCCAATGCCTATCTAGATTAATTCACTGTTCAATTCATTGTGGTACAAGTGCATAGAGTGCACAGCTAGACCAATATTAGTGTGCTACAAGTGAATACCCGGCATAGCTAGATACATTCATTGGGCCACCTGTGAATCTAATGCATAGACACATGCGTCCCCTTGTGCTACCAATGAATACATTGCAGAGTTAGATTGCACCATTTTGCCACCGTTGAAACCGTAGTTTAGTGAGAATAATTAATTAGTCCATTCATTGTGCTTCCGCTATCCTCAATACTAGCTGGATTCAGTCTTTGATCTATTCACCTGGATAGCAGTGAAAACTGCACAGCGAGATCATTTCCATCCATTATGATACCAAGGATTTCAAAGCTGTATTAATGCACCATCCATTGTATTTTCAGTGACTCCATTGCATATTTAGACCAAAGATTTAGAAGAAGGTGAACATTAGTCAGTGCCCTCTTCACGTTTAGAACTAAAGTTCACATAAAAAGGTAGAGAAAAGTATTCCTTGCATGGCTTCATACAGACTGGTATTCACTTGCCAGTCAGTGAATTAATTGGCAAAAATGTGGGTTTTGTGGAGGCCACTGCGCTAGACTCACAAATAATTGCTTATTTATTTACTTTTCAAAATAAGTCAGACATGTTGTTCTCATAGTCCAAAAACTAGTTTTATTTTTAGTAGTGACATAGAATGTCAGTGATTATTACAATTGCACATTGGTGCCAACAATCTCCGCTAGGAGGCAAGTGCATAGGTAACCAAGCAGGATCTCTGGAAGGAGGAGAACAACTACAGACCATAGAAATGCAGCCGAGGGATCTAACCCTGTTATTACTGAGTACCTGATTTGCAGCAAGGGATCTAACCCTGTTATTACTAAGTACCTGATTTGCAGCAGAAGGGATCTAACCCTGTGAATTTTTGTCCATTTTGGGATTTGACCCAGCTACTTATTTTTTACAACAGGTTCAATTGACCAGGACCGGGAGTGCGCGCCTCACCCACCTTCTTTTTTGTACTGAATGCTATGGGAGTCCTGGGCTCCAGAGGCAGCGCCACGGGGTGGATGTGCCCCACTTTGGAGAATCATAAAGATGGTTCTCTCCCCTCCCCCAAATTTGGGAAGGACTTGTGCTTTGGAGGGGTGTTGGTTGCTGGTCACCTGAACAGGAAAAAAACGTTTTCACTACAGCTACCAGAATCCTTTGAGTCTAATTAGACACACCTGCTCAACAGCCTCCCTGATGATTATTTGAGATAAGAAAGCGCTAGGAGGAGAACAACTACAGACCACAGAAATGCAGCCGAGGGATCTAACCCTGTTATTAGTGAGTACCTGATTTGCAGCAAGGGATCTAACCCTGTTATTACTAAGTACCTGATTTGCAGCAGAAGGGATCTAACCCTGTGAATTTTTGTCCATTTTGGGATTTGACCCAGCTACTTATTTTTTACAACAGGTTCAATTGACCAGGACCGGGAGTGCGCTCCTCACCCACCTTCTTTTTTGTATAGGATCTCTGGAAGATCTGCGCCCCCCCCGCCCACAAGGTATACAAAAACATCATTAAACATCCAGAGCCCAGGCCTGTGCCCTTTCTCAATGAGTCCATCACGAATGGGACTGCCCAACTGCTCTTGAAGTCATCTTACATTAGGCCACTCTTCAAAAAGTCAACAGTGACCCAAATGACACTGCAAGCTACTGCCTCATATCGAACACATCCAGTAAACAAAGTACTGGAAAGATGCACATACGGTCGGCTTCAGGACTTCAATGAGATAAACAGCCTTGTTCATGAAGGACAGAAAGGCTTTAGAACATTAGAACAATGAGGGTTGCAAAACAATCCCTGTGCTTAATCTGTGTAACACTAAAGAACCACAGAGATGAGCATTCTCAGCATGCACTCATCCTTTTGGACCTCCTTGTAGCTTTTGATACCTTTATGCACGAGATTCTTCTGAAGAGCCTGTGAGACGTGGGAATATAAGGAGCAGCTCAATGCTGGATCGCCTCTTTTCTTGCAGGCAGAACTGAAACATACCAATCGTTAAAGTCCACTACAGATCCAAGCCATGCTCTGTTCACCTGTGAAGTACCCCTAGGATCCACACTGGCACCTCTTCTTTCAACATTTACATGTCAGTCCTACTGGGCATTATCATTCTGTATAGTCTAATCTAATACCACTAGGCAGATGACACACAATTTATCCTCAAACTGAAGAACAAACGTTCAATGAACTCACCAGACCTAAAAATCATGCATTGCACATGTAGACACAGTGATGACAGGATACTGACATGCTCAATCATATCAAACCTTAATTTATTCTCAGTCACTTGGCCTGGCAAGATGGGTCACATGCTGAGCACCATTTTCCATGGTAAGGATCCACAGAACCACAATGGACAGTAGCCTGATGTTCAAAACACACGTGGAAGTCATTGCCAGAAGCAGTATTTTTCAGCCCGGCACTCTATGATGTTGCATACCTAAATTATCCATTGCCACAGGCATGGATATGGCAGATATCACATGGCTGTGATATCACTAATCCTATCAAGACTGAACTATACAAACAACCTCTGTTTCGGACAGCCTGAATGCCACACGGAAAATACTACAAACACTGCAAAATGCGTCAGCTACACTACTTAGGAATAAAAGGTTTGAAGACAGCACCCATACACTTTGCATGCTCCAGTGGCTCCAACAAGAAAATAATGCATTTCAAAACCCTCTCTCTTGCCCATCACTCCGACCAAGGGGAGGTCCCAGGATCCTTTACAAGGCCATTCCAGAAAAGCACACCTTTCAGCACACTAAGGCCGAGTACTGCCACTCTAGTCCTAGTTTCTAATTGCAACAGGAAAAGAGAAGGCAGATTCTCCTTCTCCCTACTGGCCACCAAACTATGCAACTTTCACGTGGAAGTGAACCACCTGACAAACAGGAAACAGCTCTAGACATGGCTCTTCAATTAATTCATTTGGATAAACTGCTACAAACCAAGATTATCACAACAGGAACATTCCAGTTCCTTATGTTTTGACTTATACAAGGACTAGGTGCAGAGATCACCAAACCGTATCATTGTACAAGGGAGACTAGTTTGCTGTACCTCCAGCTCAACAAACCATGATCCCGATCCGGAGGTGACGTGTCCAGATGCCCATCTCCTCTACTCTGAAACTCAATATCAGATTACAAGCTATGTATCAAAGAAGAACTCAACCACCACACTCACAGAGTCTTTAAGCACCAACCCCACTGCCCTCTGTCACCTTACTCCTCCCTCACTAACTCCTCGATACTAAAATCTTCCTCCCTCACACCTAATGTATTCCCCCTTCAGATGACTCACAAAGGCTAGCGTACGAAGCACAGACTCTTACTCTGTCCATTTGCTATCAGCACCCCAGCTCCAATGCACCCATCGTTGTCTTCTAAATCCTCTGGCCTTTCTTGCAGCTGACCCATGCCATCATACTTTGCCTTGAACACAGAATAATCCATATCAGCCCACAGGCAACAGGTGCTTCCCATCTGCACTCATCAAAACCAGAGGCTTCTGCACCTGCCTTCCCTTCGAACACACTAACACCCTTGACCCCACCCGCTTTGCTTTTTAGAGCCATAGGCAGCAAGGCCAACAATAATATCAGAAAGCACAATTTAGGACCTCTAACCTTACCATAGCTTACCACTAATCCACTCATCATTCAAATGGATCTGCATACTCGTATTGGATGAAATGGTGCCGGCTACTCAGTCTTTTTTCTTATCTTGTTATGCCCAGTTTGTATTTAGTGGTTAAACATGGAACCAGAACCGGACTAGCCAACACCTACTGGTTTATGAGTGGGGCCAGGGAGGATGACACAGTGCACATCCGTGGATGTTGGGCAGTTGGCCACCTCATTGGGTCGGGGAGACACCGCACACAGTCTGACTCCGCCAAGCAGTGAGGTCTCTCCCTGGCATTCCAGCAGAATGTCAGATGGAAATTAAACATTTCACCACTCGGGCAAGTGGAAAGGCGATTGCTTTTGTGCTCCCTTGCTTCCCCTGTTTTGCACCACGTTTCAGAAGTAAATACCCCCACCTCCTCCCAGGCAGGCCGTATATTGTAAGTGGTTTTGTTTAGTATGGGATAAAATTGACAACAGGAAAATGCCGGTCTGAGACTGGGTCATGTCCCAATGACTCCACTGACACTTACTTTAGTGGGCGCTAACTATACTTACGGTAGTGCAGTGGAATGGGTCTGTTTGAATAATGTAGACATGTTTTTTCAGTATACGATAATAGAGTGTGCCTGCCTCTGGTTCTGAATGCGGGCTCTTTTAAAACGTCACTTATAGGCATTGTAAGGAATCGATCTGCAAGGTCAGGAGTGGGAGAGGGCCTGAGGCTAATGTACTTTCGATGTACTTCCCAAGCATTCCTATCCAGAAGACATTTAAAAGGCCTCCCTTAAATTGCCTTTGCTTTGGCTCACCTTTAGGAGCACAGGTTAAGCTCACAATCTTAACTTTCCGAGAAGTGCTTTCCTAAAAGAAAAAGTATTAAAGCAGTCAAAGTGCAATCGGAGATTTAAAAAAATATATATATATGACTGATGAACATTCAGTTGTTTTTGTAAATACTGTCTAAAAAATGTGCCTCATTATATGACTGTGCCAGTCCGGTAACAACGGTGCCGGTAAGCCTACCGGCACTTCTGTTACCGGACCGGCACAGTAAAACTCTGCGGGCGGGTGCCGTCCCGTCCTCCAGGGTCAGACCTGGCTGTGGAATGGCACACGCCCACAGTTTCACCGAAGCACTGGCACTGTTATTAACTGTACCAGTGCTTCCGTGGTCCCCATTCCCATTACTCAAAGGGAATGTGGATTCACACTTTACCGGTGCCTGACTTCCCGGAATGCCGGGGATGCAATACCCCAGTGTTACCGGCAAGCCAGGTGCCGGTAAATATTTCATGTCCGGCGGCAACTCGTTGGTACCACCGGCAGGGCTACCAACGTCTTGCAATGAGGCCCAATGCCATCACAAATGCCCCATGTTGTACAACAACTGACGTCATTTGTTTCACTGAATTCTGTGGAAAATGTATCCCAAATGAGGTATACTCCGCAAAAACAGTTAGTAAAACTTCATAATGTTGTTCCCAGAAACAGGAAAGCCCTGGAGATATACCCTCCATTGAATGCAGGCAATGTTGGACTCCATTTCCCACATGCAGCGGAGGACTGGACGGGAAATGTGCTGCGTGCTTATACCTACTCTGCTTCAAGGAATCGGCGCATATTTGCCTGCATCACCATTTTCATGCCAGTGACCATATGGCAGGGATACCTGTGCATACTACCTCCTCTGATACATTAGAAAGCAGAAGGTGGAGGTTTTTTTGGGGGGGGGATTTGAAAACACTTTATTTGTTTTGGTTAAAAACATTTCAACCTTTTCAAAATACAAACTTTACAATTTCTATTTAACATTTCAATTTCATTTACACAAATTCATTTCATGCTAATGACAATACAATAAAACATTTTAAAACCCTTTAGTAAGGTCTTCTAAAAATTCTAAGAATTTCTTTAAAAGATATGTATCACTCTTTTGCAGTTTTGTGCACCAATCTACAAACGTTTCAAATTCCTTATGAAATGTAAACAAGCAATGTTCAACAAAATATGTTCGGCATTAAAAATCCTTGCCCACATCTCGGTTTGAGAAAGTATCCTAAAATCTATCTTTCCTACGTTGTAACAGGGCATTCCGTAAAAAAGGTGTTTTAGATTTTCACTAGTTGAAGCGTCAAATTCAAAAACGGCATATACTTTCTCGCTCAAAATCTTTTGCCCTTAGTGCTAATACTGCTCTTGTAGGCCATATATTAGATCGAATTCGTAGCAAAGCATTACGATAATCATGATCAGGAAACTTTTTGGAGATATTTTGGAAGCTGTTTCAATGCTTTGGGGACAAAACAACCAATTTTCATAATTTTGTATTTTAGACATGTCTACATTTTCATCCATTCTAATTGATATAGCTTGTGTTTAGCACGGTCTGGATTCTCTAACAGCTGCCTATCTTGAATGTCAGCCATGGCCAAGATTGATGCACAATATGTAGTCCAAGCCTTAAAGAAATAGTCATAATTGGCAATTATGGCAGCCACTATTATTGAAATTAGAGTGGCTTTATGATCTTTTTGCAGTAGACATTTCCGATATAATGACAAGGTCTACCACTCTTCTACCATTTGCAGTGATGTCAACCCCAGTTCAAACCTTTTTACTTGGATTGGTGTACCTCTTCCCAGGAGACCCAGGGTAGATTTCCAAAATTGTCCTTCCAGATAGTCCCATTTTGGTTGCTCCGAAGGCATTTTGGACTGTTCACCATAGGTGACCACCGGTATCAGTTTTTGCAGGTAAAAAATTAGGGTTGATTAACACGTAAACTTACCATAATGATGTTATAAAACTTTTCCCTGAGATGTTAAATTGATCATCATGTTTTTAACATCCTTTTTATATGGAATATCTCCTATAATAGTGTTGATATTTACTTCTAGATACTTATATTCTTTAACAGTTTTCAATGTCTCATTGCCAACACAAAATGTATGCTCCATTGATTGTAACTTTTTAGTGTGCTAGAACACTAAAATATTAAATTCAGCAGAATTAATGGTGAGTTGGTTTTCCACTGCATAGGCCTTTAGGGCATCTAATTGCCTTTGCAGCCCTATTGGTGTTTGGTAAATGACTACCAAATCATCAGCAACAAGCAGATGTGAGATTCTCGTAATGTCTATTTTTGGGGCAAATGATCGTCGGGCATCTAAGGCCTTACCCATATCATGGCTATAAAAATTAAGAAGTGTTGATGCCAATGCACAACCTTGTTTCAAATGTCGGAAGGTTGGTATTTCCTCTGTTAGCAGCCCCTCTCGATTTAGCTTTACTCTAACTGAGGTGTTAGTATGCAAATGCTGAACCAAATATAAAAGAGCCAAGGACAATTGGCATTCTTTAATCTCTTCCACAATACATTTCTAGAGATTAGGACAAACGCCAGGTAGATATTCTGTTTGTTCCTCATGACTTCCTGTTTTAACGCTCTTATAGTTATTACTTTCACACCAGGTCCCAACCCAGTTTTGAAGCCTGATTGACAGAAATCCATTATACCAAAATGTCTCAACCATTCCATCAACCTCACCAAGAGTAAACATGCAAAACATTTTTCTGGAATGTCAAGAAGGGCAATAGGACCATAGTTGATTGGGTCGTTCCTATTGCCCCTCTTGAATAAAGGAATGATTCTGAAAAAATCTGGTGCAATATCCTCACCCATTCCTGAGGTTTGGCTTTTAGGATAACATGTGTTAACCCGTCTGGACCCGGTGTCTTCGAAGCGCTAAGTATCTTAACTAATGTTAAAATATCCTCATGATCAAACAGAATTGGACTAAGGTCTATGCATTGCATCACCAACAGGACATCATCGTCCTCATTCCTTGCAAAGACTCCTGAAAAATGGGCCATCCATGTTGCCTCATTGATAGTATTTAAGGCAATAGAAGCAAAAGCTTCAGCAGGAGATGATTTCAATCACGTCCATATTTCTGAACTGGATTTAGAAATTAAAGCAGCCAGCATCTTCTCGCCTGCTATTTGTTTCCCTAATTCTCTGTGATGGCACTTTCGATTTTTGAACCTGGTACGAATGCTGGTTACCAGATCAGTCATCTTACTGGGTCACGAAAGCATGATCCGTCTAGTGAGCATCCTTTTTTCATTTTTTATCTCCCGAAACCACATGATCATAGGTATATGTATGTGTTATCTGTGTTCGGCAGCCTCTCTTATGAACCTGCTGGAATATCTGTGAAATGTCTATATAAGACAGCTGTTGGGTCTGGGCACTATGTTGCAATTCGTCAGACAGGGTTTCTCTCAATTTCCTGAGGTTAAATGGATGCCATTGAATTCTGTTGTTCCTGTGAATTTCTATAGGAGTTTCATAGATTTCATCCTGTTTTTAATGGTTATTGACCATGATATTTCAAGTATGTCATGATCACTGGCTACTGTGGGGAGAGTCCCAAAATGCATCCCCCTGGAGAATGCCTGTTCTGAAACAAAAGCATAGGCTAAAGTCACTCTGGAGACTTCCCTCGACCACGTGTGCTTAGAAGGTGTATCTCTTTCTGAGGTGCCATTTAACATCTTGTATCTTCTCTTTTTCATTAATTTCAGCCATAATTTGGGCTGAATTGATAATTTCGTACGTGCAACACCAATACATTTCAAATTGAGGTCGCCCACTATTAACAACATGCCTATTTCACCATCCTGGGATATTAAATCCAGCATAGCCATGGTTAACTGAAGAAAGAGCATATCAGATACCATCACCGGATTTCAATATAGATTCAATTTGGCTATTTGGGATAGTATGCCATTTTATTTATCTCTAAATGATACTTTTGACCGCTGTAAGCATGGGTTGCGGAAAAGCCCAGGCTATCAATGTGCTGTTCATATTTAGCTTGCCAGCTGTCAATAGTCCTGCTGACAGTTCACCCTCCCATAGTAAACTGCTGGAATCTATACGAGTTCATAGTCTGACAATGTTGGTTCAGTGAGCAACCAGGTTTCTTGGAGGGTGATAATTCGGCATTTTGAAAAGGATTAGTGTTAGGTGAACTCAGTAGGTTTGTATGACCTGTGGTGTTCCAACTAACCATTTTAATTGTTCTTAATTTGTCTTGCTTTTGGCATTATTTTCTAACCGTATTGTTTGAATCATTAAGTGCCTTAGCTTGCCAGACCCATTCTGAGATATTATCTGCATGGTTATCTGGTTCAAAGTGAACACTTCTGGCAAATGTACTTGTGGCACCTCAGCAATGTATTAATTGTGCCTCTACTTTATTTTTGGTTCTGCTCATTTCGCACATTCTCCTTTATAGTCTCTGCAGTCTGTTTTATCTCTAGATGGAACCCTCCCTCACTTAGATTTTGCTTTTAGATCTTTAATATTTTTAAGATGACTGTACCATGGGTCGATTGTTCTGAACGCGAATGGTTTCTATATCACATGATCTAATTAACCGTAGCTTTGGGAATGTATTAAATACAGTCATGAGGGTGGTTCTATTCGGAAAGGGATTGCTTCTGTAATGATTGCTCATTGTCACGATCAGAGAGTCTGAGTGCTTTAGATTCTCTTTACTAGGTGCTTTTTCTGTAGGGGAATGAGGCATATAGATGTTTGCTCGAGTCTTTCGATAAGGAGGGTTTTTTTTTTGTTTAAAAGCTTCCGTTTCTCCTCTAAAGTGAGAAACTGGGTTTCATCATGCTCACTCAAGTTGCTGATCTTAAGGTTATCTAGGCCATATATCTTGTTTACTGTGCATTCTCCCCCTCCCTATGAGACCCTCTTCATTATCAATTTGAGGTGGATAAGACGATATAGAGTATGTAGAGAGGTTCATCATTACCTCCTCATCAGATGATTCATTCCCATTACTTTGTGGATTTCATTGCTTACTACTTATTTCCATCTCTATAACGCTTTTGAATGGACTATGATCTTTCCTGGCTCTGTGTTTGTTGTTGTTTTTTTGTTGTACCGGAGTTGTCAATTGATCTATGAATCTTTTAGCATTATTGGATTTAGTTTGTTTGGTTACTTGCTGTTTCTTTTGTTTTTGTTTGTGTGTGTTTAGCCTCAAGCTCTTCAGGTTTTCTCTTACGCCCTTTCCATGTTCTAAAATCTTTGAATAATGGTTCTCCACCTTGCGAAGTGCCTATCATGATTACATTGCTCGCTATTGATACAACATCCTCAGTTTCACGCACTAACTGCTGTGTAATAGACCTTTGGCAATCGTTTCTATCGTGTCTCAAATCATCTTCTATGGAATTGTGACGGCTATTCGAGACTTCATTCACCATCCTTGCCTCCTCTGATTGCTGCCCACAAGTTATTTAATATTTTTTTCATGTTCATAAGACCTCTATCTTGTTTCAGTTCATGAACCATCCAATCCATCTTTGTGCATGATAGTTTACAGATGTCTTCTTGTACTAACATTTCAGTAACCAGTGTTTCATAAAGTTTTGTCACAGCAAATAAGCCATTAATTATGGTGTTCAAAGTGACCTCTTGTGAAAGTAAAGTAGGTGGCCTCAACCCAAAGGACTGTCTAGGTGTGGGCTTTGCAAATTATGCCAGCAAGGATGCTGACGTGTGAATCATTGAATTTCCCTGATTTGTATAAGGAATTGGACATTGTAACAAATTTAGCGCATTTCTCGTTGGTTGCATTTCTATTTGTGTTTCAAATACTATGCTCGCTTCATTGCCTTGACAAGTATCCTGACGTGTATGAGCCTTACCCTTGTTCTGGTTACCTGATTGATGTTGTACACTAAGAACGTTCACCCTTTCCTGGATGTATCCATAGTTCTGGGATACTAATTGTGAATACAACAAAGGTTGCCCTGGGTCATTAGCTGCATGGAACAGCGCTTGTGCTGTTATCGAAATGTCTTCCTTTGTGTTAAAGCCATTCTCCATGCTTATAGAGTGTGTCACTTGTGCATGTAGCATTGCTAGACAAACCCTGTTGTCCTTTGACACAGCTATCACACTATTCAAGCCGCTTTGTGTACTTACGGCGAGTAACTGCATCAGAAATGCTCAAATGTAACACTTTATCTTAAGTATTCATAGAAATGGATGTAAGCTCACTCGCGGGATTATAACTAAATTAATTGATATAAATTGGCAAATTTACCACGTTATCATGCCTTTAAAGAATCCCTGTAATGACAGCCACCACGTGTTTTTTCATGGCAGCCGCCATTTAAGATCAAGACTGTGGACACTTGCACAAACATTGGTGATCTCTAAGTATTCACCATACGATGTACTGTCAGGCATGCTATCCTGGTAAACTCTTGGGTTTCTGTGCCTTACCCAAAATCATCCAGTGAATTATTCAAAACCCCTGGAAGCATCATGGACTGTGGAAACAGTGGCAGTGTCCTTCCTTCCGACTGAAAATCTGTCTGCTCAAAACGAGCCTCTGAGTGTCCCCCTGGGAGCATGAACATGCCAACCTCCCATAGAACTCAGATGGGCTTAGGAGAAATCCACACGGCTATAACCATTGATCTTTCTCTCAGATACTGGGTAATGTAGTCAATTATCAGATTTGGGGTTGTTTTACCAAAGCAGAAATATTTGAGGCAGAAAAGACCAAATCATTATTTTTGAAATAATCTTCGTTCTTTTCTACCCTGAACATTTCCGACTTGGCCCACACCCCTACCCACACCCCCACCCACACCGCTACCCCTACCCACACGCCCAGCCCCCACCACCTACTTACCTTGCATTCAGTCTCTCTCTATCCCTGCGTTGCTGGTTCCCTTTCACTTCTGTGATCGGAAACTGGCACCGCAGGGTCCTTTCCTTTTTTTGTTTTTGGGTCAGCTGTGGGGGTATCCCCTTTAACTCCTGCTCACTATACTCCATAGTATAGTGTATAGTATAGTGAGTGGGGGTTTGCGGGGGAAACCCCTGCAGCCCTTTTTTTTGGGGGGGGGGGCTGCGGGACAGCTGCAGGGGACACCGCTGCAACCCATTTTTTGTTTTAGTTTTTTACATTTTTTTGGGACTGCAAGATGGCTAAAGGGGGAAACCCCCACAGCCCCCGCAGCCCTAGACCGAATCCAAATGACCTACCCAAGCAAAAGTCAACCTTTTAGAAGGTCGAACATTTGGTGGTACCTTCTTTCGGACATTTGGTTGCTCAGGTCATTTGGATTCGGTGTTTTTGGCCAAAACCGATTATCAGCTGATTTAATTGACGAAATACACTTCTGATTTTAAAATGGCTCCCAAATCTGGCTTTGCCTTTCTTAAATGTCACAGTAATGTGGGATTTAGGGGACGGAGACTCAATGCCTAGATTGGTATTCCATCCCTCCTGAAGCTGGGTAGATAAATGGTGTAGGACCAGCATCTCAGCTTCCTGGAGTATCATCTGCTCTCTTGGCATTACGTAGGGAGGGTCCATACTTAGACAGTATTGTTAATCCAAACCTAGGGAGGCTCCAGAATTTCACACCTAAGTACTCAGCTTCCAAGATACTCTGCTGGCACGAGATCTCTACACTGACCCAGGAATTGTCCGCCGTCCTCAAGCAGAAATCCAGACAGACACTTCCAGTCTTCCAGGATGGGCTTCCAAGAGCAGGCAACAGGCCACTACTCTCAGTCAGGCTTGATTGATCCTCACTTTCCCTTAGTGGGCACATCAGGGAGTTAATTAATCAGCCATAGTGGGGAATTTTCTGCTGGTAAGTAAAACAATCAGATCTTCTCTGCCTTCCTTGGCAGGATGGCAAGTTAGTTTCAAGATGTAACCAGTCAGTGGCACACCTGTTTGACAATGTAAACTCAAATATACTACCTGACTGATCAACTATCGAGTGGCCTACAGTCACTATTCTATTATGTCACAAAACTGACAGCTTCTCCTTTTCAACTGTTTGAACTGTTAAATCAGTGGTTTTCAATGTTTTAATACCAAGCCACCTCTTGAGTCAAAATATTGTTTCTGCCCCCCCCCCACTTCTAATGGTTGGTTCCCAAATGGGGCCCAAAGGATGCCAGGGGAGGGGGTCTGGCTCTTTAAAAAAAGATAACAGTTAGTTGAGCCTAGAGCACACATGTTTTAAAGAAATCTTAATCTTCTTTAAGTGATTGGTGGGTTGCGGGGGAGAAAACCAACCCTGACACTCGGTAGTACCTAATAATGTAGAAACAGCAGATGTCCAGAGCCTTGTGGAACTATCATGTCCCCTGCATACCCAATTGTTATTGTGAAAACAATCAAATAACTTCAAACATATTTCAAACGTATTCAAAAGAGTAAACTTTGAAGGGCAACACTTATACTCTGATTCAAATAAAAAAAAATATATATAAAAAGTACATACGTGTTTATAGAAATCTCAACGAAAGAGGTACAAACCATTTCATTTACATCATAATCTGATTTGTCAAACATTAAATCACAATTTAATTTGATTTTTTTGTTTTATAAAGGTGAACATTTGAATGGTAAGAATCTCCACTGATTCACACATATGATCATAGTTCGTAGTTAGGGAGTCATATATGTCAGGGATATCTCTTATACATTCCACTTGACGCATTTCGGGGCGACTGATTCCCCTTCTTCAGAAGATGTTTACCAACTTCTTCAAAATTCTGTGTATATGGATGTGAATTCTGTTATTTAATCATTCTTTTTATTCGAATTTCTTATATGATACTGGCATGCTTCCCATCTGACGATTCCTGTTAGGGATGTAATCACGCTAAGGTTTAGAATGCAAACCAATAAAGCTCCAGGGAGTGATGAATTCCCGGTCAAATTCTATCGCAATGTCACAGATATTCTTGTGCTGCAATTAAAAAGGGTGTATGACAACGCAGTTCAAAAAGGAATTTTACCAGAAACAATGAGAGAAGCGATCATCACGGTTCTTCTCTAAAAGGATCAGGATCCGAACCAATGTGTCCAAAATAGATCTATAACATTGTTAAATGTGGATGTCAAAATTCTGGGAAAGGAAGCTGGCGACCAGATTGGGCAAGATAGCACCGTTTTGGATAACCCAGACCAGTGCGGGTTTTTAGGAGGACGCAAAACCAATACAAATCTTTGTAGATTGCATCACGTAATGGATCAGGTGAAACAGTCTCTTGGGGAAATTGCATTAGCCTCCTCGGACGCAGTGAAGGCATTTGATTTGCTGTAATGGCCATGGTTATTCAAAGGTTTGAAGGCCTCTGGGTTTGGGACTAGGATGGTGGGCTGGTCGAGACTAATTTACAGTAGCCAAATAACCGGAGTGAAAACGGGAACATGGGTATCCGCACGATGGACATTGGAGCATGGAACAAGACAGGGTTGTCCCATGTCACCTATCTTGTTCTTGATGGCGCTTGAGCCATTAGCAAGGTATTTTTTAATGTATATCTGTGAGGGGGAGTCACGCATAATATTTTGTGATATGGCAACATTATTTAAGTATATGCGAATGACCCCTTGGAAAATATATTGATTATTTCAGGCATTTTGGGTAATTTTAGAAAATGATCAGGGTTTCAAATTAATAGAGAAACATCTATCCCGTTCCCCTTGTCAGGTTTATGGCACAAGAATGATAAAACCCTGCCAGATTGGGGCATTAGTAGGGGACGGGAGTCGTTTAAATATCTGGGGATGCAGATATTCGGCGAGATAGAGAGACGTTCATATATAAAAAGGGATAGGCACTGTCCAGGATAGGGGTTGCGGTGCAATTTCGGAAGACGAGCCTCTTGCTGTTGTAATAAAGAAGGTTTTTTTTCAAGAAGCTTGACAAAACACTGGGTGAATTATTATAGAATATGGGATGGTGCAGGGTGGCTATGGGGATGTCACAAGATACAAGAGAGGAGGAGGAATTACATTTGCTGGACTTGGATCTTTATTTCAATGTGGCACAACTACAGTCGGTGGACCTGTAGAACATGTCTCAAGAGGAAGAAATGATGGGTCTATTTAGATGCTTACCAGGCCACAGAAAAGGAATAGAATTGCTGTGCAACCCTATAGGAGGTAAAGGTGACACCAATGTCTTCAGGGTAATACGGGAAACCTGGAGGACATTTCTAGAGAAATTAAAAGTTAAAGGGAATACAGGGCAGATATGCCGATAGGATTTGATACAAACATCCTGACTGCACTAAGGAGTATAGGTCTGAGTGCTTTGAAGAAGAGACATTGTACAGTGCTGGGAGACTTCTTCATGGGGGAAGCACACATGCCTAAGTAGTTTGTAGATTGGCTGAAATATGGGATTGTATTCCAGAGGAGCCGGAGACATGTCCAATAATACAAACATGATTGACGCTTGGGGGCGGGAGTAGAAGGATCTCCAGGTGATATGTGGCATTGCAGGCCATGAGACAACATAAAGAACACACGGGAAAGAGACGCAGGCTTCCCCGATCTCAGGAAAGAAATGGGTCAGGATATTGAAACAGGTCCAAAAGGTGTCCCGGAATGCGAGGTTGCAATTGATTCAGTTCAATTACTTACATAGAGTATATTTGACGCCAGCAAAGTCACACATGATAAATCCCTCGATATCACATGAATGCCCACGATGTAAGGGAGGTTTCCGCTGGCTTCTGGGATATGATTTGGGAGTGTCCGATCATAATATGATTTTGGGAGGAGGTGGTGGGGCACCTCAAAACCTTATTGGGTAGTACTTACATGTGCAGCCCTGCGGTCTGTTTATGGGGATTAATGTCAGGAAAGAAGAGACATAACATACGGAATAGAATAGAGCAATTTATGATGATTCTAGCTAAAAACAGGGGGGCACGGAAGGAGAGGGAGGTGCAGAAATAGATTACTGACATTTATTGAATGAGCTGGCTTCCACATGTACATACATGAGAAGGATTAATAGGTGTATGTTGAGAAGAGAATGGGGATCTCTCTGTTTGGGGGCGGGTGATAAAATAGAGAGAAAGAACATGGGATGATTGATATGGAGAGCCATGCTCAAGGTGGCATGTTTATGCATGTGCGTCAGGTGAGGGGAGGGCGGTTGGGTGTCAGGATCCACGAGGCAATCTGTAATTACCTGTATTGACTGTTCATTGTCTGAGATCTGTTTCAAAAACGTAATAAAAAGATGTTTTAATAAATAGGCATAAAAAAGGCTTCCATTATAAAAGTAGCACCATGTTCCAGACATGGAATATACTGGCGGTGGCTCAGTCCAGTGGCACACAGATTCAAAGGAACACCATCCTGGGTACGAGAAGGTAAAAATGAAAAACGATTCTCCAGAAGCTTTTAAAAGCTAGACTATGGCAAGCAGGGTATACTGTCTCCTGTTCGAAAATGAAAACAACCTTTAGCTGCACTGTTCCAACATGCTAATACACAGATACCAGTCACGACTGGTAGGCTTGGTGAAACGAGTACTGATATGGGTGTGACGTGGAATCTATGCAGTGCATTACACTGGAAATATAAGGGCAATCCTTAACCCTTCAGTGGAGGCCAAAGTAAAGTTCAGAAAAGAGAGCAATCTGGAGTGGTCAGCATGGGGTGGGGGTGGAAATCCTTACAGCATGGTCTCTTCTCTAGCATCTTGGTACACATTAAAGTTATCTTCGCTGACCTCCTTGGGTTTATGCCGGTGTCCAGTCAACTCGTCGAAAAAAAACTGGTCGACTGCAATTTGGTCGACGCAATTTGGTCGAAAACCATTTTGTCGAAAACATTTTTTTATTTATATATTTATTTTTTGGGTTTTCGTTTTGTTAAAAAATGGGTTTTTAGAGAAAAAAAGGGGGTTGGGGGGGGACCCCCCCAAAAAAAAAAAAAAAAAGGGTTAAAATAGAAAAAAAAAAAAATTCGACGAAATGGTTTTCGACCAATTTGATTCGACCATTTGTCTGGTCGACCAATTTTTTTCGACGAATTGACTGGCAACCGTTTATGCCCAGAGGTGGCTTGCTCCTGCCCTTCTGGTTGTCTCTACTGGGTTTACATCAGCTGACTGGCTGGTCTTGTTTTGTGCCCCGCGTGGTGCCTTTCATTGTGAACAGCGGTGTGTCTCTTGTAGCTTAGTCTGAATGGCATTAGCAGTGCGCGCATACTTCCTGCCCTTAGCACGTGACTGGACACTCTCCAGCTGATTGTGCTGTGGCCAATCACATATCTAAATCACTGAGCTCAGGCACCTGTCTCTGCACCCTAGGAGCCACTGCAAGTGCAGACAGCTGTATCCAGAACACGTAAAACGCACACACAGAGCACACTGTGGCAGCATCCAGCATGACAGGAGTGAGGGGGTGAACTGTGGAAAATGTCCTGATTTTAGGTGCAGGACCAATGGGGTTTTGGGTTTGCCAACGTGTGGTCATAGTAGCAACACGGACTAACAAGCCATCCTCTTGGGCCCAAAGAAAGTAATGAGTATGTTGTTCTCAACAATTGTTCATCACAGTTTTCCCAAATCAGATTCTGAGGCCTCTCAACATATAGTATTATTGCATAAGTATGGCTACAAACAGTCCTTTTATAATGGTGTCGTTCAAAATGGTGACCTTGCAGTACCATGCATAAGTATACATAATTCTAAAACATCATAGAACTTTACTATAAATTGCATGCAAATGTATAGTTTACCCTAAACAAATCAAAGTAAAAGTGCAACATTGCCCCACCTTCTGGTTTATTATGACACCAACAAGTTGTTATAGCATGGGTGGAATCTAATGACCCATCGTAAATGCCTTGCACTACATGTTTCAGTTCCTTATACTGCATTCTTGGACATTTCTCCAAAATCTGTGATCTAATCTTAGATATTACGAGTGGGTGTCCAAAGTATTCTATACCTACAAAACTGATTTAAAACACGATTTCCCCTGCCCACACGCACCTCCCTCCATCCTCCCCAACCAATACAACACCATCATCACAAAGACACTCAAGACAATTGCACCCTTCAAATAAAAATAATAACAACAACCACCACAAACCATGGTTCAACAGTTCCTTTCTCTCTATCAAGCAGGAAGCCTGGTGCCTAGAAAGAGTCTGGCACTATAACCCATGCCCTTCAGCCAGGACACCCATCAGACACTGCTACAGCAAATATAAAACTGCCTTATGCAATGCCAAAGCCACTCATTACTTCCAAGAACCACCAGCAATCATACCCAGAAACTATTCAACATCATCAAGTGCCTCCCTAAACCACCACAAACACCTTTCACACCCCATTCCACTGCAGTATGCAACTCCTTCATGAACTACTTCAACTCCAAAATACACATCGGGACAGCCCTCCCATCAGCTCTCCCACCAACACTCGCGCTCCTAAACATTCCAACACATGGGACAACATCCACCCTATCATCACTCTCACTGCCAATGCAAAACCTGCCCCCTTCCTGGATGATGCATGGCCACTTCAAACTGTATCCATTTGCACCACCTTGCTCCCCACATGGCTCAACTCCTGTCCCAAACATGATATTATCCCTTCTGCATTCAAAACAGGACACATATCACCCCTGCTCAAAAAACCTTTTCTCAAGCACCACTCCCTGAAAACTACCACTCCATTACTATCCTACCATACCTCACCAAAATCATGGAGTGCTTTGTAACTATCCAACTGAAACAACACACCACCACAAAAAACCTACTCAACCCCTTCCAATCTGGCTTTTGGCCTTGACACAGCACTGAGAGAGCTACTCTACACATCCTCGATGACCACCACAGCATCAAAGACACATAGCACTACTCGTATTCCTCGACCTCTCTGCAGCCTTCAACACCATTGACCACACCATTCTACTAGACATCCTAGCATACAGTATGAATCTTTCTGGCACCGTACTTGACTGGTTCACCTCCTTTTTCAGTGTCACGGCACACTTTGTCTCTATGGCCACTTATCGATCAGACCACACCGCTGTGATGTGTGGGGTCCTGCAAGGCTCCTCCCTATCTCCCGCTCTCTTCCAAATATATGTTGAATCCCTTGGACAGACCCTTAGAAACACAACATACATGTCTACCAATATGCAGATAACACACAGATATACTTCCACATTTGAACCCCTTCACAATTCCACATTCTCAAAACCTGTCTCTCCACCATCACCAACTAGATGGCCACCCACTTCCTCAAAGTCAACCCTTCCAAAACAGAATAGCTCCTCATCTGCCCCACATGTTGCACAACTGACCTCACCCCTGAATCCAAGAACTCACTACTGACAACCCACACATATCCCCCTCCAAGTCTGTTAAATCCCTGTGTTTCACCATCAACCCCCACCTTTCCTTTACACACCACATAGACGCTGTCACCAAAACATGCAATCTACAACTACACCTCTTACGCAAAATCAGATATATCCTCCTTCCTGATGACATCTACACCACAGTCCAAGCACTAGTTCTCTCCAAGCTGGAGTATGACAATGCTCTCACTGGACTTCCCAACAATATACTTGTCCCCTGCAAGCCATACAAAAGGCAGCAGCCAGACTCATCCTCCACCTGCCCAAATATGCACACATCGCCAACTCTTGCCCACCTCCACTGGCTCCCTATACCTTATAGAATTGCCTTTAATGCCCATCACCCACACAAACACCAGACATGCAAGCCAGCAGATCCTACAAATTCCACTCTTCAAACTATAATGAACACAAAAGCAAGCATTTACCCACTGGGCACCCAGGGCATGGAACACCCTACCTCTACACATGTGCATTGCATCCTCTATCACCACTTTAAAAAAAGAGCCTCAAAACATACCTGTTTCACCACACATAACCCCGGCCTCCTCCACTGCTTAACATTTCTATCCTCTCCTGAAAACCGTTTGTAAGTTATTTTTTAAACTCCCCCCTTTTCAATATTTAAATCATGTAAGCACTACGAGACCCTCTGGGTAGGGCCAGAGTTAAAGAACAATTCAAATAAATAAATGTAATACATAACCTGTGTAAATCTCATTATGTGTCAACTCAAAGCCAAAAACCAATGGCTAACAGGAAACAAATGATCCGACTGATAGAATATGCCATTGTGCTCATTGTACACCATGGCCATATTTCATCAATCTGTTTTTTTTGCAACAGGATAGTCCATGGGTTACTACATTCATAACACACATTTGAACCCTGCAATACATCCTAAAGGTATTAGTAGGGACTCGGTCTTAGAACCACTATGGAATTGTGCAGACTTGCACTTGACACCACCTGTTTCAGAGATACTGTCCTATATAGTGGACATGGCAGCAAGCAATAATGAGTTTGGTCATTTGAAAAATATACTGGTGGGTCTTGTCATTGAATCACTATACATGGACATTCTTCAAGAAGCTTCTCTAGAAGTTACAGTGGAGTTACTGCTGAGAAAAAGACAAGTCAATGGCACTCATGATTCCTTCATTATGTGGTGCTTGGGGATGTCATTAACTGAGAATGACGTGTGATTCTTGAGTCAGATCCATGAGCAAGTTGAAGGCACTGTAATGGGTGCAGTGGTAGTGCACACGACTGCCAACGTGCTCATAGAGATGCTTGACAAATCTGCCAATACCAGTACACCTGGATTTGAAAAATCTAACTTAGTGTAATCACTATTTTGATGACATGAATGCCATCTGGAAAGGGACAGATAAAGACGTAGATCTGTTCGTTGATTGGCTTGATTTGCAGAACCTTCATCTTAAGTTTCCAGTTAAAAAAAGTGGAGCATAGTTAGATTTCGTTGACATTACGGTTATGTAGATCCAGATGTTATGTTGAATGTTAAACCTTTCCACACCCAGATGTATTAGAATGTTGTTTTGCGTTATACATGCTGCCATCAAAAACATATCAGAGATAATGTGACATATGTAAAATGTTTATGCAAAACCAAACAGCTCCATATAGTATAAGCCGATTCTTTCAGCGCTTATCTAACACAGAGAGGTTGCCCCAAAAATCCAATTAGGTGATTGGCTAAGAGAACATACAAAACAATCAGGAAGCACATTAGGAACACAGCAAGTCCAATGTATCACCTCATCACAATGGGCATCATTTCAAATGGTGCCGGTGCATCCGACATTTTCTGCTCGCGGGTGCCAATCTGCCCGGCAGGCCAGTCCTGGTGGGTGAAAAGGCACCCGCCAGCAGAACTGGTAGTTTGCCGGTCCGGTAACTACGGTACCGGCAAGCTTACCGGTACCATAGTTACCGGACCGGCAAACTTGTAATGAGGCCCAATTTATGCATGAGCACATGTTATCATTTGTCCAATAAAACGGAGAGTGCTATCAAAAAGAACTGAAGGATTCTCAGTAGAGCATGAATCCCTGCGAATTAAGGCTTTTTACGTATAAAAGATGGTGGAACATCAAATAACAGATCATGTCAAAGAGTACTCTATTATTCCCCCACTAAGGAACCTGCTATTACAGGGCAGTGGGGTATGTGGAAATCGCACAATGTGAAGGCAGATGTGTACTAGCAAAGGCACACATTTAAGTTTAGGCAAGCTGTGGATTCAGAAGCTGATCCCAATTTGTAACAGCATAATAGTAGTATATGCCATCAAATGCTCTTGCAATAAACTGTATATTTGCAAAACTGCAAGAATGATGGAAACAAGAACAGTTTGTCTAAAGGAGAAAACAAACGTACAGTTCCCATTGTCAAATAATTGGTTTAATTATGGTCATAGTTATGAAAGTGTTTAATGGACAATTTTACAGCTTTGATATGCAAACAGCAAGACTGATATTTAGGAAAGAACAAGAGCTAATTTCCCTTACGCAAAGTCACGACTATTGGCTGAATACATTACCTCCAGACTCCTATTGATCGAATGTGAGCGCAACGCGCCAAATCCACTTATTGAATTCATTTGCTGCGAATGATATGACATGTTCCAATGCACCCCGGTATGAACAATGGCTTGGCCCACTACACTTAAGGTTCACTTCAATATTACTCATACCATGGTTAGCTCGTCTACACTAACGCACTGAGTGCTAACGCGTGACATTCACACTGTCCCACATCCGCCCCACACAGCATTATAAGAAGCTATAGAGGTGGAATATCCGATTCCCGGGGCACCATGTGAGACATATCGTTGGACAGGTCGTTTTCAACTCACTCCCTCAAATAGGATGCATGGCCATGGAACCTATACACCCAACCAAGATTTGTATGTTTACGCACATCAATTCCCTTACATGTTACTGTTCTGTTATCTTGCCTCCCGATAACATAGACCTCCCTTTCATTGGCAAACACGGGGGCTCAATAGACGGCAGGATCAACTCTTGTCTCCCCACAACAGGTGCATTGTCAGCTTCTCAGTCGTCACTGTCTGATCGAATAGGGTGAAGATGCCTGGAGCACCTCCCTTCCCTCAAATTTAGGGTAAGTGGACAAGGGTGAAAAAATGGCTTCTCAAATGAGGCTTGTTCCTTCACTGGCATGACACTAAAATACACACATATGTATCGACAGGGTCCATGAAGATGCCCTGACAAAGGCAATTTTATTCACATTCTTGATCGCCGAAAGGTGCCACATCAGGAGTTCCTGTCAAGAATTCAGGAATCCGCACAGACCACTTTGATGCTACAAACATGTTGGCAATCTATACTAGACAAATGAACTCTAAAAATTGAAAGAAATAGTACATGCAAGACATCCGTTGGGATGCAAATAAAATGAAATTGTAAAAATATATATATATACAATGAATTGAACTATTGGGCTGTACATCATATTTTTCCATGGTGTTCCCACTTTTTGATTCCTACAAGGAAGTGTGCTTAAAATTTGATGCGCACACAAAGATAAACCAAATGAGTCAACACATTTTGATATATTATTTTGGATAGAATCGTTGAGAAATAAGGAATCAAGTTCCTTTGTGTTTTATCTATCACAGACTAGGTGGTATCTTTGTCTTTTAATTTCTTATGTCTTCTTATTCATCTTCACACTAATCTTGGCACCAAGGGATACTTGCCAAGACAAAGGCCAATCACACCCTGTTGGCTTTCTAACTTTATGTAATAATATATTAATGACCCAAGGCACTATCGCTGGGTTGAATGCCATTGCATGTGTTAAATTGATGTTGTATGTTGATACATATGTCCTTTGCAAATCATGTGAATACATACAGTTTCTAATGTTATGGACTGTCTGGACTAATTACTGTTCATGCTTTGTTTGTTTTTTAGTTGGTCATGCCAGTCATGTTGAGCAGGACATCAGGTGCTGTGCAAAAATAACCCCATGCATTCTTAGCTAAACAATCTATTCTTGTGCTGCCTATGCCTTCATGCTGGTAGTGCCGAAGTCAAAACATGCGGTCTGTCTCCACAGTATATCTGTGCTGTGCCTAGTTCGGATTTATGCCTCGCTGTGCCCAAAAGCTGCACTCCCGTTCCCTATGTATATATTCTCACAGCCCTTTTTTTTATTGCACTTTTTTTCCAGACTTGTTCCTTAGCACTGATCTGACCTATGCTGGAACCAGAGGACATGCCTCTGAAAGTCCCATAGAAGGTTAAGAGGTATCAAAGTTGGGGTGCCAGCATCTGTTCTTCTGGCCATGCTGAGACTGCCACCAAATTGTCTTCATTGCCTCCTAACCAGCTCCTCATGCTGGATGATACAATGGCCCTTGGCGTTCCTGATGTAGTCTCGAGGCTATTCATTGCAAGGAGTAAACTTCACTGAGTTACAGTGAGTGCCACTCTGCACTAGATTATTAATAATAGATTTCATTATTACCCCCCTAAATCACACTAATGTTATCACTGCATTACGATTAAAGGCAGGTGGGCCATCCCTGGATTCTAACATGCACATACATGTTGTGCAAAGATCTCTGCAGATCTACTTACACGTGTGCCTGCTCCCACAGATGGAAGCCAGTTAATTGACAATGTTTTTGGTCAATTGCTGCTCATCCGGCAGGACCCCAGGATGAAAAAATCTGTTTTTCACACTTTCTCTTTTACCAGTAATACCACTCGTATCGACAGCCGTTTAATTAATGGATGCGTCCATTAACGGGAACACTGAAGGGGTGTCTCCTGTGAACTCTCAGCTCCGTTTAATAAGGATTGCTTTATTTACAAGTATTGTGAGGCATTCATTTGGAATCACTGAGGCATTCATTTGGAGTCACAGTTTGGCAATCAGGAAGGCTTTTCGCAAAAGTTAATTTGGGGTGTGTTTGAGGCATGGAAGAAGTGAGAGCTATGGGACAGTTTCTCGAGATATCAATGTGTCAAATATCAAGAGCGACATAATCACACGTTCCTGCCTGGCTGTCCAGCATTTATGACATTTACAAGGATTAAACATGAAGTGCAATAGAACATTAGGGTTTCAAGAAAATGATTTTAGATTTAGTTTTCCCATATTTTGTAACAGCAAGAGTGCCAATCAAGTACTAACATTAGTTGAGAGAAGAGGCCAGTTGTTTGTCTTCACTACTAGAATCATAAGCTGTAGAGTTCTCATGTTAAGTAGTTACTTCGCGTGTACATTACTGTTGTGCAGCAGAAGTGAACATATTCACTTTTGCCCGTTTAATGGCTTCCTCCCACGAGGGCAGTTCTCCTGAGATCTTTGTGCAAGTTGTACGTTTATGTTTGAATACCGGAAACATAGTTACTGCCTTGCAGTGGTAAAAATAATATGATTTGTGTGGGTATGCGAGCAGGTAGGAGGGGGTAATAGAAACATCTGTTATTTTCAATGCAGTGAAGGTAATGACACTCACTGTAATGCAGTGGAGTTTACTCATTGCACCGGATAGCCTCCAGACAGCACAGGGGCCTACAGCCGTCTCTGCCCATGCAGTTACAAGGTGAGGTGCCTGCATCCTGCACTTTTGCAGATGTTTTGGTATATAACTCCCATTAACCCTTATTGTTGACTATTCTGGCTAGGGTTCGTAGGAGTTGTAGTCCAAAACATCTGAACATCCAATGAATGCAAACCCTTGGCTTTGGTGGCTCTTAGGAAGCCACAAGTATACTTGGGTTGGTGCTTCAGAATGCACGGGAGAACAGACACCTGGTCTCCAATTCTGATCCCACATAACATTCTTTGTGAAACTCGGAGGGAGGAGATCCAGCTTGAGCATAAATCGGAGCAGTGTAAAGTGACCAGTCAGAAAAAAGTATGTTTTTTTTCATTGTGTCCCTAATGTTTTTCTGAATGTGTGTGTGGTTGGTGCAGTTGAGCTTCAGTGTGGGCACAGAGAGACATAGGGGAGATATGGGGACCAAAGAGTATGTTGTGAGGTTTCCAATCTTTCCACAAAACACGGGGTCAGACTTACATTGGGATCATTTGCAGAAACCATAAGCAGGCCTTAGTGCTGCACCAGGTACACAACGGGCCTCATTACACGGTAAGCGCTAGCCATGGTGCTATTAGCGCCATGGCTACCCTCTTACCGCCTTTAATGTCCGGGTTCCCGGAATAGGGACTTACCGGTCTATTCTGACCTTTGCGGGACCGGTAAGTCCACATTCCAGGACCCATTCCCCATTCCCATTTGAGCCCCCATAGGGCTCAATGAGAATGGGGGAGGAGCTAATAATGGAGCTAATAGTGACCTTACAGGTGCCGGTAATCCCTTAGCGCCTACCGTGTAATGAGGCCCAATGTCTCTACCTTATTTATATTGGATTGCTAGGTAATTACCTAGTGTAGGATGACCAAATTACTTGTAAAACTATGTATTCATAACACAGGGAATCAGCTTGCAATTATATTCACTCTATCCGGGGACTCTTGGAGAGACACTCAGGTTCTGACACAGCGCTGGACATGTAACATCTTTATCGTGTTAAAATATGCTCACAATGAACAGCCACACGTTTTGGCATTCAACTAGATTTTCTCAAAATTTGGACAATACACACACACAGTTTATCAAGTGTCCTTAGAAATACAGAGATAAAGTACATTTAGCAGGAAACAAAGTTGTTTCATATTTCACACCCTGTCATCTGCATTCCACATAGCTCAATAAAAAAAAAGTATTATAAAACCTTTTTGGTTTTCAAAAGCTTCCCACAAGAAGTTTGGCAGGCAAACCCAGACTAATCTGTGGAATTTTAACCTACTTGCAGTGCTTTAGCCAGCGTGCAACTGACTACTCACATGCAACACTTACCCCACAATAGTCTATCACACATAAACACAATGTACTTGTATGCTCACCAAGATTTCCTAATTAACTGCGTTTATAGAGCCTAGCGATGGACAGGCTCTGTGCCTTCAGCCACAGCTCGGTTTTGAAGTCCCCTTTTTCTCCCTCTTTTTGTCTTCTGCAGAGGAACTCTCAGCCACAGTCAGCCCTGATCTGTCTGCCTCTGATCGTGCCCAATACAACTCCTCTTTCTGAAACCTTCCTGCCCCATCTTATGGCAGCAAACAGCCACAGAAAAGCCTTGCCTATCTCTCTGGGCCTCATCACGAGTTGGGCGGTAATGCCGGCGCTATTAGCGCCGGCGCTAATAACCCTACCGCCAAACCCCCCAGCGCTATTAGCGCCAGATCACGGGTTTGGTGGAAGGGTTATTGCCCATTCCCCATTGGGCCCATTCGGGAATTCCTCATTCCCCATTGGGCCCAATGGGGAAAATTTGCGCTATTACCGCCGGCGGATTTCCCGCTGGCGGTAATAGCGCCGAAAATTGGCAATTTTGCCGCGGATTTCCCCCAGCTAAAAGCTGGGGGAAATCCGCCAAGGCCATGATCTGGCGGACCTTTAAATGCGGCGGTAATAGCGCTACCGCAGCATTTAAGGGTTACCGCCAGACTCGTGATGAGGCCCACTGTGTCTTCTTTTTAAAGCCCCTTTACACCTGCCCACATTGTGTATATTCCCCTACATAAAGTGTAAGATCTGCCTGCCCCTGACTGGGATGTCATATGTCAATCATACACCTCCTCTGGATACCCAAACCTCCTGGAAACTTCCAGAAGTCCCTATTCTACTGTCACCTGTGAGCAGAGTTTTAGTTCAATGAACGCCAGAATCAATTAGTTATATTTCTTATTCTGGCTTCCTGTGCTAGCACAGAGATAATGGGCCTACTTTGAGCAACATGAATTTAAAAATTCCAACTTCTCTCATCCTCACGTCTCCTGTTGCAAGAGCAGCTTTAATTTTCTAAACAGCATTCCAGAACCTGTGTCTGAAGTCCCTTTTATATGCCAGTTTACACCATAAATTTGCACCAGTGATTTGCAAAAAGTGCTATGCCATTCTAAATACTAATTGTATTAGTGGGTTACGGGTTAACATTATTAATTAGTAATGTTAGAAGTTAGTAATTAGTCCCTACACTAACTGATAATTTGCACCGCCCTAGCAAGGCATACCCCAGCTACCCCTCCATTGATCTGTATGAATTATCAGTGCTGTCTCACCTCAGTGTCTGACATACACCCTATCATATCACTTCTGCAGTCTAAATTATGATTCCTGGTCTAGATGACATTTGCGCCATCCGAAAATGTGCACCACCTAAATCTCCTAAGTATTTCCCCCTTTTTGTTTCTGTAGAGCTTTTAAGGACTTCTGCGGGAGCAAACAAATCCCAGCAAAACCATTTCCCCAAACCATGTGATCTTGGGCACATTTAACTTAAAAATCATCATTTATTGCTCACACAATCTATCATCCACAGGTTTTCATGTCATTAAATATCATGCAGTTTGCAGTTATGATCTTTAAGCATCATTTGATTTTTTATAAAAAAATAATAATTTAAACCATGAAATAAATTATTAAAAAACAAATACACTTGGTCTTTTTACTGAACAGAAGGATCAAAGTATTACAATCTTGTGGTGTTTGTCCATGATATTAACAACTGTTGTTTGATTTAGGATTAGATGATATCAGCAATATTTCAAACATAGAGTTAACAACGTTGAAACCAATGTTTGTGTTAAAGAATGTCTTGCTCCAAAGATAAATGTTAGATTGAGACAAAGACAAGATAAGATGCATAAGAATGTTAGCAAGATGATAGCTCCCTTAAATTGATGGTGGCAGATCCATCACAAGGCCTAAAAGGTGCCCATGTCCATGCCACAGATTTCCTTGATCCGTAAAAAGGTTTTCATCCAATGCACTTCGGATTTCATTTAGTCTAGCCATTTGTCCATCTTTCCCCCTTCCTCGGTCCAGTTATTTTTTCTCCAGTGGCTACAGTGGACTCCAGTTCATTCTGACACCTCCTCCGGAATTCCAGGGGTCCTGGGATGCTGGTGAGGCAAATAGTTAATATCTAGATTAAAAGGGAAATAGAAAAATTAATATCCAGTACACCAAACTCATATATTTCCTTTCTTTTTGGGGTTTGCCTGAAAGAATAGGATCTATGTGATTACAGCGCAGCGGTAAATTGGGAATCCGAAAATATCAAATCACAAACTCCTGCTGCGCAGTGATCACATAGATTATTGTCGCTGGCATCCTATTTGCCTTTTCAGTGGCACACACAGAATTTTGCACTGACTGTCCTCTATATCTGCAGTGTCTGTTCTGACTCAATATGGGTCGGAGCTGGTGCCAGAGGGTCCACTTTTCTTTTTCTTTTTTGTCCCCCACTTCCAATGGCATTTAAGTGGGTGACACCCCTGCATCCCCGGTGCCCTTAATGCTGAACATTGGCAGCAGGGGATACCCCCTCAAGCCTTGCTCCCTATGTTTGGCATTATGGGATCCAATTTTTTGTTACAAGCCAAATGCGCAAAAATGCGCATTCTCCTTTTTCCCCCCACTATTTTTGGGCAATACCAAAGAATAATGTGTATTATGCAATATCATTCTACCATATTTCCATAACACTTGTAATATTCATGAAGACTTTAGAACAACCTGGAAATAAACACATGAATTAAACATAAAAAATATATAACAATAGCATTTCTTTTTATAACTGGCTGGAAATAAACATATGGGTTAAACATAGAAATATACAACCATAGCATTTTTCTTTTATAACATTCAGCGTGACCATGAGAATTGAACATCAATTTGAAACACCTATCAATCTGGTGCTACTTCTAATCTTCATTTTGTTTCTTATTCTCACACCTTGCTATCATATTTCCATGCAGTTATATTCACCTGTTTCATCCCCCCTTTTCCACTCGAATTATAATATTTACATTCACACCTACTTACCTACTATTGAAAGATCAAAAGAAATATTGAGGCTTAATACCACCAAAAATGAAAAGCGCCAGTCACAAGTTCAAAAGTATATGTACAGTTTATTGGTCAGATAGCTATCAGCTCGCAACGCCTTGCAGTGTGTACCAGGAGACACTCTGAGGGAGGAAAGTGCTGGACATCTCAAAAACATCAGTATTTATACATTTTCTCATGATCCTGGAGTCATCGTCTGGCCCCTCTTCATGTTACACATTCACTAGGGTTCGTAGCCAGTTGACATAACTAATACAGATTTGAAAAACTATACATTGTCCAACATTTTCCTCAAACACTATACATGTTTTTCTGCACATATGATACAATGGTAACATTTATTTTCAAGCTTAAAGTTAATCTAGTTTCAGGGAATTAACACACAGATTTCTGGAAAGGCACATGGTTTCAGCTATTTAGAATTCTGTTCCACTGTTTGAACAAGGATAATGCTATTGATACAGACAAAATCTAAATTACTGTTCTGTTCAACTCTAGTTTAGCTCCAAGGTTTCTTAGTGCAGGACAAACAATCCACTTTCAGCAGCCTCAACATGTTTATCTACGTTGACATATTACAAAGTTCAATTTTCACTGCTGGAGCCAAAAACACAAAGTTTAACATAAGACAGAAAGCAGGAGTGAGTTAATCAAAATGGCAGATGACTTTGAAATGGTGGCGTAGTCAGCCTTCTTCAGGTTCATTCAAATTCAATTTTCAATGCAATGCAAATGTGCTTAGGCCAATGTTCATTTCTAGGCGGTATTATGTGAAATATACTTTAACACTATGCAAATGCCTCCAGATCAAATACCACCCATTTTGCTGCTTTTACTTCGACATAACAAATACACACTTCATCCCCTATTGGGTTTGTCAGCTTGCTCCAACCCTTTCAGTGAAATAGCTTGATTTGCTTAACATGGACAAATTGTTCCGCTGCCAAATATCCTTCCTTTATCATGATTCTGAATACCACAGGTGAGACTTTGGCCACAATTTTGAATGGGCCACGCCAGGATGCAAGAAACTTTGCATTTTTATGTTTACAATTTCCAAAAATCAAATGTAAACACCTGATCACCTAATTCATAGTCCCTTACAGATGTCTTCTTATCATAGTATGAGTATGCACTGAGAGCAGCTCTTTCAAGGTTCCACTATGCAAATGCAAATGAATGCTGCATGTGTTTTCTCAGCTCATCCACATATCACTGAACTGTGGCTGCATTTACCAGAATTTGCTTGTTGGGCTGGTATAGCAAATTTTGTGGCAAAACCATTTTCCTGGCTGTTAAATTCTTGTGTGGATTGAGGTTTGTGGATCTGGATGGTGTGGACCTTGAGAGTTCCCCTGCATAAAAGAAAAGGAGGGAGAAACAGGGGAATTCTCAGCCAATCTAAGACCTGCTCTGTCTGCCTCCAATCATGTCCAATTCACCTCCTCTTTTGGCAACCTTCTGTCACCCTCTTGCAGCAGCAAACAGCCCCCAAGAAATCCCTGCCTTCCTCTCTGTGTCTTATTTTTAAAGCCTCCTTTCCACCTGCCCACTTCATGTATATTTCCCTACACAAAGTGAAATAACTGCCTGCCCCTGACTGGGATGTCATATGTCAGACACCTCCTCCGGATTGGCAAACCTACTGGAAACCTCCAGAAGTCCCTATTCTGTTCTACTTTCACCTTTGTAAGTGAAGAAAGAAACGAGGATCCAAAGGTAGGAGCCCTCCCGTCCCCTGCACTCTTTTCAAAATCCATCAATTGATGGTTCATCAATGTCAAATAGATTCAACTTAATCATTCCATTGTATTTAGAGTTACATCAATAATGAGAAAAATCACTTGTAAGTTTTTGTAAAAAGAAACCAAACAGGTTTTTAATTAGCAGTTAACAATAAGTTCACACTTAGATTCTGAACCGAAAAAAAGCTAAGATAGCTGTCAACAAAGTGATAAGTAATGGCAGTCCAGGTATACAATTGAGTAATGGCTGACGCGTTTCAGGAAGAATATCCCTTCTTCTTGAGCCAAGCAGGTTTTAACTGTAAAAAATAAATGAATAGAGAGTATTTCAGTCCTTTCAACTATCATCACGTTGAAGTCACGTACATATAATTGAATAATCCAAGCCTGTTAAGTTCTTACAGAACATAGATAGAGGAATAAGCAAAGGTCAATCAAGTATTGTGCTGCCCAGTATAAAGGAACTTAAAGGCTGCTAGTCTAGTGTACCCTGATTATAGGAGCCGCCAGAGTGGCCAGTGCGCATCAATATGCTCATTACACGTCCCAAGAGTGGAAAATTCCAATTTAAAGTGTGCTTCCAAACCAAATTACATCCATATTGCCTGCTAAGAATACCTTAAGTGTGAAGTGGGTGAGAACTGTGTCGTCCCCGGCGATGGTTGAGGAGGATGTGTTCCAAATCTTAAAACACCAATTTATATCGAGGCTCCTATCCTGAATGCGGGGCGCCTATAATACAAAATAAGAAGTATGGCAATGACCCGCATGATCAAAGTACCTGCAATAGGATATATATTGCCATCATGTAAAAAATGACTGCAAGGTCAAAATATACTTAGATTAATGATGACTCGAAAATTACAAGAGATGATAGCTTACCGCCCAGGTCAGGAGATCTGGAGGTCTGAAAGAGTTAAATCCTATGTCCTAAACGAGTCGCAATGCGGGTCAGGCACAATTAGAACAGAAAAAGGTACGGTTTTCTGTAAAAAAACAAAATAAAAAATGACGGGTCAGATAAGTAGCTAGCAAGTGAGTTCTGTAGTTAGCGGTGACTCTGGATTAATGCTAACATTCAATTCAAATGCAATTACGCACACCTGCTTACCTCAGCAATGTGAATCGCACGATCCACATTCACGAGTGGAATGGAGCTTGTCACTTCAAAGTGTGAATCTCTACGCCGCTCGGCTTGTGAACAGAAAAGAGCGTTCCTTCGTCCACCAAGCAGTGGGTTTGCACGTCTCCTTAGCAACCCTCTCTGTGTTTAGGCAGACCCTCTCTGGCTTGTTACACATTGGTAAACATAGTAAGCAGACTATTACAGGTCCTGCAATGTAAATAGTAAAGCTAAGTGGCGGATACATGAGCGCCATCTTGGAGTGTGCGTGATGCTGTTTGTTAATACAGTATCTAACTACAGAGGTGTATAGAATTGTCACCAAGCATAATGGACTGTGTAAAAATAACGTGAGATAATTATACAGAAGAGCTGTATAGTAGAATGGAAAGCATTCACTAAAGGTTGGTAAATGATTGAGCTATGCGATTAGATATTGAAATACTTGATGGCATGCACATGAGCAATGCACCATGGCCACCATGGGTACTCCAACAACAGGGTAGCATCTGTATTATATGAACACAAAAAATTACATCGAATGGAAATGCAAAATCATCATAGGTGTACATTTAACGGCAGGGATAACAGATCCCGGACTGTAGATAATTTAACAATTGTTCCACTGTGAAGATTCTTGAGTTAATTCCACTTTGTGCCTTGTAGGACCATAGTTCTACTTTTTAGAGTAAGATTCCCCCCACTAAGGATGAGGGAAAAAAGAGTATAGCTGGTGAGTAAGTCTGTGTCAGCTGTTCAGGGATTAGATAAAACACCTCAGAGAGAATTCCTCATTCAGACCATGTGGATTTAATGTATCAAGTAGGTGTATCCAAAATGTTTCCCTACGGGAGAGGATAGATTGATAGTCTCCCCCTCTGTATGGTTTCTTGACTATCTCCAAAATCTGGAATTTAAACTGGGCTATTGTATGTTGATATTCAGTGAAGTGTCTTGCCAGTGGGGACTTTGTGTTCTTGCATCGGATGTTAGATTTATGTTCAGTTAGTCTTTCTTTAACTGCTCTTGTAGCCTTGCCCACATATAATTTACCACATGGGCATTTAATTACATAAATGGCCCCTGATGACATGCAGGTAGCGTAATCACGTAATTTATACTTCTTGCCAGATTGGGGATGCGTTACATTTTCACCCCTGATTACGTTATTGCAATGGGAGCATCCCAAGCATGGGAATGTACCTTTCTTTCTAGTTTGTAAAAGTTGCTGTTTCTCTTTAGTCGGTTTCTCAGCTCTCACCAATTTGTCTCTCAGGTTTTGGCCTCTCTTAAAGGCCATCATAGGAGACTTTGGGAATAATTTCGCAAGACAGGGGGCGTTTTGGAGAAGTCCCCAGAGTTTTTTAATTGATCTCCCCACTTGGAAACTTTGGCGGGAGTACGTTGTGATGTAGAGTAGTGGTGTTTCTTTATTTTTGATCTTAGGTGTAAGTAATTGTTCTTTGCTCACACTTGATGATCTCTCCATAGCTTCCTCTAAAACGGATTGTGGGTAGCCTCTCTTTGAAAATTTGTCTAATAATTTGATGCATTCAATATCCAGTCCCGCTGGATCTGAAACTATCCTTTTCAATATCAGGATTTGGCTGTAGGGTAAACTACTCAACATGGATTTAGGATGAAAACTGGAAAAATGTAATAAATTGTTGACGTCGGTGGGTTTGTGATAGACATTGGTGGTGATTCGGGTATTTCTAATCTCCAAACAGACATCTAAGAAATGTAGAGATGGTGTTCCTACTTCCATTGTGAACTTAATGGTCTGATGTACTGAGTTCAAAAAGTTAAGAAAAGCAATCAATTCATCCATGGTGCCACACCAAATCCCAAAGATATCATTGATGTACCGTTTCCAAATTAATATTTTGTTTGACCAGTGTGCATTTTCCAATACATGTGTTATTAGAATTTATACATAAATGTGTTGGCGTATACTGGGGCCATAGCTGACCCCATAGAGGTTCCCGTGATTTGAAGATAGAAGTTGCCTTGAAATCTGAAATAGTTGTTATTCAGTATTAGACTTAAGAGCTTCATGATCAATTGGGGGTCTCCTTTCGTTGCTTGTGAGTTCAACAACAGCCAGTCAACTGCTTGAATGCCTTCGTCATGTGGGATGGGTGTGTACAGACTGCACACATCCATGCTGAATAGTATGCAATCTGAACTCAATGCTCGAATCTCCTGGATGCAGTTTAAAAAGTCTGTAGTGTCCTTTAGATAAGTTGGAATATCCTGGATGAGAGGTTGAAGTAAACGGTCAATATATATAGACAATGGATCAAAGATGCTGTCGGTGCCAGCTACAATGGGTCTAAGTGGAGGATCACTGTAGTTTTTATGGATCTTTGGCAGTCCATAGAACACCAGTGTGATGGGATGTTGGTTGATTAGGAATTCACTTGTTTTATTGCTTATCCATTCATTGTCCAATGCTTCCTCCACTATTTCTTCAATGAGTGATTTTATTCTCATGATTGTATCCCCATTAAGTTTTCTATATGTACTCGTGTCATCAAGTAACAGCAAGCATTTTTTTGTGTAGTCATCAGTGTCCATAACAATAATTGCACTTCCTTTATCAGCAGGTTTTATGGTCAGGGCCTCGTCCTTAGCCAATGCTTCCATGTGATCTAATTGACTTTTCTTTACATTAATGGATGTGGAGATTTGATAATTGATCCATTTCAAATCTGAAATAACATTGTTCTCAAAGATATTCAAGATAGAATTCTGTATATGTGGATCAAAATTACTCTTTGGGCGTATTTCAAGTGTATTACCATCCGAGTAACGGGTTTCCAAATTGTCCTCTGACTCAAAAAATATTTTGAGTCCAAGTTTTCTTAGTAGCCTATGCAGGCAGATTTTCTCCTCAAATAGGGTGGTGTTGTCTGTCGGGATAAAGGACAGTCCACGGTTAAGCATCTCCAATTGGCCACTGGTGAGTGTTTTCTTAGAGATGTTAACTACCAGGTTTTCACTCATTTGTTTTGCTTTTTTTGTTTTGCCTTCCCCTCTACGCGTTTTTCTCTTGATCTGTCGCATAGGCCTAAAAAAGCCCCTGAATCGTCTGGTCTTGGTGACCCTGGAGTCAGTAATGTTGCTATGGATACCGCGGGTTGCGGTGCTCTGTCCGGTGGTAATATTGGAGTCCTTCCTGTTTCAACAGTTGAGATATTGGTCCCTGGTTGTGTTGCTTCACCTATGCTACTTGAGCTACTCTCGTTACCAGAGTTTGATGAATCTGGATTCCTTGGTTTCGTTCTGTTGAGGTTACGATGGTGGTAATACTCTTGCCAATTATATACAATGTCATTCAAATAATCAAAGGTATCCCTTTTGAATTTCCTTAATTTCCTTTGTTCGATGTCTGACTTGTACACGACCAACTTTTCATTAATGTCTGTTAGCAATTGTGCTAGTTCTTCAGATGAATTAAATTCACTAAATTGAGTTTTTAAACTGACTATTTCGGTGTCTATTGATGTTAAGGATTTTGATAGTTCCTCTATTGTTAACAAAATGAGGTCCAGGGAGCATTTGATAAGAATACGGTCCCACTTTTCAATGAAGGCTTTATTTTCATTGCATAATGTTGGTCGGAGGTAAACCCTCAATCCTCTAGGAATTCTTTTGGATTTAAAATATTCTACTAAAGTACTTGCATGGGGTTTCTGTGAGATTTCCTTCCTAATGAGTTTTTCTAGTTGAAATATGAGACGTCTGGACAGATTTTAGTCTGAAGGGATATTTCAGTGTCTTTAATAAGTGACAGAATCCGTTTAGCTTCCTCGGCATCAAAAGCTAAAGTTGAAGCATATTTGTCAGTAAGTTCATTTATTCGTGAAAAGGACATATTTATCAATGACTGTACTAACGGGGCTGGGTGCTACCTACAAACTATGCCACACTGGTGGGAGCCAGTGATACAACAAACTGCAGAAAAAGGGGATAGGTAGGTGCACACCAAGTGTTTCAATTATAAAGTAAACTTTCTAAATGTGTAAAAATGTAGATATTCTTTTCAGGTGCGGGGGAGGAAAGTGATCCTGGCACAGAATCACTACAACGTGTAAGTGAGGAAAGAAATGGGGATCCAAAGGTAGGAGCCCTCCCGTCCCGCCTTTCACCTTTGAGCAGAGTTTTAGTTCAATGAACACCAGAATCAATGAGTTACATTTCTTATTCTGCCTTCCTGCATTAGCACACAGACAATGGGCCTACTTTGAGCAACATGAGTTTACAAATTCCAAGTTCTCTAACACTCATGTCTCCCGTTGCAAGAGCAGCTTTAATTTTCTAAGCAGCATTTCAGAGCCTGTGTATGAAGTCCCATTTACATCCCAGTTTGCACACTAATTTTGCACCACTGATTTGCACAAAGTGCTATGGACTCAGCTATCCCATTCTAAATACTAATTGTATTAGAGGGTTACGGGTTAAAATGAGTAATTAGTAACGTTAGAAGTTAGTAATTAGTCCCCACATTACCTGACAATGTACACCGCCGTAGCAGGGTGTACCCCAGTTACCCATCCACTGGTCTGTATGAATGCTCAGTGCTGTCTCACCTCAGCGTTTCACATACACCCTATCATATAACTTCTGCAGAAGTATACATTAGGATTACTGGCCAAGTTGACATGTGCAACATCCAAAAATGTGCACCACCTAAATCTCCTACAGGACATTGCCTGTGTAGATTGAGGCAGACTACATGATAAGCATGAAAGCGGGCAGTGTGAGGATATACTCATGAGAAAGACCACATGATTTCATAAAAGCACAGCAGTATTAAAGGGATAGCAGCATGGGCATATATTGCTGAGAACGAATGCATGATTTGATTGGGACACTAAGAGCACTAAAGGTGAAAGCAGCAGTTGACATATATTGTTGAGACAGATGGCATGATTTGATTTGGGCACTAGCAGCATGAACAGACGGAGCAGCGCCAGGCATATATTGTTGAGACACTCTATACGATTTGCCTCGGTCACAGTCAATAAGAATGTGATCAGTGTGGGAATATATTCTTGAAACAGGCATCATATTTTCTTTGGGCGATAGCAGCATTAAAATATGTTGTACAATGGCAATGATGGCATGGATTGTTCGGTCACCAGGATCATGAACTTGCTATTTATAGGGGCAGTTCTTGTATATACCCATTGATTTTGAGGACAGGCTTCATGATTTACTTTGAGTACAAAAAGCATGAAAGGTGGGTAGTGCTGCCATGTATTGTTGAAATGCCTCATGAGCTGCTTTGTGTGCAATGATCATAACAGGGGGCAGCTCTGGCATATTGTGTCGTGAAGTAGCTCAACTCGAAATGGCTAACTTCATAATAGTGTATAATAATAGTACACATCAAAACAGCCTACAATAAACAACAGTCATTGTTTTCATCACCACGATCTGCATACTTCTCCTTTCCGTATTTATCAAGATCAAGTAGTTTGCATTTCACAAGGGAAACCTTCAGTATTCTTCAATTCCCAATATGCAACCAACTCCCATCTGCCCTATGTTCAGGCAGCTGAAGGAACATGTGTGTGTGGCTTAGTGCCACAATGAAAGTAAGGAACCAGGGCCTATGCACACCCATGTGAGGACCAGAGGACCAAGATCTGTGATTCTCATTCCCGTGGCTCCTTCACATGCCACCCGAGAAGTGCCACCCATCGCTGAATCAAAGTAAAATAATCACTGGAACGATCCAAATGAGATCTAATGAGCAGGGCAACCTGCAGCATGGTAGTATTATGAGGTTACCATTACAAATGACACTTTTATAAATGCACTATGAGTATATGCACTTTGAAGCAAAAATGCCATATCTTGAGAGTTCTCACGACCTGCTTTGTGCACAACTAGGATGAAACTGTTTTTGAAAAGATTTTTATGGAGGCAATGCTGGCATCTATTTTTGAGATCAGCCTCATGATTTTCTTTAAGCCTAAGAAAATAGCTGATTACATCACACTCCTTCATTGACCAGATATTGGAAGAATCAGATTCTCAACCCAAAAAAGCAGGCCTTTTCCCATAGTTCATCCCCACACTCCTGTCGTACTGGATACTCTACTGCTCTCCTATCAATCACTTTGTATGAAACAAAGTGTGGTAATTGGTGAAACAGGGTCATAACATGCAAGATTTTAACAGCCTTGCTCACAGTAGAAACAGTTTGTTTCGTTCCAACATCTGCCAGGTGTGGCGGGTCTGGATGTGGTCTTCACTTATCATCGGGCATACGCAGACATAGTGAATGCGACAACCACCCCCGCCCCCCACTGCAGACACCTGGCCTTTCTGTTAACTGCAGAATTAACAATTATCCCTGGTGTCTCCGAGAATGTGATGACCCATTGAAAACCTGGAATGAGCAATCTACAATGAACATATTCAAATGCATGTTAAGCTTCACAAATGAACATTGCAATAGAATGGGTTGCAGGATTGTGCATACAGTGACAGTAGTGGATGCCCTGATAACATTTGCCATTCGGACTGTGCGACTATGGGGGCTGTCTATGAGAGGGCTCTTGAGTGCAATGTCCATATTGACAGGGCTCCTTTCTGAAGGATAACACATGCGTGTGGACAATCCCAGATCCGTACTCGTGAAGATGTACTTCCCCATGACAGTGCCTGTTGAATAGTTTGATCTCCAAATGGGACGGATATTATCCAGGGATTCCAGTAGGGATGGCGATTAAGAGCCCACGTATGGCTAGTGAAACATCTCAGTATTAGTAGCGCTCATAGTAGTATCTATGCCCAACATGCAAGTTAGCATCTTGAAACCACATTAAAGAGACTCAGGGCCCAATTTGTTAAGGATTTTAAAGAGGCGCCACACTCCAGACCAGGACTCTTTATATAGGCCAGGGATGCAGCGAACAATCAAAACGCTTTTAAATTTATGACTTTTGATTCAGCTTTGAGAAGGCAGCCAACCCTTCTCACACCCTCCTTAACATACACCCCGTATCGCAATGGACCATGAACCAGGCTGGTGTGTAATGATAGAATATTTATTTATTTTTAATTTTGAATAAAAATCAAACACATTCAAAGGGCAGCAATCACCAATGTGGTCATAATTACACAGTAAAATGATTGAATACACTTAGTTTAACCTTCTAGCCTAAGATACACAATGTACACTTGAAAGAAAGCTAAATTACTGTTGGGTATTGCTTTTAAATGGCACCACAGTTAAGCATTACCCCTGCAACACTCCCTCAAACCTCTGATAACCCACTTTGTGGGTGGAGAGGAGTAGCAAGGTGTCAGGTTTACTATGCGAAAATCGGATTGAAAATCCGACCGACCACCCCTGAATGGGAGGCAAAATTCGGATTGAGCTCCCTTGAAAAATGAGCAAAATGGCACTCAGATTTACTAAATGGTGATTTTACATGTGTACTTGAATGGAAAAGGCAAGAATGTGTATGGCAGTATCAAAGAAGCAAGAAAACTCACAAGCTACAAGGCAATGGACTAAACAATGGGCATACATTGTAGAAAATCGACTTTGGAAGGAAACACAGTGCATCAAGAATCACATGTGGCGAAATTAAATTGTTGCGTTTCATGGGTTTAAAAGAGCAAAACGGCTTGGAAAATGAGCTAAACAGACAAAATCGGAATGTGGTTTTTATGCTGAGGTACAAAGGCACATGGCAGGTATGATATGAAAGGGCAATTCTGGATGAATGACAGTATGGGATTCTTAAAAGGAAAGGAACAATTGGCTTTTTAAAATGAAACACTTTCACAGGCAACTCGGTTTTGTTAGAAAAACAATTTATTTTACTGCAACTATATTTTTAATGGCTAGATTGTTAAAGAAAGACACGGTACGCAAGGAGGTTACTTGCAAGGTCAACCTATCAATGCCACATTCAGCTCTATATGGAAATTAATACAATTATCCAAAATAGTACTAAGTACTTGTATAGTGGACTGAAATGATTTGGAAAGAATGGCGCTAACACAAGGCAATTAACACAGATTTTCTTAAGTAGAGGATACAAAGAGGATTCTAACAATTTGGAGGATTTTGCTAGGGCATTTCTAAGATTTCTATGGGATTGGACATAATACCAGGTAACAAAGCAAGGGATGCAGTTTTTGGTTACTGGGGAAGGGAAATACTTACAACAAGCACTTGAATTGAATAGTTTGGACAGCCAGCTGGGCCTCGGGACACGGGACAACAATCTGGTCACTTGGGCAACAGCGGGGCTCTCCTCTAGGGACACAGCAGAGCAACTACTGTCTGGTCTCAGTAGACAGAAGGGTGCATCAGCTGGGCAGACAGGTAGCTGGGCAAAGCAGGATAATCCCAAAAGGGTTGAGCAGCCTTCTCCCAATTTTCCCTAAATTATTGGGATTTGTGTAAGGTTTAATTCTGTATTAGAGGTTGGTTCAGCCTGGGTAATAGGTTCTGGCTTTGCTCTGGAGTCTGGAATCTTGCAAGGTGAAAGTTGGATGTCTGGATCTCTGGTAGTTGAGTTGGATTTTTTAATCTTTGAATTTTTGAATGTCCTGTCTGTATGTCTCCACCTTATATAGACCGGATGACATCAGAGGAGTTTTACTATGTGGGCAGAAGTAAGCTAGGCATACCTCTAAATCGGACCGGTCAGCCTATAACTGTTGCCTCCCTGAAAGCAGATTGGACTGAAGGAAGTGACTCCGTTTTAGTGTGGGTGTTTTGTACAATGTGCTTTGTTCTACCAAAGCTACTTTTGCCAAAATCAGTTATGGCACAAAATGCAAATTTTTATAAATGTCACCCTTATACAAATTAGATAGGCAGACTCCATATTTTACAATTAATATGCTTTTCCAAATCACAAGTCGGTGCGATACTGTTTAGTCATTCTGGCAATCTCTCGCCATTTCCATTTCACCTAAAATTCTACAATTGTCCACATATGTAATACATATTATCACTGGGCGTGTTTTCATTAAGTTGCAAAACTGTACCATGCACGCTTTCCCCCAAAATGACATTTTACTGGTGTTTGTGTCCACAACATGTCAGAAAAACCTACAGTGTCTTATTTTAATGATGCAAAATTGACATTTAAAACACTCATAATTTCACATTACTGTTTCTTTAGATTACTGACACAAATATCATTATATGAACAGTCTTTGAAATCAAATGTGCTGGCTTTGTTTCCAAATATGGGCAGTCTTTCCAACCCCCCACACCCCTGGCAAATGTCCTTCCCTGAGCAATTTTCACATGGGGTTGCTATGACTACCCTTTGATGCTAGGCAGTTTGAAGCTGAGGAGAGGTATCAGAGGACTTTGCACCTCTGTGACAGGGCAGCCCATTGTCTCATGCTGCAGCAATGTCGCTTCGTCTGATGAAGTCGCCACATCCCACTCCTCAGGGACATTCATGTTGTAAAGGAACTTCCTTTCCCATGGGTCTGTTACATTTAGAAGTGCCTGCATTGCAAGAACAGCGCTGGCATCAATTTTCATTTTCAGGGCCTAGCCATGATGTTGAAGTTCTTTTTGTGGGTAAAAATGCAGTACACAGAGTACAATTTACTTATATGTTGGCAGCTTTTCTTCCCAACACGTATAGTTTTGTTTCAGGGCATGTCACAGTATTCTTTCCATTGATCTTATACAATATCCACTCTGCTTTGCAGAGCAGTACAACACTGGTTTATTTTCACTTGCCCCGGTCATTTACAAATGCGATTTGCCTAGCATCTTTATTCTGAACATTTCCATAGCTCTGGTCAATTCCTAACGCACATGAATCTGTTCAAAAACAAGATTTCTTTGAAACTGGCAGAGGGAGAGAGAGAGCTTCTTGTGAGGAATTTTGCCAGTGTCACTGTGTTGCAAGTGTAAATGCTTGCCATACAATCTGGAGTGAATTTCTCTGTTATTTTACAAGTTTTACTTGGCACACATGCCTATCAGTTAGAAATTGTCTCCTTTGCTGGTGTACAACCTGAAGATAAATGGGCATGGATGTGTCTTGTCAGCAACCAACTGTAATGTTGAAAAGATGGAAATAGCATCGGTGCACAGTCATTTCAAACACATAACATGCTCTCTTTCAGTGAGAAATCTTGAGCTTTCAGCATAGCAGTGTTGCACTATGCTGCTTTTGAATTCTTCTTTGGGGTTCATATGAAGAAAATAACTGCAGCAATTCTCTGGGTGTTCTAGGTTTCATCTCGCCCCATCTGTGCTCAACAGAGCCATCGCAGCCATTATTTTTGGTAACTGCTAAGTGCATTTTTGATGCAAGGGAATAAGTGCTCAGCAGAGCCAGCACAACCATTCTTCATGCAACTGCTGAACAGCCAGTTTGGTGATGTAGGGGAAGTTATGCTGGGCTGGTAAATGTACCGCACATATTTATGCAACTTTTAGCACAGTGCAAAGTGACTTTACACTGCAAAAATACACTTTGCATCACTCTGTGAATCAGGGTGTTTGTTGGCAGTGCAAAGTCACTTTGCATCATGCTAAAAATGCACTTTGCATCACTCTGTGAATCAGGGGGCCTCATTACACGGACGGCGGTGGACCAAGGTGCTATAGCACCTTGGTCCATGCCGGTAAAATACCGGCACCGCCTTGGTGGAAAGGGGAGTTACCGCCCTATTCCAAGGTTGGTGGGGCGGTAATTCCCCCTTCCCCCATTGCCCTTCCCCATTCCCATTTTTGCCCCATAGGGCATAATGGAAATGGGGAAGGTGCTAATTACTGCACTGCAAATTGCGGTACCATAATTAGCTCCCTGGTCCCTTTGCGGGTTGGTTTTTAATGCCTGCAAAAAGCAAGCGTTAAATTCTCCAACCCGCAAAGGGCTCGTAGTAAGGCGGTAAGGATTTACCGGTACCGGTAAAATAGCAGTACCGGATAAACCCTTACCGCCTACGGTGTAATGAGGCCCAGGGTGTTTGTTGGCAGTGCAAAGTCACTTTGCACCAGTGCAGCACTGCACTAAAAAGTCCAAGAATCAGTCTTTCATCAATTTTTTTGATCAGCATATTTATAGTTTTACATTTAAACTTTTTTATGCTATTTACTAAAAGAAAACAAACTTCCATTGAATTGCTGGCAAGATGAGATATGTAAAATCTGATAAAAAAGTATGTCGGTTGGGGAGGGGAGAGAACATTTTTTTAAAAAAAGATAGAATAAAGAAAGTAAAGAAAACCCCCAGGCCCCTTGCCAGAAGTCTGATAAAAGCTCCAGTCTTCATCAGTTTTTTCCTCTCATCTCAGTAGATCTCTTCCTTTCATCTTCTTCCAGCGTCAGTCTCTCAAGATTTTTTTGACGAAGGCCAACAAGGCTAGAATCTCTGTGTTTCTCCTCCCTTGACACAAGTTAACCCAAAGTGAGTTGGGGGATGTTGTTGTTGAATTTTGAAACAAATGTCCCAAGTATGTTGTTCTTAAGTCCTTCAGTGACTCACATTCAGTAGTTAGGTGTTCAAGGGTTTCAAATGTGCCCTTACAGAGCCGACACATGTAATTTCGCATTGAGGCTACTTTGCGTCTCTCAAGAACTTCATTTGTTGGACACAGGTTAAAACGGAACCTCATGAAATCTTGTCTCAGAGTGTGAGAGGGAACTTTGTGAAGTATCTTGGAACTTGGCCTCGTTTCCTAGTATCTTTCATTATCCCTCCACCACTTTTCATGGTCCGAATCCATTCACCTGGGTCTATCCAGTCCTGATCATAAAGTTTCTTGTTGACGTGGTCAGGATTTTCCAATAGAAGCTCTTCACTCAATATTAGACTTTTTAGTATCTCCACACATGTAGATCTCCATTCAGTTAGAGACTTCTCACTGTTTGAGTAAATTGCCTTATGTAGGACTTCGTACCATCCTTCGACTGGTGGTTGTAAACATTTCCTCAACAGTGACAATGATCTCCAGACCATGATGGTGTACAGTGACACCATTCCCATTTTTCTCCTGATCCCTTCTACCGGTAGGGTGCTTGGCATATTCAGAACACGTCGCCAAAATGTTCCCTCAACCTGCCGCCACAGAGAGCCTGCAAGTTGTATTTGAGTTTCAGAGCCATACGTCAAAAAGGGAGTCATCTTGAATTTATAGAAGTTGATGATGGGTAGTAAGGTAAATTTGCCGTATTTACGATTGATTATTCTAGCCTGGGTTGCTAGGTTCTTAGCTTTTGACATCACGGCCATTACCCCATATGAGTCTACCATACTAGTATTCACTGTTAACCCCAAATACTGCATTGATGTAACCTCGGGTATTTTTACCCCTTGGAGACTCCAGCTTCTTTTCTTTCTGCGGGTTCTATTTGCTTCTCCTATAACCATGATTTTGGATTTCTTAGGGTTTATGGTTAGTGAGTTGTCACCCACATATTTAGACAAGGCATTCAACTGTCTTTGCAGACCCAATTCAGTTTGGTCCATGATTAGGAGGTCATCAGCGTAGAGTAATCTTCCTACTGCGATACCTGCGATCCTTGGGCAGAAGCATCTCACATCTTCAAAAGCCTCCTCAATGTCAGATATGTAGAGGTTAAATATGGCTGGTGCCAGTCTGTAGCCCTGTTTTATCCCCGATGATATTCCAATTTCGCTTGACAGAGTTCCTGCCCTATCCAATCGTATTCTTAATGTTGTTCCAGAGTGCAGGAGTTCCAGGGCTTCCGTCATATCTCTTGGACAGCCTCATATTGACAGTTTTTCCCATAGAATTGTCCTGTTTATTGAGTCAAATGCGTGGGCCAAGTCTATGGATGCTATATAAGTTTTGTTTTGCTAAGTTGCTTTTGCCCTGCATTTCAACAAGTTTATCAGGAAAAGGTTTAGGGCAGTTCCCGTCTTGGTGGTGTGATTGTTGGGACCATGGGCCTCATTACACGGATGGCGGTAAGGATTTACCGGTACCAGTATTTTACCGGTAACGGTAAATCCTTACCGCCTTACTACGAGGTCCCTTTGCGGGTTGGGGAATTTAACGCCTGCAGGCATTAAAAACCAACCCGCAAAGGGACCCAGGGAGCTAATTACGGTACCGCAATTTGCGGTACCGTAATTAGCGCCTTCTCCATTCCCATTATGCCCTATGGGGCAAAAATGGGAATCGGGAAGGGCAATGGTGGAAGGGGGAATTACCGCCCCGCCAACCTTGGAATGGAGCGGTAATTCCCCTTTCCACCAAGCCGGTGCCGGTATTTTACCGGCATGAACCATGGCGCTAATAGCGCCATGGTTCTCCGTCATCCGTGTAATGAGGCCCCATGTGTTCAAATGTTTCAGGAGTATTGCTTAGAATACCTTTCCTACCACATCCAAAAGGGCGATCAGTCTGTAGTTGGCAGGGTCAGACCTGTCACCCTTTTTGAAAATTGGGACCACGATTGACTTGGTCCAAGGGATGGGTATTTTCTTTGTTGATTTAATTTCCTGAAACAGACAGCATGAAGTTGGCCCAATGCTTTGGGTGTTGCTTCAGAATAGAATTTGTTAGGCCGTCAGGGCCCGCCGCCCTTCATGCGCTTGCTTTTTTTTTATTAGGGTAAGAATCTCCTCCCTATTGAATTCAAAGGTCCAAGGTAAGTTGGAGAGTGTAACCTTTTCGTGTCCTTCCCCCAACTTGTTGGGGAACAAACCTGCAAAGTGCTTCTCCCATGTTGACGATGGTATTGAGTTTTCAAGGATCGAATCTTGTGGAACCGTTGTAGAGTTCAGCAGCTTACAGATCTCGACTGTGTTCTTATTGGCCATAAGGCCCAGCATTCTCTCCCCGTCTGCCTGCAAGGGCTGATGTTGGTGCATTTTCAACCAGTTTTTGAGTGATTGTTTCTCTTTTCTCAACTTTTCTCTTACATCAGGGAGCACACCTTTTTTAAGTTGCATAGATAGTTTTCTAATAGACTTTTTTTTTTCATAGATGTCCTTGTTGAAGACGTGTTTCCTTGTAAACACACTTTTTAAACCTTTTCTGACTTTAGCCTGAAAGATTTTTCAATGGATAATGGAGATGTGGTATGGTGTTGCCAGAGGCGTCCCTGCTTTTGTCATTAAACAAGGACGTAGTTAGTTTACTGAGGTCAATAGAAGAGATTCTTAACTGGTTAAGACCCTGTGTGAGCTCAATGTTGGCAGTGTTGAGTGAATGGAAAAGCTGCCCAACGGTATCTTCGACATGGCTTCCCACCATCTCCAATAGATTGTGATCACTGTTGTTACTTGATAGCACATCTAAGTGACTCGTCTGACCAAAAAGAGTCTCCGACACAATAATATAGTCTAGGATCTTGGTGTAGGGACCTCTTTTCCAAGTTGCTTTCGGTGGAATGTCACCCCTTATATTGCCATTCATCAAGTTTATGTTTCTTTTTTGTAGATCTTCTCTCCAACTTATACCCCTTAATATCTTTGAAGTGGCAGCTCTTGATGGATTAGTTATCAATTTGTTCTTAGAGTCAAAACATTCCATATTCAAGTCCCCACATACCAAGACATCAATATTGTTGTAGCTAGTTCTAACTTCATTGATGTAATTCATAACCATCTGTTGAAGATTTCCTGCAAGTGATGATGCAGGATTCCAGTAGATGTTACATATCAGGAGGTGCCAGATGTGTTGATTGTACCTTTCTACCAGCAACACAAACTGAATCAGTGGCGTAGGGTTCTGTACGCAGAGCTTGGTCCAGCCGTTTGTTCTTTTACATGCTGTAATCAGTCCTGCCATGGGTCGTCCAAGGTTCCCTTTGACAGGGGGGTTCAGGAATACTTTGTATCCTTCCAGGGAGGGTTCCTCATTCAGCCAAGAATTCTGGAGGCACAATATATCATATTTCTCAATTACGAGTTCCCCTTCCCCAAATAAGTTTGTGAATCCGCTGCTGTTCCAGGAACAGATGGTCAGGTTCTGAAAGAGGGCAGTTTCTGAGAGTTTTTGGCATTATGACTTCCTGACCAATGTGCCCGCTAGCCAGCTCCAATCTTCTCTTGGGCTACCCGGGCGTGTCGCTCTGGGCTATTTAAATGGCGGCAGTTTGCTTCCCAGATCGTCTGGCCCTGCCCAGCGTGGGGCTTGTCTGTCTCCTATTGCCTGCTTCTTGCTCAATAGTTCCTCAGGACGAGCCTCCCTGCCTCTCAGGCTTGTAGACTCCACATATACCGGTTTAGTAGGGCGATGACAATCCTCTTCGGGTGTAAATGTTGATATGGAAGATGGTATTTCTCTTTCTTTTAACCAAAAACCCAGAGTGAGGAGTCTGTGGCCTTCTTTAATGAAAGTATCTTTAGTTGTGTGGTCCGATATGTAGATCAGGACTCTGTCGAGGCGCTTGTCTTCTGGGAATGCAATTAACAGTATGTCCCTCGATTGTATTTTCTTAAATTCCTCAATTGACCCAATGAGTCTCATAATGTTGCTTATGTTGAGGGTCAGGCTGTCTTTGATATTTAAGACCATTTCTAACAAAAAACAAGAGGGAGACCTGTAATCACAGTTCTCGACCAACCTAGAGTGCGAGGGGGACCTGTTATCACAATTGTCAACCACCCTAGTTATTCTGATATTGTCTTTTTCTTGTGTAACAAATCTTCCAGTCAGTCTTTGAGCCGCCTTCTTCCTTTTCAGGTTGCTGCATCTGTTCTGATGCCAGATTTTGAACTCTTCTATTACCGATTGCTCTGGGTCAGGGTCATCCGTTATGGTTTTGTCTTGATTCTCATTTGACTGACCACTAGTGCTTAGAGTTTTTCGACTAGTTGAGCTGGCTGTTTCAACAATTCTACAGTCTTTTGAGAATCTGAACTTTAGAGTCTTTTTTGTGATTGGCCCTTGTTTGTTGCTTTGCTCCCATTCCCCTTTTAGTTCCTCAGCCTGTTCTCCATCCTCCTCATCAGAGAGTTTAGAGACAGGTTCTCAGTTCTGTGACTTATTTTCTGGCCCAATTGAGCATATTGACTCTGGGTCATCAGAATAAGTAGACAAATTTAGTAAGTCTGTATTGATGTCATTGTGCTGCCCTTGAGTGTTGGATAATTGTGTTAGAGTTTTTTGAGCATCCACATCTGAAATCTCTTTCACACTTTTATTGACAGTGGGCTTCTTTGACCCTCTAACAAACATCTCTGGAGTTTCGGGTCTCTGAATGTTTTGAATACTAGTGCTTGCGTTTAATCTTGTCCCCTTCCTAATGGGCACTACCATTTCCCCAGTTTTCCTCACATCAATTTGTGGCTTAGCTGGCTGTATCTTAGCCAGTATCTTTTTTGTCAGTACTTTTTTTGCTTGCACAAGTTTTTTCCGGAAAGCTAGTCTCTTCGACTGTGGGGAGTCTGCCTTTTTTAATAACCCTTTGTCCCCCTCACCCAGTTTATCAAATATTTTAAAAATCGTTGGGGGCGAATGGGCTTCATTTGTTGTTTTTTTGTTTTTTTTTTTAACCGGGTGTACCAACCCAGTGTTTTGGGCCTCTTCTGACATAGGTTGACTTAGAGTTTGACTTGTTTCTTTAACCTCTGTACCTGCGATAACTATAGTTACAGGGGGCATGGACTCTGTGAATGTCGATAGAGTTGTGTATGTTTTCCTTGATTTATTAGAGGTCTCAATTTCTCCTACCCAAGGCCCTTTCTTGTTGAGGCCATCCATATTCAGGGACTCTCCTCCCAGCGGATTTTGTGGGTGTGTAAGTGAAAAGAATTTTTCTGATCTTCTTCTCTCTTTGTCTTGAATTACAGACTCCAGAATACTCTTCAAGATGTTAGTAGTTTGTTCCTCATTTTTGTCGATTTTTGTTTGGATAGCCCTAATGAATCCTTCTACAAAGATCATTTTGCTGTGCAACATTGCAATCACTGTGGTTTGGTCTCTTAACTGATCATTTTGAGTTTCAATCAGCTTCATGAAAGGTGACATGGTTAGAGAAAAGGCTGCTATTAATTTAGGGTCAATTATACTTTGACTATATGATTTGTCTTTGCTTTGCTCGACCTGAGAAGCTATTAAATCCATCAGTAGGTCATCGTCGAGGGAGTAAGGTGTTACTTTGTCCAAGTCAGTTCTTTGTCGTTTGTTTGCAGGGGTTGTCTATGTTGGTATTGAGCATAATATTGCCCTCTGTGTGTTACCCATTTTTGCGCATGCTGAGGCACGTTGTTTTACACTAGGATCTGTGGTAACTGGTTCCTTCCGCTTCAGATCAGGAGTAACCAGGCCACCATGTCAAAAGAGAAATGATATTGTGCCTCCTAATGTAATAAATATATGTATATTGGCCTACGCCAAGCTGTTCGTACATCGCTTGCAAAAGAATCCGTGTTGCAAGGTCCTGACCTTAAAATCAAAGGCTGCCATTTTAGGTCAATGTGCCATTTTAGGATTTCACTTTGTAAAGTCACACTGTGAGATAAAATAGTGGACAATGTCATTCCAAAATACAACATGGCAGTCTTGACCTCTGTACATAGCTAATATGTAACTTGCCTGCAGGCCACTTGCTGAGGTCGTAAACTGAGACCTTGTCCTTCGTTGACCTGTGTGTAAGGGATTACTTGTGTAATGAAACTAATCCACGAGTATACTATAAAGACAATGTATTCAAATACTGAACGTAGAACACTTGTTTAACCACATTGTATGAATGTTTAAGAAGACTTACATGGAAAATCCCAGAATACACAGTTGCCGTATATGCTTGTTGATATATGTATTAGAAGTAAACCAGTTATATGCAGATGTGCGAGACTTGGCATGAACCCTAGATCGGTGATGTATTAAGTGGAATATTAACCCGAAGTTGGGCTGGACATCGTGCTCACAAAATGTATAAAAAGCCAATGCATTCTAATGTACCGCGTCTCTCACTGAATACACTGAACCACACTGGAGTTCGTTGTGTTGCACTGAGGGCCAATAGCTATCTGATTTTGCTCTGTTTTTGTAACTGGATTCAGTATAATATAAAGTACTTTGTATGTTTCTTTGTAACCTGTGTTCAGTGTATTTCCTTTTGGGGTACTCAGCCTCAATATTTTGATTTTGCTTTCAAAGTTGGCGCCTGAATAGGGACCCTCAAGATTGATGCCGGATTATCGAAGGTTGACACACGCTATCGGACCGGGATCGGACGGTGTGACAAAAAGGGGCCCCACTGAACGAGACGCGACACCTCAGCAGCGCTGCATGACCCGATCCCTGGACGATTAGCTTGTGGTCCGAGACTGCATCTTGACGAGGGTCCACTTATCGAGGCGGGCAGATTTGCCGAAATCACCATACACGAGGTAAGATTAGTTAGGTAAGATTCTTTGAAATCCGATCGGACCATCTTAGGTTTGTTCAGGTGAGTCGCGACCCGACTCTTAATTCAACCCTGAAAATTTGAATTTGGCGCATTGTATCTGCAGACACAATTATTGACCAGGTAACACCAATAATTTGATATGCCTGGGAAATTGTCTACCTGCTTCAGGGCGTTGTTCGCAGTGATAGACAATCTTTGGAATTTAGCCGTCCGGCCCCACAGGAGGGGTTGCTGGCATGTACTATGTACTGTAAGCATGGCATTGGAAGTATAGTATTTAATGACATTTGGCACAGACAAACCAGACATGCCTCCGAACTTCAGTGGCCAGTAAATGGTAGTTTTGAAATCCCTCGTATTGAGTAGTTAGAGTCAATTCTATTAAAGAAAAAGGCTAGACCTGCAGCATTTGATGTTGTGCAGAATTGGAAAAAAGAAGCGTTGCAACATCTTAAAAGTAGAGAAAAGCATGTGCGCCGTCATAAGACGAACGCCGATAAAGCATTATTGTATGACCAAGATAAACATTCTGAATCGACTAGGCATATGGATAGGGCTTTCTCACTTGGAATTCAAAAAATATATCCTTCCAAAGACCTCCATGCTTCCGATGAATTTATAGATAAATTGTTAAATGAACGAAGGCCTGGTGCCTCTGCGCCATCTCGTATGTTCCTCTTCCTGCTGCTTTGCCTCTCCCTCCTGTCATTCCTGCTCTACCTGATGTTGTTCCCGTTGTTCCTGCTCCTCCTAATGTTCCCCTTCCTCCAGCTCCTCCACCTCTTCTTATCGCACCAGTTACAGTACCTACATTGAATTTGACTGCTCCCTCTCTTCCAAGTGGTCCTGAGCCGCTTGTAATCGATCGAGGTGCAGGGTCAAAAGTTGTCACTCGCAATACTCTACCACCGGAGAAGAAACGTGATTTAATTGCATGGGCTAAGTATTGTATGGAGAAGGATGATCAAGCTAATGTTTTTGCCACACTTTGTAATGTGGATAATTTTCCTGAGAAAAATGTTTTTATCGAAGGTTTAGGGATTCAATTATGTGTAATGTGGGGAAAATTAAATAATACAGATCTCTCGCAAGGGTTAAGGTATCTAAATACTTTGGTGTTTTCTAGAGACACTGTGAAGAAAGTAAATGAGCATGTCGAGAGGTTATGTGGGTATAGAAAGGAGTTAGAAAAGTTGCAGAATGAGGATGATGAGGAGGAAAGTATGTATGTACAGAAACGGTTCCTTCCTTGTCGTAAACCGATATCTGAGGAAGCACAAATTTGTACGAAGGACGCACTTAGACAGATATGTCGATAACTCCAGTTGAAGTATATGACACATATATTCAGTATACGCCAGAAATGCAGAGGAAAGTGATACAGGTAATAATAGAGTACCTACAGGATGATTGTGTAAAAAGAAAGATTAGTTGTCCCACAGAGTTATTGAGTATTTACAAGAAAGCATTTTCATTTGACACTTCCTCGACTTCTTTAGCGCTCGATTTAGCTCTGTTGCTTAGTAAGCGTTCGGAGTCACCTACTTCTCAGTTGCCTATGAGAGAGGTTCCTCCGACATTTGTCCCGAAGGTTGAGGTTGCGGCCGATGCTGCACAGGGTATAGTTGCTGTGAACATTCCTGCATTATGTATCGCAGTTTGTTCACGTCCCATTCTCAAGACAGGAAGTGAATACTATTAGGCAATCTATTCCTGATATTAGGAAAAATCCGACAGGATTCTATAAAGAAATATAATCCGTCTTGCAATCCTCAGTATTCACCTTAGGCGATATCGATTTGTTGTTCCCTGTACTCCTGCCCGTAAATTTGTGGAAGCAAGTTAGAACTATAGACGATGTGCCAGGGTTGGGAGATACATGGGTGAATATAACTAGACTCGATGGAGAAAGGCCAGCTGGTGAAAGACCGCCTCTGGTGATATTAACTTTGCCTGATAGAATCATTGCAAAATTGAAAACTATAATTCCAGAGAAAAGAATTATATGGGACAAACTTACGGCCTGAGTACAAGGAAAGTCTGAGGGTGCTACCGAGTTCTTTAATCGGTTCGAACAGGTATTCTCGGATTTCAGCGGACAAGACCTAGGCACAGAGTCTGGGAAAAGGTTATTTGTGGACAAATTTGTGCATGGATTGCTGCCTGACATCCAGTCACAAATTATGTCTTCTGAGAGTGCTTGGCAGTCAAAATCACAATCAGAAGTACTGCACATGGCTCAGTACTATGAGAACTGTGTCAATAATGAAAAAGATAGAGTTGAAAAACAAGGTGATTTGAAATCAAAAGTGCTATTGAAGCAAATTGTTAGATGCCCCAGAGGGGGTAGTTCTCACATTAGAGGTCAGTATGTCCCGCAAGGGAATGTGCCCTTGGGTCCTGTGAACATTAACCAGTGTGCCTATTGTCGACAAGAGGGTCATTGGCGTGCACAATATTCCGTCCTTTGACAAAGGTCGAATAACACATTTGGGAATATGGGTAGACGATCCAGAGGTCGCCCGGGTGTAGGGGGCCCTGGTAGAGGTCAGTTTACACAGGATCCTCAGCACCCTTTCTCGCAGGATAATCAGATTTCGAGTGTCGACACCAGGAACATATTTGATCATCCTTCCGCTGTATATTTATCTGAAGAGCTTCCTTTTGATGACATTCTGTTTTTTTTTTCGATTGCCCAAAGCAGGGTTTGGAACCTACACCTATTCCCGTCAATCAGAAAGGTCCCTACATTCAAATGATGGTGGGAAATAGGAAACATCCATTTTTGTTCCATTGATCATTCACGAGTTCCAAACATTCCACTGTCAGGGCAAACCAATGTTTCTGTACGGTTTTCTGGCACACCAGTTGTTTGTCCAGTTTCTTCGCCGGTATCCATTTCTTTGGGTCCCTTTACGGACCACTGTCCATTTCTGTTGACTTCGAATTGTGTAGAGAACTTGCTGTGGTTGAATCTGTTAAAAGAATTAAATGCAGTGATTTATTGTTCTTCTGATGGAGTGCGCTTGACGATTTCACCACAGCAATTTTCCGTCTAGCAATTCTTGACTAGACCTTTGCCGCCAGAATTCATTAATGTACCAGAGAGCTTGTGGGCTGTTGACGACAATGATGTCAGTGTTTTACAGATTTAACCTGTTAAGATAGTTTTGAAACATGGAATTGAGCTGCCACGCATTCCCCAGTATAAGATTTCAGTTGAGGGCGAGCAAGCTTTGTAATGCATTGTTTCCGATTTTGTGCATCGCGGGGTGATTGAAGAAATGTCAGGAAGCTTGTGTAATAGTCCGATTTTACCCGTGTACAAGAAATGCGATAATGCAATTCCATTCCATTTCATAATTGATTTACGTGCCATTAATAAAGTCATGGCTCCACAATTTCCAATTGTGCCTGATGTAACGACAATCCTAACCATGATTCCAGCTACAGCTGCTTACTTTAGTGTGGTGGATCTAAAGAATGCTTTCTTCAGTATTCCTATACATAAGGATAGTGGATACTTGTTTGCGTTCACCTTAGGGGGACGCTCGTTCACATTTACTCGTGCACCTCAAGGGTACACAGAGAGCCTAGGCATTTATAGTAGGGCTTTGAAAGAACAACTTGATACCCTTAAATTGCCCTCTATCTGTACATTGCTTCAGTACGTTGATGACTTGCTTTTAGCTGCTGACTCTGAGAGCGCCTGTAAGGAGGGCACTGTGTTATTGCTTATCCATCTAGCTGAGCATGGTCACAAAGCTTTGCTTAAAAAATGTCAATATTGTTGCCAGGAGGTCGCCTATTTAGGCTATCTCCAGTCAAAGGAGGGTAGAAGATTGACACCTGAAAGAATAAACACATTTCTGGCATGTCTGTCCCAAATACACAGAAGGAAGTTAGAGCCTTGATAGGTATGGCTTCTTACTGTAGGTTGTGGATCCCAAATTTTTCACTAGTGATCAAACCGATGTTGGCTTTGACAAAGAAGGGCATTTCTTCGCCATTGCCATGGAACGCGGAACACCAGCAATCGTTTGACTTGCTTAAGACTGCATTATGCTCTGCACCAGTTTTGGACACACCAAACTATGAAAAGGCCTTTGTGTTGTTTGTGCATGAATGTGATGGATGTGCTTTGGCTGTATTAACGGAGGAACATGGAGGGAAGAATAGGCTGTGCGGTTACTTATCTTCCGCCATTTATCCTGTAGCATGCACTTTGCCAAGATGTTTGCTAGCTGTCACTGCTGCTGCTGCATCTGTAAAACAGAGTGAGGGAATGGTCCTAGGCCATGCTCTAACCCTGATGGTGCCTCACTCTGTAGATGTTCTACTGAACCGAACCCAAACACAACACCTCACTTCTGCATGGTTGACGAGATGTGAATTGATCTTGTTTGCTCCTCACATTCAAATTAAGAGGTGTTGTGTTCTTAATCCAGCTGAACTCCTACCTTTCCCGCAAGATACTACTTGCGGCGATGAAGAGTCACATGACTGTTTGTATACTACCGAACAAGAGACAAAGGGTAGAATTGATTTTAAAGACACTCCTTTGGATAATCCGCAAGGAGAACTGTTTTGTGATGGCTCCTGCTTCAAACTTCCAGATGGTACATCCACAGCTGCTTATGCATTCACCACATTAAGCACGGTTGTGGAAACTAAGAGAATCACGCATAATTCTGCGCAGGCCGCAGAGATTATAGCATTGACCCAAGCTTGTGAACTTTCCAAAGGGTTTGCAGTAAATATATATACTGACAGTCAGTATGCCTTTGGGGTGGTTCACAACTTTGGAAGACTTTGGTCAGAAAGAGGGTTCCTAACTTCACATGGCACTAAAATCCAACACGGCTCCCTAATAGTACAACTACTGTCAGCGCTTGCACTCCCTACTCAGTTAGCAGTTATGAAATGTGCAGCAAATCGAAAGGTTACAGATGACATAGGGAAAGGGAATGCTTTCGCTGAAAAGATAGCTAGACAAACTGCTACCGATCTCCTTATGGAGATGTATGTTTCAAGGGAGACTGTAAATGCTTATGTAATGTATGAGGGTGTTGGGTCTGTATGGGATATCCAGCTGATGCCATGTTAGAAGAATCCAAAAGGTGGGCTGAAGGCTTGGGGAAACTTGATGATGACGGGTGTTGGGTGGATATAACGGAAGGGAAATGGCTACTCCCTGACGCGTATGTAATGATGATGGTCATCATGGCCCATGGTCCTACGCATGTATGTGCCCAGAAGATGATAAAAATGTTAGAGAAAGTTTGGGTAAATGACAAAATTTTGAAAATTGCCCAGCGCTACGTCCAGGATTGCGTGGGAAAGGGGACAGTAACTCCAAGGGGAAGTTTTGGGCCACCCTCTGTCCCCTTCGAAGTTATCCACTTTGACTTTATTGAAATGGAACGATGTGATAATAAAAAATATGTGCTGGTGGTTATCTGCGCTTTTAGTAAATGGGTTGAGGCTTTCCCTGTTAAAGATGCTACAGCCATGACTACTGCAAAAACCATGTTAAGGGAATACTTCCCGCAGTTCGGGCTACCAAGAGTTATCTGGTCGGACAATGGTCCACATTTTGTTGCTGATGTAATTCTGCAGATATGTGCGGCATTACAAATTGACAAACGGTTCCATTCGGCCAGACATGCTCAGAGCGCCAGACTGATAGAAAGACACAACGGTATCATTAAGAACAAGCTCGCTAAGACATATGCCAGCACCAAACTAAAATTGCCGGATGCCTTACCGATAGTGTTATTATCTATGCGTACAACCCCTCAAACTAAGACTGGGCTCTCTCCATTTGAGGTGGTGATGGGGAGACCTGCCAATATTTGGAACCTTCCTAAATGCAATTCATTGAGAAATGTTGAAAATATATTACTTTAAGATTATTGCAGCCAGTTGACTAAAAACCTGTATTTGATTTATCACCAGGTACGAGAAGCTTTACCTCTGCGATACGAGGGCCCGGGCCACAGCATACGGCCTGGAATCTGGGTGCTCGTCAAAGCATTTGAGCGCTCTTCCTGCCTTGCGCCTCGCTCGCGTGGGCCGTTCGAAGTCCTGTTGGTCACCCATACAGCAGTGCGGGTCTCTGGGAGAAAGAACTGGAACCATGCGTCCCACGTCAAGAAACTTCCTCACCCTGTGCCACACCTTACAGAAGAAACAGAACCCCTCGCTGATACTGCAACCAACGATCCCAAAGCAGTAAGTAGCACTGAGAGTGTATCAGAGAATCTCTCTGAGCCCGTGAGGCTTAGGGAAGCTGCCATTTTGTCTCCACACTCTCCAAAAGTTTTGCATCCGGAAACTGCTATTTCAAATTCGGCATCTTCACCTGTCTCTGACAAGTTGCTTCCAACCGGAAGTGACGACATATTGTTTCCGGATCAATCAGTACCAGGAAAAGTTAGGTACAATCTGCGTCAAAGAAAATAGACTTACGGCACGGTTTTGCTGTGCACCTGATAGACTTACGGCACGGTTTTGCTGTGCATCTGATAGACCTACGGCACGGTTCGGCTGTGCATTTGAAGAAAAGGATCATCGAGGGCTTGTTTTTACCCAAATTTGAGAAAGGGGATTCTGTTGGCTAGGCTTTTGGAAGGATAAAGAAGTCACTCGACCGGGAGGTCGCCAGCAACGAACATTGGGGAATCCGTTTGAAGACTACAATGCCTGCTACCGCTACCGCTTGTATGGGACTTGTAAATGAGGGGGTGACCATCCGGGACAATGGACAAAATGCCTGGCCCCCGAAAATGTATTGCTGTGTTTTTATAATGATATTTGGGTTTTTAATAGTCGCTGCCTTAGGATTGTGGTACCTTGAGGAAACTCATTCTTTAGAACTTTTGTTACCTACTGAAAGTATACCTATCATTCCTACTCCCTTTGCACATTTGCATACTCTATCTCCTAGGGACTCTCAGCATAGACAAAGGTACCACAATAACGCTCTGTTACTTATCATGAATGCTACGCATGCCATTTTTAATAAGTCTAACTGTTGGGTCTGCTCACATTTACCACAACACGGGGATAAGGGGCTAGGTTGGTATATTCATCCTTTAACTTTGACATCTGCTTGCTATGCCTCTCTTAGAGCACGGTTCTTTGGCCATTGGAATGATAGCATCTCAGGGAACTTTGATGGCACCAATTTGAATAGTTTTGAGAAACGTGTTTTTACTCCCCTGGGATGCTCGCTTTTCGCAAACAGGAGTAAACCGAATGTTGCTTCTATTAGGCCTTCTCATAAACTGTCTCGTCCTTTCCAATCTTTGATGTCCTTTAAGATGGCTCCAATAGGCAATAAGGATGCCATGCCTCCTTCTTACACTGTTAACCATAGCCCCGATTCAGTTTCTTTTTGCATACAAACGAATGGAACTCAGTCAATGGGAGATTTTCTAGGTTGTGCCAAAGTTGCAAATTTGACTGGGGAAAACAGACCTTTGTATGTAGGCGAACCTGTCTACTTTGTCTGCAGTAATGTAGCATTCCCATGGTTGCTGGGAGATTGGCAGGGAACCTGTTATTTAGGGATCCTGTTACCTGGGGTATTTATAGCTAGTACAAAAGAAGTTTCAAAGGCTTGTCCAGGGCGGGACAAAAATAGAGACACCCCAGCACAAATCTTGGGAGATATAGCTAAATCAGTTGTGCCATTTTGGGGGCAGATAGCGCATTCAGAAGATATCAGAAAACTAGAGAGAGTACTAGAGAGAGCCATCAACCGGACCACGGACATACTCTATAATATGACGTTAGAACAGAAGGCGATAAGACTAGTAGCACTTCAAAACCAGATGGCATTAGATGTCATTCTGGCTGAACGTGGTGAAGTGTGTAAATTAGTGGGGTCCGCTTGCTGTGTTTTCGTACCAGATTCCTCCCCAACCATCTTCAAGGCAATACAAATCTGCATGTCCTTAGTTCAGAAGTGTATGTTCCCGAGGGAAATTGGGATCTTAGCGCTTGGTTCTGGGACTTATTGCGATCTTGGGGTTGGAAGGTACTTTCGGTCTTGCTGATTATTTTGGGAATCCTGTTGTTTCTTTGTTGCTGTATTCAGTGTCTACCTGGTATATGTTCAATGCTAGGGAGATGTTGCGCACAAGCGATAGGTTCGATAGGACATAAAGTGTTTGCCTCAGATCAAACTTCCAAAGAATATGTGTTGAAAGAAATGTTAACAAATTACCTAATGGCAATAGATATTTCCGACAGCGAATCAGGGTGCATGGACGATGATGCATGGGGTTATTTGCAAGGATATCCAAAGTAATTTTAGAACTTGGCATAGGCCAACTGAGGGTTTGTCAAAAGAGAAATTATATTGTGCCTCCTAATGTAATAAATATATGTATATTGGCCTATGCCAAGCTGCTCGTAAGTCGCTTGCGAAAGAATCCGTGTTGCAAGGTCCTGACCTTAAAATCAATGTAAGCTGCCATTTTAGTTCAAACCGCCATTTTAGGATTTTGTTTTGTAAAGTCACCCTGTGAGTTAAAATGGTGAACGATGTCATTCCAAAATACAACATGGCCGTCTTGACCTCTGTACATATCTAATATATAACTTGCCTGCAGGCCACTTGTTGAGGTCGTGAACTGAGACCTTGTCCTTCGTTGACCTGTGAGTAAGGGATTACTTGTGTAATTAAACTAATCCACGAGTATACTATAAAGACAATGTATTCAAATACTGAACATAGAACACTTTTTTAACCACATTGTATGAATGTTTAAGAAGGCTTACATGGAAAATCCCACAATACACAATTGCCGTATAGGCTTGTTGATATATGTATTACAAGTAAACCAGTTATACGCGGATGTGCGAGACTTGGCATGAACCCTAGATCGGTGATGTATTAAGTGGAATATTAACCCGAAGTGGGGCTGGACATCGTGCTCACAAAATGTATAAAAAGCCAATGCATTCTAATGTACAGCGTCTCTCACTGAACACACTGAATCACGCTCGAGTTATTTATGTTGCACTGAGGGCCGATAGCTATCTGATTTTGCTCTCTTTTTGTAACTGGATTCAGTATAAAATAAAGTATTTTGTATGTTTCTTTGTAACCCTCTGTTCGGTGTATTTCCTTTTGGGGTACTCAGCCTCGATATTTTGATTTTGTTTTCACAACCGGAACATCCAGTGGCAAGATGAACCCTTGAGACTGGTTCTTTGTCCAAAATAGCCACCCCCTCTATTATGGTGTCTGCCCCTAGGAGTGTTTCTGGCAAACTGCCTTTAGTCCCTGGAGCCAGACGGGGTGAAAGTTCTCTGCCCTTTCCACCTCTTTCTGAGGGCATTAGGCCGTTGTCCTTAGTGTTCAAGGTGCTTTTAGCTGGCCCCAGTCTCATCCTTGTTTGTCGTCTTTCCTGTAGTAGTGGAAACGCTGGTTCCCTTTCAACAAGATGGGCGTGATTCTCCGGGGTCTCCAGGTAGTTCCCAGAGTATCTTGGGCCGAGTGATTGTGTAGTTGGTATTTGGCATTTGTGCCAAATGTGTATGAGGAGGTTAATGTAGCTCCCCTATATTCCTCCTGGGTGTCTTGACATGGTTTGGCAGTCTGTCCTACTTTATGATTTTCTGTCACTCCTGCGAATGGGGGAGGTTTAGGATTACTCTTACTAGTGTTGAGGCTTGCTGGCATTTTAGCCTCCCCCAGATTATGTCCAATGTTGTCTGCCGTAGGGTCATGCCCAATGTCGCTCTTTTCCTCACCTGGAGATACAGTGGGGTCAATGTCGAATGGAAGCTCCATTGCTGCCTCTGGTATTTGTTCCACATATGCCCTCCCTTTCTTTTGGAAGGATTTTCATGTGTCAGTGTTTTCTTGGTTATTACCACTGTAGGGGTCGAGTGTGCTCCAGACTGGAAGCCACTTGAAGGCTGTCAGTGGGGGGGTTCTGTGATTTGAGGCATGCTACCTTCATCCTCCATGTTAGATGAAATATTAGCTGTGCCACACCCCCACCATTCCCCAATACAGCATGGTTGTCCTCAGAAATGGATTCAGCTATAGCAATCACAAGGTCTGAGTCGTCCTCCATGCATGTCTGAAGCGTGTGTGAGATTTCGGACCTGGAGTCACAAACGGGAAACAGAAAAGTTTAAAGATTGGAGTGCACTCACGGTAAAGAAAAGAAAAAATGTACACTAAATTCAGAGTAGGCCAACAAAAGCACTTCTCCACTACACCAGCCCTGTTATCAGTTTAAGGCTAGTTCTGAAGCTGAGTTTGCAGTGTGCAATGTACGGATACATAAAAAAAGATTGGGCCTGTCTCTCTTGGAAAAAGTCAGGATCAAAGGCACTCTGCACACAGTCTCCCTTCCACACTCAGTGAGATAGTAATAAAGCTTAAGTGTGGGTATGGGGTCCCAGTTACAGGTTGCGGGAGAAACTGCCAAAGTATGGCTTTGATATGTTTTTTTGTGTCAAAAAGAGGATGCAGGGGTGCTGGTGCCAAAGTTTTGTGCTTTGATAAATAACTTGTCACCCGCTCCACACCTCACAGCAGTGACGAGAGAAGAATGTCTGCGAAAATAGAAGTCACTTGTCTTTAGCCACGCCACTCAAACCAGACGTAAGATAAATGTGAGACATGTGAGATTTTTTTTTTTTAATATAAAGAATATCAATGAACAGCGGGACATGAAACGGGTAAGTAAAATGTTAAAGACCCGCAGTCCTCAGCCCCGCAGTCGCCGCTCTGAAGCTCTCCCTCTCAATAGGTCTACCAAGCGCTATGCTATATGTGCTGTCTTCAAACCAGCACGTACTTCTCTGAGCAGGCAGGCACACACTTCTGCTTCTGCTTACCTAAGGGCAGAGCGAGCGTAGAGAGAACTCCTGATACAGGCACCGGCACTAGTCACTGATCACTGATGCCACTGTAGATGCCGAAAAGCGGATCAGGAACGCAGCCTAATCCTGCGGTCCATGCCCAGAATCAGCAAAATAAAAAGGTTAGAGAAAAGGACCTAGTAACCTCCTAACGTCCTAGTAGTGTGTCAAGCCGCACTGAAGGAAAGGAAAGGAAACAACCGACATGATTCTGTTAATTCCAGTGCACCTATCCAGTGCAAGTATTACTTGTTATTTACACCTCTTTCAAACAAGATCATTCAAACAATAACCTAGACAGGAATAACACCAATATTTCCAGTGCTTAGCAGCAGAAGACATCTGTCATGGCGCACAATATAAGGTAACACGTTATCACTGCTTTTATTATGAAAGACTGAGAATTAGCGGATTGTAACAATTGGGAGGGTTGGGTAAATGTCTTCTAGAAATGCCAAGTAGTCCCAGAAGGTTAGCAGAGGGAACTTTAAGAGGTGGGCTACTGTGTTTCCCTATGCACATTGGAGGAACATACACAGTAGTAGAATGTATGCAGCTGAGCCACGAGAGGGCAGATCCAGCAGTCAGAGTGGCCGAGGTAGCGTACAGACTAGCATAGATCTACAGTCCTTGAGCGGCCTTAGACACTTGCCATGTGAGAGAGGCAGCAGGGAGCTGGAGGCGGCTGCTGAGAGAGCAGGCGCGCGCGCGTGTGTGGGATCAGCAGTTACACACGTGTCTCTTACCCCTTATTCAATAAAAGGAATGTCTGCTCTGTTTTATTGCTAGTCTTTCGTTAGTCATCATAACAGGGCTGACCACGTTCCTTTTCTCCCAAGGGATGAGTAGTCGAGGACCTTCTTTCAAAGAGAGCCTCCCCCATTTTCCTATAATATGTCACCTGAGGTCTAGCGGACCATGCGTCATTGCTGTGTGCTCAGTGCTGCGAGCGCGGCCATGAGTCTGCATTGGCTCTCCATGAAAAACAACGCTGTACCCACGTGTACACAATTACCACAGTCCAGCTGTGTGAGAAGCATGCATTCCTGTTTAAAACTGCGTATTCATATGTTTTACACGTGGAAGCTATTTATAGAAGCAACTAATTAAACTGTGCGACAGGCTGTCCAGTGGAAGGCGCCTGCACGTTCTGTTGAGCCAATGTGTTTTCTCTTTGGTGAGCAGGCGAGGAAAAGAGCCCTCTGTAATCTTGCAAAACCGATAACACTGCTGAGTGTCCCGAATATGCTTTGTACATTAATATGAGATTAAATGAACAGCTTTTCAGAGAAAGCTAATTGCCTGTCACCTGTATCCTTCAAACCTCCGCTTACATCCAAACAAGGCTGGATTGACACAGCCCGCCTCCTTCCTGGTCCTCATATCTGTGATGTTTTCATCCGCTGGGGCACGTGCGGATGTATGAGGCAGAGGTAGGGCCTCGGGCTGGTGCTCACGCTGTTATGCGGTGCGCAGGGCGGCGCAGTACACAAGACGCGACCACTCTCTTGGTTGCTTAAACCCGGACTGGCGTTACCCCGCCAGTTCCGGTGATACCTTTATTTCTATTCCTCGTGCACTGTGTCACGTGACTCTGTCCGTCCGGACACGTGACACCACATTCCTCCCCAACTTGGAGGCAAATTCACTACGGCTAACAACAACACAATTCACTATGTCTAACAACAGCACTTATACTCAGTCTTACTTCTGAACAGGTAGGTGTCTCTGCTTCAGTCTTTTACAGCGTATTCTATCCACCACGTATCCCTGGAGGCGGGATGACGGCTTGGGTTTTTCTCTCAGATTGTATCGGGTGTTTCTTTCCCGGGGTGGCTCTTCGGTGACAACCTCCGCTTCTATCTCTTCTTCTTGCGGTGCCTCTGCGCTCCGCTGTGGTGTGAGACTTTGGGGTGTGCGTGGTACTTCTCCTCTCTGGGGTGACGGGTACTCTTCCCACATTTCTTGGGGCACTTTCCTGAAATGGGAGACGTTCCTGGTTACGGTTTCTTCTCCTCGGGTTGCTGTGATCATGCTATGGTTGGTGGTCTTGACAGTCCATGGGCGAACTTCGAAGTTAAGGGACATTTTCTTTGGCGGTGCCCGGTTCCTGACGAGGACTGTATCACCTGGATTTAGTTCTCTGTGGTAGGCTCGTCTGGCAATGCTTTCTCGTTCATTGTGTCTTTCTCGCTTTGCATCCATCTCGAGGATGTCTGGATCTGGCGTTGTCCAGTTGGGGTGCACCGGTAGTTCTGCCTGTATAGGCACTCCAAACATGAGGGCGGCTGGGCTGACTCCAGTGGCTGAGTGTGGGGTTTGCCGGTGTGTTCTCAGAAACCGATACACAGTCTTCAACCAGGGGTGTCCTTGTTCTTTGGCAATCCTGATGACTTTGTTCAGTGACCCCATGAAATGTTCAGCGTCACCATTTGCCTGAGGCCATCTTGGGGTAATGCGTTGATGCTTGACATTTACTTCTTTGAAAAACTCATGCAGCTCTTGACTGGCGAATGATGGCCCGTTGTCACTTTTTATTTTCCTCGGGATCCCATGTGTGGCGAACATTTTCTCCAGTGTGAGGATGGTGGTCTCGGCGTTGGTCGAAGCTACATGTTCTACTTCGGGGTATCTGCTAAATTCATCAATTACTACTAGCAGGTATCCTTCCCCTGCGATGGTGCAATGGTCCATGCTAACGGCGTCCCACCGTTTTCGGCTTCGTGGGGCATTGCTGATTGGTTCTGGGTTTGCTGGTCTCCGTGATGCTTGGCAGGCTGCGCAAGACTCTACGAGCTCGGTTATCCTCTGGTGCATGTCTGGATTTTAGGTAAGCTGTTGACTTGACGATCCCTTGATGTCCACTGTGGGCCAGCTTGAGCGCTCTATCTTCTAGGGATTCTGGTAGTATGATTCGGTGTCCCTTCAGTATCACTCCTTCTGGGGCTACTGAGAGTTCGTGTCTAATACCGAACAGGGCCCTGAGTTTAGCTTGGGCTGTGGCTGTTCGGTGAGTCATTGACATGAGGTAGTTTTTCCAATTTCCTGATTGGATGGCAGCGGTCGTGTGTTGCAGGACAGTGTCTTCTTCTGTTTCTTGCACTACTTCCTGCAGTGTCAGGGCTCGTGGTCGGGCACACGCTATTACATGACAGACGTGCTTGTCTGTTTCTGTTGCATGGTGTTGCTCTTTGTCTGTGGCTGGCCGCGGATGGCGGGACAGGTAGTCTGCCGGGTTGTCTGATCCTGGGCGGCATTCTACCTCGATGTTATAAGGTTGCAGTTGCAGCATCCACTTCTCTATGCGGGCTGGAGGATGCGGGGCAGAACCCCGGAATATCGGGATTAGGGGCTTATGGTCGGAGAAGACCTTTGCTTGTTTTCCTAGTAGGTATACTTTGAAATGGCGACACCCCCACAGGATTGCCAGGGCCTCCTTTTCGATGTGCGCGTAGTTCAGTTCGGGTTTCGTGAGGGCTCTACTGGCAAATGCGATTGGGAATATTCTGCCATCTCTATCTGTTTGGGTCAGCACTGCTCCTAGGCCAACCGGGCTGGCGTCGACGAGAAGCTCGGTCTGTCGATCTATGTTGAAAAACGCCCTGGTGGTGGACGCGGACAGAGTGTCTTTTATTAGTTGGAACGCCTGTTGGTGTGTCTCCGTCCACTCCCATTTTTGGTCCTTCTTGGTTAGTTCCCTGAGTGGGCTCGCTATGCTTGCGAGACCAGGAATGAAGCGTGAACAGTAGGTGGCCATCCCCATGAAACTTCTCACTTCCGAGGCGGATTGTGGTGGTTCAAATTCTTTTATGTCCTGTACCTTGGACGGGTCAGGGGATACACCTGCTGCACTGAAAATGTATCCGAAGAAACATAGTTCCTTTTTGTTGAATTCGCATTTTTCTGCATTGAGGGTCAGGCCTGCATCTTCGAGCCTCTTTAGAACTGCTGCTAAGCGTCGATGGTGTTCGTCCTTGTTCGATGCGTATACTAGGATATCGTCGCTGATGTTGGTGGTCCCTTCGAGCCCTGTGATGACTTTGCGGATTTCGTGCTGGAACACTTCCGCAGCAGACGATATCCCAAAATTGAGTCTCTTGTACCTCATCAGGCCAAGGTGGGACGAAAATGTTGTAATGTATCTGGATTCTTTGGATAGTTTCAGCTGGTGATAGCCAGACCGGAGGTCGAGCTTGCTGAAGATCGTCGCTCCCGTGAGGTCTACGATGAGTTCGTCGATGGTGGGAGTGACGTGGCGTTCGCGGCCGATGGCTATGTTGGGGAGCCTCATGTCGATGCATATTCTTACCGCGCCTGGTTGTTTCGGTTTCTGGGCTACTACCATCGGTGAAACCCATGGGGTTGGTCCTGACGTCCTCTCGATGATCCCTGCATTTTCGAGCTTGAGTAGTTCCTTTTCTACAGCATCTCTCAGATGAAATGGAATTCGTCTGTGTCGTACTGCCTTGGGCTCGATAGTGGGGTCTATGTGGAGCTTGACGGTTTTCCCTTTGAGGCGTCCGATGCCCTGGAACAGCTTCTTGTGCCGTCCTAAGAGGTTGTGTAGTTCGTCGTGTTGCGCGCTGAATGCGAAGTGTATCAGCTTCAACTTTTCGGCTGTTTTGCAGCTCAGGAGGGTCTCGCACCCAGCATCTACTACGTATATTCAGGCACGGCAGTTGGCGTTGTTGTGAGCAAAGTCCGACTTAAACGACCCTTGTACTGGCAGGGGTTTCTTGGATCCATAGGCGTATAGCCTGACTTTCTTCTTGAGGAGTTCTGGTCTGGGGTTGAGTCTGTTGAACTCTGTCACGGGCATGACGTTTACTGTAGCGCCCGTGTCAATGATTACTTTCAGTGGGTCTCCGTTGGAGAGGACTGTGCATGATGGTCTCCTCTTCCGTCGTGACTTTCGTGGGTCGACCGCTGATATTAGATGTACTCGGTGTACTCGCTTCTTCCCTTTTTTCTTCCTCTCTTTGCCTTGCCTTTCAGGAGAGGAGTCTCTGTCGCTTTCGTCGCTGTCACTCGTGGCTGGTGATCTTTGCGATTCATCGACTGCTCTGGCTTTTCCTTTTCGCGTTTGTTGGCGGGATCCTCTGGGCGCGAATCTCCTTCGCGGTTCCTGTGTAGGCCGTGGGTCTGGGTCCTTGTCGCTCTTGCCCGGCGGGTTCAGGCAGACTGCGGCATAGTGATTCAAGCGGTTACATTTCCTGCACGTGGATCCCCACGCCGGGCAGGATTCGCCTTTGTGCCATGGGCCTCCACACCATTTGCAGGTTTGATTTCGTCCCTGTGATGAGTGAGGTCTCCGGTTCTGTTTTGGGCGAGTGTCTTGTTGTCGGGAGATGGCTGCTACGTCTTCCGCAGGTCCAGGGTCGTCCAGCGGTAGTTTCTGGATGGCTGCTTCCATTACTGCTACCTGGTCCTCTGTTTGTTCGCGGAGTCGCGCCATCTCGAGGATGCGGGATAGTCGTACATTTTTCTCCGAGAGTATCGCTCTCCTCAGTTTTTCAGAGGAAATTCCATTGATGATTTGGAGGCGGATGGCGAACTCCTCGTCTGGGAATTCACAGCCTACAGCCATTTCGCGAAGGCGAGCGTGAAATTTGTCTACTGTTTCTTTTTCTCGTTGTCTCGCCATGCAGAAATGGAAACGCTCGTAGTCCGGGTTGAGGTCTGGTTTGAACATGTTGGTGAGTGCGGCTTTTGCTGCGGCGTAGTTGGCGTCGCTTCCGCGGTTTGGCGTGGTGTTGAATAGGCGCAGGGCGGCAGATCCTATATTGAGTAGGAGAAAGGTGCGCATCTTTTTGGGTATAGTGATGTCTCTGGCATCTAGGTGCACCTCAAACTGCTGTAGCCATATTTCCCACCTGATGGCCGCTCCATTGGTGAAAGGGTCGAATGGCGGCATGAAAGTAGTTAGCGTGGGGTCAGTGCGTTCGTCGGTGATGCTCCTCCTTGATGAAGACCAAGTACCGGCCCCTGTTGGGCTAGATGTCGGGTCCGACATGTTATGCTGCGCAGTGTTGCAGCGCTGTGCTGCTGTCCGCCGTGCTGTTGCTGTTGGGCCTTGTGTTTGCAAGGGCGCGTGGTCCCACGTGCGGCGTTGTCGGCAGGGCGGGCCGCGTATGATGGCAGGGCGGGCCGCGTGTGATGCGTGGGCTTTTTGCACCTCACATGTGGCGTGGGTGCTGTTGATGGCTTGTTTCAGCTGCCGGAGCTCGAAACGTTGCTTTCGCTCGCAGCTGATGCGGGTGGATTTTGACGAAAACGGGTGGGGCCGGCGTCAGCGCTTACCGGCCTCGTGGTTTTCCTAGGGCGCGGGTCCGTGGATGCGACAGCTCCCTTTGATCTCGGGGCTCGCGAACCACTTACCGCCTCGTTGCCAGTGTGATGTTTTCATCCGCTGGGGCACGTGCGGATGTACGAGGCAGAGGTAGGGCCTCGGGCTGGTGCTCACGCTGTTACGCGGTGCGCAGGGCGGCGCAGTACACAAGACGCGACCACTCTCTTGGTTGCTTAAACCCGGACTGGCGTTACCCCGCCAGTTCCGGTGATACCTTTATTTCTATTCCTCGTGCACTGTGTCACGTGACTCTGTCCGTCCGGACACGTGACACCACAATATCTTTCACACACTCACTGGCGTGCATGCAAGGCAGGACAATGGCGAAGCACCATGATTGAAGCACTCCTCTGAACCCCAAGCGTCACACCCAAGACCCAACATGATCCACGAAGGACACAATCCAAGCACACATCCTTCCATCCACATTTCGCTTTGGCCAGGGTGAGCAAACCTCACAACAGCAGCTGCATGCCTGTGTCAGCAGCAAATGTTTGCTGTGCAAACGCCAATGGCCATCGTAGAGCATGATGTCATGCAGATGACAGGGCTGTCGGAGGATTTGTAAAGTTGTCTATTTCCCGTAGGTCAATTTCACTAGGAGCAGATCGACCAAGAAAACTGACAATAATTAAGCAGGGAAGAGACATGTTTTTAAGGCTTGCTAATAATTTAAAATTGGCGCCCCTGATAAGACTAGCCAGAGGGAGTTCCAGAAGTGAGGGCTTCCACCAATTCACTTGCAGGAGTAGCTAGAATCATGAAGTTTAAGGCCTCTGCTGGAAGGTTTCAGCTTGCCAATGATAACAGGAGGTGCATGCCCTTAAGTGGCCCAATGCAGCGCATCTTGCATATAACTCTGCCTCACCAGAGGTAAGGGAACATGTCTCCTGTTAGTTCCTGTCAAGAGGCTTGCATAAGCTATACCGGTGGGCCAATAAAGGCCATTGGCATAGTTTAGCATTGAAGCAATGGTGCAGGGCCCAGGGACCTCCACATAAAGAGTGACTTGAAATGGAGGCATGAAGACCCACAACAAGCAAATGTTGACTGTCTGAAAGAATGAGGATGATCCAGGCCACGCTGTGCCGCTTGCAGTCGGTATTTGAGAAGAAGGGATTGATTGTGTTGAAGTCTGCCGGAAGACCTAATAGAAGGATCACAACACACTGCCCTTAAATACAGTGCAACCTAGGTCATCCATCACTGATAGGGGAGCTGATTTGATACCCTTGACAGGTAGAAAATAAGCCTGCTGTGCCATGGAATTGAGAAGCCTTGACAAAGCTCTCGGCAAATCTCTATAAATGGAGCATCACAACCTCTTCCATCAACCTAACCCCAAAGGGACTTTCATAAACTTAGCCGTAAAGTGCCTCACCTCTCCCCCAGTGAAATATCACTCAGCTTTACTATTGACTGTAACATCTTATTCAATACACATCATCAAGAAGACCCAAGCGGCATGGTACACGCTAACGCTCCCCACAAATTCAAGCCTTTCACTTTGGGTTTCAGAACAGTTGTCCAAGTGCTTGTCATCTCCCATATGGCCCCTCTAAAAGCCCTTGAACATGCTACAGCAAACCTCACAGCCCGGCTAAAAAACTACACACACATCACCTCCTTCCTCGGGGAGCTGTATTGACCAACCGTTCAAGCCTACATCATATTCAAGACTGCCTGCACCACCTACAATGTAGTCACAAGCAAAACACCACTCTGCTGGGATGAAGAACTCACCATCTCTGGAGGCCAGTGCACCACCAGAAGCCACACTATCTCCACCCTGCAAACAAGGAAATGCAAGAGGGAAAACAGGAAACATGCTTCCTGCTGTTAACCATGTCTATTGAACAAGTTTCCAGCACAGAGAAGACTGGTCCTCTCCATCCTCCACTCCCAGAAGGATCTGAAGACCCTACTCTTCAAAGAATATCTTGCCAATCACTGATCGCTCCACGCAGCCCTTTCTCCCCATCTGGAGTCCCCCATTCCCATCCCATAGGCATCACAGCTCCTGTGCTACTCCTGTGCTACTCCTTTGCTACTCCTTCATGCTATTGGACGTGTGCCCTCTGTACAGTGAACCTCTGCTTCCCGGTTAGGTTCACACTTCTTGAATCTTGTACATACATACATACATAGGGAAGCAGCAATATTGACTTTTTGCTTACATGCTTTGAGGGGTGATGCACTGCGTCTTAGTTAATGGTTTGACCTCCATCTGTTTGTGGCCTGGTTGGCCCCTGGACTGCGTTTTAAAGAGCTTTTAAAAATGAAAATGCCTATTGAAGTAGAGATATTTCAATTCAGTAATGGCTCAGAGTCCAAGTTACAAGCTAGTGAAAAGTGAGCGTCTTATTGGGTGCCCTGTTACCAAGCTCGAATGTCCCCCACTGAGGGGGGTATAGTTTTGAACACATCAAGATGTTGGTTAAGGATGCCACTGGCTACTTTTTTTAAATTTCAGTTTTATTAGTTTTCAAAAGGTAGAAGTTTGGCAATCATTTACAAGCATGTTCGACCAACAAGACAGATAAAAATTATTACAAAAAGAGCAACCGTGTATAGAACATATAAAGTCTTTGCAGAACACATACATTTCCAATAGCAACGTCCAAACCAATTGCCTACACCCCATCCCCATCCCCCCTATTCCCATATCGCCATCTGACGGGCTAGAAGAAACCGGATGTTAGATTAGAACCATTTTCATATACATAACATAGGGCACATGAGCACAAAATGAGCTGTGAGTGCGACTAGCAGACAACGTGGACCGTCGCATAGATTGGCCCTCATTACAACTCAGGCGTTTAAGGGTTTGGTGCCGTAATTAGCGCCTTCCCCATTCCCATTATGCCCTATGGGGGCAAAAATGGGAATGGGGAAGGGCAAATGGTGAATGGGGAATTACTGCCCCTCTCACCTTGGGATGGGGCGGTAATTCCGCCATCCACCATGGCGGAATCGTAACCTTAGCGGCATGGACCATGGTGCTAAAAGCACCATGGTCCTCCGCCAAGGTTGTAATGAGGGCCATTGTCTCTGAGTGTAGTAACACTTTCCCCATTCATCATTTGCCCTTCCCCATTTTTGCCCCCATAGGGCATAATGGGAATGGAGAAGGCGCTAATTACGGCACCGTAAATTACGGGGCCGTAATTAGCTCCAAAGTCCCTTTGCGGGTTGGATTTTTAACGCCTGCTAAAAGCAGGCGTTAAACACCAACCCACAAAGGGACACTTGTAATCAGGCGTTAAGGGTTAACGGCGCAGATGGCGCCGTTAAACCCTTAACGCCTGAGTTGTAATGAGGGCCATTCTGTTTATGTGACATATTTAGCACGAAATTCAGACCATGCATTCTCAACCGTGGTGCAATCCCCATGTAGGGGCGCAGTCAGATTGTCCATTCTGTATATGTTCAGTGCAACACCCAACCACTTAGTTTTGCTAGGGAGCTTGGGTCTCTTCCAAGCCATGGTGAAACAGGCTGTTGCGGCATAAGAAGGCCTTGTATCATTTTGGGTGCTTTCAGGGTCGTGTAATCCGTTTCAACCAGGCCGAACAGAATCAGGAGTGGTTGTTTCTCCCATGCATCATCATCTATTTCCTTAATCCAGCTGAGAACCTCTGACCAGTAAGCTTGGACCACCTCACATCCCCACCACATATGCCAATAGTCTGCTCTCTTCCCACAACCCCTCCAGCAGTGTGGGCTTACCCCTTGATACATTTTAGCCAGCCGGATCGAATCATACTGCCATCTATATATCAACTTGACGGCATGCAATTTGTATTGGCAAGATATAGATGATTTCGCCGTTCGTCTACAAATTTGTAGCCATAGGTTTTGTGAGATCTGCCTGCACATATCTGATTCCCATCGGTTCTTGAGTGTGGGGGATGGTGTAATATCGACCTCAGTCAACGCCGAGTACATTGCACTTATTAAACCTCTAGAGGTCGTACAGGTGTCGAGAAGTCTCTCGAACGGGGTGAGGTCCCTTTGTAGCTGATCTTTCCATATCTTGCTTGTCATCACCCCATTGAGTCTAAGGTAAAGGAAGACCGATAGCGGGCCTATGCCAAGTGCCTCCTGAAGCTCCTGAATAGTGATGAAGGTGCCATTCCTCCAGAGGTGACCAGCCCTTTCCAATCCCGCGTCATACTAGGTCTCAAAGCTCCCTGGGTCCGGGATTGCATCCCGGATCCCTGGCGACCAGAGGTGTCCCAATGGGTAGGGCCATGTCGTAACTCCCACCATTCTCTTGCCTGTCTTCCATATTGCTCATATTGTTCCAATAATGGGGTGATTTTTGACACTATTACGTAGCTGGGGACCCGGAACCCATAGCCATTCACCCAGAATGAAAGGGCGGAGATGGTAATTGTCCAAGGCTATCCATTGTGGTTCTGACTGCTGCCTGACATGCGGAACAAGGACACGCAGCTGGGCTGCCCTATAATATGTTTCTATGTCCGGGAGGCCTACCCCTGCATTGTCCTTTCGAAGCTGGAGCAAAGATCTGGGGACTCTTGGCTTTTGATTTTGCCACAGGAAGGTTAAAAGGGACTTTCTAGTATCCATAAAGTATTCTTGGGGCATTTTGATGTTGAGCATTTGGAACAAGTAGAGTATTTTGGGGAGAATCACCATTGTTATTGCATTTAAACGGCCCAGCCAGGAGATGGTGAGTCTGGACCACCTTTGGATATCGTTTTGAAGGACAAGTGATAGAGGGGGGAAGTTAGCCTCGTATAGTTGCGAGTGACATTGATGCCCAGGGATCGGAGTGTGGAGAGGCTGACCTTCACTCCTAGAGGGGCAAAGCGTTCCATCTCAGAGTCTCTACCTTTATCAATTGGGAGGAGGATAGATTTTCCAGTGTTGATTTTCAGGCCGGCCAGTTCGCCATATTCTTCGTTTATATCGATTGCAGCTGGGACAGAATTTAGGGGATCAGTGAGATGTAGTAAGATGTCGTCAGTGTAGAGGCCTAGTTTATACTCACGATCACCCACTATGATTCCCTTAACTTTACCATCATTCCTTAACCTCTGAGCCAGCGGCTCAAGGGACAGCACAAATAGTATTGCCGACAGTGGCAGCCTTGCCTTGTTCCCCTTTCCAAGGGAAACCAACGTGAATAGCCTCCGTTCACTGCCACTGACGTTGTGGGGGATATGTACAGTGCTTTGATGGGGCGGCGGAGCTTCGGCCTGAGTCCGTTCCAGACCAAAACCCTTTCTAAGAGGTCCCATGATACCCTATTAAAGGCCTTCTCGGCATCCAATGACAAAAGAGACAGATCCCCTCCCATTCCCTGTGCCTCATGAATTAAATGAAGTGTTTTTCTCATGGTATCCGCACCCTGTCTCCCAATAACGAAGCCAACTTGATCGGAGTGTATTAGTCGAGGTAAGTGCAATTCAAGCCGGGCCGCAAAGACTCTAGCATATACTTTAGCATCAATGTTGAGAAGAGAGACGGGGCAATAGGAGCTACAATATTTGGGATCTCTACCTTCCTTTGGAATGACAGCGAGCAGGGCCTGAGAGAAGGACGGGGGGGGCTTGGCCTGTGTCAAAGATGTGATTGAACAAGGATGCAAGGAAGGGGGCGATGAATGCGGAGAATGTCTTATAAAAACCAGGTGTGAAGCCATCATCCCCAGGGTCTTTTCCCGTGTTCAGGCGTTTATGGCTTCCGTGACTTCCTCTTCTGTGACTGGTGTGTCTAAGGATTCGGCCTCCATGGATGTGAGCGTGGGGATCTGCACTTCTTTGAGGTATGTGTCAACACTCTCGGGAGGAGGGAGGGGGTCACATGTATATAAGTCTTCATAAAAGAAGGCAAATGCTTCTTGTATGCCTTCGTGGGATGTTACTATCGTGTCTGTGAAGGTGCCGTCAGTCCTCTCGATGTGATCGACCCATCTCTCTGCCTTCTGTGTACGGAGACGAGCTGCCGGGAGGGCGTCTGCCTTGTCACCTTTTTCATAATATTTCTGTTTGAAGTATTGTAGGGTTTGAGCTGTTTTGCCCACAATAAGTGTTTTCAGCTCCTCTCTGAGCTGTTTAGCTTCGGTGAGATACTTGGGTCTCTCACATGTGGAGGACTGTGCCATCTTTTGGGCTGTGGAGAGGTTCTCCCTCATATTCTTTTCTATCAGGGCACGTTGTCTTTTTTTTCGGGCCCCTTCCCTAATGAGCACCCCACTCCAAGTGGCCTTGGCTGCTTCCCATACGGACGTCTTCCCAATCTCTCCTGTGTCATTAGTGGCAAAGAATTGTTCGATCTCAGTTTCAAGAGTTTCTTTGAAAACCGAGTCAGCCCATAAGGAGCCATTACATCTCCATTTAGTATTCCGGGGGGCCAGGTCGTTCCAGCATATATCCACCGTAACCATGTAATGATCCGACCATGCCGTGGGGTGTATATTCGCGGCGCGAAGTATTCGCAGGAGGCCATCGGAGAGGAAAATTTAGTCAATACGTGTGAGCATGTCATGAGGGAGGGAGTGAAAAGTGAAGCCCCTATCCGCTGGGTGCAAATGGCGCAGACTGTCAGTGAGGCCATATAGGTCCAGGGTTAATTTGATTTCAGCTTCATCTCAGGAGGTGGGTGGATCATGTGCATCGGATCTAGTTTGTCTATCCACAGAGCTGTCCATCCAAGTAATAAAATCTCCACATAGAGCTATGTGTCCCTTGGCCATGCTAAAAACCTTCTCAGTGATTTTGTGGAGGAACCTATTCTGCCCTTGGTTAGGTGCATAGAGCGTGGCAAGGGTGACAATTGTGCCTCGAATGTTTCCCACAACCCTGAGAGCCCTTCCTTCCTTGTCTGACCAAATCTCAAGAGTCGACATCCGGAGGCCTCTGCGAATTAGAAACCCCACTCCCGCCTTTTTTGAGATACCAGAGCTCCAGTAGGAAGGGCCACCCTCTCCTCCCCCTTTTGGTATCGTGTCTCCTGCAGAAAAAGAATATCTACGTGTGACCTCTTGAATTCTCTGGCCACCATGGATCGTTTTGTGGGGGAGTTTAATCCCTTCACATTAAGTGTGCATATGCGTAGTGTGTCGTTAGAGAATATAGGTGACATCTTGAGTGTCGTGTGAATGTTCAAGCGACCATGTCGTCTGCATCATGATCCGTGTCGTGATCGATAATGCAATGTATGGTTCATTTCTCGTGAGTCTGGTCTCTGCGAGCCCTGAAGAGGCCAAGGAATGGCCCTTCCAATTCGCGCCTTGACCCTTCATGGTCCCATTTTGTGTTCTTCCGGGCCCCCATGTCTGTCTTCTTATGGATTATACGTCTTCTTCCCAGCCCACCCTTTCCTCCCTCCCATCCCTCCCTTCCCCCCCAACATTCAGCGTCCGACCCATCCAGGTTGACATCACCCAGTCGGTCTCGGACCACCAACGGAAACCGTGAAACAAGCAGGCCTATCCTAATGTAAACATATTTAACAGTGAGCCCCCAACCGTGTATTCATAACCCTGCAAAAGCAACTTACAAGTATTAATTCTGACCCCCTTCTTAGGCATCGTTCCAGTGTCAGTTTTACCCCACATTTCCACCAAGGCAACCTAAACATGCAGGCCCCAGTTCGTCGATTGTGTAACAGAAATTAAACAATTAGGTCTAAACTCTGACCCTGGAGTCGGGTGCATCGTTGGCGCATGCTGAGCATGAGCTCCCCCATCCGTCATACCGAAAACCCTCCACTTTCTCGTGGGCGGCGCCCGAGCGCTCAGCTCCATCCATACTACTCACCCATTTGTTCTTTGCCATGTGTGGCTTAACGTGACAGACTGGAATCCGGGTTAATGTTCCATGTCTTGTGAATTGTTCATTCTCTGGAATTTTCTGGATCCCTGAATCCTCCTGCGCCGTGGGCCCTTAGTGCGCCACTCACCCTCCCCTCCTTTCGAATCAGCAAGGGAGGATACTTCTCCCTGGGGACCCAACAGGTCCGCTATATAGTCCGCAATGTCCTTTTCCGAAACAAGTTTCATTGTCGAGGCCTCCCAATCAAAAGTGAGTGAGAACGGATAACCCCACCGGTACCTGATACCTTTGTCCTTCAGCATCCTTGTAATAGGGGAGCATTTCTTCCTCTTTGCCAACGTGAGCGATGATAAGTCTTGGTAGATTGAAATGTTCGCTTCGCCCAGTGAAAGTTGTGGAGCGTGTCTGGCCTTTTCTAGGATCCTAGCTCTGTCCGCATAATTGGGGAAACGAGCCAGTACCGATATCGGGCCTCCTGGTCTGCCTCCAGCCCTGTGGATGCGGTCAATTTTGGGTTCATCCACTAATTCATCCGTAAATAGGAGCTTCAGAATGGTGTGTAGGGTCTGTTTTAGGTCAAGGTCGGTTTCGCCTTCCTTTTCCGGCACGCCGAACACACAAATGTTGTTCTCGATATCATCAACCTTTAAGCGTATTTACTCTTCCCTGTGTTCTATTTCTGCAATGCGGTGGTCCATTTGTGCCTCCAACGTGTTCAGAGAGGTTTGGTTGTGCTCGACTTGTTCCAGCCTGTCATCCATTTTGTCCATTCTTTGTGTGATTTTATCAATTTTGCTGCCTATATCTGCTCTCATGCTTCTCATCTCGGTAAGCAGGTCAGCAACATCCGCCTTGGTGGCAGCGGTGGCAGATCTTACAGTCGACATCTTGGACTCAGCGGGTGGCCTCAGGGATTCGTGGGTCGGTGTAAACCTATATTTCGCCAATTTGCCCTTAAGGTCCATGGGTGGCGGGACCTCAGTGGTGAGCTGTGTGGGGGGTCTCAGCCATACACAGATTGCCCCGCCATAATGGTCTATTGAGAAGTATACGCCTGTGTATACGGGCTTTGTCCTCCGGTGGCGAAGCGTGACAGGGGGATGTTATTAAAAGCTCTGATAACAGATAGCCTCTCTAATGTGATTAATTGCCCTTCGGTTCTTCCTGTTCCTGCTTTATCCAACTGGAGAGCTTCCTGTGGTGTAGGACATCACGAGGCTCTGGGACAGTTCCCAAGGAAGAGAGATATCAGTTCAAGGCCTGCGCAGCCCACCCCTGTTCCTGGGTCTGATAAGTTCAGGAGTATGCGTGGGTTCCAAGGAGAGCCCTGACAGACAGGGGCCCAACCCTCAAACCTTTGTGGCCTTGTTAAGATCTTCTAGCGCCCTTAATAGGACCCAAGGCGCATTGACTTGCTCATTGTCTCTGGGGTCCAGGTGCTCCATGCAGCCCCCCAGCTAGGTTGCGACTCGGGAGAGGGCCCGCCGCCTTTCCTCTTCATGATGCAGGAGGAGAGTCCACATGTGAAGAGCCGCCGGGACAACTCGAGCGGATGGAACCGGTCGTCTCCTTCTAACGTGACCGGGGTACACGCTCGTATATGAAGCGACAGCAGAGACCGCGTAAACTGGGCCTGCTCCACAGCAGTCCCCCCACGGGTGCACCCGGTGCCCCATCGGACCCCCTCCGGGTCCCCGGCTCACAGAGGTGGTGGAGTGCGTACCTGTGTGCTTGTACTTGTCGATTGGCCCTGGCAGCAGTGTGGCAGCAGTGGGCATCGCTGAATTTCCCCTGGTTCTGTTCGTATCACAGCTCTGCGATCGCTGGAGGGCGCGGCGGGAACTCGCAGGCCTGCTCTGCCTTTGTGTGTCCAACCATGCAGAGGGGGTTTTCTCCACGAAAAAAGCTCTGTTTCAGTCTGGGTTTTCTCCCAGTATGTCCTGAACACTTCCAACGCTTATTTCCATTGAAATTGTAGCCGGGGGCTGGTCTTGTGGTGGGGGCTCAATCCACTTTTCGGGACCCTTGCGCGGAGCCTACACGGAGAGTAAACCCATCCGTGCGCCCCCTGGTGGCCAATTCTCCCACTGGCTACTTTTTAAAGTTGTGAAATGGCACACCGGCTGACTCATGTTTGCTATTGAAAAAAGGACAATGGATCTACTCATAGGGCCTCATTACAACTCAGGCGTTAAGGGTTAACGCCACCGTTAACCCTTAACACCTGATTCTGATTTTAACGCCTGCTTCTAGCAGGCGTTAAAATCCATGGCGCTAACCTGCCATGGTGCTAATTACGCCGCCGTAATTTACGGCGGCGTAATTAGCGCCTTCCCCACTCCCATTATGCCCTATGGGGCAAAAATGGGAATGGGGAAGGGAAAATGGGAAATGGGGATTTACCGCCCCACTCACCTTGGAATGGGGTGGTAAATCCGCCATCCACCATGGTGTAAACGGAGTTTACACCATGGTGGTAAAGTTGGTGCACTTAGCACCAAGGTTGTAATGAGGCCCATAGTCCCTTCTACATTTCCTTGTTAACCATTGAAGCAAGAGGAAGCCAGATGAGCTGTAGTGGGAGAGTGGCAGGCATGGCGGGTGGAAGAGGTGATTCTCAGGTGAGTGAATGGGGAGTGAGAAGGGTGGGAATGGGGTGGAGGCGAGTGAGCCGGGGCCTGAGGACGAAGAGTGATGGGGGGTCTATGGCTAACGAAGGCTGGAACTCAAGAGGAAGATGACAGCTTTCAGTGCAACATTGAGATGCTCAGAATGTGGGCTATGACAAGCCTTAACAACCACATTCTGACACATTCTGAGCTCACTGATTAGCTTGCAGGACAACCTAAGTCAACTCCCAGTGCAAATATGTGTTTCAGCAGGTGCCATGATACAGGCCTGGTCATGCATTGTTTTAATGGACAAGGATCCAGGGGCTCTCCTGACTCAAACCTCTGGATCCTGGTTACAATCTCTTGTTTAGAAACAGGAAATAATTCAGTAAAAATGGGAGTCCTCCTTCATGGCTGGTGTCCGTCTTGGGCCACAGGGAAGGTATCCAACATGTATATATAATATAGCCTTGTATGACTCTATTATTGTCAGTCAACAAAGTATCTAATTTCACAATTCTATAAATCCATGAACACTATTCGACAAGGCGGGAGTGGTAGTCAGTTCATCAGTTGAAAATAAAGTTCTGTTGTATATTCGGGCACTGACAAGCTGTTCTGAGCAATATGATTTCATAGAGGCTGTAATAGCATTTATATATTGACCAGGTTGAGATTAGTAAACAGATTTTGCCTCCAAATCGCATGAAGAGTGCCTTGCAAGTTCCACATGTCTATTCAACTTTTTCATATTTTTAAGTTCTGCTGTGAACAATTTGGCGGGTCTTTACATTTGTCTTATTTCCAGTGGCACATGTAGGAGGCAAAGGATTGAATATTGTTCAGGTCCATATCTAATTGCTGTCATAGGCACCAACTGGGCTATGAACTTCTGATTTTGTGTTTGCATATAGGACTCAAAATATATTATTGTCCACCCTCTGGATTTATTGTATCTAAACCACCATATTTGTGTTGTTACAAGTATTGTATTGTATTCAGCATTTATATAGCACCCTTTCCCCATTTGTATGGCCTCAATGCGTTTTGAGGTTTGAGCGCCCTCTGTGACCGCAGTCCATGTGCAGGAGTTTCTAAGAGTTTAAATTAAAGATGCTTGTATGCATTTTTGCCAGGTAAGGACATACATGAGCTTGTTAGGCTCCAGTAAGCAGCACATAACTTAGGCACGTGGCTGGGTGCTGTTGGTGGTTTAGGATATAGTTCTAGTGCTGAATATTCAATGTGTGCCCAGCTGAACAGATTTGTTTTATTTGGTTGTCGCTGCATACTGGTGGCAGAGGTGTTGAGGTACACAAGGGGTTTCAGTGTGGAAGGTTATGGGTGCTGCTAGACCAGAATAGCAGCATTCTAGAGTGCATGACTGGGTGGCCGTGTCTGTGTATACGTACCATAGGCTTCACTGAAGTTTCACTGTTCTTTTTCTTGGTCTGATGCGATTGGATTGGTTTTTCTATCAGCAGTCTCCCTGGAACGAAAGTCTGAGCAGTGTTAGAGGGCCGGGAGGGTTGACGGGGAGGTGTGAGGGGAGGATGATAGTTTGTTATGGGGGGGGGAGTGTGTGTGTGTGTGCCTCACTCCTAAAATTGCCAGTCTGAGATATTCCTAATAAACGGCATTGTGTAGTTTTGGATGTGCATTTTCTGCTATTTTCTATCTCTATTCTTGTGGCATGACCCTCTCTGCATTCTCTAAGCCTAGCTTTCTCTTAGATCTGGTGCCACTGTGAAACCAGATGTCTGAATGCATTCTCTATGTTTATTTTCTTTCCGGCCAACTAAACCTTGCTATTACCCTTGGTCTCTCTGGCATCTTACTATTGCTCCCATATCTCTCTCTAAAAACCTTCTACCCTCCACCTCCAGCACAGTCTCCTTTTGTGGCTTTTTTGTATTTATATCTGTGTAAGATCTAAACAGTTGCTTTCGATGTTGCAATTCTCTGTTTTAGGAGTGATCCGCACAGCAGTTGGGAATCTGGATAGAGAGACGCAAGATCGCTACGAGGTGGTTGTCCGGGCGACGGATATGGCTGGGCAGATGGGTGGATTGTCTGGCTCTACAACAGTTACCATTGTGATCACCGATGTCAACGACAGTCCACCCCGGTTCCCCCAGAGTAAGTTCCCATCCTGGCATGCAAAACCCAGTTTGTACCCAAAGAACTCAGTGTGTGTACCAAACAACCTTCCCGGTCATCAAGTGCATATCTTTTAGCATCAAGGTTTCTTTCTACATACTATTGAGATGATGGGGTTCTCAGGTGTGTTCCTTCCACAAGTGGTCCCACAAATATGCATGTGTTCCCCAAACTAGTAAGATGCCCATAAACAGCCAAGCACCACTCTCACACGTTTGCCTCAAACGTCAGATGTACCATCTCATACAGGTGCATCCAAAATGCCAAGTCTGCCCTGACAAACAGGTGCACCCAAAAAGCACGCTGTTCCAAGACAGCCAGGATTTCTACCCAGCAAGTGAATATTTCAAGCTAGGTGTACTCCACAGCCGAGGGCAAACCAACATCCAACAGAACTGCAAAAGACAGGTGAACAATAACAGCCATTTGTTTCACCAGCAAAAAGGTGTAACCCAACAGTCCAATGTACCACCTCAAATAGGTGGGCCTCACAGCCAAGTCTACCTCTGAAAGTCCATCCTGATTGCCAGCTGTTCTACCACAGACAAATATGCCTCAACAGGCAGGTGTTCTACCAAAGACTATTGCAGCACCACAGCTAGGAGTTCCTTCACCAGCAGGCCTGCATCATCACCAGTTGAACAATCTTCATGTTGCCTCAAGATGGGAATCTCCTGCAGGCAGCATTGCACCAAAGGCCTGATTATCTTAGAAACCAGTTCCCCATCAAAAACACAAGTCCTTCAATCTCAAAATACTCCATTATAGTCTTGTTTTGCTTTGGGAGCTAGATGTTCCCAATAGGGACTCAAACTAGATGTAGCTTAGTAATCAGATGCTCAAACACATACCTATTTGTCTCAACAGTCAGGTGTTAAACCACCAAGCAATGAACTGCACTAGCCAGATGTCAAGACTGCCCAGCTGTCCCCCAACTGCAAGTTGTCACTTCACCACCAAAGGCCCTAACAAAGACAATTGCTGCAATACAACATTCAACAGACAGGCGGGTCTTAGATGTTAACCACCTTCTTTCAGTCTGGTAGCACAACTCCTTTTGGATGTCCATAAGTTAGTACTCCAACCCCCAAGACTAAGGGGCTCATTACGAGTTTGCCGGTAATTCCAGCGGGATACCGGCAAACTGCCCCTACCATTTCCACCACCTGATGGTATTATAAGCAACAGAAACGGCAGTAAATTCCCATCCATGGAGACCCATAGGACTCCATGGATGGTATTGCTGGAATTACCGGTAGTACCGGTGCTGGTGATTCTGCCATTTATTTGCCAGTGGGGCCTGATTTACCAGTAGATCAGGCCTGTCAGAAAGTTAGTGCCCCCACCGGCAAACTTGTTTGTCCCCACTCCATAGGAAATGCCAGTGCCGGAAATGCCAACAATGTAATCCGCATTTTTTCCAGGCCGGGGAACTTGTAATGAGCTGCTTCAATCTCCTACAATCAAAAAAGTTTCACGGAGGAAAGACATTCTTCAGCTCTCATGAGGGCCAAATGTCAATGTAAGGGTGGGTGTCATAGCAGTGGTAGGTGCCACAGCAATATTGAGCATCTCAGGATGGCTGAGTAGCGTGGCATGGGCAGTGTTACAGCAGCATTGCCACACACTGTTGAATGGACTCACTGCAGTGGTAGTTGTCACAGCAGGAATTGGATTGTCAGAATTGGCAGGAGTCAAAGGGGCATGAATCACAACATAAGCTGTTGCCACAACAAGGGTTAGTGTCACAGCAATGGTGGATATACAAGTAGGGGTCAGAACTCACAATAGGTGGTTACTGTGTCATCAATGGTAAGTATCTCAATTGAAGTAAGCACCACAACAAATGTAGATGTCATAGTATGTGTTGTGTTAACAGGGTGCATGTCACAGGAAGGGTGGCTGGGGGGTGACCCAGCTGAGAAGGATGTCTGCGTAATGATGGGTATGTCAGCAAGGATGGGAATGTTTCATGAGGAGCAGCTGTTACGGCACTCATGCACACAATGCAAAAAGTGTTTGCAGCTCTATCCGCGAATAACATGTTCCCCTCTCTTGAACCCCAGAGATGTACCAGTTCAGCACTGCAGAGTCTGCTCCAGTGGGCACGCAGATCGGCAGGGTGAAAGCGGAGGACTCAGACCTCGGAGAGAACACGGACATGATGTACCACATCAAGGAGGAGGGAGGCGACATGTTCAGAGTAAGAACGGATGGCAACAGCCAGGAGGCGGTCATCACTATCCAGAAGGTACATATTTGGGGAGAGAACAACTCACAATTGAAATGGTGCACCAACCTATGCATGTGCACATGAACCCACTTGCATTCAATGGTATGTTTACACACAATGTGGTCAAACTCCAAAGATAGACTCAATCGCACACATGCACACCCACATACACAAATATGCACACACCCATATGCTTGTCAGGGCTGGATCTCTTACCAGGGAGGGGGTGTCAGGGTTGGAACTATGCTGGTCTCAATGTGGTGGTCAGCTTAGTAAAGAAATGCTTGCCTTAGGAGGGTCACTGAGCATTCATTATCCAAATGACATGCCACTGCCTTCAACTGGTTCAGTGAGAAGGCTCTGAAAGAGACTAAAGTAGGCTTGGCCACACTTGGCCCACATCCGGTTTTCTCCTCCTCACTTCACATTGTGTATTAATCGGAATTCAGATCCTTCTGTGAGCACCGGCTACTGGACCAGGCTACATTGCCTCAGAACTGGGGATTAAGGGGGCTATACCATCTGTGAGCGAGCATTTTTGAAGGACAAGGTAAGAAAAGTAGAACTGCTTATGGTTATTGCAGGAATGAAATCACACAATGATTTCATTCCTGAGACTGCATCTTCGTGGAGCAAATAGGCTGTCCAAGCCTAAAATGTCTGTCTGTACTCCTTGCTGATTTGTTGCTATGGGGACCACATAGCATGCTCTGGATTGGCTGCAGAAGAGGATTTTTCTGTCAAACGGGAGCTGGCAGGCGAGAGCTGGCCACCAGTATGAAAGCCCACAACTAAGGCCAATGTCTGGACCCTTTCCTTCTTCTTTCATCTCCTCTGGAGTGCTGGCTGGCCTGCCCTCGCTCCCATCTGACTGCTACACCTTCAGGCTGAATTAGCAGTGGCAGTTGAGGGTTTTTTTAGGTCAGCCCTCATGGCCCCCTTGTGTTAATTATTCTGCCTTAATAACTATCCTCCCTCTCCCACAAAGTCTGGAAGAAAAAAGTTCAAGAAAGATCTCCTTTCCTCTAATCCTGGCTTACCTATCGAAGACACCTATGCAAAAGGGGGGTGAGGGGTTATGGGTGCAGTTCTATTTCTAAATAAAGAAGGAATTTCTCATTTAGGATCCAGCACTGCTGGTTTAAGATGTTGAAGGTGCAGGGGAGGAATTGAGGCTCTGGCACAAGGCCTCCACTATACTCAAGAGAAGGGAAGAGGATCCAAGATTGGAATCCTCCCGTCCCCTGCACACTATAAGCTACCACCTATAAGACGGTTAGTAATTCAATTTAGACAATGGTCCTTACATTTTCAATGATCCACGGTTCCAATAGCCAAATTCACGAATGATTCATACCGCCAAGGTTCTAAAACAAAGAAGGCAATTTAATCATGAAGAGTATGCAAGCACAATATGTCCATTAGTCCAATATAATCAGCTGACGCGTTTCATGGAGATTCCTCTTCTTCAAAAGCCTAATTGGACTGTGGAGAAAAATATCCCATGAGAAAAAGACACACTGAGTGTGTTGTAACCCATGTCTATACAGTCAAATCATTATATACAGGAAAAGAATATCAAGGTTAAGGACATCTAACAGACAATTCGTATATAATCAATGTATCATCAATCAATTGAGAACTTAATTTCATACAGAGGAACAAAAACCCAAGCAAAATGAGAGTATTGCTGGATTTACATATTATTAGACGCTTGTGGCCCAATTCGATTTGATTACCCATCAAAGACACCTATGCCAGTGCCACTTCTAGATAAATTACCCCTGACATCCTCTTTTCTGTCCAGACCTTTGGAATCCAAATCTGATCTCCACTCTCTCTCCTTCCTCTTCCTCACCAATTAATGGTGGCACTAGATGGGAATTTCTCTTGGGGGCTTCCCATCCTCGAGTTGCATCATTAAAGTCTATCACAATGGCACTATCATGGCTCAGGGTTCTCAACCCAATCTCCTCCTCTTTGACCGGTACATGCCATCTCTCATCAACTTCCTTCCCACTCCTTCCTCTCTCTCAGCACCTCCCTCACCACCTCTAATGGGTGTACCACCCCCCTGTGCCCCACATTGGACAACTTTCTAGGGTGGTAACTGGCTTCACTTAGCCACACCTAATGCTTGGTCAACTATCAACGATTCTGCCTTAGTCACTGCTTTTGACTCCCTTCTCCCTGATGGCTACAAGATCATCTCAAAGCCTCGTCCCAAACAGACTGGCGGTGGAGTACCCTTGATCTTCCCTGAGTGAGTCCCTTCTTCCCTCATACCCACTCAGTCCTACTCCTCCTTTGAAAGCCTGGTCTTCAAGCTTGGCATCTCTCCTACTTTCTCTCTGACCATTGCCACTATCTATAGGTCCACAGACCCTATCTCCTCTTTCCTTTCAGAATGGGTCAATTTCTCATCCTCTCTCCTGACTTCCACCTCTAAACTCCTCATTCTGGGTGAAATTAACATCCACCTTCATTCTTCAATCACGGCCTCCAATCTCTTCTGTGACCTCTGCAGGTCTCTCTCCCTCTCTATTCTCCCCTCTGGTCCTACCCACTTGGCTGGACAAACTTTTTATGCTTTCATCCATACTGATCTTTTGCTCTCTATCCCTATCTCCACCCCTCTCTCCTGCTCTGACCACTCCCTCCACTCCTCCCACCTGAGACCTCTCGGCCCTCTGACAGAACCTCTCCCAGCTCTGCCAGCCCCATTTGCAGACATCTTTCCAATGAAACAAATGTCAGTTGAGTTGCTGCATTCGTGTTCACCTTCATCTCCCCCATCCTCCCACTACTGACTCAACTATTGACTCTGCTCTCAACAATCTCCATCTCGCTATCACTAACTCTCACGATAATCTTGCCCCTGTCATGACGATCCTTCTGAAACCTGTCATCAAGCATAACATTTGGTACGATTCTGTTCTAGCAGCCCTGAAACGCAATTGCTGAGCTGCCGAACGGAAGCTGCAGACCTCAAGCTCATCCTCTGATGAACTGGCCTGTCGTCTTCTCCAAAGGCAATATTGTCCCTCCTTTCACTCCAAAAAGAGGGCTCATATCCAGGCCTGCATCTCTGGGGGTTCTAACAACACAGCTGAACTCTTTAAAATCTCCAAGGAACTAGCCAATCCAACTGCAGTCTCTACCTCACCTCTTCCCTCACAGCCCCTCTGCACTGCACTGGCCACCCACTTCACTGCTAAAACTCAGAACATCCTGAATACTCTCACTTCCTCCCCCCATCCTCCTCCCAACCCCTGCCACCCTCAGCCTCTCCCCTCCCACTCTTTCTTCCTTCTCTCCTATCACATCGGATGAGGTCACTTGAATTGTCCGCTCTATGAAGGACTCCTCAAAACAGGTCTCCCCCTGTTCTTCCAGAACTATTAAGGACAACATTGCCTTCCTTGCCCCTGAACTCACTGATTTCTGCAATCGTTCCCTTGCCACTGGGTCTTTTCCCTTTTTCCTCAAGCACTCCCTTGTGCACCCCCTCCTGAAAAAGCCTTCTGCCGACCCCTCCTGTCTGGATAACTACCTTCACATCTCTATCACTCCCTTCCTTGGGAAGCTTCTGGAGAGGTATGTCTTCACCCAACTGACCCAGCATACTGAGCTTGTTGGTTGCCTACACAACTGGTGACTACCCTACAGACACGAATACTCTAAATTGCATCTATTCCACAATCCAGTCCTGGATGGCTGAAAACTGGTTGTGCCTAAATAGCGAGAAAACAGAACTCCTGCTAATTGGATCCACAGCCACACTCAGTAAACTCGGTGCGCAGTACAGCACATTCACAATAGATAACATCCCCATTACCGTATCCGAAGCCTTCAAGACTCTAGGTGTATACCTGGAACCTAGAATGACCATGGACAGACAGGTTAATGCCATCGCTTCCTCAGCTGCCTACCACTCCAAACTAATCAATACAGTGAGCCATCCCTGTCACAAGACAACTGCATCACTATTGCAAGGGCCATTATCGGATCTAGGCTGAACTACTGTAACTTACTCTATGCCGGTACCTCCCAAAATAACTTGTCAAAACTCAGAATAATGCCTTGAGGGCCGCAACTGATACAGATCGCAGGGACCACTTCTCTGGGGTGAGAAGGCAGGTCCATTGGCTGCCCGTCAAAGAAAGGATCCTTTTCAAAACACTTGCCATTGCACACAAATGCATCCATGGACTGGCACCTACCTACTTAGCTCAGAGGATCACCAAAAAAACACCCTCTAGACCGTCCAGGTCTACATATGCCAATCGCCTCATTGTTCCTCATACACGAAGAGTTAGAGCCGGTGGCTCCAGTTTCTCAACCTTGGCCGCAACTCACTGGATTACCCTCCCTGTCCAACTCAGGATGATCGAATCACACACAACCTTCCGTAAAGCCTTGAAGACTAAGCTGTTTGTCTGACTTGCCTCCCCATATCGCCTCATTTGATGACTATCTCTGCTTACTGCAACTGACTTGTAACTTACTGTAATTGGTGTAACTGTATTATCCATTGTACTGAGCAGCTATCTTGTAACCCTTAAGCAAGCCTGAATACATATTCTTCTCAGCGCCTCTATGCCCTTGGGTTGCAGCGCGCTATACAAATACTAAAATAAAAATAAACAATCAATCTGGATTCTGAGCATCCAAAGGCACAGAAACTGCTCTCCTGAACACCCATGACAAATTGCCTGCATCTCTTTACTCCAAATCACCTGCTGTTCTTATCGTACTAGATCTCTCCTCTGCTTTTGACATGGTCAACCACTCCATGCTCATAAAGCATCTCTAAGACACACTGGCTGACCTCATTCCTCAGTGACCATCCATCCCAGGTTATCCTGGGTTCTTTCTCCTCACCCATTTCTATCTCCACCTGTGGCATTCCCCAGGACTCTATCATTTCCCCTGGGCTCTTTAACATCTATCTCTCCCATCTTGCTCACCTTATCTTCACTTTCTTCCAGGCACTTTAAGTGTTATGCAGATGACACCCGTCTCTTCCTCAGACTACCATCTGTATCTCTTCCAACTTCCTCTGTCATTCCTGATTGCCTGTCCTCCATCAATCTTGGTGCACCTCCAACAATTTTTATCTCAAGGCCAGCAAGACTGAGATTCCTCCTATTATGACTCCTGTTCACTTTTTTCTCCCTTCACTCTGGCCACCCTATGTGGCTAACCCCCCGCCCTTTGTTCTGAAAACAGTAACCTGGGAGTTAGATTTGACTCCACCCTCTCTTTCATTCCATACATCTTGGACCTTGCCAAGAAGGCCCATTTCCAACTCTACCTTCTCAGAGGCATCCGCTCTTTCCTCACCTTTCCCCAGAAGCTTAATGTCTTCAAAACTCTGGTACTCTACAGGCTGGACTATTGTAAGAGCCTTTTCCTAAATCTACCGTCTTCTTCTCTCCACCCCTCCTGCTAATCCAGACTAGGGCTGCAAGACTTATCCTTGGCATGAAGCCCAGGGACTATATCTCTCCAGCCCTAAAATCTCTCCACTGGCTCCCGGTCGCTGCAAGGATTAAATTTAAATCCCACTGCATCATCCATACGGCTTTCTGAGGCCAGGGACCACACTTTCTGCAATCTGCTCTTACCAAATACTGTCCTTCCAGATCCCTCTGTTCCTCCAGCTGCAACTCTCTGTGTGTCAAGTGCTTCTATAAGCAGAGAGTGGGTGGCTGTTCTCTCTGCTCAGCTGACTCCCTCTTCTGGAACGGGCTCCCCCTTTCTCTCTGTCTTGAGCCAGATCTCGTCAAGTTCCACAAGCACCTCAAAAATCTTACTCTTCTCCTCCTCCTTCCCTCTCTCCCTCCCTTGCTAATCCGCCACGGTCACTGTGATTGGTGGCCTAGGTGCTTATGTGTCCTTAAGGGTCCTAATCTTCAGTCCAATAGCCCGCAGCAACTGCCCCCCCGGCACTTGTCTTTGAGCACCAATTGGCCTGTGATGTCTTACAGGCCTCCACTTATTGTACTGGCTGGTGACACCTCTTCCGGCAAGTGGCCACTACCTGGCACTTACCTGTTGCTTTTGCAACTGGTTCTCTTGTGAAAACAAACAAATCGATATGAGGCTGGGAAGCCCAAAGGAAACACACCAACACAGGTTACAAAGAACATAGAAAGTGCTTTATTAAAAGCCACAACAGTTACCAAAAAGTCAATTGACAAACGGATAGCTATTCGGCTCTCAGAGTAACATAACAAACTTCAGCGAGAGTTCACTGCGTTAGTGAGAGAGACCGTACATTGGAATATTTGTGCTTTTATACTCTTTATCCAGCTCTGCCAACCCCCTCGCGGGTTAACCATTCTTAAGACCAGGCCTAGGGTTCCTTGCCAGGTCAATCCCATAATGTATGCATTTTGATCAGTTCCGCTGATACAGTTGTTCATTTACACATAGGTCAGGGATAGGACAAGGTCTCAGTTCGCGACCCCAACAAGTGGCCTGCAGGCATATTACTTATTCATGTGTGCGAAGGTCACAACGGCCAGAATCTCACTCGGAATGTCATTCGGCCTCCATTTTGATGTTCAGGGTGACTTCCACATTACAAGAGAACCTAAAATGGCGGCTAAATCCAAGATGGCGACTTACACAGTTTTCGTTAAGGTCAAGACCTTGCCGCGGAATCTATTTACACGATATTTTAGACAACTTGGCGTAGGCCAACACACATTCAAATACTGCGATAGGAGGCATAATATTATTTCAATTCCAGCAGACCCTCCCTTTGGCCTATGCCAAGTGCTAACATAATTTCTAATACTTTTGAAAATAACTCCATGTGCTGTCATCCATAGATCCCGAATCATTGTCTGTAATATCTATAGCCATTAGGTCGTTCATCAAAACCTCTTGTAACACAAATTCTTTAGATGCTGTAACTGGGGCATATCTTTTATGCCCTATTGTGCTCATTGCTTGGGCACAACATCCCCCTAGCATTCCACATATACTCGGAAGACATTGAAAACAGCAACAAAGGAATAGAAGGATACCCAAAATAACCAGAATAACAGAAAGCACCTTCCAACCCCAAGATCGTAAAGAATCCCAGAACCAAGTGCTAAGATTCCAATCTCCTACAGGGATATGTACTTCAGAACTAAGAGTATGCAAGTTCTGTATTGCTTTAAAAATTGTTGGCGCGGAATCTGGTACGAAAACACAGCAAGCAGACCCCACTAATTTGCATACTCCACCTCGTTCTGCCAAAATGACATCTAATGCCATCCGATTTTGGAGTGCTACCAATCTTATTGCTTTTTGCTCTAAGGTCATATTGTAGAGTATGTCCGTGGTCCGGTTGATCGTTCTCTCCAGTACCCTTGCTAATCCCCTAATGTTCTCAGAGTTTGTTATTCGTCCCCAAAAGGGCACAACTGATTTTGCTATATCTCCCAATACTTGCCCAGGGGTATCTCAGTTCTTGTCCCACCTTGGGCGAGCCTTAGAAACCTCCAATGTACTAGCTACTAATACCCTGGGTAATAATATTCCTAAATAACAGGTTCCCTGCCAATCCTTGGGCAACCAGGGAAATGCTAAACTACCACAAACAAAATAAACAGGCCCCCCTACATACAGAGGCCTGTTTTCTCAGGTCAAATTTACAATGTTCTTACAACCTTCAAAATCTCGCATTGGCCGAGTGCCATTTCTTTGTTCACAAAAGGGAACCGAGTCAGGGCTATGATTTATAGAATAAGATGGAGGTATGGCGTCCTATCGGAGCCATTTTAAAGGAAATTAGAGTTTGAAAAGGAAGAGATAGTTTATCAGACGGCCTAATAGAAGCGACATTAGGTTTACTTCTATTTGCAAAAAGCGGGCATCCCAGGGGAGTCAATTCACATTTCTCGAAATCATTCAGATTAGTTCCATCAAAGTTCCCTGAGATGCTATCATTCCATCGGCCAAAGAATAGTGCTCTAAGAGAGGCATAGCAAGCAGTCGTTAAAGGTAAGGGATGTATATACCATCCCAGTCCCTTGTTCCCATGTTGCGGTAAATGAGTACAAATCGAACAATTACTCTTATTAAAAATGGCATGAGTTGCATTCATTACTATCATTAGAGTGTTATTATGATACTTTTGTCTATGTTGGGAGTCTCTAGAGGACAGAGTGTGAAGGTGTACAGAGGGAGTCAAAACAGTTGGTACAATCTCGGTCGGTAGTAAAGGTTTCAGAGGATAGATTTCTTCAAAATACCAAAGTCCTACAGCAGCAGTTGCAGAAATAACAATTATCATTATCAAAACACAGCAGTACGTTTTCGGGGCCCAGGCACATTTTTCATTGTCCAAGTTGGTCACCCCCTTATTCACAAGTCCAGTGTGGGGAGCAGTAGCGGAGGTGGCAGGCATTGTAGTTCCTCAATCGACGACCCCAATGTTCGTTGCTGGCGACGCTACGGTCGCCCTAGCCAGCAGAATCCCTTTTGTTCAACAGAACTTTCTTATAAAAAAGGAAAACTTCCAATCTTTTCCTTTTTTCTAGATGCACGGAAAAACCTGTGCCGTAGTTCTATTTCCTTCTTCGAAGGTTGTACCTGGTGGTACTCAGAATTGTCTGATCCGGAAATAAAGTGTCGTCACTTCCTGAGGGAAGCGACGTATCGGAGGCGACGGAAGTCGCAGAGCTTGAAACAGTGTTTTCCGAACATGATTTTTCAAGAGAGTTCGGAGACGAAATGGACTGTTCCCCAAGCTCCTCGGGCTCAGAGAAATTCTCTGACGCACTCACAGCGCTGTTTGCTACTCCAGTATCAGAGACTGTAGCATCAGCGAGGGGTTCTGCTTCTTCTGTAACGTGTGACGTCGGGTGAGGAAGTTTCTTGACATGCGTCGCGTGGATCCAGTTCTTCATTCCAGCCACCCGCACTGCTGTCCTGGTGACCAGTAACACCTGGTAGGGTCCCCGCCAGCGAGGCACGAGACAGGAAGACCTCTCATAGGCCTTCACTAGGACCCAACTTCCAGGCTGTATATCGTGTCCTGGGCCCGTGAACCGTACAGGTAAAGCCGAGTGCACCTGGTGATAAATGAAATACAGGTTTTTAGTTAACTGGTTACAGTAGTCTACAAGCAATACATTTTCCACCTCTCTCAGGGATTTAGGTTTCGGGAGACCCCAAATGTTAGCAGGTCTCCCCATCACTACCTCAAATGGAGAAAGCCCGGTTTTAGTCTGAGGTGTGGTACGCATAGCTAATAATACAATAGGTAAGGCATCTGGCCATTTCAGTTTGGTATCAGCACATGTTTTTGCAAGCTTATTCTTTAAAATACCATTGTGTCTTTCCACCAACCCACACTTTGAGGATGTCTAGCTGAGTGAAATCGTTTTTCAATACATAAAGCCGTGCATATCTGCAAAATTACTGCTGCAATAAAGTGGGGACCATTATCCGACCAAATTACCCTCGGGAGCCCAAATTGAGGAAAAAATTCTTTTACCATAATCTTTGCAGTGGTCATGGCGGTAGCATCTTTAACGGGGAAAGCCTCGACCCATTTACTGAAGGCACAAATAATTACAAGAACATATTTCAGATTATTACATCGTTCCATCTCAATAAAATCAAAGTGAATGACCTCGAAGGGAACAGAAGGGGGCCCAAAGCTTCCCCTTTGAGTTACTGTCCCCTTACCCACATTGTGCTGTAAGCAGATCATACAATTCTGGACATGCCTCTTCGCAGTCTCCAGAATCTTGTCATTCACCCAAACTTGTTCTAACATTTTCGTGATCTGCTGATCACACCATGCGTAGGACCGTGTGCCATCGTAACCATTGCCAATATATATGAATCAGGGAGCAACCATTTTCCTTCAGATGTATCCACCCAACACCCTTCATCATCCAATTTCCCCTTTCCTTCAGCCCACCTTTTAGATTCTTCTATTGTGGCATCAGTTTGAATATCTCGCACAGACCCAATACCTTCATCCATTATGTAAGCATCTCTTATTTCCCTCAAGGCATACATGTCCGTGCTAAGGTCTGTGGCCGTTTGTCTGGCTATCAGGTCCGCAAAAGCGTTCCCTTTGCCCACATCATCTATGACCTTACGATGTGCTGCACATTTCATGATCGCTAACTGTTTAGGGAGTGAGAGTGCCGAGAGTAATTGCACTATAAAGGGGCCATGCTGGATCTTGGTCCCATGTGAGGTCAGGGACCCTCATTCCGACCAGAGCCTGCCAAAGTTGTGAGCCACCCCAAATGCGTACTGACTATCAGTATATATATATTTACTATACGCCCTTGGGAGAGTTCACAAGCTTGGGTCAATGCTATAATCTCTGCGGCCTGCGCAGAGTTATGCGAAATTCTCTTAGTTTCAACAACTTTGCTCAATGTAGTAACTGCATAAGCAGCTGTAGATGTACCATCCGAAAGTTTGAAGCAGGAGCCATCGCAAAACAGCTCCCCTTCTGCATTATCCAAAGGAGTATCTATGAGATCTATCCTGCCCTTCGTTTCTTGTTCAGTGGTATACAGGCAGTCTTGTAATTCTTCGTCACTGCAAACAGTGTTTTGCGGGAAAGGTAAGAGTTCGGCCGGATTAAGAACACAACACCTCTTAATTTGGATGTGAGGGGCAAACAGAATTAGTTCATACCTTGTTAACCGCGCAGAGGTGAGGTGTTGCGTTTGGGTTTTGTTCAATAGAATATCAACAGAGTGAGGTACCATCAAAATCAAATCGTGGCCTAGGACCATTCCCTCACTCTGTTTTACAGACGCGGCAGCAGCAGCGACAGCGCGCAAACATCTTTGCAAAGCGCATGTGACAGGATCAAGGGCGGAGGAGTAGTAGCCGCACAGCCTATTCTTCCCTCTGTGTTCCTGTGTTAACACAGCCAAAGCACATCCATCACATTCATGCACAAACAACACAAAGGCCTTGTCATAATTTGGAGTACCCAGAACCGGTGCAGAGCATAACGCGGTGTTGAGAAGCTCAAATGATCGTTGATGTTCCGATTTCCATGGCAGTGGCAGAGAAATGCCCTTCTTCGTCAAAGCCAACATCGGTTTTATCACTAGCGAAAAGTTCGGGATCCACAACCTACAGTAAGAAGCCATACCTATTAAGGCTCTGACCTCCTTCTGTGTATTTGGAACAGACATGCCAGAAATGTGTTTTATTCTTTCAGGTGTCAATCTTCTCCCCTCCTTTGACAGGAGGTAGCCTAAATAGGCGACCTCCTGACAACAATATTGAAATTTTTTAAGCAAAGCTTTATGACCATTTTTAGCTAAATGAACAAGCAACAGTACAATGCCTTCTTTACAAGCACTCTCAGAGTCTGCAGCCAAAAGCAAATCATCAACATATTGAAGCAGCGTACAAGTAGGTGGCAATTCAAGGGTGTTGAGCTGCTCTTTCAAAGCTCTACTATAAATGCTAGGACTTTCAGTATACCCTTGAGGTGCCCTGGTAAATGTAAATGAGCGTCCCCCCAAGGTGAACGCAAACAGATATCTACTTTCCTCATGTATAGGAATGCTAAAGAAAGCGTTTTTTAAATCCACAATGCTGAAGTGCGTAGCCGTAGCAGGGATCATTGTCAATATCGTCGTCACATCGGGCACAATTGGAAATTGTGGGGTGACCACTCTGTTAGTAGCACAAAGATCAATTATGAACCGGTATGGAATTGCATTGTCGCCTTTCTTATATACAGGCAATATCGGACTATTACACAAACTACCTGTAATCTCCTCGATCACCCCACGATGCAAAAAAATCGTAGACAATGCATTTCAAAGCACGTTCGCCCTCAACTGATATTTTATACTGCGGAATGCGTGGTAGTTTCACTCCATGTTTCAGAACTATTTTAACAGGCTCAATCTGTAATACCCCGACATCATTGTCGTCTACCGCCCATAAACATTCCGGGACAATGCTAAACTCAGGAGGTAAAGGTCAAATCAAGAACTGAGAATTAGGAAGTTGCTGTGGTGAAACCGTCAGCCGTACTCCATCAGAAGAACAATGAATTACTGCGTTCAATTTCTTTAACAAATTCAACCCCAGCAAATTCTCTCCACAGTTTGAAGTGAGAAGAAAAGGGCAATGGTCCGTAAAAGGGACCCAAAGAAACAGACCCCGGTGCAGAAACCGGACAGACAGTTGGTATACCAGAAAACCCTACGGAAACATTTGTTTGCCCTGACAGTGGAATGTTTGGAACCCGAGAATGATCAATGGAGCACTTCTGCGTTCCAGTGTCTATCAAAAACTGGTGTTTCCTATTCCCTACTAATAGTTCAACGTACAGGCCTTTCTGATTAACGGGAATAGGTGAAGGTTCCAAACCCTGCTTCGGGCAATCCTAATGAAATAGAGTATCGTTAGAAGGAAGCTCTTCAGAAAGGTAGGCAGCAGAAGGGTGATCAAATATGTTCCTCGAGTCCACACTCGAGGACTGATTTTCCCGTGAAAAAGGTTGCTGAGGATCTTGTAAAAACTGGCCTCTATCAGGGCCCCCTGCTCCAGGGCGGCCCCTAGGTCGTCTACCCATACCCCCAAACGCACTGTTTGACCTTTGGTGAAGGACAGGGCACTGTGCTCGCCAATGACCTTCCTGGCGGCAATAAGCACATTTATTAATATTCACAGGACCCAAAGGACATTTCCTTTTGGGACATACTGACCTCTAGTCTGTGTCGTGCCTCCTCTGGGGTTTCTAACAATTTGCTGTAATAATACTTTGGTTTTCAAATCTCCTTTCCTCTTTTCAATTTTTTCCTTCTCATTATTAACACGGTTCTCATAAAACTGAGCCATGTGCAAAACCTCGGATTGAGATTTTGCCTGCCAAGCGCTCTCAGAGGACATAATCTGTGACTGGATGTCAGGCAGCAATCCACGTACAAATTTGTCCACAAACAACCTTTTCCCAGACTCCGTACCCAAATCCTGTCCACTGAAGTCAGAAAATACCTGCTCGAATCTATTAAAAAATTCGGTGGCGCCTTCAGTTTTTCCTTGGACAAAGACCGTAAGCTTGTCCCAAATAATTCTTTTCTCTGGAATTATAGTTTTTAATTTTGCGACAATTCTATCAGGCAAAGTAAGTATTACCTGTGGTGGTTTCTCACCAGCTGGTCTTTCCCCATCAATCCTAATCATATTAGCCCATGTATCTCCCAACCCTGGCACATCGTCTACTGTCCGAACCTGTTTCCATACATCTACGGGTAGGAGTACAGGAAATAGCAAGTCAATATCACTCAAGGTGAACACAGAAGACTGCAAGACGGACTCTATTTCTTTGTAAAACCCCGTCGGGGTTTTCCTGATATCGGGAACTGATTGTCTAATTGTGTTCACTTCCTGTCGTGAAAACGGGACGTGAACGAATTGCGATACATAATGTGCAGGGATATCCACAGCGGGGGCACCAGTCCCAGCGTTGGCGGGGATCTCAACTTTTCAGACAAAGGTCGGAGGGACCTCTCTCATAGGCAACTGAGATATAGGTACCTCCGGCCGCTTACTAAGCAACAGAGCCAGGTCGAGCGCTAAGGCAGCTGAAGAAGTATCGGGCGAAAAAGCCCTTTTACAAATCCCCAATAATTCTATGGGGCAACTAACCTTCTTTCTTACACATTCTTCTTGCAGGACCTTTCTTTGCATTTCTACTGTATACTGACTATACGTGTCATATACTTCATCTGGCGGAATCGATGAATCCGAGATCCAACGAACCGCATCTTTAGTACAAATTCGTATTTCCTCAGGTGCCGATCTACGGCACGGAAGGAACCGTTTCTGTACATATATTCTATCGTCTTCGTCGTCCTCATCTCGTGACTTTTCAAAGTCTTTCCTAAACTCAAACAATTTTTCCACATGCTCATATACTTTCTCCTCTGTGTCCCTCGAAAGTGCCAAAGCATTCAGATCTCTCACTCCTTGTGGAAGATCCGAATTTTGTAATCTACCCCACATCACACATAAATGAGTCCCCAAACCTTCCATAAAAACATTTTTCTCCGGAAAACTATTCAAATTAGATAATGTGGAAAAAACAGCTTGATCACCTTTCTCCAAACAATGCTTAGCCCATGCAAACAATTCCTGTTTCTTATCTGCAGAAACAGTATTACGAGTAACGGTCTTCGATCCTGCACCTGGATCAACTTCAGTCAATACGGGGCCACTCGGGAGCGGAGGTGTAGGTAAATTTAATAAAGGTGCAACTATCGGTGCAGAAGGAAGGGGCGGTGCGATAGGTGGAGGAACAACAACTAGAGGACTAGGAACAATAGGTTGTACAGGGGGAACAGGAATAACAGCAGGAACAACAGCAGGAATGGGCAGAGCGCCCAAAATAGGAACATACGGAGGTGGGGCAGAGGCATCGTTTAACAATTTCTCAATAAATTCCTCGGAAACATGGAAATCTTTAGAGGGGTAAATTTTCTGGATTCCAAGTGAAAAAGCTCTATCCATATTTTTAACTGATTCTGAACGTTTTTCTTTATCATATAACAACGCCTTTCGGCGTTTGTTTTATGACGGCGTACATGTTTGTCCCTACTTTTAAGCTGCTGTAGCGCTTCTTTTTTCCAATTCTGTAAAACATCAAAGGCTGCAGGTCTAGCCTTCTTTTTCAACAAGATTGATTCTAGGTATTCAATACGGGGGATCTCAAAACTACCGTTGATTGGCCACTGAAATTCAGAGGCATGTCTGGTCTGTCTGTGCCAAATATCATTAAATACTATACTACCAATGCCATACTTACAGTACATAGTACATGCCGGCGACCCCTCCTGTGGTGCCGGGCGGCTAAATTCCAAGGATTGTCGATCGCTGCGGAACAGAGCCCTAAAGCAGCTAGACAATTTCCCAGGCATTTCACAAAGAATTGGTGTTACCTGGTCAATAATTGTGTCTGCAGATACAATACGCCAAATTCAAATTGTCAGGGTTAAATTAAGAGCCGGGTCACGACTCCACCTGACCAAACCTAAGGAGGACCGTACGGTTTATCAAATAACTTACCTAACAAATTTACCTTGTGTTTGGTGGTTTCGACAAATCTGCCCGCCTCAAAAATGGACCCTCGTCAAGATGCCGTGTCAGACCACATGACTATCGTCCAAGGATCGGATCGTGCAGCGTTGCCGAGGTATCGCGTCTCGATCGGTCGGGCCCGCAGAATCACACCGTCCGATCCCAGTTCGATAGTCTGCGTCAACCTTCAATGATCCGGCATCAATCTTGAGGGTCCCTATTCGGGTGCCAACTGTGAAAACAAAGAAATTGATATGAGGCTGGGAAGCCCAAAGGAAACACACCAACACAGGTTACAAAGAATATAGAAAGTGCTTTATTAAAAGCCACAACAGTTACCAAAAAGTCAATTGACAAACGGATAGCTATTCGGCTCTCAGAGTAACATAACGAACTTCAACGAGAGTTCACTGCGTTAGTGAGAGAGACCGTACATTGGAATATTTGTGCTTTTATACTCTTTATCCAGCTCTGGCCAACCCCCTCGCGGGTTAACCATTCTTAAGACCAGGTCTAGGGTTCCTTGCCAGGTCAATCCCATAATGTATGCATTTTGATCAGTTCCGCTGATACAGTTGTTCATTTACACATAGGTCAGGGATAGGACAAGGTCTCAGTTCACGACCCCAACAAGTGGCCTGCAGGCATATTACTTATTCATGTGTGCGGAGGTCACAACGGCCAGAATCTCACTCGGAATGTCATTCGGCCTCCATTTTGATGTTCAGGGTGACTTCCACATTACAAGAGAACCTAAAATGGCAGCTAAATCCAAGATGGCGACTTACACAGTTTTCATTAAGGTCAAGACCTTGCCGCGGAATCTATTTACACGATATTTTAGACAACTTGGCGTAGGCCAACACACATTCAAATACTGCGATAGGAGGCATAATATTATTTCAATTCCAACACTCATCCACCCCCTCTCTGTGGAACCCCTAGCACTTACCCCCTACCCTATCCTTTCTCTTTCTCTGCACTTGCACGCTCTGAATGTTCACAAGTCCTAGTAGGACCACTATTGGATTCTGCTTATCACTGTTATCATTTTCCATTGGCTTGCTTTCACTTGTTGCCTTCCCTTTGCCCTGTGGGCACTTTGATAGTTTGTGGACCTGTGGAAATCCAGGTGGGGGGATTTAAAATCAATTAACCTTTTTGGTTAATAAATGTTGGCTCTTCAAAGAAACTTTTGTCTTTTTTGGGAGGGTTTATTTACTGGACTAGCTAATGTTCTACTGAACTTAATTATTGTTTCTAACTTTGACAAAAACAGCTCTATGTTTAATAGAAAGAAAGTTGCTTTTCATTTACCACAACTACTAACACATTGGACATTCAAAAGAAAAATCTAATTTCCATTCAAATACACTCCATCACTTCAAAAGCTATATCCAATATCAAACTTCATATTTTCATTGTGAAATTCTGTCATTCCAACATCCTGCAAAAAAACACATGCAGCTTTGTTTACATTGTGCCTTGCTTTGTCGATTTTTGGACAAAATGAATTAGAACGTTTCCACATTTGCCTTTGAGCTATCCGCAAAAAGAACATTTTTGAAAGTAGAATCAGTTCCATTAACTTTGCAAATGTATCCTTCATGGCAAATGGTAAAGTTCCGCTGACATAGTCCAAACTTAAGCCTCCAAAGTGAACTAACATGTTGCCTGGATGTTTCAAAGTAACCATACTTTCACTAAATGGTAGCAATCCCACCCACTTCATTCCTCAAACTCCATATCATGAAACATTAGATTCTTCAAATCCAAGATTCACAGGTAATCCACACTGCTCACAGTAGACATTTAACCAATGGATCCAAGAATCGCTCGCCATCCAAACACTCTGCTTCCTCAAAGCCATAGCCATAGCCATCTTCACTGCACACAGCAAAGATAACTCTTGCTACCCTGTCTTCCTGCACACCACACCAAAAAAACATATTGGCTTATCCCCCCGATGTCCGCAGACCTCATGACTGTCCGTGGTCCCCGCATTCACTTTTCCATGACTGCCATCCTTAAAAGACCCAGATGACACATGCGGGTCTGCAGACAACTGTCTTGTCTGCAGATGTCATAGCCAATTACATAGGGTGGGGAGGTTTAAAATCAATTTAAACCATGTCATCTTCAATGGTGGCTTGTGAAAGAGCCTTTTTGGTGGGGTTTGTTTAAGAAAGACATTTGTTTTCATTTTTTTAACTTTTATGTGCCATAGTCACACATATGTTTTTCTCCTTTTTATGTCCGACACCAACTACAAATGCTTCAGTGAACACTCCAAATCTTCCCTTTTAATGTGTTCACAAACACATTTTCAATACATTTTTCACTTTCAAAAGAAAAATATGGTTGCCAACAACTGTCAAATGGACTCCATCGCTCTGTAAAGTATTTACGGCATCCAACTTGATATTTTCACTGTCAAAAGATGCAATTCCTAACCCATATAAAAATCACATACACTTTTAGTGACATGCTGCCTAGCTTCTTCCGTTTGTGGGCAAAACAAGTTTGGATGTCTACATGTTTACCTTTGATTGATTTAAGAAAGAAATATCTTTGCAGCTGGAAAGAGTTCCTTTAGGCTTTTCATCCATTCATTCATGAAGGATTAGGCATATCCTTCATGACAAATGGAGGGGTGAGTGGGCACGGGCACCACAAGGTACAAATATATTTCAAATATTTCAAATATTAAAGTCAGTGTAAAAGTGAGGACTAAATATTCAAAAATGCGGTTTGGAAGGAGCTGGCTCTGACAAGTCTGGAGACACCCTGACTCAAAATTGCAACAAAAGCTGAAGACCGAGTAACATTACTAGGTCACACAGCCACTCTCATTTAGGCCCAACCTGGGCAAGTAATTATACAAAGTTCAAAGTAATTGGATCAGGTATCAAACATATAGTGCTTATTCAAAAATCAAAGAGTCTGTTGGTGGTTTCTATCAAAGTAATGGTTTAGCCAAAGAAATTCAAAATGAAGCAATCACTAATGTTTTCTTAGTGAGGAAGCAATTGCCACAATCCATATGTAGTTCAGACTAAATATGCCAATGCATTTCGGAAATCATTTCCTTCGTCAGGGCGAGTCTAGTAAGTTAAGTAATTATGCAGGTAAGTAACATTATACATTAATAACATCATGATAACAAGTCAGACACAGCACGCATTATTGTGAAAATAAAAATAATAATAAAAATGACAATAACATACCAATCAGTCGTGATTTCACAGGTGATCAATGAAAGGAACAAAAAGACACAATGAGTGGATTATCATATAAATAAATTGAACAAAAAGGAAATGTAAAACTAGGTTTTACCTTAACAGTGTGGCAAATGGTACAGAAAGGAACATTCATAGTTCATGCCCACAGTGAAATGGGCCAACAAAAGATGCCATGGAGAACACAGCTGGTGTGTAAAACGCACATGTGTTCTTGGAAATAGATTGTATCTGGTGATGAAAAAGGATCCAGTTAGATGCCGTGACATGACAGGCATGGATGTGTATAGAGAAAGGTAAGCAAGGTATGCCGAGATCGAATTTCTTACCTTGCAGCACACGGAGCGTTAGAATCCTCCTATACACATCCATGCCTGTCATGTCAGGGCATCTAACTGGATCCTTTTTCATCACCAGATACGATCTATTTCCACAAACACATTTGTGTTTTATACACAAGCCGTGTTCTCCACCTGATAACACATATGTGTATACTGCCAAGGTATCTATATACAACACTTCACCTTACAAATAAAGTGCTGTTCTTCTCCAACCACTACTTTAAGACACCATACACTGCTCCAATACAATCTGCCATTGTACTGCCACAAACACTGCACTTCTCTTATTAAAATCACCAGCACAAACATAACCTAGATATACATATTTTTTTACACACGCATGTTTGGCCTGTTCCTTATAATGTCCCAAACAGCAATACTCATAGTGCAATTGTTCTAACAACATAGTTAACATATGTTACTACACCACCCATAACTCAACGTTATTAAGTCTTTTTCCCAACAACTCCTCCTACCTTAATAAATAACAACTTTGCTTACTAAAAGTACTTCACCATAACCACATATACACACTCATTTTCTTTTACAATTAGAGGAAAACAGAAGATTGACAAAGACAGCTATCAAAGACAGAGTACTCTTCACATCCTACAAAGTAAGTACCCTAATATAGCATGTATACATCTCTAATTGTAACATATATTTGTAACATATATTTCTCTAATTGTTCACTATATATTAGCCTAGAGTATGCTTTTCTACCCAACATTGTATTTCATTCTTACCCATTATATTGCAACATTCACACTCTTTAGCCGGTCTGATAGCTCAGTGAGTAGAATGCTCACTTTGACATCTGTGCAGAGCCTGCTGACGCAGGCTTCAATCCCACCAGGGCCAAACTCAGCCTTTCATCCTTCTGAGGTTGATAAATGAGCACCAAACACTGAGGGAAATAATAAGCAGCGCTCAGATACCTGAGGGTTCATAAGGCTATATAAATGCAAAATTATTATTATTATTATTATTATTATTATGATTATTTATATTCCCATCTCAACATTGCTCTTTATTCAATACACTAGATATTCCTTACTGCCTACCAGCACATTCATCGCTCATCAACTTCTATATCACAATTTCACTTCTTTATTATTCCATACCCCTGTCCACATGAGGTCCAAATTCAAACCCAACAACTTTCAAACTCATTGCATTCAAAATCACTAGCACACATTAGCACACATACACACACTTCCTCACCCCTTTTCCATTACACCCACACAACCATCATACCTATGCACTACATCACACCTAACAACCACTGCTTTTCTCAAAAAATCAAAATGTCCCTTTTTAGTCAATCACACCACCACTCCCTTACTCACTAACCCAAGCCCATCACACCAGTACAGCCTCTTACTCTTACAACCTTCCCAACCACACCTATCATCTTACTACACAATCACACAACACTCTATTAATATGTACAATCACACCCATGCATAAATTATGCATAAACATTGCACAACTTTCAAACACAAACTTTCTTTTTTTCCAACAGACAGAACAGAATGCCTACTAAAAACCAACTCTATAGAAAACAAAGATGAATGAGAGCAGATCAAAATGCAAAGAAGCCATATAGTCATCCACCTCTAAAACAATGTATAGAAAACATTAAAACAAAACAGTTCTCAGCCCCCACTTAAAAACTAGTAAGGTCCCTCTTGCAAAAACTAAAAGTAAACAAAGATATATAAACAAAAGCAGAACTATTAATGAACCCAACACTATATCTACCAATGTTAACGTATTCACAGTAAAGCATTCCAAAAAAATATAATTTTACAAAACATTTTCCACTGTAGAGTTCTTAACAATCTTATAAGGACAGCTAAAACGTCATGATCTGCCCTTAAAAGTTATAGCAGAAAACAAATTGTCAAAGTCCTAGTTGACAGTGCATTTCTACTATCGAGAATGTGTTTATATTAATTAAAACAGAATGAAACCACTAACTAAATTGATCAATACATTACAAAAAGTACTTTTAAACATGTGCAATGACAATATAGATACCCTTTCAAACTTCTGTGAAAGTTAATGGATTCACATAAGCAGCACAAAACCATATTTCAATGAAGACGATCATAAAAAAGACAATTGCCATAGACAACAATGGCCGAGGGTATGCAATGTTAGGAGACTGCATTATGGCATAATAAACCCTTATAGTAAAAACGTTCCTAACAAAATTTCAACAAAATGTTCCCCACAAACAAACAGTCCAGCGTACAAATGGACATGCAGCTCAATATGTAACGTACGTAAAGAATCCTTCAAATCTTTATGACAATTCCTCAATCAAAAAGACAAAAGTAGAATAACAACTTTACAAACCTGCCTAGTACGCATCCACACCGGACTGCAAGGACATTATGTGGATCATTTTATGATTAGCCTGGAGTTCAAGAATTGCTTGCAAAAGCACCTTCCATCACATCAAAATGTTAGCAACACACCATTCTGCTATTGAAAATCTTGTGCATACAATGTATTATGCAAACAGTCCTACTCTAGAACTGCAACATTTTAATAACATTCTCCTTCATGAAACAGCCAAAGAACTCCTGTGAGAAATAGAGCGTGTCCGAAGTAAATATTTTGGAACTGAAGTTAACTTTAGAAAGCATTAGTGAAAACCTCACAAATACCACCCACCTTACAAACACATACAAAACACATCCGCAGAAATAGCAGACAAAGGGCCTCATTCCAATCCTGCTGGTATCCTGGCAGTAAAGCCGACAGGATAATGGCAAAGGCTGTTACCATTCCTGTCACTCATTCTGGTGGCATTGCCACTGAATTATGCCAGAGGGACAGAGTTAGTCCCCATTCATGGAGTCCCATAGGACTCCCTGAGGTGATTTGCGATCATAACCTGCACCGGCAATTCCGATGCCGGGAATGGGGGCTTTTTTTGCCATTAGGGCACCAGGTTTAGCTGCCGGTAACCCAGGTGCCCCACAGGCAAACCCGTAGTCCGCTAAAGGGCTGGTATCCACGAATACCTGCACTTTTGTACCGGACCACCTGACTTGGAATGAGGCCCAAAGTATGTATCTGTTGTTGCAGAACATTTTATAAAAAGAGCACACAAATAGTAGATATGGCCCACAAAACAGAGAACAATGAGGAACCTCAATAGTTCCAATTAGCTTTATATCTAACAACAGAAAATAAATACAAAATAACTGAGCCCTCAATAGTTTTCAAATACTGCAATACAAAGCTTGACAATAACCAAATGCAACTAGGTACCATCACAAATAACTTAGACATCTTCCCACTTCCAAAAGCTCTGCAACAACTTAACTTGTATGAGAGCATTATAATAAAAAAAGTACACCCATTTCAAGCTATAATATGCCTTCAACTGAAAACTGACAAATTGCCTCCATCTGAGTTACTAAAAGGCATTTGTGGCAAACTAGTATATTTGCCATTCGATCTTAAAGAAAATGTAGAAATTCTAGGAGTTTATTAATGGTCTACCAAAAAATGACGAAACATATTGACAACAAATAGTTGTCTTAAACAAAGTCAGACAAGCACTACAATATCTCAAATAAAACAATGAATCCTACAAAGATATAAGCATAGTAGAAAACTTAAAAGAAACAACCCAAATAATGTATGATTCACGACAAAATGTCCAATTTGAAAGTGTAGATCCTGTTACTGCAGCCAACATTTTAGACCAGTATACAATTCCCCCACTACACTCCAAAGACACAATAGAAGATGCATTAGAAACATATCAAATGCATCAAGCCGAAGGCTCCACAATGAGCATATGGCAGAAAAGTGTAAAAGCACATTGTTTTCCTCTACTCTTTTCTACAGGAGAAGAAGGAAGATATGATGAAAGATACACACTAATTAGTGCATCAGAATATTGCTCTTTATGAATGTATTATGAAGACCCCAGAATCAGGCAAAATGGAGAATACATTTTCCATCTCCTGTTTTTAAGTGAATTAGCAACTCTATGGTGTGGAGTTGCACACACATAAAAACAGGGTCTAATGTTTATAACATATCCGCTACCCAACTGCTTAAAAAGGGAAAAAGACAAAGATGAAGTATTGCAGTCAAGTAGCACACATCTCTTGGCATGCATGAGTGTTACAAAAGAATACTGCTTCCATCATCATGCTGATGTACATTGTACGTTAAGGAACCTAGGCCCATCCACATGGTTTGTTACTTTAAGTTGTGCAGAATATGCAAGGGATGACTTGCATGGCTTCTTACTCACTGCAAGTCAAATTATAGGAAATAGATATAAAACAACCAGAGAACTCTATTCTTTTGACCCTGTTGATGTATCAAGGCACTTTCACCATTGCTTCTTTGCCATGTTGCACTTTGTCTGCAATAAAACTACACCTCCACTCGAAGAAGTGGAACACTTCTTTTGGAGAAAAGCATATCAATCCAGAGGAGCACCTCAAATCTACATGCTTTTGTCGATGAACAATGCTCCCAGATTTGGCCATGATAGTGATGTCACTGTTTTACAATTTATTGATAAACAAATAATTTTGATAGCCCTTCAGAAACCACACATAGGGCCTCATTACGACCCTGGCGCTAAGTGAAAAACGATGGCGGTAACTGGTTACCGCCATCGTTTTCCGCCAGGTCCGATCATGACTCGTGACCGTAAACTACGATGCCAATAGCGGCATCGTAGTTAACGCTGCCGCTAACTGCGCCAAGGGTGCGCGCACGCGACCGCCCACACCGTACTTAGCGCCATGGCGGAAAGGTACGCGAATGCCGACCCAAGCGGACATGCACCTAGCGCCATCACCGAGGCCGCTAAGTACCTTACCGCCATGGTGCAAATAACGCCATCGCGAACCAACCGTAAAGGGCCATGTCAAGTGTATGCAGCTGCCACAGGTGCACAGAAACAGCACAGGTGAAGGCAATACAGACTCAGGGGAGTACAAAAAGAGCACACCCCACCCCTAACCACACCCAGTCACACTCCACAATGATGCCAATACGACTAGCAATGTTGGGGCTGGAGGACCTGGTAGCAATGCATGTGCTACTACAACAGCAACAACAACAACAACAGGCAGCACAGAGGAGACGCAGGAGGAGAAGGAGGGCAAGGCAGGCCCAGCAAGCCCCACCAGCACAGCCAGTGCCACCACGCAGGCAGCCCCCAATCCCACGCATCAGAGCCAATCCAAACAACCTCACTGCTGAGCAGATCCACACCCTGTACCGTTTGGACCGGGACACCATCACTGCCATCGTAGACATGACGCACGACGACATCGTCAGCATGATAGCAAGTCCAACCGCCATCCCCCCCCTACTGAAGGTAGTGGCTGTACTCCACTTCCTGGCCACAGGCACCTACCAGCACACAGTGGTGCACCTGCATGGCATTTCACAACCATTATTCTCACGAACACTCATCCAAGCGCTCGATGCCCTCCTCAAGCACACAGACGACCACATCTCAATACCACGGACTGGCCAGGAGATAGCAAACACCAAAGTGGGTTTCCATGCACTAGCCGGCATACCTGGATGCATTGGTGCCATCGACTGCACCCATGTGGAATTGGTGGTTCCACGTGCCATGGAGGTACCGTACCGCAACCGGAAACAGTTCCACTCAATCAACGTGCAAATGGTCTGTGACTCCAACATGATCATCACACATTGTTGTGCCAGATTCCCCGGATCAACCCATGATTCTATGGTCCTGAGGAACTCCACATTACCACGCTACATGGAGCGACATGCAGGCCCAAGATCCTGGCTACTCGGTGAGTGCAATGTCATGGAAGTGGGCATGGGAATGACGTACCAATGCATACTCCACCTGGCAGAAAGGGGGGGGGATGATGCATACTCCACCTGGCTGTGAGTAACACAGAGAACGGAGACAGAGGAAGGGCACCCACAATGCACACAACCCCACTGCATGCATAGGGTGATGGCATGCAAAACAGGCCATGGCAGCAATGAGCATATACTGGTTGCATTGTGTGAATCAATTAGTGCATGTAGAAGTTAGCCAAGGTAACAGTTCGATGCCAGCCAGGGTTGAACACCATGTTCCTGATCAGACAACATGACTGACACAATCATTCTCGCCTACATACAGGTGATGCAGCCTATCCCCTGAAGAGGTGGCTCCTCACACCAGTCCGGAACCCGCAGAACCAGCACGAGGAGGACTCCAAACATGCACATACACGTACTCGTGTGGCCATAGAGCAGACATTCGGCCTCCTGAAGGCACGGTTCCGAAGCCTCAGCAGGTCTGGTGGGGCACTCCTGTATGGCCATGAGAAGGTGGCAAAGATCGTCATGGCATGTGTCATGCTGCACAACATGTGCGTCAGACGGAATGTGCCCCTGCCCCCTGACGCAGAACTGCAACCACCTGACGATGAGGATGAGGAGGGTGCAGATGGGGCGCCACCACATGGAGGAGGCGATGCACAGGAGGGGCCTGCCATGCGCCGAAGTAGCATCGACCACTGCTTCTAGCACACACGGCTGGTGTTCATCGCATGGAGACTGCACTTGGGGCACTCTGGTACATGGACACTGCGGACTGTACACCAATAAAGCACACATACGCAATGAAAATGTCCACACATTACTTTTTAGGAAAGAAAAAAGTGTATTGGTAAAACAAACTGTCGTGTCACTCCCCCTCCCACCTCCCCCCTGCACACCCCAACACACCCCCTCCCACCTCCCCCCTGCACACCCCAACACACCCCCTCCCACCTCCCCCCTGCACACCCCAACACACCCCTTCCCACCTCCCCCCTGCACACCCCAACACACCCCCTCCCCCCTCCCCCCTGCACACCCCAACACACCCCCTCCCCCCTCCCCCCTGCACACCCCAACACACCCCATGTAGGTGTCTACAGATGCCTGTGACAGTGTCCACAGTCCCTCACAAGGCCCCTCTCCCGGCCCCCGGGGCACCCCTGGCTGTGGAGCGCAGGTTGCGTCCGGACCGTCGCACGGGGCTGCTCTGCACAGAACTGGCAGTGGAGGATGTCCCTGGCTGCCCCTGTGCATGCTGCTCCTGTAGTGTGTGGTTGAGGTCAGTGACCGCACGACGCAAGCCCGCAAGTTCGGCACAGATGTCCCTTGACATGGCCTGCATGGCATCTCTCAGGGTGGCAGTGCTCTGCGCCACTTCGGCCCTTAGGGTCTCCGTGGCCTGTTCAATGCTGGGCCCAGCCCCCACACATTCTGCGGCATGCTCATCCAGCTTTGCCGACAGCTGATGCTGCCGTTGAGTGATCTCCTCTAGGGAGTGCTGGCCGTGCTGGCCCATGGCCAGTGCAGGTGGAGTGATGGAGGGGCTGCTCCCCTCCTGTGGAGTGTGGACAGGGCATGGGGTGGAAGGCCACTCCTCTGCCTCAGTGTGCCCCTGTGTGTCACCCTCATGGGGGCTGGCGTCAGAGAAACAGGGGGAATGTAGTTGGTCAGTGGGGCTTCTGACCTCCTGCTCCATGTCCGAGTCAGAACATGCAGCTGTTGCAGCTGTCTCCCCGATGTTGCTGCTGGCCGCTGACCCCCTGCCTTCTGTGGCAGGCAATGTCGATGGAGGTGGAGCAGCTGCTGCTGGCCTGCTGCCGACAGGGGTGCTTGCCGGTGGGACCTCCAGTATGCCTGCAGTGGGACCTGCTTGTCGTGGGGTCTGCCTCACTGCAGCTGAGGTTGAGGGTGCAGGGACGTTGATGTTGGACTTCGCCCTCTTCGGCGCAGGGGTGTCCTGGTCCTCTGGGTGTGATTCAGTGCCTGTGGTGGAGCAAAGGTGGGAGGCCGTTATTGATGGGTCTACGGACTTTGGAATGACAATGGTTGACATTATTTTGGCCAGTGGATGAGGCAGATTACAGGCAGTGCCATGCAGGGTGTCTCCTTCTAGTGTGGTGTGTGGACGCAGGTATGCGGGTGCCAGCAGTGTATGCAGGGTGGTGCTCGCATGTGGCTATGGCCAGTATTGATATGTGTTGCATTTACACTCTAGGGCAACCTTGTGCTACACATGATTGGACTGCTGTGACTGTGGCATGTCTTGTCAGAGGCACCTACCTTCATCGCCTGATGTCGGGGCTCCCCTTTCCATCCCTCCAACACCTTCGATGGACTCCATGCCGATGGTGGTAGCACAGATCTCCTCCCACGGTTGGAGTTTCAGGGGGGATTCCGACCCTCCACCGGTTCCCTGGGCAAGGTTGCGGTTTGCTGAGATGACCGCTCTGACCCGTATGCGCAGGTCATCCCAGCGCTTCCGGCACTGCTGTGGGGTGCGGGGTACGGTCCCCACCGCGCTGACGCGCTCAGCCACCAGGGCCCAGATGGCCTTCTTCTTCCCGATTGCTGTCCTGGTCATTTCAGGGGAGAACACAACACCTGCGTTGTCCTGCAGGGTCTCTGCAAGCATGCAGAGTTCCTCCCGGCTGAATCGCTCCTGGCGCTGGCGGTCACATGCTTTTTTGACGCATTTCGGCATTTTCAGGGAGTTGGATGGGTGGTTGTTTGGTTGGGACAGGTGTCAGGGTTGGGTCTGGTGTTGTTTGGTAGGATGGCAATGGATTGTGTTTTTAAAGATGGCCGACGGGATGCTTCCCGTTCCGGCGCGATGACGCTATTTCCGGTTTGGCCTTTTACGGCCAACGTAATTTACGGCCGCCGCTAATTACGGTGGCTGCAAACTACGGTGGACGCTACTTACGCTGGCGGAAGGGCACCTTGCTCACTCAACGATGGCGGTAGGGGCCTTTTACGCCATGGCGTTAATTGCATTACCGCCATGGCGTAATGCTCGTGCGCGATGGGTCGTAATGTGGCGCTCTTTACGCCATCTACTCACGGCGTTAACGCTCATTACGCCATGGCGGTAATGACGGGCGATTAGCGCCAGGGTCGTAATGAGGCCCATAAAGACCTACGTACACAAATATTTTTTTTCCAAAAACATAAATGTGGCAAATACTGCTGATGATTATATAAAAACAAAGGTGAAAACTATACCAAATGTCGCTTTGGCTCCCCAAGACCACTTTGCACGAAAGGGCAAGTAAATAGCTTGATGTCTTCTGTTAGACACAGTGTAAACACCAAATCCTCTAAAAACACATACAGCATTAAAAGGGACAAAGCATCCAAGTACATCAATGATTACAAAGCAATCATTGCCCTCTTGTGGAATGCAAATATACACATACAATACATTGCAGACAATTCCACTGAATGTGCAAAATATGTCACAGCCCATCTCACCAAAGCTGAGAAAACAGAGCTAAAAGACCTCTGCGATGACACATCATCTCATAAAACACTGTCACAAAAATTGTACAGCTTTGGTAAAAAAGTGTTTTCCCATAGAGAATGTGGGTGCTACGAAGCTGCAGACCACGTAGCAGGTACAAACTTATATGGTAAATCTGAAAACACTGTCTGGCTAAACCTTGGTCCATCTTCATCACAAATAAGGGTATTAAAATAATATAAAAAAATGTAATTGACACATACTACACAAATAGAAGTAATGCTTTGCAAAACATGTGCCCATACGACATAGCTCAAAACTACTCCTACAAACACAATGTCACACCACATCAGACAACTTGCAAATATTCAGTCACAACTTGTGAAGGAAGCCTAGTAAAACTTACCAAACTCAGCCTAATTAATCATATAAAGTTATCATTTAAATCTCTGCAACATAGAGAACTTCATTGCATGGCCCTACAACAACTTATCAAACCTTGGAGAAAAGAAGAAGAATTATTAGGTGACCATGACTCATCTGAAACTGCAATGTCAAGTTTAAACAATACAAACTAATGTTGGACAATGAACACCAACAAGAGGAAGACATTGAATCTCTAATAGATAAAGACACTCCTGAAGGCAGTCAACCTTCTCTTACAGGAAGCCAATAACCACTTGGAGAACCACACATTTTAAATGAAGCAGAAATAGCCATGACTAAGGTAGAAAATACCATGTATAAATCTAAATAATCTCAACAAGATGTGTCAGTGCTCACAATTCACAATGCAATGTGTGAATTGAAGAATTTGAACATGGTTTTAAACATGAGACTAAAAATTATAAACTTCTACTCCTGTAGGTAAGTGGGGAAGCTGGTTCTGGCAAAATGTTCTTAATTAAAATAATCAGCACATTTATACATGGCTTAACAAACAACAACTGTTCAGCTGTTGCAACAGCCCCCACACGTCTAACTGCCTACAAAATAGGAGGTGTAACTTTACCCAAACATTGCTCCTCCCAGTAGGACACCAATGCAAATTAGAATACTACAAATTATCAGCAGAAGCTGCTCATAAAGTATGCAGAATTCTAAAAGAAATGAAAGTGTTCCTGATAGATGAAGTATGGTTTCCAACCCCATGTTGGCTTTAATTCATGTCAGAATGCAAGAAATCCTAAAAGCCGACCACGACAAACTGTCGGAGGAGGACACTTTATTGTCTTCTGAGACCTCCTACAGTTAACACAAGTAAAAGGTCTACCTATTTTCAAAAAATTAGGACACAAACAATGTCATAACACATTGTCAGCACTGGAAATGTACATTTCTGCACACATTTTAGCTACAAAGAACTACATCAAAACATGCATCAGTCTGCTAATCTCACCCATGCTAACATTTTTAACTGGTCTGCTTATTAAAGATGCAACATCCATCTTAGTAACTAGTCTTATCCATTAACCATATGGTTAAAACACATCTGCCCTTGATGTCATGGAACAATTAACTCAACAAAATATAAAATGCATGTCCTTAATGCAATCTTTGCAAGCTGTAGTCAATTAAAAAATACAATGTTTAAAAAACGAAATGCAACCCATACTGCATATCAGCTCCACAAACATCCTAGAAGTGCATGGCATGACACTCCCTACGTGTCAACAAGCAACAACATGACTAAAGAGCTTATAAAAATGTATCTCCAACACAGCAGGATTAGAAAACCTATTAACATTGTGTCTAAACTGCAGAGTAATTCTACTTGACGTAGTGCAACGTTTAGTCAGTGGAACAATCAATCCAGTTTTTGGATTCTAAACATTTCCATGTGACAACAACATTCAGTGTGTGAACATCCACTTTTACAAACTTCCAGATGTTAAAAAAAAACAGGCCACCCAAAAGCATGTTTCCTTCTTTTCAAAGATATGTACCAACACTGAGAACAATTCTGTCTATCTCTTGCATATGTTGTCACTATTCACAAATTGCATTGTCTCACCATAGATCATGCCTTGATTGACATTGGCAGCAAGTCTTCAAAGAAGGTTTTAGTTATGTAGCACTTTCACATCTCTCTACACCCAATTGTCTTTTCCTTGTTAACTTTGATGCAAACAAATTCAACACTGACATTCCTTGAATCCAAGAATACAACAGGCTATGTGCACGGTACACCCCATCAAAGATATGTACCCTGTACCTCTTAAAAGAAAACCTTTAAAAATAAAACTAATACAAACATAACCTATAGCATATCACCCACCAATACCACTAAAAAACAAAGAAAAACTGCTGCTCCATCAAATAATACAACCACATTTTTCTCTAGTCCATAAACAACTGCACGTCCATCAGAAGACGAAGAGACAAATTTCTCATCTCAAAAAATAACTACAGGCCCATTAAAGGATACAGAGGTACAACTCTCTGGCTTGTTTAAATTCAGCAACACAACTGGAGTAAATTGCTATTCAAATGTAACAATCAATCTTCACTTCCAATTGAGAGATTCAAAACCATAACATGATAACTTAACCACACCTTGTGTACACCTATAGTAAAATGCTGGGGTCTGTAGTTGGGGTAGCAGCTTTTCTGCCTCCGAGACCTGATCTGGGATAGTTTGCCTTCATCTTACTCATCATTAAGATAGCAGCGTAATCCTAAGAAAAGGCTCAGCATTAAGACCCTTGCAGAGATAGTGTGTGAAATAGTGGCAGTGTCCAACATGAGGTTTCCTAAATTAACCTGAATACCCAAAACATCTCAAATGGCTGTCCCTTAATTCCAATAAATCATTTGTGTTAAGAAACTGAGGTAATGGCAACACATGTCCCCACGCAATGAGAATAGAGCAGCATTCTCATACTCACAAGGCATAATATGTCCGTCTTTATCTTCCACTGTATTCATTGTTTGTTTTTTCATTTCCATGTTCCCTCCCTGTTGCCCAGTGGGCACTTTGAAATAGAATTGACTTACTGTATAAGCACCTAACAAATGAACAATAAATAAAATAAATACACACATGTTTAGTTCTGTGCTAACCTATGTCCCCCTTTGTTGGCTTGTAGTCTTGAAGGTGTCTGAAGCACATTTGCCAAAGATGGTCCCATACCCTTCTGTGCCCTGTGTTCACCTGGCAGGCTAGGAAAAGGTCTCATCCATCCACAATGTTCTTCAGATATTTCCTTCTTGCAAAGAATCTTTTGTGTGGATGGACACCTCTCAGCACCCGTAGAAACCTCTGCAGTTCTGTGTCCTCTTGAAACCTGTTTAGAAATAGTGGGACATTGGGATGGAGCTTGTGCCATTGATTTCACCATTTCTGTGCATACCCGTAAAAGAAGACGAAATGACAGACACAGGGCCAGAGAGGATTTATGGAACTAACAGGAAAGATGCTAGATGAGAGTTATGGATCAAAACTGCAACATGACAAGGGTGCACACAACCTTGTGAGTCATGGATGAAGTTTGGCCTTTTGTTAATTGGTTGTGTGATTATCTCATCTGCCAATGGTTTATTTAATCTCAAATGTTAATGAATGAAATCTGCAGTATTCTTTTCATGGTTGTCTCTGATCTCGGATAGGGTGGTCCCTGTACAAGGTGAAAAGCTAGACTTGTACACATAGGAAGGTTGACAGTCTAAGCACAAAGAGGCAACCTGGGACCTCTTCTAACCTTACAATGTGTAGCCATGAACCTCACACATCTAATTCGATATTAAGTGGGGTGTGATGGGCTCTAGGGTTGTCTAGGGAGAAGAGTAAGTACCCTTCTTTTAACTACATAGGCTCTTGGGCAGTCACACATAGTCAGTCCTAAGGGCAGGAAAGGTGAGTGAATCTACAAGCACTGTCAAATGTGGACTTTGATCTGTGATTTCACCCTGAGCAATGTTCTTAACCCCCCTGCATGCTTTATGGGGGTGAGTACGGTGGTGGGGGAGGCTGGATCTGTCTTGGCTTTTCAGTCAGATATTTGCACCCCTCGTGACAGGGGATACCCTCTACCATAGTGGTGTGGAGTGGCTCAATGGGCCGATGGACTGCAAGAGAGTGGATAGAAGTAGGACAATGCATTTTCGGATTTAGTTTTGGCATCAGCATAATATACTATTGGGTGGAGGAGCACTGTGTGGGTGGATGGCAAGACAAGGCATTTAGGGGGTGATGGATAACTGAGCTTCAGTGAGTGACACTCATGTCCAATCAGGGGAGACCATCTGTACTCCTCCTCGCCACCCACAAGCACACTCAGAAACTATGATATTCCCTAAAGCATGCACCCTTTAACCGGAAACTGCTGCTCTTGAGATGTGGTTATGCGTGCTGGGAGGTGCGGGTGATTGTGAAGGGGAAACAAGTGTCCATTTGAATGCAGGTGTTCCCGCTGTGAGTTAATAACACCATGAGGCCATTATTGTGGGCCTCACATCCACTTTCTCTGGATATTTGTTAGAGCATTGTGGAGCAAAATCTTCTATAGACGCGTGCACTGGCATTGCTAAAACCGAGGCCTTAGATGCCTATACACATCACCGCCAGAGTCTGCGTGTGTTGGTGCATCGGGATCATCATTCTGCAGCAAGGTTCCTGGCAGTGGGCCCCGATCACTAGCCTCCCAGGTCTCCACGGCTTTGTCTTTGTTGCACTTTGACCCCCTTTTTCATATGGCCGCAAAAACCTATTACCCAGAAAAAGAGCACATCGTAAACTTACCGTGTCTTTGTGAAATGAGCTGTTTTGATGCAGAAAATAGAATATGTGGTGTATGTGGCACATTATGTGTCACTGCTGACTTCTGCAACTGTATTTGCTCTCCCCTCTTGCTTCTCCACTCTTTTTTGGCTGTCTACTCTCTGTTCTCTCCTCCTCTGCCTTTCTCCCTTTTCCTATCTCCTCCCGTCCTCCCCTCCTCCCCCTAATTCTTCTATGCACTTACTCTATAAGAATTGTCCCTGGACCTAGTATGATAGCAACCTTGTCTGTCTCCTCCCAGCTCCCCTTACTTGTCCCCCACTCCACTACTATCGGAAATGTTGTCAGGCCTACTACGATAGTCGCTTGTTTTGTTCCTCCCCTCCCTTTCTGCACCCCTCTCCCTCATCTTTTGTTTTTCTCCAGCTCTAACAGAAATGTCATCAGGCCTAGTATGGCAGTCACCTGTCTGTTTCCATTTCCCTCCCACTCTCCCCCTCCCTTCCTTATCTATGTCTTAGCTCTTGTACTATCTGAAATGTCGTCAGGCCGAGTACGATAGTTAATTTCACATTCTTACGGTTCAGAGCCTGCAAGAATGTCATTGTATTTTCCCTTGTTCCCTCCCCTGCCTTGAAACGCTTTGAAACACGTTGTGTATAGGCGCTATATAAATAAACTATCATATAATATCATATGCTCATTCACAGTGCCTCCTTGTAAAGCTCTCAAAACCCTACTCTTGAAGTATGGTCAATACAAATTTATTTTTTTAAAGACCTAAAAAAAAATCCCTGGAAAGGTATACAAACAGTGGGACTGAATTAGAAGTAGATGCACAGAGGAGCTGAAAGGGACACTGCAGAGATATCAGGCAGAGAAAGCAGCATCGTGGTGAGTCCTTAGTTCAGGCCCGTTGGCCTGATATTGAATTTAACCTGCCCGGAAATTCAGAAAAGTGTTGCTTACATTTTGCATGCACTGTGAGTACATAAAAAGCCTTTTTAAAATCGTTGCATAATGAAGGAGGGAACCTGCTGCGTAGAGCTGAGCGAATAACCCTCACTGCGTCATTAACAGAGGTCTCCGTTCATGGCAGTGTACACATGTTGGTCTGTCGCTGTGCTTCCTTGATGTGCGTGGAAACGTGCTGACGTGCTCACACTATCTGTAGACTGTGAGAACTGTGGGAAGAACGGTTAGGAAGTATTGACAATCGATAAGGACTAGAGCGAGAAGGAATTTGGTGGTATTCCGGACTACTCAAAAAGCATAGAATATACATTATAAACCATCGACAAGTGCTCAGTTTGTCCAATTTTTGGATCATTTATGCGGTCATTCTAGTGTTTTGCCTTAGGATGTCAATCAACGAGTCAGAAATAACAATGCAAAATCTGCTATGGACAAAGATAAAAACGTTAACAACACAAGCAAGGATGATTGACAAAAAATATGGGAAATTTTCATTATTGGCAGTCATCAACTTCTATAAGGCAAAGGTGGTCCCTGCAATCCTCTATGGAGCGGATGCAATGTTCCTAATACCTGACACACTGTGGATTAAACTAGAGAGCTATTTCTGGAAGAAAGTGCTTAATCTGGCACAATCTACACCTATGCCAGTGTTAAGGAGAGAGCTATGTCTTATGTCACTAAAAGCGATCCAGGAGAGAAACATGCTAATGCTATATCGAAAACTCCAACTGAAGAATAAACTAAAACCTTTGGAGTTGGTGAAAAACGAGATGACAATGAACAAGATTCGGGCACTAAAAGATTGGAAGTTGAGAAATACGAAGCTACTGAAAGATCTAGATGTCGCGGAAGAGACACTTGAAACAAATCCAGTCAAGATATCAAAAAAAACTATTTGAAGCAGATTGGATTAGGACAGAGGATATAGCGCGATCATATAAGCTGACGAAAGATTTCCCAACGGCCCCGAAAAAATTATATGATACAAGAGGTTATCGGAAAAAGTTCCCGGATAAAAAGCTGGCTAGAACATATTTGAGATTTCGATTAAATCAACTTCACACTAACGAAATCCTATCTATAAGGAAATTGTCATCAGATAATAAATGTAGATACTGTAAATCAGAGGAGATAGTAGAAACTAGCCGACATCTTCTACTCAAATGTGAAGGTACCAATACATCGAGAGCAGTTTATATAGGAAAAATAATGCAATCGTTTTCCACACTGACAGAGGATGACTGGTGGCAAGCCTTTAATGAAGGAGAAAATAACAAAAATGTGATTGCAGTGGCCTCCTTTTTTGAAAACCTTAGGCTAACAACTAAATAAAAGTAATAGGAGGAACGTCCAGGGGATTAAAAAGAACTCCATCGAAGTGAAAGACTTCAAGTGTGAAAATGTGTGAGTACACGAAGAGACTTAAAGGATTAAATAAATAAATAATGGAAGGAAGCTTGATAACAGAAATTGGTTAAAGACCTTGAGAACAACTAGAACTACGCAAAGAATCCAACAGGTCAGGCAGCGAGATAAACATTATGGGTCAAAATGGAGGACAAGGAAGGGACTTTCTTTTCGTGCCTTCTTTTGGATCACTTAAGGCTGAAAGGGACCACTTTGGAATCTATGGAAACATTGGACTTTTTTTTTATTTTACCTTTGAAAAAATTGTTTGTACAATTAAATCAAATAAAAAAAAAAAAAAATTAATAAATAGACAAAGGTACTGAGATGATACAGTTTTGTTAGGGGGACATTACTTAAACGTGCAAAAATGTACACCTTTGATGTCTTACCTTACTGTATTTCAATAGGACCGACATGCTCTCACTGCATGTTGTGTAATAAGCATTAACTGATGCTATTTCCAACATTAAATTCACTCACATTTAATTAATTCACTCATTTTGAGTAAAAATAAGTTATATTATCATTTGTAGTGCTATTTTCTGTTGAAGTGCTAGGAAGTTACCCTTATGGGACCTTTGGATTTTGCTCAAGGGTGGTGCTCTGCAGGGTTGGTCTTTTCACACAGGGATGGCTCACTGCTCAAAGTTCTTGAAGGGGACTGCATAGGATGGAACTTCGAAGAGTGTCATGACATGACCATTTATGCAGGGAACGGGTACACAGACCTTCACAATCCAGGGGGATTTACAATCAAGACAGTATCATCCAAAATTCAGGGTCTGCACTGGACATTGGTGTGTGCGCACGCCCGCGTATGTGTGTGTGTGTGTGTGTGTATATATATATATATATATATATGCTAGAGGCTGACCACAAGGGCCAGGTGTTCATGAACTACTGACACTTCTGAAATTGAGGTTCTGTCAAAAATGCTCTCACACATCTAACGACGAAATGGTGAGCTGATTCTGCAACTCGTGTAATCTATAACTTCCAGTTGAGTCTGCATTATTTACAGGCGAAAGCAGGCTCTCATACAAGCAGATATCCAATCAACTCACAGCAACTCTGCCAAGAAACATTGCCTCATACATTGGATATTCATAAAGGGTGAAATCTCAACCAGAACTTTCAATTCACTTTGCTTGCCATTACAATAACACATGTGACCCCTCCTTTTTGTTGCTGCAGAGGGTGATCACTAGCTAAACACTCGCAAAAAGAGATTCCTTCTGTCCCTGTTTTCACTCGTTCAAAGGACAAACGGAGCCAATTGAAAAATATGCAAACTCTTGAAACCATAGTTTAATAATTTCATCAGACAGGAAAATGTGTCACTTTGCTTCTGTGGTCCTTCCCTGTGCAACCTCCTCATTACTAAGGTAATCCATCAATAACATGCACAAGTATACATAATATAAATTGGCAATGGCGTATTATTTAAACAAAATGTAAAATGTCACTGATGTGCTAAATGTGCAAATTGAAACATGGAAGTGATTTGCTATGTTGACGTGATATTTGTTTATTTTGATTAGAAATGTATTCTAAGAAGCTCCTCTTACCTTTGGCATAGGATCCAGTGGGCTACAGAAAGCGACTGGACATACCAAATAAGGTTATACATGTCGTTCGTTACCCATACAAAATTACCCATACAAGTGTAGGAGTATGAATGTCTGACAATAGTCTGTACTCACAGTTCGGGTCTTAGCAATTATGACGTGGGCAAACCATTTCCTTGACCATGTTCCAGATTTCTGCTAGTCTTATTTTGGGCTTTAGGGATTCTCAGACACTGCTTTTGTTTTGTTGTTGCTGAAGGTTTAAGGTATTCCCAGCCTCTTCTCTGATCCTTTGGTCAGCCGCTTTCCACTCCCCTGATCACTCCCCAGGCAGAGTCTCTTCCACTAACTGCTAATGCAGATGGTGTCTCTTAAACAGGCTCAGGGTTTGCTACAGAGGGGAGGCTCTGCTAATGAGTTTAGAGCGCCCTTCTTAGCTGGCACTCGTAAGGAATTGGAGAGTGTCCTCTTTACAGGGTGCAATGTGATAAATTAGGGTTCTCTTATTAAGAGGCTAGGCCTGTGGGTCATGAGTGGATTGTCGACTTTTCTTCAGGTCTCATGGTTTCTTAAAGTTTCTTAAAGGGTTCCTGTCCCCATTGTGTTTTCTGTGACTGCCCCTTTACCCCTGATCGGCTGTAAGTAGGTGTGAATCTCCATATACTACCACTGGGCCTATCATCTGCTAGATTGTGGAGGCAATTGGCCTTGTTGGTCACACCAGTAGAAATCCCCAGTGTCAGGCAGGGGACATCTTCACATATCCCCCCCTCATTTGTACGATCTCCTGGGGATCTCCCCCTGGGTATCGATTTGGGTAATCTACTTTTGCCTGAACCGTAACTTTCCAATGTACAACTAAAAATAAATAGGGATTAAGGGCTTGGAACTACAACTGGACTCTGAGGTTGGTGTATTTCTTTCGAGACAGCCAGATATGTGGGGGACGACCCATTGCCAATTTAAAAATGTATGCCCCGTTAGACAACACTGCTGGGCTTCTGCGGCCAAGATAATGGCCAGGTACTCAATCTTGATCATAGTGTAGTTCCTTTCTCTGAGATCTAGTTTATTACTTATCAGTAAGATGGGTTTTTCCACACCATGCATTACTAATCATGAAGCATCTACTTGAATGATAAGTGGATCGGCAAAGATAGGGATGATTAGGAGATGAGGATATCAACAGGAGTACTTAAATAGAGTAAATGTATTCTCAATGCTCTCAGACCATTTGAAGCAGTTTAAAGTGGGGTTCAGTGATGGCTGATGTTCCTCAACCATCACAGACGTATCATGGCTCCCTCCTATAGACCAACTCAGACCAGAAGAAGTCAGTTCATGCTTGTGGTGCCTTTCATGCAGCAAAGAGGACCCAAGTCAAAGAGGACCCAAGTAAGGAGCTTGGAATAATGGGTGGTGAAAAGACTTGATATAATGGGTGGTGACATCTTGGATGACTGGGATTTGGTATCTCGCAAATTTAGGGGAACATAGAGGCCCTATCATGTCCATCCCAACGCTAGGGACAGGGATCTCAATAATAGGAAGTTGCTGTAGAGCAGTTTCTTCCACATTGTTTCTGAGCATCTTCCAGGAAAAGGGGGCATTCCAGACAGTATTTCGGGCCCTATTGATACACCCTAGTCCAAAAGAAGCTAATGAGCACCTCGTCTTGGGTTTTCTTTACTCCTTGATTTGAGGAATACAAGTGGGAGCGGAAAAGATCCAAAACAGCATCTCAGAACTGTGGGGGCACCAACAATAGGTATCTGGTCTTTCTATCTCCTTTTATATTATTTATAACCCAGTAAAAGAAAGGTAGTGCACTGTCAACTGTCTCAGCTCTGCTGTGCAAATAGCTGTGTCAAACTCCACCTAAGAGAGGGATCACTCATTGTGGCTGCTGCAAACTCCATTATTAAAGCAGACACTCCTACGTCGTAGACAACATCTGTGATTCCCCTTCATTTTCTACATGTGCCTGTTCATGTCCTGGTCGCACTTCCACTTCACTATTCCTGAGGTCCCCATAGGAAGGGTGAGAGGAGACAATACCCTGCTTCACCACTTCTGGTATTTTCTGGCCCAGAGTGCCTCTGATTCTGTGGGAAGGCAGACTGCAAATATGAACTGAGATGTGGAGGCTTCTTCCCCTAAACTAATGGTTTTTGGGCTCTGGTTAACCTAAGGGACTTTTAACACTCCTTGACAGTCTCTGCAAATTGTACCAGTCCCAATGTCAAGACAATTTATTATAATTAGTCTGGACTGGGGAGACCTATGCATATCTACCTTCAAGGAGGAGAGAAAATTGGCCTCCCAGTGCAATGTTTACATGGTACATACTATACAAGTCACTTCCAACCTAATCAGGCATGGCTTTAATGGGCATTTGGACAATTACAGAGATGCACACAATCTGTGTTTTAGGCCCTGTACTTTGTAGGCAGACTTCCATCACAGCCTTTGTGCATATCACGTTGAACACCATCTGTCATAGGTCTAATTGGGCTACATTCAGATAAAAGGAAATATTGTTGTTATTTAATCACATAAGTATAGGAGAAGGAATCTCTGACCACAATTAATACTAACACTTTCTGTTGTACTCATTGCTGGATTCATGGGATATCAAACCCTGCATCTGTTACATTTAGGGTTTAAGGGATTCCCAAACACTTCTTTGCTCCTTTGGTTGGTTTTACTTTCCTTTAATCACCACCCGGGCAATCCTGATAAGCGTAATTGCATCTCTCCGACTAATTGCTGACACAGGTAGAATTTCTCAATCAGGCATACCATTTGCCCCCCTTCCGAGCTCTGTGGGCCCTTATGAGCAGCTTCTACTAGGGAACATGTCCCTTCAACCTTTTTCTGCATTTTGCACCTGCTCTGAACCTGACCCTTCTCATCACCATTACACATGTTTCTTCCATATTCCTCTCTGGGTCCAATCCATTCACATCAAACTCTTATCCCTACCCCTTGCTTTTCGTCATACATCTCCTATCAAACCTTCCTGTTCCTGCTATCTGTTGTTCCTGTTGTTCTCCAACCTCCTACTTCACCATATCAAAAGTGACAACCCATCTTCTGCTCCTATTAGCCCATTAGATCTTTAAATGCTCAAAGACTTAGGGCCTCATTACACGGATGGCGGTAAGGATTTACCGGTACCGGTAAAATACCGGTACATCCTTACCGCCTTACTACGAGGTCCCTTTGTGGGTTGGGGGATTTAAGGCCTGCTTTTTGCAGGCATTAAAAACCAACCCGCAAAGGGACCCAGGGAGCTAATTACGGTACCGCAATTTGCGGTACCGTAATTAGCGCCTTCCCCATTCCCATTGAGCCCTATGGGGCAAAAATGGGAATGGGGAAGGGCAATGGTGGAAGGGGGAATTACCGCCCCGCCAACCTTGGAATGGGGCGGTAATTCCCCTTTCCGCCAAGGCGGTGCCGGTATTTTACCGGCATGAACCATGGCGCTAATAGCGCCATGGTTCTCCGCCATCCGTGTAATGAGGCCCTTAGTCTCAATCACATGCCCATATCTTGCTGTGATCTTTAAACGTTGTCTCTACCCACATGACACTTTGCTACCTTCTACAAATCTGCAACTGGTCTACCCTCTTTTGAAGAAACCATCGGTTGACCCAAATGGCAAACTATGGCACAGTTTCATTCTCACCCGATTATTCAAAGGTCTTTGTGAGGGTGGTAATCAAACAAATCAATGCTTACCTTGAGGCTAATTGCAACACTCTGCCAAGTCTGAACTCATGCATGTCTCTTAACTTTCTCTCTGAAGCCCCCAATACGCCAACTTCAACATAGACAACTCTACCGTCTCTGTATCATCCTCTGTCAAGACTCTAGGTGTTCACATTGACACAAACCTATCGATGAACAAACAAGTCAGCGCCATAGCCTCTGCATCAGCATTCAGCACCAAACTCATCAATGCCATTAAACCCTACCTATCCACCCCCAACCGCTTGGCCATAGCTAGAGCAACTATAGGAGCCAAACTCGACTATTGCAACACTCTCCTAGCTGGCACCTCCACCAAGAACATTCACAGAGACCATATTTCCCACGCCAGACGTGAAGCACGGTGGCTCCAGGTCAAAGATTGTATCACTGGGAAAATCCTCACCATCACACACAGATGCATCAATAAAACCACCCCAACATACCTATCTGAAGCATTATCCAGGACCACATCCCCACACCCCACCAGAGCGCAGTACACCAACCAGCTTCACATACAACGCATAAAGAGAGCTACAGCTGGAGGTCTAGGCTTCTCCTATATTGCACCAAAACATTGGAACTCTCTTCCGGCCACCCTCAGAACTGAAACTTCCATCTCTGTCTTCCGCAACTACCTCAAGGCCACTTTCCTCAACTAGCATTGCTACCTCCTCCTCCACTTCGGCCATCTATATTGTAATATGATACAAATGTAATATAACTATATGGTAACCTGTACATATACTGCTAATGACTATATAACTATATTGTATCCTTTATATATTGCTAAATGACTATGTAACTAAGCTTTGTACTGTAACAAGTGCCACAATGTCCTCGGACTGTTATGTGCTACATAAATACGAAAAAAAAAGAAAACACCATTCCAAACACTCTAATTTAGTCAACCTTTTGGCCCTTTCAAATGCCATCTACACTGTTGACTACTCCTCCCGTCTCCTAACTATCCAGGACGATGGGTGTCACAAATTTGCTGTTGACTAAATTGCTTCCTACCAGGAAGATCACTCCTTTCAATTCTCCTAGGGCTCAAAAACCTCTGATTCCACCCTCTTGCAATTGACATCTCCCAACAATCAGTCCTTATATCTCATGTTCTTCATGCTCTATACCTCTGACCTTTAAAGATTGATCTCCTTATTTGGCTTTCATTATCACATTTCTGCTGACAGCACTCAGCTCTTGTTCCCCTGTTTCTCCTTCACCCCATCAATTTTGGAACGAATTACCATGTCTCACTCCAGTCCATCGCTGGATTATTTGCCACTGCATCATGCTGAACTTTTTGAAAATGGAAGTCATCTTTTTCCCGCCTTCCAACTCTATCCCTACCAACGCCTCTTCTATCTCTTTCCCACATGACCTTCTTGCTCTCACGCCAAGGCTTGCAGCTTTGATATCCCCTTTGGTAGCCTCCTCTGACTGTAACAATTCATGAATATCACTGCTTCTACTGCTCATTATAGCCATCTAAAAATTAAGAAAAGATGTCAATTTCTTAATCACCACTTTACACAAACTCTAATCTCCACCCTCATGCTCAACAAACAAGACCATCACTTGTGCTTAGACATTAAGCCTTCCTCTCTAGTCCTTCCTCCCACTAAATTGAACCCGTGTACCCAAGACTAGGCCCTTTAAAACAAGGTAGCAATACTTTGATATGGATGGGGATGCAGAATATACTGAAACATCAATAATCAGACTGACTCAGGAAGTTGGCAAAGTATGTCTGTTTTAATATCAATTGTCTAAAACAGGGATTATAATGAACATCAAAGAACATCCGCTCAATCTTCTCATTCAGTGAGTTTCATAAAAAATGCAGGTTATATACCAAAAACTTGTCATCATTGATGTCAATCCACGTGGCAAACTACAAAAACCTACTTGGGAAAGTGATAGGCTTAAAGGGAACATCTAGGTGTAAGTTCCATACTCGTTCAGGAAAGTGATTGGGTCTCTAACATTAGGTGGGGCAACTAAGCCCTCCTCTAGTGCAAGTCAGTACAAACGTCATCAAATGCACAACGTCCTATTGGTTATATAAACTATAGGGCTCTCTATTACATGGCCATCTACAATTGGTTGGCACCATTGTACCCATCCGTAATATTCCACACATGCTAGCAGCTCACAGGCTGGCACCCAGATGCTGGTGGGCTGGTCATACCATAGCTTCCCACCTAATTAGCCTACCATCTATCATCACTCTTGCCATCTTCCAGTCAATTAGCCTTTGAACATGTCTTGTAAATGTTCTCTTTGCCTGAGAATAAAAAGTTGTATAGGCATACTTTGTCTCTTGGTTTCAATGTAGCTCAACTCAGTATCTATTTTCATCCGACCATGTGACTGAAGACCATGTTTCAGAGCTTTTCTGTATTTGAAATACTATTAAATGATGAACCTCTGATGTCTTTAAATGTTCTTGCTTCTCACCTCAGACAGGAGTTTGTTCTTTTCAGACGTTTTGTTGCTACTGCATGAACATCCAAGCTGGCCTTGACTTCTTGGTGCTGGGCCAACCAAGCCTTTCATGAAATCACCTTCGTCATTAAGTCAGTTTCAAACTGCGCCACACTGAAAAAGCCTTTCTATTCAAGGGTCCAGACTATACTAAAGTGTGTTGTGGAACATCCATAGTCTACACATTCCTATGCATATATGTTGGCACATCACTGCAATCTATTCCCTACATAGCCAGCCTTTAAGAATACTTTGTCTGCTTGCAATACTGCATCTGTAAAATTGTAAAATTACTTTGCATTTTCTTCATCATTTCCGTAGCATGAGCATCTTCATCTCGAGCCCGAAATGTTGCTCACACTTAACACCTCCTACGTAGATCTAACAGAATGTATATGGTCTTCAGCCTCTTTTCTGGATGTAACAGCTCTGCTTCGCATGATGTCATCTCGATTCTTTCTTGTTTATTTTAACACTTCCTGTGGGATTTCAATCAAATTACCATCACATTGTTTTGAGTGCATATAGGACTTCCTCAATGGGTACCTCACTTCCAGCATTCTTTTCGGTATAGGTATTTTCACTGGCTCTGCATGTGTCTCACACTCTGGCAGCTAACATATAGGCACCGTGGGGCAGATCTTTGAGTGTGGGTACTTGGCACCACCTCTACAAAATAAAGTCCCCAACGTTGCTAAGCTTCACAAAAGCATACCTAGTTCTTCCCCTGCTTTTGTCCGCCAACAATATGCTGGTTGCCTCTCTATGCTGAACCACTCCCATTTTTAAATTGTTCTACATTCCTACAAAACTATCAATGTCCTTGCCCCTCAGTACCTTGTTGACTGTGTCTCTACTCATATTCTTGTTATCTCTGCTATGCCTCTGCACTCCACCTTGCTGTCCAATTCCCATCCTCCCACTTCTGCTCTTTCTGCCTACTAGCCCCAATCCATTGGAACACCCCCCCCTGCCCAAGTGCCAGCCTAACTATTGAACACAGCTTACGATTCACTTACTTGTCAAATGTGAATCTCCCTCTGACCTCTAACATGTCCTCCCTATCTGACACCATGCCTCCTTACAGTACCATGGAATAATGCAATTAGCTTGAAGCAACTGCCTCCTTTGGTTAAAGTTACTTTTGCTGGTCACCTGTTTCACAATTTTCCTATTGGTTTGTTTTGTTTTGATCCTGGATTATGTCCCATGTTGTTCACTCTCTCATAACCTGACTCACCACTAGTTCTCTTCTTTGCACAATTCTACATGCACCCTTCTCGGGACTGCCTCTACCATCTATAAATGAGTTATTGTATTTCATTTCTGATTGACATTGACAGCCCTGCCCTTTAAATAAATGCAAATTCTAAATATAAATAAACATCCTATTCAGTCTCTTCTAACACCTTCTACCAACTTTCTCCAATCCATTCCACAGTCAAATTTCCAACCTGATCCTGATGTTCTCCAACCTCTTCTACAATTTCTCCTTCAACCTCGTCCAGTGTTCTCCAACCTTTCCTCATTTTCTGCCACCTCCTTCTCCTGCTGTTACCCAACCCCCCTAGTCTATTTTACTAACTCCTCCCGTTTGGTCTCCAGACTTCTCTTCTCCTTCCTCCTCTCCAAATACCTCCAGTTATTTACTTCCAAATTTACCAGCTCTCTCCGAAATACTGCAACCACCCCCTCCACTCCCTACACTGCCTGTCTCGGAGGCTGGGCTTATATTGCTTTGTTTCCCCCCTCATTACCCTTTGGTTGGTCTCCCTCGGAGGGTCTGCACCTCTTTTGGTAACTTTCATGGGATTGACTGGCTAGGTTTTATGTGCTCAGTTGGGTTCACTGTCATGACCCTTGCCCCTGGCCCTCACTGGCAAGTCAGCCTTCCAGTTAGGGCCAGGTCAAAGGCCGTAAAACCTCATCCAAGACTCTCTTGGAGTCAGTCCTGGCGCCTTTGGCGCCAGGCTCATAACCATCATGAAGACCAACATTAGAATGGGACTATTTACTTGGGACTATTTACCTTGGGAGGGTTCAGCCAACATGGAGGCAAACACATAGCTCAGTTACAAGGAATGAGCTATGCAGTCTAGTCTTTTGGGTGTGGCAGGCCTTGGACTACTTTACCTGGACTACTTTGGGTGTGGCAGGCCTGGGATTATTTTACCTGAACTACTTTACCTGAGACTATTTAAACTGCACCCAAACAGCAGAACATACTTTGCATTATTCTGCTGTGGGCAGCGTAAAGCTCAACGTGTCCAGTTATTTGATGGCAGTTTACCTGGAACGAAGGACCTGCAGAGAGAGAAAGAACACTACGAAACTTACCTAGAACAGTATCCTGTCTTCAATCCATTGCCGACTTCAGTTCCACTCACCTGAAGGTACGAACTCCATCATCCGGCACTGCTTGCATCCTGGAATACCATAACCTGGAAAGAAGAGAAAGAAAGACAGCATTATTAAGCGTTTACTCAAGTTTACTCCCGAATGAAGAAAGCCACACAATTCTTACATGGGTAGTCATCATCTGGTCAGTATCACTGCTCGGCAAGGAACATCACAACCTGCAAGGAGAGAAAAGACACAGGTTAGCAATATAAAAGGCGAAACAGTGCCTTGCATCGTGCATTACTCACCGGACAGCATCGCACACACCGCGCTTTCGCCTACCGGCCCATGCTCATCTTCAAACTGCATGACAACATCAAAATACCTTTCCATACCTAAAAGGAAAGAATCAAGACATTATTATTCGCACTAAGAGGAACATAAGAACTGCATATAAAGACTGTAAAGCAGCAAACCTACGGAGTCGCAGCAGGCCTGGATTCCCACAGGGGGGCGTGCACCAGTGAAATAACCTGGTCGCTGCTCTCCCGCCACATCTACGCCCCCTTGCCACGAGGAGCAGGAAGGAGAATCCACATTTTACAATATTAAGGTGAGGGGAGGGCCCAAGGGGAAGGAAGGAGGACCGGCAGAGGGTTCGAGAGTGCAAATCATCCAACCAGGGCTGGGTGGCGTCCACGTGGATACCAGGTGAGCGTAACAGAATGCAACGCCTCAATAATATTATCCACCTGGGCGTCATGGAGACTTCAGAGACTGACTAGCTAGTTCAGTGGTTGGGACAATTATGCGCTGAAGGACATTCAGCCAGGCAAGAAACCAACGCTCTTAGGAGGGATTTGATTGTTACTAAGGATCATACCGATGAAATAAGTAGACAATTGCACCAATCACAGGCAGGACAGACCCCATTGCCTGGTAACATTCCGCCAGCACCTGTACCAACTTCTTCCACCAGTCCAGTACAAACAACCTTTCCTGGGGAAGTTCCTTTAGCTCCACCTGAACGATTTACAGGGAACCCCAAGAAGTATGCAACGTTCATGAACCAGTGTCGTCTTCATTTCCTTTGCAGACCTGGGGCTTTTCCTAACGACCAAGCGTGGGTTGCTTTTGTCTTGTCATATCTGAGTGGCAGTGCTGCGGATTGTTCGATACCATTGGTAAGTCAGGATAACCCGTTGTTACATGACTTTGGGGGTTTCCAGATGGAAATGGAAAAACTCTTTGCTCGTCATACCCAAGGCCAAGCATTAGACAACAAACTTTTGTCATTTCGTCAAGGAAATCAAGACTTGCTTACATATATAGCAACATTTAACAGACTAGCCATTGAAGCTGGGTGGCCTGAGGAAAAAAGGACCACACTATTTCATTGGGGTCTACGAGGGGAACTAAACGATGGCCTTGCTCAAGTGGTTAACCCACCGAAACACTGTGGAGAATTCATCAACATTGTGGTGCAATTAGATCACAGATTACAAGACTGAAAAGCTGACTGGATAAGGTTAGACACTCGAGCTGTGTATGTCCGGGCAAAGGATAATGTTCCACGTACATTGGAAAACACGGTAGAACCCATGCAAATCGTAGGTGTACGGCCCCCTTTAACTAAAACTGAAAGAGACAAGAGAAGGCAACAGCAATTATGCTTATATTGCGGAAAATCAGGTCACTTCCTCAAAGAATGTCCAGTGAAACCACCAAGGAGAACTGTTGGAGCCACAGAGAAGGAAGATAATAACAAGGAGTCAGAAAACTACCAAGCCCGGCAAGCGTAGAGGTCTGTTTGTCGAGCGAGAAGGATGAGCCACACACTTTGCATTACCAGTAATTTTGATCAATCACCAACAACCATCTCGGATGCATGCTGTCGAAGCATACATAGACAGTGGAGCAGTTGGGAATTATATAGACCAAGATCTGGCAGCAGTGATGGGGCTTCCCTTATGCTCTATGTCGACTACTGAAAAAGTTACTACTGTTGATGGGACAGAAATAGCTTCCGAACCAGTAACCCAATGCACAGCAGCACTAACCCTACTGTGCCAGGATGAATACTGAGAATCTATTGCATTCAATCTCATCATAGCTCCTCAGTTTCGACTAATCTTAGGGATGCCATGGTTGGTAGCTCAGAACCCTGTAATAGATTGGCCTTTTCTGATGATTGTCCTTGCACCTGTTATTACCAAGAAAAGGGGAAAACAGATTTATGTACATCTGCTACTCCCAGTACGGCGGCGATTGTACTAGGTGTGACTAGTAATCTACCAAATGAATGCCAAGATTTTCAAGACGTGTTCCAGAAAGAACAAGCCAATACTCTACCACCACACAGGCCCTGCGATTGTCAGATCGACCTCATACCTGGTGCGCAAATTCCTTGTGGTCGAATCTATGCACTTACTAAACCAGAAAACCTCCATTTGAAATCTTATCCTGATCAGTACCTGGCAAATGGATTTATCCGCCCATCTAAATCACCGGCAGCCTGTCCCTTATTCTTCGTACCAAAAATGGAAGGAGATTTGAGGACTTGCATCGACTATTGCGCATTAAACCAGATCATAGTAAAAAACCGTTATCCACAGCCCCTTATTCCTGAATTATTGGATCAAGTCAAAGGCACCCACATTTATACCAAACTGGACCTTAGGGGGGCATACCATCTTGTACGAGTGAAGAAAGTAGACGAATGGAAAACCGCCTTTCGTACCAAATACGGCTTGTATGAATACCAGGTAATGCCTTTTGGACTTTGCAACGCTCCTGCTGCATTCCAGTACTTTATGAATGATGTTTTGCGGGAGTTAATCGAGGTTTGCGCCCTGGTTTACATTGATGACATTTTAGTGTATTCTGCTACAAAAGAAGACCATGTCAGGCATGTCCGCTCCGTACTTACTAAACTCTGCCAACATAAACTGTATGCTAAACTTGAAAAATGCTCTTTTCATGTCACCGAAGTGGAGTTCCTCGGTTTTATCCTCACACCAAAGGTATCAGAATGGATAGGCACAAGGTAGATACCATTCTTAACTGGCCGTCACCAACTTCATTTAAAGGAATCCAGAGTATGTTGGGCTTTGCAAACTTTTACCGTCTATTCATCCCATATTTTTCCCAAATAGTACATCCTATTACATCACTATTGAGAAAAAACAATAAAAAGATCCATTGGACCGAAGAAGCAGAGAAGGCCTTTCAAGAACTTAAGAAAAAAATCCTTTCTGCTACAGTTCTACGGCATCCTCACCCAGACCTCCTTTATATAGTTGAAACAGATGCCTCTAGCATGGCTATGGGAGCTGTTCTCTCACAAAGGGACCCAGGAACTGGCCAGTTACACCGTGTGGCCTTCTGGTCACGAAGATTCTCACCTCCCGAACCCATCTATGCTATCACAGACTTAGAACTCTTGGCTATAAAATCAGCTTTCAAGGCATGGCGACACTATCTCCTTGGTGCTAGACATACTGTCACAGTCATAACTGATCATCGAAACCTGCAATACCTAAAAACAGCAAAAGCTCAATCATCCCTTCAACTGTGGTGGGCTCTTTTCTTCGCTGAATATGACTATGTGATCACCTACCAGCCAGGAGTCTGAAACGGAAAGGCTGACGCCTTGTCCCGCATGGGTGTTTATGAAAAGGTATACATAACTGCAGATCCAGTAGCCATCATTCCAGAAGACAAACTCCTGGGTCTTATGACAACATTGACGCAGGGTGAACTCCAAAACAAGATCCAACTCTTAATGGATCCCACTTTCTCACAAGAGTGGTGTACTCAAGGAGAACATTACACCATTAAAGACCAGTTACCATATTTTAGGAACCGTCTATACTTGCCAAGTAAAGATTTACAAGTGCAGGTTACTTCGGGTTATCACGACTCCCGGATTGAAGGTCATCCTGGAATTGCCAAAACTCTAGCTAAAGTAAAACAAAACTATTGGTGGCCCACGTGGCGTAAAGACATCATACAATTTATCCAATCTTGCGGTGTATGTGCACAAAACAAGTCCCAAAAGCAGAAACCAGCGGGTCTTCTCCAACCATTGGAAATTCCTCCCACACCAAGGCACACACTGTCCCTTGATTTCACTACAGATCTACCTCCCAGTCAAGGATTCAACACCATCTTAGTAGTTGTAGACTTGTTCTCTGAATGGCACACTTTATTACTTTTAAGGGTCTTCCAAGTGCATCCAATTTAGCAAAACTATTCCTGGAGGAAATCGTACGGCTACATGGCTTTCCATCGGTCTTGATCTCAGATCGAGGTAGTCAGTTCGTATCCAACATCTGGAGGAAATGTTGTTCAATGGCCCAAATAGACATTCGACTATCCACAAGTCACCATCCTCAAACAGATGGCCAAACAGAAAGAACAAACCAAACCCTCGAGCAATACTTACATTGCATGTAAAATCAAGTGGAAAGAAATTGGAAGGACTTGTTATGGATAGCTGAATATGCCTATAATAATTCATTACACACCAGCACTGGACAAACCCCTTTCTACACTAGACATCCACGTACCTCAGAATTGGATCTCCCAACCCCTTTGGAAATGCCAGAGGTTAAAACCCTACATTCAACTATTTCCCAGGCCTTCAAAGATGCAGCAGAACATTTACTCCAAGCCAAGAACAGACAAAAGAATTTGCTGACCAACATCGTAGTAAAGCCCCCGGCTATCAAATTGGAGACAAGGTCTGGTTAGCATCAAAATATGTGCCCATGAAAGGGACTCTGACCTTTCGTCCACGATATCTGGGAACTTATTCTATTGAATCCATAATAAATCCAGTGGCAGTTAAATTAGCCCTATCACCCACTATGCAGATTCATCCTGTGTTTCACGTATTACTTCTGAAACCGGTACAACCCGGTACTCGGGTTACAACACCACCAAAACCAGTATTAGTTGATGGAGAACCAGAGTTTGAAGTAAAAGATATCCTAGACTCAAAATACACCAGATCCAAACTATACTACTTAGTTGATTTGAAGGGATACGGCCCTCAAGACAGATCATGGGAACCTAGTGAATACATCGATGCACCTTTCTTAATTAAAAATGTTCCATCGGAATTACCCAGCCAAACCAGGACCAGGCAGAAGTGCCACCGTGAGAGGGGTCTTGGGGGGAGTGCTGTCATGACCCTTGCCCCTGGCCCTCACTGGTAAATCAGTCTTCCAGTTAGGGCGAGGTCAAAGGCCTTTAAACCTCATCCAAGACTTTCTTGGAGTCAGTCCTGGCACCTGTGGCGCCAGAATCATAACCATCATGAAGACCAACATTAGAATGGGACTATTTACTTGGGACTATTTAACTTGGGAGGGTTCAGCCAACATGGAGGCACACACATAGCTCAGTTACAAGGAACTGAGCTATGCAGTCTAGTATTTTGGGTGTGGCAGGCCTGGGACTACTTTACCTGGACTACTTTGGGTGTGGCAGGCCTGGGACTATTTTACCTAGACTACTTTACCTGAGACTATTTAAACCACACCCAAACAGCAGAACATGCTATGCATTATTCTGCTGTGGGCAGCGTAATGCTCACTGTGTCCAGTTCTTTGATGCTAGCTTACCTGAAACCAGAGAGAGAAAGAACACTATGAAACTTACCTGGAACAGTATCCTGTCTTCAATCCATCGCCGACTTCAGTTCCACTCACCTGAAGGTACGAACTCCATCATCCGGCACTGCATGCATTCTGGAATACCATAACCTGGAAAGAGGAGAAAGAAAGGCAGCATTTGTAAGCGTTTACTCACGTTTCCTCTCGAATGAAGAAAGCCACACAATTCTTACATGGGTAGTCATCTCCTGGTCAGTATCATTGCTGGAACATTACAGCACTCGGCAAGGAACATCACAACCTGCAAGGAGAGAAAAGACACAGGTTAGCAATATAAAAGGCGAAACAGCGCAGCGCATCGCGCATTACTCACCAGACAGCATCGCAGAGACCGCGCTTTCGCCTACCAGCCAATGCTCATCTTCAAACTGCATGACAGCACCAAAATACCTTTCCATACCTAAACGGAAAGAAGCAAGACATTATTATTCGAACTAAGAGGAACATAAGAACTGCAAATAAAGACTGTAAAGCAGCAAACCTACGGAGTTGCAGCAGGCCTAGATTCCCACAGGGGGGCTTGCACCAGTGAAGTAACTTGGTCGCTGATCACCCCCCACATCTGCGTGCCCCTGTCACGAGGAGCAGGATGGAGAATCCACCTTTTACAATATTAAGGTGAGGAGATGGCCCAAGGGGGAGGAAGGAGTTGAGGCCAAGGGAGGTGGGAAAACATAAAGACAATCTGCTATTGAATCCAGCTCTCCTATATTGCAGACCCTTCTTTAACCAGAGGCCTTACCAAGGGACCGAGAGAGGGTTTGAGAGTGAAAATCATCCAACCAGGGCTGGGTGGCATCTCCGTGGATACCAGGTGAGCGTAACATTCACTGAGGGGATGGGAGAGTGAGAGTGAGTGATCCAAGCCTTCAAATGGCTGTTTCGACAGCTGGGATGTCATGGTTGTCTTGTATGTGGTATTTAGGGGGTCTGGCGACCTGTGGACATTGAAAACCATGAGCTACATGTTTTTCTGTCTTGTGATTCTCCAGCACATAATTTGTTCTGGACACAATTGTTGCTTGTACTGTCAGTTCTACATGGACATCCTTTGTGATCCATGTAGGACATTCCCTAATGTTTTGAGGACATGTATGCATTCACAAGGCAATTGACACAGGAATTTCTGAGGAATCCTTTTATGACTGACCAGAAATCTTTGGAAGGAATGCTTTGCGTGCTATGTGTTGTGTTCTTTTCCTTGTTGGCCATGAAAATGAGGCGATCCCTCCTTTTCGCGAACCAGATCGGTGATAACCTGGTTATCACCGATCAGGCGATCGGTGATAACCTGGTTATCACCGATCAGGCCTGGGCTTGGTTGACTTTTTTCCTCTCCTATCGACCCTCCCAGGTCCAACTTGGGTCCTTCCTCTCCACTATCTCTATCTCTACCTGTGGTGCTCCCCAGGGGTCTAACCTCTCTCCCTGGCTGTTCAACCAATAGCTGGCACTTCTTGCCCACTGCATTGCTGCGCTCTGCCCCAACTTTCAGTGCTATGTGGATGACACTCAGCTAATTTTAAGGCTCCCTTCCGCCACCTCCTCTTCTTCTCTGACCTCTGAATGTCAGTCTGTTGTTCAGGAGTGGTGTGCCACCAATGATCTCTGCCTTAATGCCGGTAAGACCCAGATTCTCCTCATCAGCCCTCCTGTTCCCGTCTTTCCTGTCAGTCTTAGGCCCTCCTCTATTGGCCATCTTGCTGTCACGGTGCTTGCCCCCAGACATCAGGAGCAGACCAGCCTGCCCCTACTACCGGCACCTATGGGGACCTTTAAAGCCCCAAAGGATTGCCTAAAGACTTCCTGGACTCTGTCCTGGAGCCGTTGGCGCCAGGCTCATAATGCTCATTCAAACAAGGCAGTTATCAGGGAAGAGGAATCACATTCTGCTCAGTCTGAGACATGCTGGAGGGACTACTTTATCTGGGACTACTTGGGTAAGGTGTGGTTGGAGGGACAACTTCACTTTGACTACTTGTTTGAGGCTATATAAACCACACCATAAACACAGAACATGCTTTGCGTTATTCTGCACTCCTGCAACGTAACGCTCACCGTGGCTGCTAACTTCAGCCAACCCGGTCTTCAGTCACGCCCGTCCTGGTCTTCACGAACCATTGCCTGTGGGGAAAGAAATGAAGAGAGAGAGAGAGAAAAAACAAGAATAAGACAGCTGTTAAGTTCTTACCTGATGCTCCATCTCAGCCGCTCTGGAGCCGCTGCATCTGCCGAACAGTAAAGAAACATCAAGTTTGCCGCGAAGAGCAAAGGACCACATTAAAGACATTTCAACACTGCACATCGCTAATACTCACCAGAAGGCTGCTCACTCTTGCGATCCATCGAGACACCATCACGCGATCATCGCCCCAGAGCTACCACACCTGCCAAACAGAAAAGAAACATCAGGTTAACCGTGCAGAGGAAAAAGGCCTGATTAATGACATTTCAGCATTACGCAGTGCTAATACCCACCGAAGGCTGCACACTCTTGTGATCCCTTCGAGACACCATCACGCGATCGCCGCTCTGGAGTCACCGCACCTGCAGAACTGAAAAGGAACACCCGGTTAATTGCACAGGGGTACAATACTGTATTTTAGACTTGTTACGTCATGCTAGAGTTGAATCTCACCTCTGAAATTCTGCTCATCATTTGTGGAGAGGAGACACTCTTCATCGGGTCATCAAAAAGGGCATCTGCAAAGAAACAAGCACAGTAGTGAGAATTTGGGCAACTTGAACTTTAAAGCAAACCATATTGGCATAAAGACTTACCCACAGAGTCACAGTTGTTTGGAATTCTACAGTAACCTGCAGGATCAGTGAAATAACTAGATCCTTGAACTACAACGCACCCCTGCATGCAGTCGCAGGATGGAGAATCTGCCATTCATAACTCTAAGGTGAGACATAGTAGAGGGGTGCACAAGAAGGACACGGGAGGTGGGAGCCGGTCCTCCTCCTTAAGGCTAGTTAATATATTGTTTTAACATTTTAGGCAAGTCTTCATTCGTGATGGAAGGGGAAAACAGAAAGGGCACCTTCAGCCATTCCCCACTATGCAACGTGTGACGCTGGTGGAGATTGTTGCTGTCCAGCTTCGTTCGGCACCCCTGTGGATACCAGGTGAGCATAACAGAACGCGAAGCCTTCACATAAACCTCTACCTGGGTGCCATGGAAACCTCGGAGTCTGATTAATTAGCCCAGATTTTGGGAGAACTCAGAGCAAAGGTGCATTCAGCTCAAAAAGAAACCAATGCTCTAAGACGAGAACTGATTGTGGCCAAAGAGCATACAGATGACCTAGCCAGACAATTACTCCAATCCCAGGCTGGCCACACACCGTTACTTGGAATGGGGGCATCAGTCCCAACTCAGTCAAGCAACCCAGTGCAGGTGGTCCTTCCAGGAGCTGTACCTTTGGCTCCCCCAGAACGCTTTGCGGGAGACCCAAAACAGTTCACGGTTTTTATGAACCAGTGCCACCTACACTTCTTATGTAGGTCTGGAGCCATTCCAAACAATCAATCAAAAGTGGCCTTTGTACTTTCATACCTCAGTGGCAGTGCCCCGGACTGGTCCATACCACTAGTTAATCAAGACGATCCCCTTCTCCAAGATTTGCAGGGGTTTCGGCAGAATATGGAGAAGCGGTTTTCCCAACACTCCCAAACCCAAGCTTTAGACAACGAACTTCTGTCTCTACGTCAAGGGAACCAGGATCTGTTAACATATATTGAAACCTTCATTAGACTGGTGGTGGAAACCAGTTAGCTTGAAGACAAGAGAATGACATTGTTTCATCGTGGGTTGCGAGGCTAGTTAAAAGACGTTTTGGCTCAAGTGTTCAACCCACCCCGAGACTGCAGAATACATTGACTTGGTGGTACAGCTGGACCACAGACTACAGAACCAGAAAGCTGACCAAGCTAGACTGGAGAATCGGGTGCTTGTGCGTCCGAGAGACAACACATCCAAAGCCACCAATACCTCCAAACCCATGCAAATTGGAGGAGTACCGGGGCCCCTATCCAAAACAGAGAGGGACAAGAGAAGGCAACAACAATTGTGCTTATATTGCGGGACAGCTGGCCATTTTCTTCGAGACTGTCCTGTGAAACCACCCAAGAAGGCAGTCGTGGTTGCCGACAAGGTCAGCGCTGAACCAGACCCGGAAAACTACCCTGCCCGACAAGCGCAGAGGTCCGCTTGTCGAGCGAGAACAAAGACTCTCAGACGTCGCACCTAGCCTTACCAATTATCCTCATTAGTCACCAGCAACCATCTCGTATGCATGCGGTGAGAGCTTACATCGACAGCAGAGCCATAGGTAACTATATGGATCGAGAATTGGCTTCAAGGATGAATCTTCCTCTTTGCGGAAATGCAACAACTGATTTGGTCACCACTGTCGACAGAACGGAGATCTCTTCTGGTCCTGTAACACACTCGACACAGAGATGACACTGTTGTGCCAAGACAGGCATCGAGAGACCATTGTGTTCGACCTAATCAAGGCTCCACAATTCCAAATAATTCTGGGAATGCCGTGGTTAGAAACACACAATCCTTGCATAGACTGGCGTGATAAGAGGTTGACCTTCTCAGAATGTGCTCATACTTGTTATCCGGAAGAATCCCGACCAAGAAAATTGCAACAGTCATGAGCCCAACAAATCTGCTACCCCAGGAATACCAGGATTTCCAGGATGTTTTCCAGAAGGGCCAAGCCAATACTTTACCGCCCCATAGACCATATGATTGCCAGATCGATCTTATAACTGGCGCCCAGATTCCATGGAGTCGGATCTACACCCTCAAGGAACCCAAGAATCTTCATCTAAAACAATATTTAGAACAATACCTGGCTAACGGCTTCATTCGCCCATCCAAGTCCCCGGGGGCCTAACCCTTGTTCTTCATCCCTAAAAAGGAAGGAGACCTAAGGACTTGTATCGACTACCACGCATTAAACCAAGTGACTGTAAAAAAACCGTACCCCTTACCTCTAATCCCTGAACTGCTAGATCAAGTGAAGGACGCTCGAATTTACACAAAGTTGGATCTCAGAGGGGTGTACCATCTCGTACAAGTCAAAAAGGGGGACGAATGGAAGACCACCTTCCGCACCAGGTATGGGCTTTTCAAATATCAAGTGATGCCCTTTGGGCTTTGCAATGCCCCATCAGCGTTTCAATATTTTATGAACGACGTCCTTCGAGAGCTAATTGATGTCTGTGTCGTCATATATATTGACGATATCCTGGTGTACTCCTCTTCCGAGCAGGACCATGTGAAACACACCCGTGCTGTACTTGAAAAACATCAGCAACATAAGCTGTATGCTAAATTAGGAAAATGCTTCTGCCATGTTATTGACGTCGAGTTTCTTGGGTTTGTTCTGACCCCTCGTGGTGTTCGTATGAATTCACAGAAGGTACACGCCATCCTCAAGTGGTGCTCTCAAACTTCAATCAAAGGAGTCCAGAGCATGCTTGGATTTGAAAACTTCTATCGCCGATTCATTCCAGGCTTTTCACAATTGGTACATCCCATCACATCCTTATTACGAAAGAACAAACACTTTCAGTGGTCTGATGAAGCGGAAAAGGCCTTCCAAGACCTAAAACGGAAATTCACCTGAGCCCCAGTCCTAAAACATCCTCGCCCAGACCTCCCATACATGATAGAAACTGATGCTTCCAGTCTGGCAATGGGGGCGGTCCTTTCTCAAAAAGATCCCGACACAGGTCAACTTCACCCAGTGGCCTTTTGGTCACGAAAGTTCACAGCACCTGAACAGAATTACGCCGTAACCGACAAAGAACTTCTAGCCATCAAGACAGCATTCAAGGCTTGGCAACATTATCTCCTAGGAGCCAGACACACCATTACAGTGATCACAGATCATCGTAACTTAAAATATCTAAAGACGACCAAGGCCCAGTCCTCTCGTCAGCTCCGATGTGCATTATTTTTTGCAGAATACTATTTTGTGATTACTTACCGACATGGTTGCCAAAACGGAAAAGCGGATGCTCTGTCCAACATAGGGATGGAAGAAGCATACTCAAGTCCAGACCCAGTGCCCATAATGCCTGGGGGAAGGATCCTGGGAATTACTACATTGCTGACCCTGGATGACATCCACAAAAAAATTTCACATCTCCTCGACACCAAGGCCTTACAAGATTGGTCGACTAAAAGTAAATATCATTCAATCACAGATCATTTACCTTATTTCCAAGGGTGCCTTTACTTACCTCGTAAGGAACTTCAGGAACAAGTCATCTCAAATTACCATGAGTCATTGGAAGAAGATCACCCTGGAATTGCAAAAAGCAAAGCCAAGGTCAAGAGACATTTCTGGTGGCCAACATGGAGTAAAGACATTACACAATTTGTGCTATCATGTGGCATTTGTGCACAAAACAAAGCCCAGAAAAAGAAACCATTTGGTCTACTATTACCTCTGCATGTTCCACCTACACCCTGGCATACACTGTCTCTTGATTTTATCACTGATCTTCCTCCTTGTAATGGCTTCAACACCATTTTAGTGGTGGTAGATTTGTTTTCCAAAATGGCCAACTTCATTCCGCTAAAAGGTCTACCCTGAGCTTTAATTCTGGCGAAGGAGTTCCTATAACACATTGTCCGGATAGACAGATTCCCTTCCATTCTAGTTTCAGATCGGGGCAGTCAGTGTATCTCACAGTTTTGGAGAAAATGTTGTCAGTTAGCCCAAGTTGATGTAAGGCTTTCGACCAGCCACCATCCTCAAACGGATGGTCAAACCGCGAGAGAACCAACCAAACATTGGAACAGTACCTGAGATGCATGTTACACCAAACAGAAAGCAGCTGGAAGGACATTTTATGGATAACCCAGTATGCCTATAACAACTCTTTACACTCCAGCACTGGGCAGAGTCCGTTCTATACAATATATGGAATGCATCCACAAACCTCTGAACTCAATCCACCTCAACATTTAGAAATGCCAGCTGTAAGTAGTCTGCACACTACCATTGCACAAGCCTTCAAGAGAGTGACGTAACATATAAAGCAAGCTAAGGAAAGATACAAGAGATCCGCAGATCAACATAAGAGTGAAGCTCCAAAATACCAGATTGGAGATGAGGTCTGGGTAGCCTCAAAGCACATAACAATTAAAGGAATACACACATTTAATCCCAGGTATTTGGTACCATACACCATTAAAGCCATCATTAATCCCGTGGCAGTAGAATTGGAGTTACCTCCAAACATGCAAGTCCATCCTGTGTTTCACGTTTCTCTTTTGAAACCAGTGCAACCTGGAACTCGGGTAACAAAACCACCAAAATCAATCTTGTAGACGGTGAACCAGAATTCGAGGTTAAAGAAATTTTGGACTCCAAATATGTCAAATCAAAACTATTCTATCTAGTTGACTGTAAAGGCTATGGACCAGTAGAAAGAACATGGGAGCCAAGTGATTTAATTCATGTGCCACATTTAGTAAACCGGTTCCATCAAAACCACCCGACCAAGCATCGACCAGTGAGGCAAACCACCTTGGGAGGGGCCTTGGGGGGGGGAGTGCTGTCATGGTGCTTGCCCCCAGGCCTCAGGAGAAGACCAGCCTGCCCCTAGTACTGGCACCTATGGGGACCTTTAAGTCCCCAAAGGATTGCCTAAATACTTCCTGGACTCTGTCCTTGCGCCGTCAGTGCCATGCTCATAATGCTCCTTCAAACAAGGCAGTTGTCAGGGGAAGAGGAATCACATTCAGCTCAGTCTGAGGCATTCTGGAGGGACTACTTTATCTGGAACTACTTTGGTAGTGTGTGGTTGGAGGAACTACTTCACTTTGGGACTACTTGTTTGAGGCTATATAAACCACACCCTAAGAACAGAACAAGATTTGCGTTATTCTGCACTCCTGCAGCGTACCGCTCACCGTATCTGCTAACTTCAGCCAACCCGGTCTTCAGCCACGCCCGTCCTAGTCTTCACAAACCATTGCCTGTGGTGAAAGAAAGGAAGAGAGAGAGAGAGAGAGAGAGAAAACAAGAACAAGACAGCCATTAAGTTCTTACCTAACGCTCCACGCAGAGCAAAGGACCACATTAAAGACATTTCAACACTGCGCAGCACTAATACTCACCTGGAGGCTGCGCACTCTTGCGGTCCCTCGAGACACCATCACGCGATCGCCACTTCGGAGTCACCGCACCTGCAGAACTGAAAAGGAACAGCCGGTTAGTTACACAGAGGGAACATACCCTATTTTAGACTTGTTATGTCACGCTAGAGTTGAATCTCACCTCTGGAATTCTGCTCATCATTTGTTGAGAGGAGACTCTCTTCATCGGGTGAATCAAAAAGGGCATCTGGGAGATGGGAGCCGGTCCTCCGCCTTATGGCTAGTTAATATCTTGTTTCAACATTTCAGGCAAGTCTTCATTTCTGACGGAAGGGGAAAACAGAAAGGGCATGTGCAGCCATTCACCAGTCCGCTACATGTGACGCTGGTGGAGACAGTTGCCGTCCAGCATTGTTCAGCGCCCCTGTGGAGACCAGGTGAGCGTAACACTTCCTACTCCCACCTATGAGGCTAAAAACTTTGGGGCCATCATTGACTCCACACTCTCATTCTCTCCTCACATCTCTGAGGTCTCTAAGAAGTCACACTACCAGTTGCACCTCCTCAAAGGTATTCTTCCTTTCCTCTCCTTCCCCCTCAAGCTCAAAGTCTACAGAGCTCTGGTTCTCCCTAGGCTCGACTACTGAAACAGCCCCTTTCTAAATACTCCACCCTCTGCAACTAATCCAAAACAGGACTACATGACTTGTCTTTGGCCTCAAGCCCAGGGATTGCATCTCTCCAGTACTGAAATCTCTGCACTGGCTCCCAGTGGCAGTGAGGATTAAGTTCAAAACCCTCTGGGGCCTCAATACCTTCAACTCTCTCTTCCTAAATATCTTCCTTCTCAAGCTCTTCGCTCTTCCGCCTCCAACTCCCTCAGGGTCAGTCATTTCTCCAAGCAACAAGTTGGTGGTAGAACTCTTTCTTCTGCTGGGGCCTCCCTCTGGAACAGCCTCCCTGCCTCTTTGAGGAGAACCATCTCCGTTTTCCGGAAGAACCTCAAGACCTTCCTCTTTGCTTCTGCGTTCTCTCTTCCTCTCCCCTGCTGATCTCCAGGCTGAAACTGAAACTGCACTGTTTACCTGGCTACCCTCTGATCTCAGGCCCAGGCACCCTCCCCACCAGTTTCACACCTGCACTGCCCTCCCTGGACACCCATGCACTAGGGGACTGCTTCTGTATCCCTACAGCCCCCTACCAGCACTTGACACCTGATGTCTGCACTTACCCTTGCACTTGCCACCAGCTGGCCACACTTTTTAATAATTGTCTTTATATTTATTGTCTTTATTTATTTACTGTTATTCTATGTACTGCACTGCCCCGTCCCCCTATCCCCTGCACTTCCCCCCACACGTGCACGATCTCAATGTCACATGGCCTTGTAAGATTGTTGTCTCTGTCTTCCCTCTGTTCCCTCTCCCTTGCCTTGTCACACCGTGAAACACTTGTGTATAGGCGTATTATAAATGCCATATCATATCATATCATATCATATCATATCATAAACAAGATTGTGGGTTATGGCTGCTGAGAAACTTTTCAAGAGATACAGTATTTTTTGGGTACCCATTAAAAGACTGTCTTACAGGAGTCAATAAAGTGAAAGGGGGTTTCTTTTATTAAGAGTCCAGGACTGTGGATCGTGGGCGGATAAACTACTTTTCTTCTTGTATTGTGATTTCCTGATGTTTTGTAAAGGGCTGGTTTTGCCATAGTGTTTCCTGTGATGGTCCCATGACGAGGACTACATGGTGTGAACAGGAGTTGCTGTCTATACTACTGCCAGGCATTTCATCCAATAGACAGGGGAGGTGTAGTGCCGGCTTCCTGCACAAGACCTCAAAGTCTTGTAGGGTTCTATTTATTACTCGGGTAATGCCCCGGGGCCCATAGGTAAGGACCCGAGCAAAGCGAGGGCCTTACCGAAGGCCCCGGGGCATTACCAGAGTCAGTAATGCCCCCGACGCGAGGGTTCTATTGCTATTAGTACCCCGGCCCGCAAAAATTGTGTGACCGGGGCACTAAAAGCTTTTTGGGAGAAAAATAAAAAATAAAAAATGGCCGCCGTTTTCCCTTTCCATGGCGGCCATCGGGAGCAGACGCGCAGGGAACACAGGTGTTCCCAGCGCGTCCGCTCCCAAAAAAAGATCAAAAAGAAGGTAAGTGGGGTTGGGAGGGTCGGAGTGGGAGGGGGGGAAGAGGAAGAAAAAAAAAAAAGTACCTGCGTCCATGGCGGGGGACGAGAGAAGCCCCAGCCATGTGGAGGCGCAGAGCGGGGATGGCCCGCTCCGAGTCTCCACACGGCTGGAGGCTTCCCTCGTCCCCCGCCGGGGACGCAAGACCAAGAAGGTAAGTTGGGGGGGCGGGTGGGAGGGAGGGAAGGGAATTAAAAAAAATAAAAAAAATTACCCGAGTCCCCGGCGGGGGGCGAAGGCAGCCTCACAGCCTCGGGGAGGCTAGGAGTGGGGATGGCCCCGCTTCAAGCCTCCTCATTGGCTGAGGGGCTGCCATGCCCCCCGCCGGGGACAAAGGCCGTGGAATCCCGACGGAGGGATTCCCGGCCGGGTAGGGACTTGGCGAGAGCCAATCAGAATGCTTGTTGCATTCACATTGTCTCTCGCCGGGTTACTAATAAGGAATGTAGAGGGCGAGAAGGACAGTTGGAGCGGCAGGAGTGAGACCGAACCAGCAGGGCTCTCAGTACTGTTGTACTTATGTCTAAATATAATATAGAAACATACCTCTGAATACTACATATTGGTGATGAGCATCGGAGCTGCACGCTGCTGAGGAGGGCCCTGCAAACACTTGTGTATAGGCTCGTTATAAATGCCATATCATATCATATCATATTTCCAGAAGCATAGAGAAGGTGTGTGACCCTGTCTGTGAAATTGACTGTGCGGGAGCATAACGTGCCATGTGAAGTTGCAAATTACTTTGGGAGTACTAACAAATATAAAGGAAATGTTCCAACTTCCATGTACAGTTCAGGCGCTCTTGTCTCCATTTTGTCCACATTAGAGGGATGGACCTAGAAGCATCAGGACGCCCCTCTAGAAACGACTGGCCAGTCTTGTTTAATATAACACCGAGCCATCGGCTGCACTTCTCTTCATCACATTACATTCTTATACTATTCTACTACACTTACAATGCTGTGTAGTCATCTGTGGCTCTCTTCTTTGTCACAATACAAAAATAAAAGTGGCTATTTAAAGAGAACACACTCAAACCTGCCAGGTGATTCTGACAGAAGTCATACTCTTTTAAAAAAAATATATATATATTAGTCTGCACAACCACGTCTTTACAGAGGAGCGTTGGGAGATGTGTAATGTAAAACGATTTGTTACATGCAGGAACCAAGGCCAAGAGGCATCTGGGCGCTAGCCACAAGGCAAGAGGGAAAGGTCAGTCCCACACCTTCCCCAAAAAAAGAAGATCTTAAGGGCCTGGCAGAAGCCTAGGTGATCTGGGATCTCTCTCAGAAATACAGGAAGGGCATTCCACAGGGTGGGGCCAACCCGAGAAAGAATGGCGTCCAGCACAAGCCTTACGGAAATGGGGTATGTTCAGCAAGGTGGTAAAGCCTGGCCGCAACAAGTGTCTAGGGAGATAGCCGGGCAGCTTGGTTTGAAAAAAGCAGGCCCACTGTGAAGAAAGGCATGGTGTGTGATGCAGAACCACTTAAAATGATTCTGCCTTTTGATAGGAAGCCAATGAAGTTTGGCAGCAGCCCTGATTAAGGGGACCAATTAGTAATGTTGAGTGCCAGAAGAGTTGCAGAATTCAACAGGATCTGAAGCCAGAAGTCCAGGAATTCAGGCTCGCCCAGGTAGATACCATTACAGTAGTCCTGCCCCCCCATGATGGAGGCTGTGATTACCTTTGCCCGAAGCGGCGGGGGGATATATGGCAGCACTTTCCTGAGAAGTCTCAGTTTGAGAAACCCTGAGCTGCAAACCACTGCAGTTTGCCCCTCTCTGGAACCCAAGCGGAGAAGCTTAACCTCTAAGCTCTTGACAAAGGGACTGGGTGTGGGGCAAGGTCCCAGAGAATCGGGCTAGAAGTCATGAATGCCAGAAAGAGTGAACCCTAGGTGGACCTGCAACCATAATTTCTGTTTTATCCCTGTTGAGCTGCAGCCAATTTTGGGACATCCTGTGGCCGATATCGGCTAGACAAGATTTCAACTTGGATGATGTGTCTGATAAAGGCCAGAGGATTTAGTTTGAACAATAGTTGACTATCATCGGCATATGTATAGAAGGATACGCTGTGCAACAAGATCAGTTCCGCAAAAGGGTACTGGTATAAATTAAACAGTAGAGGAGACAGGGGTGATCCCTGTCACACAGCACAAAGAATTGCTGTGGAAGGTGCTCAGAAGACTGAAATGGACACAGTCTGCATAAGCTCCCTCAGAAATGATGCAAACCAGGCCAAAACTGGACCGAACAAATCTGCTAGTGCCAGGCGATGTAAAAAGAATATTATGGTCGAGTGTATCAAATGCTGCAGAGAGGTCAAGGACAATCAAAACTCTGACCTCCATGCGGTCCTGGAGCAGGGTCAAGTCATCGAGAATCAAAACCATCACAGATTCCATCCCCATGAATGGTCTGAACGCTGGCAGAAATGGGTGAACCTGATCGTTTTCCTTCTGGAATCTCGACAACTGAGGAGTAACAATAACGGGAGGAGAGAGGTAGGGTGGTAGCTCACTGGAGTCAGATGGTCTAGTGTTGGCTTTTTCAACAAAGGCGTGATGTGCATGTTTCAGGGCCGCAGGCATTACGCCATTCTCAAAGCACTGGCAAAGCACTGCAGTAAGCGGAAGAGACTGAAGCAGATGCAAGGGATTTGGGTCAGCAGGAAGGATGATTTGAGTTTACACATTGCAGTCAGAACACTAGCATCAGAAACGGCTTCAAAGCAAACATATTCCCTCCGCTAGGGATGATTTGAAGTGGTGGATCCACTGTTCCCTGTCCGGTAGCATTAATCAGCATCCTCATCATCTCAATCATATCTGCAAATAACAGACTGATGGCATCACAGGTAGCTTGAGCGTGAGAAGGATCAGATCAAGAGTAGCAGGGGGCAGAGAGTTCCTTAGTCACTCTAAACAGCTCCAATGATAAAGAAGATGCTGTAGTTTTATGGACTATGTAATGTTGCGATTTTGCAGACTTAATTGCCAGTTTAACTTTTTTATATTCAACTTTGGCTGGTGTCGCATAGCAAATATGCCATTTACGTTCTGCTTGGTGACACTGCTCTTTCATATCTCTCAGTCCTGGTAAAAACCAGGGAGCTGAGGGTTGCTGACAGAATAATCCTTTCTTAAAAGGGGGGCCAGTCCATCAGGCATCCTTCACATGGCTTTTTTTTAAGGCCTCAGATGGGTCCCTCAGGTTCTCCACAGAGGCTAACTGAGCATTGTGTTTCAGGATCTCTGCCAGGTGCTCTGTATTAACTTTGACCCAATACCACCGGTTAGCAAAATCTTTAGGTATAGTTTGCCTAGGCAAAGAGAGAGCCACCAGAATGGGAGAAGAAGGTGAAATTACCAGATAGCTGATAGAAGGCAAAATGTTGCTGCAAAAGAATTGGGATGGTATGACACCACGGGCCCTTTGGGAAAACACTACATTCCTCCAGGGGATTATTTTCCCCATTCAAACTTTTATATGGAGAGAACTGCAAGATGTCTTAGATTGGTTGCCTGCAACCTGGGCGGAATGAGAAAAAGCTACTTTACCATTATCCCAAACTGCCCAGAGATTAAAAGAACACATGTTGGCAGTTAGGTCCATCATGCAAACTAATATGATTGCGAAACACAAACACAATGCCCTCTAGTTTTTTTGCTCCCTTTGAGATAATAGACGAGACAGAGCCTTATAATTATCAAGCATCGCAACCAGAACCTAAAATCAATACTCACATTAATCATGTGAATCTTCTTAAGGAATGGAAAGAAAATCCCATTGAAGACACTACCATGGTATTAACCAGTTTGTTATCTGATGAAAGAAGCCCAAATACTTTGATTCCCACTGACTTGGCTCATATTCAAATCGAGGACCTAAAGGACCACTTATAACAGTTCCCTGATGTTTTCAGTGTGGAGCCTGGGAGAGTAAAGGAACTTATCAGTGTATCCGTACCTCTCTCAGGAGAAGTGGTACATCTGAAGCCATATTGAATTCCTGACTGAGAGTAGAAAGAGCATCATTGAAGGGGAATTAGAAAACATGTTAAGGGCTGATATTATCGAGCTCTCTCAAAGTCTCTTGTCCTCCCCATTTGTGTTAGTTGCTAAGCCAGATCAATTGTAAAGGTTCTGCATTGATTTCAAGAAGTCCAACACAGCCTTCCAATTGCATAGTTACCTCATGCCCAGAGTGGATGATCTTATTAATTGATTGGTGTCCGCCTTTTATCTCTCCATGATTGATCTGAAGAAAGGTGTACTGGCAAGTTCCTGTTAATACAGCAGACAGACAAAAAACAGCCTGTTCTACTCAAATGGGGCTTTTCCAATTCAAAGTATTGCCTTTTGGCTTGCATGGGGCACCAGTAATCTTTCAAAGGTTAATGGATTAGATCCTCCAGCCATATGCCTCTTTCTGTGGTGCATACATCGATGATATCATCATCCAGAGTAAGTCTTTGAAAGAGCATGTTAACCACCTGTATTTGGTTACCAGGGCCCTACCAAAAGCAGGGCTTATGTCAGACACAAAGAAATGCCAATTAGCTAAATCAGCAGTAAAGTGTCTTAGGTGTTTCATAGGAAATGGGCTGGTTCAGCCATCAATGGGTAATGTTGTGCATTTATAGATACCCGCACTCCAAAAACAAAGAGAGATCTTAGAGGATTTTTGGGGTTTAGTAGAATATTATAGATGTGTTGTCCCTAATTTTCCATCTGTAACATATTCTCTTATGGATAAACTTAAAAATGACGAGACCCCGAAAATGAAATGGTGCACTGAAGATCAATTGTGCTTTGACAAACTCAAACACATTTTGTAGTAGTGAGCCTGTGTTGAAGGTGGCAGATCTCAACCAGGAAGTTATACTATAAACAGATGCTTCACATTATTGCCTAGTTGCAGTTCTTTCACAAGAGCATGATGGTATAGAGCATCCCATCCTCTATAAAGTAGGAGGTTATTCCCAAGAGAGAAAAACAATGCAACTGTTGAACTGGAAGCCTTGGTCATGAAGTGGGATATAAACTATCTCAAAAACTATTTGACAGGCCGGAAATTCTGACTTGTCACAAACCATGCCCCATTGACATGGAGGAGCCTCAGCAAAGATAAAAATGCAAGAGTCATGTGCTGGTTTTTAGATTTACAACCCTATAGTTGTTCGCGGAGCATAGGAAATGAAAGCATATAGACTTCCTTTTCCCTTTTCCAATAGAAACTGTAAGAACCAGCGACATTAGGGCAAGGGAATGTGATGAATCCAATGAAGCCATCAGTGATTCCTCGGTAGTGACCTCCTCCCATGTGGCCAGGTGACGGAAGCCGCTACCTGATTCTGACACTGGGATGGTTATATGAGGGAGGATCATACCGGAGGAGACAACTACCGGGTAGATGTCAAGACTTCATTGGAGGAGTCACGTTGTTCAACCCTTCCGCATGAGCAAGACCCTCTGATTCCTGAGTTCTTAATGGCCTATTGTCATTCTAGTCAGGCCTAAACCTTTCATCCAAACACGTATAACTCACATATAACACATTTTGGTTTCTGATATGCTTTTGTGTGAAATCTGTGAGAAAAATCATCCGGAGTTAAAGGCCCAAAGAAAGTTATGGACTTCAACTACCATAAACACTCAGTTACTGAGACGAGGAAGAGGACAAGATGTTTGTGCAAAGTGAAAAGATCTGGAAGTACAACATGCAGACTGTTTATTTTTCCAAACCTGCAATGAGCGGGACATTTAAAGATGGCAATCGCACTATGGAGTTGGGCAGTGGAGGAGGAGAGGTTGCCATCCATGTTGAGGCTTCTGAACATGTGGCTCACAGAGAGAGCTGGCGAAGCAGAAAAGGCTGCCGGAACAGGGAGAGACATGCTGTGTAAGAGCATGGAGGGCTGTGGAGATGACAAAAGCACTGCCGAGGCTCCTGGAGGTCAGTCCACATGACTGGACAGCAGTCTTCAACCCAGGCCCACGATGGAAAGCTGGCATGTAACTGCAGAGCTACGCTGGATGCTGGAGGAGCGTCCGCACATTCCAAATTTGAAAGCGGGTGCAGAAGTCACAAAGCAGAAGCGTGAGCAATGTCAGAGATGCTGGAAGAGACCGGTGAATCTGCCCAAAGCAGCTGGCGACCCTGGGACATTCCGACAAGCGTGCCAACAAGTCATTGAGAATGCAGAAAATATACAAAGGCAACATTTTTTGTAATGCAGCCAAGGCAATGTACAGAGGGGAGATTTAATAAAAAGAATGTTTGTATGCAGACAAAACAAAGTACAAAGGCACATGTTTTGTTTGAATGGAGCCAAGGCAAAGTACAAAAGCAATATTCAATAAGAAGAATGTTTGAATGCTGACATGGCAAAGTATAAAGTTGAGCACCAAGTAAGCACAGATGCATGAGATGCCAATGTGGCGGATAGGTTTGAGCAAATACTTTGGAGCAAAGTTTACCATAGATAGATATACCAAGCACCATGTGGTATATGCTATTGTGGTATACCAACAAATTGTGAAACACACAAATGCCCTTGCAAGTGAATAACCCAGGCAGTCGAAGTTGTATCAAGGAAGTGTGAAAACCCATAATAAGTCCTGGCAGGTGACTATTCCATACAAAGATTCCTGGTAGGAGAGTACACCGGGTGTTCTGAAAACCCTAAAAAGACGTCGTGGCAGGTGAGTAAATGAGGCAGTTCAAAAACTGTGTAAAGATTCCTGGCACGGGAGTGTACCATGTAATCTTCAAAGTTACAAGAGCTTCTATAAAAAGACTGTTACAGAATTTTCTGCATGAGCAAGAACTTTGTGAGTCCAGTGAAGACGCAAATGACTTTTTAAGAATCCAGGGGAAGAGAACCTCCTTTGAATTCAACGGTCTTTGCCTTGGAGAACATTTTCGCTGGAGTTATTCTTATATGTTTGGTTTAGAACACTTTTTCTAATATCAAGATAAAGACATTACTTGCACCTTTTGTTATTATTTTTCTTTTTTAAGTCTGAGGTTCAGGATAGGTTGTTTTGACACAAGGACATTTTTCAGTTATGGCATACTGACACAGACAGACCATAGATCCTAGTTTTAGTTTCTATGTGGAGAAGTTCCTCTTTAGAATGGGGCTAGAGAGGCATTTTCCCAAACCACTTTTATTTAATAAACATGTCTTTAACTAAGAATACAACAGTCCTGAATCCGTCTCTCATTTCTGACCCCTCACAACCCCTCACAGAAAGTAGCAGTGGAAAAGTAAGAGAAAGGCTATGGGCAGAGGATGATCTCCCATTGGATACTGTTCTGAGAATTGCCAAAGAAATGAAACACACTGAAAAGTGTGTCAAGATACTAGAAAAGAGAGTGAAGAAAACGACTATTAAGGCGGAGGTAGTGCCGCAACCAGTATCATCAGCTATTCCGACTGAAGCAATAGCTGCAGTTAACCAAAATCCCCAGAAAGGAAAAGGGGATGAAAAGAACAACAGGGGAGAACAAGGGACGGAGAACTACAGTGGGAGGATGGCCATCCAGGCGGGGAGACGAAGTAGCCTAAGGAGATGTTTCAGATGTGGCAGTGTGCAACACTGCGCTGGCAATCCAGAGTGGTAGGCTTTAAGAATCATTTGCCAACTTTGCAAGGTTAAGGGGCACCTTGCCAGGGGATAATGGAGCAAGAAATCTGCTACCGACTAGATTGGTTGGGATTACATTGATGAGGAAGGAGACAAATGCATCTCATTGGTCATGAGTGATGTTGGTCGTAAATCTCAGAGTTGAATAAGTGTGTGGCTCCATAGAGACCTTTTTGATCGAATATTCAGGAAATTATTTTGACAATGGGCCCAGAGAACCTCTGCATAACATCAGGTGAGACTGCATGAACACTCCAGATATTTGTCGGCTTTCATTGCCCCAGAATGGTTGTTCCAATACAACCGCATGCCATTTGGCCTCATAACAGGTGTCTCTGTTTTCCAGAAGATTATGCACAGCATATTCAACAGAGATGTAGGAATGTTGTTCTTTCAAGATGATATCCTGGTCTATGCGGACAACTTGGAGGAACATAATAAAAGGCTGCAGAGTATATTCAAGAAACTATGAGCTGACGGCATGACTCTAAGCTAAGAAAAATGCAAGATTAGTAGGGAGGAGATTGAATATCTAGGACATTTCATCTCGGCGGAAGGTATACGGCCTAAAAAAAATCTAGCAGAGTAAATTGAAGGGATGGCGAGCCCTGTTTGTCGAGAACAGGTACAGAGCTTTTCTCAGCATGGCAGAGTACTATTCTAAGTTAATTTGTAACTTTTCCGAACACACAGTGGGAATGAGGGAGGTAATCAAGACAAGGGTGGATTTGTCTGGGACAGCATCTGTGAGAAGGAATTCAAATAAATTAAGGGAACTTTGGAGGAGGTGACCACACTGCAAAATTATTGGAGACGAAGAGACACTATCATCACAACGGATGCCAGCAATGTTGGCCTGGCAGCAGTGAGGACCCAAGTGGAAGGGGAAAGCTAATTTCTGATAGATTTCACTTGCAGGCTGTTGAAGAGGGCTGAAAAGAATGATGCCAATGTTGAGAAGGAGACTTTTGCAATCATGTACCATAGAGGAGTTTATACAAAGTGTCAGCCAGAATCAGGTGGTGGGTATCCCGCCTAGAGGGGTATATTTGTGTTGTGAAATACATAGCAGGGTCGAATAATTATGCTGCAGAATGCTTGTATAGGATGATGTCTGTGGAAGAGTAAGATGCCAAAGAGGGTTGCTAGGAGGTGGTTCTGGAAATCTCCAACATTCCCATTCCGTGAGAGGAGAGGTCATGCAACGAGATGTCAATGTGTGCAAGGTTATGGACTATCAAGCAGAAGGGAGACACCGCAGGAGATAATGTGAATAATTGGGTTTTTCCTTCTTGTGGAATGTGAGAGATTAACTATATGTCCAGGGAGGGTTGCTGAGACGGGGGACAAGATAATTCTGCCTGATGTAGTGAGGAAACATCTAATAGATCTTGGGCATGAGGGACCCAAGGCATTGTAAAAACTAAGCAGCAGATAAGCAACAACTATTTGTGTCCGGTCTGTGAGCTACAGATCAAGAGGTCCGTGAGAGACTGTATCCTTTGTGAAAAAAGTGATAAAGCATGTGTGGGTGCAAAGTGTCCCATGGCAGCAACACATATTCCAGTGCATCAGTGAGTGCTGGTGTGCAGTCCTTTTATTTGGGTGTGATAGATCTGATCACCAGGTGGGTGGAGGTTCTGATGAAACTGCGCGTGATTTCAAAGGGGCTGATGGAGTTATTGGAGGAGTTGTGTAGGTGCAAGGGTTTTCCGAGTGTTATCGTGACTGACAATGGGCCACAATTCAGGTCAAGGGAGATGGATGAGGACTGCCCCACACATTCAATAGTACAAAAAGCAAGTGCCATATATTACCCAGACCAACGGGATGATGAAAAGCTTCAACAGGGTCATGAAAGAGGCCATAATGTGGGCTTGGGCTAATAGCAGAAATTAGAAAGTTGTGGTGAGAGAGTCTGTAATAGCTCACAGGTTCACACCCCAAAGCATCACTGGTGTATCACCTTTTGAACTCAGTAGGGGGAGGAAGGCCAATACCAAGTTGAAAAATATTAGAAGTCAGTTCAGGAACAAATGGATGCTAGGCAGGAGTGAGGCAGAGGCCTTCCCCTGAAAGTGGGGGACATGTTGCCCTTAGAGATGGAGAAGGTAGGTGGTTGAAACCTATCCGGGTGGAAGAGGTATTCAGGTATGCATTCAAAACAAAGAAAATAGAGTGTGGAACATGGAGAAGGTGATGCTAGTGAGAAGTAAGTATGCTAGGAGTATGAAGTGTGGCTGGGACAATGTCAAGGACACTAGTAGCAAGTTTTCCTTGCCAGATGCAACAAGTAGAGGACTGCCCAGGTTGAGATCCAGAAGAAGGTATGGTGGGTCAGCATATCTCTGAGAGTATGTGCAGTGACACAGCAGCTCTGGTGAAGTGGTTGGGGAAATTTGTGAAGATAGGGGCTGAAGTGCTGTCTGCCTGAATGAGACCCTGACGTCTCGGAGGGTTGCATTAATGAATGCTAGAGAGCGAGAAGTACTCTTGGAGCGGCAGGAGTGAGACAGAGCTGGCAGGGTCCTTAGTACTGTTGTACTTATGCATAAATAAATATAATGTTCAAACATACATCTGCCCTGGCAACCTGAATATTAAAGGAGGCAAATCCCTGTTGGTCACCTCCTAAAACACCCCACAGTCAGACAGGGAATTGTGTCATGTCTCATTTTCAGTCGATGTTAAAATGTCTTCCGATCCTCTCACAATAATGGCAATTATTAATGAAAAGGCTTTCGTCTTTTTCAACAAGAAATTACAATACGCAAAAGTGCACATAGTGGGGTTTGAAAAACATACAGAATTATTTGATGGATTTTATTTTATCGAATTCACCATATTTCTAAGATTCATACATTCAAATGTGTTCATTAAATTGGACAGACGCAATTCATGTCAGTTACATGGCATGTCTATTGAAGAAGTGGGTCTATTACTGAAGCGTAGGTGGCAATTGAACATTTTCCATTTGTTTTCAAATACAAAATTAGCATTTAAAATCTTGTTTTAAGAAATGGTTACAAAGTCATCGATATTCTGCCCCACACAATTCTCAGTCATTTCTCAGAAAACGCAGAAAATGGAGCGCTGTGTCTCATCAAGTTAATAACTATTATTAAAAGCATCTGCAAACAAATGAATTCACTAGATTAATAGTAGTCTTTGGTTTAGAATGAGAATCTTATCCCATACTTACTGCTTACAGATGATATGATATGTGCCAACTAATGCATTGCAGCATTGAATTGTATTCATAATTGTGGACAACCGATCATTGTACGTGTATAATTATCTACGGAATTCTGTTCATCGGGTAGTGAGCATGATCAAAATTATCCTAACACTGTCACCTGGCTTCGCCTCTCAGCTTGTCCTCTTCTAAAACTCGGCAAGGGGAGAGGACATGTTGTCTACAAAAACAAGAAGAAGAAGATAGCCAGCTGATTCCAATTGAATAGCAGGTGCTGCAGCCATTTCTCCTGACAGTGTCCAAATCAGTATTTTTAGTTCAAGAGTACAAATATTTTAATATCAGGGTGAGTGGTGTGAAAGAATGAAAGATCACAAAGCTGACTGTACAGTGAGCTCTTAGTGATGCATGTATACTTCTACTACACTTTTATCACAGACATATTTGTCAAGTATAACGATCTGTAGTTATTTTTATGTTCCCAAAATGCCCTTTGATTTTATGCAAGCAAGCCAGGAACCCTCTCTACTGCTATTTGTACATGTCCTCCTCTTTCTAAGAGGAGTATTGTAAAAGAGCAAAATATGATTGTACCCAAATGCCAATCTTGGAATGATAGCCATCTGTCAGAGATACTTTTTGAGGTTTTGATAATGCGCTTTGCTCAGTGAGACAAGAGTAGTCTTCTGATTATGACTAAGGTTTGTACTGGAAGTGATCATTACTAATGAATATTGCAAAATAAAAATGGCCAGTTTGCAAGTTTAGTACAATTAAATAATGTTATTTGTATTACCATTATTTGCACCCACGCACCCACGTTTCAAAATATCAGACAGGAAAAGACTGAGATGTAAGTGAGACAGTGAGAGACAATGAGAGAGAGAGAGAGAGAGAGAGAGCGAGAGAGAGAGAGAGAAAGAGCGAAAGAATAAAAGAGACAATGAGAGTGAAAGAGCAGTATTTGTCTATATGATACCATAAGTACAGATAGTTTACAATAGAATAAGGCCTACATCTTTTAAATACTATTTCATAATGAAAGAAAATGCACAATTCTGCAAATAAGAACTATACATAATTATACTTGATCATGGCAACATTTGCATACAACAAAAGGTCAATAGTTTACACCTACTTTAAAAAAAGATAATTTCAGGAGATGCATATGTGGCTAGTTTCCTTACGATGCTTCCTATAAAAACATCTCACTGAAGACAGTCTGTCACATAAGCATACTATACTGTACCATACTATACTGTACATACCATGTATATTTGTGCCTTGAAACACCGATTGTCGTATGGGCACATTATAAAAACTCAATAAATACCATAAGATCCTCACATACTGATTGTACGGAATATGTTTCCAGATGGTAAATGTAAATTAGAATTAATATGTTGTCTTATAGGTGTACACTAACATAATAGTTCTCATTTGTACAAGACAAATGTGTCACCAGAGAAGACAAACACATTTCAGGCAACTTACAGAAAATGGTGTTCCTGTAGTGTGTTAAAGTTTGTCTAATTATTTTATTTTTCTTGGAACACCCTGCAAGCTGTTTCTATAATTTGGTACTTTTGTTTGCTTCACCAAATGAAAATGTACTGCTTTTGCCCCTACATTTAACTAAAGACAGAGTTGCTTATGAACCACAAAATGAGTGGCTTAGTCATTGAGTTGAATCATGTTTGAAAACTTTCACTAAATGCTCTGAGAAGTTTGTTGCAGGATCCAATGGGATTTCCCTCCATTTTAGAGCCATTGATCTGAAACAAACTCTTCTTCATGTCTCCAGCCATCTTAGAGAAAACTATTTGTGAACTTCTGTATTTTCTCCTGTTGTCCATCCTGGGTATATGGGATTATGGTTATGGATATATGTTACTGTGTTCAGAGATGTTTAACTAAGTTGGGCATTATCACCTTGTCCACCCCACACCTTGACCAAATAAGTACAGGCTATTAAAAAGATGAGGACTGAGGTTTCTTTGGCACAAACTGCCAGTGTGGGACAGGCATCAAAGGTATCTTTGCTCACTACCAGGACTGGGATAGCCTCTCTCCCTCCCCCATCAAAGTACTCTACATTATCACTCTCAGTTCTTTAAAACGAGGACTTGCTGTAATTAGTTATTTGGATTCCATGCAACCTTTAACGACATTTAACCTTTCAATCATATACTTATACATAAAACAACAATTCATTTCTTTTTAAACAAAACATTTGACAATAGAATAGTTAAAAAACTGAATAAACATCCCTAATTAAATCGACACAACTTACAGGTAAGTCAAACACATGTTAATAAGAAACCTACCACAGTATTCTAAAAGTGATTAGAGTAAAAAAGAAAAATCTGAGATAATAATCCATCCTTCTCTTTGGCAACTGCAATTACGTCACCTTGGCTCAAACATACAGACCTAATAAAACCCACAACTGGTATCAAGTCAGAGGTTTCAGAACCATCTACACATCTCTTCCAAAATGAGCCCCCTTCAACTAGGTCCCCCATAGGGGAATAAATGACAAAAGTACCTCTGGCGCAAAAACTGCAGTGCACAGCATTTCACCATGATATGTCTAATTGTGTCCACCTCATTCTCCTCTGTTACAATATATACATTTCGTCTCTGTTTGGTCAATTATATTATATCTTAGGAGAATTTGGAATGGAACCTCAAACATTCATTTCGTACAGAGCAACTAGGGTAAATAGATAAAAAAATAGTGCCACCACTCCCTGTTTCTTATCGTCCCATCATCAATTTAACAAGGAAGAGTAACAGTGCATTGATACAATTGTATGAATCCAATCCCAGATTCTCAAACGTGTCTTAGTGTTTTGTGGTCTTAATTGTAACTCCTCCTGATTCGAACCTATGTCCCGCAGCATACCCTCACACTATTTCCCAAAAATGAAGAGGTCATTAACAATGCCCCTCTCTAAAGAAACCTTCATGGTCAACAAAATATTAACATAGAGTGTGGTATCTTCTGTGTTTAATATTTTACTTTATAGGTTGAGAAAGCTCCACATACCCCTTGATCTTAAAGATTGGACGCCCAAGTCATACCTGATGATAGGTACATGTATTGAATTTGAAATTCTAAACAGCTTCCTACAAATTAACACCTCCAGAGTGGTAAGCATACTCAAAATTGATTAGTGGTAAATTGCTCTACCATAAAGTAGTTTAGGTATACTTGTACCTTGGTGAAACTACAAAGCCGGGACTATTGTAAACTTCCCGTACTTCCCATCCACCTTTTTGATTTGATGTATTAAACTGGTACTTCTCTGAATATAATGCACCATTGTATCAGCCTTAGCAGATTTAGCTGTTATATAAAAGCCCAAATACCATGATGGAATCCAAAATCTCCAATTGTTTTCCCTCCACCCACCATCACAATGGAACAAGATACCTTTTTCTTGTGAATCTAAATACTTTAGTCTTGGTTGAGTTAATGATGTGGTTATTTTTCTTGGAATATGAAGTGAATGCACCAATCAATTTCTGCAAACCCTGCAGTGTTTGATCAAACAAAAGAAAATCGTTGCCATAAGCAATCCAAATTAAATGTTGATAATTCAACCTGGGGGATACAAATGCACATTTCTCCAATGTCGCTCCCAAATCTGATGTATATAAATTAAAAAGGCAGGGGGCTAAAATGCACCCCTGTCTAACCCCTGTCTAACATCAGAGATGGTTGAGATTGGTCTTGTTGCTTCCCCCTGTATATTAAGTCTTATCCTGATATTTGATCTATTACGCAATGTTATGTTATGTTATGTTACTTGGCATTTGTATAGCGCCTTATGTATCAATCTGTATGATCAAAGCACTGGTAGGTTGAATGCCCTCGGGAACCGCAGTTCAAGTCAGTCGAGAGAGAGAGAGAGTCATAAAGTGCGTGGGCGCACCGGGTATATGTGCAGCTGGTGTGGTTGTTTCATGATAGCTGCTTCTTAGTGGTAGGTGTGGTACTGAGGAGATCAGTTGAATGTGTTCAGTGTGGAGGGTGGACACCCAGACTGAGTTCTGGCTGCGTTAGGCCTGAGGAAATGCCCAAGCTACCTGGTATATGCTCAGCTAGGTGTGTTTTATTAGGATGATGGGTAGTTTGATGAGTCATGTTATTATGAGAATAGCTATACCGAATGTGTCATAGTACAGCTGTGTTCTAGTTGAATGGTGGTGTATAGGAGAGAGTAAGCCTAGTAGTGTGATATTGTGGTAATCAGTAAAGTGCTTGCAACCAGGCACACTCAATGATGTTGGGAATACCTTCTAAATTCAATTTTAACACAGTGTCGCTATTGGGGCACGCTCAATGATGTAGGGAATACCTTCTCAATTCATCTGACACAGTAACGCTATTAGGCATTGTGATGCTGGAAATGCATCAGAGGGACAGGGCCTCTGAATCCTTGTCCTTTTCTGCCTTTTATCGTGTGTTCTGTTATGTTTTCTGCCCAGGAGTCCATTTGGGACTCCTGGCAGTGCAGCTCTCTCTTTTGGTTTGGTGAACAGACCCATGGGATACCCTTATGGCACCCATGGGTAGGGGTACAACCCTGTGCCCCTAGTGTATGTTTTTGGGCACCTGTGGGTGGCCCACAGAGCAGGGTATGGGCTGGTGGCAGCTCCATGCTGAATTAGACAGGTGCTCTGGGCGTCCTCCATTTTGGGATACCCAGGCCCTGCCATTGGGATCAGTTGATTCCTGATAGAAAACAAGATGGCCCCTGTGGCCTCTTGCTTTCTATTGCCTGTTGTCTTGTTTTTCCCAAAGTCCTGGGAAGCCCTGACTCTGTCCCTTCCCCCTGACTGGCTGTTGGGTGGAAGTTCCATATATGGTGTTGTTGTGAAGGCCCAGCTAGACTGACTGGAGCCTTCCCTTTGACTGTATGTTGTGGGTACCTCCTGTGGGTGGGACCTGGGTGAATGGAGTGTGTGACCAATATACACTTCTTGTTTTGGTTGTCTGGTTTCTGGCATGTGAGACAAAGACTGAGACAGCCCTGCCCGAAACTGGCCTGAATGCAGTGTGTAGTGTTGAATGGCTGGGTACTTGTCCCAATCCACATTCCTTGTTGTGAGTGTCTGAAAGGGAGGAGTGTGGCCTGAATGCACTGTGTGCCTGATTGGCTGACTGACTGCATGAATGCCCTTCTGTGTGATTGGCTGCTGTGTGTGTGCCAGCAGTGTGGATGAGAGACAGGATAGTATATCTGGGGACCTCTCACCACTGGAAATTGTTCAGAAGCATTCAGAAGCTGAGTCTCCACTCAAGAGTAACTGGATTTGCTGATCCTCGACGTCCAGCTGGAAGAAGAAGACTTGCTGTGGCATTTGCTTCGACGGAACTGAAGGTTGTCGAAATCGTCGAGGACTGACCCGAGAGAGGACCTGGCTAGGCGCCCTCTTCCCGTGCTCCGAGGGACCATCGAGCACCGCTGAATCTTCGCCGAAGCGCCCTGGAAGTCAGACCCTCGAAAGGCTGCCGACCCGAGACGGGACCGCCGAGGAGATCGAAGTGAAGCACCCGGACATCGACGCTGTCGAAGTCCATTGCCGTCGACCAGGGTTCGCAGGTCTGTGTAACCGCTGGAGGCCCGTCGAAGTTGTGTTGCCCCGCCGTGGGAACCACTTGACGCCGTGCCGCCGACGACCGGAGCCGTCCGCTCCTTGCCTAAGAACATTTGCCTTGAAGGACTCCCTCGTCCGCATCGTCGGCCGCTTTGTCCCGCCGGAGAAAGTCGAGGACGACCAACGCGCCGAGGAGAATCCGCCGGTGGGTTTCCCGCCACCTCACGACCCCAAAGACTCGAGCGACTCGACGCCCTTGCTGGGCCACCGTCACCCACAATCTTTGCGGTCCAGAACTAGTGTCGCCGAGGTGCCCCGCACGCCTCTTCCTCGCAGGACGCCGACGTCTCGACGCCGACGAGCACCGCTCGGATCGAAGCCTGCCGCCTCATCGACGCCGTTCTACCTTGTTTGTTGTCGGACGTTCGACGCCCCGTGTCTCCCGCTTGAAAGGGAAGGCATTCAAGAAGGGCCGTCGATTCCCCGACACCGAACACCGAGTTCCTCGACGCTTCTCGACGCCTCTCGACGATCCGTGACTCCTGCTTTAAAGGGGGTCATTCAAGAAGGATCTGTCGACGCCTCTTCGAAGAACTCGACTCCACCAGGTACATTGGGGGGGTAAAAACATTATAGGAGAGAAATAGACTATTGAACAATATATGGACTGGGCTGGTGTTATATCTCTTTATTTTACAGGTTGCCCAGGTAGGGGGATCTCCACACAGAACTGTGTCCAGTGGTAGGGGCCAGTATTCTGCCTATTGTTTCAACCCTCTGTTATCTCTCCTCTCTCTATTGCTGGTTTCCTTCTTATTGATCTGTGTGCCATTTTAACAGTATTGTGAATGCACTTTAATGAGGTCTAATATTAGTGGTACCACTTTAGAATTGTAGATATTTACCATTGCTGATTTTCCTGAGCACAAAGTGCGTTATTGTGATAAGTGTACATAACCCTTGAATATTAATTATATAAAGACTGTGTTTTCAGTAATACAGTGTGTGGACATTCCTTTGTGGGGGCTTGGGGATACACTGTACTTAAGAACCAGCCTGCATCACCTCCTGAGAAGCTAGGCCTTGATTGCTCGTCCATCGTTACCATATTAGAGAATCTTGGCTGGGGTCCTCTGTGCCTCCCCTCTACCATATAGAGAGCGGAAGTACAGACCCCCCTACCAGTCTTTACAGCTGGTGGCAGCGGTGGGATGCTTATGGTTTTAAGACTCAGTGTATAACCGTGCCACTTACAAAATATCCGCACTTTTGTTAGATTAAGGTTCGGGTGTGTTCCAAATAACTGCATTACAAGCAATGGAGTCCATTGCAAATGGTAAATTGACTCGGATGAGCTTAGAGGCTCTCCAGAGTGCTTGTGAAGCCAGGGAGTTAGACTTTGTGGATAAGTCTAGGGCTGAGCTGATAGCTGCCCTGGTGGATTACCAGACTGATGGTGAAACTCTTGAGGAAGGGGGGGATGCAACCAGTGAGGACTCTGCCCCTGGGGTTGTCGCTGAATCTGTTTCTGGGAATGCCACCATTCCTGCTGCCTCTGTTCCAAACCCCAGCAATTCCATGGAACTTGAGTTATTAAGGATGAAGTTAGCCTTTGAATATCGCAAGTTGGAAATAGAAGCTGAGCTTAAGAAAGAGGAGCTGGCACAGCAAGTGGAACTCAAGAATAGGGATCTTGCGCTCAAAGAAAAGGACACTGAATGTCAGAGAATCCAGTTAGAGAAAGCTCGAGTGGAGACTTCAGCTAGACCAATTGAGAGTGGCAGGTCCCCAGCCACCAAGTTTATGAAAGATTTGGTTGGTGTGTTTGTGGAGGGTTCAGATATCCTCCAATGGATTGAAGCGTTTGAAATGGCTTGTGCAATTCATGATGTAGATAAAAGAGATTGGGCTAAGTGTTTGTTAAGCAGAGTGCCTCAAACTGGATATGACTGTATTCTGAAGCTGAGTGTGGAAGAAAGGGGTCAGTATGAGTGTATGAAGTCTGCTTTGATTGCCAAGTTTGGCAAGACACCTGCCCAATACCTTAAAAGGTTCAGGGAATTTAAGAAAAGAGAGAATGTGTCTTGGGTTGACTGGGTGAGTACTGCGCACATGAACATGATGGGGTGGATTGATGGATACAAGGTGAAAACTTTTGTTGAGTTGTCCCACCTCTTGTTTTTTGAGCATTTTTCTGAAGCCTGTTCACCAGAGCTGCGTCAGTATGTGGCTGACCAGAACATTTTGGACCCCTTTAAGCTGGCTAGGTTGGCTGACAAGTGGGTCTCCCATCGGGTGTCCCCTAAGGACCCCAGTGGGAAGGACAAGGACAAAGAAAAGGGGGCCTCTCAGAAAGCTGAGGAGTCCCAAAAGCAGTCACAGTCGGGTAAACCAAAACCTTCCTCTCCTAAGACCCAAAAATCTAGTGGGGATAAGTCCTCTGTGGGTGGGAATAAGAGTAGTGGTCCACCTGCTGCAAAGCAGGTTCCCAGTGGTTCCAGTACCGTACCCCGCACTCCTGGCACTTGTTGGGATTGTGGGGCTCTGGATCACAAAAGGGGTGACCCCAAGTGTAAAGGTAAGGCACTTGGAGTACAGGCTGTCAGCCTGACCTACCCTTACCCCGTGTCTGAGGTGGAGGCCACTGTCCTCCCCTCCTCTACCGGAATCACCTTTGGTGCTCCGGTAGAGATTTCCTTAGTGTCCCTTGGGGCCTGGGACCAGTACGCAGAAGTACTGGCGACTATCCCACAGAACACCCGTAGGTTTTTGAGAAGTGTCCTCTTGAATGGCCAGCCTTCTACTGGTTTGAGAGACACTGGGGCAAGCATGACAGTGGTGGACAGGACCCTGCTCAAGCCAGAGGACTATGAAGGTGCTCCTCTGCAAACCACCAGATTAGCTGGTGGGCCTCCCAAATTATCACCTGTAGCCTTAGTCACACTCATGATTGGAGACAAGACAGCAAAGCTTCCTGTCCTGGTTCAGGACAATGTCCCTGCTAACATTCTGTTAGGTAATGATCTAGTGGAGTTGGGGTTGATCTCGGATGGTCTTCCCCTGACTGCTGCTGCGGTCACTAGGTCACAGGTGACACCGGGTCTGGCTGTGAGTCAGGTACCCGAGCCAAAGGCGAGGCCTAAGGCAAGAAGAAGGAAGACCAAGAAGGCCACCTCTGTGGAGGGAACACCTTCTCTTCCTGCTGTTCCGACAGCACCCATTGGGATCCATACTCCGGACGGGCTGGGTCCAGTGGAAAACCCAAACTCAACTCCTGTGGGAGAAGAGACAGAAGACTCTCCTGTGGGAGAGGTTCTCAACCCAGAGGAGCACCCCGACCTTCAATGCTTGTTAGCTGAAGGGGGACCCTCCCGGGCAGACTTCTGTAAAGGACAGAGAGAGTGCCACTCTCTCGAGGGTCTGAGGAAACAGGCCCTGTCCCAGGCACAAGGTGAAGTGCCTAGGACATTCAAGGTTTATTGGGAGGGTGAGCTCCTTGTTAGTGAGCCCACTAAGCCTGAACCTGGTGCCCGCAAGAGGTTGGTGGTACCCCAGGTTTACAGGCCCTTCCTACTGCAGTTGGCGCATGAGGTGCCCTTGGCTGGTCATCTTGGGACTAAGAAGACTAAGCAGAGGCTCTCTGCCCATTTCTACTGGCCAAGGATGGGGGTAGAAGTGGAGTCCCACTGCAGGACCTGCCCCACTTGTCAGTTGTCTGGCAAGACTGGAGGCAGGATCATTGCCCCACTGCAGCCATTACCAGTGGTTGGCACACCATTTGAGAGGGTGGGCATCGACATCGTCGGTCCCCTTGACCCTCCCACTTCAGGTGGACATCGGTTCATCCTGGTCTTGGTAGATCATGCCACCAGGTACCCTGAGGCAATACCCCTTCGGACTGTTACTGCCAAGGTGGTTGCCAGGGCTCTCCTGGGCATTTTCACCCGTGTTGGATTCCCCAAGGAGGTTGTCTCTGACAGAGGATCCAACTTCATGTCTAGTTACATGAAAACCATGTGGAAAGAGTGCGGGGTAACCTACAAGTTCTCCACCTCTTACCACCCCCAGACCAATGGTCTGGTTGAGAGATTTAACAAAACTCTCAAGGGCATGCTAGGTGCTTTGGAAGAGCCCCTAAGGAGGAAATGGGATCTCCTCCTGCCATGCCTGCTGTTTGCTTACAGGGAGGTACCTCAAGAGGGTGTTGGTTTCAGCCCCTTTGAGTTACTCTTTGGACATCCCGTGAGGGGGCCCCTCGCCTTGATCCGAGAAGGCTTGGAAGCCACCCCTCCAGGTCCCGCCAAGCAAGTGGGGGACTATGTGTTAGGCCTCAGGCGGAGGATGACACAAATGATGGGTCAGGCAACAGCAAATCTCAAGGCCAGCCAGGAATTGAACAAGTACTGGCATGACCTTAAAGCTTCGCAAGTGGATTGGACTCCGGGACAGGAAATCCTTGTGATGGAGCCTACCAAGCCTAGGGCTTTGGCAGACCAGTGGACTGGACCCTTCAGGATCATCTCCAAGATGGGCGAAGTCAATTATCTGGTTGACATGGGAGCCTCTGGGGTAGCCCCCCAGGTATTCCATGTCAACAGGCTCAAGCCTTTCCACAGACGAGCGGAGGTCTCATGTCTCTTGCTAGCTTCAGGGCAAGAAGAGGATGAGAGTGAGCCCCTTCCTGATTTGCTGCATAGCAACCCTCAGGATGGCTCAGTGGAGGGAGTACAACTCTCTCCCGATTTGACAACGGAGCAGCAGAGGGCCTGCAGGGCTTTGCTCCAGCAGTATGCCTCTCTGTTTTCACTGACACCGGGCCTTACACCGTGGTGTAAGCACGAAATTGACACTGGTGACAGCGTGCCTGTCAAGAGCAGGAGCTATCGTATGTCAGATACCGTCAAAAACCACATCCAGGCTGAGGTCGCCAAGATGTTGGATCTGGGTGTTATTGAACCCTCAACCAGTCCCTGGTCCAGTCCAGTGGTCCTTGTCCCCAAGGCAAGTTCCCAGGCGGGTACCAAGGATTGGAGGTTCTGTGTGGACTACCGAGGAGTCAATGCCGTCACCAAAACTGACGCGCACCCATTGCCCAGGGCTGATGAGCTCGTGGACACCATAGGTGCTGCCAAATTTGTGAGCACCTTTGACCTTACCTCAGGCTATTGGCAAATAGCTCTGACGGACCATGCCAAGGAAAAGACGGCCTTCTCAACACCTGAGGGACTCTACCAGTTTAGGGTCATGCCCTTTGGGTTGAAGAATGCCCCTGCCACCTTCCAGAGATTGGTCAACCATGCGCTCAGTGGGCTGGAAGCCTTTTGTGTGGCTTACTTAGACGACATTGCCGTCTACAGTTCCACCTGGGAAGAGCATTTGACACATCTGGATAAGGTGTTGCAGGCCTTGAAAAGGGCTAACCTCACTATCAAGGCCACCAAGTGCCAGATAGCTCAGGGGAAAGTTACCTATCTTGGTCATGAGGTAGGAGGGGGTCAAATCCAACCTCTCTCCAGTAAAGTACAGGACGTACAGAACTGGGAGACTCCCACTACTCAAACCCAGGTGAGAGCCTTTTTGGGCCTCACTGGGTACTATCGCAATTTCATGGCAGACTCTGGAACCATAGCTGCACCCCTGACAGCTCTAACTTCGCCCAAACAACCTAGGAAGGTTAATTGGACTGAAGACTGTCAGAGGGCCTTTGATGGCTTGAGAGAAAGTCTGTGTAGGGCACCTGTGTTGTGTGCGCCTGACTACAGCCGACCCTTTATCGTCCAGACGGATGCCTGCGACACCGGAATTGGAGCTGTCTTGTCCCAGTTAGATGACAAAGGGAGAGAACACCCTATCATATTCATCAGTAGACAACTCAAGGGTAGAGAACTTAGGTGGGCTACTGTTGAAAAGGAGTGTTTTAGCATAGTTTGGAGCCTTAGGCATTTTAGGCCCTACCTTACGGGGTCTACCTTCAAGGTCCAAACAGATCATAAGCCCCTGAAGTGGCTTATGCAGATGAAGGGTGAGAACCCGAAATTGCTCAGGTGGTCCATTAGCCTGCAAGGGCTAGACTTCACCATAGAGCACAGACCAGGGAAGAGTCACGATAATGCGGATGGCCTTTCCAGAAGGTATGTTGACCGTCTGGATGAGGGTGTCTATCCCGTGGGAGATTAGACACCCTCCACCTCAGTCTGGGGGGGGGCGACTGTGATGCTGGAAATGCATCAGAGGGACAGGGCCTCTGAATCCTTGTCCTTTTCTGCCTTTTATCGTGTGTTCTGTTATGTTTTCTGCCCAGGAGTCCATTTGGGACTCCTGGAAGTGCAGCTCTCTCTTTTGGTTTGGTGAACAGACCCATGGGATACCCTTATGGCACCCATGGGTAGGGGTACAACCCTGTGCCCCTAGTGTATGTTTTTGGGCACCTGTGGGTGGCCCACAGAGCAGGGTATGGGCTGGTGCAGCTCCATGCGGAATTAGACAGGTGCTCTGGGCGTCCTCCATTTTGGGATACCCAGGCCCTGCCATTGGGATCAGTTGATTCCTGATAGAAAACAAGATGGCCCCTGTGGCCTCTTGCTTTCTATTGCCTGTTGTCTTGTTTTTCCCAAAGTCCTGGCAAGCCCTGACTCTGTCCCTTCCCCCTGACTGGCTGTTGGGTGGAAGTTCCATATATGGTGTTGTTGTGAAGGCCCAGCTAGACTGACTGGAGCCTTCCCTTTGACTGTATGTTGTGGGTACCTCCTGTGGGTGGGACCTGGGTGAATGGAGTGTGTGACCAATATAGACTTCTTGTTGTGGTTGTCTGGTTTCTGGCATGTGAGACAAAGACTGAGACAGCCCTGCCCGAAACTGGCCTGAATGCAGTGTGTAGTGTTGAATGGCTGGGTACTTGTCCCAATCCACATTCCTTGTTGTGAGTGTCTGAAAGGGAGGAGTGTGGCCTGAATGCACTGTGTGCCTGATTGGCTGACTGACTGCATGAATGCCCTTCTGTGTGATTGGCTGCTGTGTGTGTGCCAGCAGTGTGGATGAGAGACAGGATAGTATATCTGGGGACCTCTCACCACTGGAAATTGTTCAGAAGCATTCAGAAGCTGAGTCTCCACTCAAGAGTAACTGGATTTGCTGATCCTCGACGTCCAGCTGGAAGAAGAAGACTTGCTGTGGCATTTGCTTCGACGGAACTGAAGGTTGTCGAAATCGTCGAGGACTGACCCGAGAGAGGACCTGGCTAGGCGCCCTCTTCCCGTGCTCCGAGGGACCATTGAGCACCGCTGAATCTTCGCCGAAGCGCCCTGGAAGTCAGACCCTCGAAAGGCTGCCGACCCGAGACGGGACCGCCGAGGAGATCGAAGTGAAGCACCCGGACATCGACGCTGTCGAAGTCCATTGCCGTCGACCAGGGTTCGCAGGTCTGTGTAACCGCTGGAGGCCCGTCGAAGTTGTGTTGCCCCGCCGTGGGAACCACTTGACGCCGTGCCGCCGACGACCGGAGCCGTCCGCTCCTTGCCTAAGAACATTTGCCTTGAAGGACTCCCTCGTCTGCATCGTCGGCCGCTTTGTCCCGCCGGAGAAAGTCGAGGACGACCAACGCGCCGAGGAGAATCCGCCGGTGGGTTTCCCGCCACCTCACGACCCCAAAGACTCGAGCGACTCGACGCCCTTGCTGGGCCACCGTCACCCACAATCTTTGCGGTCCAGAACTAGTGTCGCCGAGGTGCCCCGCACGCCTCTTCCTCGCAGGACGCCGACGTCTCGACGCCGACGAGCACCGCTCGGATCGAAGCCTGCCGCCTCATCGACGCCGTTCTACCTTGTTTGTTGTCGGACGTTCGACGCCCCGTGTCTCCCGCTTGAAAGGGAAGGCATTCAAGAAGGGCCGTCGATTCCCCGACACCGAACACCGAGTTCCTCGACGCTTCTCGACGCCTCTCGACGATCCGTGACTCCTGCTTTAAAGGGGGTCATTCAAGAAGGATCTGTCGACGCCTCTTCGAAGAACTCGACTCCACCAGGTACATTGGGGGGGTAAAAACATTATAGGAGAGAAATAGACTATTGAACAATATATGGACTGGGCTGGTGTTATATCTCTTTATTTTACAGGTTGCCCAGGTGGGGGGATCTCCACACAGAACTGTGTCCAGTGGTAGGGGCCAGTATTCTGCCTATTGTTTCAACCCTCTGTTATCTCTCCTCTCTCTATTGCTGGTTTCCTTCTTATTGATCTGTGTGCCATTTTAACAGTATTGTGAATGCACTTTAATGAGGTCTAATATTAGTGGTACCACTTTAGAATTGTAGATATTTACCATTGCTGATTTTCCTGAGCACAAAGTGCGTTATTGTGATAAGTGTACATAACCCTTGAATATTAATTATATAAAGACTGTGTTTTCAGTAATACAGTGTGTGGACATTCCTTTGTGGGGGCTTGGGGATACACTGTACTTAAGAACCAGCCTGCATCACCTCCTGAGAAGCTAGGCCTTGATTGCTCGTCCATCGTTACCATATTAGAGAATCTTGGCTGGGGTCCTCTGTGCCTCCCCTCTACCATATAGAGAGCGGAAGTACAGACCCCCCTACCAGTCTTTACAGGCATACTTTCTAAGTTCAACTTTAACAGCAATGCTATTGGGGCACACTCAATGATGTTGGAAATACCATCTTAATTCAACTCTAACACAGTGACGCTATTAGGGCACAATCAATGATGTTGGGAATACCTTCTATTTAGGGCACACTTTCTAAATTCAAATTTACTACAGTGACGCTATTATTGCACACTTTCTAAATTCATCTTTAACACAGTTACACTATTAGGAACACTTTCTAAGAACAACTTTACCACAGTGACGCTATTAGTGCACACTTTCTAAGTTCAACTTTACCACAGTGACGCTATTAGTGCACACTTTCTAAATTCAACTTTAACACAGTGATGCTATTAGGGCATACTCAATGCTGTTGGGGATACCTTCTAATTTCAACCTTAACACAGTGACGCTATTAGGCACACTTTCTAATTTCAACTTTAACACAGTGACGCTGTTCGGCACACTTTCTAAATTCAACTTTACCACAGTGACACTATTGGGCACAATTTCTAAATTCAAGTTTAACACAGTGATGCTATTAGGGCATACTCAATGCTGTTGGGAATACCTTCCAATTGCAACCTTAACATATTGACGCTATTAGGCACACTTTCTAGGTTCAACTTTAACACAGTGACGCTATTAGGCACACTTTCTAAATTCAACTTTACCAAAGTGACGCTATTAGGGCATACTCAATGCTGTTGGGGATACCTTCTAATTTCAACCTCAACACAGTGACGCTATTAGGCACACTTTCTAAATTCAACGTTAACACAGTGATGCTATTAGGGCATAATGAATGCTGTTGGGGATGCCTTCTAATTTCAACTTTAACACAGTGACGCTATTAGGCACACATTCTAAGTTCAACTTTAACACAGTGATGCTATTAGGGCATACTCAATGCTGTTGGGGATACCTTCTAATTTCAACCTTAACACAGTGACGCTATTAGGCACACTTGACGCTATTAGGCACACTTTCTAAATTCAACTTTAAACGCTATTAGGCATGCTCAATGATGTTGGTAATACAGTCTAGATGCAAGGTTCAACACAGTGATGCTTTTAGGGTAGGAATAATCATTTGGCCTTAATATGTCGATATATGATATATCACAGTAAAACTTTATATGAGTAAGAGTGGTAGAGCTTTCTGGTGTGAAGTAATTGCTTCAGTCCCCACCCTTGACACACCTACTTTTTGGTTGATGCTGGTTGACAGCAGGCTACTGGCTTCTTGCCTCTCCTGCGGATACCTGCAGATACAATCTGGAGCCGTCTCTGTAGGAGCCGTCCTTTGACTTGGTGTCTTTAGCCAAAGGGGGCTGCATGGGCAGAGGGCTGCCCTTGGAGAGTCAGATATGACCAGAGGTCTGGCCAATCAGGGGCCGGGAGTGGGCTGATGAGGGGAAACAGGAAGGGGAAATCACCCGAGGACATGGGGCTGCAACAGGGGTCAGGGGCTCCAAAATATTATTTTAACACAAAAAAAGGCCTCATCCAACTCCAATGATGGCCAGCACTCACCTCCTTGATGTTGGCAGCAAGGATGCAACTGAGGATTACACGGTCACTAGACCAGGACTGCACAGGGGAGACAACCAATAAGGGGTCGGGGTGGGCTGATGAGGGGAAACAGGAAGGGGAGAACACACAGGGACATAGGGCTGCAGCAGGGGTCAGGGGCTCCAAAATGGCTCAAAAATACGATTTTAACACAAAAAAGGCCTCATCCAACTCCAATGATCCTATGCAACAAGAAGTCTTAGCCACCCAGCAGCAATATCCCAACTAGCCAGTTTCTGCAATAAAAGATTTCAGTTACCCATATCAAAGGTTGCTGTCAGGTCTACACTTGCCACATAAGTGGCATTAACTTTCCCTGTGAGGGCTAGATGTTGGACGTATCTCAGCAGAAGCCTGTCTAGATTTGCACTGTGCTTCTTCCTGAAGCCAGTCTGCCATTTTTTATTGCAACCAACTCGGGTTGGCCAGGCCACCAGATGTTTTAGTAGCAAGGTCACAAAGACCTTGCTAATGCCATCTAGAACACGAGATAGGCCTATAATTGCACAGGATCCTCCGGTCCCCTCTCTTAAAATTGGGATCAAATGAGCAGTTTGCCAACTAAGATGGAAGCTCTGATCTTTTAGAATGTAATAGTTAATATGGTCGACCACATAACTGGATCATTTTTAAATAACAGGCTTGAAAGCCTATTTGGCCCAGGTGCTCTATACTTGCTACTAGCTTTTAGGAGAATGAACACCTCATCAAAATCAATTAAGAGGTGCCAAATATCACCCATGTTATCATGACTGTATGGGAGCGGTACCAGAGGTCTGTCCACATTTTTCTTCATAGTAAGTCGTCAATTGTTGATCCCCAATTGGATTTAGTTGCACATTTGCTTGATTTCTCCCCAGGTTATTAATGAGACACCAAAAAGATGTTGTATCAGATTTACATAAAGATTCCGGCATCAGTTCAACGTCATTTTGTAAAAGCTGTTCGTTATGCAACCTGCTCCAATTACGATAAGATTGTTTAGCCCATTTAACCTCCTTCACTTGGGACATAGGATCAATTTTCTTTTCACATTTTATTTCCTTGATTTGTTTTCCTCATATTTCTTTTTTGTTCCCATAATATGAGGTCAAACTGATGAAGATGAAGATGTTTGACAGGGCCAGATTCAAATTTGGATTCCGCCTTAATTAGAAGCTCCCCTAAAAAAGTTTGAAAGTGATTGGGATTAAATGTTTCCATATTTCAAACCAAGGATGTACAGGTCAATAACCCAGCCACCCTCGTGTTACCGATAGAAGCTTTGTGATGGCTCCATGTTATTCTGTTTGCCCCTTGGTTGGCTATGATTGCCGCCACAGTCTGGCCAGAAGTCTTATATAAGGGAATTTTGAACTGCGCTGCTATCATATCATAATCACTCCATTCACTTAGGATGACTTGAAAGAATAAACATTTGTGAAAAAGACCCTCATCAACAAATATATACTCTAAAATAGACTGTCTCTGGCCCTTTGCCCAGGTAATTTGACTCAGTAAATCACCTTCAGTTGCCCCATTTAACCGATGAAGGCCAAGGGATTCCAGGCTTTGCAGCTATCTCTGCCCAAAATCATCAAACCATCGGTCCAAGTAGAAGTCCTATTGGATATGAGCTCGACCACCTCCTTCAATACGTACTCCACTTTACACACTAGATTATGCCATTAAATATTCTACAAAAGGATCTCTTTTTTTGTTCTACTGATCGTTATGGTTATTTGAACTACAAGTAAAGTTCTGTTCCCTATAATTTGATGGTCAATCGTGACCCCAGGACATCAAAATGTCAAGCCCCCCCGTGGGTTTCCCCTTGGCAAACTTTTCAGTGGTGGAGAACATTGTCATGTACCCATCCACAACCAGTGCCTCCACCAACCAAATCTCTTGTATAAATATTATGACATATTGTTGTGGATATTTCCCTAGAATCGGGTTAGTGAAGAGATGATTATGACCATAAGTGCTCCAAGATGAAATTGTTAGGTTACGTGATTCGTTACCAATGCCTCAGTTGTGGGTTACATCAGTCTTACGTAAAGCCCAAGCCCAATTGTTCCACTGATTCATACTAGCCTTTCCTGCTGCTAGTTGGTCTTCAACAGAGCAATAACCCCTGTTCTCCCCCTAGTAGGAGATCTCAATTCCATTCCATCTAACTCGTTTCACTACACGTATCTACCCATGATATTCTGCCACATCTGAGGATCCACTTCAGAAATCACAAAACCCAAATGTTGCAGCACAATTGTTTCACTCAATTTCAGGTCGGAAACTATTTTAGACCAGATTGTCACCATGACCACGCTAGTTCTGTTCCTCAAAGGGAATTCAACTCTTTCAATATCTTTTTGTTGAAATTGCCCTCAAACATGGTGTCTGTGTAAGCTGCCTCAAAATTCGATTCAACACCATCAATCTTTTGTCATAAAATACACATTCGACTTTTAACCTTATACTCCACGTGTCTTTATTTACACCTTGCCTTTCATAACAGAGGGCTAATTCATTTGTTATTTTATAGTCTTGCTCTCTACAGTCTGAACCTGTAGCGCTTCAGTCCATAGCAAACTGGGAGATCCCATTTCTTTTTACACCCCCATCTGATACGTTAAAAAGGGATGCAGGGACGATATAGGGAGGTTTCGGTTAGACACTCTGGTGAGTCAGGCAGTTTCATATGCATGTAAGTATCATACCCAGCCATCAACTTATTGGACTTTGTGAAAAGAAGAAATTTAGCTGTGTGCGTGAGCAAGGGGATTCAAATATAGCACGGACAAAGCATTCACTGCTGTGATTAAAACCCGAATGTGACCCGTAACAATTATACAGATACCATTAACCATTTGACCAGGTCTTCTGCCAAATCACGAATTAATGGACACAGACTGATCGCAGTCATTTCTTATAATAGTGGTATTGGTATATTGTCAACATGTTTTAGCTGTAGGTGAACTTGCATACGACCACTTCAGTAATCCCTGATGTTAACTCATAGGTTTTGAGTAAGGGACCTCCTCTTACCCCTATTAGACGGATAGCCTCACATTTGGCCATATTTCCAAGAAAAATCTACACTGTTTCTAGTGTGCTTGTTTATATATGTTTATGAAAACATAGTTGACCACGCATGGCAGAAATACATGTCCCAGCACAGTGTTCCTTGATATTATCAGACATTACACATGTCTTAGTTTCATGTCACAGAGATGACACAAATAGCAATGGTGACCACGGGCACCCGGCATATGATACTTCACCTCTGACCTATAGTTCTAAGATCCAGGTGCCTCGCAGACCCATATCGTTTAGACTTTATTTGATAGTTTTGCGGGAATATTCCGTGCTCAAATGATGCAGGATGCACATCCTTTTGTTTTTATCTGCCTGAGATTTCGTCTGGTCATATGATATGTTGTATAGCAATACATTGTTTATGTCATATCCCTGTATTTTTGTCTCCATATTTCTTCTTGTGTGCGCTTGATTAATTGGTCCTTGAGGTTAGGTGGGCCCTTCGTTTGGTGGAAGATTTCTTGGACTGTTTTACAGATGCATTTCATCCAATGCCTATTTTATTTTCTGTTCTTGAGAGTTGATCCGATTCTTTTATGGGTAAATCATCGGTCTATACTCATGTTCTTTCTTGTATTGCATTCATAATCATCTGGAGGTTTATGGGTCACTTGGTGTGTACTTTACTGCTTCATTGTGTACTATCCAATCATAGAAAGCACTACGAGTGTGTGGTGGACTGATGACTAGAACTGGAACATGTATCCCATGTAGTCTTGTGTTCCTTTAGATATTTAACCTTATTTGATGTGTGATTGATGCTTAATCTGATAGACAGACTGTCCTTCTCATCTGAAAATGCATGCAACAGATCGATATTATGTAGACCCTTTAAAATCATCACTTCACTTATGCATCGATTAATTCACTGTCAGATTTTACTCTGTGCAATAGTAAATAAGAGATGACACCAACTTGAATAATACCCTCTTGCACGTGTGAGAGAGAGATTGTGGTGTGCATTGGTGGTTTCTCTTCTTGATTGCAATCTGCCCTTGCTTGGTGCTTTGTTCTGCTTGATCAAGTCACAATTCGGGGTCTATATTGTGCAACCTACACTTTTTCACATCTTTTAGACATGCATTCACATGTGTTTGATGTTCTCAAAGTCTACTTTACGGGCAAGAAGAAACGCATAATTAGGTATATTTACCAGCACTTTTCAAATGTACAAACATATGTTAACAGCTAACCTATAGAAGGAAGTTCTTCTCCTATTTCTTGTTAATGAACACATTCCTCTTCTATCGTATTTCAGCCCCTGAATTTTGAGGCGAAGAAAGTCCATACACTGGTGGTGGAAGCATTGAACAAGTTTGTGGACCCGAGGTTTGTGGATCTGGGCACCTTCCGGGATCAGACGATTGTCATGGTGTCCGTGACAGATGTGGATGAGCCCCCTGAATTCCAAGCCCCCGGGGAAGTAATGGAGGTGGAGGAGGATGCACGCGTGGGAACTGTGGTTGGAGTTATCACCGCTATGGATCCAGATGTTGCAAACAAGCCTGTCCGGTAGGGTACATAGTCTGGCCTTTTACCTGTATGACTTGATTCTGATGACTTGATTCTGATGATTGCAATGTCTTTTTCCTACTTGCGAGCTATAGGATTTTGTCCTAAGGACACAAAGAAGACCACAATTCGACAGTGACCAATGATAGTAATAGTGTGTGCACAAGTAATCATTCACCCTTGCACACCTACCCATGTGGTTATAATTCGACCCAAACATCTACCCAACTCTATACTTGCCACCTTCTTTCTACCTACAAGCTTTCCTGTCTCCCAGCCCTGCCCTGTGTGGCCTCATTGCTCCCACTGCTCACTCTGCTGTCCCTTAATAAAGTCACCCCAAAAATGCACCCTCAGTAAAATCAGACACTTTCCCCAAATATTCTAGGATTGGAGTTCATAATATAAAATTATAGAATATTTGGGGATAGGATTTTAGGGTCAGGAAAAAGAGGTTGCCTACCTGGTGACTTTTTCCAGGCGACTTCATCAGTGCACCTTCCTTTTCTCCTCTCACCTATATACACTAATATCCTTCTGTTAAGCTCCTCCCTATGTATTCTATGCCCTCCTGTATTCCCCTCTTTTCTCTATTCATTGTGCCATCCTTTTTCCCTGTACACAGTGTGCCATCTTTCTACCCTGTCTGTACATTGTGCCTTCCTCCTCTTCCTCCCTTGATACAATGTGCCATTATTTCTTATGACCTCCTATAAGGTGTGCCCTTCTCCCTCCCCTTAATGGAGATTAATCCTGCCGTATTGCCTTCTTTTTTCCGGGGGTAGGTTCTAGACAATATTGTGCCATGGGAGAAACACCAAAATATACCCCCCCTCCAAATCACCCCAGTAGCTCCTCTATTGGTACTCCACACTGCACCCCTTCTCCAAAATCATTAAGTCAATGTAATTTAAATACTGTTCTATCACCTTGCATTTCAATCTAATGGTCAGACAGCCTATACAACAATATTACAAACAGGAACTTATTTTCATTATCGCGTGTTTAGATTCATTGTCCAAATGAAGGGTGAAAAAGTGTCTATTGACACTCCATAATCTATTTCTCTAAAAAAGTGTACTCTTCAGTTAGTTAACACAGCGCTCAGAGACCGATCAAAAGTTGCTGGTCGAAGAATGGAAGATGGGTGTGAAATAATGGGAAAGAGTTAGGCGGTAGTGAAAAAGAAGGCAGTTCCCAGCTATATTAAGTAAGGTTAGGGTACAAAGAGCGCCACGGAACTACTCCAAAGCACTATAGGGGACGACCAGAGAAGTAGGCAGGCCATGAGGTGAAGCTATCATGTTGCCATACGATCTGAGCACCTAGACAATGTATAACATTACCTGCCAAATGGTGCGAGATCATATTCCATGGCCCTGCGTAACTCAAAAATGCCACGCTACATGGAGCGACAAGCCAGACAACGTTCCTGGCTACTTGGTGAGTAGCAGGGCAAGCACATGGCAGTGTGATGTGGTGGGGAGAGATACATACTCCTACTGGGTGTTGATTGTTGTCTGTAGGACAAATGGACATACAGATGTAGGCCAGTGTCCATCAGGGAAGGCCACATGTTCTTGAGGAGAACCCACATGCAATTATGAGCTGCACAACATAGAGTACAATCCAGGTTCCCGAATATTACACATCCATCCACATACACATTGCACATCATGCCACACCACATACCACACAAATCAGCAACATGGCGTCAAGATGGTACTACAGAATCAGCACAGCACAACATCAAGACAGAAATGTGCACTTGAATGCATGCAAAGGTAACACCACTAGCCATACCATTGAACCACACACCTATAGCACCACTGAAGTGATGCCACACAGCATGGCAACATCGATGTCTGAATGGCAGTACACTAGCAGTGTGGTACCAACTTTGCCTGGGCCCAGGGACACCTAAGACCTGGCCTCACCCAGGACATGTCATTTCCTGTCGGAGGCATGAATCGGGCATGTCCACTTGCAGGGTCAAGCTCACCTTCGCACATTGCAGTCTCGCAGATCGTCTGCATGCAAGCATGCTGGTAGTTGTGATTTTGATTCACAATGCAAAGTCGATTTGTGTGACATGTACAGGCCGCACCTGAGGTGAACGGTAACAGGTACCCATTCTTCACCCCATACAAGCGACGCCGGCTATCCCCTGAAGAGGTGGCTCCTAACCCCTGTACGGAACCAACAGAACCGGCAGGAAGAGGACTACAATTGTGCACATACCCGTACCCACGTTGTGATAGAGCAGGCATTTGGCCTTTCGAAGACACAGCTCTGGTGCCTAAGCGGGCTGGGTGAGGCTCTCCTGTACGGCCATGACAAAGTGCCAAAGATAACCATGGCATGTGTAATGCAGCACAAAATGTGCATCAGACGGAATGTGCCTATGCCACCTGATATTGACATGCAACCACCAGATGAGGATGGTGTTGATGGGGATGATGATGGGTGAAATGGTCCGCCAGGACATGCAAGAGGCGATGACCAGGAGGGACACGATGTGCGTCAGCATCTGATGTATCAAATGTCATGAGATCTGATGTATGTGGTGAGTGCCACAAAGGACGCTGTCCCCAATGAAGTACACATACACAATTTTCAACAGTGTATTGTGATCAAAATGTGAACAAAAAGTGCAAACACCCTTTCCCCTCTCCCCCCACAACACTCCCAAAAACACCCTTTCCCCCATCGCCCCACAACACTCCCAAAAACACCCTTTCCCCCCTCCCCCCACAACACTCCCATGTGAGGCTTATAGTGTGCAAGTGTCCTGCTCGACATGTGCTAGCAAGTTCTTGCTGCCCCTAATTCTCATGGCCTCCTCCGCCATTGGGTGGTTGGGATGGCGTGCGCCTCATTGTGCGCAGAGAGCGGCGCCGGGGGCTTGTTTGTCGGGAACTCGCAGAGGAGGAGGTGGCCGGTTGATCCTGTGGTTGGGGGGGTATTGTTGCTCCATGGCGTCCTTAATACGTGTGACGGCCTGCCTAAATTGGGCCATTTCCTCACAAATCCTGTTTGTGCAGGCCTCCATGGCCTCCCTTGTGTGGCTTGCATACGAACTAAAGTCATCCCTCAGACGGGCTGCCTCTGCCACATGCTGGCCAACCAGTGCAGTGATTTCAACCTGCCTCTGGCTGATGGTTGCAAGGTCGTGTTGACTGGATCCAGCTGTTGGGGTGGCTGCTGCGCCCTGGTCCATGCCTCTGGCATCAGGTGAGGACACCTGAGGGCTCCATCGCCCTTCCACAGTATCATCGCCTGATTCTACATGGCTACCTGATCGTGATAACGGCCTTGGGCTTGGCTCAATGGACCGTGGTGGGCTGGGGGTCTGGCTTTGATTCTGAACGTCAATTGCCTCCTCAACGTCCAAAAGCGGGGCGGTAGCTGCTGCCTCACCAGTGGAACTGGTGGCAGCAGAGTGCGGGCCCTCCGTGCTGGTTTCCAATGTCATGGGGTACACTGCCGTGGGTGGAACAATTGCAGCACCCGTGGCCTCAGGCTGTGTAGAACTGGTGCTCTTGCTGCCTTTGCCCCTCTGCTGCTGATCACTCCTCCCGGTTCCCCTTGAGGTGGTGGCGGTGTCCCCTCTGTCATGTGTCCTGGGCTTTGTCTTAGCTGGTGGAGCAGGTGTCACAGTGCCCGGTTCATCAGTGTCTGTCTGTGACCCTGTAGGGGACAAAAATAGGGAATATCATTGTTTATGGTTCTACGTGCCTTATGCAGAATGTTTACATCATACCGCTCTATGCATTGGGGCCTCTTTATTTTTGATTCCGGTAATGGGGATGTCGGGTGGGTCATGCATGAATGGGACTGTGTTGAACGTGTATGTGGTGATGCATGCATGTAGGTTTGTGGCTGGATCGATGGCCTGATTATGGACTCATATTTGGGGGGCCCATCACCCTTCACTGTGCATTGTTTGATGTATACACTCACCTCCATCTGATGAAGTGGGCGCACCATGCTCCATGTCTCCGACACCCTCGATCGATTCCACACCAATTGTGGCGGCGCAGGTCTCCTCCCACTCCCAGAGTTTTATAGGGGAATCTGCGCCACCTCCTGTGGCCATTGCCAGCTTGCGATTCACAGACAGGATGTTTCGTACACGGACCGTAGGTCGTCCCACCGCTTTCGGCAATCCTTGACAGTGCGGGTGGTGGTGCCCAACGCACTGACTTTGTGGGCAACCTCTGCCCAGATGGCCTTTTTCTTGAGGAGGGTCTCCCGCCGCATGTCATTTGTAAAATCTACATTGGCATTTGCCGCAAGTGTCTGAATAAGCATGATCAGCTCCTCGTCGCTGAATTTTTCTTTTCGCTGGCGATCAGCAACTTTCTTGACGGCCTTGGGCATCTTTGCGCTATCCTGGATGATTTTGTGTTGGAGTCTTGTCGAAAGAGGTCCTGGATGCAGAGGATGGCAATCGATTGTGTTTTTAAAGATGGCCGCCGTGCTCCTTCCCGTTCCTGTGCGATGACGCTATTTCTGGTTCTGCATTTTAACGGTCACCGCTAAGAGTGGTGACCGCTATATGCATGTAGAGTGAGGGCAGAGGTGCTATCTGCACTTTCGTCAAAGCCGGTAAGGGACTTTTTTGGGGTCTTTAGCGGCATGTCGGTAGGGTCATTACCGGCATGGCGCTATGCTCGTGTCCGCGTACTCGTAATGGTACGCTATTAGCGCCCTCTTTCCAAGGCGGACACGTTAATAGCGCCATGCTGCTAAATGTTGATTTTTACCGCACAACGTGTAATGAGGCCCTGTTCCTGCTGCATGCCTATCATTGTTATTATTATTATTATTATTATTATTATTATTATTATTATTATTATTATTATTATTATTATTATTTTCATTATTTGTATTATACATTTTATTGTATTATTATTATGTGTTCCTTTTAACGCACAACATGCCCATAGGCCTCAGTGCCCACACAGAATAGAGAAGAACAACAACAAAATCATATCAGGATCAAGGGGTCACGTACAGGGAGTCAAAGTCAAGAAATTGACATATTGTAGCTTTATAGATCTGAAGTGAGGGACGTACCGGGTGTTATGGGCCCTGAAGACCGAGGTAATGGCCTGAGGGAAGGGAGGGCCTTTAACGAGGTATAAGGGACAAGAACGCCCGTTACAGGTCGAGCTGCAGGTCTATATGAACAAATTAGAAATGCAAATGTAGGGCCAAAGTATTTACATATTTAAATATATTACTTATTTACATAAAGCATGCATACTAGTGTTTAATAACAGTTAGCAGGTGTATATTGGGAGGAATGAACACTATATGATATTTACTTACTTTTGCAGGTGTTTCTTTGTAGCGATTCATATTATGTAGTCCGACAGACAGCGTTTAGTTTGCTTCCGTGAGGGGACAGGGGCCACATTATGCATGGTTGTACAGGAATGTGCCATATAAATAGTTACTAGAATGGGACTAGGGCAAAATATGAAAGCTGCGTGAGGGGGAGAGGACACGGTAGGCATGCTTAGCATAGCACAGCAATGCGGCATATATACAATTGAAAATACAGATGATATGCTAGCAAAATGTGCCTTTTCACAATGCGGACATCCAGATTCAGCTTCCTGCAAGGGTACCAAGCATGAACAGAGTAGGGAGTAGGAAGTAGATGGGAGAAGAGGAGAGATGCTTGGTGTGCTGCTTCAGCACGTTGTTTGGTGGCTATGACATCATTTCCATGAGGGAGCGGGGCCACGTCAGGCATGCACGGAAAAAACAGAACTTTAACTGTTGAAGTTCCGAAATGGGACGTGGGCGGAGGAGGAAGAATGCTTTAATTTACTTACAGGTGGCAAGTGTGTTTTCCGGGCTGTAATGGGTGGGCGGCAGAGGTATCAATATCATAGTTCCCAGTCAACTTAGAGATGACCTGGATATCATCTGCATAATTGGCATATTTTACTCCAGCACTGTTTGAAAGTTCGAAAAGTGGTTGGGTACAAATATTGAAGAGTGTTGGAGAGAGGCAGGCGACAGCTAAATGGCACAGATGTTGTCCTACAATAACCAAATAAAAAGCTTTGGGAATTGTGGGCACCAAACAGACCAATCCAGGCTGTGGCATTCTCTTAGCAGTTAATAATCTCGTTTAACCTCTCAAGCAGCGCAGAGTGATCAACATGTTTATATTGGTCCATTGTAATTGGTGAAACAGTGAGCCCATCGCCACCTTGCCCATGTGAAACACACCAGGGACAGAACTGATTCTTTTGTACATTAAATAAAATGCACATTAGTGGCCTGAACCCCTACAGTACATGATGTATTTCAGCCATCAATATAATGGTGGTAATGTGTAAAGCATGTTTTAAAAAGGCAAGTGGTATTCCAGGAATATAACTTCTGCTAACACCGGGCCTGGTGCAAACTCTAAATTGGGGGGATTTCCAGGAATACCGTTGGTGGAGGTGGTAATTACCTCTGGTTGTAATCCGGCCCAAACCTCTACCCAACTCTATACTTTGCACCATGTGTCTTCTTATGTGCAATGCTATTTCCTATATCCTTGTCTCCTGCCCATACATTGTGGCCTCCATTTTCCCACTGCTCACTCTTCACAGTGTACCATCCTTTTCTCCTCTCGCCTATATACACTAATGTCCATCCTTTAAACTCCTCCCTATTCATAGTATACCCTCCTTTATTCCCTTCTTCTCTCTATTCAATGTGGCATCCTTTTACCATGTCTGCACATGTGCCCTCCTCATCTTCCTCCCTCTATAGATCAAACGCTGCCGGGCGGGCGAGGAGCATAAACATGGCGATATGTCCTCTGTCGATAATCTCGGCCAGATTAGCCCTTAGGTCAAGCATGGCAGTTTCAGTATCGTGCACAGCACGGAATGCAGATTGCCGACCTCTGAGCAGGTGATTGCTGTCAATGTGCCCCTATAGTTGCAGGTGAACAGTCCTGTCCAAAATCTTCATAAAGGAGGGGAAGTTCGTGATGGGATTATAATTATCCACAATTTCAGGATCCAATGTCTCCTTTTTAAACAGAGTTGCCCAGACGTGCTTTAAACACAAAGGGACAGGCATGGTCTGGAAAGATGAATTGACATTACTGGTGATAGGTGAGGCAAGACATCTAATAGATCTCTTGGTTGTGCTTGTGGGTCAAGGGTCACCTTTACATGAGGTCGGTTTCAGGCCAAGCACAATTATTTATATTTCCACTTTATGTGACCTGCTGAAAGTTAAACTTGGGTGGTAAAGGGCCGATATTAATGGAGGTACCATGTTCCAGTAAATAAAAGGTGAAAGAACCCCAAAGGTCTGTCTGACGGGCATTGATAGTGGCTTCATGTTGCTCGATTTTTCTGGAGAGTTCGTTTTGAATATTTCGACACCAGGTGTCCGTTTTTTTTTTCTGGTGATACTATAGATTTGTTCCCTTCAAGTTCTTTAAGAATAGAAAAAAGTTCCCTTTTTGCTAGACTTTGCCCCAGTAATCTTGCTATTATACTCAACCCGTTTAGCCAGCAGGATAGCATCTCTATAATTCGGCATGTGGTCAGAAATAACAGGCCGGGATCTTTCCACTAATAACTTTCAGCATGTCTCTATATTTTTCTGTGCCTAATTACATCATCATTAAACCATGCCTTGCCTCTTACTTCACTCTTTGCAACCTTGACCCTTTCTGGTGTTAGAGTGTTAATGACCTTAGAAATGATCTCATTGTACTGATGAACTAAAGCATTGTTGTCATTAGACACCAATCTGTTTGCCAAAAGGCTGTGTGATAGCATCCATTCAACTGTGTGCCCTCCCTATGACTGGGATGGTCAACATGCTGAGTGAACCCCATCACCATAACTACAGACAATAGTGTAAAAGCTTCTTGATCTAGTTCATTATTTGCCCAAAGATTGAAGTCACAAAGGACAACCACATATGTAGTAGACTTTAAAAAGTCTCCTAGCAATTCAGTAAGTTGATCCACGGGTGATCCATAAAGCACCAGGAGGCTGACCGTGATGTTATGATCAATGCTTAGCTTTACTAGAATATGCTTGCAGTTGTCCAGTATGTCAGTGCTAAGAAGATGCAGATTTAAAGAGTCTCCAGCAATAAAGGCAAAGCCCTCCCCCTACCCCCCCACAGTTCCAATGCGCTCTACTCAGAATCTTAAACCTTGTAGGGGTGGCTAACATTGCCTCATGGTTAGAGACATATTGTAGCCATGTCTCAGTCAGACAAAGTATATCTAGGTCCAAGGAGGTAATCAGATCAGCAACCTCTGTTGAATGCTTAACTAAGGACAGAGTATTCAAGAGGGCAAGATTTAGGCTGCGTTGATCAATACAGCGGGACAGAATGGGAGCAAGTCTACTTCCTCCCTTGTTAGATAGGGTCCCAGTATTAGTCAGTGTACTAGGAACAGTGGAAAACTCATTCTGTCTTCTTACATAAGTTACATCCTGCAGTTTATAGAGCTGTGAGGTCAGCTTCTCCTTATCAGGGAACTTGGTGGTAATCGGGTTGATAATTGCATTCGTACATGGGACTTGGTCACCGGGGTGGTGTTACAGTTCTCGACTTGAGCTACACTTTCTGAGGCAGTAGAACCTACAGACAGTGCAGTCCCTAATCCCTCCAAGGCCATATACCAAGCCATAACTTAGAAGGAAGCCCAACCATAGGAGATTCATTAATAAGGTTGTTGAGCACATTCTCAATAAGTTCAAGGGGGTGCATGGCGGCTAAGTGAGCTAGGGGGAATTAAAGCCAGAAACAAGGTAGAGGTAAGGAATGGCACACTCACCCATCCAAACATGGGCATAAACAGGCGTTGCAATGACATGTGAGTCGCGGACCGGTGCAGAACGGCTTGTTGCAGGGGCCAACTGTGTCCTGGGCTGTTGCCCAGGTTGCCCACCCCTAGAAACGGCTATGTTTTTACTATACACAGTAGTGTACCCTTTTCACACTGCTTTCTAAAATGCAATGTCCTTTTTTCTCACTCTCCTCTCTTCAAACACTGTACGTCCTCTCTTCAAACACTGTACGACCCTCTCTTTATGCTGTGCGTGCTCCTTTCTTCACACACTCCTTGTGTAGAGTGTCCTATCATTTTCCCCCTCGTCCATATATGCAATGTGTGCAACATAACCCCTTTGCCATTTAGCTAGATCCCACTGACAACTGCACTGATCCCTCAACCCCTAACATCTGGGTGGGGTCACAAGTGGCCTCTACATGATATGATATGATATGATATGGCATTTATAACGTGCCTATACATAAGTGTTTCAAGGTGCGACGAGGTAAGGGAGGGGAACAAAGGGAGAACGGACAATGATCCTACTAGACAAGGAGTCATTCAGATCATGCAAGTACATGGGAGGGGGGCAGGGACAGTGCAGTACATGAGAAAGATGATAACAATAATAAGTACGGCCAACAAGCGTTAAGTGCAATGGTAAGTGCATACATTAGGTATCAAAGCCTGGTAGGGGGACTGTAGGGATACAGAAACAGTCCCCTAATGCGTGGGATGCCAGGTGGGCAGTGCAGGTGTGTGATGCTGGTGGGGGGTGGGCCTGGGCCCGAGATCAGAGGGTGTCCAGGTCACCACTGCAGTTCGGTAACAGCCAGGAGGTCAGAAGAAAAGAGGAGGAGAAAAGGTGGAAGCAAAGAGAAAGGTTTTGAGGTGATTCTGGAACTGGAGATGGTTCTCTTCGACTTTGGGGGAGGCAGGGATGCTGTTCCAGAGAGATGTCCCAGCCGAAAAAAGGGATCTACCACCAACTCATTGCTTGGAGAAGCGACTGACCCTGAGGGAGTTGAAGGTGGATGAGAGGAGAGTTTTGAGAAGGAAGATATTTAGGAAGAGAGAGTTGAAGGTATTGAGGCCCCATGCCCCAGAAGGCCTTGTGGATGATGCAGAGGGTTTTGAAGTTTATCCTCACAGCCACTGGGAGCCAGTGCAGAGATTTAAGTCCTGGAGAGATACGATCCCAGGGCTTGAGGCCAAGGACAAGTCTCACAGTCCTGTTCTGGATAAGTTGCAGAGGGCGGAGAGTAGAAGCAGGCAGATTTCGAAAGAGGCTGTTGGAATAATCCAGCCTAGAGTGAACTAGAGCTCTGGAGGCAGTGAGCTTTTTTTTTTTAATTGATATAGCTGATTATAATCAACTTTTCAATTTGGAAATACAAACATTATACATGAATAAACTAAAAAAACGTTACAATCTAATACATTAAGATGTTAAGGAACCATTCGTTAATTCAAAAACATTAACAAGAGACTGGTAAAAATAAGATACCCAAAGAGAGAGAAGGAAGAAAAAGAAGAAGAGAAAAGTAAAGAAAAAAGATAAAAGGACACAGAAGAAATAAAGTGTTTGTTCTTAGACCTTTTGCATTTCATCTTGATCTTCTAATATTACATTGTATTCATCTAATTTTAACGCATTTAAAAATGCAATCGCTCTTATTGATATTGGTGTTGAAATGCCAGAATAGATTGTTCTCCAGAGTGTATCGGATGTGGCTACAACAAATGGTTCTGTTATTCATTTTAAATGATTTATTCTCTGGTTCAAAAGTGTTTCACACTCAGTCACTAAATGTTTTAAAGTTTCCACATTCTCCGGCTGCTTGCAGAAGTGACAGTTCATTTGATCTTTATTGATTAGTTTTCGCCGTGCCAGTACTTGTCTTGTGGGCCATAGGTTTAATCAGAGACGCAACAAGTTATTCCGATACTGCACAGAAAGGGACCTAATCAAATATTACCACGCCCCCTCCCTACTTCCACACCACATTATCCCCGCAGGGCAGGAAGCCCGTGGGGGAGAAAGGGCGCGGGTGTTGGTGTCCCACGGAGGGTGTTTGCAGACCTGCGGTGGTGCACTGGACTGTGACCTTGAGGCGGCCCAAGGTGAAGAGGGAGGCCCGGCCCGGCCTGGCTCAGCCTGTGGGAAGAGGGTGGAGTAAGTGCAGGGGAGGGACTGTATGAGGAGCTGTTTGCCTGTTGGTCGTGGACAAAAGGGGTGAAATACTGGTGTTTGCTAAGCCTGCAATGTCACTTCTCAAGTCCTTGAGAACTCTGAAAGCCCACGGCCTACCAAGGAAACCCCCCCCTCCGTCACTAGTGATCTCGCCTTTCCCCCTCCCTTCATTTTGTTCAGAGGTCTAGCCCGCCTGCCAAGAGAGTGGACCCAAACCCAAGCAAAAAGTCCTGGTCGTGAAGAGGTTTCGTCCCCAGGATCAAAAGGGAGCGCCAGTCAAAGCCCTCATCCCAGATGTGCAAAACTCTGTCCTAGCACATGGGGGTGAGCCCCTTTCATGTTCCCTCCAACCCCCATTAGAGAAGAAAGATGGGGGCTGTCGGCTGCCACAGGGGAACAGTATAGTCGCCGGACAAGGGATCAGAGAAGGTCCATTACCTTCCAACCATGGCAGTCTGGCCGATCCTTGTGAAGGAGGGGGTTGCACCTCTAAGCCTCAGGAGACCCAGGCTATCATAGGCCACAACGGAGGAAGACATCCTAGCCAGTTGTCATATCCATCTACTGCAGCTGTGCTCTCTCCCCTTGTCCCCACCTTGAGCTTCAGGCCCCCAAGGTGTTTTCTGTCCCCGGAAGTCTCTGTCCCGGAACGGAGATGCCGGAGCCGGAGCCCAATGAGGGAGACAATGCAGGAATCAGAGCACTAGTCAGAAGCTATCCCTTAGTAAGCTCCACTTCTGCAAGCTACATCGCAGCTTCCACACCGTCTTCGGGCTCTAACATTGGTGCCAGCCCGGGAAAGACTCTTTCTAGCTCTGCTCTGGCCAGCCCAATTGTAGGGGGCAGCCCATTTATTGACGATGACCTTGTGTGCAACCTCCCCCTGGGCAACAGAAGTTTTGGGAGTGTGCCTATGCCCACAGTGTGTCCATTGGCTAGCCCCTCTCTCCACCTATCTCCACTTAGGGCGTCCAAGCAACCAAAATGTGAAACCTCCCCGGCTATAGGGCCGGTTATGAACCCCCCAGTCGAGGTGGATCTGTCATTCGGAGGGTGTAAGTGCAACCAAGTCTTGGCGGAGTTGGCTGCTATTAGAAATTTGCTTACAGCCCCTAATAGCGATTCAGGGGAGGGAGCAAAGGGCGGGGGAGTCCTTTCCCATTCCGATTGTTTGCAAGGGTCACTCTGACTCTTCTTTGGCACACTCTAAGAACCAAGACCCTCTGAGTCCCAAGATTATAGCTCCAATATCCTCTTGCCCTAGCCTGTTGTCTGGGATCATACATTCGGCCACTGGAAAAGACCTCAGGGCAGAGGGCACCAAGCATAGTGAGCGCAGTGGGGTGGCGGACAATGCCCCAAGTCCAGTAGGTCTAAAAAGCCCCAATCTTGGGGGGAAGATCGCCTGTGGTCAACGGCACAGATGCTGTCCATCTCAGCCTCCTGTTCAAGGCCAGCCTGGCCGAGCTAAAGTGTATCTTCACAGGGTCCCAAAAATGGAAAGGAAAATGTTGGAGTCCAGGGAGTCTCTTGTAAACAAAAGTGTACACTGGCTACGATCCGTGAGAGGATGTTCCTTTGTGTCCAGGGAATCATTGGTGGGCCATCGGAGATTGGCCAGTTTGGACAAGAGTTCGGAGGACACAGTGGAACTGGCCTTTTGGGACTGGAGACTGGCGAGCAGGGTCCTTGGTCAATGGGGGGGACGGGAGGGACGCCAGGGAGCGGAATCCTAATCAGTCCACACTGATATTTAGGCTCCGAATCCCCCTTGAGACCAGTCAGGAGGACCTACCCCCTGTCTGGGGCAAACCTCATTCCCCTGGGCCATGACCGGACAGACTTTCTGGGGGTCAGGCCAAGGCAAAGGGAGCTACCCAGAGGGTGATGGGGTCTTTTGATTTATCCTTTTTCTTTCCCTAAGTAATTCTTTGCTGTACTATTCTACTATATGGTCTATTGATTGTAATTGTTTTTTGTGTGCTGTTTTTGCTTTGTGTTTGATGGATTTTCTTTTTATCCGAATAAACTTGTTGACTTGAAATATTACTCTGTGCGAATGATTCTTTTTGTGATCATTGCTGGATCAAAATCGCAATAACCAGAGCATTTGACTCTTGTATTTTCCCAGTCCATTGCAAATATTCTTGTTTTTGTTTGTGTTGGATTTTGAAACAATGTAATTAAGCTTACATCTGCCATCGCTAGGGTTCCTATAACTTGATTCTGCCAATTGCATATAAATTTATCTCAAAGGTTCCCAAAATTGTGTCAGAGTTCCAGGCTAGTAGGCATTTCCTAAACATTGCTCCTATTAACCATGTGTATCTCATGTTGAGGGAGATTAATCCAAGCTCACGTCGAATAATGGGTAAAGGGGTTGATGATGGTAGGTGAAGAACTCCCCGCCAGTATTTCCCCTTCAGATTGTTCCAGACAGTCTCATTTATAATAGTCCTTGTTTCTGAGGAGTACAGCAAAACAGGTGTAACTTTTTGATGATAAAATGATAGTGTTGGGGCTAAAGTAAATTTTCCGCATTTTCTTTGCATGCTCTTGGTGTGGTGAATAAAGGTTGATACCCTGTCCTTCAGATGTTGTAAAAAGGCAAGGTTCTGATTTACTGTCAAAATTTGAACTCCCAGGTATATGTAATGTTTGACTACTTGGAGATTCTGACCAATGAGGTTCCAGGTATACGATTTTTTCAAGATCTTCTGGGACACATTAAACATCATGATTTTAGTTTTATCGAGATTTATACTTAGATAGTTGATGTTGGTATAACTTACCACAGCGTCCAATGCTTTCTGAAGACCTACTGGGGTTTTCGACATACTAACCAGATCATCCACGTACATTAAGAATGGAATGGCCTTATTTAGTAGTTTCGGCGGGTCAATACAGATGTTTTTGAATGCCTCTTCAATATCTGAAATGAAAAAATTGAATAACGCTGATGCAAGCCTACATCCCTGGCGTATACCTCTGAATGTCCCTGGCGTAGACCTCTGAATGTCTTAATCGCTTCAGTTAATTTGCCTTCATTTGTTAACCTGATCTTTATGGTATTGTCCGTGTGCAGGTCCTTAGTAAGGTGTATGATGTATTTTGGGCACCCTTGTCGTGACAGTTTTTTAATTAATAGGTCCTGTGATACTGAATCAAATGCTGCCCGCAGATCTATGTAGGACATATATAGCAGCTGTTTGACTGCAGTGAGCTTCTGGTGGAAGGAGAGGAAAGGAAGAATACCTCTGAGGAGGTGCAGTTGGTTGTGTGAATTCGTAGAGATGTCAGAGATGTGAGGAGAGAAGGAGAGTGTGTAGTCAAAGATGACGCTGAGGTTTTTAGCTTCAAAGGTGGGAGCAGGAAGAGGGCCAAGAGAGGCCAGCCAGAGAGCTAAAGGGAAGGAGGGAGCGGGTGAGCCGATGAGGAGAATCTCAGTCTTGCTAGTATTGAGGCAGAGGTCATTGGCGGCACACCACTCCTGGATAGCAGACAAACATTCAGAGATGAAGGACAGGGAGGAGGAGGCCAAGGGTAGCTGTAAAATGAGCTGGGTGTCATCCGCATAGCACTAAAATTTGGGGCAGAGAGTGGCAATGCGGTGGGCAAGGAGTGCCAGCTATTGGTTGAAAAGCCAGGGAGAGAGGTTAGACCCCTGGGGAAAACCACATGTAGAGTAAAAGACAGCAGGACCCAAGTTGGACCTGGGATGGTTGGTCACAGAGGAAAAAGATCAGCCATGCCAGAGCCTGACCAGTGATACCCAAGTTATCATGGAGACGGTTGATCAGGATGGCATGGTTGACAGTATCAAAGGCAGAAGATACATCAAGCAGGATGAGGATGCAAGGGGTGTTAGAATCCAGGTTGGAGAACAGGTCTTCACAGATGTTCAGGAGAGCAGTTTCCGTGCTTCTGGCAGCTCTAAAGCCAGACTGATGGACATGAAGACAACCAACAGATTCAGTGTGGAGATTCAGCTGGGAGATGGCCAGTGTCTCCAGGAGCTTGCCCAGGAAGGGAGTGATAGAGATTGGGCGATAGTTAGCCAGGCATGTGGGGTCGGCAGATGGTTTCTTAAGAAGGGGGTGCACAAGGGAGTTCTTCAGGGGGGATGAGAAGACTCTGGTGGCGAAGAAGGGATTGCAGAAATCAGCCAGGGCAGGAGCCAGGGAGTCGGTGTGGTCCTTGATAGTTTTGGAGAAACAGAGGTGAACCTGTTTCGACGAGATTTTCATAGATTGGACTTGTCTGGAAACCTTGTCTGCGGAGAAAAGGGGAAAAGAAGAGAAGGAGGGAGGAGGGGTGGCTGCAGAAGGGCCAGAGTGGGTGCAGGGAGTAGGGGGAGGGAGGGGATAGGAAGACAGTGAGGACAGGATATCCTGAGTTTTAGAGACAAAATGAGAGGCAAGTGCTGCGCAGAGGGCCTGGGAAGGGACAGGAGAGGTAGAGACTGCGGCAGGATTGGCCAGTTCCTTGCAGATTTAAAAAAGTTCATCCGAGTTGTTAGACAGTTAAGACACAGAGCCGGTATTGCCTTTGCAGCAGGCGGCAGGCCAGTTTGTCAGAGGATGTACATGAAGCACGCCATTTCCTCTCGGCCACCACGCACTTAAGTTTTAGGGTGACAAGGTCTGAATCATACCAGGAGTTGCACTTGGCCTTGGGCTTCATGCAGATTTACAGGGGCAAGGATATCAAGAGTATCGGAGATAGCAAAGTGTAGCCTGGAGAGGGCTGTGTCAGGGTGAGAGTCATTCAAAGGGGGAGGAGGGGTGAGAAGGTGGTGGCGAAAGCCTCAGCTGACACACGCTTCATGGGTTGGATGACTGAGAAGGTAGGTGGCAGTGATATAAGTGGCTTGGCCTGAGGGGTAGGGTTGGTGAGGTGCGAGGAGAGGAGATAGTGTTCACTCCAGGAGAGAGGAGTGGAGAGAGGATCAGAGAGGGGAAGGTCTGAGGAGATCCGAACATCCAGAGTGTGCCCTGCAGAGTGAGTCAGGCCAGAGGGGAGGATAGTGAGTGAGAGAGAGTCGCAGAGGTCGTGAAATAGTACAGTGGATGGACAGGAGGCATCCAGGTGAAATCTCAGAGAAGGAGGAGTTGAGTGGTCGAGGCCAGGAGTGAGGAGGAGAGGTCCGCCCACTCAGAGAGGAAGGAGGAGATCTGACCATGTGGCCGATAGATAGTAACCACAGTAAGGGAATGGCTAGGCGAGAGAGAGAGAGAGAGAGAGAGAGACTGCAGAGGAGGCATTCAAAAGAGGAGTAGGCCTGCGTGGGAGTGACAGAGACAGGAATCCACTCAGGGAAGATCAGGGCAACACCCCCACCCGAGCGGTTGGATCTGGGCGCACCGAGGATCTTGTAGCCATCAGGTAGGAGCGTGTCAAAGCTAGTGACAGAGCTGGCCGTGAACCATGTCTCACTGAGACCGAGTATGTTGAGGTCAAGTTCTTCCAGAAGGCGACAGATATCAGAGGAGTTTTTGACAGCAGAGTGAGAGTTTAGAGTGGCAATATGAAGAAGGTTGCCATCCTTGAAGGACCTCCGCGGAGGGATACAGATCAGAGATACGCCCTTCGGAGGTGTATAAGGAGCTCCAGAGGGGGCAGAGAGGGAAGGAGAAGGCAAGGTAGCCAAGGAGGAGGCAGAAGGTGGAGTCTCTGGACAAGGCTCTGCCCTTTAGGACCATGACAGTGGTGATGTGCGGAGTATAAAAGACTAATAACATAACACCTGACACCTGTAAAAAAGGTTCTACCCTGATTAAGTGGTAGCCGCGACCTTGTCTAGCTTGACGCTCCTCAAAGTCATGCAGAAGGAAATACTTCTGGGTCAATGGTGATAGATCAGACTACCAAAGGATTCAGTTGAATCCCAGCATCATTTAAAAATTACCCACAGCTGTGGGGCATGCCATACAGTGGCTGCAAGATGGCTGCCATTCTCAAATTAGTGCTGTGGTTGCTTGCTGTGTCAAGGGTTTCGACCCATGTTGAATCAATAGACTGGGTAGATGTGGGGATGAGCTGTCGCCGCCCATTATTCTATCCCAGAACAAACTAAATCAATAGACTGGGTAGATGTGGGGATGAGCTGTCGCCGCCCACATTCATGCCAGAATCCAGGAGAACTGCGCAGTTTGCGCACACCAAAATGGTCACCTAACCTGCCACCCACCAGTGCAAGCATGATGGGCCAGGAGTGCCATGAGTGAAATGTGTGCCAAAGGAAAAACAGCAGTGCCGGTTGGCTAAAAAAAAAGCGCTTTAAAATCACCTTTGTTTCCCTGAATGCAAGCTCAAAATGCCTATTTTAAACATCACAAGATATTCAAAAATCTCAATGAACACCAGCAGACATTTGGCAGAATGTTTTCTTGCGTGCATACTAAATCTGGAAAGAGAAAGAGCCCAAAACCATGTTCATAACAAAACTGGCTGAGCTGTGGATGTCAGCAGCTTAACTGAAATTGGATTTAAAACCACTAAAATCGAAATGTTAAATGAGTGACCTACTTTTGAGTGTAACATAGTTTGCAACTGTTGAAATGTCATAGTTTTGAACTTAGAATCAGCGTTCTAGGTTGTTACTCCAAATGTATGCATGTTAAACATCTGACACTTTATCATCTGAAACCCATATCCCTGGTGCACATTTGTGTAAAATCTGGAAAGGTTTAGAGGTCGTTATCTGGATGAAAAGGGGAGAATTCTGTCATGAGTGGACACAACATCGTACAAAGACAGGGATCGGATGGTTTGGTGCTACAGAAAATATGTTAACTGGACCTATAATATTAGAAAAATGGTACATGGATAAATATGTATTTGGATCAGAAATAGATTTGTGTGCAATTTGACAAGGGGAGGATCCTCTGACCATAAACCTACCTCATCACTCTGACTCACAACCCAGTTCCCCCAATCAAGGAAGAGAGGAGGAACTGGCCAATGATAAGTTGAGAGGGTTGGGCATGCAGAATGAGCCGACCCACCCACTTTCAAAACACATAAAAGGAACATTGACACCCAGGTAGAGACATTCACTTTCCACTTTCTTGCGGGACGCTTTGCCGGGAGACTCCAGGCTTCAAATCCATCAACCTCCAAAGACCAGAGATCCAGAGAGACCAGAGATCCAGAGAGACCAGAGATCCAGAGAGACCAGAACTGTGCAGTGCTGAGATCAGAACCAGAGACCAGACCGCTGTGAAGAAAGGCTAGTGGAAGTCCAGCCAGTACTGACCCGATCGGTGACGAAGTCACATTCCTGTCCAAAATCTAGTGTGAGTACCCAGCTAGCACTCTGCCAAAACCAATCTCTTAGTTTAAAATAATCTAATCCAAACTATTTTAGCCTATTAGAACTGCCTCCTAGAATCGTGTCATTCTGTCATCTTTAAAACTGAAAACTGTCATCTGCCATTCTGAGCTTTAAAATTTCAAATCCGAAAAACTACCTTTACTAAATCGGCCGTATCTCCCGAACCGTTTGTGCTAGGAGCGAGTTTTAACTGTCATCTTAAAGCTAAGATTCTAAGATTTCCAAAGAAACTAAAACCGACTTATAGTGCCTCCGTACTTGCGCTCGACGCACACGACTACATTTGCCACGATTTGACATTTTGCTTAATTTCAGCCATGTGTAAAAATATTTGTCCTTGCTTTCCTTTGCTAAAATTCGTTTGCAACCTGACAACCATTCATAGAGCATTGCTAACGTGATCCTGAACTAATACAAAGTAACTGTCACCCACCCTGAACCTCTAAAGGGAATTAAAATCATTTTAGCATATTTTCCACTTCTTTGCATACCACCTTTAAAGTACTTTGCCTGTGTTAAAATCATCCCTTTTCCTCTAAGCTTGCTAGGGGGGAACTGAATTATATTTGATTGCATTCCTGAGAACTGTGTGCTTTCCTTCCATCTCTTTACCTTGCATAAAGGGGGGGGGAATTGTCAAAGAAAAGTGATTACATTGTCTTTTGTTGAAATCATACCAAGTTTATTTTCTGTACTGCATTTTCATTCATCATTGCATTGTCCTTGAAGCCATAAAAGCATTCTCAGCTACTTCATCCTCTCTATATCTCTTCTAAGCCATCAAAGAGTGTACCACTGTAACATTATCCATTGTTGATCACTATCATCCTCACAAGTGTGCTATCAAATATTAATTTACTATACAAGTGTGATAGATATATATTGTTTAATTTTCAAATAAACCTTTTAAATTTGCAAAACAAACCTACTTCTTGGCTCAGCAGGGTCGGGGGGTTCTGAGAGAGGGGTGTTATATAAGGGTTGTCATCCAGAGTAAATGAACTGGACATACAAATACATCAATAAGGGATTCCATCAGCATCCCAGACTAGGCATTGACTTAGCTGTAGTGTTGAATTGAAGTCGCTTACAGCTGGCAGTGAGTGATCCAGAGAGCGTGAACTGGATGGACCCCAGCAGGCCCATAAGACTGGGGGTCTCCAAGCAGCCCTTTAAGATGAGTAGCAGCATCCTTGAGATAGATGGGGATGCAGATTAGAACTCTTGCATTAAATAACTATTACAACTCAATAGTTTGGAAAAAATGACAAGTACAAAAAACAGGGAGTACAATAAGGATCAGCAACCGCTCGATCTTCCTTCTCGCTTCAACTCCACTTAATTTCAGAAAAAAAACACAGTATTTATATCAAAAACTCATCATCACTGATGCGCAATCTTAAAAATGTAACATGCAACGTCATTGGTTATAGGAAGGCAACCTTAATAAAGGTGTTATAACTGTGTGTGGTAACAGGGAGAGGGGATTGGATAATCATCATCAGGTGGGGCAACTAAGCACTTCCTTCAAAATGGCCACTATAAACGTCACTAAAGGTATGACGTCTCTCCACTTATGTCTAGCAGCATGCAGAATAACCAGACATGTGTAGGGAGTTTGTCTGCACCCCAGCTTCCCTCCAATTATGTTACAATCAATCATCACCTCAGTGGTCATGTGTCAATTACTTCTTTGTAGTTTGGCCTCAAGTCTATTTCTTGGTTTAATGAGTATGGGTATGGCAGGGTTCCATGCGTAGGTGAGAAAGTCTCATCCCTTCCGGCCTGCCTGCCTTGTCACGTGATTCGGACACCGTGAAATCGGCCTCTTCTTCATGCATTTTTCTGCATTTGATTCAATTCTGCCAGTCTTCTACCATCTGTGGCTTATCTTGACCTTTCTGAACAGGATACTCTGTTCTTTTTCTCTTTAATTGTATCCACGGTTGGTCTAGTCCAGCCCGATACAATCTTGGCTTCTTGGTATGGTAACCTTCAGCTGGGTTTCTCTCTGTCTTAATTCTCGATTTGTTTGCTGCAACATTCTTCTCTTGAGACCTTTAGTAACCTTTGTTCAATTCTGCTTATGTGCGTAGTGAATTTACACTCATCTATAAAGTGCGTTTAAGGTATATATATGTATATGTTGGTGCTTGCCGTTATCTATCTGCTACTACGCATAGCAAGCTTAACGATTTCTTTGCTTCTTGCAGTTTCCTGCATCTGTACACGCTTAAACTAAATGAATATCTTCATTGTGCATATAGCATAAGTTTCTGCATCTTGACATCACCTACTTCACTTTAGGCTCAAGATGTCCCTTATCCATGATATTTCGTCTCTTTGTCAGTATTCTTAGGTCATTATATCTTCTATATGTTCGTCAGTCTGATTTCTTATGACATCACCATTCGTCTTCCTTTATCATCTTCTCGGCTTCTTAGGGTCCTCCATTCTGACAAACGTCATTTTGTCTTGCCTGTAGATATGGTTTTCTCAATGGCTACTCTCCAGGTTTTCTTAGGTGTCGGTACTTCAATAGGTGCTGCTACTCTGATAGGCACTGGGCAGAGCCCAGCTGCAGCTCTCTGCTGGTTTATCTGTTCATCATACATCACATATTTTTTCCGTGAATGTACCTGGCACTTCGAAGGGGGTGGCTGCAGTGTGGATGGTGCTTGGCACTTCCTCTTCATTCCCCCCTCTGGGCGATTCATCAACTACTCTCACTTCTTTCTTTGCGTTCACTTATATTTCATGCTCTGGATCTAGACATCCTGGTCTGAACAAATGTTTCTTTGGGGTCCATATCTTTATTACTCCCTTCAGGCATCCTGCTGTTCTTCCGTGCTCATGTTTGTTCCATTGCTTTAGTTGACGTTCTCCATTTGGATTGCAATAGATCCATTTTGCCACATATTTTCTATGTTTCTTCGGATACAGGAACTTTGTTTCCTCTGGTGCATAAATGCTGGCCTTCACAAAGTCTCTTATTTCTTTCATCAGTGAGGTCTTTGGGCTTATATCCTGACTCGACATCAATCATGATTTTCATCCATATTGCCATTTTTGCAATTTTCTGGCACTGAAAGATTATTAGCTTGATAATGCAGAATCCAAGCAATATCATCACCAACGGGGCTCCTAGGAACTTGAATGCATCTGTCATCCATTGTGGAACCCATGAAAACAGTGATCCAAACCAACTGTCATCTTCAACTTCGTCAATATCATCTATCATCTGGATCTGTAGTTTTGTCAGCATACCTATGGCTTTTGTTAAGGTTCCATTTTCGACATTGTGTGACGGTATGAATGTGCAACATGATTCTCTGATTTTTGCACAAACACCTCCATCCATAGCTGTGATCATGTCTAGAACATATCTTTTCTAGAGCGTCATTAGTTGAATTGCTCTTAACACTTCTTTGAGTTCATTAAATCGTGTTGTGTTGATGGTCTGCAGTAACTCCCATCTGGTTATCTGCAACCATTTAGTATTTGCTCCATCCTGAATTATTGGCATCAGGATTGTCGTGAACACTGATGAGTTTAAGCTGAACAACCTATGTGCATATGGGATTGCATCAAAGGCGTCTATCGATTTGGCAGAGAAGTAGTTTTCTCTCTTCATCTTGTTTGTCAGTACCACAGATCTCTTCTTCCTCAGGTGAGCATCTGCTTTCGGGAAACTGTCAATATTCAGATCACTTCTTGGAATCACCAATGATGGAACATGGACATTCATCAATGTACATATACCTCCACAATTCTTTGGCAATCTGATATATGCTTTGGATCCACACGCCCAATAATGATCCATGATCACTGATGTTCCATGCATCATTCCTGTAGCATTGAAGATTTGTTTACAGTTCTGATTTTCTCCCATTTTTCGTGTACCATTGTTTCTGAAGCACAGTTTGGACATCACCTATTGCATTATCTGTATGGGTCCTCCTCTGTCTTCGGCCCATGTTAGCAGTCTTGCAAGTCTTGGCCATAATGGTTTGCATTTCATTTGTGCATTTTCAATTGTTTCTTTATAGTATCCAATGATCATCCATGCTCTGCAGATCACCCCTCCCTTCTCCCATCCTTTTGGAGAAAACACTGTTCCCCACATTTGCATTTGACCTCTGACCTTCCATCTTTGAGTTCCTTCTGTAGATTTTCCTTTGATGTTAAGTCTTTTGTTTGTTTCTCTTCTGATCTCTGCTCCTTTAACTCCAGGCTTCTCATATCTGATCACAATGTTGTTTGTTTTGCGATTGTTTCTCATCTTTATGTCTTGGACATAACCATCTTCATCTGGGTCAGTTGCTTCAGTTGCCCAATTAAATGAAGCATCACTTCCCATGAACTGGCCTCTGGTCATGCACATTGCTAAATTTGATAGGCAGTGCATTGTCATGACATCTATTTCAACAGCTACGAAGATTTTTGACTTCCCCATGCTGTACGGTAGGAGTGTACAAAAAAGCATTCTTCCTCTGAAGTTTGTCTTCCAACTTATTTCATAAGTTGGTACCATATGTTGTTTCCCAAGTGTGCTCTGCTGTCCAGGTAATCGTTCAATTTGTTATTGTCTTCTTGTGTGCTTCTTCAGATTCTCAAGGTCTTAATGTAGTTTGCTAAAACCACATCTTTGAACACCTCCCTATAACTTCTTCTTGCTGGAGGATTCTCCGGTATCCCCATCAATGATCCTGGCATTTTAATCTGTATCATTTGAGTATGTGTAAGTCTGATAAGTCTGTCCTTGTCTTCCTGTCTCTTTTTGGCTCTGTTTATGAATGTTCATATTGGTTCTGCCATTATCTCAGCATCTGATTGTATTGCAGTACTTAAACTTGATGCTTTCATCACTGGATCAGGCGCGCTCATCAGTGCTGTCTCTGTTCCTTCTTTCCCTAGAGACTTTTGTCTCCTTAACAGTTCCTTTTCCATGTGTCTTATAACACCCTTTGGTAAAAAGCTTCTTGTTAAGCTTTGTCTGAATTTTCCCCATTTTCTGGAATGTGATTCTGCAGTCATTGACACTAGAGCAGGTGTTTATGTACTCATTATTTGTGTACGTGTACCTTTCATTAACCTCTTCTCGGGTTTACTTTGCCGACCCTGTCTCGGGCGTTTCAATTTATTTGTTACCACATGTGTCGTGTGTGTGTCATTATTCATCACATCCATCTCAAGTTCAGTCACTCTATCATTCTTTCTAGGAACTGGAATGACTATGTAAGGTCTAGGTACCTTTGAGGATTTCATGCGTACATCACTAGGTGGGTGCACAGGAATCTGAACACACTGTGCACTGATGAAAAACACAGTTCTAATCATCAATGACAGTAATATGATAATGAACACAATGCATGTGTAAATGATAAATTTATAAATAAGCTTGCAGCATTTGTTCCTGGGCCAATATGTACGTCTTTCCTCATGAGGGAGGACAATGCTGCTATTTTGGTTTCCCTTCTTGATCATCTAAGGAAACAAAACTCATTCTTTAATACATGCTAAACGTTGCCACTTTATCTGGATTCTGCTGCCACTGCTTGCATGTCACAAATGCTGGACTGCTTATCCTCTTTGTCTGAATAATAGACTGTCTCTTGTCCATGGAAACAGTTCTCTTTCTATTAACGAGAATTCCAACTGAGGCAATAAGTTCAGTAAGTCTTAATTTGCATGTTCCATGTAAACCAATTCCCAGTCTATGCCTCTATTCTGTTTCACTCCAGACATGTTGGTTCATTGTCAGTATAAACAAAAGGGAAGTTTTTGTCAACACCTTCATGATCTGTCCCTCTTCGGAAAGTCTACACTCTTCTCCTGTGGTTCGGATGCTCACTATAAAGTTCAACCTGCATTATGATACCATGCAGGAGCATACTCAGATGTGTAGTGTTCGCTGGGTCTCTGATGAATGTGAGGACGTCGACATTGGCATGTCTCCCAACAAGTTCTGGAAAGTCTTCAATTAAGCGAAAAAATACATTACTGGCTAGTCTGCTATTCTCATGTGACAGGGACATTTGTCTTGTCCTCGCTGCACTCCGGTAGTAAAAGAAACTGCTCTGCAATCACTGTGAGCAGCCTCTTTATTGTCTTTTTGTTTTCAGGATCTTAAAGGAACTCTGTTATGTTTGTGAGTCTTCCCACCAACAACGCGTATGACCTCAATACTAACTCGAAATAGATCAGAATGTCTTTGGTGAGGTCACTATTGTTTAACACCATAAGTAAATCCAAACAGGGATTCTGTGTCAAAAGAATCAGGATACTGTATTCTCTTCCAATTGATGTATCCTCGATCAACATGTGGCATATCTTTTCTTATCAAGGCTTCAGCGTGCCTCAGTCCAAAGTTCAAAGTCAACAAGCTATTTTGTGGCTTATACCCATGATCCTTCCTCTTCACCCTGCAACTGGGATGCACAGACTGTCCATGTTTTGATGTCCTTCTTCCCTTATTTTGCTCAAAGGAAGTGTCCAGAATTAAGCCACAACTTGCACAAAAGTTATTTGCCTTTTGCTTGGCTGGTCATGCATCCTTCTTCCTCGTCATGGATCTCGTCTGCAAGTACTGTGGTTCTTCCCCATTATTCTGTAGTTTCTTCGCGGTGGGGTGCAGGCAGAGGGTCTTCTCCGATGTATGGCTTGATGTCGCCCAAAAAGATCCAAGCTCTTCTTCCCTGTAACTTGACTGCAGAGGGTGTGACGTCCTCCACTCTAAAAGGGGCGTTGAACCTTGGCTCATCCCACTTCTTTCTTGTGTGATTTCTCACCAGGACCGTGTCCCAAGGGAATATTAGAGGAACACGTAATTCTGAAACTTTGTTGCAGTATCTCCTTCTGTCTTCAGTACTGCCCTACACCCTTCTTGTTGTCGCTGCAGCTGTCCTGAAATTACAGTAAGACAAGATGTCATGCAATTCAAGTAGTTTTGCATTTCTAATCCTAACACTTCTCCTGTTGGATGAGCATCACATCTAGCTCTATTTTGAGGTGTTAATGGCATTCACATCCTTCTGCCCATCACAGTTTTGTGCAGCGTGTGATGGTGGTCAGAACCAGGCTGTTTTCTGACTGCATACATGGCCAGTGGAAGACAGTGCAGCCCTCCCTTCTTCAGAGAAAGCTTTGACTTGGCTATACTTTCCTTTAACAAGCCATTGAGCTTCTCGCATATTCCATTCCCTTGAGTATGATACGCTGAAGAAAACTTGTGCTTTATACCAAGCAAAAAGCTAATCTGTTCAAATGCTGCATTAACAAAATGAGGGCCATTGTCTGACCTCATCACTTCACACACTCCCCATCTGGGAAATACCTCCCTCACCAGGAATTTGGCCAAACAGGTAGACACCCTGATTCATGGAATTATTTGCGTGAAAAACGCATATTTACGCAACATTTTGCCCGAAAATCCCTGTTTGAGGTATGGGGATTTTCGGGCAGAATGGGGCGCAAATGTGCGTTTTACGTGCAAATAATTCCATGAATCAGGTTGAGAGTATTGGTGTGTACATGGACCTGCTTCTGTCCATCTAGAGAATGGACACAACACAACAATGAGATACCTGTACCCGTTACATACTTGAATCATATCAACATGATCGATATGCAAGTGCTGAAAAGGCCCATTAGGCCTTGGGGTAACTCCTCTAATGACACATAGTGTATACCCATCTGTGAACTGCTGACCGATTATACAGTTTACCATAAAAAATGCAACTTGTTCTGCCTAGTTCAGTATGAACCAGTCTTCAACAATTGTTGCTGATAGATTCTCCTTTGTCAAGTGCACTGGATAGTGTAACTGTTCCAGTGCTATTTTCAATAAGGCTATTAGCATCACCAGTTTACCAGTGCTGTCTTGTCGCTACAAGCTCTCAGAGTGGTTTAAAGAACACCCTTGTCACTTCCATAGGTTCTTTTCTTCCTCTAGTGCTTCTCCTTGGAGCTCCATTAACTGGGTGTTTGCCATATTGCTATAGCCTTCCAGCTCGCTTTGTGCAACAATCATTCTCTCATGCACATCAAGTATTTCCACATTCATTATTATTTCATCCGTTGTTGTCACCTATTTGGCTTCAGTGTCTGCTGCTTGATTTCCACGTGAGATAAAATCTGTCCCTTTTGTGTGGGCGGCACATTTCACGACCGCTATGCCCACTGGGAGTTATAGTGCCTTAATGAGCCTGTCCATTAAGGCTGCGTGCTGCACTGGCGTGCCGTCCGCTTTGGGCTAGCCCCTCCTTTTCCAGTGTGCTAGGTCTGCGTCCAATGTTGACATCACATATGTGGAGTCACTGTACACTGTCACTTCCTGTTCTGCGTGATTCTCGAGTGTGAGCATCAATGCCAATAATTCTGCAGCTTGTGCTGAAAAATGTGAGGGTAATTGTGCACTAATGAGTACTTGAAATTCCCCATTTGCTGTGTGCTTCACCACAGCAGCACCTCTATATCTTTGTCCATCATTTTGATCAATCCTCGAAGAACCATCAATGAAGACGATTTCTCCTTCAGCCAATGCATTTTCTTTTACTCTGTGGATTTCATCATAAAATTCTTCATAGTTTGCGCAATCATGTGTTGGTTCTCCTTCAGTGACTGGCTCTGCTATAAACAAAGCTGGGTTCACTATTTCGCATCAAACTATCTTAATTGTTGGATTTGATATGATCACTTCATAAACAGAAGCTCTCTGAGATGTCAATGTGCTTTCAGTTTCTCTAAAATTGAAAAATAATGCAAGCTCGACGAATAACGTCATTAGGCATCCCATCACAATGGTTGTAGCCTTCTCTATGGCGAATTATGCAGCAGCCAAACTCTGTTCACACGGGAAGTGACCCCTCATCACTGGGTTTAAATTCCCACAGTAGTATGCAAGGGGCTTGTACCCCAGCGTGGTTTTCTGTGTGAGTACTGCTGTCATAACACTGCCATTTCTGTGTGAAAACTGGTAAAATTCCTTTGCATAATTGGGGATCCCTAAGACTGGTGCCATACAAATGGCCTTATTTAGTTAATCAAATCTTTCTTCCATGGTCTCGGACCACACAATCTTTTCTTTCATTGCCTGTGCTTTCCTTAAGGCTTGTAACACATTACCTGCTATAAGAGCTATAGTCCAAGACCCATGCCCTGACATAATTACATAATCCTGGAAAACCCTGCATTTGTTTTATCGTGTGTGGCTTGGCTGTTTTTGAAATGGCTTCAGCTCTTTCAAGGGTAACCTTTTTTCCTTCATTTGAGATCAGCCGGCCTATGTACAGCACTTCTTGGTGACAATACTGTAACTTGTCATTGTCAACTTTATATCCTTTCTCAGCCAGTATAGTTAATAGCTGAATAGAATCGTGTCTGCGCTTTTCCTCTATTGTGCTGCAAATTAGAATATCATCCACGTATTGCAAGACAACACTCTCTAATGCAATATTGCTTAAGTCCATCTGCAAGACTCTATTGAAAATCGAAGGAGACTCACATTATCCTTGAGGTAACCTTGTGTTTTTCAGATGAACTTGTCTGAATGCGAATGATTTAAAATCTTGTGAGTCTTTGGGCAATGGGATTGAGAAAAATGCATTTTTCAAGTCAATCACTGAGAAATACCTTGTTTCAACTGGTATATTACATAGGATCGTGGACAGGTTTGGGGCTATCTGATTTATCTGGCCGAAGATCTTGTACTAAATGCCAAGATCCTCCTCTTGATTTTTTAATCGGATAAACCAAAGTATTGCATGACGACTCTGATGTCACTAAGATGCCCCGCTCCATCATGGCAGAGATTGTCTTAAAAATCCCTTCATCTGCCTCCCTAGACATTGATATTGTCATTCTTTTGGTGCTCCTGGTTTCAATTTAATCTTCAATTCTCTGACTCCTTTCAGTAGGCCTACGTCATAAGGGTCTGTAGTCCATACTGAGACAGGCACCTTTGTCATGTTGTCATCAAAATATTCAGGACATTTTTGTGCAACCTTCCCCAATGGTGATTACTGCGCACCATTGTCTGCCTTCATCATCACAACCATCAAGCAAAACCATTTCTCTATGTACTATGGCTGCTTGTATTGTTAAGGAAAACACTTGTCCCTTTTCTTCATGCATAGGTATTCTTGTTCTGAACAGAAACTCATCTGGGTTCTCATTGTTGTGTCTGCAAGGCCTGGTAGCCATGACATTAATATATGCACTCCATATGCAACTATTTCGGGTTCTAATGGAATAGCTCTCATAGCCATTTGTCCTGCGCATGCTCTAATCATTTTACACACGTTCAAATAATGCATTGCTGGAGTTGAACATACTATGCCCTTCTCCGTGAATGAGATTGTCAAGTTTAACTTTGTCATTAGGTATCGTCCCAATATATTCACCGGTGTCTGCATTTAATATAGCAGTGGCACTTTCATGTCACATTCTCCTATGGAAACTGGAAGTTCTTTTGGTAAAGAAACTGACTTGTTGCTCCTGTGAAGCCCTGAGTATATATGGCATTGCTGGACAACTAAAACTAGCCTTCATGTAAACACGAGTGTGTCGAACCCGTGTCAACTAAGAAAGAATTTTCCTTATCCCCTATAAAGACATCTACCCTTGGTTCTCGTGAGGGTTCGGTGTCACTGATAGGATAGAACACATCAAATCTCCCAGTGAGCTGTCCTAGTCCATATATAATCCTGTCCCACTCTGAGTGAATGGATTTGCTCCGTCACTTGAGGCATTTCTTTTTCCAGAATTCAGTCCCTGTCCTGTGCCTGTGGTTTGCCCCAGTTGCATTGGCGACTTTTGAGACTGTTCCTGTGGAAAATGTGTCACCTTCTGCTGTGGTTGCAAGCTTTGATGTACTCTTGGCGCTTGCTGCTTCACCGTGTGGTCCTGTACAAATCCATTTCCACCCTGCTGCGAGAACGCAGATGGATTCACCATCCCTCCTCTTATGAATTGGACATTTTGCACCATTCCTTGGCTTCTGCATGTGCCTGCTAGATGCCCTGTCATCCCATGCGTCCAGCATGTTGGCAGTGGTCTGATTATTTGCCCATTTTGTATATCCTGGTTTCCGCTTTGCATATTTTGAAAACCTCCCTGATTACTTTAAAAACCCCCCTGATTACTCTGCCATCCACTTCCTCGAAAGTCTCTTCCTCTTGGGTAAAACCTGTTATTGCTTTGATCAAACTGCCTTTGATTATTGAAATGTTGTGTATGCGATCTGTCTGTGTTAGTTATCATTGCCCCCTTAATGGCATACTTTCATAATTTGTTCTGCACTAATTTAGCCTCTTCACCTTTTCGTTCAACATCCTTTTTGTAATTCTTCTCTTGCAGCAATCTGCAATAGTGTGTGATGGTCAGCTGTATTTCAGAACATGGCTTAGCCTCAATCCCTACCAATTTCTTGAGCTGCTTCTTTACCTGTTCTGGAAGCCCTTGGCATAATATATGGTAAAACACGAGTATAGATTTCCCCCAAAGATTCTCGAGTTTCCAATACTCAGGTGTCTTGGAAATTCTGAATGTAAAGCAACGGATCATGTGACTCTTTCATTTTACTTGTCATTATGGCTCCTTTATCAGAATTGTCTGGGTATAGCACTCGAAGCGCTTTCCATACCGCGGTTCTGCAATTGTTAAACGGTGCTCCATCATGCGCAGTATTAACTGTAGTCACCCCAGGTAACCTGCACGTGTCCACACATTTTCAGCTCTGTCACCAATTATGACAATTAAAAGACTCTTAATATTCCCTATAGCTAACATGCTCCCTCCCGTAATTTTTTCTAACTCATGTATCCATTTTCCGGCTGCAGATGTCAACATTAGGAGCTTATTTTTCAGGTTTTGTCTATCCATGTGTGGCCAAGGTATATATCGTGGTCTTGTTCCCTCCTTTTCTAGTAACGGGAACTGTGACACATGACACTCCTTTTCCTCTCTCATCATTTTTCTGTCTACCGCAGGAGTAATATTCCTGCATCGCCGTCTACCTGGCAATTTCCTTAATCTGGGTGGTGGAGACACTCCCTCTGACCGTATGATACTCCTTCATGCCAAAATGATTGTATGGCTAACTCCGATGCCTTAGGTGCGGACACACTAGAGTCTGACCATCTTATTCCCTTTCCCCTAGAGAAGTGTCTTTCACGACTTCTCTCGTCTTCTCTTTCTTCACAGTCTTCTCTTTCTGCGTCCGATATTGTTTGTGTCCAACTCGTGCAACTTCTCTCATCCTCCTCATTTGTATTTAGAGTTAGCCTATCTAAGGACAGCTCTCTACGCCTGCTACTTTGGGAGGTGTCCTCAGTATCGTACAGCTGAATGCTCTCAAGACACTCATCCTCTCCTTTGCCTTGGGGTACCTTTTCTATCCCCATCTAATCATATATTTAGTCGATCGTCTTTCCAATGCTTCTGGTGTCGAAGTCATCTTCTATCTTTGCCCTAGACGTGCCTGGTACTGAATTGTACTCAGGAAAGAATTCTTCTATATCTTTCCAGTCTACTACTGGTTCAGGTTTTTTAACCTCTCTTTCAGATATTCACGATTCTGTGCTCTCTGTCTTTGCTTACATTTCTATGTCATCATCAAACTCTCTACGGTTCCTCGCTTCCTCTCTTATCCTATCTTCTTCTTGCTTCCTTGTGTCTCTTTGTTCATTTGCCTTTCGCATTTCCTCATCTCTTCGTCTTTTTATTCTCTTCACCGTATCTTTTGTTCTTCTTCTTCTGTTCTCCTTTGTTCTATTCTATCCTGATCTTCAGCTGTTCTCTGCTTATGATCGTGTTTTCTTTGTTCCTGCACCTTTTCCTGTTTTCTGACCTGCTCATCATGATATAACTGCTCTCGTTTCTGCCTATCTTTTTTCTTAGAGCCTTCGTCTCTTAATCGTTTTTCCTTTTCCTTCTCTTTCCTTTCAAATTCATCTTGTTCTCCCCTTTGTCACATATCCTCAATGCATTTACCATTGAATTTCAATATATTCTGACCTCCCATCCATTTGTTCTGTGTGAATGCCATCTCATCAGTCCTATCTGCATCTCCTTTCCATCTCTTTCCCTCTCTTTCTGTATCTAAAGATGTACTTGCTTGTGTTTGATCTCCTTTTTCCTTTTCACGTCTCTCCTTTTCCTTTGAGACTTTGGAGGCACTATCTCTTTCTCTATCCTTTTCTGGGCTTTCGTTGCTACTTTGCATAGGCAACTCATGTGATGGATTGCTTTATCCCGTGGCTGATTTAAGTTCCCTCAGTCGGTATAATTCTTTGTCTTTACTATCTTCGCTTTTAGTTTCAGACAGCGTGGGTGGCGCAGCAGGCTCTTCACCCCCCTCTGTGCATATATTCAGTATCCAATCTAACAGTGGCTCCTCCTCCTTCTTCTCTTGGTACATTTTCCAAAGTTCTAAACTAGTTAGCGTTTATCTAACTTTTTGCCAGTATACGTGGCGTGTAAATATGTTGTCATGTGCTGCAGGACCGTTTTAGATAGCGATCCGCCTTGTGGTCATGGCCTAAACATTTTTTTCATGGTCCCTTTAACCCATTCTGCACTGTACTGTTTAATCTTGGGTGCATGCTTCGGCAGCTGTTTGCACAAGTTTATCAATGGGGTAATGTCTTCCATGTGTAACCTCTTTATCCTCTCCTTATATAACACTTTGTTATGCTTTATGTTTCACAACCAAGATCAACAATATGACTGAGCACCAATTATCGCAAGCTCCAATCTCGTTTTTTCAACAAAAATGTCACTTATATTTTTTGTTAACTACAGCCATCAGTCCATACCATGCAACATTTTATCATTACAATTGTATAATTTTCATACTATTTAAAAAAAGTTTTTTACCTTATGACGTCATAGATTTATAAAAACACATAAAACAGACAGACAGACTCTGGCCGGCCAAACACATGTCATGCCATCTGCTTCCTCAGATGCATCCCTCCTCTGCCTCACAGAGTGCGAAGTTCCAGCCCTCTATTCTTCCTCCTAACAGCTGTTTCTATCGAACCTGAGTCCTTGTCTGCCATCTGAGGTCCCCTCTTGAGGTATGTGCACTGATTTCCACTGATTGCACCTCGTGGGGAATTATGGAATCAAGATTGGAGGAAAAAACTTTTTTAAAGTTTCATTTTTGCCAAAAATAAATGTGACTTTGTGCGCATTTTACCGCGTCTCCCTGCATATGTATGCTGTAACTTCTAAGTGAATGCATAGCAGCATATAGGCATGTTGTGTTCCTGCTGCCTACTTTCTCTGTGTTTTCTTGGGGGAATTTCAAGATGGCGTCCATTTTCCCTCTGTGCTGAAGGCATTGTGGCTGGCCTCCCAGGTTTCCACCTGTACTCCCATTAGGCACCAGAGTGTTTTTCCCAACCAACTGGGGACCGGAAGGCTTGCAGCCGGCCCCCTCATCCTAGTTACTGCCTTGCTGTATGCTTCCCTCTTCTGCCTCATGGAGCGCAAGGTTCCAGCCCTCCATTCTTCCTCCTAACAGCTGTTTCTGTCGAACCCGAGTCTTTGTCTGCCATCTGAGGTCCCTTCTTGAGGTATGTGCACTGATTTCCACCAATTGCACCTCGTGGGGAATTACGGAATCAAGATTGGAGGAAAAAAGAAACATTTTGAAAAAGAAATATTTTAAAAGTTTAATTTTTGCCAAAAATTAACGTGACTTTGTGCGCATTTTACCGCGCTTCCTGGCACGTGTATGGTGCAATTTCTAAGTGAATGCCTAGCAGCATAAAAGCAGTTTGTGTTCCTGCTGCCTACTTCCTCTGTGTTTTCTTGGTGGAACTCCAAGATGGCGTCCATTTTCCCGGTGTGATGAGCATTGCGGCTAGCCTCCCAGGTTTCCACCTGCACTCCCATTGGGCACCAGAGTGTTTTTCCCAACCAACTGGGGACCAGAAGGCTTGCAGCCGGCCCCCTCATCCAAGGACCACTTTTAAGAGCCCTGTCAGCTTCCCTGTCCGCTTTCCGGGATGCATGATGCTGATACTCCACCAGCCTGACCCTTTTCCTGCACCACCATCTCTCTCAGCTATGTAACTGGACTACCAAGACACTCCTACTTTCCTCTCCTGGGCTCATCTCCCTCTTCCTTCCGCCTACCCTTTCTTTTCCCTTCCTGAACCTTCACTCTACTCTCTGCCTATTCCAACCTTTCTATCTGCTCTGCTCTTTAATGCTCTCACTCTAACACTCTCCTCTACTCTCTTACATCATTTCACTTACCTTTGTTACCCCAGCCTATGCCATTGAATGTCAAATCATGGTGTGTTTTTGTGAGCAAATTTGGGTGTTTAAAAAGTAAAATCTGGGTGTGTTTAAAAAGTCAAATCTAGGTGTGTTTTTGTGAGCAAATTAGGGTGTGTTTACAAAGTCAGATCTGGGTGTGTTTTTGTGAGCAAATTTGGGTGTGTTTAAAAAGTCAAATCTGGGTGTGTTTTTGTGAGCAAATGTGGGTGTGTTTAAAAAGTCAAATCTGGATTTTGTTTTTGTGAGCAAATTTGGGTGTGTTTAAAAAGTCAAATATTGGTGTGTTTATGTGAGGCAATTTGGGTGTGTTTAAAAAGTCAAATATGGGTGTTTTTTTGTAAGCACATCTGGGTGCGTTTAAAAGTGAAATCTGGGTGTTTTTTTGTGAGCAAATTTGGGTGTGTTTAAAAAGTCAAATCTGGCTGTTTCTGTGAGCAAATATGGGTGTGTTTAAAAAGTCAAATATGGGTGTGTTTTTGTGAGCAAATTTGGTGTGTTTAAAAAGTCAAATCCGGGTGTGTTTTTGTAAGCAAATTTGGTTGTGTTTAAAAAGTCAAATCTGGGTGTGTTATTGTAAGCTAATTTGGTGCATTTTCATTTTTGTTTCATTTTGTTTGGACCTTAACTGTAACCTACTAGCCCAGTGACTGTTCCCTACCATTGCACCTACATTTTTCTCCCACTGCCCCTTCTCTACCTGACCATAGCACTATCTATCTCCTATCTACTCAAACTGTTACATTATCAACTATCCTTCCCATCTCACTAAGACTGATAAGAAGAAATTCAAAAAGCATATCCTGGCCTCCAACCCAGGACTCCCCATTGCTGATACCTATTCCAGCGCTTCTGCCAGACAAACCCTTACCGACATCCTTTGTTGTTCCTTCGCCAGATCTATGGACCCCTCATATGATCTCTGTGCTCTGTCTCCTCCTCTCCCATTAATGGTGGCACCCACTGGGAAGTGCGTATGGATTCCTTCGACTCCTCCAGAGTCATCATAAATGTCTACCTAAATGGCACTGTCATGGTGCAAGGCCCTCAGGCCAATCTCCATCTCTTTGATAGGCAGTTCCCTTGCCTCATCAACTTCCTCCCATCTCCTACTGTACCCTACTCCTCTTCCTTGGCTAACTTGCCCTTTTCTCCTTCCGCTTCTGCCCCATCTCATACTCCTTCCACGCCTCCACAGGGCATACCTCTAATATGTACCCCTCCCCGGAAGGTCTTTAAGTCTGGCAACCTTCTTCATCTTGCCACCCTCAATCCTCGCTCCGCTGTCAAACACTCCTCTGACATCTGCCACCTCCTTGAAGAACTTGACCTTGATGTCCTCGGTTTTACCGAGACATGGTTCATGGCTAGCTCTGTCACAAGTTTTGACACTCTCCTCCCGGTTGGCTACACGATCCTCCCCGCCCCCAGATCCACCCGGCCTGGAGGTGGTGTAGCACTGAGCTTCCCTGAGTGGATTCCTGCCTCTATCATCCCCACTCAGACTTACTCCTCTTTCGAATGCCTTGTCTGTAGGCTCTCCCTCTCTCCGAGCCACTCCCTTGCTGTTGCTATACTCTACCGGCAACCTGGTCAATTTACCTCTTTTCTCTCTGAGTGGGCAGATCTCTCCTCTGCCTCCTGCCCTCTACCTCTCAACTCCTCCTCCTTGGTGACCTTAACATCCATCGTGATTCTCCCTGTTCCTCATCTGTGCTCTTTGGCGAACTCTGCGATTCACTCTCACTTTCTATCCTCCCCTCCGGCCCGACTCACTCTGCTGGCCACACACTTGATGTCATGATCTTTCCTGGAGAGATCACTGCCTCCTCTCCTCTCATCTTCCCATCTCCTCCCCCAAGCCAAGCATACCCCAAGACTACCACCCAACTTCTCGGACATCCAGCCCATGAAACTTGTGTCAGTCGAGGTTTTTGCTGCCACCTTCAGAACCCCTCCTCCACTCCTGGCTGACTCACACCCTGACACAGTCATGCCTCTCCTCCTCTATTTCTGATACTCTTGATGCTCTTGCCCCTGTCATGAGGATCCGTTTGAAGCTCAAAACCAAGTGTAATTTTTGATTTGACTCCGACCTCGCTACATTCAAATGTAAGCGTAGGGCGGCCGAGAGGAAAAGGAGAGCCTTTTGCTCATCCTCTGACAAACTGGCCTTCTGCCTACTCCAACGGCAATACCATCTATCTGTACGTACGAAGAAGCGAGTCCATATTCAAACCCGTATATCTACGGCATCTAACAACTCAGCCGAACTCTTTAAAATCTGCAAGGAGCTGGCCAACTCTGATGCGTTTTCCACCCATCCTCTCGCCTCTCAGGCTCTTTGTAATGACCTTGCCTCACACTTTTTCTCTAAAACCCAGGACATCTTGTCCTCTCTCTCCTCCTCCCCCGCTCCTCTCCCCTCTCCCTCTCTGCTTGTTGACCCACCCTCAGCTACCCCTTCTGCCTCTTTCTCTGCCTTTCCTCTTTTGTCCCCTGATGAGGTCGCTTGACAAGTCCAATCTATGAAAGCCTCCTCAAGACAGGTCCATTCCTGCTCCTCCAAAACTATCAAGGACCACATTGATACCCTTGCTCCAGCCCTTGCTGACTTCTGCATCCTCTCCTTTGCCTCTGAATCTTTCCCCTCCCCTCTGAAGCACTCCCTTGTGCGTGCTCTCCTCAAGAAACCCACAGTTGACCCCTCTTGTCCGGTTAACTATCTCCCAATTTCAATTACTCCATGTTTGTGTAAGCTCCTGGAAAGGTTTGCCATCGCTCAGCTTAACCTTCACTCTGGCTCAGTTGGCTCTCTCCATGACCACCAATCTGGCTTCAGAGCTGCAAGAAGCATGGAAAGTGCTCTCCTGAACATCCGTGAAGACCTGCTCTTCAACCTTGACTCTAACATTCCCCCTGTCCTCATCCTACTTGACCTCTCCTCTGCTTTTGACATGGTCATCCATACCACCCTGCTAACTCGTCTCTGTGACAACCTGGGTATCACCGATCAGGCTTTGGCCTGGCTGACCTCTTTTCTCTCTGATCGACCCTCCCAGGTACAACTTGGGTCCTTCCTATCCTCTATCTCCCTCTCTACCTGCTGTGTTCCTCAGGGATCTAACCTCTCACCCTGGCTTTTCAATCAATACCTGGCAACTCTCGCCTACTGCATTTCCATTTTCTGCTCAAATTTCTAGTGCTATGCTGATGACACCCAACTAATTTTCAGACATTCCGAGGCCACCTCCTCTCCTTCCCTCACCTCTGACTGCCTAATCGCCATTCAAAATTGGTGTGCCGCAAATAATCTTTGTTTAAACGCCAACAAGACTGAGATACTCCTCATTGGTACACCCCCTCCATCCTTTCCCCACACTCTCTGGCCAGCCTCTCTAGGCCCTCCTCCTGCCTCTACCAGCGAAGCTAAGAACCATGGGATCATCTTTGACTCCACATTTTCCTTCTCCGCACACATCTCTGATGTCTCCAAAAAGTCTAACTTCTTACTGCACGCCTTTAAAGGCACTCTTCCTTTCCTCTCCTTCCCTCAGAAGCTCCTTGTCTCCCAAGCTCTGATTCTCTCTAGGTTGGAATACTGTAACAGCCTCTTTCTAAATCTACCTGCCACCAATCACCACACTTTACAACTAATCCAGAACAGGACTTTGAGACTTGTCCTTGGCCTCAAGCCCTGGGATCGTATCTCTCCAGCTCTGGAATCCCTTCATTGGCTCCCTGTGGTTGCAAGGATTAAATTTAAAACCCTTTGCATTGTCCACAAGGCTCTCTGGGGCCTGGGTCCAAATTACCTTCAACTATCCCTCCGTAAATCCCTCCCCTCTAGAGCCCTTCGCTCCTCTACCTCCAACTCCCTCAGGGTCAGTCATTTTTCAAAGAAACGAGCGCTGGTGCTAGAGCTTTGTCTTCTGCGGGGGCCTCCCTCTAGAACTGCCTCCCTGCCATCTTGAAACTTGAGGATAACCATCTACGGTTCTGGAAGCTCCTTATGACATTCCTCTTCGCCTCTGCCTTTGCCCCTCTTCTCCCCTGTTGATCTGCTTTTTCTCTCAGCAATGCTGCACCTGGCCACCCTCTGCCCATCGGGCCCAGGTACCTGCTCACCCTGCCACCCTCCTGCACTGCCCCCTGGCAATCCCTTGCACTGGGACCTGTATCTGTACCCATACAGGCCCTCCCCACTCTTTGTCTGCACTGAACAGATACTCCCTATCTGACTAACCTTGCACTTGGTCTTCAAAGGCTGCACTACCACTGTTTTGGATCACTGTATTTATTTATTTATTTATTTACATATTATTTATCTTATCCTCTCTTATGCTCTGCTCTGTCCAATTTCCACCCCCTCCCATGCACTTTCCCCCTTTTCCCATGCACTTGCGTGTTCTCAATGTCACTGGGCCTAATAAGATTGTTGTGTTTGTTCTCTCCCCTGTTCCCCTCCTTTTGCCTGGTTGCGCTCTGAAACACCTGTGTATGAGCGCAATATAAATAAAATATCATATCATATCATATCATCCTGCCCCTAATTTGTATTCCGACATGGAATTTAAGCCCATTTCTTTCAGATCGTCTTTAATTGATCTGGTCGTCTACGTCATCGTATCAATTCAGGACTTTAAATGCAGGCTTATTCTAGCGCTCTTTAAAACCTAGGTACTTGGGCGTATACTCTTTTGTCGGCCACTCCCAGTATCTCTCTATATTGCTCGGCCACCCTCGAGTCAATGTTTTCCCCTTATATATACATTATACTCTTATTGTGACGTTATTTTTGCCCCACCTTTCTCAGTTACCTTCCCTTTACTTGTTTTAAGGCATGCAACTTTTGCCAAAGTATTCAGACTTTTTCACTCACCGTTCACATATTTTTCCTCTCCGGACACTCAGGATCACCGCTTTCATTACCGCCTTTCCGTGCCACTCGTTTCATCAGCTGCTTGTAGAAGTGGGAAAGAGTTCTTGGGGGAAAGCAAAGGTCCCTTCACACCTAACTTGCAGGGTTTTCAATTAAACTAAACACTATCTACGGGGAGGTTCTCGTTCTTTCAGCTGGATGGCAAAGGGCTTGTGATATTGCAAAGGACCCAAAGTTACTTATGTCGAGGGCCAATGGGTATCTATCTAATGGAACCAACTAATCTCGGCTAACAAGTGAACTGGATGGACCCCGGGCCAGCCCATATGACTGGGGGTCTCCAAACAGCCCTTTAAGATGAGTAGCAGCACCCTCAAGATAGATGGGGATGCAGATTCATACTCTTGCATTAAATAACTATGACAACCCAATAGTTTGGCAAAGGTAGTCCGTTTAATGACAAGTACAAAAAACGGGGAGTACAATGAACATCAGCATTAGCTCGATCTTCCTTCTTGCTTCAACTCCACTTAATTTCAGAAAAAAACATAGTATTTATATCAAAAACTCATCATCAATGAGGCCCAATCTTAAAAACCTAACATGCAACGTGATTGGTTATAGGAAGGTAACTTTAACTTAGGTGCTATAACTGTATGTGCTAAAAAGGGAGAGGGGATTGGATAATCAACGTCAGGTGGGGCAACTAAGCCCTTCCTTCAAAATGGCCACTATAAACGTCACTAAATGTACAATGTCTCATTGCTTCTACTCAATATAGGACCCTAGCTTACATGGTCCACTATGATTGGTTTATCATCAACCCCACTCCTACTTTTCGGCTTATGTCTAGCAGCATGTAGAATAACCAGCCAGGTGCAGGGAGATTGTCTGCACCCCAGCTTCCCTCCAATTATGTTACAATCAATCATCACCTCAGTGGTCATGTGTCAATTACTTCTTTGTAGTTTGGCCTCGAGTCTGCTTCCTGGTCTGAGCAAGTTTAAGGAGTATGGGTATGACAGGGATCCATGCATAGGTGTGAAAGTCTCATGTCTTCCTGCCTGCCTTGTCACGTGATTCGGACATCGTGAAATCAACCTCTTCTTCATGCATTTTCGTGTATTTGATTTAATTCTGCCAGTCGTCTACCATCTGTGGCTTAGCTTGACCTTTCTGAACAGGATACTCTGTACTTTTTCTCTTTAATTGTATCCACTGTTGCTCTATTCCAGCCCGATGCGACCTTGGCTTCTTGGCATGGTTACCTTCAGCTGGGTTTCTCTCTGTCTTAATTCTCATTTTTTTTTTTGCTGCAACATTGTCCTCTTGAGACCTTTAGTAACCTTTGTTCAATTCTGCTTAGGTGCGTAGTGGGTTTACACTCATCTATAAAGTGCTTTTGAGGTATGTATATGTATGTGTTGGCAATTGCCGCAATCTATTTGCTACTAAGCATAAGCAAGCTTAACGATTTCTTTGCTTTTTGCGGTTTCCTGCATCTGTACACGCTTAAACTAACTGAATATCTTTATCGTGCATTTAGCATAAGTTTCTGCGTCTTGACATCACCTGCTTCACTTTAGGTATTTCGTCTCTTTGTCAGTATTCTTAGGGCATTATATCTTCTATATGTGCGTCAGTCCGATTTCTTATGACATCATCATTCGTCTTCCTTTATCATCTTCTTGGCTTCTTCGGGTATTCCATTCCGACAAACATAATTTCTTCTTGCCTGTAGATATACTTTTCTCAATGGGTACCTTACTGTCCAGGTTTTCTTAGGTGTCGGTACTTCACTAGGTGCTGTTACTCTGATAGGCACTGGGCAGAGCCTAGCTGTGGCTCTCTGCTGATTTATCTGTTCATCATACGTCACATATTTTGGAGTGAACGTTCCTGGCACTTCGAAGGGGGTGGCTGGAGTGTGGATGGTGCTTGGCACTTCCTCTTCAAGCGGTTAATACTTACGGCCTAATTCACAGAAGCGTTTTATAATGGCAAAACCCACTGAGAATTAATCCCTTAATATTTCAGATGTAAGTTTACAGAATGTTTGCCGAAAGAAAAAGATGCCCAGAAAAGTGAAAATCACTTGCAACCACGCCAACCTGTTTTGCATCTCACTTCCAGTGATCTGATATGAGGCTCAACAACCACCAGGAGCTTGTTAGAAAATATTGTACTTGTAACAAGGTTTCCTCGTGACACCTTTTCTGTTAGAACAATCATGGAATGTGTAGACTGACTGTAGGCTAACTGCGATCAATGTTAAATGTTACGATCCGTAGATTCCTTCCTTTTTGCTCGTGCTCCTGTGATCGTTTTTGTAGTTGGATTATTTTGTATACAATCATACTGTTTTCACTTTTGCAGAATATTCTAATATTTTAAAATGTTTAAAGTTGTATTTTACCTAACAGAAGACGGCATTTACCAGAAGGAAGCAGAGCCGGGTATTTACGTGGCTGCACAAAGCGTACTGTACGTTTATTAATGGTGTCTTCTTTTATAAATGGGTCCTTTCATGTATTCAGCACATATACAAGAATGTGTACGTTTTAAAAAAAAACAATTCTAACAGTATTTTAAAACTCCCCTCCATAATACACACCTTGTTGCTCAGATGTCTAGTGGCCAACTTTAGAAAGCAATAAAAGAGCCGCAGATGCTGGTGGCTTAAGGGTTAAAATTTGTATCTGCAACCACCCACCGCGCCTTCAGTTCAGCTGCCTCCTGCTGTGCAGTCGGTGCTCACCCAGAACACAGTACTATGTTACCTGCAAAATGTACTCCTACACTGCTCAGACCATTTCCTTATCAGAACCCACATGGCCAGAACACCACTGAGATCCCACACAAGCAACCCGCTTGTTGCCCCAGCCTACGGAACACACGTGATATGACCTGAGGGAGCAAGGTCTGGGGGTATGCGGCACACAATGAGGAGAGCAGTGCTCACTACATAGGGACACAGTGTGATAAGAAGAGGAGCTTATAGTAACCTTATCAGGAAGAAAAGTGAGGATGGGCTCTAGAGCTTAGAAATAGATACACAGTGTGGAGTGATATAATATGATAGGGGATCGAACCTGTGCTTCTCTGTATCACTTTGCTTACAAGGCAAGCACGTTGCCCCTTTGCTATCCTCCCGAGGATATCTAAAAGATATAGAGAGAGATGAAGGCACAGCAACCAAATTAAAGAGCAAACTGTATCTAGAGAGGAGTGGGGAAGGAGTGCACACTGTTTGCAGATGTGACATGGAGAAAGGAGGAGGTACCGGGCTTGACTTCCTAACACTTGCACCTCTCTGCAGCTCGCATCTTGCTGTGCTCAGGGTTGCACAAGTGTGGAGAGTGCACCTGCCATTTTATTAATACAGGTCACATGTACACTGTAGTATGTTCAGGTGCGCAGTACACCACTACTCAGTCTAGCCTTCATGAATACCTACGTAGCAGGTGTCATCCAGTTCTTTAAGTCTGCATTGATTCACATGATCCACATGAGTGGAGTGTTGGAGTGTGTCATATTATCTTTCACTCTACTCTGCCATACATAATTGAATTATATAGCCTGCCCGTATCTATTCCACATTCCTTAACAAGATCAACCACAATTGTCCTTGCTCCCATTGCAGTCCTTTTCTGATTGACCATTCATTTGTTAGCCTCTTGACCTTCCAGTGACTTTAGTCTATGACCCATCCTCATGGAATCTCTCCTACCCCTCTACATTCTATTTCTGGAACTGGACCTCTGTGTCCCTATGTCTACTTGTACAATCTAGGAATGACAAAATCCCTGCATGAGTTGACCAACTGGCCGCAGTGCCCCCCCGCCCCCGGTAGGATTATAACTGATAACTCCTCTCTCCCTTTCTTGGTGATCTATTGCCAGCCAATGCATCAAACTACAACACAATACACAACCTCCCCATCTCTGCCAGGAAGAGGTGACTGGGGTGAAAGCTTGTCGGAAGCGTCCCTCTTGGTGTGGTTTGACTTCTTGACAGTTTCCTGATGTGTTTTCCGCTGTCGCTGCTGTGAACATCTGGAACGCCTTCTGTGAAGCATTGTAACCGAGCATCACACACTGGATCAGGACTCTTACACTTAGCATAGGATGTAGCACTCAATTAGAATATGTTTTCTTTATTTTCAACTAATTTGAATTGAGCCGATACCCAACCCGTCTCACACCCCATTTTACAAGTACCCTGGGTCACAATGGACCATGAACCAGGCTAGTTGGTGAAAAAAATATATTTATTTATTTTATTGTCAAAGAAATCACACAATCTTTATATGGAGCTGCAATCACCAATGGGGTGATAATTACAATGAAAACCACTGAAATACACTGGGGTAACCTTCTACAAGATCATATCCAAGCACAAATGAATCGGAGCACTTTTTCAATTAGGATATATAGCACCCGATTTAAGGTTTCCCCCTGCAATGTTTCCTCAACCCACAATTACTCGAATTCTAAGTGGATAGAAAGAAGCAGCATGCAGTCGGGATAGAAATGAGCGGCAAATAAGGATTTTAAACCCTTTGCATTGGCCTAAAATGACACTCGGATTTTAACAAATAATTAATTATATGTGTTGTTAAATAATGATGTACATATGTTTTTATCAAAGTATCAGTGATGTTATATCACTAGAAACTATAAGGTAAGGTATCACAAAAGGTATACAGTTCACAAAGTAGGTTGAAATTGAGAACACAGTGCAGTCAAATATAATATGGAAAAGTTGCATTTTTCTCTTTTTCAGCTTTAAATGTCAAAAACGTTTTTTTTTTAAACGGGTGAAAAGCACAGAATCGGAATGCAGTATTTAGGCTGGTTGATATATGCACATTACAGGGACAATATAGAAGTGAAAGAGTGACTATAGCTGAAGAATTGAATGAGATTTTCGAGGTGGAATGAGGTTCGATTTTAGGTAAAATAAAGCAGTTAAGAAAAGAAAATCGGTTTTAAAAAGGAAAGGAAAGTTTTACTTAAACTAAATTATCTAGACTATATGGTTAAAGAAAGACACAGTACATTCCAAGATTGATTTGCAACATTAACCTTTTCACACCGCGTTCAACTTTATGTGGGAATTAGTTTGATTACTCCAAATATGACTAAGGACTCATGATCTATGATCTATGCAAGACAGAAATTAATAGAAAAGTGGCGCTAATGCTTTAAGATCAACAAGAAGATGCACAGAGAATTCTAACAGTCTTAAACAAGTTTCCAAGACAAGGATTGGATTACTTACAGAGTCGAACAAAAACAAAGTATCAAGATGGGGTAGACTATGTGTGGATATGGGATGGGGAAATACTCACAATCTGTACTTGAGCTTGGGGATTTGGGCAGCCAACCAGATTCTAGACTCAAAAGGTTTTGGTCACAGGAAGGCGGCTCTTCTAACAGCAAACAGCTGGGCAAGTCTGGTCACTGAATGATGGCAAGGATACAGCGGGCATGCAGGGAGTGGGCACAAAGCTGGTCTGGTCACAGGATGCTCCCAAAAGGGTCCCACAGCTTTTCCCCTTTGTTATTGTGATTTTAGTGGAAGTTCTGGATCAATGGCCTTGCTGGGATAGGATCAGCTATACTTTGGCCTTGCTGGGATAGGATCAGCTATGCTTTGGCCTTGCAGTAGAGTTTGGAATCTTGAAAAGGTGGATCTGGAATATCAGGATACGCAGGCGCTGAAAATTCAGGAGAGAGTGTCTAGAGTTCTGCCAGCCTCTCTTATTTATAAGGCATGGTGACATCATAGTATTATACGATGGCGCAGGTTTAGGCTGGGCATATCTCTAACAACTGGATTGTTTGAGGTGATCATTACCGCCTTGCCATCAGCCGGTTGGGTTTCAGGGTCATGATGTCCAATTTATGATGTGTGCTTTACAATGCATAGGATCATCCCATAGTTACTCTTGCTAAAATCAGTCTTAACATAAATTACACTTCTGTACAGTTTCACCACTTTAGCAAATTAGATAGGCATATTTCATATTTCACGCAAATCATTGCAGTCCAATTCTCATGATTGTAGGACTTTGTTTCATCTGTCTAATAGTTGTTCACGGTTTTAAATGAAATTACTTTACCTAAAATTCTTTATCTTTATACATGTATACATATAGTCATAAGGCATGCACATATTTAATTTCAAAGTTGCATAATATATGCTTTCCTCAGAATATTCTATTCTCTGTAATTTCTGTCCACAATATGCCAGTGAAGACTCACACGTCTTCTTTAAAAGTCACAAAAATTACACTTACGCTGTACCTCTTTTACATTTCTGCACTGTCCTGTTACAGAATTAACAATCTTAAAAGTTTATTCATCGAATCGTTTTTTGAGCCAGTTGGGTCTGGCTTTTGTCCTTCAACTCTGCCCATTTTTTTCTGCTACCACCAACTGTCAGCTCAACAAAACAGAGGTACTGGTATGTTTAGGGGTTAGCCAGTGTGAAGTGTAAATGAATTAGAAATATTGCACCTGGTCTCAACCCACATAACCTTAATGGTTATCAATTTGCATGCAAAAATACATATTAAAACACTCCTAGAGAATTAAACAGATATTTACAGAGATTGATGTAAACAAAGAAAGAAATATTTAATATCATAAAAAATTAAGTACATATAGTAAAAACCAACGTGGAAAAACATGTGTAATCAAGAAAACGAACATTCATTTCCCATTTATCAATTGGGTATGAGAGCTTTGAAACAATCTAAGAAAAATGAAATTGGTACATCAAGGAAAGAACATAAATGAAAAGCAATTACAATATTGACAAAAAGCCAGTTATGTATCACTGGAATACTGGTTGAATCACAGAAAAACACAGAAGTACAAAGTAATGAGTACAATTAAACCTCTATGCAGTGTAATAGAGCATATTAAGAAATTGAGAGTGGTATTCATTAGTAATTAGAATCAATTCCCGAAGTTAAAGATATTATGTAACGGGATAGGGTCTACCACCAACTGTCAGTTCAGCCCAGGGTGGCCATGGGGGTTTCCCAGTTTGATTGAATGTTTATTACCACTTCCTCACTTCACACATAGGTATCCCAGAATCTATTGTCTCAGCCTGGAGCAAAGACAAAACTCGGAAAAGCGTGTGATATTTCTTTCTCTTGGTCATTCACAGTTTCCAAAGGTAGCAATTAACATGCATATGTCCCAGAGGTTTTATGGTGGCTCCTTTTGGGGGAAGTCCTCAGTTTAGCCAGCAGAAAAAACCCTTTTCTGCAGCTTCCACAGTCCAGCCAAATGCATTCAATTCTTTATTTTATTTTATTTTGTTCGGAATCAAAAGCAAGCCTATTGAAATAAAACATCCCATATATGTTTCCCAGCAAAACCCCCTTTACATTGCTAGGCCAAGACAGGGCCTTCTTTCAACATTACTCTTTTAAAACAGGCATTTTTCCTTATATACAAAAGCACATTTTAACCCATGGTGAAGTCTGCTGGGCTGACCATTTCAAAAGGTTTTCTTTTCCTTCTGACTTCCCAACATTGTTTTGCCCTAGTCAGTTTCACTTATACAGCAATCTGTTTAAGACACAGGTCCATTGAAATTGACATATGCCCTTAGTGTTTTTCCGTGCAGCTGAAAGTAAAGCTTCTGTTGATTTCCCAGACTTGGTCTGACACAGCCTGTTATTCAGGGATAATGCCCTCTTCTGATAGAGCACAATCTGAATAGGGATCGGTGTGGCAGGGCCTCACTGATAAAAGCAGAGCAATGTAGAACAGATGAAAAGAGCATCAAAGTGGCATCATTTTAAAAGTAAAATATATCCCTTTTTCAATGGGAAACTTTGGGCTAGCAGCAACGCAGCACAGCCTTTCACTTTGTTTCTTTAGTACACACAAGAACACACCCTGGCACCCTTTCTTGGGGTGCTCCCTGTTCCAACTTGCCCAATGGTGCGTGGCAAAACAGTGCAGCCATCTTTTTTTAGCTGCAAAACGCAGTTTTGATGATAGGCAGTGGTGCTCAAAGGAGCCACGCTGCCATTTTGCTGTTAACTGCTGAAGTGCAGCTTGGTGATGTGGGGAAGTACTGTTGAGTGGGTAAATATATCCCACACTTCCCACATTCCCAGGTCCTTTCCTTTAATCGGTCTCGACACTCACCACTCTGCTCATCCGTAGTTGTTTTCCTGCACACGAGCTGCTGGGGTGTGTGCTGTGCTGCGGTGCCTGAAGTCTGTGGATTGATGCTCATCCTTTATCGGTTAGGTTAGCAGCATAAATCCAGGAAAGCTGACATTGATGGTATTTGCAGAGTTTTTCTGAGTCTACACAGTGTCATATTTAAAGATCTGTTACGAGGGTGTATAGAGTGTGGTTAAGAGCTGTTTGGGGTGAAGGATACTGATTGCTCCTCCCTTGCCGCTCTCCTAATTTCTTTTATCTCAGATTCTTGGGTATATCAGAACCCACTGTGGGCATTGGTAATCCTATTTTGCCCAGCCCTCCCAGCAACATGGTGAAAACTAAGCAGGGCAGTTTTACCACGCCCCATAAGAATCAAATTTCTTAAGTGGAAGTGACCAGTACGCAGAGAAAAGGATGCCTCCAAGAAATACAATTAAACACATTTGTAGATGAAATTGGTGGTCCGGAAGATCTTGCCAATGAAGGAGACTCTGAACAATCAGGGCACAAAGTACCAAGAGGTCGAAAAACTGATTATGCACTTGGAGCACAGGGGGTGACTTTACCCCTACAGCCCTGTATTGTTAAAGAAGAGATGGTTGTTACTACATCAGGAGAGACCCTGTAGTCACATAAGGAGCAATCCTCGACAATGGAACAGTATAGCTCAAATCAATGCTTGCAAGTAAAAGAAGCTATTATTGCTGGCCTTCTCCGATGCAGAAATGTCCATAATTTCGGCTTGTGGCTTGACTTAGCAGATAAAGTTGTAACAATGGTACACCCTACTATGGTAAACAATCTATGTCAAATAGATCCAATATTGGAGCTGGAGGCTGTGAATATGAGTGCCCAAGACACACAGCAGGCAATGGACATCTGAGACTGCATTAAATCCCAAAGGGCTGATCAACGAAAGCATAGTTTAGGGTTGCAAGAAAAAGCTAGTCAGGCTGGGCCACTTCCTGCTAATATGCGGGTTCAGTCAAAATCTGAATAACTGACAACAGGGAATCTAAGCCCTTGGGTTTTATCCGATGCAGAGAGCTATTTCAAAACAACCTTATGTTAAAGAGGGACCAGGCTCTGGGTGTAATTCCACGAAAATGAAATCCACCTAATGTAAGGTTTTACGCCTTAACAAATCACTGATACCTCACATTTTGCAGACAAAAGAGTCAGAGACTTAGTCCTCGGACAAATAAATCTTGTCATCACTATTGTCACATCACTATCAGGGCCTGAACCTACGGATGCTCTTAGGAACAAGGCACTGACTTGGCTGCAACAAAGAACTAGAACCAGAATCGTTAGAAACTTTGGTCCCATGGAGGACAAAGATTGAAGGATGGTGCATTCAAGCTAATATGGATTGTATAATTATCGGATGTGGTTGCACCAATCTTCCTTGTTTTTTAGAGAATAGCAATATTATAATAAACATTTCTTCGGAACTGAAATCCATTGTATATCGGGAATAGATTTTCCTTCTTTATTTCCAGTACTAGATTTGATTCCTGTTTACTGTGCCTTGTATTTCAATGTTATCTTTATATGAGGTTCAGATTTTGCACTCAGTATTCTGGACTTACTATTCATGTCAATGTGGTTTCTGTGGGTGCCCCTAAGCCTCAGGGTCAATGGTGTGCAGTATAAATAAATAAACAAATACATAAATAAATAAACCCTCCTGAATAGCCCAGCCCAAAATACCCCACTTTCCTTCCATACCATCTTGGAACCACTCAGGAGGATGAGTAGCTCTCTGTAGTGGCTGTGCTGATCTAAAGTTCTCAACCACATTTGCTGAAGTTATATCCTAACCTGAAGCACTCCCCATCACACAATATTGAGGAGGATGCATGCATCAGTGAGTCCTCACTCTCCTCTACACCACTCCCTTCTCCTTTACATGCTCTCAGGCATCCGTTGACCCGCCTCTCCTTCTCCCTCCTGCTCTCCTCTTTCTCTCCCCTATCACCTGATGAGGTATGTAGACACATTCGCTATATGAAAGTCTCATCCAAAAAGGTGCTCCCCTGCTCCTCCAAAACTACAAAGGACAACATTGCCTCCCTTGCTCATGCCTTTGCTGATTTCTGAAATCACTCCTTTGCCAATGGCTCCTTCCTGCTACTCCTCAAGCACTACCTTGTGCACCCTCACCTCAAAATGCTCTTCAACATCTACCTTGCCCCTCTAGCCCATTTGAACTCTGCCTTATCTCTTAACTTCTAGTGTTATGCAGATGACTCAAAGCTCTCCTTCAAGCTACTCTCCAAAGCCGCCTCTTCTTTCTCTCTCATTCCTGACTGCCTGCCTGTTATTCAGGCATGATGCACTAATAATCTATGCCTTAATGCCAGTAGGACTGGGATCCTTGACATTGGGACCCAAGCTCCCTTCTTCCCTCCTAATCTTTAGCCTCTCCCTCCCCCTCCTGTGAGGCAAAAATACCTTGGTGTCATTTTCGACTCCTCCCTCTCCTTCTTTCCTCACATCATGGACCTGGCCAAGAAAGGCACACTTTCAGCTACACCTCCTCAGAGACATTCTCCCTTTCCTTAACTTCCCCCAGTAACTCAATGTTTCCAGAACTCTTCCTCAATCTGCCTAATTCCTCCCTTCGCCAACTTCAACTAATCCAGAACAGGACTGCAAGACTTATCTTTGGCCTCAAGCTCAGGGACCACATCTCTCCAGTCCTAAAATCTCTCCACTGGCTCCCGGTTGCTGCAAGGATCAAGTTCAAGACCCTCTGCATCATCCACAACACTTTATGGGGCCTGGGACCCCACTACATCCAACACTATCTCCCTAACTATTGCCCTGCTAGACCCCTTTGGTCTTCTAGCTCCAACTCTCTGTAGATCAGACGTGTTTCCAATCGGAGAGTGGGGGTGTTTAGACCCCTTTGGTCTTCTAGCTCCAACTATCTGCAGATCAGATGTGTTTCCAATCAGAGAGTGGGGGGTGGATTTATCTCCTTGGAATGGCCTCCCTCTCCCTCTCAGATTTGAGCCGGTTCTCCTTAAGTTCCAAAAGCTTATTAACCTCCTTTTCTTTTCGTCATTTCCTCTCCCCATCCTCTGCTACTGTCCCCCTCTGCCTATTTTTGATTGGCTTCCATGTTCCTTCAGATTCTTACAGAGCACCATGCTTTCCTCAAACAGTCTACCCCTGCACTTGGTCTCCCCTGCCTCTCCCCCCACCAAACCTGCACTTCCCCTCTGGTCTCCCTCCACCAGCACCTGCTGACTGGGCTTGCAGTACTTTAAGCTCTTCCAGCCCTGTCCCTCACACTTAGCATGTGGACCTTCTTTCTCTTGCACTCTTTGCATTACTCTGGCACTTGTCCACTTGGCCTCCCCTTAGCACTCAACCAAACCATGGGCTCTTTTTTCTGCCCTGAGCGACACTTACCCTTTCCACTCTCCTCCACACTTCTTGTTACTGCATTTGCACGATCCAAATGACACAAGGTTTAGTAGGACTATTTTTTGTTTTTCTTCATCCTTTCCCCCAGCCCCACTCTTTTGTCTTTTTGAGCCTTGAAACACCTGTTGCTGTATAGGCGCATTATAAATACCCCAATTTTTCTTTTTGTTTTTTTTTTACTGTGCGGGTTCCACACCCTGTCCCTCAAAGAGCCGCTCAACGTCCAAGCTTACTATGATGTGGAAGGCACGACAGACCGAACCGACGATGGCAATCTTAGACAAATTATGTATTTTGTGCATAATTGTCCTTAGATCAAACATCCTTGACCCTGATGACATACAAATTATTATGCCCTAGAAATAAGTTCTGGTTTATTTCTCTAGCCTATCCTCAATCCCTAAAAATGTCCATCCACAATTGGCTTGCGGCTCACTCCGATGGCTGCCCAGTCACTTGCCAATTTGCTGTGCATGCCACAGCTCTAGGACCTACTGACCCAGATATCTCGAATTTCAGTTTTCAGTCTCTCCTGGAATCTCTCTGACTCCTCGCGTTCCCTCTCCAGAGCCTCACCTCGATAGGTCTACTCGCTCACTCTTGCACCGGGGATGTCCTGATTCTGTATGCTGTTATCTATCCTGCAAACAACAATTCCCAACATGGCTACAACTGGTGACTTGGCTGTGCCTCCCCTCGGGAGGAGTGAGTAGTGTACCCAGTTAAACCCTCCTCAGGTACTGTTATCTCTTCCCGCCTTTGCCAGCTCTACCTTTCAGAAAGTCCTCATGTCTTGTCACTGGCTTCCTTGATAACATCTCTGTCCCGGAACATGAGAGCCGTCCATTACTCTGCTTGAAATGCCTGCTTGCTGGGGCGGGCTTTACTGCCTCGTGCTGTATACAGCAATTCCATTTCTCCCACTCCCTCCAAACTCTCTTTGGCAATAGTTGCCTCCACGCCACTTTCAAATGTGTACTTTTTTCATGTGTGTGTCTTTATTTCCTAATTGTTTTATAACCCTTACAATAAAACAGTAAAGCAAGTGCATGCACTCTGAGTGTGCCTCTATACAGAAACTAAAATCACCACTTACATCTCCACAATAAGACTTCACATTTACCTAGTCTAGAAATGTGTATTTTATCAATGAATACCACACACATGTGTCACAGTTATGGTCACACATCTACATAGTTTCATCAGCAAGTCCCCATTCCGGGCCTACATACGTTTCTTAGGGGCTACAATTTCCAACCTCCTATCACGGTTGCCTTTCTGCCCATAACATTACATTACTCTTGCCTAACAGAGATAGCATAGCGTTCACCAGCAGATAACGGGTTGATCCTTTACAAACAGCCGACGAAAAAAACACTGATGAATGCCCCTAACTGAGGGTCCACCGTGCAAGCTCCAAATTATTCCACTCGGTGGGATTTTATTCCGTGTCCCCCTTCACGTGGCCAGGAGTAACATCACAAACGCGTTACAGATCTCCGCCTCCGGCGTAGATCTGTTTCCTTTTTTTTTTCCCTGTCAAACCTTTGTTTTGTTCACTTGATCAATTCCATTCCTGTGTTCTAAATGAAGCCATTCTCACTGGCATTGAGTGGCCTGTGGATAGTTTGAATATCTCCACTGCAAACAGCTGCATCAATTTCATATCCATCTTCCTGCCTGGCGCGCCTCCGTTTTCTGGTTTAAGTGCAGCACTTATTTCCCTTAAGATATTTCCGCTGTCTGTGCACGTGGCCATTTCACAATAAAATGGTCGCATGGCCACCCCTCTAGCCCGTCTTCCTCTGAATGGCCTAGACATAAACAAATCATATGAGATGTGTCTTCGTGGACTCGCCTCCTATTCCCAAGGCTCAACACGACCCTTTACCCCACCCTGCTGCCTGCCTCTCGGCCCCTGTAGGCAGTCCCCATTCATTCCCAGCAGGGCTGATTGAAGATCTGCCAGGACTTGTGGGAGCTCATTTCAGCATGATGTTTGGGGGCCCTGTTGCCTACCGCTGGGAGGCACCTGTGGGGGCCTTACATTCTAATGAAGGCAAAGGAATGCAGTAAGGAGATTCAATTTAGCAGATTATCAAGGGACAGGAAGCCTGCAGAGTGCTTAAACACTGAATGTTCCCTGAAAAGTCATTAATCATTCTTTATCAGCAACGGGCTTATGTAGATGGAAGTAAAGAGGCAACAAGGTGAGAAGAACTTTGCTGGGCACTGCAAGAGGCCCGAGGGAAGTGACAGCCTGTGGGTGCCAGCAGAGGCAGCATATAACGGGCATATTATGCTATGTCATATGTCTGCCAATATGGAGACAGCCGCTCAGGATCCCCATGATTCTCCTTTCGGTTGTCTTCATTGTAAAATAAATTGATCCTGTATTCCTTAGTTTCTCTTCCCACCTTCATTAAACATGTGTTTCTAGAACACCACCAGCACCGGCGCCCTGGCTTTTTCATCCCTTTTTTTAACATGCTAACATTTACATGAAGGGGCTAATTTTCTCGTTCACTAAAGCAGCTAAAATAAGTGCTAACAACAGATGTACAAGAACCCTGTTCATTGTAACACCCATTGTGATGCGCCAGGGTATTTGTTTTAGGTTTTTACAGGCAGAACTAGGATAGATGATGTGTATAACTCCCTTTCTCCTACAGTCGGTCTGCAAACAATGCACGGCTTTATACCAGCATGTCATTTTCATGCTGGCCTAAAAACAATAGATTCCCATGTAAACTCACCTGTTTTCGCGCGTGCTAAAACCAGGCACGTTCTACAGGAATCCATTGTGAATAGCTCATTGTAGGAGGCATTTACATGTATTCAATTAGGTAGTGCAAAAAAAGTACTCAGGCAATTTAGCATAATGTGTGTCTACACTTTGCAGTGAAAATGACAAGCAATGGCACATTATTACCGTTTGGAGACAAGTGCATCATTTTGTAGGGTGGAAAAATAAAATAACCGCTGCGCAACCCATGTGGCAAAATAGCAATCTCACTGAGATTGGGAAATTTGAGCCGGCCTAGATGGATAGGGGCGGGGATTCTGAAAGTTGGGGATATCCTTGTGGATGGGAAACTGGCCTCATTTGATGCTCTGCAACTAAAATTCCAGACTCCGGGTACCGAGCGATACCATTATATACAGCTGGCCCATGCCCTGAAAACCCACACACCAACAGATGCCACTGTACCTGACTATACACCATAGAACGCAATATGCTGCCAGCACGCATCCCCACCAGATGCACTTCCATCTTATATAATGCTAGGTCATCCTTTGCCAATCCTGAACTGAATAGTTTAAAAGCTAAATGGGAAATAGATGTAGGAGGAATACACCCAGAAGACTCGACCCAGGTGCTCATGCATCCTCGTGAGGTTGCCATCTCTTCTAGGCTTCGTCTGGTACAGTCAAAAATATTGCATCGAGTATATTACCCTAGGACAAGCTTACATGGTTGGAAACAGGCCCCAACCCCGAATTGTCACCGATGTGGAGATGAAGAGGGAACTTTCATACACATTCTGTGGGCATGCCCCCAGATCCAAACCTTTTGGAATCCATGCTGCAATGAGCTTGTTAGAGTCCTGGCCCGTACCATACCATTAGATTCAAGGGTCCTACTCTTAGGCATACCCAACAAGAATTATGTTAATAAGTGCGAAAGGCTGCTTCTGAACATGGCAGCGGGGCAGATGAAATTTAACATTGCACTGAAATGGGGAGCCTCAGAGTCCCCGATGCTGGATCAATGGATAATAGATATGGACACATGTGCTCTAGTGGAACATAGGATAGGGTCTACAATACGAGAGGCTGCCCTAACAAAGCTTCCAAAATATGGGGGAGGTGGGACGAAGGGGTGACCTAGGACCCCCTGGCATAAATTGTGAAACTTTAAATAATATACAAATGTATTTACGTGAAAAGCTTCTTTGTGATTGGTGCCATATGAAGTATCATTTGATTATGAACGGACATGCTAGTCCTCAAGTTGTTTTTGTATTTGTGGTTGTTGCTTAAAACAATAAAAAATGTTTTATCAACAAAAACAAAATTGCACGGAAGGGACCACCTTGCATGACAGTTCAAACACAGCAGGACCACTCTGGACAATGGTCACTTTTTAAAAAATAAATAGCTAAAATAAGGGTGGCAGGTCAGGCAGCGACTTCTCCTGTGTTTTTCTTACATGCCACGCCAGAATGCCCAGAGAGAGGATGTCCGCCATCCACCAGAGGTAACTTTCAGTGGGGGAGGGGTGAAGGAGTCAAAGAGGGGATTGAAAGTGTGGCAGCTCTTTTCTTGGAAGGGCAGGTGTACCAATGATAGAGCCCTCAAACAACTGACTATCCCCTCTTTATGTATGTGGGGCTGACTGCCACTTGCCCTTGCATGGACCCCTGGTGGCCATCTTGAGGGAGGGAGAGTGTGCCTCTTTTCCCTTGCTGACGTAGCTGTTCGTCTACTTCTTCCGGGTTGTTGGGAAGTGGGACACCCTTTCCATGGGAGTGACTGCGTGAAAGCGGAACACTCTCTCGAAGCCCACATCCCATACCCATCTCAGAAATGGTCTAATCCTGGTGGTCCTGCTCCACGCTCCAGGCCCTGCCCTTTGAGGGACACAGACTGTTTGAAATTCCATTTATTTCTGTTTACTGCTCTGCATTCCACCAGCAAAATAGCCATTCTTTATATAGGGACATTCTGAAAACTAGGGCGGGGTCAGCTTATGAAAAGAGCACACCAGCAATCCTTACTGTTATAATAATCACACGATAATTCTGCATTCAATATTACTATGTGCTGAATTATTGCATGCAGAAAATGTGCAACTATCCCAAGCACACCAGAATCAAATGGTACCCGAAACAGCCGAAACATGAGAGGTTACCACTAACATTTAGCAGCACTGGAAATCAGGCTACAATGATATTATGACTCACTTTGAAAGCCACAAAATGATCACAGACCAGGAAGAGAGAAATAGAAGTGTCAGCAGCAAGCAACATGCCAGCACAAGGGGGCTGGCTCCGTTTCCAGTTGTGTACAGATAGATCCCCTCCATGCGTGCACATTTATTCTTTTCCACCACATATGGGAAAAGGAAAGAGTAAAACACAGGAAAGAGCCCCTTTTGTGATTGATCAAATTCCAGGGGCGAATATCGGTTTCTAAACCATCAATCAGCCCAACACCTTAAATACACTACAGTGGATCCGAGCAGATTGGAATAACAAGCAAATTAGAAACCTCCTCCAATTTTGGTAACATGGACAGAACAGCAGGCTTATCTCCTCTAAAGGTCGGGGATCGTTGGTTATTTAAAACAAAGCAAAAATACAATTATTACCCAATAATAAAGAGTGTCCAGTCAAGGTTGTATACAACTATCTACTTTATTATTTTAACAACAATCTAATAACACTACTAAATACAACCCACCCTGTAAAGAAATGCAGAGACCAGCCAGTTTATAAGAAGGAAAATGGATGAATTCTGGATACTGACAAGCGGGTAGTTGCTGTTAGGAAATATTTCATATATGTATGTAATTTTCCCTCCATGTGTCAACCCCCAAACTTTTTGCTGATGTTTAGACACCACTGACTGACATTGCCAGAGAAGCACAGCCTTCAGCTGTACTCCTCTGGGCTTTCGCTCACTTTTTATGGGGAAACCGACATGCCCTTAAGACAGTCAGTACTGGGAGACTTTGTTTCCCTTAGTCCTTTTCCTCGTGTTGCAACTTTTGTGCAGCATGTATCAAGTGTGCAATGTATCTTACTATACAGCACACTTGGGTCTATAGTCATTTCCAAAGGCCCTAAATACTCTCGCTGGACTTTTTATGAACCTTGCAGATGTGTCATGGACAGGAGTGGTGGCAGCTATCGAATTTGCATTATTTTTAACCCTTTCCTGCCATGTTAACCGTGTTAACCGCATTTGGCACAAATAGGTGGCCTGGTTCCAAAATGGCCATGACACGAGGTTCTTTGTCCTGTCCTTTGGCCATCTTGCCCCTTCACCTTCCCCAGGTCGAGTCGACCCGGGCCAGTCCTTATTTGGTCATGCATTTTCTCACGAATCCCAATGCTTTCGCGGGCTTCTGCATGCCTTGCGTGTGTGCCTCCAGGATGTGGGCTGGGATATCTGGTCCCAATACACATCCTGGGTGACAGAGAATCTGGAGTGTCCTGAATACCTGAGACCACCGTGGTCTATGAGTGGTCTATGTATGGAGTGAGTGTTTCTGAGCAGCTCTCCCATTGGGTCCTCTCCGTTTTGGTGCGAAGGCAACTTTGGATAAGAGGAGGCTGTAAACACCACTACCAGGTCGATTTCCTGAGTTCTCACTGAACAAAGGATAGGATCCAAGTATCCTGCAACTACGAAACTGAGTTGAGGAACCGCTGGTGACCCGCTGGAAGGTTTGGCACCCTGAGCCCGCTGTCGTCCCATGGGACCCCTCTGCATCTGGTCATCCTAGAAAGTCTGCGAAGAGGCTTTGACCCATTGGAATAGTGTGACCAACTATTCTCGGCACCTTCACCAAAAACTGCAAGTAAGCTTTCTCTGAAGTGTCCCTGGGCCAACCAATGGGCTGACCAGCTTACGCAGGACCTTTGCTACTGTATACTGCTAGCTCTGTGTCCACGGCACCCTCACACCGAAATACATACACTTGGCATTCCCAGGTCAGAAGTGAGACGAGTGCATCCAGACCAGAGTAAACGCGGTTACCATGTTGCCCTGTTGCGGCGACGTCCTTTGCAAGTCCACAGCATTTGTGACCCTCTTGCCCCTGAAGCCTGCTGCAGTGAAACTGGGGTGATCCATCCCCCTGGAGCAGATAAATCACCATTGTCCCATTTGGGAATCCTCACTGGATCTCAGGAACTGAAATGTGCTGTGACGTCCTTTTTGCTGCAGTCAAATCTGCAACCGAATTGGACTAACCTGCTGAAGTTTGGGTCTCCTTGCCTCTGGGACCAGTGAGTAATCTTTACCCCAACCGGTGGCCCATAGCACCAGAGCCCAACTTTACACATGAGTGACCCCTGCAATTGTGAAACAGCGACTCCATCCCAAACTCTTGAACTGCTTCTGCCTTCAAGAGGAGGTCCTTCTTGAATAGTGAGAACTTATTCTTCATCACCTTATCCACCTTCCTGAGCTGTTAGAGACCCCTAAAGAGACCCTGTATTGTCCCTTGAAGCAACCGCGTGCATTGGCACACATGTACTGTTGAGCACAAGGCTCAACTCTTCTTAGGGCTTGGACTGCCTCTTAGTTAGGTGAATAACTGATGTTGAATTGGGTCTAAAGATTCACTGCACTGCCTGTTTTCGTCCCCTCTAGGTTGACACATATTTTGTGCAGTCATCCCTTCTGACCCTCCTGGTCTTGTATATATATTGTATTGAGTGTGATGTATTGGTTTACTTAGTGTTACTCTGATTCTTTGCTATAGTCTGTGTTACAAAGGCCTTGTAATACATGTGTCTATGTTTTTAATATAACACCTGCCTGGAGTAATGTGTAAGTGTCCTTGCTCTTTGTGCTCATTGAGGTCCTTCAGTCACCCTCACCCCTCCTGATACTTAGTCTTGACTGCCTGCCATAGCTACCCTGATTGGTCTGGCTTGTCCAGAGGTTACCCTGTTCCAACCAACTAGGTTGGCCTTCTGAACTCCTGCCCCACCTGGACAGAGTGTAGAAATCCTTCTTAACAAATTGGTGTACAGCGATGGGATAGGACTGAAGGTATCCAGTGTTGCATAATAGTGAATGCATTTTGAGTTATTCCTAACAGGACACATAGTGAATTGTTGTAGTATAACTGAAAAAGGCCATATTCCTATCAATCAGTATGGAAACAAGTACCTTGTTAACCTTAATTGCTTCTAAATAAGAAACATTGAGAACTATGTGTGCTGAGAGAGGTGTATCTGCTCAAGGCACAAAAAAGGAAATGATCCAAAAAATCATGGACTGGCAAGAAGCTCAGCCTAATGCCATAGCTCCTGTGGACAGTACAGAAGGAGATGGGGCTGCTCCCACTGACAGAACTGACAGTTCTGTTGCTGCACTTGTTCATGGGACTCAGGAGGATTTGGAGGATGTAATGTCTAGTGTTTCCTCTGCCAGTACTGGAAGTGAGGCCATGCTTGAATTCAAGAAGCAAGAACTGATGTTTAAGCAGAAGGAGCTTGAATTTAACATGGCCAAACTGAAAATAGACCAGGCAGAAAATCAGAAAGACAGGGATCACCAGTTGGAACTGGCCAAGTTTCCGGTTGCCAATGGACCCCAGGGTCCTGGACATGGGTCTGGGGCCTCCTCTCATCCAAGGTTTCCTAAGGATCTGTTCAGTGTGTATGAGGAAATGAATGGCATTATGGACTGGCTGAATGCATTTGAGTATGCATGCGAAGTTCAACAAGTTGACAATGCTGATAAAATCGCCTGATTACTTAGCAGACTTCCCCATTCTGGCTGCAGTGCCATTATGGAAATGTTAAAAGCTGAGAGAGCAGATTTTGCAATGTTGAAGCAAACTCTCATCTTAAAGTTTGGAAAGACTCATGCCCAATATTTAAAAAGATTCAGAGAGTACAAAAAGAAAGAAGGTGGTACTTCGGTATCTTATGTAACTGAATCCTTAAAGAACTTGACTTGCTGGGTTGAAAGTTATAAGGTCTCTACTTTTGAAGGTATGATGTGTCTTGTCATGCTTCAACACATTTTTGCCTCTTCTTCCCATTGAGCTTAAGCAGCACTTGGCAGATTCAAATGAGATAGATCCTAAGAAATTGGCCATAGCAGCAGACTTATTGGTGTCACAAAGAGTGTCCCATAAGGACAAGACTCATCCTGGTAAGCAGGAGGAGGGGAAAAAGCCCAAAGGTAAGGAGGTTGGAGAAACTGATAAAACTTCCTCCCATAAGGGCCACAAAAAAAGAAATAAGGGTAAGACACAAGAGAACTGACAGGGTAGTGGAGGTCAGCCTCTAAAACAGAACTCTCGTTATAGTAAGCCTCCCTATGTAAACAGACCCAGTGGATCTTGTTTTGCTTGTGGAACAACTGACCATGTGAAGGGGGACCCCAGATGTAAAGTGAAAACCTTAGGGGTCCACTCTGTTAATCTGGACTTCTCCTATGAGGAAGAAGAGATTACAGGGCATCCTTTTCCTCAGACTCCTTCCCCAGTGGGCTAGAAGCTGAGGTAGTTTTAGTTTCCCTGGGTTCCTGGGAGCCTACAGTCTCAGAGGCTTATGCTAGGATTCCAGACAATACCAAGCACTACTTTAAAGACAGTGTGCTGATCAATGGAGTAGATACTCCAGCTCTTAGTGATAGTGGGTGCAGTCAAACTGTAGTGGATTCTACTTTGGTAGACCCAGAGGAAGTTGCCAGAGCTCCTCTGGCCCCCACTAAGTTGGCTGATGGCTCACCTCTCATGTTCCCAGCAATACATGTTTCTCTTACTATCAATGGTACAGCAGTCAGAATTCCATTGAGCATACAGAGGAATGTCCCAGGAAAGGTCTTGCTGCAAAATGATCTCATAGCTTTAGGGCTTGTAGGAGATACAGCCGAAAGAACCTGCACAAGGACTCAAACAAGGGCAGCACTGGCCAGCCATGCCCCAGCCAAAGGGGAAACCCAAGACTACAGGAGTCAGAAAATCCAAAACAGGGAAAGAGAACATTCCCCCTAACTCACCTACCACTGAGGTGGCGGTAGTTGGTCAATCACCAGGACCTGATGAGGAGGTGGTGATACCTGAACTAACTGACCGACATGACCATCCTGAACTAAATGACTTGTTAGTGGAAGGTAGTCCCGAGAGGGAAGAATTTAGTATGGGCCAACTTGAGTGCCCATCTCTGGAAGGCCTAATGAGACAGGCCTGCTCCCAGCTTGAGGGTGAACCTCCTGGGAAGCACAGGATTTATTGGGAAGGCGGGCTCCTGTATATTGAGCCTACTGAGTCTACAGAAGGAGACCATAGGAGGTTGGTGGTTCCCCTTGCTGTAAAACCCTTCCACCTGCAGTTGGCTCATGAAGTGCCCCTTGCCGGTCACCTTGGAATCAAGAGAACCAAGCACAGGTTATCCATGCACTTCTACTGGCCCAGAATAGGGGTGTAAGTAGAAAGTCACTGCAGGAGTTGTACCTCCTGCCAGTTATCTGGTAGGAGTGGCTCAACAATCCAAGCTCCATTGGGACCACTCCCAGTTGTAGGGGTACCATTTGAGTGGGTAGGGACCGACATTGTTGGTCACCTTGACCCCAAAACATCCTCAGACAATAGGTATATCCTGGTGCTGGTCAACCATGCCACCAGATATCCTGAGGCCATCCCATGAGAAACTGTGACTGCCAAGTCAGTTGCAAAAGCTTTGCTTGGCATCTGTACTAGGGTTGGCTTCCCTAAAGAAGTTATGTCTGACAGAGGCAGCAACTTCATGTCCAAGTATATGCAGGCCATGTGGAAGGAATGTGGGGTTACCTATAAGTTTTCCTCTGCCTATCATCCACAGACCAATGGCCTGGTAGAAAGGTTTAGCAGAATCTTGAAGAGCATGATTGGGGCTCTGGAAGAACCCCAAAGAAGAAAATGGGATCTTCTGTTACCATGCTTACTGTTTGCCTACAGAGAGGTATCACAAGAGGGTGTTGGCTCCAGCTCCTTTGAACTTTTGTTTGGTCACCCAGTAAGGGGACCCTTGGCCATAGTCAACAAGGGATGGGAGATGCCCACTCCCCCCATAACAACCAGCATAGTGGACTATGTGCTAGGGCTCAGGAGAAAGGATGGTACTGCTGATGGGTATGTCTAGTGAAAAGTTGAAGGAAGGGCAAGCTCTGGTGAAACATTAGTATGACCAGAAGGCTTCCCTCATCAATTTCACACCTGGTCAGCAAGTCCTGATCATGAATCCTATAAGCCCTAGAGCTTTACAGGGCAAGTGGTCAGGCCCTTACACAGTGGTGGGGTCACCGGTTGAGGTCAGCTATTTAGTGGACCTTGGAAGGGCTGGTCAGGCTCAAAAAGTGTTCCATGTAAACAGACTGAAGGCTTTCATCCCAAGAGTTGAAATTGCAGCCCTGCTGATGGCTTCAGATGTTGAAGAAGAGGAGTCTGAACCTCTTCCTGACCTGTTTCAAAGCAGTCCTTCAGACAGCTCCATTGAGGGTGTTCAAGTGGCCCCTCACCTGACTTCTGATCAACAGGCTGTGGTGAGAACTTTGCTTAGGAAGTTTTCCCCCTTGCTCTCACAGTCCCCTGGTTTGACACCTTGGTGCAAACATAACATTGACACAGGAGACAGTGTACATACTAAAAGTAGGGGATACATTAAGACAGAGGTCAACAATATGTTGGATCTTGGGGTGATTGAACCCTCCAGTAGTCCTTGGTCCAGCCCAGTGGTGTTGGTTCCAAAAGCAGGTACTTCTGAACTGAGGTTCTGTGTGGATTACAGGGCTCTGAATGCTGTCACCAAGACAGATGCCCACCCCTTGCCTAGAACAGATGAGCTGGTGGATACTCTGGGTGCCTCCAAGTACCTCAGCACGTTTGACCTCACTACAGACCATTGGCAAATAGCCCTTGCAGAACATGCCAAGGAGAAGACAGCTTTCTCAACACGAGAGGGTCTTTACCTGTATAGGGTAATGCCTTTTGGGTTGAAGAATACCCCTGCCACTTCCCAGAGGCTTGTGAATAATGTGTTGAATGGGTTGGATACATTCTGTCTTGCATATCTGTATCATAGCAGTTTTCAGTGCCACCTGGGAGGACCATGTGAAACACCTTAGGATTGTGTTACAGGCTCTTCTGAAGGCCCACTTGACCATAAAGGCCAGCAGAAGCCAGATTGGACAAAGATCAGTGGTCTACCTTGGACATGAAGTAGGTGGAGGGAGGATACAGCCTCTACCCAGTAAAGTACAAACAGTACGAGACTGGCCTACCCCCACTACACAGATCCAAGTGACAGCCTTTTTGGGACTCACTGGGTACTACAGAAATTTCATGGCAGACTATGGTACCATAGCTGCCCCTCTGACTGCTCTCACTACTCCAAAGAAACCCAAGAAGGTAACTTGGACTGAAGAGTGTGAGAATGCCTTCAATGGCTTAAAATACTCCTTGTGCCAGGCCCCTGTTCTCATGGCCCTTGATTACCAAAAACCTTTTATTGTGCAGACAGATGCCTCTGACACTAGGATAGGAGCTGTACTATCAGAAGTAGATGAGAAGGGCAATGAACACCCTATTGGCTTCATCAGTCACCAGTTTAAGGGTAGAGAGCTCAGATGGTGCACAGTAGAGAAAAAATGTGTCTCTGTTGTGTGGGCCCTAGGGAAGATGAGGCCCTACATCTATGGGACCCACTTCACTTCCAAACTAACCATAAGCCCTTAAAGTAGCTAATGAACATGAAGGGAGAGAATCCAAAGTTGCTTAGGTGGTCCATAAGTCTGCAAGGCTTTGACTTCACTATTGAGTAAGCCAGGTGTCCAACATAGCAATGCTGATGGGTTGTCCAGAATGTTTAACCAACCTGAACAAGAGACTCATCCAGGGGTGGATTAGTTCCACCTGTCCTTAGTCTGGGAGGGGCGAGTGTTAGGAAAGATTACATATGTGTATGTAATTTTCCCTCCATGTGTCAACCCCCAAAGTTTTTGCTGCTGTTTAGAGACCACTGACTGACATTGCCAGAGAAGCACAGCTTTCAGCTGTACTCCTCTGGGCTTTCGCTCACTTTTTATGGGCAAACTGACATGCCCTTAAGACAGTCAGTACTGGGAGACTTTGTTTCACTTAGTCTTTTTCCTCATGTTGCAACTTTTGTGCAACATGTATCAGGTGTGCAATGTATCTTACTATACAGCACACATGGGTCTATAGTCATTTCCAAAGGCCCTAGATACTCTTGCTAGAATGTTCATGAACTGTGCAGATGTGTCATGGACAGGTCTGGTGGCAGCTATCGATTCACATTATTTTTAACCCTTTCCTGCCATGTTAAGCGCGTTAACCACATTTGGCACGAATAGGTGGCCTGGCTCCAAAATGGCCATGCCATGAGGTTCTTTGTCCTGTCCTTTGGCCATCTTGCCCCTTCACCTTCCCCAGGTCAAGTCACCTTCCCCAGGACGAGTTGACCTGAGCCAGTCCTTATTTGGTCATGCATTTTCCTGTGAATCCCAATGCTTTCGCTGGCTTCTGCATGCCTTGTGTGTGTGTCTCCAGGATGTGGGCTGGGATGTCTGGTCCCAATACACATCCTGGGAGCCAGAGATTCTGGAGTGTCCTGAATGCTTGAGACGACCGTGGTCTATGATTGGTCCACTTATGGAGTGAGTGATTGTGAGCAGCAACTTTGGATATGATGAGGTTGGAAACACCATTAACAGGTCGATCTCCTGAGTTCTCACTGAACAAAGGATAGGATCCAACTATCCTGCAACTACGAAGCTGAGTCGAAGAACCACTGGTGACCCGCTGGAAGGTTTGGCACCCTGAGCCCACTGTCGTCCCGTGGGACCCCTCTGTATCTGGTTGTCCTTAAAGGTCTGCGAAGACACTTCGACCCATTGGAATAGTGGGACCAACTATTCTCGGCACCTTCACCAAAACCTGCAAGTAAGCTTTCTCTGAAGTGTCCCTGGGCCAACCAATGGGCTGACCAGTTTACGCAGGACCTTTGCTACTGTATACTGCTAGCTCTGTGTCCACGGCATCTTCACACCGAAATACATACACTTGGCATTCCCAGGTCAGAAGTGAGACGAGTGCGTCAGGACTGGAGTAAACGCGGCAACGTCCTTTGCAAGGCTGCAGCATTTGTGACCCTCTTGCCCCTGAAGTCTGCTGTAGTGAAACAGGGGTGATCCTTCTCCCCGGAGCGGAGAAATTGTCACTGTCCCTTTTGGGAATCCTCGCTGGATCCCAGGAACTGAAAGGTGCCGAGACGGACGTCCTTTTTTCCGCTGTCGAACCTGCAACTGAATTGGACTAACCTGCCGAAGTTTGGGTCTCCTTGCCTCTGTGACCGGTGAGTAATCTTTACCCCAACCGGTGGCCTTTAGCGCCAGAGCCCAACTTTATGCATGAGTGACCCCTGGGGCCCCTATCCTGTCCACTGCTATTGCGATATAGCGACTCCATCCTAAACTCTTGAACTGCTTCTACCTTCAAGTGGAGGTCCTTCTTGAATAGTGGGAAATTATTCTTCATCGCCTTATCCACCTTCCAGAGCTGTTAGAGACCCCAAAAGGGACCCTGCTTTGTCCCTTGGAACAACCGCGTGCATTGACACACATGTACTATTGAATACAAGGCTCTACTCTTCTTAGGGCTTGGACTGCCTCTTAGTTAGGTGAATAACTGATGTTGAATTGGGTCTAAAGATTAACTGCACTCTCTGTTTTCGTTCCCTCTAGGTTGTCAACATATTCCGTGCAGTCATCCCTTCTGACCCTCCTGGTCTTGTATATATATTGTATTGAGTGTGATGTATTTGTTTACTTAGTGTTACTGTGATTCTTTGCTATAGTCTGTGTTACAAAGGCCTTGTAATAAATGTGTCTATATTTTTAATATAAAACCTGTCTGGAGTAATTTGTAAGTGTCCTTGCTTTGTGTCCTCATTGAGGTCCTTCTGTCACCCTCACCCCCCCTGAGACTTGGGGCCTCATCACAACTTGGGCGGTAACGCCGGCGCTATTAGCGCCGGCACTGTCTGCCCTACTGCTGAACCCCCCGGCGCCAATAGCGCTGGATCATGAGTTTGGCGGTAACGGTATTCCCCATTCACCATTGAGCCCATTCGGGAATGCCCCATTCCCATTGTGCTCAATGGGGAAATTTCACGCTCATACCGCCGGCAGATTTCCCGTCGGCGGTATGAGCGTGAATTTTCGGTGGATTTCCCCCCAGCTTAGAGCTGGGGCAAAATCTGCTGAAGCCCTGATTTGGCAGACCCTTAAATCCAGCGGTAATAGCGCTACCGCCGGATTTAAGGGTTACCGCCAAAGTCATGATGAGGCCCATAGTTTTGACCGCCTGCTATAGCTATCCTGATTGGTCTGTTTGTCCAGAGGTTACCCTTTTCCAAGAAACTAGATTGGCCTTCTGAACTCCTGCCTCTCCTGGACAGAGTTCAGAAATCCTTCTTAACAGTTGTCATGGTTAACAACCACAAAACATGTGTAAAGGCTTCTTGGCTTCAGCAAAAAGGGAGAATGTGCCATATGATGTCTCTAGGGAACTTCTGGGAAGGACCAGGGGAACAGAACCATAATGTACCTCTTGCTATAGTTCTTGGTAATCAACATCATCGAGTTGGCTTCAAAGTTCTTTTCAGGCTCTGCAACAGAGTTCGAGGCAGAAGTCAGTGGTGGTTATCATTGCTGTTGAGCGGTTCTGAAGCACTGGTCAAGACATCTCAGGCTCATTCAGTGGCTGCAGGTTGACGGTGGTAGCTTGAGTCTTGACAGCTGTCAGCATAGCAGGTGGTAGCGGATCGAGGAACTCGACTGGCTCGAAATGTCCTTTAAGCGGATGGCGGTAGGTGCTTATTGTTGCATTTCTCCCTGCCTCTTCAATGGGCTTGGATTGTCCTTTAAAGTGGATGGTTGAGAGCTAGGGAGTGTGTTGCAGGCAGCTGCCTTGTCCGTGGTTTCTTGTTCAGAGACCTTCCGGCACTCGCTGACCATGGAACATGATGCAGAGCCAAGCAGGACATGCTGTGTGCTGCCTGGGTACTGGCTCGGAAGTGGCTGGAGGGTATTTGGTGTTGTGCTCTTCCTTTGTTCCCTGGGACAAGTTAAGGGGAGGGATGTTGCTTCCTACTTTGAATGTTACTGGCCTTCCTTGACTGGTGGAAGCTTTAAGGCAGACTTTACCTTCAGCCAGGGTCCAAGGATGAGTTCTTCATTGTGCTTCCAATCAAGTCTTCAGATAATCTGAATGAAAGATGGGCTCCAGCCCTCTCTTAAAGCCAGGTGGGTGACAGTGATTGCTGTAGGTTGAGGCTACTTCAGTGAACCAATCCTGGGGTCCCTACCAATAATGTTCTGTATGTGTGAGGTCATAACCAGAGTGTTTTGCAACAGGAAAAGGTAAGGAGGTCCAACAGGAACAAGGGGTCTCCCAGAAAAAAATATGGATGAACCCTTTTCTCACAGAACAGAAAGAGATCTGGTTTCACTCCCCTGTGATACTAGGTCCCACCCACCTTCTTGTCTGCTATGATCAAAGAGCCTCTCTGCTTAATGGTTCTCCCTGGTTGGTTCCTTCTTAAAGTGACAGATCTCCCTTGAAGATGCTTAGAGACCAAACTCTCTGGCTTCTGCAAACCACATTCTTGTGTCTAATGAATGGGGTTCCCCTAGTGGGGGTTGGCTACTGCAACAATAGATTCAGACATGCCGGTTCACTGTCATTGATACTCAGAGATGGGAGCTGGAATCAGGTTGACACAGTTACGTATGAAAGTTTTGTTGGGTTTCCAGTCTCCTTTGCTATCCTCTGCAGCCAGGCCCAACAGAGGAATGTTTGAAGTACTTTCTATTGGTATGTTAATCACTGCCACTAACTGCAGGGCTAACAAAAGAGCAAGGTGGTTACATGGCGCCCTTGTCATGTAATCATGCTGTCCATGGAAGGGGGAATCTCCCCCCCCCACCCTCCTCACTGGGATGACATTGTGCTCTCCTCTCCTGTAATATCACTACTAAATTTGAAAGCGGCAGACTGCACCTGTAGGCTGTGTCCAGGCCGGGGTGCACGTGTCTATGTGTTTGTTATGGTGCGAGCAATAGAAAATGTGTGTGGATTAGCCTCACTTATTTTCCTGAGGCAGGTCTACCATAATTTATTTACTTTTACATTTACTTAAACATTTCAAAAAAGCCCAGGCAAATTCCTCACACCTTTACTTTACACTTTTACGCTACATGTTGGTAAAGTGTGATTGTCTTTCACAGTTAACAAACACGGTGGTAAATTCAGGCAAATTCCATAGCAATCCAATAGTTCACCACCAACATGGAAATTCCATGCTGGTGGTAAACAAGGGCGATTTGTCATGTGGAGCCAGACAAAGGATGGACATGTGTAGTTTGCCCTGCTCGCCATCCCTACCTTAACAATCTTACAAAATACCCCAGATCGGTAAAAGTGGCAATAACAATTACTGGCACATACTACCGATGGGGAAAATGAATATCATTAGAACATGCTATTTGGTAGGTCGAAGAGCTGGAGTAATAAAGAAGTTAGAAACCTCACACCGAACAGTTTGACAAGGATGTTTTGAATTTCACAAAGGACATGTTTTAAGCTGCTAATTTTTAAGAGGGCATTCGGGTTGGTGGGTGTCATGGCCTAAGTCAATGTGGCTTTGAGTCCTCCTGTGTGATTGAGGTGGTGGAAGTGCAAAATCCATTTTAGATATTTGATTTGTGCAGGCGTTTGGGGCACAATTCTGTGCTGCCCCTTTACACTTGTTTAGCCTTTGCATGTCGGTGGAGACCAAGACAATCTATCACACGGCTGCCAAAAGCTGCCCATGACACAAAAAATGTACCTCTGGATTTAAAATGGTAGTAAATGATACTATATGAGGAAATACCTCTGCGCATGAAGCAGTATCTGTGCACATGCAGCAGTAGCTGATCACACTGTATAAGGATGATCGTGTGCATATGAGGCAGTACCTGTGCATATGAATTAATAGCTGATCACATTGTATGAGGCTGATCTTGTGCACATGAAGCAGTACCTGTGCATGAGAATCAGTAGCTGATTACACTGTATGAGGCTGATCTTGTGCATATGAGGCAGTGCCTGTCCATAAGAATCAGTAGCTGATTGCACTGTATGAGGCTGATCTTGTGCATATGAGGCAGTGCCTGTCCATACGAATCAGGAGCTGATTACACTGTATGAGGCTGATCTTGTGCATATGAGGCAGTGCCTGTGCATATGAATTAATAGCTGATCACATTGTATGAGGCTGATCTTGTGCACATGAAGCAGTACCTGTGCATGAGAATCAGTAGCTGATTACACTGTATGAGGCTGATCTTGTGCACATGAGGCAGTGCCTGTCCATAAGAATCAGTAGCTGATTACACTGTATGAGGGTGATCTTGTGCATATGAGGCAGTGCCTGTCCATACGAATCAGGAGCTGATTACACTGTATGAGGCTGATCTTGTGCATATGAGGCAGTGCCTGTCCATACGAATCAGTAGCTGATTACACTGTATGAGGCTGATCTTGTGCATATGAGGCAGTGCCTGTCCATACGAATCAGGAGCTGATTACACTGTATGAGGCTGATCTTGTGCATATGAGGCAGTGCCTGTCCATACGAATCAGTAGCTGATTACACTGTATGAGGCTGATCTTGTGCATATGAGGCAGTGCCTGTCCATACGAATCAGGAGCTGATTACACTGTATGAGGCTGATCTTGTGCATATGAGGCAGTGCCTGTCCATACGAATCAGGAGCTGATTACACTGTATGAGGCTGATCTTGTGCATATGAGGCAGTGCCTGTCCATACGAATCAGTAGCTGATTACACTGTATGAGGCTGATCTTGTGCATATGAGGCAGTGCCTGTCCATACGAATCAGGAGCTGATTACGCTCCATGAGGCTGATCTTGTGCATATGAGCGAGTGCCTGTGCATATGGAGTAGTAGTTGCTTATATGATTTAGAGCCTGTTCTTGTGGAGCAGTATTAGGGCATACGTGACTCCCCCTCAGCAGACTGAACACACTCCCTTCCCTTTCTTAAACAGGCAGAGTAGCTGGTGAGGGCACACATATGGCTATTGCCTAAACATGTTTAGCTTGTATTGGATATATTACATCTTTAGCTCACATCTGGGAGCACTTGCACTGTAAGGAGTTGCTATTTTTGAACGAAATGAGTTTAACCATTAAACATGTGAAACTGATATTTCGGGGCAAAATTATAATTTCCCCCCGAAATTGGCAAGCTATTTGGGGACAATGGTGAGGTGTTTGCTAAGAAAAACAGACTCTAGCATTTGAAGACAAAACGGACGTCGTTACTACTAACAAACATGTGCTGTTTAAGGAAAAAAATGTGTGAAGTTACTGAAGGAGATGGGCTGGCATGAGTGCATCTTCAGTCTTTGCCAGGTGCGCTTTCTCCATTCCTCCACCTGTGGGTCTGCCCTTGACCTCTCCATGCACTGGCGGTTTACACAGTTCTATGTGAAGGTGTTTCTCCTCTGTGTGCATGGGCTCCACCTCAACTCTCGACGGAGATGCCTTTGCAAATCTTTAAGCATGGGGGATCTCTCCGTCACAAACACTTTATCCTGATTTTTACTCGTGGGTCCTGTGAGAAATTCGACCATCCACACGTTGGGTGTGCGCTGGCCTGGGATTTTTAGAAATGTTTAATGAAATTGAATGATGGTAGATCAAACTCCGGAAAATGTCAGGGGATAATCCGAAAAACATGTTCCTATGCTCACTGCATTATATACGCATAGACCTGTGTACTCTGGGTGGACACTGTGTACAGGCGCAGTCCCCCTGTCATATTTCATTGGGATGTGTCAGGATTACACCATGTAATCTCAGAAGGGGGAGAGCCAAACCTTCCCCCTGCAATGGCCAGCACATTGGCTTTATGAATCCATCCTGTCATTTTGTTGAGCCTTGTAGCTGGTGACAGCATTCACATACTAATCAGAGTTTAAGTCAAACAGGCCCATCTGGGGCCTGGCTGCAGAGGATAACAAAGGAGACAGGAAACCCTGACACACTTTCATTTGCACTGGGTCAACCTGATGCCAGCTCACTCCTCAGTAGTAATTGACAGTGAAATGTCATGTCTGGGACTCCGTGTTTACAGTAGTCGTCCCTGCAGGGAGAAATCATTCAGAAGGTACGAGTATGCAGATTGACGGAGCCAGAAAGTCTGGTCTTGCTGCAGCTGCAAGGGTGACCTGCCACTTTAATCAGGAACCACAGAGAGCTCCATTAACCAGAGGGACACGTTAATCCATAAAAGACAGGAAGATCGGTAGGTATCACATTTTTTCACCCCTTTACCTTTTCTATTGCAAGGCACTCTGGTTATGACCTCATGCATACAGGAGATTGTTGGTGTTGAGCCAGAACTGGTTCATTAAGTTAGGCATAGCCAACACCAATCCTTGTGGTCCATTTGGCTTTTAAAGAGGGCTGAGCCCTACTTTTGAAAGATCATCTGAAGACTTTGCAAGGAGTAACACGAGGAACTCATCATTGCATGCTGGCTGAAAGTACAGTCTGCCTTAAAACTTCCGACAGTAAAGGAAGGCCAGGAATTCCAAGAGGGAAGCAAGATCCCTACCCTAAACATCTCCCATGGAGCAAAGGAAGATAATGAATCCAGAGGACCCTCTAGTAGCTCCAGAACTGGTACCGAGCCAGCACACATTGTGGCCTGCTAGGCTCTGCAGCATGCTTCTTAGGTGGGAAGTACAAGAGAGTCTCTCAACCAAACCAAGGGCAAGGCAGCTGCCCGCAACATTCTCCTCAGCTTTGGGCCATCTGCCTTTAAGGATGACACAAGCCCAGTGAAGAAGCTAGGAGGAGTACATCCACAAGCACATACTGATGTCTGCCTTAAAGGACATTTTCAAGCCAGTTGAGCCCCTGGAGCTGCAACCAACTGCACCGCTGACTGTTGTTACACCCCAGTCGCTAAAGCATCCGAGGTGCCTTGGCCAGAGCTTCAGACCCATTGACCAGCACTGAAATAATGATTCCTAACCCGGGACACCGTGTAGGCCAACCTGCAGCCGTCCGTCCAGTTTCCCTTGCAGAACTGCCTACTGCCTGATACCCGCATTTGTCTCCCACCTTGAACTCTGCCGCAGAAGCTAAAAGGTGCCCTTAAACCAGCTCGATCCTGTCGAGCACCAAGAACATCTACAGCAAAAGGTACATTGTGGTTCTATCCCCCTGGTCCTTTCCCGAAGGCCCTTAGTGACATTTTACAACCCATTGCTCCTTTTGTGTTGAAACCAAGTATCCTTGAACTAGTGCAATTATTTACTATACATGGCTACCCTTCTGTCAGTATCCAGAATGCATCCCTTTTCCTTCTTTCAAACTGTCAGTCATCTGCATTCCTTTACAGGGTGGGTTGTATATCGTAGTTTACTGGAGTCGTCTATTTGGATTATAATAAAGTAGATATTGTTTTACAACCTTGACTAGACAGTCCCTTTTATCATTGGGTAATAATTGTATTTTTGCCATGTTGCAACTAACCAACGATCCACAACCTTTCGGAGTTAAGCCTGCCATTCTGTCCACGTTACCAAAATTGGACAAGGAGATTTATAATTTTCTTGTGTTTCCTATCTATTCTGATCCCTTCTGGTGTACTAGAGGTGTGGGGCTGATTGATGGTTTAGAAACCTATATTTATCCCTGGCCCTCTGGTGCCCTGGAAGTTGATTCGTCACAGGGCCTCCCTCATCCTCCTCTAAAGGGGTGTGGTCTGTACCTCCCACATGCATGGCCACTCCTGCTCTTTAAGCAGCAATCTCAGATTCTTCTCAAGCAGCCAATCCTTCCATCTTTATTGCAGGACTGCATCCGTAGGTGTCGGTTAATTTGGCCTCTCACCTCGCCCTACGAAAAGATCCTCCCTTGGCCCTCCTCCATCTCCGGGGATGGTTTCTAATCTTCATGCAGGGGGTCCCATCTTATCCTTTACATGAATCAGTGTGCCCCCTCCTTTGAACCTGCCTGGCTGCCCCCTGCGTCTTTATTTGTATTGTTTTGTGCAAAACAAGATCACAAACACGTCCTCCTAAAGTACATAAAGTGAGAAAACACAGTACAAAAAGAATTCTTGTAGTGCAGAATGCAATCGATTTTAGTACAAGTGCAAGCAATATTCCTGTATGTTAAACATAGCTCATAAAACACATGAAACAATAAAGCTGGTGATTGGCCAACAACAGCAGACCTAAATAAAACAATAAACAGGTCCGGATCTCTGCAAGTGCCTGCCTCAGGTTCCTAAGAGCCTGAAGACGGCAGGTGCACAGAAATATCACGGAAATGTGGCCCCTTTCCCCCCAGAAGCCATATCTGCTCATATTTCCTTTTTATTGAGCCTCGCCCCCCCCCCCGCATCCTTCGCCGCCCGCTAGGATGGCCAGCCCCACAGTTTGAAGACCACTGCCCTCAAGTAAGTTAAACATGGCGTCTCCGGTGGGAGTGGTTGGCTGGTAATTGGCCCCAGCAGAGGTGCTCTTTTTCCCTCAGGGTTGGCTTCTCAGCCATAAGGCATATTCCTCTAAGCATGTGATGGCTCAGAAGCAGCACAGCCGGCAAGTCTGGAGAGAACATGTATTGTTTCTAAAGGTTAAATGCAAAGTGTCTTCACTTATCCCTGTGCATGCGAGTAACCATCGCGCCTCGCTCTGACGTGCCTGGCGTGGGGGATTCAGTGTTTCTGACAGACAGGCTGCATAAAAGAGATCTGCTAACAAGGCGCGCTGACGTGGAGTGCATACAGTGTCTAGTGCCGTCTCTTTAGCTCAACTTGCGGAGCTTGGCATCTCGCGTGCAGGCTCTCCAGCTCGTAGCTGGCGCGGAGCTTGGCGTCTCGTGTGCAGTCTCTCCAGCTCACAGCTGGGCGGAGAGCTTGGCATCTCGTGTGCAGTCTCCTTAGCTCTCAGCTTGACGCAGAGCTTGGCATCTCGTGTGCAGTCTCTCCAGCTCACGGCTGGGCGCAGAGCTTGGCATCTCGTGTGCAGCCTCTCCAGGTCACAGCTGGGCGCAGAGCTTGGCATCTCGTGTGCAGTGCCTCCAGCTCAGCTGCTTGCAGAGCTTGGCATCTCGTGTGCAGTCTCTCCAGCTCACAGCTGCTTGCAGAGCTTGGCATGACGTGTGCAGTGAGTCTCTCCAGCTCACAGCTGGGTGCAGAGCATGGCATCTCGTGTGCAGTCTCTCCAGCTCACAGCTGGGAGCAGAGCTTGGCATCTCGTGTGCAGTCAGTCCCTTGAGCTCAGAGATGGGCGCAGAGCTTAGCATCTCGTTTGCAGACTCGTCAGGTCGCTCATGGAGTGGAACACAAATAATGTCTTGCTTAATCTCTTTAGGCTCACATCTGGGTGCAGCGCATGGCATCTCGTGTGCAGTCTATTTAGCGCACAGTTCATCATACAACATGGCATCTCGTATGCAGTCTCTTCAGCTCACAAGTGCTTCCAGAGCTTGGTATCTCTTTTGCAGTCTCTTTAGCTCACAGCTGCTTGCAGAGCATGGCATTTCGTGTGCAGTCTCTTTAACTCGCAGGTGCTCGCAGAGCATGGCATTTCGTGTGCAGTCTCTTTAGCTCACAGGTCCTTGCACAGCAAGGCATATCGTGTGCAGTCTCTCCAGCTCATAGCTGAGTGCAGAGCATGGCATCTTGTATGCAGTCTCTTTAGCTCACGAGTGTTTCCAGAGCTTGGCATCTCGTGTGCAGTCTCTCCAGCTCACAGCTGGGTGCAGACAATGGTATTTCGTGTACAGTCTCTTTAGCTCACATCCGCATGCACAGCATGGCGTTTCGTGTACAGTCTCCTTTGCTCACATCTGCTTGCAGAGCATGGCTTTTCGTGTGCAGTCTCTTTAGCTCACATCTGTCTGCAGAGCTTGGCTTTTCGTGTACAGTCTCCCTTGCTCACATCTGCTTGCAGAGCATGGCTTTTCGTGTGCAGTCTCCTTTGCTCACATCTGCTTGCAGAGCATGGCTTTTCGTGTGCAGTCTCTTTAGCTCACATCTGTCTGCAGAGCTTGGCTTTTCGTGTACAGTCTCCCTTGCTCACATCTGCTTGCAGAGCATGGCTTTTCGTGTGCAGTCTCTTTAGCTCACATCTGTCTGCAGAGCTTGGCTTTTCGTGTGCAGTCTCTTTAGCTCACATCTTCCTGCAGAGCATGGCTTTTCGTGTGCAGTCTCTTTAGCTCGCATCCGCATGCACAGCATGGCGTTTCGTGTGCAGTCTCTTTAGCTCACATCTGCCTGCAGAGCTTGGCTTTTCGTGTGCAGTCTCTTTAGCTCACATCTGCCTGCCGAGCTTGGCTTTTCGTGTGCAGTCTCTTTCGCTCACAGCTGTGTGCAGAGCATGACATTTCGCGTGCAGTGTCGTCAGTTTGCTTCAAGGAGTGGAACAAATGCAATGTCTTGTACAGACTCTTTAGTACATAGGTAGTGCAGTCTCACGTATGATATCTTGTCTTGGCAGAATAGCTCATGGGCAACATGCTCGCCTTGGAAGCAAGACGGCATGGAGCAACACTGTTTTGATAGCCAAGTCCGTGCTTAGAAACCTCTGGATATTAAGCATGTTATAAATAACCAATTACGATTACCAGTTTATAGCCGGGTGCAGAGCATGGCATCTGTGAAGAATTCGACCATCGGAATGGTGAGTTTGTGCTCACCTGAGCTTTTTTGAAATGTTTAATTAAACGGAATGATGGTAGACCAACCTCAGGAAAATGTTTGGGTTTAATCCACACACATTTTCCTATGCTCACATCACAACAAATGTATGAGACCTGTGTACTTAGAGTGGACACAGGCTACAGGTACATTCCGCCCTGTCCTATTTAGTTTGGATATGACTGTCGGGAGTACACAAACTCATCTCAAGAAAGGGGAAGGGCCAACCTGATTAACTAACAAAAGCTCCATGAATCCAACCCCTGCCCTTTTGTTTGGCCCTACAACTGGTGGCAGCGATTAGCATACAAATTAGAGGGTACTTTAGAGAGGCGCATATGGGGCCTGGCTGCAGATGTTAACAAAGGAGATGGGAAACCCCACCAACCTTTCATACATAACTGTATCAACCTGAAGCCAGCTTCCGCCCTCAATATCTATGACAGTGAGCTGTCGTGTCTGGGACTGCATGTTTACAGTAGGCCACCCCACAGGTGGACCCCATTCATAAGGTACGAGAATGTGATTTGCAGGAGCCAAAGTGTCCGGTCTCGCAGCAGCTTCAAGGAGACCTGCTTCTTTAATCAGGAACCACAGAGAGATATATTAACTATCGAGACTCTTTCATCCACAACAGACAGGCTGATGGGTGGGACTTTGTATCACAGGTTCTCACCCCTTTGTATTCCTGTTGCAAAGCACTCGGGTTATGACCTTATGCATACAGGCAATTGCTATTAGCAACCCCAGAATTGGTTGATTAAGGTAGGCTTACCCTACACCAATCACTGTGGATTATTTAGCTTTAAAAGAGGCTGAGCCCCTCTTTTGGCAGTTCATCTGAAGGCTTTGCAAGGAATAGGGAGAATAACTCATCATTGGACCCTGGCCGAAGGTACAGTCTGCCTTACAACTTTTGCCAGTAATGCAAGACCAGGACATCCAAAAAGGGAAGCAAGATCCCTCCCCTAAACATCTTCCATGGAACAGAGGGAGATACCGAGCTCAATGGACCCTCCAGCAGTTCTAGAACCGGAACTCAGCCAGTGCACAGAATGTGTGAGACTTGATTGCCATGCAACCCTTGTAATCAAACATACATGAATATCATTTGTATTCAATGGTAAAAGTGAACGGATTGCAACTAACCTTGTCCGATGCAATTAGAGACACTTTAGGCAAGCTTCCCCAATGACTCTCCAACTCCCCTACTCCCAGTAAGTGTAAGAGAAGGAAACGACAAATGCCAGAGGAAACCCTCTGGGGAAGAAAACCCTATGGTCTGGTCTTGTAGGTAAAGATGTGTTCTTCTGTGTGTCTTTGCGAGCCAGGTTGTGATGCATGTATGAAAAGCAACATTGAGATTCAGGAATGCTGTTCATTTTGGTGTCCAGTCAATTCGTCGACCTCAAATTGGTCGAATAACATTTGGTCGACGCAATTTCGTCGAAAACCATTTCGTCGAATTTTTTTTTTAAATTATATATATTTTTTTGGGTGTTCGTTTAGGCAAAAAAAGGTTTTTTAAGGCAAAAAGGGGGGTTGGGGGGGACCCCCCCCAAAAAAAAAAAAATAAAGGGTTAAAATAGAAAAAAAAAAATTTCGACAAAATGGTTTTCGACCAATTTGCTTCGACCATTTGTCTGGTCGACCAATTTTTTTCGACGAATTGACTGGCAACCGTTCATTTTCACATGAATGTGGCAGCGTTAGGTAAGAGTGCCTACTCTTGTCACATGGAGTCTTCTACCTAGGTTATGTCAAGTGCGGAAGAGATGTCATGCATGGGAGAGAATGATTCTTCTTGTTTGTTTCTACATTTCGTTGGAGGCATCTGGAATGAGGAGTAGTGAAGTGCTGTGTCTCATGAAGTTGCTGCATATCACCTGTCCTGGCAGTGCAATGAGGAAACAGGAAGGAGGAAGCAGAACAGGCAGGAACTAGACCTGTGCATGGCACAATGGGCACCATCTTGTATGAGGACACACAATACACCTAAAGGACAACACAAGTCCATTGAATAAGCTGGGAGAAGTGCCTCGACAAGCATCTACCAATGTCTGCCGTAAAGGGGTAGTTCAGTCAGAAATGTTATTGGCCCAATCGATCAGGCATATATTTTAGAGCATACATCGATCGTTCTTAAAAATAATTCCATGCAACCCACCCAAGTTTTTCACACTTTGACACATGCGAAAACGATGAGTTGACACTAATTAAGATCACCCGCCTCTAATGCTGACATCACTAGACGCTCACAATGAGCTCCACCTATTTTAATGATGTTAGTGGGCAGCACAGACAACGGTACCCTGTCATCAACAATGTCATAATGCTATCTAACGCAAAACCAAAAACAAAAACACACACATCCACAGCAGAAGCAAAACAATAAAAACTGTTTATTTTGAAGAAAACAGAAATAGTCAGGAGCTTTACAAGTACTTTTAATTTTGACATAACACCGAAAGGAGGTAATTAAGTCCATACAAACATGGGTAACTTTTTCCTACAGAGGTTATGGTTAGCAAACATTGCATGGTTCTCATTTGTTGTTTAACTGTGAACATTATCTTATAATGCTGACTCCATTCATCGATTGATTAATCCCAGTCTTTGCATTCTTCACAGAAAATGATTATCTTCCATCACCATTTTCTGATGAAGGAACATTGTGTTCCATTACAGAGAAGACATTTGTGGTTTGAATTTCAATTGTAAGACATTCATATCCACACATTTTCAGAACCTATAGGCTGGTATGTTAATCCTTACTACTGCAACTGCAAAATGACAGATTGCGTCTGGCGAGCCTCCCAGATAATGGTTATCACAGTTGTGTTGTTCATTGTTATTGTCCAATTGCGCTCAAATAAGCTGTCAGCCAGTAAACTGTAACCATGACAGGCATACATCAGTATAATCTAACTATTGGAAATTGAAAATGCGAAAATATATTTCAGTACCCAATTCATAATTGTATATACACAGTTCATTTTTATGTTAACTATCAATTTAAGTTACAATTAGCATGTACAATGTCTATTATTTGCATCAAATTGAACATTCATCCCTCACAATGTAAATCATGTGGCATACAGCACACATTCCATCCTCACTTGCTTAAATATTATTTAAAACTGAAGGCTGTAATCTATGCTTGTTTCTCTGTTTAGAAAATAAAATATATTTAGCTATAGAACATTGAAAAATATAATTAGTTACAGTTGTAAATATGTATTTAATGTTTTGACACTCATAAGTAGTACATGTTATGTACTATGTTTGGTAGAACATTTGCGCATGGTACACTTTTGTTGTATTAACATGCAGTAATCATTGAGTCATTGGAATAAAATCCATGGTGGATTAAAAAAAAAACAGTGCATTCACATGGTTTTAAACTTTGCCTGTTATACAATTTATATGTGTATGTTTGAAGTGGTTAGATACCCATTTGCGCATTCTAACTGTATTGGATTTTAAAAGTATAAAATAAGAAGTGCAGCTTTTGTTGCTTATTTTATGTTTTGTATAAGTTGTAATATATGTTTTATTTTGCTTCCTGTTTTGTAAAGGTTTGTTCAGCCAAAACACATTTTAAAAAAGTACTATTGTGGTATTATGGATGTATTATGTAATTAGAAGTTTAATGGTATGTTTTAATTGTATTGCAATTAATGGATAAGACTGTTATGGATTGGTTATGTTGAAAGTAGTTAAATAAGGACTGGCACATTGGAACTGTGTATTATATTTATTAAGATTTTTAAGTGTAAATTAATGAGTGCATTTTGGTTTAAGAAATATTCAGGAGGCATTTGTTAGATTTGCTGGTTATCAATGTTTCTGAGTAACAGAAGTGTCCTAACATTCAAACTAACCATTTCTTTTTTGCACATATGCTGTATAGTGGCCTGAAGTGGTTGTGGCACCATTGTGGTATATCATGCCTACTATTGTGAAGGTTTTCTTGCCAAGTGATACTTGGCTGTGTGTAATGCTAGTGAGTTTACAGTTATTTGGTACCAGCTGCATTGTATCTTAAAAGTATTAGTATCAGATATTGGTCATGTGCATATATGTGTATGTTGGATCAATTGTCTGAATTACAAAAAGAACATAATATGTCATGATTTGCATTTTGCAGAAGCTGTTGAAATGGAAAAGATTCACAATTTGGTATGGATACATACAGAAAGTGCTCATTAGGAATGTGCTCTTGTGAAACATAGTTGCAGAGAGTGCACGTATGTTTCCACGTATAGGGATGTTCTTTGTTTCTAATACATTAGGAATTCTTGTGGATCTCCCTGCATGTTTATGGTGAATTTAATCATTCCTACACAGTGGTCCAATTCTTGCCTTATACAAGAGACACTGTAGGTACTGTCTGGATTATTTGTGGCCTTTCTTTTTCAAGGATGAGCATTTGTAAACACAACTGGTCTAATCCGTTTAAGTAAATGTTCTCAACAATTGATGGCAATTGGAAGAGAAGATTGATTGCACATTTGCATAGCAATTTACTGCAGCTGTGTTCCTGGATTTAAATGGACAGACGTTTAGTGTCTCTGTATCCTTAGATAGCCCTGTAGTTGTTTTTGGACCATAGAGTTTGGCTCTGTATCCTTTTATGGACCAGCAGTTGTTCTTTGTTTTTTCAGTGGAATTACAGGGAGATCTGTTATAGCTTCTGTTTTTTATTAGTTGTCTTTTTAAAGGTTTTCTTTCTTTAGGTACAGTGTACATATGCAAATGTGGAGTGTACAGTGCACACAGCCTGTTCTATTCTATGATGCAAGGTACGTCAGCATTGACGTTGCTTACAGCAAAGTTGATGAAGAATAGACCATTGAGTGTACTGTGACAAATCCCAGGGTTTTGTCTTTGCTCCTATGGAGAAAGCCCCTTCCCAGGAAGCCAGGGAGGTGTGGCTGCTACCCAATAGTTTCTCTGGGAGTGGTACTCAGCAGGTGGATCTCATGGGGAGGGGAGTCCATCCATGGAATCTGTGACAATCACCTTGGGAGAAAGTGGTATTCGCCCCCTCCATGTCTGTCCCTTCTTTCCTCTCAACCCACTCAGTCACCTGTGGCCCCCAAAACCTTTATGTATCTCTGTAGATTAGAGGACTTCATTTATACTGGTCATACTGGGATGCGGAAGAGTAAGGCTTACCCAAGTGGAAAACATACACTTACTGATACAAAGAATATCAAGCAAGGAGGCAAAAGCTCATTGTGGAACCAACATACACAGTTCTGTTTATTAGAAGCAGCCCCAGTGATAAAAAGCAAGAAAGGACTGTGTACCTGGTCAAGGCAGCCCTGGAAGAGTGAGGTACCACAGACGAGTTCTGTGGCAAGAGTCCGAAGGAGAAGGGAACAAGACGCTGTCAAGTAGGGATGAGTCTCTCCAGGAGGTCTATGGAGCAGGGACCTGTATGGTAATGGGAAAAGAGGAAACCCGACCGGTGAAGCCAAAGCAAGAAGAAGGCATGCAGCCGAGGATATGAGAGAGGGCCTACCACTGCTCAGCTGGCGATAACAGGACGCCAAACGCGCAAGCAGTACAGAAGCCCCACTGTACTCTCAGGGCAGACCGGACACCACAACAACATTTCCAGAAGATAGGGAAAGGGGTAGGTCAGCTAGTGGGACACAAAGGCGGCAAAATAGATACAGAAAGGGATACTGAAAGAACTGTAAGCAAGGTCACAGGAAGACAAATTAAGCTGGCTGCCAATTTGCGAACATGCCGATTATGCAAAGTTCAAGATCAGCTGGAGACAGCAAAGCATCTTTTGACCGAATGCCCTGAGATGGCTAGTACTTTTATCCCTCTGCTGGATGGTTTTGTCCATTCTAGGAACTACATTAAGGACAATCTGTTCTGGAATCACTGTGTTAATACTAACAGTAAGCGCCTGCTGATTGCTCTGTATACCATCTGGCTGAGGATTGAAGGCAGACTGGATATAACATTTTAAGTAATAGTTTTCAATTGAATAATTTATAGATAGGATTGGCTGTATAGGTAATTATGTGGTATATATTTGCTGTTTTAAAAAATTATGTTTAATGTGATTTTTATTTGCACTTTTATGTTCGTATTATAAGATATTTATATTTGTATTTTGTGTAAAGTTTATAAACTAAACTATATCACAATAAATAAATAATAGTAAGCAAGGCAAATAACTTTACAAAATATTCTATTTGGAGCAGTACATGGCTGGAAAGTACACCAGGTATGTTCAATTGGACATTGAGTGAAGCAAGAAAAGAGGACTTGCCAAAGCAGTACACCAGGGTCTAAGACCCATATGAAGTTGGGGAAGCCCCACCAGAACAGTATAGCAGGATCTGGGACCCATATGAAGTCAGGCGAGCCCTGCAAAAGCAGCACACAGAGTCAAGGACCCAAGTAAAAGCAAAACAGCACACTGTGAAGGGGCTTGAGCCCAGAGCAAGTTGGGGAGATCCCAAGTTAATATAAAGGGGTCTGGAACTGACACAAAGGAGAAAATAGCTATAGAGCAAGTCGTGGAATCCGCATGTAGCTAAGAGAAGGGGTCGAGGACCCATTGTCAAAAGGAGAGACATTTTCTGGAATTCTAAGTTCTACAGTCAAGTCTGGCAGGATAGTCAACCAGACCTAATGATACATTTGTGAGCTTGAGGAAAAACAGGGGAAGATTTCCCCCCATACTTGGTTACTGTGTTTTGTGATAAGAAGGTTTACAGTCATGTCTGATAGGATAGTGAACCACACTTGATGCTACACTTGTGAACTGGAGAAATGAAAGGTGAAGAGACTCCCTCCCTGATACGTAGGGAACTGTGTTTTGTGATAAGAAGGTCTACAGTCATCTCTGGAAGGATAGTGAACCAGACCTGAGGTGACATGCATTAGCTGGAGAATGAACAGGGGAAGAGGCACCCCACCCCCTTTTGATATTTGAGAACTGTGTTTTTGTGATGATAAGACCTGCAGTCAAGGTTAGCAGGATAGGGAACCAGACCTACACCACATTTGTGAACTGGAGAAAATAATAGGGGAAAAGACTTCCCCTGGATACCTAGGAGTTGTGTTTTGTATGTATTTGGAAGAACATTAACGATCAAGAACTTTTAAATTAAAGAACCACACATGGTATTTCCTCATCAACAAGTGCCATATCCAGAACGAGAAAGACCTCCTTCTAGATCAAGAAGACACCCAGTCTTTCTTTCGTTAGTCTAGAGTGTAAGGGACCGAAATAGGTTTGGACGCAGGACGGTAGACATTTTACTTTACAGGACAGCCTGACAGAGTCCTTAGTATTGTTGTTGAGACGAGGCAACCCCTCATAAATAACTGGCAAGATAGATTTTTTCTTTTCTTTTACTTTTATATGAATAAAAGTATTTGCCAACAAACATGCCACCACTGTGTCAGACTCATACTTCCACACCCTTACAGTATGCAGATGTGAAAGTGCTTTGAAACACTTCCTTCTTTGGAGATTGTGTGCCAATGTCATCTAGTTTGACCGTGTGACCTGGTAATAGTGACACCATAGGCAAGACACAAAGAGAACATTTCTCTGCATACATACATGTTTTTAAAAAGAAGGAAACATGCTTTTGTGTGGGGAATATTTTAGTTTCTGCAAGTTTACAAGTTTATCAAAGTGGATGTTGACACACTGTACTAAATGCTCCATTGACTAAACCTTTTTCTACGTCAAGTTGACATTTTAGTATTACTCTGTCGTTGTGAGAGAGAGGGAATAGCTTTTCTAATCCAGCTGTTTTTGAAATACTCTTTTCCAAAATATGTAGTTGTGCTGTTACTTGTTGACACATAGGGAGTGTCATGCCATACATTTACAGTGTGTCTGTGGAGCTGATATGGACTAAGGGTTGCATTTCTTTTTTCAACATCGTTTCATTAAATTGACTACAGCGTGTCTGGGTTTGCATTGAGCACATGCATGTTAGATTTTGTTGAGTTAATTGCTCCATGTGTTTTGTCCATACAGCTCATGTATAAGTATAGTTTTCTAAGGTGGATTGTGCATCTTCGGGATGCAGATCAGTTTTAATACTTTATAAAATATGAGCATATCTTAGATCTGCAACTGTCGCATATTTTGGATCAGTTCTCTTAAGTGAACATGACACCACAAATTGACATTGGCAATGTTCCTGAGTGTATTAATGTATTGTTTGTGTCCTAATGTTTGGAATATTGTTTGGCCTTTCACTGGTGTTAACTGTAGGAGGTCTCCAAAAACAATAACATATTTTCCTCCAAATAGTTCCTTGTAACAGGTTCTTAGGTCTTCCTGCATTCTTGGATGAATTAAAGCTAGCATGAGGTTTGAAACCATGCTTACTTCATCTGCTAGGAGGACTTGTATTTTTAATAGAATTCTGAATACTTCAGTTGCAGCTTCTGCTGCCGATTTGTAATAATATAATTTGTTTTGGTGTTTTTCTGGGAGGAGAAGTAGTCAGTGTAAAGTTACACCTTCTATATTTTAAGCAGCGAGACCTGTGGTGGCCGTTACAACAGCTGAATGGTTGTTGTTTGTTACTTGTTCTAGATATTTCCTGCTTGTTTTAATTAAGAATGTTTTGCCAGAACCAGCTTGACCACTTACACACAAGAGCAGAGGTTTGTAATTTGCACAAGTGCACGTTTTATTTTCATGTTTTAGTCCATGATCAATTTCTTCAATGACTTCCAAGTACATGGTGAGTTGCTCATCATTTAACGGTGATTTGAGCACTGACAAATCTTCTTTAGATTTTTCGGAGTGATACATAGTGTTTTCTACCTTATTCATTTCTATTTCTGCGTCGTTTTGAATATGTGGTTCTCCAAGTGGTTCTTTGTTTCCAGTAAAAGAAGGTTGGCTGCCTTCCGGAGTGTCTTTCTCTAGAATAGTTTCTATTTCTACTTCTTGTTGATGTTCATTGTCCAACATTGGTTTGAACTGTTTAACGTTGTCAGTTGTGATGCTGCTTTCATGTGCCTTGAATGCAACAATCCTTCCTCTTTTCTCTATGGTTTGAATAGTTGTATTAGGGCCATATAATACAGTTCTCTATGCTGTGGAGATTTAAGTATAACTTTACATAATTAATAAGGCAGAGTGTGGTAAGCTTTACTAGGTTTCCTTCACATTTTAAGAGGATGGAGTATTTGCATGTTGTCTCATCTGGCATAACATTATTTTTGTAGGAATCGTTTTTGGTTATGTCATATAGGCACATGTTTTGCAAAGCAGTACTTCTACTTGGATAGTATGTAATTTGTTTAAGACAACTAGTTGTTGACACACTTGTTTTTATTTTGTTGGCATAGCATTCACTAGTACAAGTAAAGATAGTTGTAGTGGCTGGCCTACTCATAGATTTTCTACATTTTCATTAAGATCTAATGGTAAATCTAATACTTTGCCACACATGCCTTTCAGTACTTGTGATGGGGGCAATTTGCCAGTTTTGGTTTGGAGACATATTATATCTTGTAATATATGTACTGTTTGAATTATGATGCTTACATACAGGTTATGTTGTTGGAGAGCTTGTGGAAGTGGAAATATTTCCAAGTTATAATGGGTAGCCCGTGTTGGCATATGGTTATTATCAAGCTTAGTGTTGGAGTATGCGCATATTACTAAGGGATAAGTTATTTTGTATATATTATCTGCTGCTAAATATAATGCTAATTGGAACCATTGGGATTTCTTATTGTCTTCTATTTAGTAGTCCATATCTACTAATTCTGTTCATTTTTATAAAAGGTTCTGTGACAACAGACACATACTTTGGAATTTCAGCAGATGTTTTTTCTTTCTAATGTGCTATTTCTTTCGCATATGTTTTTGTAAGAAGGTTACTGTTAGTATGTCGTTGGTTGATGTTTCCTAAGCTAACCATAAGACTGCTTCAGTTCCAAAATAGTTTGTTTGACTGTGTTCCATTTGTCTAAAGAGTTCTTTGGTTGTTCCATTTAGAAGATTGTTATTTCATTGCTGCAGCATGGCGTTTTGGATAGTACAATCAATGGACAATGTTTTGCATTTGAGAATAGTTTGTTGCTAACCTTTTTCTATGATGTAAGGTGCTTTAACAGGAGCTTCTTGAAGTGCAAGCTAATGAATGTCATGTAGTCCAGTTTGGATGCGCACCGGTCAGAAGTCCATGCTTTGTAAAGTTGTAATTTGACTTTTGCCTTTTAGTTTACATATTGATTGAGGAATGTTCATACACTTTGAATGAGTATTGACACATTGCATACTGAGCTGCATGTCAACTTGTACACTGGAGGAGTTGTTTGGACAAATAGAACATTTGGTTGAAAGTTTGTTGGGGAATATTTTTCTATTAGTTTCTTTTGTCTTAATGGTGTCTGCTAGCACTTCATTGCCTCTTCCATTATCATCTATGGCAACTGTGATTGGTTGTTCTTATTTAAATGCATCTTCATTGATGTATGGTTCTATGCTGGTGGCGTGAAAATATTCATCTGCACAGAAATTAGAAAAGGTATCTATATTGACTTTGCACATGTTTACTTGTTCTATTTGTAGTTTATTAATTAAGTCAGTCGTTTCATTCTGTTCATAAGTAATATGAAGAATGTTCTCTTTAGTTTAAATGCACTGGTAATCAAAGCTTCAAGAAACATTTTTCTCTGGTAGGTTTAAAGTGTAGAATTCATATTATTTATTTGATTGCTGAGAACTCTGTGCTGGAACATGTTTGGTAAAATGTACTTTTTAAATGTTTTACTGTGGCTACAACAACATTGGTAGATATACATTGAGGTTGATGTTCATGGATACTTTCCTTACAACATTTTTTTTAAAACATTCCTTTTTGGAAAGAGGTGGATTCCTTTTTTCTATAGTGTTTTTTTTCAGTCTGCTTGAACACGTTTACTAGTTGTTCTGTTTAACAGTTGTGTATACATTCTTTTAGTGGAGGATGACTATATGAATGCCCTTATTTTGATCTCTAGCTTTTCTTAGTTTTCTATGGAATTGACTTTTATTAGGCATCTTTTTGTATCTGTTGGAAAAAATAATGTGAGTACTTCAAAGTTGTTGATGGGTTATGTGTGTGTTATTGCAGAGAAATGAGGGTTGTGTACTTACTTAATTACTCTAGTACAATTAAGGTGACGTGCACAGTATATTAATATGTTTACTTTGTAGCAGTTGAAGTTATTTCTTGAGTAGATGTTTTCTGAAAACGTAAAACAAAAGTTCTTCATACATGTGATAATGATGACATGGATTAAGTAGTAGGGATGTTCATATATGGGATGTTATTATCTTTTTTTAGAAGTAAGACTAATGCTTTTGCTAATATGTTTGCAGTAATTCTAACTGCATTTGTTTAAGGTGGTCATATGCGTGGGCACAATGTGCAATGTGGTAGCAGTGCCTAGTGTGAAATGTTAAGGTAAGGAAAATGCACTTGATAAACACTACTGTGGTAGTATTCACTTGCAGTTCATGTGAATGGGTGTGAAATATTTGCTCCATATGGTATCTGATTGCAATGGTTGGAAAACAGGAGTCGTGTAGATGTAAGGACATGTTTTATTGAAAGGCAAAACATGCATAGGTGCAATAGAAGACCTACCATTTTAACTTTTTTCACAAATAAGGAAAATGCTGTTGTAATATATCTGCACATTGTCACAAACGTCATCACAGAAGGCAGCCCTGTGTGATAACGTTTGTGACAGTTTGCAGATCTACCTCACAATTCTGTGGTTGAGTCCTTGGTTTTATGAAGCCTGATCTCAATGTTTGTTTTTATCTGAATCCTTTGTGTCTGAGCATATTTGATTGTATCTTAATGTGTGGTTGAATATTGTAGCATGTTGTGTGTGCACTGGGTGGGAGCTGTCAATGTTCAAGTAGCTGGCACTGTCGGTTGGTTTGTGATATACTGTGGTCTGACGCTGGCAACCTTTTAAAATGGTGGAGTCAAGGAAATGTACTTTTTCAAGAGAGTACGATAAATTGAGGTTGATGGTTGTTTGGAAATCCTTAAATCTACTGTTCCTGAGCAGTCCAAATCCGGAAGATGTCATCAATAAAGTGCAGGTATCTCAAAGATCTGCAGTCACAGGTGCCAAAGAAATCCATCTCTAATTGTGCCATGAATACATTTGCATACTGCAGAGCCATTCAAGTACCCTTGGTCATCCCCATCATTTAGAGATAATTATCAGAACCAAATGTGATAAAGATATGTGTCAAGATTAATTTTATGCACTTGCTTATAGTGTCAGCAAGTGGGTTTTGAGTGCTAAGAACATTCTTACATGCATCAGTGCCATCAATGTAGGGAATGTTTGTGTAAAGTGACTCCACATCCATAGTTGGCAGTAATGTGTCTCTTTGGAGGGTGCCTATATCGTCCAGTTTGTTGAGTAGACCAGTGGTGTCTTGGATGTAGTTGGGTGTCTCTCTTACCATGGTTTCAAGATGTTCTTGACCCAGCCAGAGATGTTCTCAGTCAGCGTGCCTGGCCCAGAGATGATTGGGGGTTGAGGTTAGTTTTATTTGTGTATTTTGAGGGCCATATAGAAAGTGCCAGTCATTGGGTTATATGGTAATAGGCCCTGAATGTGTCCCTTGAAGTCATTCAGATCTTTCTGGATGATCTTGCTGAGTTTGCTTTTATATTGTTTTGTTGGATCTTCCTGTATCTTTTTGTAATATCTTGTGTCAGAATGTTGCAAATGTACCTCCTGCACATAGTCACTGGTGTTCATTGTGACAACTGTGCCTCCTTTGTCTGCTGGTTTAATTGTAATGCTTTTGTTTCTGTTCAGAGATTTTATAGCCCTCCTTTTCTGGAGGTGTCCGGTTATAAGAATATTTCATTAATGTTGTCGTGTATGGCTGATGTTTCTCTATATCTGAAGTTTTAATTGTATCTATCCAGTTTTTGGTTGTGCCCAATGTCCAAAGTCCAGTTGGAATTTTGTTTGTTGGCTTTGTTTGTGTCCCAGTAGTTGACAATTGAATTGCTCTACTGGCTGTCATCCGGTTTGCTATGAATTTTTTTTTATTTAATCTGAGTCATCTGAAGAAGGCCTCAAAATGGCTGCACAGTTCTTTTTTGTCAATGGATTAAAAAGCTCAAAATGATGAGTCCCCTGGACAGCAAAGATTGTTCTGATTATGTTGGTGTATATTCTGAGAGGTTGACAAAACAGTCCTCTTGTTGGAGTATGTCTCCTTTCCCTATCGGATTATTGCCAGGAGCTGCTGCAGTCCAGCACCAAAATAGTTTTCTTGTAGGTTGCTCATTATTCTTAGAGAGGCACAGCATTACCCTACTGATTAGGTCCAACCAGACCGAAACACGTGTCTTGAATTGCTGTTGGTACTCTTGTTCAGAGGAGAATTACCTAGCATTCCGATGCTCGACTCCCCCAGGGAAGGACAAACACTGATATGTTTTGGATATTTCTTCTCTGTGAAAGATAGTGAGCTAAAGACTCTAGGTAATGCTCTCGTAACAAGGACTATTGTCTGCCATAGGGACTCCCAGGACCCCCTTTGTTATTTACATAAAGTAGTTAGACACCTATTGGCATATTCTGATGGCATTAGACTTTAGAAAAATGTTTTGTAGTAACAAGAATTGTGATGGCATATTTCAAGTGTATTGCAATGAAGGATATTTTTTAAGTGGTTAGATACATATTGGTGTATTTTAACTATCTTGACATAAAAGTACTATTGAAGTATTATTGATATATTTAGATACTTCTTGGCGTATTCTAACTGTTTATTGTGCTACAGTTTAGTGAGTAAATTTCAGGTGATGGAATATTAAGTAGACATTTGTTATATTTCCTGGTAACCTATATTTTGGAGTAATGGAAGTTTTGTTACATTCAAACCAACCACTTCTTTTTACGCAGTATAGTGCCCTGAAGTGGTTGTGGCACCAGTGTGGTATATTATACATACTTTTGTGAAGGTTTTCTTGGCAGGAGATACTTGGATATGTGTGAAGCTAGCAAGCTTACAATTTCTTTGGTGCCATCTGCATTGTATCTAGGAAGCATCAGTATGACATATTGCCTATTTAAGTTGATTTGCATACTGGAATGATTGTCTGAATTGCAAAAAAAAACAAAATATGCTGTGATTTGCATTCTGCAGAAGCTGGTGAAATGGAATCAATTCACAATTTGGTATGGGTACAAATACACATTGTTCATGTGGGATGGTGTTGTGTTAAAGATGGGTGCAGAGAGCACATGTATGTTTCCATGTATATGAAATATGAAAGATGTCATTTATAGTGATGTTTTCAGTTTCTAGTACATGGAATAAGTCAATTAGGAATTATTGAGGATCTTCTTGTCTGTTTAGGGTAAATGTAACGATTCCTGCACATGAGTTCAATTATTGCCTAATATGTGAAACACTGTAAGTGCTGTCAGGATTATTTGTGGCATTTCTATAAAGGATGAGCATTTGCAAACAAAATTGGTCTGAGCGGTTTAAGTAAATGTCCTGAACAATTGCAACAGAAGATTGATTGTTACATTTGAATAGCAACTTAATCCAGTTTTATGCTGAATTTAAATGGACCAGAGAGTTGTGTGTCTGCATCGTTTGATGGGCCTGCACATTTATTTGGAGAAGAGATATTTGTCTCTTTCTGTTTTGATCGATGTGCAGTTGAGTTTGTAGTAGACAGTTTTGTTGTTGTATTTATTCAATGGAAAAGGAGTTGGTTGTTGTTTCTTTAGCAGTATTGTTGGGAGAACTGTTGTAGATTTTGTTTGCATTACTTTTCTTTTTAAAGGTTTTCTTTTTTGAGGTACGGGGTACATTTTTAGATGAGCGGTATACAGTGCACGTAGCCTATTGTATTCTAGGATGCAAGGAATGTCAGAATTGACTTTGTTTGCATCAAAGTTAACTAGGAAAATACCATTGAGTGTATGGAGACATGAAAGTGCTACCTAACTCATACCTTCTTTAAAGACTGTGCTGCTGATGTCAATCAATGCGTGATCTAGGGTTAGACCTTGTGATTTGTGAATAGTGACAGCATATGCAAGAGAAAGAAAAAAATGTTCTCTGCATATGTACATGTCTTTGAAAAGAAAGAAACATGCTATTTTGCAGCCAATTATTTAAACTTCTGGAGGTTTATAAAAAGTAGATGTTGACAAATTGAATGTTGTTGTCATGTTAGATATGTTTGGAAACCAAAAATTGTAAACATTTATCCATTAACTAAACCTTGTTCTACATCAATGTTCTATGTGTTTTATTACTCTGCTGTTTAGTCACAAAGTTAACATTTTCTACAATCCAACTGTGTTGGAGATAGATTTTTCTAAGGTATTTTGTTATGTGGTTACTTGTTGAGTGTCATGACATGCACTCCTAGTTTGCCTGTGGAACTAATATGCAGTATGGGTTGCATTTCTTTTTTTAACATTGTCTTGTTGAATTGACTACAGCTTGCAAGTATTGGCATTAAGGACATGCAGTTTAGATTTTGTTGAGTTCATTTTTCCATTACATCAGGAGCAGATGTGTATCACCCATAAAGCTAATGGATTAGTCTAGTATTTAAGATGGATTTAGCAACTATTGTAAGCAGAAGAGTTCTAATGCTTTTTAAAATATTAGCATAAGTGAGGTCTGCAGACTATTGCATGTTTTGCGTTAGTTCTCTCTACTGAAAATGTTGCCAAAGATTTACATTTCCAATGCTGCCAAGTGTGTTGCAGCATTTTTTGCATTCTAATTTTTTGAAAAGAGGTTGACCTATTACTGGTGTTAACTGTAGGAAATCTCCTAAAACAATAACATGATTTCCTCCAAACAGTTCTTCATAGTCGGTTTATAGGACTTCTTGCATTATGAGGTGAATTAAAGCCAACATGATGTTAGAAACCCTGATAACCTCCTATTTTAGGAGGACACTCATTTGTTTCAGAATTCTGTGTACTTTGGTAGCAGCCTCTGCTGATAATTTGTAGTATTCTAATTTAGTTTGGTGTTCTACTGGAAGGAGGAGTAGTCGGTGTAAAGTTACACCTCCTATGTTTTATGCAGCTATACCTCTGGGGGCTGGTACAACAGCTGAAATGTTGTTGTTTGTTGAGGTTTGAAGAAATGTGCTGATTATTTTAATCAAGAATTTTTTTTACCAGAACCTGCTTCACCATTTACATACTGGAGCAGAGGTTTATAATTTTTACCGCTACACATTTTAGTTTCATGTTTAAAACCATGTTGACTTTCTTCAGTGACTTCTTCATGAATGGCAAGCTGATCATCATTTAGCTGTGATTTGAGCACTGAAAAGTCTTTTTTAGATTGTTTATATTGACACATGGTATTTCCTGTCTAAGTCATGGCTATTTTTGCTTCATTTCGAATTGGTGTTTTTTGGATTCCTGTAAGGAAAGTATGACTTCCCTCAGGAGTGTCTTTATCTAGTTTAGTTTCAATGTCTTCCACTTGTTAGCATTCATTGTCCAAAATGTATTTGTATTGTTTGGATTGGCATTTGTTATACTGCTTTTATTTGCTTTGAATGCAGTTTCAAATGAGTCATCGTCAGCTAATAATTCTTCATCTTTTCTCCAAGGTTTAAAAAGTTGCAATAGTGTCATACATTACAGTTCTCTATGTTGCAAATATGTAAATGATAACTTTATATGAATGCTTAGGCTGGGTTTGGTAAGTTTACTAGACTTTCTTCACAAGTTGAATATTTGCTAGTTGTCTCATCTGGTGTGACATTGATTTTGTAGGAGTAGTTTTGTGCTATGTTGTAAAAATCAAATGTTTTCCAAAGCTGTACTTCTGTTTGGGTTTTATGTGTCAATTAAATAGTTTTTTTAAAATGTCCTGGCTGTTGAGATCATTTGTGGCTATTGTTTCAATTTCTTGGTAGGAGTTTAGTGTTTTTTTTTTTTGGATGAGCTGGCCAAGGTTTAGCCAGAAAATGGGGCTCATTCATGGAATTTTTGCACCATAAAATGGGGATGTGTGCACCATTTTGGCCGCAAATCCCCATTTGTGAGACAGGGATTTGCACGTAGAATGGTGCACAAATCTCGTTTTTTCAGTGCAAATGATTCCATGAATCAGCCCCAATATGTTCAGATTTGCCGCATAAGGTTGTACCTGTTAAACGGTCTGCAGCCTCTTAGACCCGCATTCTCTATGGGAGAGCATTTATTTTTCCAAAGCTGTATAATTCTTGTGATGGTGTTTTGTGAGATAATATGTCATCCCAGAGGTGTTTATATCTGTTTTCTCAGCTTTGGTGAGATAAGCCTTTACATACAACTGCAGTGGACCTTTCTGCAATGTATTGTATGTCTATGTTTGCATTCCACAACAGGGCAATGATTGCATTGTAATCATTGATCTACTTGGATGCTTCATCCCTTTTAATGTTGTGTGTGTTTTTAGGGGATTTGACTTTTACGCTGTGTCTAACAGAAGACTTGAAGCTATTTACTTGTCCTATTTTGCAAACGGTTCTAGGGAAGCCAAAGCGACATTTGGTATAGTATTTACCTTTGTTTTTAAAGTTACATCAGCAGTATTTGCCATACTTATGTTTTTGGAAGCGTAAGATTTGTGTACGTAGGTCACTACCTGTGCTTTATTAAGGGATTTCACAGGTAATGCAAATTTCAATAAACTGTAAAACAGTGGCATCACTGCCATGTACACATTTGGGAGCATCTTTTATCCTCAAAAGCTTGTGGATATGCAGTGCTCCTCTGGATTGATATTCTTTTCTCCAAAAGAAGTATTGCACTTCTACAAGCAAAGGGCTAGTTTTTATTGCAGATGAAGTGCACTATGGCCATGTAGCGATGGTGAAAGTATAGGATCAAGAGAACAGAGTGCTTCTGGTGTTTTCATATATTCTATCTTTATTTTGATTTCCAATGGGTAAGAAGCTGTGCAAGTCATCCCATGAGTACTTTGTATAGCTTCAAGTAACAAAACTTGTGGGTGGACCTAGCTTCCTTCACATACAACATACATCAGTGTGACATCGGAACCAGTTCTCTTTTGTACCATGCATGTTTGCCTACGGATTTGTGATACTCGATGATGACTGTAAAACTTCATCTTTGTCTTTTATTTTTTGAAGCAGTTGGGTAGCAGACATGTTTAAAATATTTGAGCCTGTTTTTAATGTGTGTGCCACTCCATTATATATAGAGTTGTTAGTTCACTTTCAAACACATATTTTGTCTGAATCTGGAGTCTTCAGAATACATTTGTAAAGCGCGATATTCTGATGCACTAATTTGTGTGGAAGTCTCAGCATATCTTCCTCCTTTTTCTGTGGAAAAAAAGTAGAGGAAAACAACGTGTTTCTACACTTTTTTCCCATATGCTCATTGGGGATCCTTTGGCTTGATGCACATGATATGTTTCTAATCCATCTTCGATGGTGTCTTTGGAGTGTAATGGGTGAATTGCATACTGGTCTAAAATTTTAGTGGCAGTAACAGGATCTACACGTTCAGATTTGTCAGTTGCTTGTGAATCTTGAATTATTTGGTGGTTTCTTTTGTTCTTTGTTTATATCGTTGTAGTATTGATTGCTTTCTTTTAGATAATGTAGGGCTTGTCTAACTTTGTTCAAATCAACTAGTTGTTGCCAAATTGTTCTGCCTTTTGTTGGTACACAATTAACTAGTACGATCAAATATTGATCTATTTGTCATTGTAATCCTAGAGTTTCCATATTTTCTATATGATTTAATTGCAAATATACTGCTTTACCATGGATGCCCGGTAGTAACACATATGGAGTAAATGTGACTGTTTTCCGCTGAAGGCGTATGATAGCTTGTAATGGGTGCACTGTTTTGATTATAATGCTCTGAAACAAGTGAACTTGTTGGAGAGCCTCTGGAAGTTGGAATATTGGTAAGTTATTAGTGATAGCACATGATGGCATTTGGTTATTGTCAAGCTTTGTGTTCCAGCACATGCAAAGTATTGAGGGGTGAGTTAGTTTGTATTTATTTTCTGCTATTCGATATAAAGGTCATTGGAACCAATGTGATTGTAATTGTAATTGTTTATTTCTAAAGCTCTTATACACAAGTGACGTGCTTCAAAGTGCTTCAAGATGGGAAGGAACAGGGGATAACATCGACATTCTTATGCCTTGAAGAGTCTGAATGAACTAACACCAGTAATTAGCACACTAGTCCAGGGCATTGCTACTAGAATACATGTGTGACAAAGAGTGTGGGGAGAGAAGGTGGGGGATGGGGAGGGGGGCATATATAAAACTAAGAAAAGATTGGTCATCAATGCACCTATACATACAGGCAGGCACTTCATTGTTCCCTATTTTGTAGGCCATATCTACTGTTTGTGGGCTCTTTTTGTAAACAGTTCTCTGACAACAGACATATATTTGCTCTGGTATTTCAGCAGGTGTGTTTTGAAACTTAACTATTTCTTTTTTGTATGTGTTTGTTAGGAGGTTGATGTGTGTGAGGTTTTTCGGTACTGTTTTCTGAAGTTACTGAATTGTCTAATTCAACTTCAGTTCCAAAGTACTTACTTGGTATGTGCTCTATTTTTTTAAGGAGCTATTTGGCTCTTCCATGTAGAGAAATATGATTTAAATGTTGTAGTTCTAGAGAAGGAGTTTATAGTCTATGCACAAATTCCGTATAGCGAAATGGTGTGTTGCTAAGATTTTGACGTGGTGGAAGTTGCTTTTGCAAGCAGTTACCAAAATGCAGGCTAATGAATGCCCTTGCAGAGCAGTGTGGCTGTGCACTGGACAGGAGTCCATGGTTTGTAAAGTTTTCATTCTACTTTTGTCAGTTAGTTTGATATAGTGATTGAGGAATTGTCGTAAACATTTGAAGGATTGCTGCCTTAAGTTACACATTCAGCTGATGTCAATTTTTACATTGGACGGTTTGTTTGGGAAAAACTAACAATTGGTTTAAAGGTTTGTTGTGGATGTTGTTTCTATAAGGGTTTCTTTTCCCATAATGTTGGCGCCTAACATTTCATGCCCTCGGCCATCACTGTCTATGGCAATATTTTGTTGTTCTTGTTTATAATCCTCTTCATTGAAATATGATTCTCTGCTGCATGTGTGAATCCATTCACCTTCACAGAAGCTGGAAAAGGTATCTATATTGGCATTGCACATGTTTAGTAACACTTTTTGCAGTGTGTTACTTAATTTAGTTAGTGGTTTCATTCTGTTTAAAATCAATATAAACAATGTTCCCTTCAGTTGAAATGCCTCAACAATTACAGCTTGAAGGATTAGTCTCCTGCAGTAGTTTTTACAGGTAGATTGTGACTTTACAGCTTTTGTGATAAGATTGTGAAGAACTCTACTTTGGAAAAAAATGTAATATATATTTTTGGATTGCTTTATAGTGGTTATGTTAAGACTGGTACATATAGTGATAGGTTTATTTGTAGGTTTGCTTTTTTCTAGATTTATTTTACTTTCACTTTTTACAAGAGGGGTTTCACCTTTTCTAGTCATGGCTGGTTTAGTTTTTTGAGCGAGGTTACTAGCTCTTCTGTTTTAATGTTTTCTATACGTTGTTTTAGAGGTGGATGAGTATAAGGCTTGCATTTACTTTTACCTGCTCTATTTTTTTCTTTCTTTTCTACAGAGTTGCTTTTTAGGCGGCATTGTGCTGTGTCTATTGCAAAAAAGAAAGGTTTGGGTTTTAAAGTTTTAGAATATATATGGATTTATTCTGCATGGGTGTGTGGGTGTGATTGTAGAGATGAATAGTGTGTTGTGTGTTTGTGTAATGGGATGATAGTTGTGCTTGGGAAGGTTGTAAGAGTAAGAGTGTGTGCAGGTTTGATGGCTTTGGGTTAGTGACTAAGAGAGTGGTGGTGCAAATTAATAAGTAAAGCGATTGTGATGTTTTGAGGAAAACAGTGGGTGTTATACTGGTGGTGTTCAGATGGGAATAGAAAGAGTGTGCATGTTACAAAATAGCGAGTAAGAGTGAAATAAATATTGCCTCGAAAATAATACTCTAGACTGATATATAGTGACAGTACAGTGTTACGACAGTAGAGAGATTACTTCTGTATCAATGGACTTACTTTGTAGGATGTGAAGAGTGTTTTTTATTTGGCAGCTGTGTTCAGGAATTTTCTTCTTTCCTGCAATTGTAAAAGAAACTTAGTAGGTATCTACGTTAATGGTCAAATACTTTTAGTAAGAGAGGTTGTTATTTTGTTCATGAAGGTAGGAGGAGTTGTTGGGAAAAAGAGTGAATAAAGTTGTTTTATGGATGGTGTACTAAATTATGTTAAGTATGTTCTTAGAATAATTGGAGTACGAGTAGTTGTGTTTGGGGGATTAGAAATAACAGGGAAGAAATGGGTGTAAGAAAACGGTGCAGGTGAAGGTTACCTTAGTATTTTTAATGTGGTACAGTTTTTTTTTAAGAATTGGGAAAGTGTGGGCTAGTGGTAATGCAGCTGCCGATTGTTGGTATATTACAGTAGATGTTGGCCAAGAAGAGTACTTTTTATGTAAGGTGAAGTGGTGTGTATAGATACTTTGGGGGTATACACAGTGGTCAGTCAAAAGGCCGAAAAAATAATACCGAATGACAAACATCTCGAAAAAAAAATATTGAATTATTTATTTATTTATTTATTTGTGTTTTTGGGGTCAGGTAAGTAAAAAAAAGGGTTAAAATAAAAAAAATAGAAAAAAGAGGGGTTGGTGGGGAACTCCCCCATTAAAAAAAAAACGTCATAAAAAAAAATTCGATATTTTTTTTTTCGGCCTTTTTTTTCAAGATTTTTTTTTTCGAGATTTTGGAATTCGGTATTATCACTATAAACCGGTATACACATATGTGTGAGCAGGTGGACAATGGTGTCAGTGTAAGGGATGTAATGAGTGAGGTTTGAAAGTGTGACATGTTTATGGAATGGAAAATGGAAAATGCTCAGTGTTTACAAATATTTCTTTTCATGAGCATTTTGATGAAAGTCAAAAAATGCATATGTGCATTTATAGGATGTAAAAGAAAAGAAAAGCAGATGGAAAAGAGTTGTAGCACTTGGTGTGTGTGTGTTTAATATATTGGCAGTACATGCATGCTTGCCTACATAATCCATTCCAATCTGTAGGTGGTTATGTAGTCCTAGTTTTTTTTTTGCTTGCCTTATGGTACTTGTAGTTCAATTTTTCCCATTATAAAACTTGGACTACAAGATCCAAAATGCACAGAAAAAACAGGACTGAAAAAGCACCTATAGATTGTAATGGATTGTGTTAGCAAGTATGCATGTACTGCCCACATACTGTACTTCAACATACCAAGTGCCACTTAAACATGTTGTAGAAATGTTTTGCATCTGCTTTTTTTTTCATTTAGGAAAAGGTTACACACAGAGCTGCTATAAATAAATGCAGTTTGTTTGACTTTCATGAAAATGCTCCTAAAAAGAAACATTTGAAAACTGTCAGCATTTTATATTTTTCATTCGATATAAATGTCACACTTTTGAATATTTCATTCTAGTGCTGTTTTATTCCCTGCATTGCAGGACTTGTAGACTGAGTTGTATAATTGGAGAAGTGGAATTACAAGTTATATAAAGCAAAGAAGAAATGAAGATTTGATAAGCACCTACATATTGGAATGGGTCATGTTGGCAGGTATGCATGTACTGCCAACATGTTAAACCTGGACACACCTAGTATTACTTAGAAATGTTTGACACATGCTTTGCATCTGCTTTTTTTTATGTTAGATAAAAGTGACATATCGCGCTGCTACAAATGGACATATACATTTTTTTACTTTTATGAAATTGTTTTTGAAAAGAAACATTTTTAATGGCAGAGCTTTGTAAGTATTTGCTGCTTGATGTGAGCAGGAATTGTGAATGCCGGAATTCATGGATTTTGCTGGAGTGGTTACAAATGAGAATATGCTTATTAAAAAGCTTATTACGGGTTAGGTAATAGGGACTCTCTCTATATATATATTTGTAAAAGAGTTAGTTACAGAAAATACTTTAAAACATATAAGCATACCTGTATTATGTATTGTTAGATGCAGATGTTGAATCTGGAAATAGAAATGTTGAAGAGTTTCACAGTAGTTTGTGATGCAGAGGGTTTTGATTAAGGAGATATGTACTCTCAGAGTTCTGAAGTGTTGAACTGAGATGACAGTGTTAAGTTCAAAGTTTTTGGATGTGATTGGCAGATAGATGTGTGACTCTTTGAAAGCAGCCAATGAGGGAGTATTGAGAACATGAAATTGGAAAGGGTAGAAGGACTGCTCCTCTGCTATGAGGTTTGCAGAGACTGTAGTAGTCCGTGGACGGCACATGCCACATCCAGGTCTTTAAATGATGCGTGGCATGGAAAGGGGACTGTGTGGGTTAGCCAATGAGGTGTTCTGGTTGTTGATTATAGGTAGAGAGGGTAATATGTGTTTTGATTGTAGTGTGTAGTTAAGATGGCTATGGCTATGGCTTTGGGGAAGCAGAGTGTATGGATTTTGGGTGATTCTTCAATTCTGTTATTGAAGGTGTATGCTGAAAATCATGGCATCTTTGGAAGTACTGGATTGACAGAAGTGGGAGTTTTGTGGCATGCAGTTTGTGGCTTAAGCTGGGCAAGCTTGTTCTCATTCTGTCAGGGTATGGCTCACTCTAGATGTCCAGACATTGTAATTGTGCATTGTGGAAGGGGCAGTTTGGGCTATGTGACTCCGATGTATTTGAGGTTGGCCTGAAGGATTTCCTGAGAAGCCCAATGGAACTGTTTCCTACTGAAACAATTATTCTTTTTCTGAAATTAATCGGAGTCAATCATGGATATGTCCAAACATTTTGAATCCACAAATGGAAGATTCGAGGAAGCTTGTCAATAAAGTTGTATTTGCATTAGTGTTTGCTGCAGGATTGTCATCTTTTCAGAATTACAATATAAGGTTTGATGGTGTGAATTATTTTTGTGAAGGTGGAGTTCATTCTACAATTGTCAGAAATGTGATTTTTCATTACAATGTTAGGAATGCATTGAAACAGTTCCTGTAATAACAGTGTACTGTACTGCTGTACATAAAACCAAAACAAAGCTAAAAAAAAGGTGTTTGTTAACAAACCCAGAAAACAAAAACAATACAAAGACACTTTTCAGAGCCAACACTACAGAATAAATAACTGCAATTGTGTTTAAGTTCCCACCCCTCCCATTTGAATGGTCACGATGTCCGTGGGCCCCGCGGTAGTTTGCGGATGGCACATGCCCCATCCAGGTCTTTTAATGATCCCTTGTATGGAAAGGGGATTTTGGGGATTAACCAATCAGGTTTACTGTGTGTGATGCATAGGAATAAATGGTATCAGGCGTTTTGAGAGCACTGAAAATGGCTATGGCTATGTCTTTGTGGAGGCAGAGTGTATGGATTTTGGGGGACACTATTACCCATTGGCTGAAGGTCTATGTTGAGCACAGTGGATTGGGTGAAAATATTGGATTCCATGAATTTGAAGTATCATGTTATGGAGTGTGAAGGATGAAGTGGACAGACATTTTATGAAAATATGGTTCAATTAAAACACTCTGACATAGTTGTTCTTCATTGTGGAGGCAACAGTTTGGGGTGCGTTACTGGAATTCCATTTCAGTTTGCAATAAAGGAGACATTTGGGAAGTTAATGGAAATGTTTCCAAATAGCACAGAGACAAATGTGGATGCGTTCAAATGTATTTTGTCCGCAAATGGAAAAAGCATGGTGCCACATTGATAAAGCTGTGTGTGCTCTTTTCCAAGAGGTTGGCACGCCATCTTTTCATAATGAGAACATTCAATTTGATATTGTCAACATTTTTGGGAGAGATGTAGTGCACCTAACTGATGTGGGAAACCTGATTTTTCTGGAAAATTTTCAAAATGCATTGAGGCAGTTTTTGTGAACATAAAATAATTATGTTATGTAAAATCTGTAGTATATAAAACAAAATAATCCCAAAAATATTTAATAGACAAAAAAGTTTAAAAAAATAAAAAAATGTTTAGACATTAGTCATGTCATCTTTGATGTCCTGGGTGTTAGTTTAAGCATTGCATGGTGGTGGTGTGAGTTATGGTTGTTTAGTTTACCATAAATGATGAATGTCAATGGTTTTTTGGTTTTACTTGTATCCATAATATCCCTTTAACAAAGTTTTTTCACTGAATTTCATAGACTTTTATCAGTGCAACTTAACTATAATGTCCCTTTAACAATGTTTTTTCACTGACATACATATACATACTACAGTCCAGAGGTCACCACACTATAATTAAGTTGAGTATCGAGATACATAGAGAACCCGAAAAATGAACTGATAATAACTTTTGATTTGCATGTTGGATTTGGCTGACATTATGCAAACAAAAAGGTGTCACAGGACTGCACGGACTGGAAACTTTGGGAAAGATCCATTGAGAAAGGAAATAAACTTTGTTTCGGCCAAGTCCCCATTCATTTTCCCATAGAGAAAAAGTCAAAAGTGTGTTACAGTGCACAGCCAAAACCACTGGTTGGAATTTGACCAGATACGAAACAACTTGTGCGCAAAGCGTTGACTCAATTTCCGGTCTGTGTGAGGGGTTAAAGGGTTATTTTGTCCAATCGTTTTTAAAATATGTGAAATGCAAGGTGGTGCTCACTTCTCCCTAAATTATAGCTACATCACCCATGGTGCTTTGCAGCAGAGAGTCTGACAGGCTTTTCAGAAATGAAAAAGCAGACATTTTGTCCCAAAATTCTATTGCTAATAACTATTGACTTGCTGGAAGGATTTGGATGAAATTTTCAAAACAAAGAGTTTGTCAAGGGCACCCTTCCCACTCCCCATTCCCCCCAAACTGCTCATTTTGGGAACAAAACGTTGTAAAATTAAAACATTATTAAGAAAACAAAATACCACAGTTTAACAGTTTTCAGCCCATTTTTCCCCATAGGGAAAAAGTGCATTATTTGGACAGCTGTAGCACGAAGACCACTGGCTGGATTTGGACCAAATAAAAATCCACTTGGGCACAAAGTGTTGACTAACGTTTCTAGACTTGTTTGGGGTAAATCTATCCAGTAGCTCTTAAAATATTAGACAGAGAAGGGGGTGTCCCCTGCTCAATCAAACCTTTATATCGGCCTTGGTGATTTATTACAGCAGAGAGGCTGAGCGAGTCTAATCATTTTTGATTTGCTGAATGGATTTGGATGACATTTTTCAAACAGTTTGTCAAGAGCCCCACTAAACTGGACAGTTTGGGAACAATTCATAAAAAATGAAAAAGTTATTAGAAAAAGATAAAAACACAGTTTTCAGCCTACTCGCATTTGTTTTCCATAAAGACAAAGTGACTTTTTTTGAACAGCCATAGAGTGCTTGGAATATTTGGACCAGATGAGAAATAATTTTGGAACAACATGTTGACTTAGTTTCTTTGACTAGTTAGGGGTAAATCCATCCAGTAGTTTATAAAGTATCTGACAGAGAACAGAGAGCCCTCTGCTCCTTAATATGTTTATATCTGTCTTGGTACTTTGCCTTAGAGAGGGCAAGAAAGGCTAATAACATTTTTGGGAGGGAGCTGGGGATATTACATCCAGTAGTTGTTAAAATATTTGACGGAGAATGGGCTGCTCCCCTCTCCCAAAATGATAGCTTATATGTGTCCTCCGACAATGCATCAGCGGGACTTTTCAAAAATGAAAAATCACCCATTTGTTTTCATCGAAGGAGACATTCGTTTTCATCGATGCAAAAGATAAAGAGGTTATAACGGGTAAAACCGAGGTTAGCCAAAAATGAAAAGTGGAAAAAATGCCATTCCGAGGAGGAAAAAATATGAAATGGCATCAGGCTATAGGTGGGGAGGCAGAAAGATGACACCATGTGAAATTGGGGGGTTGGGGTCTGGGGACCAAGTTCAGAGCTCAAACTTGTTCCCATAACCAGGGTTATATGGAAGGATAGAAAACTAGATCTGGAATGAAAGTGCATCAGATGAAAGGATAAGTGTTGGGGGAGTGGGAGATGGCTAGGGAGGGAAAATGAACTTAAGTGGAGTGATGAGAGCACGGTACGAGGAGGAACACTTGGTGAGTGCTCAGAAGGGCAGGGAAAAGGGTGGGATTTTACACACTTTTGACGGATGATTGCATTTATTTGTGTGTGTTTACAGATAACTGTGGTTGTCTATAGTACATTGATAACCACGGTTATGGGAATAACATTTTTTTAAAGAGATTTTAAAAAAGGAGTTGAAGACAAAACAGGGAATTGTACAGCTAGAATGGGTGCTAATGGATGTGGCCAGATGCTATTGCTACTGGGCTACTTTAAGGAACCACATGGTGCAGTGTGAAAAGTGGTTACAAGCGAAGGCCATTGCTACTGTGCCCCAACGAAACCTAGTGGGCTACATGTCAAGGAGACAATGGCGAAAGGCCATGGCTAGTGTGCCAAAATGAAACCTAGTGTTGTAGCCATGGCTGAAGGCCAGGGCCACTAGACATGGCTAGTAGCCATGGCTAGTGGGCCCATTTAGGAAACCTATTGGAAAAATATGTAGAGTGGCCACGGCCGAAGGCCATGGCCACTAGGTATGGCAAAAGTCCATGGCTAATGGGACTGGAAGAAAACTATTGAGGCAACATGTAAATGACCTTGGCTGAAGGAGCTAGTGAGCAGGAAAGAAAGGTACTGTTTTACAAGCTATTTCCTGGCTAGTGGGCACAAAGGCAGCTATAGTTGGATGTGGCAAGTGGGTCCGAAAGAAATGTATTGGGAGAACATGTACAGTGGACACGGCACCTAGTGGGCAATATGTTAAGGGGCCACGGCGAAAGGTCGTGTCCATCGGCCATGGCTAAAGGCTATGGCTAGTGTGCTCAAAATAAACCAAGTGGTGAGGACCCAACCAAAGGCATGTGACGCTAGCCATGGCTAAAGACCATGGCTAAAGACCATGGCTCGTATAGGAAATCAATTGGAACAATATGGGGAATGCCCACTGCTGAAGGCACTGGGCAGTAGGCATGGCCGAAGGCCTTGGCTATTCGGACCAGAAGAGCGCTATGGGGTCAACATGTAAAGGGGCCCCAGTCGAATGGTGGGGCCAATGGTCATGGGTGAAGGCCATGGATAATGAGTGGGAAAGAAAGGTAGTGTATTAAAAGATACAGTGGGCACGTCCAAAGGCCATGCTCGCTTTGGCCCTGGCTAGTGAGCCTGAAAGAAATGTATAGTGAATATGTGCAAATACCATGTCCACCCAGTGTGTCCCAAAGAGAAATATTGTTGGAACATGTACAGTGGACACAGCCAAAGTCCATGCACACTGGCCATGATCGAAAGCCATGGCTAGTGGCCTGTAAACAAACTACGATAAAAACAAAACCCTTGAAAAACAAAACCGTTGAAATCCACAGAAAGATTTTTTTAATGTGTAGTTTAAGGGCATGATCCGGACAATCTGGCTAATGGCCATGACCACGAGGGAGCAGCAATGGGGTTAATGTGGGCATGGCCACCAGGGACTGGCTATGTGCGAAATTGGGATAGGTTTGAATGGGAAAACATATTCTGTGCGTGGGTACAGGTTGAAGTGCTGGATAGGATTGCAGTAAATATGCACAAGGCAGGTCAGCAAGTACTTCAAAGCATGGTTTTGCAAATATGTCCTGTGTTTTATTTTTTTGAAAGTGTGAAAATGTAAGTACACAACACAGTGATATAACATTGGTGTCTGGACAATGGGCCTGGCTGTCAGCAAGGAGAAATGTGTACTGTAATTTGCTTATTGTGGCTTGGGGCATGGCCGAAGCGGTAGGTTTGAATGGTAAAAAATATTCTGCTTGCGGTTACAGCCTGAAGTGGGGACTAGATTACAAAAAACTTGCGTGATGAGCATTAGCAAGGCCTGAAAGCATGTTTTTGGAAATATGTTTTGTGTTTTATTTTTCTAAAGTGTAAGAATGTAAGTAGAAAAACTAGTGATATACATTTGGTGTCTTGGTAGTGGGCCTGACCCTCGGTAAACACAAATGTGTACTCTGATTTGCTTATTGGGGATTGTGGCATGGCCCATGGATTTGGAGACTGGCCATGGCTGGAAACCCTGAGCACTGGCCATTATTAGGGTATAGTGGACACTACTGAGCTGGGATTCAGGGTAGATGCAGTGAATAATAGGGGTGGTTTGGTTGTGCTGCGGTCGTGGTTGAGCCTTATGCCGTAGGCAATTGAACGATGATTTGCATCCCCAGCATACGCTACTGATACAACAGTCATAATTATATATTGCAAAAAAAATGTTTCTTAAAAGAGGTTTATAGTTCTTTCATATAAATGGAAAGAGGAATTATTAATAACTTATATACAGTGATGTAACACCATGAAATATTTTCACTTATAAAAACCTATTAAATTGACAGAAAAAACTTTGTTAAAGGGATGTTACGGTTAAGATGCATCCCACCCTTGGGACACCTCTGCTTCAGTAGTTAGTCAGTGATGTCCCACCTTAGCATTACCCTCCTGGGTTCACATGAGCACTTGCCCATCTGTAATGCCCCTTCTATTTATGCACTTCTCTCACAGCACAATGTATATGTGCATTTATATGAACACTGTACATTTTTTTGTATAAGTAAAAGAAATGCAGATGCAAAAGATTTGTAGAAGATTGTTAAGTGGCAGTTGGTGTGTGGAAGCTTAATTTGGTCCTAGGCTTATATGTACAGTTTTTGGAAGTGATTGATGGATGGCTGTATGACTGTTTGAAAGCAGGCATTGAGTGAGTGTTGCAAATATAAAATTAAAAAGGGTAGAAGGGCTGCCATGTGTAATGTTGTGCACGTGCCATCCGCATCTTTTAATGATCCATGGCTTCAAAAGGGGACTGTGGAGACTTTTGTAGTTATAAAGTTCCTTCGATTATGGTCCTTACTTTTTATCATCATCATGTTTATTTTCAGAAATGTACAAAAAATTCCATAAATACAGTACAAAATATAAAACATATTCAAATACATTCCAAATTACACCCTCCAACTGTTCATTTCTTTAGATTAGCAAACATTCTGGTCCTTGGTTCAATTTATATTTGTAAGCAGATGTTTACTTATATAGAGTGCGGATTTCAAATACGTTAGCAAAGACCAGCCCATGCGGAGCGAGTCCACCCATAGTAAATACATTGGGGCAGGTCCATATTGGGCAAAGCCCAATTTGCATAGCAATGAACGCAGCAGAGAGCTTCTAACATTGACATAAGCAGGAATAAAAATACCAAATGAGCCAGATTCTCATGTGGAGCATTGCGCAGGGGGCAAGACCGATTACCACCTTATTGTATGCTAGAAAAAAGTATATGTTTCTCTAGTATACAATTGTCCATTAGTACCCGGTGCACCGAAAATATATTGTGTTGTATTCACCGATAGGTCCTTTTACGAGCCTTACTATATGCTATTCCCACTCACGTTGCAGTGGCGAACTTGCGCCGGACCCCTTCATTCTTTCGCCTACCCCCCGAATGCACTTGGTCCACAATTGAAAGAGAGAAGGGACGACACGCAGTCACATCTTTTCATTGACCTTTTTCCCCATTGCTTAAAATATCCAGCATGACAAGGGAGAAGGGACTGTGTCTAGTCCCTTCTCCAGTTTCATGGTGGTCATTTTCTTTATTTACTATAACCACCACGTAAAGAGAAAACGGACTACGTTTTCCCAACCGTAGCAGGCATTTTTTTTTACTCTTTTATTTTACGACTCGGAAACGCAACTCGTCTCACAGCAGAAAAAAAAAACATCATTAGTACCCCGGTTTAATGGCCCGGGGTACTAATGGCAATAGCCACAGGGGCAATTACCACAAAAGGTAATGCCCCTGTGTCTTTCATTAAGGTAACTATGGGCCCTGGCGGCATTGCCTTTTGCAGTAATGGCCCGTAGTCTCTGGGCTTGTTGCCTTATTATTGCCATTAGTATAACACAAATTGCTAATGGAAATGTTGGAGAATCGTATTGAGTCTAGACATGTAAAGTAGATGGAGTCTATAAGATTTTTGTTTTAAGTTCTATTTTTTAACTGTGAAACGTGGTTCCTAAAGGAACCTTTTTTTGTTGGTGTTTTTTTCATTTTTTTTTCTTTTTTGCAGGAGGGTTCAGAAAGTAAGGTGGGGAGGGAAATGAGGGAAGAGGCACCAACCACAAATATGGAAGGGCAGGTTGACAGGGGAAGATGTTGTGTGTGTGTGTTACAACCAAGGCAGGGGACAGTGTTTCTCGTTTTTCTTGATTACATCTTCAGAAGCACTGCGAAATTGATCCTCCCTGCAGAGTTGTGTCTTGCAGCATATACAGAGCACTGTTGTTTTCGAAAGATATGGATCAACAGCTTCTTTTATTACTTGCAAGGTAGCTGGTGGGATTGTATGTCCAACAGAAGTAGGCTGTGTGGTTACAGTATTGGTTGAGGAAGATGAGGTGGAGGAAGACAACCTATTACTTCCTAAGAAAGGAACAACCTTTCTGAGAGCATTGTGGTGGTTGGATTTTCTGTGGTGGTGCATGGAGGTGGTCCCGTAGGAGTACTGTCCAGATAGACCGCGACTGAGTACAACATTTTTTCATTGAATTGTATAGTTTTTGATTATTGCAACTTAACCGTAATGTCCCTTTAACAAAGTATTTTCAGTGAATTTCATCGGTTTTTATTAGTGCAACTTAACCATAATGTTGTCCCTTTAACAATGTGTTTTCAGTGAATATATATATATGTCAAACAAATACAAAATGTATACACCGTTGTCTGAATGTGCATTTGCATATGTAAACCATGGACATTTACAACATTTACATTGGGCGTATATATACATTCTATGGCCATTCAATGAGCTCACGCCAAGACTCATGGGTTAGTGTACACTTTTTTCAATGCTGCTCCTGGATTCAAATTATTTTTTCCTAAACTGAAGGTCTCAAATATTGCCAATGTAAGCTACTACTAAGTTGTGTGCATGGGTTGTGAAAAAAATATGCTGAAGTAGCACAGCTGCACTGGGTGAAATTTTGGATTTAGACTAGTTATTCTCTTTTTGTTATTGTTTTTATCATATACAAGGGTGTTCTATCTATTTTTAGACAAGCAGTAGGGGGCCAACATGAAAGGGTAGCAACGTGTGTTTCGAGCTATAGGCACACTGTCTCGAGGCTTACATTCTAGAATTGGGGAAGCAAGTAGTAACAAGTGGGCAGAAATGTCAGGACATACAAAATTGTCGGGAGGAAACACAGCAGGCAAACATGTGCATAACTAGTATTTGACATAGTAATAAACATAGTATGCGCAGGGGCGTAACAGTTTTGGTTCTCCCCGGGGGTTCTGTGGTAGGAGTGGGCGACGGCTAAAAAACAAAAACATCCCATTATATTGGTGACTTTGACGAAAATATCCTTTGCGGGGGGTGCCCGTGCCCTGGAGCAACAGCGTACTCGCCGCTCCTGAGTATGGCCATGCAACTTTAACCAATAGAAAGTAAGGCTAATCTTCATGAAATCATCAGATTGAGGGTGAACATTGAACAAATTAAACATCCGAGTTAGGAAATTAATGATAATAAAGTTGGTGCTGCATATGTGTTTTGCCATTAGCAAACTCGTGTTATTCTTGAAAGAATTAATCAGCTCTGTGGTCGCCATTAAATGATTTAAACAGCCACAAAAAAGCCCATTGCAGTATGAGGTCAAGGGGAAAGTACTCAGAACAGGACGCGAGCTCGGCTTTGTGGTTTCTCTTTCGGCATTACGGGAAGGCATATTTGAGTGCAGGAAAAAGGAGCAAATGTGTTATATCATGGTTGACACATTGTTCGGTAAGTGCAGGTTCAGGTAGGTAGGGTGGACATGTTTACAGCAAAGACTAAGGGCCTGATTTACAATGGTTCAATCCCATTGAATAATGCTTTGTAAATCAGGCCGTAAAGGTGCTTTACAATTGGTAAACTTCATATAGAAGATCTCCTTTATTACCTGCAGTGTGGTGCCAAATGAAGCACTTTCTACCCAGGGAGGAGGGGGGGGGGGTGGTTCTGGGTGTCAGTGAGAATAAGCAACTCAGAGAGAAGTATGAAGGAAGTCATTAGAGGACGCATTTTAAGGCCTAACTGGATCCTTGTGGGCACAGTGGTTCCTATTTTGGCATGCACAGTTTACCTGCCACAGTTTAATGTTTTATTGATGATGGTTTGGAAGATCTTTGGGGACGTAGCTTGGTTTTTGTTTTATTTATGAAACAAACAAGAGTATCAACAGCAGGTGAGAAGTGTTCTAGAGTATAATATTTGAATTTTATTAATATGAAATTCATGTGGAAAATTCGGATATACCAGTTCCTCTGAAGGCATTGAAATGGATCAATTAAAAGTGTGTCTATACTCTTTCTGGATGCCGTTACCCTGTACTCCTCTATGCAGACGATGCTGTCCTCCTCGCCTGTACCTCAAAAGTACTACAGTCACTAGTTGATATCCTTACCATGTTTATGGATGTGCAAGATCTATCAACAAATATATGAAAATTCAAAGTTATGGGACTGTGGCCAAAGAAGATCCTGAACTCAAGAATGATCTGCAAAGATAGAACAATGCATTGAGTTCCCTGTTGTTGCTATCTGGGAATCTCTTTCTCAAGCTCCTTCAAATGGGCAAGCCACATCCAAAATCAAGCGACATGGATAATTCAATACAATGGTGCATTGTTCTGTTTTGCCAGGACCACTGGCAGCAGGCCAGTTAAGGTCATCTTGCTTGCTTAAAGAGCAACACTACTAGAGATGGCTAACTACAGTGCTAGGGGATGGGTTTACAGCAGTGTTCAATCCACGGTGAACTAGATGTCCTTCATTTCCTTGTCTGTGTCAAACGTAAGGACATAACGCTGTGGTGCTTGATATAGACACATCCCGCAGACGACTAAATCTGAGGGCTGCTTACTGATTTACTCAATAGTGATGTGGGGATGATTATGGAATAGTTACTGTATGTTAAGACTCAGTTACCCAATAATGGTTTAGGCTCTTGGTTCGCTGAGCCCGCTCTCAGAGGGAACAACTGGAAGTTCCTTGTGAGGACATTTTATTTTGCCCAACAAAAACTTGCCAAGAAAAGTCTGCAAGTTGGGGAAGCCTTCAGTCCGTATTTGTATACCTTGAGAGCTGTCTTCCTCTGCTGACCCTCACATTGTACTTTTCCGAAATAAAGTTTATTTGATTTGAAAAGTGGGTACACTCCAAGATATTAAGCAGTCACAGCATAGTGGACTGCAGAGCTGGGATATTCTGGCCCTGGTTTTTGGCAAGGCCAAGGGCATATCTTCTCGGGTTCAAGATGCATCTCTGCTTGTTGGGGATGTGCCTTTGCTCTTTGCAGCGCGTGGGTTCTGGTCATGAGCTCGGGGCTCGTGATGCTTGAGATGGTGTCTTAGATATGCTTCTTAACTATATAAGTGGCTGAACCATTTTAGGAAGGCCCTGTTGTTTATAATGATTGCTTGCCTGCATTGAAATGGCTGTGAAGGTTCAGAAGACTTGATGGCACTTAGAGATGTCCTTCCTGTCAGTAGGGTACTGGGAGGAATACACGGAATCTGATTGGGAAGGAGGTTAGGCCACAGCTGTGTTTATTGCTTTGAGGCCATGGTGATGGGACCCTCCAATCATGGAAGAAAGAAAAGCCTTGAATTGGAGGTGTTTCTTTTGGTGCTCCGCCCCAAATATCTCTGAGCCGATGGTATCCTCACTGAGCCTTGGGTTTTGTCCGAGGATGCACACACAACGTAATAAAGTGAGGCAGGAGGGCTCCCTGCCATTGACACAGAACTGGTTAACACCTCAGATTGTGCAGAGTATACAATGTTATTAGGTGCTGATAACTTTCATACAAAGTTTACAGTAAACAATTCGACACCAGCAACTCAATAGAGTAGATTGAATGAAGGGGTTGTATTGTTTAATTTGGGTAAAATTTGAAGAGTTGGCATTTCAAGGGTTCAAAGAAGAACATGTGTTGTAGCATATTTAGAATTTAAGGAAGACTGTGTAGGCCGTACGTTAAATGAATGAATCTCCCTTTTGAAATATTCATTGTTTCTCAACATGAAATGTACCTTGAAACAATCAATTGTGAGTTTCAGCAACAGATTTGGACAATATTGCTTCCCCCAGATTCAAGTGTGTGAATACAGTTCAACCAGGAGGTTAAAGTGATGAACCAAATGACCTCGTGAACAACAGATCCATATGCACCCATAGTTTGGCCACTGCACACAGGCCCATTGGAGAACGAAAACAACAGAGTGAGTTTGCTGACATGTCCCATGGATATTGGAGCATGTATCTGAAAATCCTGGTCACCAATATGTCAAATCAAATGTCTTCAGGAAAAGGGGGAAAGAAATGCATATGGGCCAACGTATCCAATGGAAAGTAAAGTTCAGCAATTGGGGCATGCAGCTTGATATCAGTGTATCATAGAAGATGAAAGACTATTTAGTTGATTTCAAGCTGGCTTATGTGGTCCTGAATTAATTAATTAAGCAAGTAATTAATGAATTCGTTAATGGGGGGAATGGGCATTATATAAAGTGATATGGTTACTGTGTAGTAGTAAAGCTGTCTTCGAGTGGGATCAGAGGATCCTTCAGGGGTTAATGAGGGCTGTAAAAGACACACAACGAAAACCTCCAACAAACTAAAGGGTCAGACACAGGGTGTAACTTAGAACCAAAAGGATCAAGGTAAACCTGTCCTCTTTGGCTGATAAGTCCCTTCAGCATTCTGAAAGGAATACATCATATAGACAAAAGCAGAGAGGTTCTAAGTTATTGCAGACTACATCATACATTCAACTGAATTCACTCTTAGCATTCATTCTGTGAAACCTGCCCTGGAAACCATCATTTTGTTGGAGACGTTGAGTTTGAGGTACAAGATGTTTTAGTTTGTACATTCATTTGTTGGTGGTTACATTATGAAATTGACTATAATGGTTATGACCCTCAGAATCGAACATGGAAACATGATCAGGGGTTAATGGCAAAAGATGGTGTAGAGAGGCAGATGAACACGTCATCTATGGAGCCCACCCCCTTGTCTCTGTCATATTGGAAGAACAGCAAGAGAACACTGAGCATGACACCTGGTATCACCCCAATATCACATCGAAGGTATGCAAGATGTTATGTACTGAGACAACTGTATGGAATGTACCCTCAAACGGATGCGGTAGACATGAGTCTGCAGACACCACTGGAGAAGGAAGAAGTATAAGTAAAGTCAGACCGGTGTGAAGTGACGTCATGAGGAAGAGAAGATGCTTGGATGCACTAAAGCTGAAGAACGGATATCCAGATAATGAAGATGTGACTAAAATGATGAGGTAAACATGTATGCGAATATAAAGAAAACCATATACGCTTAGAAGATACGTTTGAAGAGATGTAGTAGATGTACATATGCAGAAACACAAGGTAGATGAGATATTTTAGAAGCTTGCTAAAGTAGAAAATATAATGTGAATAAAGCAGCCATGTTGATAAAATGGGCCTCATCATTTTATAATAGTAACCGAGAATTCTTGAGGAGAAAGACAAAGGCTGCATAGCTGACAGGCCCTGAAGTACAGATTTGTGCCGAACAAAGGATATTTGTTTGGCTCAGGATCAAGGATGCCGCTACAACAAGCAACTGCAAGGCATGAGAGGAGTTGAAAAGGATATGCTACATACGTAGGGCATATTTCTCTTCCCTTAAGTAAAGGAGTGAGAAATTGTGAGTGCCAAGTATTGATCAATCAAAGATGCATAAAGCACATGCAAGATGGAGCAGCCAAGTCTTCAGATCCTGAGGAGACTAATAGCGCCCAATATAAATGAATCAAACAGCACTAAATGAAAGGACAGAGGGGGCAAAATCATGGTCTCCTCACACGTGGTACAAGACCAGAAGACAAGACCTATTCATAAAGCTCCAGATGAAGATAGCAATGTACCTTCACTCCATTTAAATTTCAGAGGAAGAGAACAGTCAGAAAGGTGAACTACATAGATGAATTCTTGGCTTAGGGCCTTGCTGAAGAGAGATGGTAGGCTAATTAGCTAAGGAGAGCAGTTGTCTGACATTGTTTCCTTGCACCTAGGTGTTGTTGCTTACGTGCTGCTAACAAGCCAAATTTCCAAGGATAGATGAGTGTGCCAATCATGAGGGCATATGTAATGGTGGGCCATACATTGTTTCAGAAGCTTACCCGTTTCAGTTGTTATGCTATTATCAGAATTTTACTTAGATGATGTTCAAGGCGTGCCTAACAGATAAGGGGCAGTCAATGATGACACTAACACTTATATAAAATACAGGTATACATGTTCCCTTAACCGATTCCTCCATCTGATAGGTTTTTATTGTTTCTCATGTAGGATGACATCATAGCTGACATACATCGAGGTGTTAAGCCTTTTGCGTATTGGAAATATATTGAGAGTGTGTAAGCTACAATCTCTCTGTTCACCAGGTTTCCCTACTTTACTGAACTGATAATAAAGTCCCTTTTTGCCATATTCTTTATGTCTGTCTGGTTCTTTGGGCCTGAGATCATTTATTTGGTAATCCCATTCAACAGTTGGAATGCTACAGTTGCTACAGTACAATGGCTGCAACATTTCCATTCACGATACTTCACTAAGTCCTGTGCTCTCCTGTTCCAGAAACATTAAAGTGTTTAGGGGTCATGTCATGTGAGCGGCTGTAGATATGTTTTGAGTGTGACTTTTTGGTCAGGAAAGTGAAAGTCTTGAATGTAAAATTTGAGGATTTGTAAGTAGGCATTGTGTTACGGAGAAGAGGAACCGTAAATCACATTGACCACACAGCGACTGCATGGAGAACAAAGAGATGGTCCAAACAGAAGCAGCTGCCATGAGACACTGCTGGAGAAAGTGCATTGCAGCCTGCTCATTAGGACACAGACAGATCTTTCCATTAGCTGTTTGCCTCTAGTTTATCATGTACCCTAAATAACTTCCAACCCAGATGGGACCTTAGAGCTGTCCACCTCCCTTCTCGATGACCCGATGATAACCTTCTATGACATACCGGGCTGAAGGATAGCTCAGGGGGGACCCGTTTGTCTTGGAAGCAAGATAACACAGAGCAACACAGTTTCAAATCCAAGACCACTGCCTAGAGACTGGTCTCCGCTATTAACTGTATTTTAAAAGTGTCATTAATTACTTAATTACTGATGCAGCATTATTAAAGACAGGTTTGGGAGGACACGTACGTTTGTGCTTGAGGGTTTTAATAACATTTTGCATTCTATTCTAATTTTAGGAAATCCTGGTTGGAAATATAGTAAGCATATATGAGTGCAATATTCTTTATTGGTCCAAATACTTTCTGCTTGAGAGTTTTGTTAACTTTCACAGATTTCATGCATTTCGTATTTTACGTTCTTTTGTACTGGAAAGGCTTCATCTTGATAATTGTTTCAGTTGCAGCCAATATTTTCCATCCTTGGCAGTATTAATTTGGTCAGATTTGGCTGAAAACATCAATTTGTACTTGATAGGTCTCGATAAACCTAATGGTGCGCACTTTGCAAACATCACAACCACCTCCGGTCTGAATGATGGTGATGGGACTTCTCAGTCCATGTATGGTGCGAGTGCAGCTTTGGCTGGTTAGATCTAAATCTTCTGCACATATCTTGCATCTCTGGGAGGTACGGGCGATCAGGGAATTTAGAAAAGTGTGGTCATTCTGGCTGAGATGAAAGTCGTGATCAGTTGCATTTGTGCTGGGGATATTGCATGGGTCTGTAACTGAAGACGTGCTCACCATTTTCGGTGAAAAGTGTGGTCACTGCCTGTGAGAGACGGCTATCTGTGTCAGTCTGAGAGCTTAATCCAATGTCATACTTTAGAAGACCTTTTACATAAGCAATAAGCCCTGAACCGAGGGGGGGGGGGACATTACTGTCCTAGGTAATGCCCCGAGGCACATAGGTACATGCCCGAGCTAACCGAGGGCCTTAACAAATGCACCCCCGGTGATGGGTTTATTGCTATTAGTACCCGGCCAATTAGACAGTGGTACTAACAGCTTATTTTTCCACTTGTCACACATTCCGGCATGTAGAAACTGAAAAAAAGAAATGGCCACCATGGAACGGGATATGTAGTCCATACTCCCTTTCTATTGCGGCCATTCATAAGAGTAAACAGAAACAGGAAAAACTGACGGTGGCCGCCATGGAATGGCAGAAGGGACTACACATAGGGCTTCATTAAGAGTATGGAGGCAGCCATGCCCTTAATAAGATGTTTTCAGCCAAATCTGACCAAATTAATACTGCACAAGGATGGAAAATATTAGCTGCAACTGAAACAATTATCAAGATGAAGCCTCTCCAGTACAAAAGAACGTACAATTTGAAACGCATGAAATCATTGAAAGTTAACAAAACTGCCATGACTGCCTACAAACTCGGGTCCGGGGTCCCTTAATGGGGATATACTGGGCCATTGCGACTTTGGATAGGGCTCAATGGGAATGGGGAGCATGCTAACAATGGGCCCGTTAATGACGAGCCCATTGTTAGCATGCTGGTCCCCTCGCGGGACCCGCAAAGGACGTCTGGTCTGACCAGACATCCAGAGCGGGTCCCATGAGGGAACCTCGTAATGAGGTGGTACGGAGTTAACGGCACCGGCACCTTTGCCAGAGCCGTTAACCCCTTACCGCCTCACTTGTAATGAGGCCCATAGTCTTTTCTCCCTTTCCATAGTGGCCATTAAAGTATACAAAGACAATGGTCGCCAGGGATCAGGGCGTAGTCCCTTCTCTATTTCCATGGCAGCCGTTCACAAATAGAAATGATCAGCGAGGAACACAGAGAAAGGCACCAGCACAGGTAAGGCTTTGTCGGCCGGTAAAAAGCCCCGGCGAGGACCAATCAGATTGATTGATACAATCAGATTGTCCCTTGCTGGGTAGTGTTGTAGTACGTTACATGCAGCCCCCTCAGTGAAAACAGAAAAAAAAAAACATTTCCCAGAGGTTGATTGAGTCGAAGCCATTAATTTGCTATTCTGCTCACCTGGGAAGCTCTGCTTGGAATGTTACACCGGGGCTCAGCCCAGAAATAATATGTAGGTGCTAAGCGAGGTAAGAACTTGGTTATTGTCCTGAGAAGGTTTGCGCCATGCGCCAAAGAAAAAACTATTGCCTGAAAGAAGAGACATTTGCCACGTTGAATTTGCTAGAAAGTTAAGAGTTTGATTTGGGCACCTCCCAACCAAATCGTTCATGATTTGGTGATGCCACACGGTAGTAAAGGATGCTGCAAGCCACATGTGCTTTTAGTCATGCAGTTTGCCCCAATGGGATTAGAATGTGCTCTAGTAATGTGCTGAGCTGGGCACTCATCACCTTGATGGCAATGTTGAGGAACATGTGCCTCACTTGCAGGAACCTGCGACAATGTGTTCTCCTACTTGCTGTAACACATATTACCTAAGGGAGCTTAATCAAGTAGCTTCCTAACTGAACTACCGCCAAATGGAATTTTTGGTCTGCTGTAGCAACCTCCTTGCCCGCGGGGGATCCGAGCACATAGGTATCATTTGATATGGCTGGAAGCTGTGGGGTCCTACATAGCCCGAAGGCTGCAGTATCCTGTGCAGTCTCTGGTCTGCTGGGTTGTTAGTTCTCCAGCCATGAATCCCCAACAGCATAAGAATTGGTGAACCTGGGTTATAGGAAGGGACCTTGCTGATCCTCTCTAAATCCAACGAGGTTTCTGGAGAGCAGAAACGTCTGAGTTCTCTCCTGACCAACTGCTCCATGAGAGGAACAGATGCAGTGAACACTCAGAAGTGTTTAGAATATCTTCTGTGTTGACACTTCTCTTGTTCTTTTCCAGTTACACTATTTTTGAGACAACTATTTTGAGTCCTTTAATAATGTATTTGTAGTTTTTAGGATACTTTTGTCCATTTCTCCAGTTTTTCTTTTTAGCATTTCAACGTAATTTTCTGACAATGTATTAGTACGTGTTCATTAAATATTATGAACTGTGTGTGGCTTTTTCTATTTATATGTCTGTATTTATTAATACATGACAGTCTCTACCTTTGAGAACGATTTGAGCTCAGCCCACACTACCCAAGAGTGAGCCAAGGATAATTGTAGATGCTTTGGCTACACCAACATTTCCAGAAGATGTGATCAATCCCATCATCTGTTGACTAAACAAAACATACGGGTGCCATCAATGCCAACGATTTGTCTGGCGTATGTGTAAGGAATATATTCCCAAAATCTGTGGAAGAAGCGGGTTTGTGTGATCTCTATTTAGGGTGGGTGAGGCTGGTGCATTGCATGTTCAGACTCCGCTATTCCCTTTGTTGAATTTTGCCTCCCATTTCTTCTTCTTTGCTCCACCCTCTGCCTGCCTCTTTCTCATACCATGTTCACTTCAATGATGTAAACCGTTTTTACCAGCTGTTTTTTACGAGTGTGGGTCATTATTCTTGCGCCGTCCCCTTGTAACTCTCCCTATTGCTATTCTTTGGGGTTACCCTGTGACCATTGGCGGTCCGCCACCCATTCACACTTTAGCCCTTACAACCAAAAACCCAATACAGCTTTACTTGGTGGTACCTGCCTTTGTGAACGTTCCTCTTTTACTAAATAAGGCAGCTGTGCTCCATTTTTGTATTTTCTAGCTGCATTCAATTCGCCATCTGTCCCAGGCACACAATGCCATTGAGCTATTTGTGCTTCAGTCCACCCCCACCCGCAAAATGTCAGCCATGAGGCGGGGCTTCCACACATAACTTTTTGTTAGTCAGAGAGGGGAAAGAAGCCTTTCCTGAAACCGGTGCCTTCAAAATGTTTACTGTGTTCGTGCAGAAAAATGTATTTGCACAAACACAACACAACTTTAAAACTGCTAGTTTCAAGAAAGGCTTCCCTCTCCTCTCTGCCTAACAAAAGTCAAATGCACACATCCGAGGGGAAGAGGTTGATGTGCACACTTGTTTTTGGTTAGGCAATCCTCCCGAGACTTGCTTTTCTTCTCGGGAGGATAGCTCAGGGGAAACATGCTCGCCTTGGAAGCAAGACGACAAGAGCAGCACAGGTTCGATCCTTGGGTCTGCGCTTAGAAACCTCTGGGTATCAAGTATGTTATAAATGACCTATCATATCACAGAGGCAAGGGAAGCCTTTTCTGAAACTAGCAGTGTTAAAGGGTGTTGCATGTTAGCTCGTTATATATGTGTGCAAGGAGCGTTTGTATTAGTGTATGGGGGTGGGTGCACATGCAAATTAGGGAGTGGATGGTGTGTGGGTGCATATGTGTAATGCTGGGCCACTGCCATTTGATACTTGGGTCCCATGCCAGGCAACCCATGGGGTAGAACAGAGGGGGCAGAGCGTCATGTTTGCTCCACCCAGTTTCTGAAGTGGCCCCTCCCATCACCTTTAGGTTTCGTTGTGCGCCTGGTTTTGTTCCATTTCTGTATGTTCTAGCTTCATCCCGAACTCCATCTGTCCTCGCCATCTCATCCTTTCTTCGCTTCAGTCTCATTCCTGTCCTTTTTCCTCTCCCTTAGTCTCCTCGTCCTCTGATTTATGGCTGCTGAGCACCTGCGTCTGCCGTGCGCTTCCCTTCGTTTTTATCAGCGCCGGGAAGATGGCGCCTGGGCTGCAGGGAGGGCGCTGATATCCTTGTTTGCTGTTCATTCACCAGTCATAAGACATGTGTTCAACGCGGGGCGCCTTAGAGCTGCGAACAAACACAATGTGAGCCACGACCTGCTCAGTACAAAGGGAAAAGGGACGCATGAGTGGGAGAGGGAATGAAAGGCACAGCGCGCAGTGTGCAGAACTTTTCCTATTAACTGAAGACAACACACACAACCTCGCTCCCCATCTAAAGGGAGCCAGAAGAGCGTAGGGCGGGGGAGACGGTGGCAGATAATGCAGAAAAAGAGATTTTTCTCCCAGAAGAGTCACGCGGTGGGGGACAGTGTAGGAAGAAAAGGAGAGGAGGCCTGGGGTAGAAGAAAGCGCGGGGCAGCTGGAAGACGAAGCTGCAGCCGGGGGTCACAGAGGAGTGGATGATTCGTTCATTGTAGGCCGTTAAGTATGAAGCACCAACTGGGGGACAAGATCAGGGCAGTTTCTAGCCAACTTGGTGCCCAGGGTGAAACACTAGACTGTGCCCCCGCTCCTGACTGGCACACAGTGCTTCCAAACGTACACCTCTGTATCGTGCGACAAAGCCCCCCCCCCCAATATCAATACATATTGCCTATATAAATGAAGCTGGTTTCATTACATTGTAATTCAAGTACTTTACAGAAGAAATCTAATGTGAAAACACAGTTGCTGCCCAAGCAAATGGTTTTTCTACCACCTGCTCCTAGGGAAGGCCTTGCTTGCATGCAGTGCCAAACTGTCAGTACTGGCACACTGCAGTGTGAGCAGCCTGCCGAGGTCTGAGGGTCCACTGACCACTGGCCCTGTGTTGCAGGTGTTCTGTTCACCTCACTTGTATTTCACAAGGGGCAATACTAGACTAACCAGAAGGTTATCGATCAAAAATGGTCAGTCTGGTAAACTCTTATTGTACTCTTTCAAAATACCTCTAAGAGAGTGGGAAAGTGGACAGGTAGCACCAATGAGGGTTCCTAAATGCTTTGCATTAAATCCCAGAGCATTTCAGGAACATAACAGTGATAGGCTATCTCTATATTTGATAAACAAGTATGTGATAAAAGGATTGTATGTGTGAATCTCTAAATTCATCGCATATGCATGGCTTGGTGCTCACGTCACTGTTCACAACACTCATCCTAACATTGCAATGTTTATAACCATGCATACTCATTCGAACAGCTTAAGATTTTGAAGCAGTTACTCAAATAGGGTACAAGGGCTCTTTTGCTTCATGTTTCCAGAGAATTTTATATGAGGAAGGCTGGGTCTCAGTGTGAGCATGCCCAACCCCCCCCAATACAGAAACACCTTTAGGGAATTATATATATAGACAGGTCAGGATACAGTACACGAGGCAACCAATAAACAATGCACATAAAGGCTACACAGAAAGGATTGTACCTCTTACAAATGTTAGCCTGACCAGTACTGACGAAGCATTCTAAACAAAAATGGCTTCTACTACATAGTAAAGGGTCCACAGTTCCTCAGCCACTACTTCCTCACCATTGCTCAGGCTTAAGGGGTTATTTCTTCAAAAAAGAGCAGGCCCATGCTTTATCTAACAGGGCTGGAAATAGCATCTCTTATTAGTGCTGGCCTGCAGCTGGTGAAAATCGTGTCGCATTGTAGAAAGTGTGTTTGGCCTAGTGAATGTACAATGCGAGGCAACTTCTTTGATTGCTTTTTGTGTTTAAGTGTGGGCACATATTGGCATACTCGTCAGAGCCACATACACAAAACATTGCAGTGTGCTATTGTATGGACATTGGACACATCAGACAAAATCAGGCATATGTGCTGTTACATACGGAAGCACCACATAGATGCCATTCACCAACAGAGTGGTGACTTGTGCAGCGTTCAAATCATTGCTGCACACATATTTGCCATGGACTACTGACTGCATGGTGACACACAATTAACTCTTTGCTTTCCTAATCAAGGTGCTAAGTCACATTGAGGTGCCTGCCATCTGGTGTGCAAGCTAGGCAGTGGCTGGCTTGATGAGAAAAATAAAAGACCTTTGATGCTGATCAGATGCATTTAGTCCATGTCCCAAAGCAGCTACTAGAATACTGTGCCATATAAAGAGACATGAAAATAAAGAAAATAGTTTTAAACTTTTTCTTTGTGGCTCATTAAATCTCATAGGTTTGGTCAGCTAACTGATACTTGTGCTGGCTTGCGGGATACAAATGCCCCATGTTTAATTCTTAACACTGACATGTTAAGCACGTTAAGCACGTACTGTGTAAAAACAATAGCTTGTTAAATGAGCCACCACTTATAAATTGACCCACTTGAAAAACACAAAGAATGAGGGACACAGGGTGTGTTGCTCCAGAGCATCTTACACAATGTATTTGAAATATGCATTTGTTTGTTTGCATATTCTGAATGCATCACAGTCATCCACAAGTCAACAGAGAGCAGCCAGCGAACATCTCAGGAGCACCCACTGGTACAGCAGGCTGCTCAATCTTTTCTCCGGCAAGCTCAGAGGCAGCTTTCTGGGTGGGCCCCTACATTGACCCTCCTTGTTAGATATTTAGCTCTGTGAGCCGGGCAGTTGCCTGCTCCACCTGGGTCAAGAAATGGGTGTTGGCAAGAAATGGAAAGGGAGAACAAGCCGGAAGAATGGAAGGGCATAGGTGAGTTTAAAGATGAATGCCAACTCGGGGCATGGGAAGCCTTAGAATCGAAAAAAGAGAAGGTCTAGCAAATAGGGGGTGCATAGCAGTTGGAAGATTGAATAGAGCCCACCAGACAGGGAAGACAAAGAGCATTGGGCAGCTAACCAGAGGCATAGACAAAGTAGGGCCTGAGTTGGCAAGGCCCACCCAAAATATGCAAATGCCCACCCAGAATATGTGGGAGGGCATTTACAGAGGTCACTGTGCAGGTTGCGTATCGGGAACACTTTCTGGCTTATTTGCATATGTCAGCAACCAGGAAGCTCCCCCAGCTCCCTGTTTCCTGCCTGTGCCTGCGGTGAAGCACAGGTGCCAGAAGCCTGCGGAGCAGGGAGAAGCAGAAGGGGCGGGATCATGCTGAGTACGGAGGGAAACAGGGGAGGGAGAACAAAATCATTTTTGATTGTGTGTATGCATGCGTGTGAGAAATGGATTGATTTGCATGTATGTATAAATGTATGCAGGCATCCATGCGAATGGGTGTGAACATGTGCATATGCATGTATGTTAGGGGTCTCTAAGTGCATGTATATAAATGAATGCAGTGTGTAAGGTGTACAGAGGTCCGAGTGCTTGTGTGAATGAGAATGCCGGAGAGTGTTTGAAATAGTAAGTGAGTGACTGAGTAATGAAGGTGTGAGCATCATTCAGAAAGAATCAACAAGAGGCAGAGTGAATGAGAGAGTGTGGGAGTGGGTGAGTGACGGCTAGAGGGAAACACACAGTATGTGAATGAGTATCTTTGTTGAATTCTAGACTCTTGCTTTAAAATGAAAGTATTCGCTGCTCATTTTAACAATGTTGCACTGGATTATTCAAGTGTAACATGAAAGCTTACCAGAAAATGTGAAGTTATTAAAATGCATTGAAGCGTAATGCCTTGAATTAGAGTAAGCAGTGAGGTTGGTCATAGTGTGCAAAGTTGGAGTGTGTGTTATAAATGCCACATGCAAGCAATGACGAATTTAGAGTATTCTATTTTCCAGTTAAAGAGACCAATTCATGCGTGTAAATAATGATGTTAGGAAGAATATGCTGAAAGAACACAAGTATACACCAGGCTGTATTCATGATTTAACCAGTGGGGACTCTGTCCTGATGTAAATTAAGGGTTCATTTTGGCTGATGTCAAACCGAACTGCAGCAAACTACTCATAATTAGAGTGGGCCCACATAAGTCTACTGCCACCATAAAGCAAGTTACATTAAAGTAGTAGTATGAGGTACTCTCTGACTCCCACGTGACAATTTACATAACATCCCTGGTACAAATCAATAATTGCATATAGGTGTGGAATGCAAGATATGACGTGAAATCAAACACATATTAATTAACTGTGAAAGCGTCTCGTGTGTTCCCAGTTAGCACTGGGGCGTGACAGCCACAGTATTAGTGCAGGCATCATATGTTTAGCGACACTGACCTCAACACCTGTATCTTCAACACACACAGAGCTGCATGAGTTCCAGCAACAGTACAATGGACAATTCGGCTTAACGAACCACCGCGCATGGCACAGCTCCATCCAGTTCCCATCCCTGGAAGTTCACCTTGAGTTGGTCTAATAAATACATATTTGTGGGTGACAGACTTTCTCTAAGGTAAACTGTTCTGAGATTGTAAACGGAATCTCTAGCTTTCAATGAGAAACATGAGCCATTCAATAATAAGAAAGCACTGTTGGTTAGGGACATATAACACATCCTTTATCCTATAACCTCTAATGAGTGCAGAAGGCACGGTATTAGTTGGCTAACTTTTTCTAAAGAGTAAGTATAATTTGTAAACCAGATATCTTATGTGTATGTGCAGAGCTGCAATTTCGGTCTATGCTCTCAACCCAAGATAGCTTAGGACATTATTTAAGTTAATTATTCTATAGAGGTAGTTATCCCTGGCCACTGGTTGGTATGTTGTAAGCATAATGATCACCCATGGGGAGTCTCAGTTTAATTTCTTTGCAGTTTAAAACATATCAGCTGGCACAGCTTTGACTGACACCATTGCACTATTGGAATACAATACCTCTGGGTTAACATGTGACCACTGTGCCCTGGTATAACAGCACTAGTCTCTCGATACTAACTGGTAGGTCCATGGATTACATTCTGATACAAGGCACATGATATGGGGTAGAAACCTCACCCACTGATGAGTTATGGGAAGTACTTGGCTTGGAGGTCATTTGTCTCTTTTCCCACTGATAGCTCTGGATTCTGCTTCAGGATGCTGTTTGTACCTTCCCAATGTTCTTTTGCCGGGTCTGCGGAATTGTTGCTGTCCGTTTTGTATATATTCCCATTGTAGTGGGAAATATATATATATATATATATATATATATATATATAGGCCCTGATTACGACCCTGGCGTTGGACCATGGTGCTAATAGCACCATGGTCCATGCCGGTAACTTACCGACTCTGCCATGGCGGAATGGGGAATTACCGCCCCATTCCGAGGTTGGCGGGGCGGTAATTCCCCATGCCGCCATGGCCCTTCCCCATTCACATTTTTGCCCCATAGGGCTCAATGGGAATGGGGAAGGCGCTAAGTACTGTGGGATGTTTTTACCCATGCATCCAAGCCCTACAATAAAACTGTGCAGTACTGGCATGGAAAACATCATGATGGCCAGAACTCCCCAGAGAGTGCACAGGGAAAACATGAAGAATAGGCTGCCACCCATTTTTGCCTATGTTGTGAGCACAGGAGGGCACTGCCTAAAACCACCAGTGGGCTACACATACAGTAGCCTGAAACCATTGGGAATGGCAATGCTGATTGCCAAAAAAGCAACTCAGAACTGTGGGGAATTCATTTTCTTAATCCCATAAATGGTTGCATTACCAGTACTCACCACTATCAGAAAGCCGGCGTTTTAAAACCACCAGACTTTTGTGTAAAACTGAACAAATGAAACAAAACCAGACCAAGGAACGACTTGCTAAGAGGTGGACACAATGTAAAACTATATTCTGAAATGACTTGAAGGAAGTAATTATTTAATGTATATGTAAAAATTGTCAGTTTGATTTGAATGTAGAAAACTGGGAACAAAAAGTGACATTTAGCTGAAACCTGGCTTAATGAAACTGGATTATGCCTGACAACTACCCCCGACAGGAGTTGAAACCTGTTCAGCCACTCCTCTTGCCAAAAGGAGTTGTCACCTCTCTAATTAGATTAGGGGTGGAGCAGCTGGGGACTACAGGGAGTTGAACAAAGGCCTGTCCTGGATTCAGGCAAATGTTATATTGGGGGGCTGTAAAGTGGCTTCCTTTTAGGGGAAACTGGGAGGGGCAGTGCCTCTGCTAGCAGCTGACTTGGGGGAAGTGGATAAACCAGTTATTCCACCCTGTGATGTGGGAAGACACACCCCTTTTTGACCAGGGCATAATTTTAAAAAGATAGATAACTCATAGTGCGGACTTGTCAGAATTATATAAGTAATATCATTATTTTTGTGATTTTTCTGTGAACATTTTGAGAGGCGTTAGGACCCTGTGGTGTATTCTGGGGGGTTGCTAGCGGAAAATAGGTTCTCACTCCAAATGTCTGCATGTTAAAAATCTGACACTTCATCAATTAATGTCCATACTCCTTGCGCACATGTGTGTAATTTTGGGTAAATGTCCGATATTGCAAAACCAGTTAAAAAGCGCAAAATGTTGTCATTTTTGAATGCAAGCCCCCAGGAAGATCAGAGGCGGACAAGCATGGACCATAAGGAATATATAATGTGCACATGTAATTTCAACAAATTGTATATCTGGGAAGGATGTATTTGAATCAAATATAGATTTGTGGGCAAACTGACCAGGGGAGGATCCTCTGACCCATAAACAGACTTCATCATGCTGACAATCCATTTACTTCCCCCAATCATGGGAGAGGGGAGAATTGGGCCAATGACAAGTAGAGAGGGGCAGGCTTAGCTAGGCCCAGGCACACACCCATTTTCAAAACAAATAAAAAGAGACTGCTGGGACAGGTAGAGAGATTCAATTCCATTTGCTGCAGAGCATGCTGACCGACGACTTCACATCCAGAGATCCAGACTTCAAATCCATCAATCTCCAGAACCTGTATCAGTACCTAGAAAGCAGTGTTACATCCAGAATCCAGAGAGGCTAGGCCAGCAGAGCAGAGCTGACCCAGATCACTGTGAAGTGCCGAGACCAGAACCGGAGTCCAGTCCAAAACCTGACCAGATCCGTGGCGAGGCCTATTTCAAATTTATATTTTGAGTACATAGCAGAACTGTGCAGAACCTATCTCGTAGTTAAAATAATCTAATCCAAACTATTTTAACCTAAGTATAACTGCCTCCTAGAAATTGTGTCATCTATAATTTTTAAAGCTGCAAGCTGTCACCTGTCATTTTGAGTTTACTTTAAATCTGAAAAGACTACCTTTATTTAATCGTCCGTATCTCTGGAACCGTTTGGGCTAGGAATGAGATTTAACTTTCCTCTGAAAGCTTAGAATCTAAGATTTCCAACAAGCCTAGTTAATCCTAGCTAATCCTTATACTTTTGCCGTAAGCACGATTCACGCACTCGCAAATTTTGCCGCGATTTGCGATTTGGCCTGATTTCTTTACCTGTAAAAAGATAGCAGCTTTTTGCTTTCCTCTGCTAAAAATTTGTTTGCCTCTTAATAACCATCCCTGAATCATTGCTAAAGTGAGCCTGAGCTCATCCCAAGTATCTCTCACTCACCCTGAACCTCCTAAGGGAATTAAAAGCATTTTCAGCATATTTCTCACTTCATTGCCACCACATTCAAAGCACTTGGGCCGGTGTTTTAAAACTCATACCGGTTTTCTCTAAGCTTGCAGGGGGGGAACTGAATTTCGTATTGTATTTGATTGCATTCCTGAGAACTGTGTGCTCCTCTTTCCATCTCCTTCCATTTCTTACATTGCATAGGGGAGGGGGGTGAATTGCCAGAGAAAAAGTGATTATCTTACCTTTTGCTAAAATCATATCAAGTATTTCTGTACTGCATTTTATTCCTCATTGCTTTTCCCTTGAAATCATAAAAGTATTTTTGCTGCCTTATCCATCCTACACCAACTCCTCATTGATTATAAAGAAATGTGCTAGTGTCAGATTACCCATTGTTTATTAACATTATATTTATAAGGGCGATATCGATTATTAATTATTATAAAAGCGTGGTATCTATATTTGTTTTATTTCTCAAATAAACCTTTTAAACTTGCAAAACAGAACTACTTCTTGGCTCAGTGGGGTCAGGGGGATTCTAAGAGAGGGGTGTTATATAGGGGTAGTCATCCAGAACTCATGAACTGGACATAAAGATATATCAATAAGGGTTTCCATTCAGTATCCCAGACTTGGCATTGACTTAGCTGTAGTGTTGAATTGAATCCTCTTACAGTACGGTGCTGCAAATTGCGGCACCGTACTTAGCACCAAGGTCCCTTTGCAGGTTGGTTTTTAACGCCTGCAAAAAGCAGGCGTTAAATTCTCCAAACTGCAAAGGGACCTCGTAATCAGGCGTTAAGGGCTTAATGGCGCTGCCACCTTTTACGGCGCCGTTAACCCCTTAACGCCTGGGTTGTAAGGAGGGCCATAGCCCTACGCTTTCTTGCAATGATTCCATTGGTCAGATATATCTTCAGACATATACCCCCGTTAATATACAATCAGTGTCATCAGTGGTCGAGTTTTTTTTCAATGTAACCCAACAAAGCACCGACTGGTTGTTAGCAGGGGAATAAACTATTTCAAACCTTCCCCGTACCTGAGCGAATGTATGTCCAGGGTGATTCTGTGAATGACAGAGACGAAATATGGGCATATATGAATGTGTGTGTGCGTCGGTGTGTGTCTGGGCATGCAATGACGGGGCCGGGTGGACATTGGGGCCTTAACATTTTTTTACAGGTGTATGACATGTTTACTGGTGTTTCAGGGCAAAGGAATGCCAACTTTAGTGTAATTACGCAAAGGAGGCTCTAGGGTGCGTGGAGGATACTACAATGGGTTCTACTGTGGCATGTGATTGTGGAACAGCAACATAAGTGTTCTGACATGGGGACATATTCCATACTATGGCATGGCATGTTTTGCTGGTGTCATAGTCAAAGGCAACATGATGAGTGTTCATGCATGTGGGAGGGCATGTTTCTCTATTGTGGCATGCCATTTACTTTTTACTGGTATCAAAATAAAAGGCAACATGATAAGTGTTCTTACATGGGTGATGGGAGGGCATGTGTCCTTATAATGGAGTGGCATTTTTTTCTGGTGTCAATTTCAAAGACAACAGGCTAAATGTTTGTACATGGGGGAGGGGGTGGGATGTATGCAGTCCCCAAGGCAATGTTTTCTTACTGTGACAGGAAATGTGTTTACTGGCGCTAGAGGGGAATATATAACATGATGGATTTTCTTATATGGGGAGGGGGCAATTTGTGCAGCCAACAAAGAGATGTTTTCTCACTGTGGGATGGCTTTTTTTATTGGCATTAAGGCAAAGCCAGCAGGAGTTTGTTCTTATGTAGGGATACTGGCCTATATTGGCAGAGGCAGCATGAATTGTTTTGTTACAATATCAGTGCTGGCATTATGGGCAAAGCACACATAAGTATGCTCTTATGTTCGAATACTGGAATATTAAAGATGTTTTACACTTGCAGATTACTGGCATATACTGGGCAAAGGCATTATGAAAATGCATTGGCAATTGCTGCTGTGCATTGTTGGTGACTTGGAATCTAATGTATTGTTCTCTTCAATACCTCACAACACTCGGTCCTCCTGAGCATTCGGCTAGACTCGGTCCTCCTGAGCATTCGGCTAGAGTAGAACACACCTCCTTGCCTCTGTAGGATCCTTTTGGGGTGGGGTCCACTACATTAGGTCCAGGACCCACTTGTTAGACAATTTTGGCTATGCCTCTACAGCAAACGACAAAGGAGGAGGACAAAGCATTCTGGGGTTTAGGAGGAAAGATGCCCACTGACATTGTAGTAGAACCAGCCATGAGAGAGCAGATGTGGACAGACATAGGGAGGACAGAAATGGATTATGCAGAACGCCAAAGGAGGGGGTAGGAGAAGAGCAAGAGAAAGGAGTGCAAAGGAGTAGTGCAGGAGTAAGACCAAACAGTAGTCAGCTTGTTAAGGGCAGAAGAGGGAACTAGTCATGGCTTTAGGAGGCAAGTGAAAGAGGCAGGTAAGGTAACTGAGCCAATAGAGGTCGCATTAGGAGACCCAGTACAGGTGGAAGATGTGTGCACCCCACCAAGGGATGGAAGCATCGTGGGGCATCCATGGCAGGTTAAAGAATTACAAGTTGATACAGAGAGTAAAGAAATGCCGGCTGGGACTCCAAGAAACACAAAGAAAGATTTTGAGCCATGCAATAAACGACTATGGGAAAATGGGCAGTTAGTTGAAGAACAAAGAGCATCATAGTAACCCATGGTAGGAAAATTAAATTGCTGAGCATATGTAAAGAGGTAAAGAGGATCGCAATGAGATGGGGAAAACACTTATGCAATTTTTGCCAATCATGACCCAGAGAAGGAAGATCAAAACATCCTCTGTAGAATCACACCATAAGAACAATGTAACCTCAGTAGAAGTTATAGCAACATAAATTAACCATCAATATTAGGTTATTTATAACGTGTTTTATCCAAAACACTTAACATAGATCATATATATATATATATATATATATATATATATATATATATATATATATGTATATATTATTACCCAATTGTAACTGGTACTCACTGTGGTTATCTCAGAAGGATGAAAGACTGAGTTGACCTTCAAACGTGTAACCTAAATTAATGCACGCAAAACCAGTCTATTAAAACAAATAAGGAAGTGCCCCAGGTGCAAGAAAAAAACAGTGTTATTCACTTTATTAACAATGTGTCAGCAGAGAGTCAATCAAGATACAAACAAAAAAAAAACAACAAGCCCACATCGTGCTGAGGATTATTACGGTCTGAAATTGCACAATTTGCTTATTTACTCAAATAACACATATGCCATTTCTTAAAACAATAATTGGCTACTCAAATCAAGTGCCCTATAGATGCCTATACATTGCAGTCTAGCATTGGCTAGTCCATTATCTACAATCCCACCAAGGTCCAACCCCTCAAACATAGTTGCCATTACACTAAGATGCCTACCACACAATCGGGTTGGTTGGCACAGGTCGTAATGACAGTGATTTTGCAAACTTCCCTGACATTGAATGGCACCTCTTAAAGTGGCCTTAAATGATGCAACCTTCCTAGACAGTTCAAGTATTATTTAATTTACTGCTGCTGGGAATAGAGAGACCAAACTCCCATTTCCACAAAATAGAAGACACTCCCATCTCATTTCTCTTGCCTGGGCCTCATCTGCCCCCGATTGTTTTGCTAACCTTGAACATTCTAGTTTGCAACTGTGGTCTTGAAATTTGCTGCAAACGCAGGTGCATAATATTTTAATTGGGTTACAGGATGAATAACAGTCTCGGTGGGGCTCTGTCTGCCGGGGATATTTGTTCCTATTTGAATGTATTTAATACAGGGTGCAGTGGCACTACTTGGCCATGGGGGGCACTATGTGTACAACTTAGTTTGTTGTATTGGCAATATTTCGTCTTGGGTCACCATGCATCTGGCGATCAACTATCTATACTGTTGCAAAGTAATTCTATTCTACTTGTGGTTACATTCTAACAGCAACATACACTTGGCCCTATTCTATTCTATTCTATTATTGAAAGCACTTCGGAAAGAAAAGGCCTAAAATCATTCATTTAAATGAGCTCCCTTGTTTTGTATTTACTGTTATGTTTTGGAGGAGTGGGGGGCGGAGCATGATGTCACGTAGATATCATCAGCGAGTGGTCAACCTGCTGAGCTATCAGACACCTCACTACGACCCTGGCGGTAATTTGCGGACATTACCGGCATGGCGCAATTAACGTGTCCGTGCTGGCCAGATACTCCTAAAAGCGGCACATTATGACCTCTCGGGCATGAGCTTTGCGCCATGCCGGTAATGTAACAACCGCCATGGCGCAAAAGTACCAAAAACACCACTTACCGGCATCGTAGGCCGTGCAAATAGCGCGTCTGCCACTTCAGCCATCGATATTAACGATCACCGCCATTAGCGGTGGCCACAAATAGCGGGAACCGCTATTAGCGGTGACCGCAAATAAGGGGAACCGGAAGTTGCATCAACGCACAGGAACAGCAAATAGCACGGCGGCCATCTTCAAAAACACAATCCATTGCCATCCGCTTCAACCAGTGGACACCTGACCCCCACAACCTCTGCAAAGCTTCATCTACACTAATCCATCCTCACAATGCCAAAAGTTGTGAAAAAAACTGGAGACCGGCTGCGGCAGGAGCGCTTCTCTAAGGAGGAGCTTAACATGTTGACAGACACACTACAGGAACATGCCGACGTGGTGTTTTCGAATGAGATGACAAGACCGGCAATAGCCCGTAAGAATGCCATATGGGCCCTGGTCACACAGAGGGTCAGTGCAGTTGGCACTACACCCCGCAATGCACGACAGTGCAGGAAGAGGTGGGATGACCTACGGCTCCGCGTAAGGAGTATTTTTTCTGCCAACAGAAACCTGGCCATGGAAACTGGTGGAGGAGCACAGTCACCAATAAAATTGCAGCCGTGTGAGGAGACATGTGCCACACTCATTGGCACCGAAAGCATCGAGGGGGTCAGAGACATGGAGAGAGGAGCCCCGACTTCATGTGACGTAGGTAGGTGCCTCTAATCCAGCCATGCCAAAGTCACTGAAGTCCAGATTGATGGGAATTGCAATGATGCCTGACAGGGCTAACACAACAAATCTGCATAATACTTCCTACAGGCAGTTCTGACCTCCACCTTGTACACATGCAGTATGCACACCTTTCTGTAGCCACCCACATGCCTCCATGCTTCTACCACCTAAAAGTATGTCACTGCCTCCAATGTGCAACATGTATCAATCAAAATGAATGCAGCCATCACAATGCCTGCTCAATGTCCACAGAGGCATCACTAACCCTTTCCCCCCTTTGCTCCACCACAGGCTCTCATTTGGACAGTGACGAGGAAGACACTGCCACCACACCTGCAAAGAAGGCCAGTCCCGATGTCCCCACACAACAACCCACCTCTGCTGGAAAAATCAAAATCCCTCTACAGCCAAAATCAATGACCACAACACAGGCCAAAGCACAGATGTGCACCAGGCCAAGCACCATGGTAGCACCAGCATCACACACCCAGCAAGTGTTGCCCACCGAAAGCCCTGGGTCTGCCGGAAGCAGCACAATAGGCGAGACTGCTGCCACCGCAGGTTGCTCGGACGATAATGCTGGGAATGCAGATGCAGTTGTAGGTTCCCCCATTGGCCACCTTCTTTCCCCCTACCTGTCCCCATACAGCCATCATGTTGAAGGCATACACGGGCAATCCCCTGATAACTCTTGGCCAGCCACTTCATCCCCAATTGAAAATTTGCAGGAGGGGAGCAGCACATTCAACACGCCACTGGCATCATCGTCAGCCCCGAAAAACCAGGAGTCAATGGAACAAATAATCCACCACCAACAACAACTGTCCTCACTAATGAACTAGAATGTTGCCAAATGTGGGAGTGCTAGGGCAGAAATGCAACAATGTGCAGAGACAGTGAAGGCAGCAATAGTATCCACATCCAAGGACATATGTACAGAATTAGCCGCGGTGCGGCACATGCTCGCAGACCTCGTTCAGGTTTTGAGGGACATACGTTCTTGTGAGGGGCCAAGTACCTCCTCGGCTGCCAATTCGGCCCCATCCAGCCCTGTCCGCAGATCGGCCAGGAACCTGCGGAGTACAGGCAGGGGTGCCCCGGGTGCAGGGAGAGGGGGGGGGCAATAGAGTCTGCCCAGTCGGACAATCCCACATGATGCACTACACCACAGGCATCCACACACTTTTGTGGGAAGTTGAGGGGGGAGGGGGGATGGGGTGTGTTGGGAAGTTTAGGGGGCATGGGGGATGGGGTGTGTTGGGAAGTTGAGGGGGGAGGGGGGATGGGGTGTGTTGGGAAGTTGAGGGGGGAGGGGGGATGGGGTGTGTTTGGAAGTTGAGGGTGGAGGGGGAATGGTGTGTGTTGGGGAGTTGAGGGGGGCGGGGGGATGGGGTATGTTGGGAAGTTGAGGGGGGAGGGGGGATGGGGTGTGTTGGGGAGTTGAGGGGGCAGGGGGGAGGCGGTGTGTTCAGTCAAATCACCTAATCAATACAGTTTATGGTTATGCACAAATCACATGTGTGGACATTGATCATTGTGTATGTGTGCTTTATTTGTGAATGGTCCACAGTGTGCATGTCCCAGACACACACAGTGCCCCAAGTGCCATCTCCATGTGACACCCACCGTCCATGTGTGCTAGAAGCATTGGTTAATTAGAGTCTGACGCATGGCACGTCCTTCCTGTGCATTGCTTCCGCCCTGAGGTGCTGCCCCATCCCCAACCTCCTCATCCTCATTGTCAGGTGGTTGCAGTTCAGCGTCAGGGGGCAGGGGCACATTCCGTCTGTTGCACATATTGTGTAGCATTACACATGCCATGACGATCTTTGCCACCTTCTCATGGCGATACAGGAGTGCCCCACCAGACCTGCTGAGGCAGCGAAACCGTGCCTTCAAGAGGCCAAATGTCTGCTCAATCACCACACGGGTACGGGTATGTGCACGATTAAATTCCTCCTCGTGCCAGTTCTGTGGGTTCCGGACTGGGGTAAGGAGCCACCTCTTCAAGGGATAGCCTGCATCACCTGTATGTGGGCAACAATGTGTGTGTCTATCATGACATCAGATTTCAAATCATGACTTAACACCATGGCATGCATTCATCTCTTCCTTTGAACCCCGTTTCCATGCACGAATGCAGTCACACGATGTGACCGCTATATGTGTATTCCTCTTATGGACTGTTTTGCATGCCTTCAACCACTGTATGCAGGGGGGTCCAGTAGCTTATGAGTGCCCATTCACTGTGTTAGTACATAGCGGTTGTTTTGGTGATCTGGCCGATGTCCATGTGTTATCAATGCTCTCATCATGTCACCATTGCTGTCAGCCTCATGATGACCTCACTGACCACTAAAAATGTTGTCATGCAATTCATTTGGGCCTCTATGTCCATGTATTGGTGTTTTGATGTTCATGTCCGTCATGTGGCTCCTTTGTGCGCAGTTATGGTGGACTGGCCTTTCAGTTGATGGTGTTTGGTGCTGTGTATTGGCTGAAGTCATTGCATGTAGGTGCATTTCTTTGAGCTGGATGCGGTCTGATTTTGTACAGTGCACATGCTTTTGGTTTTTGTCATGGTTGGGACACATCTTCATTCACATGGTAGTGCTGCCTAAATCTGGCATTATGTGGTCAGGTGTCGGCTAAAGTCTGCACTGCTTTAGGGTATGAGCTGGCTCCATTACCTCTGCTACTCGCAGCCAGATGAAGAATGCATCCCCCCCCTGTCAGCCAGAGGAAATATGCATCCTTTCCCCCCCTGTCAGCCAGATGAAGTATGCATCCTCCCCCCTGTCAGCCAGATGAAGTATGCACCCCCCCTGTTAGCCAGATGAAGTATGCATCCTCCCCCCGTCAGCCAGATGAAGTATGCATCCCCCCCCCCTGTCAGCCAGATGAAGTATGCATCTCCCCCCCTGTCAGCCAGATGAAGTATGCACCCCCCCTGTCAGCCAGATGAAGTATACATCCTTCCCCCCTGTTAGCCAGATGAAGTATGCATCCTTCCCCCCCTGTCAGCCAGATGAACTATGCATCCCCCCCTGTCAGCCAGGTAAAGTATGCATTGGTACGTCAATCACCTATCCACTTTCCAATTCCATGGCCATGACATGAGACTCACCAAGTAGCTAGGATCTCGGCCCTGCATGTCGCTCCATGTAGCGTGGTATTGTGGAGTTCCGCAGGACCATTGAATCATGGGTTGATCCGGGGTATCGGGCACAACAATGTGTGATGATCCTGTTTGAGTCACATACCATTTGTACGTTGATTGAGTGGTATTGCTTACGGTTGCGGTACACTACCTCCATGGCATGTGGGACCACCAATTTCACATGGGTGCAGTCGATGGCACCAATGCAACCAGGTATGCCGGCCAGTGCATGGAAACCCACTTCAGTGTTTGCGATCTCCTGGGCAGACCGTGGTAAGGAAATGTAGTCGTCTGTGTGCTTGAGGAGGGCATTGAGCACTTGGTTCAGCATACGTGAGAATAATGGTTGTGAAATGCCATGCAAGTGCCCCACTGTGTGCTGGTAGGTGCCTGTGGCCAGGAAGTGGAGCACGGACACTACCTTCAGTAAGGGGGGTGGCGGTGGGTGTTTCAATCATGCTGACGATGTCGTTGTGTATCATGTCCACGATGGTGGTGATGGTGTCCCGGTCCAAACGGTACAGGGTGTGGATCTGCTCAGCGGTGAGGTTGAATGGACTGGCTCTGATGCGTGGGATCGAGGACTGCCTGCGTGGTAGCACTGGCTGTGCTGGTAGGGCTTGCTGCCCTGCCTTGCCCTCCTTCTCCTCCTGCGTCTCTTCTTTGCTGCCTGTTGTTGTAGTAGTTGTTGTTGCTGTAGCGCTTCCATTGCAATCAGGTCCTCCAGCCCCAGCATTGCTGGTCGTATTGGAATCATTGTGGAGTGTGACTGGGTGTGGGAAGGGGTGGGGTGTGCCCCTTTTGTACTTGGCCAGTCTGTATTGCCTCCACCTGTGCTGATTGTGTGCACCTGTGACAGCTGGGAACACTGCACATGGCCATTTACGTTTGGTCCGCAATAGCAGTATTAGCACCATGGCGGTAAGGTACTTTACGGCCTTCGCAAGGGCGTTAAGAGCATGTCCGCTCGACTCGTCATGTTCCCCAATTTGCGCCATGCCGCTATTTCCAGCATGGAGGGTTGCGTGCCTGCGCCCTGGTGATGTTAGCGGCACCGTTAACTACGGTGCCGCTAATTGCAGTTACTCGGATTATAATAGGACCTAGCGGTAAGTGATTCTGGTAATCCTTTACCGGCATCGTTTTTCACTTACCACCAGGGTCGTAATGAGGGCTCAGGCCTCCTGAAGGACCTATCCAACCTGGGATAAGAAACTGATAGGGAGGATAAGCAACACATATCAACGGGGCCCTTATCCATTGCACAAAGCACCTTAAAATAGGCCTTTACTATTGCAAAGTCTGCATTCCGCGCTGCCACTGCATAGGTGCCTGAGCTTTCGATTGACATGGTATTCCCAATGTCTGGCGCCTGTCTCTTGTGAAAAATCGTCTGCCCTAATGCTAAACGTTGTCGAGGCTACACATAATGAAAGAAAAAGTAAGGAAAGGCACGAGCGAATGGGCAGGGAGCATTGAGGCAGGCGTCGAAAAGGATTGTGCATTGCACGCCCAGTGCATTGCAATCGCTCCCGTTTGTTGTGGTGTAAGGGAAATGTGCATGCACGATTCTGCAGTATCACTGCATCGCTTTGCAAGTTGAGGATCCGGCATCGTTGGCTCCAAGGGGAATCCCGACTTTTTGTTGACAAATATGTGACCAGTGTTTTTGCTCTTTACTTTACAGTGCTCATCGCTCGGCATACAGATGGAAATATTTTCAGAAATGAACCACTGCCGCCAACATATCCTTAGTTTAAAAAAATAATAATAATAATAACAAACGCTCTGAAAACTGTCTCAATCTCTGGCAGTTTCTGGGGAAAGAAAACAGCAGTTAAAAAAAAAAACAAAAGAAAAATAGCTTTCCGCTTCTGACGATTTTCACAGAATGAAAGTGCAGATATGTCTGGTGATAAATGTTGTAGCAATTAAAGACCCCTGTTTTCTGTGGTGCTGACGCTCCTCGAGCAGAGGAGGCCTGCGGACCATAGTTCAAGTGCCCTACGACCCATGTGACTGAAGGTCCTCGCAGCAGAAAGCTTTCGCCCGCTGACCGAAGAACGTCGCAGGCACTTCTGTCCACGGTGCTGCAGGCTCTCGTAGAAGTGCTCTGCTTCCTCGATTTGCAGAACCTCACAGCAGAAGGCCTGCCCTTTTCATAGACTCTGCTGTCCACGGTGCTGAAGAATTTCGGAGCATATCGCTGTCCATGGTTTTGAAAGGTCATGCAGCAGACTGCTCCCGCTGTCCATGGTGCTGGATATCCTCGAAACAGACGTGCCCGTCCACCCTCAGTTTTAAATACCCACTGAAGAGCTATACGCCCTTCTTTATCAGCAAGGGTCTGATGTGGAGGAACCAGTATTAGAAGGCAATGAGGTGGTAACACTTCTGAATATCCCGTGTGATGTGACTGAATGAAGCATTTAAGGAAACATAGCTGGTAATGCAAGCCTGTAAAGCACACATTTAAACCCCATAATGTAAAAATAGAAAATAATATATTGGTGTGTTACAAGATTGCTGACTGACAACATGGGGGAGATGATGGGGGCACCTGTGGGGCTTGAAGCCCCTTTGATGTGAAAAGGTTGAAAGGCCCTGATGCCATCCCTGAAAGCAAGTAACTGCCTCCCGCAGTAAATGTGTCCTCTCACGTGGTGCTGATACTGTATGGGGTGGGATTTTGCAATGGCAAGTACAGACACATTTGTACGAGAGAGTCTATTCTCCAGGAGGGCCGACCAGGGAGTGCTGGCTTGCTGGGGGCAGTAATAAATGTTCCACAAGCATTAAAGCACAATATTAGCAGTGAATTAGAGGGACGGCAACGCCTGTAAGTGTGGTAGCACCAGTCTGCAACAAACTTCCTTGAAGATCCTATGTGTTTTGCTTTTTAAAACAAAAACAAAAAATAATTAAACACACTGCCATGTTCTTTTTTTTACAATTCCAACCTCTGAGTTACAAACAACACATCATTTCTCAAACTGAAAATCGCAAGTTGAATTCTGTAACCAAATGTATGTCAAGTTTTAGTGTAAATGAAACCTCTATTCACATCATACATATTAACATGTCTGTATCTATCAAATAGTGAATAACAACAGTTGATGTTAATATAACCCAGGAAAGAGAATTAAGGCATCTGGAGTTGGCCCATGTCAGTGATATGCACAGTCAGTCATGGGTTTCAGGCTCACAACTGATTGCATTCTGGGATTCCTGTGTTTATAGTGGATAATTATACTGTACAATACATAGAGAACAACGTGCGCTAAAATAAACTATTGAAACCACTGGAACCCTTTCCCAGGACAACTTGAGAGTGTTGTTTCTGCATATTGTTGATGACATTAGTGTAACTGCACCATTTTCTATGAGTTGGTTCTATTTCTCCATTCCTGTAGAGTTTTGGAATGTATGGGAAGGCAGGATGGAGAACCACAAACTATCAAGTCGAATAAAGGTACTCATTTGATATTCAGATGCATGTTGTCCCGCGGTTGAGGCATATTGGCCTTTGCTGTAATGTCACTTCCAGCATTCAAGGTTGTGTTTTAGGATTAAGCCCCTCAGCCAATCCCAGAAAATCTGACAAGTTGGCATTGTAGAGAAGCAGCCAAGTGCCCCTGCAGAAAGTCCCACCCACCTCCCACCTAAATGCTGGTAACCAGAAATTGGGCCATGCTTGACACCAGCGATTGTGACTAATCCGCGCTGATTCTTTGAGAAAAGGTATCCATTAAGAAAACCCTATCAGATGTACTCTCAAAGAGATCACAATCTCTTGGAGGGGAGCCCCGAAGGAATATGAAAAACAGAGAAAGAGAAGTTGGTGACGTCACAAGAAAAGAGCGTGACACACTGAGAAGACTGGCTGAAGAAAAGAATGTACGGACGTTATAGAAACTGATGATGAAGTAAAGAATTGAGTAAACTTTCATATGCAAAAAAAAGAGTACACAAGTAAAGAGCACTGCAGAAAATGCAAGTCGTTCAATAACTGTACAGATGCAGTAACGCAAGTAGACTAAGTGATCATAGAAGCTACCTATACGTAGTGAATAGACTGCAGGCAGAGCCGCCATTATATAGAAGTTGGACATCTGTGCCACCATTTTAGTATGTTCAACCCATGAAGAGAAGGGCTGAGAGTTGTGTCGCAGTAGAGTACTAGCTGGGTGCATGGAATAATCGAAAAGGGCTGTCTGGCCTGGTGTCAAGGCTGGAGCTGCAAAGAACTGGTTATCGATCCTTGAAGAACAGTGAATGTGAGACACTGAATCATCCCTTGTTAAGATGCAAAGAAAGAACACCATGAGTGCCAAGTTTGATTAATTTGAGACAAATGCTGTAAAATGGGCTGAATTGCGGTCTCATCTCACTTGAGCCATAAATGGAAACAGAAGTTGGGCATACAGTCCAGAACTATGATAGTGTGTGCTCACACTCATGTGTATTCTCAGAATCAAGGTTACTTTGCAAGGCCAAGTTCAAAGACAATCTTCATGGCAGAAGGCATGGGTGATGAGAGATGGTGGGCTAATTGGGTCGGGAGGTACAGTCCATCCCACCTCCTGGCACCTGGCGTATGAGCTTACATGCTGCAAGTGAGCCAAAGTTTCCAGAAGGGCACAAGCATACAAGCATCCCAACCAATTCTAGAGGGCCATATAATGAAGAGCTTTATAGTTTGAGAGCCAACGATGTACAGTGTTTCTAATAACTGATGAAGATGACTTGCACTGGAGGTGGGCATAAGTTGTCCAGCTGACTGTAGAGACCCAATCACAACCCAACCCCTTATAGAAATTTTATACTTAAATGTTCCCCTTGAGCCAACCACAACCCCCATAGGTTTTTCTTATTTACCACATAGAATGACATCATGTATGGCAAGTTTTTACTATAAAGGTATCATTTGTTATGAAATGCTTCAAGAGAATGCTGTGCGATGTCCGTTGATGTCTGTTGTAACTCTCTGTTTTAGACAATTGAGAATAAAACAGTAAAAACACGTTTCCATCTTCATGAGTTGGTTTGATTATATGCTGTAAAGAGCTAGTCTGCATCCCATCTACTGCATGATACACTATCCACCAGGGGCACTAAGTTCAGCATCCATAAGCAATATATTAGTATACCTCTTGACAGACTACTAAGCATGGTGTAAAACGCAAGAATGGGAAAATGTGTAATCTGAAACCTGCAACATGTCAATCTCTGCAATCAGAAACTCTGGGCTCACAGGCCTCCCTAATTGACCTTTGTGATCCTGGGCAAATCACTCTACATGAATGAGCCTCCTTATTTGGCTGCTGACATTGGGATAATTAGAAGTGATTCTGCTAGGTGTGCAATGCACAACATGCCTCACTCATACAACGTGTACAAAGTTTAATAGACTACATAAGTGGAGGTGAATTTACAGAAATGTTTACTAGGTGGATCTGTTGCATGTGTTACTTGGTCTCAATTGGACTATCCTACTTTCACATTTCAGGTGAAAGGTTTTCTTTCAAGCCTTTTTAAACCCACTATAACTTTCTTGGTGTATTGTATACATGCCCAATGCTCCAACCACAAGGCTGTCAGGACTATACTGCACTGATGATCCCCTAGTAAGAGTGTAACCAGGTCTGTAGTTATCCTGACAGCCTTGCAAAATGTCTGTTTTGGGTTGGTTAAGCTATGTATAAAGTAGCACTGCCCTCTTAGACAAATATATTTTCCTTGAGAAAAAGGCTTGCAAATAGGCTCATTTGCATACCCACAATGCCTTGCTGATATCCTTCCCTTCCTCTTCAACACATATGTAGAACCAACTGAACAGACCCTTAGCAAACACAACGTCAATTTGCATCAATATGCAGACCACACACAAATGCACTTCCAATTGTACTCCACCTCACAAATACATACCCTCAAAAGCACCTGGATGGCCACTCACTTCCTCAAACCCAACGTATCAGCAACATAATACCTCCCCATCTCTCCCCCTCCTAAGTAAAAACCTGTCATTACCCCCTGTATCAAAGAACTCACCATGGACAACGCACACATATACCTCTAAACATCTGTGAATTTCCTAGGCTTTACCATTGACCCCCACCTTATCTTCACACACAAGATAGTTGTTGTCCCCAAATTATGCACCCTACAACTGCATCTCCCAAGCAAGATAAGACACATCTTTCCCCCACATGATTTCCTTACCACACAGTGCAAGGAATAGTTGTGTTCAATAAAGACTATGGGAATGCTCATTTCACCAGACTCCCCAACAACACCCCTGCATCCTGCAAGCCATACAGAAATCAGTTGCAAGACTCAGCCTGCACCTATCCAAACACCCACACATCAACCAAGCTCTTTCCCAGCTCCACTTGCACCCCTTATCCCAGAAAATTGCTTTTAAAATACTATGCATTGTAACCAAAACCATCCACCTCAAATCCCAAACATTCCTCAATGACAAACAGAAACTTGTCACCCACACACAAAGCAGACAACATGGCCAAGATCTCCCATAGATTTCACTTCTCAAACCTACATCATGAGCTCAAAAAGCAAACATGTACCCAGTAAACACTGAGGGCTTAAAAAAAGCCTCACATCATTCTTGCTTTCCCACAGCTAATCCATGCACACAGTGTGTTCACATATATCCACCTCTTCAACACATATAATGTTCTCTACTATTAAAACAAATATGGTATCAGAGAAAACGTTATTGAACATATAACACTTACCAACACATGTGCATTCAACTTGGCGCCGTTGTACAAGTGAGATATTCAATGTATAGCTATGTCCAGTTAATTCTAATGTAGACAGTGCGCAGCATACATTTGACTCAGACACGTTTGAATTTGGCAAATAATACTTTCAAAGATGCCTGCACTCTGTCCTGAACGCATATGTGTGTGGTCTCCTCAGAATATGCATGTGCAGCTTTCAATGAACATGTGGGTGAGAGTTGTATTAATCATAAGTGTGCTACTTTCAATCTATATGTATGTGTGACTTTGAATACAGCTGTGCGTACAGCATTAAATACATATATGCATGCACTACTTTTCAATCAGTTCAACAAGTTTGGGCTGGAGATGTTATCTTCCCGAGTAAAATGTACAGTGCTAAAACATCCTATCACTGTCAGATTATGCATGCCTGTTTATGCATTCAAGTATAAGGGACTGCAATGGTTTAACACTGTGCACTGTTTTCTAAGAATGTTCTATGTGCTTATTTTGGATTTTCACAAACATATCAATTATGCCTAGACTCACAGAGGTGCAAATTTGCATGATATCACACCAGGATACTGCAAGCCAATTACACGATGGCCCATGTAATTCTATTCCAGCATGAGTCAAGGAATATATTTATTGGCGCTTAAGTTAAAAAAAAATAATAGCATGCAATATTTGTACCAAAGTTACATTTAGTTTTAAATCTTGCCTCTCAATACAAAATGCATTTGGCTTTAAGGAAATTATGTATCACTTGGTGCTATATGTGAAAGGGAGCCACAAGGCACCATATGTAATGTTTCACCTGTTTCTTTACCATTCCCCTTGTTTCCCACCCATTATTCCCCAGGTTATTAACATGGACAAATGATAGGGACCATTTGGTATTATATTGAGTTTTCTATACTTAGATTTTAAATTCTAGTTTTGGGTACACGACTTGGACCCTCAAAGTGGAGGTACTGTCTCATTAAGCTCCCTTGTAGCTGGCAATCTGGAAAAGTCAGCCGCTTATGTGTGGGTTGTTCATCTGTCTCCATTCCTAAACCAGGCTGGAACCCAAATGCCCAGATCATTTCCGCACTTCTCCCTCTACCCAGTTTTATCCAAAATGTCCAATGTTCATGTCCCTATATTCCATAATATAGCCTCAATGGGGATGCTGTTTAGATATTGTGTATCTCCTCCCAGATCCTGGGACAGAGTTGTGGTTTCTACATGTCATGTGACACAGAAATGGAGGGATACGTCCACTCCTAATGGAAAATGGCAATTTTGTTTCTTTTTTTTAATAACTTTGAAATTAAGTGGGTTAGCTTAATACAAATAAGATCATCATATTCAGTTTGTCAGTGCACATGATCACATGCAGGAAACATTGTGCTCTGATAAACACTGGAGGAAGTATAGGAAGTAGACTTTTATGAATAGCACCCCTCTCACACTTTCAGAAAGGCTTTTCTCTGTTCAGTTTATTTTTGCCCATTATCCTATGCTGCATTTTCCTTTAAAAGGTGTGCCAAACCCGCCTTGGTAGGACCAGCGGTGGCCAAAACATTAAATGAAATACATTTTAGACAGTATGTGTATGATAAAGTGGAAAGTCGAAGTTTAGCATGTCAGTGAGAGTAAAATCAGTGGAGGCCCGATAAGTATTTCAATTATATTATCTTGTGTAACTATGTGTAGTGGTGCAGACGGCTTTGTAGTGAATTGCAGCTTGCAAACATATCTACAGCAAGTGCATCAACCAACCGAGGAGCCATACAGATTCTGTTCAATGTATGTATTTTGTTGAAAGTAGGGTGTGGGCTGGCTCTAGATATGGAACCTGCCTATGCTAAGATCCACTTTTGTCTGAGTTTGATGGGTGTTCTGGTGTCGCAAGATCACAGAAGTTGGTTGGGGTGTTGTCTGTACCCCAATTTGTTGAGTAAATAGAGTGGGTTTACTCCTGGTTATCTTGCTTTAGAAATTGAAATAATTATTTCTAACGCAGTGGTTAGTGCGATACAATTCGCTTTTATTGGTGGTAGTGTGGACGGTTTTTCTCAATGCAATGATAAGTGTCATATACACTTGATGGCATTTGTGCGCCTGGTTAGTCAGCCGACACGTGTTTCGATCCGGGGGGGGTCTTTATCAAGGCATGTATCAATTTCTTTGAGCCCCCTGTGGGGACCTGGTTTCGTTAGGGTGGCTGTCCTGTAGGCAGTCGTGGCTCTTGTGCGCAAAGTTTAGATTCCGGTCCTCCTGAGCCAAGGACCGGAATCTAGACTTTGCGCACAGGGCCCAACAGGAGCCACGACTGCCTACAGGACAGCCACCCTAACGAAACCAGAACCCCACAGGGGGCTCAAAGAAATTGATACATGCCTTGATAAAGACGCCCCAGGTCGAAACATGTGTCGGCTGACTAACCAGGAACACAAATGCCATCAAGTGTATATGACACTTATCATTGCATTGAGAAAAACCATCCACACTACCACCACTAAAAGCGAATTGTATCGCACTAACCACTGCGTTAGAAATAATTATTTCAATTTCTAAAGCAAGATAACCAGGAGTAAACCCACTCTATTTATATATTTTGTTGCTCACCTCTTGGAGCATAAGTGACAACAAATATTGTTTGTACAGGAAAAATGTAATTCTGGGGAGGGGGGCCTGAGTACATTCAAAAAGTGATGGATGCACCTTTTATAGCATCATGCTGTTCAATAGCTGTGTACGTGTGCTTTAGTTGGTATGTGTGTCATAAAGTGTAAAGTAGAATTTGAGCATGTTAGTGAGGGGCACCGGTGATGAAGGCATGATGGGCATTTGAAGTATCTAATATGGTGTGGCCAGGCAGATGTCCTAGTAGTGTTGCACCTTGGAGCAGAGTCACTATGGGGAGAGACATGGCACTCCCTGCTGTGGATGAAAATAGCACTGTGAGAAGAACCTAAGAGACAATCAAAGTGAAGCAAAACAATGGAGCAAGAGATCTTGGAGAAAAAAAAAACAAGCAAGAAATCTTGGAATAAAACAACAGTGGGGTCTTCTGGGGACAAATGACAGTGAAGTGAAATAGAAGTCAGGAGCTACAGTGATGCACTACAATGATGTGTAGGTGAGAGGCGTGAATGGGACTTGAATATTGACAGTGCAAGGAGTATGCTTGCATGGTTACAGTTAATAGACCCTCAGCTAGTCTAGTCCTCTGGTGAACAAGGTCTCCAATTGCTACCCATTTCAAGATTGGGGTGGTGCAGATGAAAGCCACACCTGGCCACCTATCATACATTTGTCCCATCTCCTCCACCATCCAGGGCCTGTGGATGTCCCTCATCACCACTCCCACCTTTGCCTGCTGGAGACTAGTTAAAGTAAACCCCGGGGTTAAGCCCACTAGCAGCTCTGCTTACTCCGCTGACCCCAAGAAAGAAGGGCAGGATCCATATCAGTGTTAATCATGTTACAAGCAGCATCACAAGGATGACATCATTTGCCAGCTCATCCAGGATGCAAACTTGTGAATTGCAACTTGTACACAGATATCTGCAGCAGGTACATCAACCAACCGAGTAACCTTTCAGATTATGTTCAAAGCATATGTTTTGTGGCTTATCTACTGTAATATAAGTGAAAGAGATACAGTTGGTACAGGAAAATGTAATTCTGGAGGGGAGAGAAGAGCAAATTTAAAAAAAAGTGATGGATGGAAAGCTTTCATTTTTCATTAGCTCTATCATTGCTCTGGGGATAATCCCATGTCATCATGTTTAGCACATCTGTGCCATTACAGAAGGCGACTAACCGTAGGCAAATGAGTTTTAGTCCTGCCACCAAAAGGTACAGTTTGGTACACATCTACTTGGCCATATTCGCCCTGCACTGGGACACAAGACATTCTAGTCATTATTAGGCTTTTTGGACCGGCAGTTTGGACAGGATCATCACATTAATGGCAGGACCAGCACCAATTTGCAAACAATGGCATGGACCAATGCCTTAGCTTAAATTGATTCAAAGCCTTAAATGCGTCCCTTTTGGTTTTACTTTGTCCCCCTAAGTGACTTTGTAAATGCTCAGATGTGGTTGCCTTGCTTGCTATGCAGAGAGAACCAAGAGAACTTCACTGATGAGGCCCAACAAGACAGTGCCTGAAAATGAAAACTGCTAGGATGGCGACTATGAATCACGTTCAGCTCTTCCTGCCATGTGCGTCTGTCTTGGGGTGTTCAATCTTAATAGAATGACTGTTTGCATATGAAGAAGCCCTGCCCGAAGTTGTCATGGCACAGACTGGTGTATATTGACTTGATAACCTCATTCTGATTGAGTAACTCTTAACAGAGTCTGTATGCAAACAGAATCTATCATATGTATTGTGGGATATTTGAAAATCTACCTGACGTACCTCCTGCATGTTTAGGCTAAACCTACACGAAAACGGTGCCCCACTGATTACAACCCAGTTCTACCCATAACAAAAAAAAATAGCTTATTCCAGGCCTTCCCCAATAGGACTTTTGAAAGAAGGTATTGTGCAATGGTGGCCCTCATATCAAAAGGACCTTGCTATGCATGTGCTGGGGGTTCACTAAGAAGAAGAGTCCTGCTGTACACAGTGCTGAAGAATAGCACAACAGAAAGTTCTTGCTATCCATGGTGCTGGAGGTCTTCCAAACAGAAATGTGCTTCTGTCCATGGTGTTGAAGGGCTCTTGAGCAGAAGTGTCCCGCTTCCCATGCTGGTGTCAGTCCTGAAAGAGGGCCTACTGTCTTTGGTGCTGATGGTCTTCCAAGCAGAGCAATTATGCCCACTGTGGTGAAGGCATGAAAACAATGACATTGTTATGTATTGCATTGAAAACCATTGCTGTTGTTCTGATACCTTATTTTTTTTTTTAAGAGGGGAGGAAGGTAAACTCGCATGATGTATCTGCGTGAGTGGAAATGCCTATGTACTATGGGATCACTGAGACTAATTCAGATCATTACTGATAGAGAAATTGCAGAGATATTCTGTGTCCTCTCTTTTCAATTCATAGCAGCAGGGATTCTTTTGCGCGACTGGACAAACCCGCATCTGGGTGCTGGTTTACGTCTGCTACACCTTTGCCAAAAATATTCCATATTGTGATGCATGGTTATGGCATTTCCCGGAGAATCGGATGATTGTGTCTGGGTTTCCAGCAAAAATCAAGCACAGTCTATGTGAAGCAGTGATGAAAAGATTAAAATACAAAATACCAATGATGGAATGCTGGCAACCATTGAGGCAGAGGCAGCAGCCATCAGAATAATGGCCACCCAACATGGCTGATCTCCACTGTGCCTATGTGTGCATGGCTAGATCCCCATACATTCATTGAATATATGTGGTGAAGGGCCCATAAATTCAGGAAACTACTAGATTGTGAAGGTCCTTCACTGTACTTCTGCTGTGAAAGATCAGTCCATATGTGTCATATATGGTGACGGATCAGAGCGGGCTGGGAAGTGCCTGTCCATCAGTGGGGCACATGTTTTGTTACATTAGAATGAGGACCCGTTTCCATAACAAGGATACCACCAAAGACACCTGCGAATAAAATATTTCCTGTCCGGGAGATGGGAGTCGGTTTCTAATTTGCAAAGAGATTTGGACAGGTCGAAAGATGTCCTTCCATAACCTCCCTAATCCCCAGACTCAGGTCGAGCAAATTACAAAGTTACATGCTACACGTTTGGTAGCAAGGCTTAATGTTCAGGCTGTACACTGTAAAATGCATATTGGTGGACTGGTCTCAGATAAAACTCCTGCCCATTGTTGCAAGCTCAGTACATAAAGATGGCATTAGCAAGATGTTATCAAAATATAAACTTTTATTCACGGGAACATGCCACACCGTTTACCTAAGCAAAACTACAAACAATACAAATCATCAGAACAGAAAAGATGATACTGGTCTTTCAAAACTATCAAGCACTATATACTACAAGGTTCAGCGGTGTCTCACCCCTTCATGCTGCAGCCACTGCTGGGAATGTGTAGCCCTGAACATTCTTGACAATTGTAGGTCTTACTAAATGGTCCATCCCAGAAGAGTAAGGAACCTCATTGCAGTCCAGGCTCACTGATGGGAAAAGTCAGCGGCAGCTTCTTATCATATCAAGAGGGCGTGACTTCACAGTCCACAGCCTAAGGGTCTGCACAGTAATACAATCAATTGATCAGTCAGATGTTCCTGCACACAATCACCCATCCTTTGTGGGAAAATGCAGCGGTATTGCAACATCTAAGAACATGGGTAGAGAGCAAGTCATACAAGAAATAGGGACAGTGCACATGCTGTCACCGGGACTGCCAGTGTCCTCTGAAGCGACCAACAATTTTCAAGGCTACAGAAAGAAATGGTTAAAGTCAAATGAGGTATGTTGTCGTTCATAGGGATGAAGTGAGGCCAGGGGGTCCTGATGCACTTGGGGAACACGCTACTACTTAGCAATGCATTCTCACCATCTAGACTACCACACCCAGTTCACAGACCTTTCTGGACCACAAAGTTGCATTCATAGATGCTGGCCCATACAAGATCACCCTTCTGGTAACAGCTAAGGAGAGAGGAGATATTCACAAGGTGTCACAGAGGGAAACCAGATCAAAACCACGTGAACGTTGAGACCTTTCATGATGAGGCAATGTGCATGAAGGACCTTAACAGTCTAGGCCTTCTCCAATGAGGGACATCTCCGAAGGGGCGACGTTGACATCTTCCATTCAGGCTTTATTGAAGTTTCCCTCTGGAGATGTGAACCCTCCTAGTGCAGCTGTGGGAAGTCCCTAGCTAAACACTAGCAAATAAAGTGTCATTTCGCCTTAATGCTCACCAGGTGGCAGAGCAAAGATCCTGTCTTAAGAAGTATGAATTTGCTTTGCATCTTCAGCTCGTGCACGTTTTATCCAATACTTTTCAAAATAGAGCCCTCTATTAGTTTGACCTCTGTGGCATCGCATTGCAACGGTGCTTCATTGTATCCATTTACGGTCGTAACACTTGATTCATGCAAAAGCTACTTTTTTCAAAGCAACCGAAATACAAGAGTGCCGCCATCTTGCAAAAGGTTTTTTTTTAATTGAATTTTTTTTAACCAGGGGTGATAGCGGTCAAATGTTGACTGACCACTTACATAAATCTGAACTCAGAGGTGTTTATGATCTTCTTAATGCTGCCAGCATCAGACCACCTCAGTTTTCACACTGTAACGACTAGAGGTGTGTGTACATCTCTGATCTGCTGCAGCAAATGCTGACAGCATCAGACCACCTCAGTTTTCACACTCTAACGACCAGAGGTGTGTGTACATCTCTGATCTGCTGCAGCAAATGCTGCCAGCATCAGACCACCTCAGTTTTCACACTCTAACGACCAGAGGTGTGTGTACATCTCTGATCTGCTGCAGCAAATGCTGCCAGCATCAGAACACCTCAGTTTTCACACTCTAACGACCAGAGGTGTGTGTACATCTCTGATCTGCTGCAGCAAATGCTGCCAGCATCAGACCACCTCAGTTTTCACACTCTAACGACTAGAGGTGTGTGTACATCTCTGATCTGCTGCAGCAAATGCTGCCAGCATCAGACCACCTCAGTTTTCACACTCTAACGACCAGAGGTGTGTGTACATCTCTGATCTGCTGCAGCAAATGCTGCCAGCATCAGACCACCTCAGTTTTCACACTCTAACCACCAGAGGTGTGTGTACATCTCTGATCTGCTGCAGCAAATGCTGCCAGCATCAGACCACCTCAGTTTTCACACTCTAACGACCAGAGGTGTGTGTACATCTCTGATCAAATGCTGCCAGCATCAGACCACCTCAGTTTTCACACTCTAACGACCAGAGGTGTGTGTACATCTCTGATCAAATGCTGCCAGCATCAGACCACCTCAGTTTTCACACTCTAACCACTAGAGGTGTGTGTACATCTCTGATCTGCTGCAGCAAATGCTGCCAGCATCAGACCACCTCAGTTTTCACACTCTAACGACCAGAGGTGTGTGTACATCTCTGATCTGCTGCAGCAAATGCTGCCAGCATCAGACCACCTCAGTTTTCACACTCTAACGACCAGAGGTGTGTGTACATCTCTGATCTGCTGCAGCAAATGCTGCCAGCATCAGACCACCTCAGTTTTCACACTCTAACCACTAGAGGTGTGTGTACATCTCTGATCTGCTGCAGCAAATGCTGCCAGCATCAGACCACCTCAGTTTTCACACTCTAACGACCAGAGGTGTGTGTACATCTCTGATCTGCTGCAGCAATGCTGCCAGCATCAGACCACCTCAGTTTTCACACTCTAACGACCAGAGGTGTGTGTACATCTCTGATCAAATGCTGCCAGCATCAGACCACCTCAGTTTTCACACTCTAACGACCAGAGGTGTGTGTACATCTCTGATCAAATGCTGCCAGCATCAGACCACCTCAGTTTTCACACTCTAACCACTAGAGGTGTGTGTACATCTCTGATCTGCTGCAGCAAATGCTGCCAGCATCAGACCACCTCAGTTTTCACACTCGCACCACTAGAGGTGTGTGTACATCTCTGATCTGCTGCAGCAAAAGGACAGGAGCAGAAATGCACATGATGCTGACTCTTCAAAAGATGAACAAGACATCGTGTAAGGGAACACAACTGAGGCTAGTGTGGAAACCACATTGTAGCGTGGTTTGCTCTGCAATATTTATGACCCATACTGTTCTAATGTACGACCTATTTCGTATTACTCAAAATTGATAATGTTCAGTGGTGTGTGGATTTGTCTGGGCTATACTTTGGCTCTAGCTGATGTTTGATCTTTTGTTTTGGCTGTGCTTTACAAACCCCCTTGCAGTCTTGAGGTTTCGTGTTTCCTACGTTTGTTAACAATCACAGGCTCTCTCCTGTATCAATGCTAGGTCAGGGACTCATGCTGCTGTGTAGTATGAGTTTTCCTAAAATAGAGATTATCACATGGCCCACTCGGGTCTCCTTTGTCTGGTGGTGAGGGCTTCCTGAGTATTCGCGTCAGTTCTCTCTAGTCCTGCGGACAGAGATCCACTCCTTTGCGTTCACACTTTACCCACTGACCATCTCCTTCTCTTGGAATGTCGCAGGCCAACGTGAGTTGTTGGTCTGGCACTGAAATGGTTGTAATGGTTCCTGGTGGGATGTTCAGAGTGAGTTGATGGTCAGCCCCATTAGATCTTTGCCCGAGTCATCCCGTTGCGGTGGTTCACTTGGTACCATATTTTCCCTCTCCCGTTTAATTTGTATAAACTACTTCTCTTTAAATTAATACAGGCAACTTGATTTTTTTTTTAAATGCTGCAGGCAATACCCAAATATTCAGCAATCTTGCGGGATATTTCTACTTTAACAAGTTAAGTTTAAGAGACAGTCTTTGATCAAAACATTGTTTGGAAATCAATCTTCGGAAAACAGTGATTTTGACTACTAAAGCTATTGCAATTCTGTGGAATTTCTACTGGTCAGAGTACTTTGGCTCCTGTCCAAGACCATCACTGGACATTAGAAACCTCGGGATTATCATCAACCCTGATCTGCCAATATCTTCTCAGATTGACACAGTGTTGAAATACTGTTTTTTTTGTTTTTCATTTTCATGTTAGTTTATCTATTCTTCAAAACGTCTTGTCAGTAAGTGCACTTGTCTCGCTTTGATTTTGGCAATAACTTGAAAGGGGAGGAGGGCCGGAATGCAACGTCCAGCTCTTATTTGTTCTTGGCAACTCTGTGAATATTGTTCTGCCTCTGCAGTGCACTTCTGCCTCATTCCCAGTCAGTGACTGCTGTGCACTTCCTCATGTTGCACAGTCTCTGACTGTTGTGCACTTTCCCGTGTTTCCTAGTCACTGACTGCTGCGCACACTTCCTCATGTTGACCAGTCATTGACTGCTGTGCACTTGCTCATGTTGCACAGTCACTGACTGCTGTGCACTTCCTCATGCTGCCCAGTCGCTTACTGCTCTGCACTTCCTCATGTTGTCCAGTCACTGACTGCTGTGCACTTCCTCAAGTTGCCCAGTCGCTGACTGCTGTGCACTTCCTTATGTTGCCCAGTCGCTGACTGCTGTGCACTTCCTCATGTTTCCCAGTCGCTGACTGCTGTGCACTTTCTCACGTTGCCCAGTCGCTGACTGCTGTGCACTTCCTTATGTTGCACAGTCACTGATTGCTGTGCACTTCCTCACGTTGCCCAGTTGCTGACTGCTGTGTACTTCCTCAGGTTGCCCAGTCACATACTCCTCTGCACTTCCTCATGTTGCCCTATCGCTGACTGCTGTGCACTTTCTCATGTTTCCCAGTCACTGACTGCTGTGCACTTGCTCATGTTGCACAGTCGCTGACTGCTGCGCACTTCCTCAAGTTGCCCAGTCGCTGACTACTGTGCACTTTCTCATGTTTCCCAGTCACTGACTGCTGTGCACTTGCTCATGTTGCACAGTCGCTGACTGCTGCGCACTTCCTCAAGTTGCCCAGTCGCTGACTGCTGTGCACTTCCTCACATTGCCCAATTGCTGACTGCTGTACACTTCCTCATGTTGCCCAGTCACTGACTGCTGTGCACTTCCTCACGTTGCCCAGTCGCTGACTGCTGTGCACTTCCTTATGTTGCTCAGTCACTGATTGCTGTGCACTTCCTCATGTTGCCCAGTTGCTGACTGCTGTGCACTTCCTCATGTTGCACTTCCTCATGTTGTCCAGTCACTGACTGCTGTGCACTTCCTCAAGTTGCCCAGTCGCTGACTGCTGTGCACTTCCTTATGTTGCCCAGTCGCTGACTGCTGTGCACTTCCTCTTGTTTCCCAGTCGCTGACTGCTGTGCACTTCCTCATGTTGCCCAGTCGCTGACTGCTGTGCACTTCCTCACATTGCCCAATTGCTGACTGCTGTACACTTCCTCATGTTGCCCAGTCACTGACTGCTGTGCACTTCCTCATGTTGCCCAGTCGCTGACTGCTGTGCACTTCCTTATGTTGCTCAGTCACTGATTGCTGTGCACTTCCTCATGTTGCCCAGTTGCTGACTGCTGTGTACTTCCTCATGTTGCCCAGTCACATACTGCTCTGCACTTCCTCATGTTGCCCTGTCGCTGACTGCTATTCACTTCAACCCGATTTCCAATCAATTAGCAGACAAGTCAGTGTGCCTTATGCATACAGCCTTATTCAGTGCCAAAACCACACGGTTAACAGAAAAAAGCTGTGTGTGTACCACCCTACTATGCACCTTTGATCCGCAAATGCCTACATTTTAACCAATACAAAAAAACAGAAGAGAAAAGATAGTTGGCAAACGCTTCAGAATAGCTGCATCAAAACTGTTTAGCGCATCACCAATCACGTCCAGAAGTGAACAGAGACTTTTGATATTCTGGGAAAAAGCTGAACACGTATGGAAATTAGTCGACAAATGCCATGATGCCTTGCAGTGAATATTGCACACTTCACAAATACCAACACAATATACACAATAAAAATGCAACCTATATGACTATAGATAACTTATTACCCTGGGTGTATGTCCGCTTTAAAGCTGTGAGCGTCACTGAAAATGTTGGTGCATTAAGAAACAAATGCAAACATGCATGATACAATCATCCTACTTAAATGCGTTGCTGCCCTTCATTTTGCTTTTCTAGAGCAGTTGCATTGCGAGTGGTTGTCACTCTTTCTACCCCTCCCATGTACCTGCCGACTTTGGAGCGAGCTCCCATTCTGAAGCCTTGTGGGGTTGGCCCTCAGGGTGTTTCGGTGCAGCGTTGCCTCATGTTGCATTTCATGGAGTCACTGTCGCTTTGGTGGACGTATCTCGAAAACCACTCCTCTTCTAAAAATCCCTTATACACTTATCTCGTGTGTACTATGGTTTCTGGGGCCACTGTTCCTCAGAGGTAGGTTCCTCACAAAGCTATAACTCGTGTGACTGTCACTTGGTTAAGCTCCTTTGTAGAATGTGGGCTATTAGGGTGCAAGCGCCACATACAGGCCAAACCTATTTCATTAAAGTGCAGGTAGGAGGGAGACTGCATGTGCGGAAGGGCACACAACTTGTGGGTGTTGTTTGGTTATCTACCCACCATTCACATCCCATGGCCATGCTAACTCGCTCTGGCCAGTCCCATGTACTGCCTGCCTCTCCCCAACCAAAACACATCCTCCTGGGATCTCTTTGAGCTTGCAGTATCGAACACTAACATCAAGATTTACCCTGGCAGCCTTATTTCTAAGTGGTCACCTGAGATTTCATGGCTTTATTGCAGCTGTAAATGTCAACTGGTGTGATTAACAATGCCTTAACCTTCAGACACTTGATTCATATCTCGTCCTTGCTCTAAAGTTCTGTTAAAAACAAGCACAGACATAGCAAACTGTTTTGGATTGAGGAATTCGATTGGCATTTGCCAGGCACTGCCATGAGGTGCCCAGGTAGCCACTTCATTTTTCCAACTGTTGCAATCTCATGGCCAGGTAGTAGCATGATATCAGTCACTAGAAAATGCCTACTCCACACCTTCACACACAAGCCCAAACTGTTGGCTTTGCCAATGCTTGTTTTACATCCCTTGTGTAGCTGTTCTTTGCTAAGCTGCCACTGGTGCAGTTGTCACTTGTGCTGTCGTCCTTAGTTGGGCTACTCCTTTGTCATGCTCCCTCTCATCCATGTGGCTGTCCTCCCAGTAGCAGTGATTAATTCTCACTAAGCTTGTGTTGCTGGCTCTAGTGTTGCTGTCTCCCCTTTGCTTGGTAGTTGCCCCTTGTTAATCTGCCTCACATATACATGTTGCATGCATTGCTATCTCTATCACACTTGTTGGAGTAGGTGTCTCTCAAGATATTATCCAATAAAAGCGTCTACTGATGTAATAGGCCACCATATATCATTCCCTCCTATATATGTCCCTCTTGTCAATGTCCCTCATGTATGCGTCTGTCATATTGCTGTCCCGCACCCGCTTGCTCTCGCTTCTATAGTTGTCACTAGTCTCCATGGCGATAATAAGACATGCATGCCTCTGTAGCCACCGCAGCGGCTGCCCCTCATATCTCTCTAATGTCGCTAGCACTCCCTCATGTTGCTGTCCCTTATATCTGATTACAGTGTTTTGTTCTTTCCATCACTATAGCTATGCAATCGATCGCAGCTCGGACCTGGAGGGGATCTTTGACATCAACGCCAGCACTGGCGCCATTACAACAGGGAAGACTTTGGACCGTGAGACAACTGGATGGCACAACCTCACTGTTGTGGCACAGGAAGCTGGTAAGGATAACACATTTATCTGGATTTTTTTCTGAAATCGTGTCTATATGTGTCCGGTATGGAAGCATTTTTTTTTCAAGAGGTTATTGTCTTGGGGTTGTCTGGCTCTGTTAACTTGGCCATATACACATGTCAAAAAGGCCTTGTCTCAATTTACTGTGCTATCAGGCTAGTGACTTGACATGATCCAATTGGGCTCCTACAATAAAATAGACGGGGACAGAGGCAAGCAAAAGAAAGACTCTTGAAGGATACTTTAGCTCCTCAATGAAAGCATTACGGGAGCTCAAAGGTATAAATACACCAGAGATGTTGACTTTATGATCCAAAAGAAGATTGTTATGAAATAAACATCACCTTTTCGATTAATTAGCACTAAAAATGTTTGCATCAAAAATGGGGAAAATTGAACAAATGTAGACTAAAGCACGTACAAATCAATGACACCAAAAATAGTTTATATTGGGGAAAAAATCCCCCAAACTTTTTTACCGATGAAGACTGCCATCAGCGGTAGTCTACGGTGCTTCTAAGTGTGCACCAGGGCACTTAGATGGCCAGGCTTGCCACACAGACCAGGCTGGTTTTTGAGGAGTTTATTTATTTATTTATATATCATGCCTAACCCAAGGGTATCGGGGCGCATTACTTGATTAGTACATTGAGGTTACATGCAAACAGAAATCACGACATTAGCATTTATTATGATACAAATAGGACAAATTAATAGTCAAACATTTACCATTATGAGCCAAGATGTACGTTTAACAGTCATGAGTAAAGAACTAGGTTTTTACTTTTTTTTTTCCTGAAAATCCAAAAGGATGTTTCCACTCTTAGTGCATTGGGCAGGGAGTTCCAAAGTTTGGCAGCTAGTACTGGGAAACTGTTGCCCCCTGCTTTTTGTAGCTTGAATCTGGGAATATTTACACATTGTGTGTATACCTCCTGGGTGGGCTTGTTGGATTGCTTTCTGGAGAATTTCTCAGAGGTATTTTGGAGCAGAGTTGAGAGGCATTTGTGAGTAATCGCTAGTGCTTTGAAAGCAATTCTGACCTGAACTGGGAGCCAGTGTGCGTAGTGTCTTGCTGCCGAGATGTGGTTAGAGATTCGGGATATTCAATGCTGCTCTAAGCACATTGTTCTGTAACACTTTTTTCATGTTACGCTTACTTGTATCTAGGTATAGAGCATTGCAATAGTCGAGTCTCGACAAGATAAGAGTTCGAGCTAAGGTGATGCAGCTTTTAGAGGACAGGAAGTGTCTGAAGGCATTTATCAGTTTGGAAGTGTAGGCAGTTGAAAATGTTGTCGCGTTAATTTGTCTGGTAAGTTAATCAGCACAGGCTGACTGCTAACAAACTGTATCTTCTGGGTTTCACTTCAGGTGATTGATGCTGGCATATCGTTTTAAGTTGTGTAATAACGACCAATACCAGGATTAAGATTTCAAGATGGTGTGGAAAAATATGTTTGTCCACAAGTGGGGATGAGGGCCAATCCGCAGTTATTTGAAATGCTCCTCTGAACCGGGATACTTAGCACAGGGCTCTCAGCTGTCAATAGGATCTTCTGGCCACTGTTTGAGTCCAGAATCCCTCCTCATTAGGCAGGTTCCCTGCAGGTTCAGACAGGTGGGGAAGCCTTAAACAGGAATCCCAGGCATGCTGCAAGGCCACACAGGTCAAAGGAGAGTCAAACTGCCACCCTTTTGAGGAGGAGGAAGAGAGGTTTCGTGTAAGTCATTTTCTGTTCTTCCAAGTCAATTGAATTTTAATTGAATTGTATAATTATTCAGGGTGCTCTTGCATGTTGTGTTAACCTATGTGCATTTAAAAAAGAGATACAATTTACAGAACAAAATGTGAGTGTTTGTAATATAAGAAATGACGAACGAGCAGAAAAGCAAAAGTGTGCATAGGAAGGTAATATCTGTCTGATATCTTCCAGGCAGACACCAAACATCTTTCCATTGCTCTCGTCACCCCATATGAGATACTTGTCATTAAATGTGGATTAGAAGTTATCCAATCTGCTTTCCACAGGAGTCAAGCCCACTTTCTCCATCTCTGGTCAATACATCCATGGCACAGCAACAAAACATGTGTTAGTGTTTAGTCGTGGTTGCTGGGACACAGTGCGGAAACCATAGATGCATTGTGAAACTTTATCAAATTGTAAATTACAGGAAGGGTATTTGCTATATATGTCACAAACATGCTCTCTTTTGAGACAGTCTGATTCTCCAGATATGTCTTTGGGGGTAAGGGCCATATAAACTATGAGTGTGGTGTCTCACGGCAACAATGTATCGAATAATGACTTCAACTATAAGGGCTTAGACAAAGGAAAAACATTCTAGACAGCCAATTTCTGCGAAACATAGGATATTTTATTATCATATATAGATCACAATGTCACCATATGTATATAAAATGTATACAACTTTTTCTGAAAAAAATGTATACACATTTGATCTGCATGGCAGGTAGGGGATCAAGCAAAGGCATGAATGAATGATACCGATTTGTAATAAATACCCTGCCCTACCAGCAATCCTTTAGTAATTTCCGATGCTCAGAGATGTTAAACTTCATACAGTGATCAATCATAAAAGTGCAATTTATCATTTGGTCTCCGATCGCTTATCTCAAAAGACATACAATACAGTCTACTGTGGGGATACGGGTATCATGAAGGCGCCTCTCCAGTTCATGTAGAATTTGTCCTCATGCTTCTCCTCTTGTCTCTCCTAATTCTCATATATTGTTTCCTTCTCACAATGTTTAACTGGACCTTCTGGTTAGTTTGTGCTTGCCCTCGGAAGGTTATCACTTTTGTCAAGCCTAAGGCAGCTATTTCTTCCTCTAAAGAGTGCTTTATTCGTGATCTTGATGCATGTACACGTGCACCAGAACTTTGTGCCTGGATTGATTCTTTGGTCAAAAGAGCTCCTATGGTACATCATATGGCTGTGGAATAGTCCTGTCAAACTGATAATACCTGGAATCGGGCTAACCCATACTGTCAAATGAACTCTCAAGAGTTTTGCGGCGTTGGTACTCACCTAAGAGACTCTTTGGTTCTGGAGTGTCATCAGACACAACAAGCAAGGTACCCCTATGGATTAAGCATAAATTGATTAGAGTGTGAAAGATACTGAAAATTGTGCACTATTTACCAGCCTTTAAATTCGTTAGCAATTGAAATGCATAAAAATGCTTCCGGCAGCAGGAGTCTTTCTAAAGGTGAACCCCCCACTCATTGGTTCACAGTGCATATAACCAACTTGAAAACTATTAGAAGACTGTCACTGCGCACAGGAAAAAATATATTCAACCGGATGAAATGAAATGTTCAGATAGTAGCAATCATGAACCGGTGATATAAATAATTGAATCCACACATGAAATTATGAGAAATTTCTTCTTTGTATTGTAAAGTAATAGCCGACACGTGATTCGACCCTGACGGTCGTTTTCAAGGCTATTTGCTACCCATCGTTGTACAGTCAGTTACAAAATAGGCCATTAAAATGAGATTGGCATCATATTATGCAGTAGGTTATTGATAAACATAAAGAATATACATCAAAATCCACCCATGATGGAACATGAGAAAAATAATGTAAAAATAAAATAAAATTATAGCATACCACACCAGTTGGTTGAAGGTTTGGGATGAGCAAACATATATGAAGGTAAATAAGAGAAAAAAGACAAGGCATTCAGTTGTCATTCCCTATCATGGATACTTTGCTTAGGATAAAGTAACATTCGTTATATGCATACATAATCATAAGAAATATATTTATGTTAGTGTTTCTATACATAAAGAGCACGGAGTGGGACATGTGACCCGCGCCCACGATCACCCTTCTGGAGTCCATACAAGTCTAGCCCATGCAGAAGACTTTGGTAAAAGTGAAGGTGAAGAGTGCAAAGTGAGATGCACCTCAGCCACCGTGACATAAAATGTGTGATAAAAATATGATGTGCAAGGAAAGGAGACAATTCCTTACCATCTGAATGCACAAGTTGTTATTCAACCCTGTAATTGTTAATATGGAGAGGTAAGGTCTGTATTTCCAATTGTAAAAAACATGTAAATGGTGTGTTGTACACTCATGTATAGAATTGCCTACCTTGAATAGGATATTTTCAAGTGACCTTGAGTCAAGATATCGCCTGGTCAATTGCAAAAAGTCAGTGGGTTAAATCCCTGCGTCACTGAAAGCAATATATGCGTGGAATTAGTATGCCTGATGTTAAATTTGGGGTGTGTAGCTCCTATAAAGTTAAAATTTACCTTTAATGGGTACAGGAATCCCTGCAGTCAATAAGCTTGCTCCCTCGAGCCAGGACGCCGTTCTACAAATAGATACAGCGGACCGCTGCGCTCAGGAATGACGTGTCATGTGATGACGTCACGCGCACAGAGGCGCGTGACGTCACAATGTAAACATGACACGCAATAAGTGTTATAGTGACATCGCAATCGTCTAATGTTGTCTATATGAATGATTGTCAAAAAATATAAAGTTAAATAGCATTATTATTTGGACAATTAAATAGAACTCGTGAATGTAACAGATTTAAGATAATGGGATAAGTGTCAACATACATTTTTTCTGAACATAAAAGCGTTCATGAATCAGTAAGATGGATCGCATGTCCCATGGTGCTCTAAAGGGGTTGAATCATAAACGCGGGGCACAGGCCCCCCACCCCACACATATGAAAGGTAACTCAGTTTTATTATAAATTACATAAACATAGTCATTTATAAAAAAAACATGCATCTCGTGATCTGAATTCAAGCCAATCTCTGTTGTTCTCAAAAGACAAATTGTTCTCACCTCCATTTTACGTAATTTCAATTGTGTATCACCCCCCCTCTTTCCTTTTTTAACTTTCATCAGACCCAGGAACCATATCTCTTCAGTATCGTCCGTTTGGTGTGCTTTTTGCCAATGAATAGCCAATGGTGTTTTAGGTTCAACATTCCTCAAACTCAGTAAGTGCTCACATATACGTATGCGTAGCTGCCTGATGGTACTGCCAACATAATATTTACCACATACACATACAATGACATATACAACATAACTTGTTTTGCAATTGATGTGATCTTTTATAGTGATTTCGTTGTTCAATGAGTCTTTAAAGATATATGTTTTGTCCATAGCATATTTGCATTTGTTACAATGTCCACATTTATGAAAGCGATCACCCCTTGTAAGCCAATTTTGCGGTTCTGTTGTTGGTAGATTTAAAAAAGAAGGGCACAGTTTGTTTCTTAATGTGGGTGCTTTGGTAAAGGTAGGTTTAGGCTTGTCTGTTAGAAATGGTATCAGGTCCTTGTCCAATAGGAGAATGTTCCAATGTTTAGCTGCCATGCGATATAATGCAGCACTATCTCTGGAATATTGGGTTATAATCACAACAGGTTGTGGATATGTTTTCTCTTTCCTGCATCGATTAACTAGTTCTTTCTGTGTGATGTTCTTATATTTCTTGGAAGCTACATTAATAGTTTTGGGGCTATCTCCTCTTTCAAGAAATCTATTATTAAGTAGTTGACATTCTTGTTGGTAATCACAGTCACAACTGCAATTTCTACGAGCTCTATAGAACTTGCCCCCTGGAATCTTATTGATAGTTCCCCTTTGATGGCTACTGTGGGCGTGAAGGACTGAATTTACCTCTATTGGTTTACGATATGCATTAGTTTGGATTTGATTATCTAAAATAAAGATGTGCAGGTCCAAAAATCTATGCTCAATGAGCTGGCATATCCTGTAAACTGAATCCCAAATGTATTAATGTTGGCATGTTTGACAAAGTCACAAAAAGATTCTGGTGTGCCTGCCCATATTATAATGATATCATCAATAAATCTTTCCCATCCAATTATGTGATGCAAATATATATTGTGTTGATATATGTGTTTTTCCTCGCATTGGGACATGAATACGTTCGCTAGAGATGGCGCACATTTTGCACCCATCGCTACCCCTCTCTCTTGTTGGAAAAATGTATCATTGAATAAACAAATGTTGTTTTTCAAAGTAAACAGTAGAAATTCTTTGAGCATTTCGACATGTTTCCAGTGAGAAGCCGAGCAGTTCCTGAAAGTGAATTCAAGAGCATTGATCGCCAAATCATGTCCAATGCTAGTATATAGCACTGTAACGTCCAAGGTTGCAAGTAAATAGTCAGAGTGCCATCCTATAATGTCTAGAAATTGCAGAACATGAGTACTGTCCCTAATATAGGACTTCATTTGTACCACAAATGTGTTTTAGAGCCTCATCTAATTACTGGGAGATGCCCTCTGTGGCCCAACCTATGCCACTCATAATTTTGTCTATATGCAACATTAGACGATTGTGATGTCACTATAAAACTATTTTCATTATTGCGTGTCATGTTTACATTGTGACATCACGCGCATCTGTGCGCGTGACGTCGTTACGTGACACGTCATTCCTGAGCGCAGCAGTCCACTGTATCTATTTGTACAACGGCGTCCTGGCTCGAGGGAGCGAGCTTATTGACTGCGGGGATTCCTGTACCCATTAAAGGTACATTTTAACTTTATAGGAGCTACACACCCCAAATTTAACATCAGGCATACTAATTCCACGCATATATTGCTTTCAGTGATGCAGGGATTTAACCCATTGACTTTTTGTAATTGACCAGGCGATATCTTGACTCAAGGTCACTTGAAAATATCCTATTCAAGGTAGACAATTGCATACATGAGTGTAAAACACACCGTTTACATGTTTTTTTACAATTGGAAATACAGACTTTACCTCTCCATATTAACAATTACAGGTTTGAATAACAACTTGTGCATTCAGATGGTAAGGAATTGTCTCCCTTCATTGCACATCAGATTTTTTATCACAAATGTTATGTCACGGTGGCTGAGGTGCATCTCACTTTGCACTCTTGACCTTCATTTTTTCCAAAGTCTTCTGCATGGGCTAGACTTGTATGGACTCCAGACGGGTGATCGTGGGCGCGGGTCACATGTCCCACTCCGTGCTCTTTATGTATAGAAACACTAACATAAATATATTTCTTATGATTATGTTTGCATATAACGAATGTTACTTTATCCTAAGCAAAGTATCCATGATAGGGAATGACAACTGAATTCATTGTCTTTTTTCTCTTATTTACCTTCATATACGTTTGCTCATCCCAAACCTTCAACCAACTGGTGTGGTATGCTATAATTTTATTTTATTTTTACATTATTTTTTTATGTTCCATCATGGGTGGATTTTGATGTATATTCTTTATGTTTATCAATAACCTACTCCATAATATGATGCCAATCTCATTTTAAGGGCCTATTTTGTAACTGACTGTACAACTATGGGTAACAAATAGCCTTGAAAACAACCGTCGGGGTCGAAACACGTGTCGGCTATTACTTTACAATACAAAGAAGAAATTTCTCATAATTTGATGTGTGGATTCAATTATTTATATCATCGGTTCATGATTGCTACTATCTGAACATTTCATTTCATCCGGTTGAATATATTTTTTCCTGTGCGCAGTGACAGTCTTCTAATAGTTTTCAAGTTACCCCTATGGACTGGATGTAAAAACACTTATCAGTGCTATATCACCAGCAGAAAAGCCCGGCAGTCCAGGGAGTTCATTGAATACATCACCTATTCTCTCATCTTCAAAGGATATACGTAGTAAAAAAATCTTATATGGCAAGGATTGCTAATCCAAATGCAAGGAAGTAGGTTTCTTTTGGACTCTATGAATATTATAATTATTAATGTTGAGAAGCCCAAGGAACCAGAATCAATAGTCACTCAAAAACAAAATCGACAACACAGATTCGGCCAAACTGTGTCAGAACACAGGACCTGAGAGTCCTGCGGAGGGTACAGATTGGCAATTGGTGTACAACAGATAAAACAGAATGTATAGTCATAGGCTGCGGTCATAGTAACCTTAATCTTTTTTTTTTTTAAATTAAGGAAAAGTTTGTTTAACATGTCCTCTCCCATCGAACTGATTCTCATTTTTAACTGATTATTTTATGACATTTGTATGATTCTCTGTTTTTCTCTTTCTACATATTGTTTTGTGTTGGCTAATCGTGCTGCTTGATGGATATGTTTGTTCGTACTGATGTATGTATGTTCTGTTGTCAGCGCACTGAGGCCCATGGGCTTGTTGCACTATGTAATAAACTAAACTAAACTAAATTCAACTAAATGTTTCATTGCGTGGGCTGGTGGCATTACTGAAATGTGTTGTTCCAGTCCCTATATTAAATTGTTTTGTGACGGGTGCCCTCTTGCTGGCGTAATTGATGAGTTCTCTTTTTACTCTCTCATCAGTGGGAGTTTAACCACTGTCACTCTCCAGTACCACAGACAGAAAATACGATGGTAGCCATAGTAGATGTGTCTGCCGCATTGCGCGTTTGTCTCTTAAGTGCTAGGTTTTACTCGAAACTCCTTTGTGAAGATGCACTTTGCACTTGGCAGGGCTATGCACTTTAAAATGATCTCTCATGAATGAATGCAAAATGTGTGAATTGTTAAAAGGTAAAGGTGTGGCAAGCAGCTGCTTGTCGCTTGAGGTGTAAGTTAGTTCTACATGTATATGTGTTTTCTAACACTGAAAATACAGGTGCAGATAAAACTGACACTGGCAACAGCAAACCCCTCTTTTCTTCACAGTTTGACTAGGAAGTGCCGGGAATGTTTGCTTCGTATTCCACAGCATCACTCGAGGAAATTGGGAAATTCCCAGCCCTACACCCTTCAGTGGATGTTGGTGTGGAGAATTGAAAGATCAGCGCAGAACAACTAGAGTTCCTAAAATAAGTCATGTGCCCCCTGCAGAGATTCCCCCAAGCTCGATCCTCCAATTTCAACTCATTCTGAGGGTGAGCTCCAAGTGGTACTCAAGGAGCCTCTTCAGGCATAACCAGGAGGACTAGCCTTCTCATTAACCCAAGAACTTTGCGCACCCCTCTTTTTAAGATGAACCTGTCTGTTCTTCAATTAACCTTGAGCACTATGCACCTGCCACGCCTGAATTCTGCCTGCTCTAATAGATAGGGAACCCGCGGTGCCTTTCCTGCTTTAGCAAACTCCTCTGTACCTTCCCTGCGCTAACTAACCCCTCTGTACCTTCCCTGCTCTAGCGAACTCCTCTGTACCTTCCCTGCGCTAACGAACCCCTCTGTACTTTCACTGATCTAGCTAACCCCTCGGTACCTTCCCTGCTCTAGCGAACCCCTCTGTTCCTTCCCTGCTCTAGCGAACCCCTCTGTACCTTCCCTGCTCTAGCAAACCCCTCGGTACCTTCCCTGCTCTAGCGAACCCCTCTGTACCTTCCCAGTTCTAGTGAACCACTCTGTACCTTCCCTGATCTAGCGAACCCCTCTGTACCTTCCCTGCTCTAGCGAACCCCTCTATCCTTCCCTGCTCTAGTGAACCCCTCTGTACCTTCCCTGATCTAGCGAACCGCTCGGTACCTTCCCTGCTCTAGCGAACCCCTCTATACCTTCCCTGCTCTAGTGAACCCCTCTGTACCTTCCCTTATCTAGCGAACCGCTTGGTACCTTCCCTGCTCTAGTGAACCCCTCTGTACCTTCCCTGCTCTAGCGAACCCCTCTATACCTTCCCTGCTCTAGTGAACCCCTCTGTACCTTCCCTTATCTAGCGAACCGCTTGGTACCTTCCCTGCTCTAGTGAACCCCTCTGTACCTTCCCCGCTCTAGCGAACCCCTCTACGCACCTGCTTAAAAACACACCAATGCCACCTGGGCCTGCACCATTTTGACGCCCGATGCACCCGGATTTCTTCCTAGTGTGCCTCATGTACTCTAGTTCTCCCTTTATCAACCCTGGGTGCGTTGACTGTTAGTAAAATAATGTACATTTTGCCTGCTAGTTACTGTGTAGCGTGTGGTCTTTTGCTCCCACGTTTGAATGCATGTATTCGTCCTGCTCCAATGCACCTCAACAGCATTAGTTTGTAACCGAACCTGGCTTTGCTCTCCGCTATGCTACCCTGTACGCTGTCTACCTTCCTCCCCAAGCAATGACCCCACCCTCAAAAAGCCCTAGGTGCCTGCCTGCTGCTACACAATCCCCTAGGCGTCATGCAGGAGGTCCCTTACTGCTCAAACCCTGGTATTGCTGCACGCGCTCACGTTTTGTACCCCTCAACAATCCCCTGTGTGTTATCTGAGGCAGGACTGGACTGCTTTGCCCCTTTCCGGCTGTGAGAGCGCAGTCATCCCGTAATGATCTCAAGGCTCTGAGAGGCCATCTGCCAATACAGCTATCCTACAAGACTCACCTGTTTTATTTGGCTTCTGTTGGTTGCTGACAGTGTTTTTGAGGTATGTAAGCGTTTCATGGCCATACTGCTGCCTAACAAACGAAATTCAGGAGCAGCCCATAGCAAGAAGGGTACCCTCAATGCTTGTGTTGGGCTTTTTTTTTTTACTCATGTTGGGCGATCATCCAAGCATATCCACAAACACCAGCGGGATTACCCAGAGGCTATGCATGCCCCAATGACTTACACCCAGACCGCCCCCACCGAACCTCGAGCGTTCAGCCTATGTTATACCTCTACCTGGCCAGCCAGCCCATGGACACATCACATACCAAGGAGGCTCTTGTGGGTTGAAAGCTCACTGGCCTGCATCCTCACTGAGGCCTAGACTGATCAAGTTATAATTGGTTGCAGTTAAATGTTTATTTGTATATAATTGGGAGATAGGGAAGTTTAAGAACCCCCTGACACCATTAACATATCGCATTTGTCTCCACTGAACTTTGCAGAAGAGGGACCTTTTTCAGGTAGGTAACACCTGGAAGCTCCATCCCCAAAAAAGGCGAATATTACCTAACAGCTGAGAGGAAATGGAGAATTGGCTATGAGCTGGCTGAAAGGGCTCTCTTTCGTCTTGCTTCAGTTACCCATCAGAAGGCCATTTTATTAGCTAAGCAAGCCTTCTATAATGAGCAGTTGGAGAGTATGATTAACCAGTCTAAAGATTTATTTGTTTTGGTTCAGTCACTTTCCTCACCTGCAAAACTACACTACAGTATCATCCCCTTGCAAAGTCTGTGTGACTTCCTGTCCAACTTCTTTGATGAACACATTATTACTACCAGGAGCAAAATTATTAGCTCTTGTCCTCATCCTACTACATCTAATTCCACTAGTACTGATACTAGGCCGACTGTGTTCGGGTCCAGTTTTCCAACTGTTTCTTCTCAACAGATAGTATCTGCTATCAAAAGGCTTAAATCTGCATCCCCCTGGACTTTATATTGATAAAGACGTCTCATGGGATATCATTTCTTGGATCACAGCAGCAGTGAACAACTCTTTTTCACTTGGATATATGCCTAATAATCTGAAGCACGCACTTGTTATCCCCCTCCTAAAAAGAAAAGAAAAAAAAAATCCATTGATTCACCAATTCTATCATCTCACTTCTCTGGGTTCTGATGACGCTTCTTGAATCCCTGGTTTCTCCTCTTCTTTCTTCCTTTCTTGAATCTTCCACTTTCTTTGATCCTTTTCAATCTGGGTTTCGCCCTGGCACGGGCACTGAATCAATTCCTGTGTCAGTTATGGATGACCTTGCATTTCTGGTTGACCAGGGTGGGGTTGGGGTGCTTATTTTATTATATCTCTCGGCTGCTTTTGACACCCTGGACCACCCGACTCTGGTCACCCGACTGTCTTCTGCTGGTTTGTCCGGCCTGGTACTTACTTGATTCTCTTTGTTACTGTGAGATTGTACCCAATCAAACTTTCTTTCTCCCTTCTTCTCCCAGCCAGTCTCTCTGCCTTGCAGAGTCCCTCAGGGCTCCACTCTGTCTCCTATTTGTTTAACATTTATACCCAGCCACTACTTGGTCTCATCCATTCCCACGGCTTCCGGTGCCATTCCTATGCTGATGATACACAGATCATTCTCCGGTTGGATCTGTCCTTGGGAGGAGACAGCTGCCCAGCTTAGGGATTGCCTGGAGGCCTTGGGTGGGTGTATGACCAGGAACTGGCTTAAATTGAAGGGTGTTATAAGATTGGGTACTCCCAGTTTTTTGTTTTCGGGGGGGGGCGGCACTATCAATGGGAGACTGATACGTTGAGAGCAAGGGGTGATAGGTCGCTTTCCCCTACCTAGAGACCCTGAGTCGCAAAAGGTTATATCCAAGGTGAAAAGACAGAGTTACTGGTGGTAGGGTCGAATCTCCTGCAATCCTTCTGGATGCTGGATGTTTCCCCCCCCCCCCAGTTTTGGCCCTTATCCATCACCTGCCATTCAGGTAAAAAATCTGGGTGACAACATCTCTGCCTCACTGTCTACGTCTGATCAAGTGGCCTCAGTTTGTGAAACTGGTCCTTTCAAGTTAAGGATACTTCATAAGGTCCTACCTTTATCGTTTCTAAATTCCATGCCCCTGTTGTGTACTCGCTGGTGGTGAGTGGCATTGGTTGTTGTAATGCACTTTATTTGGCTCAACCAGTCAGTCTGATCCATAGGCTCCAACTGCTGCAGAATATAGTTGCCCATGCCGTACTTAATCCTCATTATGGTGCAGATATGAGTCCCATCCTACGTCAGCTACACTGGTTGCCTGTCTAGCAATGTGTGCTGTTTAAATCCTTGAGTATTGTTCACAAAGCGTTTTATAAAGTGGGTGCTGAATTATTTCAGTCTAAGTTCTGCTCCTATGTTCCCTCGAGGGCACTTCGCTCTTAATCCGTGGTAACCATCCAAGTCCCCCGCATATGTTATTCACGGGCCGCTGGACAGACCTTCTCGGTGGCTGCAGCCAAGGCCAGGAATTCTCTCTCATTTGCTCTTTGCGGAATCGTCAATCACTTCTCTTTCCGCCGTGCCTTGAAGACTCTTCTGTTTTAATTTTCTTGGTTTGCCTTTTCTGGTTCTGTTACTGTTGGTACTAGTGCCCTGATGCCCAGGGATGGTTGTTGAGCTTTACAAGTTTCTATAACATAACATAACAGCCTGTCTTCTCCACAGACTTACGAGAATCTAAAGAGATCCTGAAACCTGTCTGTTGCGAGCCCAGGGATGCCTGCCGCCCACACTCATCCTGTTTTAGAGTGGTCCTTGTTCCTGTATTGTGGGTTGATGATCATAATAATAATAATAATAATAATAATAATAATAATAATAATAATAATAATAATAATAATAACATCACATTTTTATATAACATTCCATGCTGGATTCCTCTGGCTTCTAAGCATTGTTATATTAGGTTATATTAGGCATTGCTATGTGAAGGATAGACCCACCACTTAGTAAAGGCGAGGCATGGCTATGGTTCAGCCCTTTGCCTGCGGAAGAGACCCAATGACCTGCTCCTCTGCACAGGCGTCAGCCGTGAGTTGCAATTCTGCCTGCACTTCAGAGGGAGGCCGCCTTGGCGTAGAAACTGCAGCCGCATGCTAGTCCCACTCGAGGAGGTGAAAAATAACAGAACAGATGCCTCTGCTCTGCGTACCTACAAATCTTTGGAACGTGGCCCTGTCTCTTTATAGATAGATAGCGTGAAACACCCAAGACGCAAAGGCAGCAGGCGCTGCAGCTCTGTGGAAAGCGGCCTCCATCCTCAACCCGAGGGACAGAGATAAGGACGAAAGGTGGATTAGCAAGGTCCTGGTGTGTGCCCTCCAAGCTTCTGCCTCAAGGAGACCAACACATTTAAAACATTTGTGTCACACATAAACACACTGGGCCAGAAAAGTGCTGTGGCCATTTTACGCTGATTTGTAGAAATGTGCAGGTCACCTTATTCCGCATTTAAAAGAGTGCTGTAGGGCAAAGATGTGCTTGCATTCCCCTTTGCATACATTAGCGTTGGGAGCGGTCTGCCACCACTAATGCATGACTGATTCCCAGTACCCACAAGATTGCTGGGAGCGTGTTTCACATAGAAACACGAGAAAAAGTTATAATTTCCAACCCTGTTTGGGGGATGGAAATGCAAATGTGACAGCCACGATCACATTTCAAGAAAAAAGCATGACTGAACAGAAATGACCGTGTCATGATTTGCACCTCCCCAGCACCTGTCCAAAATGCCTAGCATTTCATTGCTGGACTGCGCTCGTGGGTGGAACCCGACTGATATGCTAATGGATATTTCTCCTCTGTGAAGGGTGCAGTGCAGTGAGCTAAAACATGGTTTCAGACCCTCCTGAGTGGAAGGACTTCCATAGAACAAAGTATTTGACCCATGTTCGATCTCAGAAGAGCTGCTCCCACACTTCTTTGCAACTTTGTAAAGTGTAGGATTTCACCCTAAGTAACCCACAGTAATCCAAACGTGGACCCCTTGCTCACTGTATTTTAGAGAGGCTCAGCTTCTCCTCACTGATGAGGCCTGACTGGGCCGAAACATGTGTCTGGAGGTCACTGATGGTACTCTTGTTCAGAGGAGAAATGCCTAGCATTTTGGTGCTGGACTGCCCTTGTGGGTGTGACAAAGACTTATATACAAATGGGTATTTCTCCTCTGTGAAGTGTGCAGTGAGCTGAAATGTGGTTGTAGACCCTCCTGAGTGGAAGAAATTCTATAGAATAGGGTATTTGACCCGGGAGGACAGCTCAGCGGCAACATGCTCACATTGGAAGCAAGACGACACGAAGCAACACAGGTTTGATCCCTGGGTCCGCACTTAGAAACCTCTGGGTATTTAAGCATGTTATAAATACGCAACTAAGACCAAAAAAAATAAAAAATTACGCAACTAAAAAACAAACAATTCCTGTAACAGCGCCTCAATGCCCACAGGCTGTGTGAGCACTATAAAAATGCTAAATAAATAAATGTTCGTTCTCAGAAGACGGGCTCCCACACTCCTTTATAACTTTAAAACATTTGCACAGTAAGGGCTTTAAGAGGGGTTGGCCTGAGCCCTGGCAGTCTCCCAAAGCTTCAATTGTGCCAGGCCTCCCTTGGCTCCCAACACCCCAACATCCCTTTTTTATTTTTTTATTTCAAAAGCAACTTTTTCTTCTGCCATGATGGGGACTCAAATCCAACCCCCGCTCGTGACAAGCCAGTGTGACATCACGCTGTGCTTTTTGGTAGGTGCTGATTTTCCAATGTTTCATTTAATAGACTGCTTGGCACATAAAGCCTCTGGCTTTATGTGTTAACTGGTATATTGAATGAAAATATAGAGGAGCAGGTGGATGAATTTTCCCTAACTCCCACCCCCTCACTGCCGTCATACTGGAAAAGCAGGTGAAGGGCCCTATGTGAGAACCTAAGTGGTATGCCTATACTGCATCAAGTGTACAAAAGACTATATTCACTCAGACAACTGTATCAAATGTACCCTCGCAGTGAAAGTGTGGAAGGATGCTGTATGTGTGACAAATCAACTCCAGGGTCACCAATGGTCCAGGGATGAATATTGGTTTCTAAACCATCAATCAACCCCATACCTCTAGTACACCTAAAGGGATCCGTACAGATTGGAATAGAAGTGAATTACAAGACCTTGTCCTATTTTGGTAATGTGGACGGAACAGCAGGCTTATCTCTGCAAGGTCGTGAATCGTTGGTTAATTGCAGCACAGCGAAAATACAATTGTTACCCAATGATAAAAGGGACTTTCCAGTCAAGGTTGTATAAAAATATCAACTTTATTATTACTACAACAGACAGTTCTAGCGCATTACAAATATGACCACCCAGTAAAGCAACACCGAGGACAGTTTCATGAAGGAAAAAGGGATGCTCTCTGTATACTGACAGGAAGGTAGTTTGTAAAGTAATCAGTCTTACTGTTCAAGGTTATTTGGTTCCAGCATCAAGGGGACAAAGGGTTGTAACTGTGTCTAGGGCTCTTCGGAGAAGGACCGGGGGGGCAGAACCACAATGTACCTAGTGCTGAAGAAGTTCTTGGTGCTTGACAGTGTCAAGGCGGTTCCAGAGCGCTTTGCAGCCCTTGAGACAGAGTTAGTGGTGGGAGACACCTGCGGGTACCAGGCGTCAGGAAGTTCGGCAAGCGAGGCTGGATGGACGTCTGAGGATGTCTGGCACGGTGGCTAGGGTCCAAGAATCGTTGTCTCTGTGCTGGTTGGCGGATCTGGAATACTGGTCGAGGCAGCTCGGATGGCTCTTGCGACTGCGGCGTGACAATAGTCATTGTTGCAGCCAGATGCAGTTTGAGGACTCGACTGTCTCGAAAATGTCCTTAAAAGATGGATGCTGGATGAGGCTTGTGTGACACTCCTCGGAGTTTCTTTGCAGGGCTTGTGCATTTTGAAGGCAGACTGCCCAAAGCTCAGGAGAGTGATTTCAGGCAACTGCCTTGTCCTTTGCAAGAGCCAAGTATTGGACAATAAAGAGTGTAAAAAAAGTAAAAGAACGTTTTAAAAGTCTATAAAAGGTAAAGTGAGCAAGTCTCTAGAGGCCAAGATGAGCAAAGACACTCAGCATAATTAAATCAAATAGCAGTAAATAAGAGGCTGAAATTGACACATTTGTGATCTCTTCACATGTGACTCAGAAGTCAAAAACAAGGACTATTCATTAAGCCTCAGATGAAGATAGTGATGTGTTTTCACTCCCTTAAATGTCCTAGAATAGAGAGCAGGCTACAAGGTCAACTACAGGTGGGAAACTTTGGCTCATGGCCGGACTGATGAGAGATGATGGACTAACAGGGAAAGTAGGGAGTAATCTGACGTAATTGAAGCACCTGGGTTTTGGTTTCCTTATGTGCTGTTAGCCGAGCTGGAAGTCCAAGGTTGGGTAAGAATGCCAACCAATCAGTGGGTGTATGGGGCAACCTGCTATACAATGTTGCATAGACCAATCCTCTGCCATTTCGTTTGCTATAATCAGTATTATATGTATTTAGAGGTAATTGGAGGTGTGATTTACAGATATGAGAGAGCCAATGAAGGACACCTACACATTCTAGAAGTAGATGTGTTCCCCTTACCAATCCCTCCCGCTGATAAGATTCATGGTTTGGCATGTAGGATGATGTCTTAGATGACGTATATTGTGATATAAGACCTCTGTGTAATCAAGTTGGTGTGTGAGTGTGCACGCATCCGTCTGATGTCTGCCAGTTGACCCTGCTTCATTAAACTGATAATCAAGTAGTACTTTGCCATATTCTTTGAATCTGTCTGTTATTTGTTCCGAGATCTTTATTGGTAATTCCATTTAGCACAAGAGACTCTTCAAGGCGCTATAGCACAAAACAAAGGCAATCTAGCATCTAGTAAATATCACAGTGCAAAGTAATACTGGATTGCCAATGGCAGGGCTTGGGTTTGAATCCCCAGCATGGCAAAATAAAATAAAAAGTGGCTTTCTTTGCTATCAGTGGAAGAATGTTTGGAAGGGGGCGCTGAATAAATCTGCATGCTTTGGTTGACAATGCACACTAATGGTGGTCATTTAAATGAGGCTTGTTACACTTGGACCACTGGGAGTGAAAGGAGTGCAGCAGCACAAAAGATATAGAAAAACATGTGTTAGTGCCCAATCTATCTTCTTACTCTGTAATAAGATAGATTTGGGCACTAATTTTATTTGTTTTTGATTTTTCAAAATAGCATAAGACTTATGCTATTTTGTTAGTTAATTGTTAAAGTGTGCAGATCGGTGCTGGTGAGTAGTAACATTTTTAAAAATGTTTGAGTTCCACACCTTGCACCGACATGCACAGCACACCTCTGGCCACACCCATCATTTAGGCCACACATTAAAGAAGGCGCCCTGGCTTTGGGTAGTAAGGTTCTAGTTTCGAGTTCATTCAGTGTACAATGATCAGCTGGGTGATCACTGAAGGTGTGGGAAGGGGATACAGCCAAGCAGAAGGATGGCGAGGAGGGTCAGTGATGAAGCATGTTGGACACCAGTAAAAGGGCATGCTTTGTGGTCAAGCAAGGTACTGCACGTGGCAGCACTTTCCAAGGGCCTGTGGCTGTGCAGGTTAGTGGTCAGTGAAAGCGTAGGCTGGGAGACAGTGATGCTGCACCCTAGGGCTCAGCGAAGGTGCACGTTTGGTAATGTCGCATGCCTTGTTATTGAGTGCAGTTGCTGCTGGGAGGTAATGTGAGGCGCAGGACGGTGTTGGCCACTGAACGCACATGGGGGTTACCAGTGAAACTGTAGGCTTCGGCTAAGTGGAGTTGTAGGCTGACGGTCAATGTTGGTGCAAGATATAGGGCCTCATTAGGACTCCGGCGGAAAACCATGGTGCTATTAGCACCATGGTCAATTCCAGAGTCCGCCATGGCGGAATGGGGAATTACCACCCCATTCCAAGGTTGGCGGGGTGGTAATTCCCCATGCCACCATGGCCCTTCCCCATTCCCATTTTTGCCCCATAGGGCATAATGGGAATGGGGAAGGCGGGAAGTACGGAACCACAAATTGCGGTACCGTACTTACTACGAGAGTCCCTTTCCGGGCCCCTACTTTAACGGCTGGTCTAGACCAACCGTTATGGACAGGTCCCGCAAAGGGACCTCGTAGTAAGGCGTTAAGGGTTTAACGGCGCTGACACCTTTTACGGCACCGTTAACCCCTTAACGCCTGGTCCTAATGAGGCCCGTAGATTTATGAGGGTGCAGGCCTGGGAGGGGGGTCACTAAAGTTGCCCTGTGCGGGTCAGTGTAAGTCGATGCCAGTCTGAGAGTACAGCCACATTCTGGGGGTCGGAAAGTGTGAAGGTGCATGTTGGAGGGTAAGTGAACACACCCTGGAGTCAGTGACAGATGGTGCATCAGGCCTGTTAATTGATGGATGAATGTGTAGGACAAGCCGTAAGGTCACTGAGTATATAGGTGTGGGGTCAGTGAAGGTGTCAATTGTGAAGTGCTTAATGAAGGTATGGGCTGTCGTCGTTGAAGATGAAGGCTGGGGTCAGTGAATGTGGAGTCTTAGAGGTGCTCAGTGACAGTGTGAGAGGCGTCCATCAATGCATTTCAGGCTTTTAATCCTGTGACGGTGCAGGCAGGGTTGGTTGAACGTGTGTGGAAGCCCATTTCATCATGATGTTTGGGGGCCCCTTCGCTACATATGGGGAAACCAACCTTAAGGGCAGCCGTGAGGTGCTTAAATTAGAACAGACACAAAGCAATGCAGCAGACAGTTAATGGGAGCGGGTCATTTAAGGGACAGGAGGCCAGCGGTTTCTGGAACTGTAGATGTCCATTGAAAAGCTATTAATTGTTCTCTCGACACGGGACTAATGCCAATGAAACCCGAGTAAAAAGGAAACGAGGGCAAGGCCAAGGTGACAGCCAGGACGTACCTGTAAAGGCAGGCTGTCAATGCACGCTTCAAACCACACATGCACTGATGTTGCCGTGCGAGTTTGAGAAGATGACGCTGTGCCAATGCAGGGGCCCCTGTTTGGGGGACCCTCTGTGACGTGCGGCCCATTTCAATTCAAAATGATGGAAAGACCCTGACGCCGTAGGGTGGGGTCAGTCAAGGTGCAGGCTTTAGATCAAGGGTTACATATGACCACACTCTAGCTGTGCTCGCCGCGTGGGCTCGGCGTTGGGCTTCTTCCTGCCCCCTTAGCTGCAGCTGCTGGGAGAGCAACACAAAGGTTCCTGTAGCACTCTCCAGAAGCGAGGTCTACTCTGGTGTCGTGAATTCATGTTGAGCAGCTTAGAGTGCCTTCTCTAATGATGACTAGTCTGTAGTTTCTTATGCTCCGACAGGAGGCACAGTTCCCTCTGCTGCTCATTTAAATCTGAAAATCCACTGTCAGATCTCAGGGGGCTCCCGAGCATCTGTTTATAATGCTCTGACACTGCACGTATCATGTCCAGCCCCATCAGCAAAACGGACAGGGGGCCTTTGGGGAGCGCTGCTCGGGGCAGATTGGAAGTTCAGTTGAAGATAGAGCTCTCTGTGCAGCTGGAGATCCATCACAAACCTCTTTGTTTAACAAGTGTCTATTTACGGCCTGAGCTACCTTAACTAGCCTCCCTGATCACGTGTCTATTCACAGCCTGAGCTACCTTCACTAACCTCCCTGATCACGAGTCTATTCACGGCCTGAGCTACCTTCACCCCTCCCTGAACACGTGTCTATTCACAGTTTGAGCTACCTTCATTGTCCTTCCTGTTCATGGGTCTATTCACGGCCTGAGATACCTTCACTAGCCTCCTTGATCACGAGTCTATTCACGGCCTGAGCTACCTTCACTAACCTCCCTGATCACGAGTCTATTCACGGCCTGAGCTACCTTCACCCCTCCCTGAACACGTGTCTATTCACAGTTTGAGCTACCTTCATTGTCCTTCCTGTTCACGGGTCTATTTACGGTCTGAGCTACCTTCACTAGCCTCCCTGAACACGAGTCTATTTGCAGCCTGAGCTACCTTTAATAGACTCCCTGTTCATGTGTCTATTCATAGCCTGAGCTACCTTCACTAACCTCTATGTTGACATATGTCTTTTCACAGCCTGACCTACTAGCGTTAGCTTCCCTATTCACAAGTGTTTACTTACGGATTAAGCTCCTTTCACTAACCTCCTGGATGTTGTATTTATCAACCAGCATTCGCCTTTCAGATGTTTTGTTTCCCGTGCATTTCCACAGCCTGAAATCCATGCCCCTTCATCGCACACAACAATGTTTTGTAATCTGGGATTATGACGGTCATAATTATACAATGCAAAAACTACAACAACATATCGCATTTCTATATAGTACTTCATCCTGGATTCCTCCTGCCTCTAATATATGTTAATATTCAAGGGATTGTGCCCCATCGTCTCCTCTAAAAAAAAAATGTGTGCTATTGCTCATGGGGCAGCAACCGAGCAATAACGAAGAAGGAAAGCAGAACAGGCTAATGCTGTGCGTATTTACTAAACAGAAGGCACTTCAGCGATCCAACCAAGTCCACTTCCTGACTGACTGCTGAAGCATACTGGAGTGGGTGTGGTGTGACAAATGAACTTCCGGGCCACCATTGGTTTAGGGATGAATATCAGTTTCTAAACCATCAATCAGCCTCACACCTCTAGTACACCAGAAGAGATCCGAACAGATTGGAAACACAAGTAAATTATAAACCTTGTTGTCCAATTTTGGTAACGTGGACAGAAAAGCAGGCTCATCTCAACAAGGTCGTGGATCGTTGGTTAGTTGCAACACAGCAAAAATACAATTATTACCAAATGATAAAAGGCACTTTCCAGTCAAGGTTGTAAAAAAAATCTAATTTATTATTATCACAACAGACAGTTCTAGCACACAACAAAATACAACCCACCCTGTAAAGGGACACAGAGGACAGACAGTTTTACAAAGGAAAGGTATGCACTCTGGATACTGACAGGAGGGTAGTTAGTAAAGCAATCAGTCTTGACTGTTCAAGGTTATTTGGTTTCGGCACCAAGAGAGCAAGGGTCATAAATGTCACTAGGGGCCTTCGGAGAAGGACCAGAGAGACAGAACCACAATGTACCTGGTGCTCGAGATTATCTTGATGCTCGACACCCTCAAGTCAGTTCCAGGATGCTTTGTAGCTCCTGTGACAGAGTTCAAGATGGTAGGCAACTGTGGGTATCTGGCAGCAGGCAGTTCGGCGAGTGAGGCTGGATGGACAGCTGCAGGCTAGCCTACACGGCGGCTGAAGGTCAAGAATCGCTGTCTATGTGCTGGTTGGCGGACCAGGAATGCTGGTCGAGGCATCTCGGACGGCTTTAGTGACTGTAGAGTGACATCAGTCAGTGATGCAGCCAGTCACAGTTCGAGGGCTCGGCTGTTTCGAAAATGTCCTTAAAAGATGGACGCTGGTTGATGCTTGTTGTGGCACTCCTTCTAGCTTCTTCGCAGGGCTCATGTCGTCCATTAAGGCAGATGACCCAAAGCTGAGGAGAGTGTTTGCAGGCAATGGCATTGTCCTTTGTTCAGAAACTTCCTTGTAACTTCCCACCTAGGAAGCTTGCTGGCAGAAGCTAGTAGGGCATACTGTGTTCTGGCTGGATACCGGTTTTGGAGCACTGGACGGGTCCTCTGAGGCTGGTATATACCTCTGTTCCCCCGGCAGATATTTAGGGGAGAGATCTTGCTTCCTTCTTGGAAAACCGGCCCTTCCTTCACTGGCGGAAGCTGTAAGGCAGACTGTACCTTCAGCCAGGTTCCAAATGAGTCATTCTTCTTAATCCTTTTCAAAGTTGTCAGATGATCTGCTAAGTGAGGGGCTTAGCCCTCTTTGAAGCCAAATAGGCGCCAGTGATTGGTGCAGGCTAAGCTTACCTTAATTAACCAATCCTCAGTCTCCACCAACAATATTCTGTCATGCGTGTGGTCATAACCATAGCACTTTGCAACAGGAAAGGTAAGGGGTGACAACATGTATTACTAAGTCCCTCCCATCTTAATGTCTGTTGTGGATCAAAGTATCTCTCTGGTTAATTGAGCTCTCTGTGACTCTTGATCAAAGCGCAGGTCTCCCTTGAAGACTTCATGTCTGCCTTAAATCACATACTTCTTCCCTCTGAAATGGGTGCTCTCTGCAGGAGTTGCCTACTTTAAACAGTAATCCCAGACATGCCATTCACCTCCCTTCATACAGAGGGGTGGGAGCTGGCTGCAAGTTGACACTTTGCATATCAAAGCAGTGTTAGTGTCCTGCCCCATTCTGTCAGTTCTGCGCTCAGGCCTATCATAGGCCTGTTTCCATTATTTCTCATTAGTACGTGCTGCCACCAGGAGAACCTTAGACAATAGAGAAGGCAGATCCATGGGGCCTTTGATATTTTAATTAGGATGGCCATGGCTGGAGGAAGGTGTTGCTTCCCCCATTCCTGAGATGCTTTGATGTCCCCATGGCTGTCACATTCCAGCTAAATGTGACAGGGAGGACTGCACCTGTAGGCTGTGTGCCCCCGGAGTACACTTGACTATGTATATGTTGTGCATTGCGCAGAGGAAAATGTTTGCGGATTAGCCCCACACATGTTCTGAGGTTGATCTCCCATCATTCATTTTCATTTAAAAATGCAGATGGTCGAATTCCTCACACGTGGTTCCAGAACATAACTCATGACATCAACAGATGGATAACGGGTGACAGAAAAAGGGGAGGGCACAGGGAAGCAAGAGAGTGTTAACCAGAGAAGAGCATGAAATGCCACACCTCTCCCTCTTCCACTTTACAGGTAAGCCTTACCTAAATCAAATGGGGTTCTGGATCTTCCTTCCCCTACCTTAACTTTACTAGCCACAGAATCATTGAACCCAAGGGAACCTGTACTCCCTCTGTCCCCTTTCAGAGGGGGACTAACAAACACTACTCTTGCCAAATGCCAGGGGTGTCCACCTTAGTAATGACTGAGTTAGCATGCACTTCACACATGAAAATGGGTTTTGAAAATGTCCTTAGCTTGCTCTAAGGTAATGAAGCAGGGATATTTACCTTAATCCAATCTTCAACTTCCACGTGACTTTCCAGAGTAGATCTCCTCAAGTCACACACCTTCTTACTCCTCTCCTCTCTCTGTGTTTCTGTGTCCTTCAAAGACCAAACCTCTTGCCTTGGCCAGATGGCCAAACTCCCATCAGGGTCGGAGTTTGGTGCCCACACTCCATCATATTACCTGAAATGGAGAGTCACCCATCATTGTTACTCACTGTGTGATAGTTACACAGCAACTCCAGGACTCCCCTCTCCCAATTTCCCCCACTCACCAGGGTTAATTGGGGCATGCCCTTCAGAATTATGTTGAACCTCTCTACCCGTCCATTTCTGGAAAGTGTGGTACAATGAGGTTTTGAAGTGATTAACTTCACTTTGTTGCAGAAACCTTGGCATCTTGCTGGAGCAAAATTGCACCCCATTGTTAGTCGCCAGTGTTTCAGGGTACCCCCACACATGAAGACTGCCTGCAGGAATGTTTATACTCTAGAAGTCCTGGGGAATCAAGAAAGGCTACCTTGGGTCATTTGCTGAAGTAGTTAATGAGAACTAGGGCTTGCTCTCTTCCATTGGTAAATCTCTGATGGGCCCCATTAAGCCTGATGTCATGGCACATGTTCTAACCCTTAAACGCTTATCACTGTTGCCACATACATTAGCCCCATACTATGAATTCCACCTTAGGGACCATGCCCAACAAACAATGCTGTTCCCTGACTAATCTTTCGGTAGCAGAAATTGCCATGCCCCATTTCTACGGACAACTCTTCTTGAATCTGTTGGAAATGAATTAACTCTGGTGAGAGAAACTTTGCAGAGAGCCATCACTTTGAGAGAAGACTTTTCACTTTAGAGATGGTGTCATCTTCCAATTCCACTGCAGTTCAGTTCTCCTTAGAAAAGTGCCTGCCAGCAAATGCACCTCTTTAACTGTTCCTTAGCAAGGAGGCAGGACCTTCAACTTTGGTGTCATCCCAATAGGGTACACATTACATGAAATCAGCTCAGACAGTCTTCTTCCCAAATAGGTAGGAGACATTGAAGGTCCACTCTTGCAGCCAAGGAAGGAATCTAGCTAGCTGTGGTGGTAATCTGCTCCCCGCTATGTTGGAGGGGAGTTCCACCAATCGTGTGTGGCCCTTGAGTAGATCAAATCCTCCTCCCCACAAGAATCTTATCTTCTCAATTACCCATACACAAGCTAGTGATTCCTTCTTGGTAACTGAACAGCTGAGTTCATTGCATTTGAAAATTCACCATGCATAGCCAATGTGGTGTTCATTTTCTCTGTACCTTTGAGAAAGACAGTCCTCTAAGCACTGGAATCGACAGTCAATAAAATGGATTCAAATGGCTGGAGAGTGTGGGCCAATGAGATTTGCATCCTTGCTTCTGTGCTTCTGTGAAACTGTGTTTCTGCTCTTTCGTCCAATATGAACTGTACTCCCCTCTAAAGTAGGGATGTGAGGGGGCTCATCAGGATGGTGAAAGTAGGAAGAAGTTTGGAGTAATATTCTGAAAGACCAACACATAACATGAGCTGAACCTGGTCCATGCGATCAGGGGCTGCTTCTATTACCTAATCTCAGTTGATCTTTGAGTTAACCTCATGACAAGAAATACTGTGCCCCATGTGCTCAACTTCCCACTAAGAAGAATCTGAACGTTTCCTTTTTTAAGGTTATAGCACTGCTTTGTAATATCACAAACCTTGATCTAATTTCTCTCAGTGCTGTTCTCTGGATTCAGAAAATACAAGCATATCATCCTGGAAACATAATGAACCTCCCATCCCACCCAGTATCAAACATATGACCCTCTGAAAAACTGAAAGAACAGAATTGAGTCCAAGGGTCATTCAAAGGAACCAATCCACTAATGAGGTGTGGTGAAGGTGGTGTAGGTATGTGATTCTGTGTGTAGTGGGAAAATGGGAGCATAATGAAGTCTAATGTAGAGTAGATTAACGATCCTTCAAACCAGTTCAGTAACTTTGATAGGTTTGGCAGGTGGTATGCATTGACCAGCATGTTTGCGTTTAAGCTGGAAGAATCAGCACACATTGGAGGGTTCCATCGTCCATTTGCAATAAGACAATGGGGGAGATCCATTCCAATGATTCCAGTGATTCAATGATCCAGCATTGTTGACGTGCTTGAGAATAGTTTGGAGCTGTCCCAAGTTAAGGGAGAAGACAGGGAATGCTCGAGGTTTTACAGGTGAAGCCCTCGAATTCAACATTATTTGATGTTGAAAGTTACAGGAGCCGCTCAGTTCCTCTGTGAATACATCTGGATACTTTTGTAGGAGTTCATCAACATCATTAGGTGGTTTCCAAAGAGATCTGCAGCACATTTGTTTCACCACAGCATCTTTTCTCACCTGCAAAGCAGCCTCTTGGCCACATCCCAGTGTGGAGGGTCTCCCTTTCCAACACTGTGCACCTTCCTCGGGTCGGATCTATACTTGTAGGCTGGTTCAGCAATGACCAAAATAGCACACAGGGATAATTACATCTGGTGGTCTGTGTTTCCCCACTCAGAATTCTTGCTTGGACTTGGACTAGTCTTCCTCAATGATGGTATACGGAGAGCAGGAGTCAAACAGAATATCAATCCTTACACCAGCGATGCTGGCACAGCCCTTGGGGGTAACTTAAGCTCTGTCATCCACAGGACCACTTCGTTTGATGACTTCAAGTTCTTCATATGAGAAATATTGCAATTCTATTTGGGGCAATGTTGATTCTTCTCATCTTTTTCCTTCTTGAATTCATGGCCCTCAGCAAAGGGACCACCTTTTCGACAATTGAAACATGTTCTCCAAATGGTGGGGCTATGACAGTTGCACTGAACAGGTACAACATGAATTAAATTGCTTTTTTATTTCACGCTTCATGCCAGATTCTGTCCTCCATGCTTGGTACCGGATTTCTAACGCATACTACTCTGCTCTATCTTGTTCCCAAGACCAGCATGTTGCCCCTGATCTATCCTCCGGGCCCTAGGCCTTAATTGTAGCATTCTCATTTTCTTGCAGGTTTTTGGGAGCTGGATACCAATGATACTTTATTATCTGAGACACACTCAAATGCAGCGCAAGAAGTGCAATTAAGAGTTTTGAACAGCTTTGTACCAAGCTTGAAGTTCTTCGATAGTTTTCACAAGAGTGAACGGTTGTTCACGAGAGGGGTCGCCATTGTGAGACATCCACAGTTTTTCTATAATCTGCTTATCTATAGCATATAATAGTATACTGTTCAATTGGTCTCTCATGGCTTTATTTAGAGGGGTTCAAACTCAGAGGTCTTGGAGATCGTTCTGAGGGCCACAAGGTATTGTACAATGATTTCTCCCTCAATTGAATGGCAGAGATACATCTCAAAGATGAAAATTGTTAAGAAAAATTAGCGGCAAGTCCTTTTCCCAAACTATCCGAAACATGGGCTGTCAAACCTAAAAATTGGAACAATGAAGGCTTGCTAACTGACGAAGAATCTGAGTTTCTGAACATCCAACACCCTATCATTGGAAGTGCTTACTTTCTACCGAAAATTCACAAAAAATATGACAGACTACCTAGCAGCAGACCAATAATCAACAGCATAGGGTCTCTAACAGAACCTATTTCAGCATACATAGAAACTCATCTGCAACCGTTGGTTCAAAATCTGTCTTCCTTCATGAAAGACACAGAAGACGTTATACAACAACTCACATTCATCAATTGGGAGTCTGATTTTAGGTTGGTAACATTTGATGTAACAGCTCTGTACACAAGCATCATCCATAACAAAGGAATAGAAATAGTCTGATGCTTTTTACAAACAAGATCAATATCGTATTATAACCAAAATTAAATGATTTACGAGATGTTGGATTTCATTCTTAAGAACAATGTTTTCCTCTTCAACAAACAAATATACAGACAAAAACAAGAAACAGCAATGGGAGAAAAATGTGCCCCTAACTACGCTAATCTCTACATGGGGCCTATGAACTACAGCAGGCATGGAAACACAGCTCATTTACAGAACAACAACAAGTTGTATATTGGGGGAGATACATAGACGATATCCTTGTAATTTGGAAAGGCAACAATCATTAAAAGAATTTCATAATCATCTTAATAACAACAACTTCAACTTAAAATTGACAATGGAAGAAAGTCATCAGGAGATACATTTCCTAGATCTGGAACTATATATCAAAGAGGAAGCAATCCATTCAATGCTGTATGTGAAACCAATATCAGGAAACAGTATACTCTACGCCAAAGTAATCATCCAACCCACATAATAAATAATATTCCATATGGAGAATACCTATGTATCAAAAGGAATTGCACTGAAGAGCAAGAATTTGAAAGACACAAACAACTCGCCATAGAGACATTTCTGGCAAGAGGTTACTCCAAAACCATTCTGAAAAAAGCTCAAGAAAAAAACACTTCCAGATCAAGAATTGAACTATTGGAAAACAAAACCAAATCACACAACACAACCCCTGCTACTCAAAAACTGAGGTTCATCACAACATACAACTCAGAAAGCAAAGTGCTCAGAAGAATTTTATCCAGGCACTGGCACTTATTGAATTTAGACCCTGATCTTCAACCATTTTTGGATGACCAACCCAAAATCACTTTCAGAAAAGCCAAAAATGTAAAACAGATAGTGAGTCCATCACACTTTGAACAACAATCAAAACAAAAAGGGCTCTCTCAACTGGAGCGGAAATACATTAAAAGACAACTTCAAATGTGGAACATGTACAATGTGCCAGTACTATGCAAATGGTCTAACCCAAATTCAAATGCACAACGGCCGCATTCATCTCTTAAAAGACTTCGTAAATTGTTGTATACGTATTGAAATGCAAATGTTCAAAAATGTATGTGGGCAGCACCATTTGAATGTTGAAAACAAGGATTTCTGAGCATTTAAGACACATTATCAACAAAGATATGAGATTCCCACTTGGTCTACATTTTCTCACAGAGCACCCCGAAACCCAAATGGACAAAATTAAATTCTTCGGCCTTGAAAAAGTGGAACTGTTATGTAGAGGAGGCGACAATGAGAAAAGATTTAGGCAAAGAGAAGCATTTTGAATTTGCTCTCTAGACTGCTGTCACACAGGCCTGAATTCAGACTCAGAATTAGGACATTTTTTGTAATGTTATGTAATATTTTTTGTAATATTTCTTGCAATACTGTTTTGCACACAAGAGATGTTAATGTGAATGTCAAATAACGGTTGCTGCTATCTAAAAGCAATAAGCCACCACATTAATAATTTTCAACAGAAAAAGGCTGATGAGAATGAGAAGCCAGGCTTCATTCATTTGTATTGTGTTGTAAGAATGCATGATTTATTATTACTATTCTTTTTTCAGAAATTAGGCACGGCTCAAATTTCAGGCATACTTATTACTGACCCTTCTCTTGCTATTCACAACAGAATTTAGCATTTTTATAACCTTCAATATTGTCACCCGAAATTATAAATGTTGCGATCTTAAAATTAGTTTCTGATTAATGGATTAATCCAATCCTTATTTCACGTTTATTTAATGCAAATTAGCAACAATGCGCTAATATAAGTCATCTGACTCGTAATACAAATTTACCATAACCAATCATAAAATTAGCTTGACCCAAAATGGCGACTTACATTGCACGTATTAAATGTACTGCACGCCCATACGCAACACATATAAATGGCGGCCATCTTGAAGTCAGTAAGTGCCCCGATCAACATCAGAAAACAAAGAATGCTAAAAACCTAAATCATAGAAGCTCGATCAGATTACTCAAGGTAAGAAAGGGAATAGTTCTAAACAGCTCTCGTTGTTATAGAAGCTGTATTACTGAGATCTAGATAAGCTCATAAACTTCCAAACAATATCCTGTTTTTTCTTCAGATCATTGCGCGTAACCTCACAATGTAAAACGAAACAAAAGCAACGCTGACCGCAAAACTTGCATATTATAGAAAGAAACGAAGCGGCACTATGAAAGATTTTACCATTGACCTAGTCATAACCATTAAAGGTGAGAATGACATAATGTACTTTCACTGCCTAAAATTCCTGTTCTACTTTTGGAAAGCAACTTTAAATATTAGAGTGTACTTTTAAAACTCTACGCATTCACAAAAAAATGAAATGAGTGAAAATGTAATTAACTGCCTTGTTCTCGCTATCCACAAACAGCCACTATTCATAAAGCATACCAACAATGACTTTAATAGAACTCTTGAACAAACATATTATGCAATTTCTAATATTATATTCTGGTCAACTTGTCAACAGAGAATTGTTCAGTATATGAAAACAATACATTCGATTGAAATGCAAGTCTACAAAATGAAATGAAAGTAAAGTGTTCACACCCTCCTGAGCAACCAATGAACTTGGGGAAACATGTGTTGAGGGAATGTCCTATTTTGTGAACTAAGAGAAGAGACAATATCTAAATTTTTTAACTAAGAATCTAACTTTGGAATCAATTACATTTTTTTTTTTATAATCATATTGAGTTTCAAGCATTTCGTTTAACTACTATTGTGAGAACACATCTAAAGGTGCGCAAGATTCAATGACTAGAAACGTCGGGCTCCTCGGCTGCCGGGCAGGGCGCACTTTCACCGATGCCATCAACCACGAGCCAACGCTCTGGCTCGAGGAAGAGAAAGTCAGAGAACCCGGGTAAGCTTCTGGAGAAGCCCTGGTCGATCCCGACGGAAGCAGCCGAGGGGGAGAGAGGCAGTGACCCTCCCCCCAAGGTTAAGGCCTCAAGCACGCCAAAAGTCGTGAAGGCCCTGATTCACCCGGCTAAGGCCTCTATCGAGGGAGTCGTGGAGGCCCTGGCGAAGCCTGTGGAGGCTCCACCAGTGGAGGCGACCTCGGGGCCCAGAGTTTCCCTGCCACCGCGGAGGGAATCCTCTTTTCAGCCCATCGATAAGACCCCCGTGAGAACCTCGGTGGAAAAAGAGGGGGGGCGGTGGCCATCACGGACACAGATACAGCCTCTGCAGAGGAGCTGGCTGGAGTCGTGAAGATCCTCAACAAGAAGTTCGACGAGGTCCGGTCCCATTGGAGGGATCCCGACGAGGCGGACGAAGAGAGCAACGGCTGTGCCAACGAGGTTCCCGTGGAGGCGGAGGATTCCACTCCCCAACCGTTGCGCCCGTCGCAGCCGGTACCCGAGCCATGGGACAACTCTGGAGCCACCTTAATGGCGATCCAGGCCTTATGTACGGAGATAAGGACGGGGTTGTCCTTACCCCTAACGAACGATCCAGCGGAGCCTGGCCCGTCAGAGAGCCCTCCAAACAAGCAGAGGAGAGTTCATCCCTCCCACCCTTCCAGCCTTTGTGGCCCTCACAGCCTTCATCTCTGTCCCCAAATCCTAGGGAGGACACGGGTACAGAGACGGCCACAACGGGGACAGATGACGACGGTGGTGACGACGGGATGGGCCTTCCATCACCATCCCCTTCGTCCTCCCCGCCCGACGAAATTGGCTCCTTTCACACCATGATTTCCAGGGCATCCAAGCTCTTCGAGCTCTGCCCTGAAGAACAGAAGAAGGAATGTTTCCTCTATCAACGGCGTGAAGCCAGAAGGAAGACGGTCCTCTCGGTCCCGTTATTTGACGACATCTGGAATGAGGGGCTGAAGAACCCATCCATGACCCCTGCCAAGAGAGACCAGTACGAAAAGAAGTACCGGGTCCCGGATTCTGCCCCTCTGTGCCTTAGGGTGCAGCCGACCCCGGATTCGGTCGTCTCGGTAGCAGCCAAGAAGAAGGTGGGGGGGGGCTATGGCTTCGACTTCAACCTCCCCCCCGGACGGCGAAGGGGAGAAACTGGACGCCATGGGGCGACGCGTCCTCTCGTCGGCGGCAACAATTATTAAAGCAGCCAACGCCCTAGCGATTGTGGTCCGCTACGACAGGGAGCTTTGGTTTAAGATAGCTCCTCTGCTGGACTTCTTCCCGGACGACAAGAGGGCGGAGGCCCTGGAGATCCTGCAGGAAGGCGAGGTGGTGTCGGACCACACCATAACGTTGGCCATGGACATTGCTGACACCAGTTTCCGTCAATTGGGCAACGGTGTTTGTCTTCGACGGCGTGGTTGGATCAAGGCGACCGATTTCTGCCAGGACGTGCAAACCAGAGTTTTGGACATGCCCTTCGACTGGAATAACCTGTTTGGCAAGACAGTGGACGAGTCACTGCAGGCCATCAAGGCCGACACAGAGACGGCCCGGGCCTTGGGGGTGTTGCAGCAATGACGGCTGCCCTTTCGGAACTCCAGAGGCAAGCAAGGTGCCTCCAAAGGATTCGGCAGCGGTTCCTCGACGTACCAACAGGCAGTTTCCTCATCGTCGCAGGAGGCCTACAGAGGATGCGGCAAGTCAGGAGGATCTCGTCATCGTCGCCAAGGAGGCCAAGGTGGCAAGACCGCTGCCAAACAGGACTGAACCGGAGCACCCCGGTGGGAGGCCGGCTGGCGAAGTCTGTCAGCGTGTGGTAATCCATCTCCACCGACCGATGGGTGCTGGATGCCCTGGCCCACAGGAACACTCTCGAGTTTTTAAAGAAGTGCCCCGCATTCCACCCGTGGCCAGGAAGGAAAACCACATACCACAACTGCTGGTGGAAGTAAGGGCGATGTTGAAGAAAGGTGGCATCAAGCTCGTCCCAAAGAGGCTCTGGGGCTCTGGAGTGTTCTCTCGATACTTCCTTGTAAGGAAGAAGACCGGCGTTTGGCGACCCATCCTGGACCTTCGTAGTTTAAACAAGTACATCAAGGCCCAGAAGTTCCGGATGGTCACCCTCCAGCACGTGCCGGGGCAGGTGGAGGAAGGCGACTTCCTATCCTCACTGGACTTGGAGGATGCCTACTTCCACATCCCCATTCTAAAAGGACATCGAAAGTTTCTCAGATTCGTAGTCCAAGGACGGCAGTACCAATTCAAGGCCCTTCATTTCGGATTGAAGTCGGCGCCCAGGGTATTCACCAAGTGCCTAGGACCAGTGGCAGTGCGTCTGCACCTGCAGGGGATCCATGTCTATCCCTACCTGGACGATTGGCTCATCCGAGCAAAGACAAGAGACCTCGCCGTCGGGCACACAGCGAAGACCGTCCAACTGCTTATGGACCTGGGATTCTCCATCAACTTCGTCAAATCCCACCTGGTCCCATCGCAGGTCGCACTGTTTCTGGGAGCCAAGCTCAACACAGTAGCGCGACTGGCCTCGCCGTCGGAGGAAAGGATGAAGGCCATCATGGGAAAAGTGCAGCAGCTGTTGACCATGGACATGGCCAGAGTGATGTCCATCAAGTCCCTTCTCGGCATGATGTCCTCGTGCATCTTCCTAGTGCGCCTGTGCAGACTGCGGGTGCGTCCACTGCAGGTGTTCCTTGACGCCCGTTGGATGTAAGCGACGGGAAGATCGAAGACAGAATCTCACTCGACGAGGCCTTTCAGCAAGCGATCTTGCACCCGCCTGCATCTCGCGGCGGGTATGGACTTCCAGACCCTGGCACATCAGGAGACGATGACGACGGACGCCTCCCTGGAGGGATGGGGGGCGCACATCTGAGATCTCCACGCAAGAGGCCTTTGGCTCCCGGAGGAGAGGTCACTCTACATTAATGTACTGGAGCTACAGGCCGTGTTCTGGGCCCTCAGGTCGTTCCTTCCGTCCCTCAAGGGCAAGGTGGTGAGGATCTTCACCGACAACACCACCACAATGTTCTACATCCGGAAGCAGGGAGGTTCCAGGTCCCCAGCCCTATCCAAGGAGGCGCAGGATCTGTGGCACTGGGCCATCACCCAAGGGATGTTTCTGGTACCCTTCCCCCTGGCAGGAACAAAGAACACCATCGTCGACTCACTCAGCAGGGAGCTGCGCTAGTGCCATGGGTGGGAGCTATGACAGGATCAAGTGGATCTGCTATTCCAACGATGGGGTAGTCCCCAGATCGATCTATTCATGACGGCGAGGAACACCAAGTGTCGGAGGTTTGCCAGCAGGTTTCCCCTGCCGGGGAGCATGGGCGATGCCGTCTCATTCCCCTGGGACGGCCTATTCCTGTATGCATTTCCACCGTTGACGTTGCTGCTGCGACTCATCAACCAACTCAGACGGTCCCGGTGCAGGATGATCCTCGTCGCTCCGGCGTGGCCGAGACAGATCTGGTTCCCGGACCTTCTGGACATGTCAGCGTCCCCCCCAGTCAAACTGCCGACGGACGTGGATCTCCTCGCCAGAAAAGGAGGGGCCATCCTCCACCATGACTCGGGGTCGCTGAACTTGTAGGCCTGGCTCCTGCAGCACTAGAGTTTGGAGGTTACAATATCCCGGCAAACTGCAAGGAGGTGCTTGCAAAGGCCAGGGTGTCCTTGACTCTCAAGTGCTATGGACATAAGTGGAAGAGGTTCTCTGTCTGGTGCAGTGCACAGAAGATTAACCCTCTGCGGATTACGGCCCCCCAGGTGCCGCCGTACCTACTGTCGCTGGCCAAGGCGGGGCTAGCCCACACCTCCATCAAGATACATTTAGTGGCGATCTCCCGCTACACCAGAACTCCAGGACGATCATCTCTGTGGTCCCATCGTCTGGTGAAGGAGTTTATGAAAGGATTGTTCCAATCATTCCCGCCAGAGAAGTCTCCAGCCCCGGCGTGGGAGCTCAACGTGCTGCTGAGCAGTCTCATGGAGCCGCCATTGGAGCCTCTGCATTCGGTACCGTTGAAGTTCCTCTCGTGGAAGACTGCGTTTCTTGTGGCCATCACCTCCGCACGACGAGTGGGAGAGATCCAGGCCCTCTCCTGTAAAGCTCCATACCTGACTTTCCACGAGATGAGGGTGGTGCTGAGGACGCACCCCTTCTTTATGCCCAAGGTGCCGTCGGACTTCCATCTCAATGAGCCCTTGGTGTTACCTGTTTTCCTCTGGTGCCTTAGTCGCCGGCTGAGAGGACTTTGGACTCGCTGGTTGTAGCTAGAGCGTTGAAGTCCTACGTTGACCGCACAAAGAGCCTTTGGAAGACATCACAACTCTTTGTGAACTTTGGACCTGTGAACCAAAGGAAGGCCCTCTTGAAGGATTCCGTTTTCAGATGGCTCTCCGGCTGCATCATGCACTGTCACCGGTTGGCAAACCGACTGTTGCCCGGCCATCCGAGAGCCCACTCGACCAGAGCGATCACTGCTACCATGCCGTTCTTGTCTGACGTACCCCTGCTGGACATCTGCAGGGCTGCTACGTGGAGGTCGACGCACACCTTCATGAGATTCTACTGCGTCGACCGGGATTCCAGGGAGGAGTCCAGGGTCGGCCAGGTATTGCTGCGCAACCTGTTTGCCTGAAGGTGGGCCTGGTGAGGAGGTAAGAGTTGTTTAATGTTGAGTTGATGAAATGCTTAATGTTTATCCTTGCCACCTCCCGTGGTTGTGCATGTGTGTACTGGTATGTATTCTTATATTCATGAGCATGTGAATCCATGCCAGACCCCATGCTGGAGAAGGAACAAGTTACTTACCTGTAACTGTTGTTCTCCAGCATGGGTCTGGCATGGATTCACATGCAAACCCTCCCTCTAACCCCTCTGCGGCTCTTCTCTTGGTCCTACTGCCACTTTCCGTGCTACCAAATCTGAAGATGGCTGCCAGAGGAGGGGCTTAGGTAGAGGGCAGTCATTGGCTGGGGGCAGTATGACCCAGAGACCAGTGATTGGTTACTAGTAGAAAGACAGTTCAGAAACAAAACTGAAACTGATTTTTTCTTGACCGAGGATTCCCAGCCTGACGACAGGGAATATTCATGAGCATGTGAATCCATGCCAGACCCATGCTGGAGAACAACAGTTACAGGTAAGTAACTTGTTCCTTAGATACCCTCTAATGACCTGTCATGCCTCTTCCTGAATAAGACGTCTAATCTACAGGCAAATATAATATATAAACCCAGATGAGAATAGCGCAAGAGTCTATGACCTTGCCCATATTCCTTCACTTCACCCCCTTCATTGTGGCCGAAATGATAAATAGTGCCAAGGCCCTAACAGCTTTGAATAAACTCTGCTTCTCATGCCTGCTACTTACTGTAAAATACATAAAAGATTGAAATGTTGAGCCTGATGTTAACTGACATTCTAAATGGTCCAATAACCTCAGGGCAGGTTCATCGTTCCCTAAAAAGAGTAGCCCACTACTGAAAAACCTTAATTAGTACCTGGCCAACTTAGTACATGTTCATCCCAACTCCAATGTTCCATAAGAAGGAAAATCTAAAAAGCAAACCACTCTGGAAATACAATGAGGAAAACCAATATTGTAGAACTTCCAGTCAGGGTTCTGACCACCAGGAGGCACTAAATCTACCTTCTTAAATGAGACAAGTAAATCTAAGCTTGCTAGAATTAGGCAATACAATGGTCCCACTTGTTTAGCACTCTCTGCAATCTCGGATTGATATAGCAGATCATTGCATCTTCTTACACTGCTTTCAACACACCTGGGCATTCACAGTCGAGCCCTTACTTGCCTTTCTTCCTTCCCTAATTAAAGAACAGCTGAACCTACCGCATGCAGAGTACCTTAAGGATAGTCTCTCTTCTTGTGGCTTTTTACCTGCTCTATGACACCACCAGCCTCAGTTATTGAACATTAAACAACTAACTCCATCCGACTCTATACAGATGATATGAACAGGCTTTCAAGTCGAGCCGTCTCTTGTCTACTCCCGCCAATTTCTAGAGCACATCTGTACCAAAACATGCTTTCTTGGTGTTGGTTTCCTTAATCTCATCCTTTATCGAGTGGACAATCAAAACGTATCTAAGGCCCTCATTACGACCCATGCGGTAAGTTACCGCCTGGGTCGTACCCTTACCACCATGGCGTAAACTATGTTTACGCCATGGTGGTTGGCGGATTTACCGCCCCATTCTAAGGTGAGTGGGGCGGTAAATCCCCATTTCCCATTTTACCCTTCCCCATTCCCATTTTCGCCCCATAGGGCATAATGGGAATGGGGAAAGGCGATAATTACGGCACCGTAAATTACGGTGCCGTAATTATTGCCAAGGTCCCTTTGCGGCATGGATTTTAACGGCTGCAAAAAAGCAGCCGTTAAAAGCCATCCCGCAAAGGGAACCTTGTAATCAGGCGTTAAGGGTCAGCGCCGTTTACGGTGCCGTAAACCCCTTAACGCCTGAGTCAGAATGAGGGCCTAAGTGTTTAACAATCTTCCAAAACTGAATGAAGGACAATCAAATGTGGCTAAATTAACCACGATAGACATTGGGCCTCATTACGAGGTAGGAGGTAGCCATACCGCATTGCGGGTCCAGGTTCCCGAAATAGGGACTTACTGGGTCATTCCAACCTTGGCGGACCCGGTAAATCCCCATTCCGGGAACCTTTCCCCATTCCCATTCGAGCCCCCATAGGGCTCAATGGGAATGGGGATGGCGCTAATAACGGTACCACAATTTGCGGTACCCTTATTAGCTCTGACGTCCCTTAACGAGTCCCTTCCATAATGCCTGGTAAAACCAGGTGTTAAGGAAGGGACCCGCTAAGGGACCTCGGAATAGGGTGGTAAGGGATTACCGGCACCAGTGTCCTTACAAGTGCTGGTAATCCCTTACCACCTACCTCGTAATGAGGCCCATTATCTTTTTCCTGTGGAAATACCACAGAACAAGGATCTTGGGCGTGATCTTAGAGTCTGAGTTGTCCTTCATTCATCATTCAATATATAAATACCACACAGAGCATACATTAACACGTCCAATGCAGGCCTGAATGAACGTTACTGCTAGAACCTCAGTGCAGCAGAATTTCACCCTGTGAGAGTCTGGGAAATTTAGCAGATGTCAGTATTTTTTAATGCTCTGTTGTATTTCTTTTTTGGCACACACTGTGGGGTTAGAACTTTCGCCACACCAACCCTCACCCACCTGGCACCCTCTCCTCCTCCCATATTGCCTCACCTAAAACATTGCCCCCTCAGTGTTGCTTCAAATATTGATTAAAAAAGAATGGTTAAAAATAAAAATCTGCAGTGAAATTTCAAAAGTAAAAAGACTGAATGCTCCTTTTTGTTATCACCCGCCTACATGTTTCACCAGTAATGCGTCTACCTATTTGTGTTCACCAGGCTGTGTGCACTTTATGACTAGTCTTGGTGTGTGTATCTTTCCACTGTTAATTGTTATTGTCCTCATGTCTTTTTTTCTACCTCCTCTTCCTTCCCAGCCGTCTCCCCTGCCCCCCGTTCCATAATTGACACATTACAGATCAAAACATTGAATGAAAATCACAATCGAACTATTCTCCAAATGTGTTGAATTTGTCACATTCGCTGTCATTGTTTTCAAAATCTTGGTATATCATCAGAATGACACAGATGTTGCAATATTACGAACTTGGCAGCATGCTGTCAACAGTAATGTGGGTAGGAAGCACTTAAGCTATTTCTCAAAGTTTACCAAAATAAACCTGTAACTGAAACTCTTTTGTGCCTGGAGAATGATTGGACGTGTGCCAGCCTGCGTAGAGCATCCGCAGCTTTAAAAATAAATATGCCAGGCTAATCAGAGTGTTCCTCTGTACAAATAGGTTTGCACTTGAGCGCTCACAGACATGGTACAAATAAATAAGGTCTTGTGTACTCTGTATCCCTGCAGTTCCACGACGGAGTGCTGGGTACAGCCAGGCACTTATGTAATTACAGTGGGATGCTGTCAAGTGAGGCGTTGCTCTGTCAATAACCATAAGGGGCAAGGCATACTGTTCCGACCTTCAGTAGAGTTAACAACAACAAAGAAAACACTACCGTGGCCAATAGGTTCTACATGTCATATATCAAGAGCAGCCTTAAATACCAGAATCTTTGTCAATCAATGGCTAAAGGAAACCAATGCATTTCAAACCATTTCAAGTGATAACACTCACTGCAAACCCACAAAGCACTTAAAACAAATATAAGTATAGCAAAACAAATACTGTTCTGTCAAGCCACAGACATCTGGGACAAGTTACATCAAACTAACAATAGAAGCAACCAATTACAACTGCAGCAAGCAGAGAATGTTCACCTTCCAACAAAGTACTGTCAAAGAAACCAGACTCGCACATAGATTCCGAGTGATGGAAAACAGAATGATTTATTAATTGGCTTGTAAGTCAAGGAAACACAGCAACCTGCCTCTGCCTTGAGCTCACCTATCTGATCTGACTGGCCTATAGACCCATTAATGTTATAGATCATAGGTTGCTTGACCTGGGAAGATTCGCGAAAATGACTACTAATCCTTTTGGCGCACTTATCCTTCCTCCCACCAAAACCATACACACATTCATACAAAGTTGAAGTTCATCATTAATGTTCAGGATGGAAGTGATGTACAAAGACGCACTTCCAATCAAGCACGATCTGGCGTGGGCAGCAGACTTCTTACTCTGGGATCTTTCATCAGTTGAAGGCCATATGTCCTCCACCGCCAAGACAGCATCCAATGGTAATCAACAGTCTGTTGTTCTATCCAGTTCATGATGGATCGCACCACTGACCTCATGTCCGAGAACTTGCCACAGTAACACTGAGTAGCCAGAGCGTACAGTCCGTAGTCCTGATGCACATGCATCATCCAGTTCAAGCAAAGCAAGCATTGGCTTCAGCCAACATGGAACAGGATGGCCTAATAAATGTCCACTAGGGAGAGAAAACTATGGGATTGAGGTGACACAGAATCATAGGGTGGAAAAACCGCGGCTTGGCTCATTAGGAATATTCTTCCAGTCCTTCTGTAAAGGCAACATAAAAAACATCATCTTCTCCCAATGTATTTATGTATTTACTATAACAACAATATATATCCAATTTACTATAACAACAATACATTTCCATAGTGCCCTCTTCTGCACTTGAGTGCAATGTTCTAGACCCAAAGCCGTTTGTATCTAAATGCCGCCCCCCTTTGTTTGCATGAGCAACAAGTTTCAGGGGAACATGGCCAAAGTGTGACATCCTTTCATACTCTCCTAAAAGAGAATCTAATTCTGACAAGCATTTATTCTCAGGGTACAGCTGGCACAACATAATGTACAAAAAACAAGGGGGTTCCTGGGAGTTCCTCTGCCGGACATTAGTCCTGGTTATGAGAGTCTTACCCGGATTCATAAAGTATGCATAAGCATCTTAATAATATAGGTTCTCAGCATCTAGAGAGTCTGTTGTTTAAAACTGCTTTTTTTCCACCACAGCAACATCTATGGCAGCAAAGAATGGCACCTTTTAAAGAAGAGTGTTGTGCACGCAGCAGTGGTAAAATAAGGGAGTTCAGCGAAGTCATTACCAATTAAGCAAATGGCATCAATGGGAGTACACCGGGTGGATATATGATGGGCTTTCTCAAACGATGTCCTTTCTTCAATAAAAAACAACCTCTCACACCTGCAAACTATTTTCACAATATGTATTTACTTTACCTCCTGCAACAGAACCAACAGGTTCTGAAAACTCCTGGGCACAACCTTAGGCTACCCTTACTAGAGCTCCATATACGCTTTCCACCCTGTATACCGCTGTGGGCCAGAACACATCAAACTGCTGTGTCGTTGTCTGTAAAACAACGACTATTTGCTGTGCCATAAAGGCACGGCCAATCATTTCACGCATTTATCCTCCTGGTGAAACAGTTTCTTAGCTTCCAATGTGGAACCTGTTGCCATTGCAGTGCAACAGATCCTATGTCCCACCAATATTACCTCACCTCTTGCTAACGTACTAAGGCGTTGCAGCTGGGGAGTTTGCAGGGCCATAGTTCCCAACCGGAATCAATGTCCAGCCATAAATCAGAGGTTGTTCCCGAGGCAGATGTTGGATATCGAGAAGGATTTCCAGCAAGTGGAAACACCCAAACGTTATGAGTGGGCCAGTGCCAGTTACAGCATGCTCAGGGACCAGGGACAATCTTGCTAGTTGGTGCCCATACTCCTTTCACTGGGCATTTAGCCTTGGAAATGTATGCACGCCCTTTTGCATTTACATCCGTATTACCTGCACAGGTCTTTCCAGGGCCACAGCTCTTCAGGAATCCGAGAGTCGATAGTTCTTTGTCAGCTGATGTTCAACACATCTTTTCTGATGCTTACAATCTCATTTTCCAGGTAGGCTTTCTTTTCGCACATGCAATGTCCCACCCATAAAACTCCTTTGATTTGTTGGATTAACACCTCTCGACGGGCAGTGCTGAGAGTTCTGATTACATGAAGTTCACCAATACTAGTGTCTGTATTGGTGAGTTATACGTGAGTGATAAGCCTTGGATTCTCTTTCTAATCAACAAAATCAGTCATTTAATCTTCGGTCCTGCTAACTTCCACAAGCTGCAAGGGCTGTATTAGCACCAACCCACACCCAATCAACTACTTCACTCTTACCCTTCCTAGTAAATAATTAATGTACTTGTTGCTGCAACCATATTGCTATTCCCTTCAAACAGTTGGTAGACTGTGTTATGACCTGAAATGCAGATAAAGAATAAAAATGTTAAAAAAAATGGTACCCAGAGTATCATTGATAATACCCATTTATCTGACTAACAGTATCATACCAGAGACACTGCTAACCAATCTTAGTATGGCTGAAAAACTTGGTTAAGTCAAAAGCAAGTAAAACCACGTATTGTATCATAGAGCAAGTATTATTGTTCTGGCGCCGTTTCGGCGAAAAAGGTTGAATAAAAAAAGCAGAATGCGCATTTGCTGCGCATTCTGCATGGTAACAAAAAGGCTGAAGCCCATAATACCGAACAAGGGTAGTGGGGGTTGCTGCGGTGTCTGTTGCTCTCCTAGTTCAGTATTATGGGCTGCGGGGTGGCAGGGGTATCCCCTGCATACATTGAATGCACGGCGGGGGACAGACAACCAAAATCCCAAAAGCTTGAGTTTCAAAATACGAACAAGTGGGCTTCGCAATTTTGAAACTCAAGCTTTTGGGATTCGGTTTTTCAACCTAGATCCTACTGACACACTACTTGTGACACATTACAACAGATCCGGGTTACTTCCATATAGTAATGAAACTGAGGGCCTCATTACACGGTAGGCGGTGAGCCATGGCGCTATTAGCGCCATGGCTCATGCCGGTAAAATACCGGCACCGCCTTGGCGGAAAGGGGATTTACCGCCCCATTCCAAGGTTGGAGGGGCGGTAAATCCCCCTTCCGCCATTGCCCTTCCCCATTCCCTTTTCTGCCCCATAGGGCTCTATGGGAATGGGGAAGGCGCTAATTACGGCACCGCAATTTTGCGGTGCCGTAATTAGCTCCGAGGTCCCTTAGCGGGTTGGATTTTAACGTCTGCAAAAAGCAGGCGTTAAATCCCCCAACCCGCAAAGGGACCTCGTAGTAAGGCGGTAGGGATTTACCGGTACCGGTATTTTACTGTTACCGGTAAATCCCTAACGCCATCCGTGTAATGAGGCCCTGAAAGTTGTTATTAGAAAGCAAAACAGTTCAACAATATCAGTGAAATCTCTCCTCAACAAAAAAACGTGTGTTCCTCTGTACTACACCTGCTTGTTACAACTATCATGTAGAAAGCCCAAGGTATGCAGGGACGTCAATTAGGGGTTCACCAGGGGTCGCACCTGCGACTCCTGAAGTCTCCCTTTCAACCCCTGTGGTCTCCCTTGCTACCACCCCAAAAAGTTTTTTAAATAAAAAAATGTCTTTTTAAAAATAAAAACAAGTGGAGGTTCCTGGGCTGCGGCCAGCAGCATATGGCTCTTTGTTTCTGGAGTGGCTGATTCTCTGATAGCTATAGCCCTTAAGGTAGCTCAGTGGTTTGAGCGCTTGCTGCTGCAATATGTGTGTGATCTGCAAGTTGCTGGTTCGACTCCCGGCAAGGTCAAATCAGGCTTTCATTCTGCGGAGGTGGATAAATGAGTACCAACACAGGTTGGGTAATATTGTATTTATAGTTGTTCAATATGAAGCGCTTAAGCGTAAGTGCTATATAATAACACGTCATTATCGTTTGGCCTTGAACGTCTGCTGGCATTCAAGGTAATTTGGTAATATGGGCCTATGCGCACTGATATTATTAACACATATGGTGATCTGTTCTTGTATACGTGTATATCACTTTACAGTTATATCGTAACCATATTTTTTGTAGTGTACTTAGAAACAATGCTATGTGATTCCACTTCCTGTTTTGTCAAGGAGTGAAAGGTCATGTTCCATTGCTTCCCGTTAGGTCATTTTGGGGTGGGGTCAAATGACATCCCTTCCTGTGATGTCATCAGAGGTCAAGGGTCATGTGATGTCACTTCCGCTACTCCTGGCATTTTGGTGAAATGAAGTCCCTGTCCTCACCATCCTCATTGCTGCAATGCCTGTGATGCCGGAGGAGCCCCTTCCATTTGGCTCTCTCCACAACCCACACACCTATTTGGAGGAAAGTACCTCTGGACGCTGCCGCACCATTGGGCACTGTCACGTGACAACCTTGTCATCTCTTCATATTCTCCCCTCCCCAAGGTGTCCTCCCCCTGGCCATCTCCCTTGAAGGGTGTCGAATTTCAGGGTTAATTTACATCCTGTTTACTCTTGTTTCCACGCAGTGCACCCACCCACCCATAACTCTATATCTACTTTAGCTACCTCTTGTGTTTTCCATCTATAATCATGATCATATTTACTCCATACCTCGCTCGCTTTTAACGCTGTCTTTTCTCTTACTTTCCCTATTAATTCCTTTTGCTGTCCCATTTCTTTTTTCCTCTCGTTACTTCCACCCTGCCCGTCCTCGCCTTTGGTGTCAGTAACTGAAGAAAACTGCCTGTATCTGCAAGTGTATTTGGCCTTCATGGCGCTGTGCCCAGCATTGTTGGTGGTTGCCATGGAGATTGAGGCAGGGCAGGGCACTTGTGCAGCGCTCTGTGCGTCCCTCGCGCAAGTCTCCCAGCACATCATTCATGGAATTATTTGCGTGAAAAACGCAGATTTGCGCACCTTTCTGCCCGAAAAACCCTGTTTGAAGTACGGGGATTTTCAGGTAGAAAGGCGCACAAATCTGTGTTTTTCACGCAAATAATTCCATGAATCTGTGTTTCCATGGAACCGCTGCACAAGAGAACATTCAAATAGAGGCTGTGTGGCGTCCTCAGTGCTTCTTATTGAAGTAGTTTCCTCGTTTATTCAACTTGGTTGGATTTCCTGTTAACAAACCCCAGTCTTAACTTTCGATCTTCGTCTGGATTGCCCATCGGATACCGTAACCGTTACTGTCTTAGTTCTTCTGACCACGGCTGTGCCTCTAACGGACTTCATCTGGATAACCCCTGCATTGACTATGGCGTTTTTTCCTATCGGCATTGCTGAACCACAGATCTTGGTTTTGGACGCTCTGCTGTTTTGAACTGGCACATTACGTCCCTCCCCTCACTTAGTGTGTCCTAGTTGCGTTTGGGGAAGGTTCACTATCTTACTAACCCTTCACCTTTCTTTGGCCACTCCAGTCATGTTGGACTCCTCTTCTACATCCTGCACATGTTCTGTACAGTCATCTCCTGCTCGCTTCCACATCCTGGGTTTGACAGCAAGAGCAGGAGGTTAGACTTGACGAGAGATCTAGTTATTATCCTTCAAAACATACACATATAACAATCAGTCAGTATTTCATGTGCTCTTTCCTTTTACAGATACCCATTTAGAACCTGGTGCAAACCAGCAGGTTCCCATCCATCCGGGTATTGAGCACAGAAAATCCAGGTTAGTTGAGGGGTCTGCATAGAAAGGCTATTGCTTGAAACCTTAATCTTACAGAGCTGACTTTGTCCCTTTCTTTCCAGCCTGGCGTTCCATGTTGGTTTCTTTGCTCTTTCCTACAAACAATAGGGCCGCCTGTGGTACTACAGGGTGAACCGTTAGTTCATTGGGATGATCACCCTCCTAGCGGAGATCCTAACAGGGTGTCAAGATAGAAGACTACCAGCGGCGGTCTCCACTCTGACAAAATAAGATTCCCCAAATCCTGTCATGGATAGGACAGCTGAGTCTTTTTTTGCCCTGGCCCAGTTAGTTACAGACTTATGAAATGACATGTCCTCTATTCATGCTTTGATCCATCAGCGTATTCATGCACTACAAAGTATGGCACATTCCCTCATACATGATGATGAATTTGGAGAGGGCACAACCATGCCTCTCCTAAAAAAACAATCCCTGGACCCAGCCATACCAACAAATTATAGACCCATCACTACTGTCCCTTTTCTGTTAAAAATCGTGGACAGAGTCGCCTACATCCAGATTCAGGAGTACCTGGAATCTAACCAACTGCTAGGTATTCGTCAATCTGGCTTCAGACCTCAACACGGAACTGAAACTGCCCTGGTTGACCTCAAAAGCCAGATTGATGAAATCAAAGACCAAGGAAATGCAGCCATCCTACTTCTCTTAGACCTCTCAGCGGCCTTCGACTTAGTCGACCACGAAATCTTATGCAACCACCTCTCCATCGCAGCCCACTTCTCCTCCTCTGCCTCTGCTTGGATACAATCCTTCCTGGCGAATAGAACCATGCGAGTCTTCTCCACTACAGCTGCTGCTGACTCCATCCCCATCACCTGCGGAGTCCCACAAGGCTCCTGTGTATCCCCCACCTTGTATAATATATTTACGAAGCCCCTATTCGACAAATTGGACCGTCTGGGTGTCACCTACACTAACTATGCAGATGACACCCAGATTCTCCTCACCATCTCAGGCAACTACAATGCGGACGTCACCCGGATCAACAAAATCTTCTCAATCATTCAGGCATGGATGGCCACCCACGGTCTCTGCCTGAATGATGAGAAGACAGAGCTTCTGCTGGTCGGCTCTCCTAACAACCTGTCTAAACTCAGTCCCATCTACAAGAACATTATCATAGACGGTAACACCATCCCTATCGCCAAAAGCGTGAAAACCTTAGGTTTCCACCTTGATGCCAACTCCAACCTCTCCAAACAACTCAATTCAACCGCCTCAGCCACTGCCTATACGGGTAAGCTAATCAGGGCAAGCAGACCCTTCCTATCCCTGACAGCTGCCTCACTCTGGCCAGAGCACTCATTCAATCCAAACTAGACTATTGCAACAGCCTGTACCTAGGAGCCAACCAATCTGTAACTAACAAACTCCAGGTTCTCCAGAACAATGCTCTACGCGCAGCACTCAACATCCCAAGGCGCGAGCACATTTCCACAACCAGGAAAGCGTGCAAATGGCTCTCCATACAGCAAAGAATTGACCTCAAAACTATCTGCCTCACCTACAAGGCCTTAAACAACCTAGCCCCACCGTACCGCTCCAACAAATTCACTCTAAAATCCACATCCAGATCCACCAGATCATCCAACTCCCTATGCCTGCTAGTGCCCAGATATGCCTTAAAAAGAGCAGGAGGCGTGAGTTTCACTGTACTAGCCTCCCAACTCTGGAACACCTTACCACTCAAAATTAAAACCTTCCTGATCTTTAGGAAACTTGTTATTGGCTGGTTACTGAACAAAGAGTAGCATCCACCATCATCCCGAATATCTAACAGCCGCAACCTTACCTACACTATATGTAAATTGTTGTACTATGTAAATTTTTTGTAAATTGATGTACTTGTAAATGTAAATGCATATCTTTTGCCTGTAACCGTGTTCTTAAGCGCCCTTCTACGCACGGGTCCGGAGCGCTCTACAAATAAACTAAACAAACAAACAAACAAACAAACTGGGGGCCCTCAACTTTCATGTCAAATCTGATATCCGTTAGTTCCCATTAGCACCACCTTAAAGATTTTACGGTGATCCCAGAACATATCGTACCTTTGTCAACCACTGTAAACTACATTTCTTGTGCTGGCCCAGTTCTTTCCCTGATGCAACTACCAAATCTGTGTTGGTTCTTTCTCATTTTGGTGGCACATCCGCCATGCAGGCTAATCCCATCCTAGAGGCTAATGGTCCCATTCTATATGATTTTGATGCACTGGTTATTGCCATGAATTGGGATTTTGACACTTGGTACAAGACTCAAGATACATATTTGGAATTTCTTGAACTTAAAGAAGGAAATATACACATATTGAATTATCTAGTTTGTTTCAACCAACTCGCGGCAGAGACCAATTGGCTGGAAGATAAGAGAGCGGCTTTGTTTTGCAAGGGGTTGTCTGAGGAATTAAAATACATACTGGTCACACTCCCTGTTGTTCCAGCTGGTTTTCCTGAATTTGTGGATATGATTCTCCAAATAGACGTTCACAGAGTGAAGTGGAAAGGTGAAAAGAGGTATCTCCCAGTAGCACTTCATAAACCAGAGACAACCACCTCTACCTCTAGTGCAGATGCAAACCTATGCAGAGAGGGACTATTCAAGATCCTTTATCCAATGCAGAAACGGAACATCTCTACTGTGGGGCTGCTGACCATTTTCTACGTAATTGTCCCAAGAGACCCAATGAGAAACTGGGAAACTGCAAAACTCGTCTGTAGTCCCTCAGTCGAGTATGTGTCCTGTGGACTCCTATACACTTGCTTCAGATCTATGTGATTTTGCGATGGCCGAAAATGGCGACTTTTTTTTTAACCCTTTACACCACATATATATGCAGTGGGAGAACCCCGCACCCTCTCATATTAATATTTTACTCTAACCCCCCACATATGTATGTGGTGTAAGGCGGGTTTAATAAAAAAGTCAGCATTTTCAGCCGTCGCAATTCCCAGGTCGACATTTGCTGCAATATGCCCAGTATGTCTCATTGAGTCCTTTTGTTTTCTTAATAACAGTATCATCATGTCCCAGGCTGTTATTAATTCAGGGGCTACAGACAAGTATATGGATATAACATATGCTTGACAGTATGGGTTACCTAAACAAAACAAGGAATGCCCAGAAACAGTTAATACTGTAGATGGCACCGCTCTGATCTCTGGACTAGTTACTGAGCAAACACAACAGTTATGCATGGCTACAGTAAATGAACACCAAGAAACAATAACATTTGATTTAATAGCAGCCCCTCAAATCAAACTAATTTTGGGAATTCCTTGGCTGCAGTTACATAAACTTAGATTGACTGGGAGAAACAGGAGGTGTCTTTTATATCAGATTACTGCTCTTCTCGTTATTATGACATTGAGAAACGTATTCCTACTGCACCATGTAAGATAATTATTGCTTCTGTCCCCTCCATAGGAGCGGTGACTGAAGAATCTGAAACAAATATTCCTCCTGAATATCATAAATATATATGGATGTCTTGGACAAAAATAAAAGCTGAGATCCTTCACACCAGCTTTATGACTGTCCCATTGATTTAATACTTGGATCCAAGATTCCAAGTGAGCATATATATTCCTTGACTGGCAAAGAAGATGACGTCTTAAAGCATATTAGATAACGCTCTTGGTAATGGATTAATTCAGCCTTCCAAATCTCTGGCATCAACAGCCCTTTTTTGGCCATTGAGGACATGTATTGATTATAGAGCTTTCAATGCCATAACAGTAAAGAACCAATACCAATTAACGCTAATTTCAGTGTTACTAGATCAGTTTGGTTCCTCAGTCATCTTCACAAAGCTAGATTTGAGAGTATTTTACAATCTAGTTAGAATCTGCAAGGGAGACGAAGGGAAAACAGCCTTCAAAATATGTTACTGTCCTTATGAGTATTTGGTAATGCCTTTGGGCTTTGCAATAACCTGGCCACCTTCCAATTCTTCATGAATGACGTCTTTCGAGATATGCTGGATTGTTTTGTAGTTGCCTATCTGGATGACATTTCGATCTACACCAATTCCTCTGAACACCATGTACAACACGTAAGTTATGTTCTTCAATAATTAAGGGAAAACAGGTTGTACACAAAAGCAGAGAAGTGTGTATTCAATACAACACATGTGGAATTTCTGGGTTATGATCTACTAGTACCGGTGTTATAATGACTACCGCCAAGGTGAAAGGGATATTGGAATGGCCTGTACAGTCCTCTTAAAAGATCTACACTCATTCATTAGTTTTGCTAACTTTTAAAGGCAGTTCATACATTCATTCTCCTCAATTGTGGTTCCTCTTACTAGTCTCAGTAGTCCTAATGTTCTGTTCCTATGGTCCCTGGATGCGCAAAAGGCCTTTGATTCTCTCAAACTTGCTTTCACTACTGCTCCACTATTACAGCATCCCGACCCACATCAACCATTCATAGTTGAAGACCATGCTTCCGGAACCATGATATGGGCTATCCTTTCACAAAACTGTCCTAGTACTGGTAAATTACATCCAGTTGCCTTTTATTTTCGTAAATTGACGCTTCCTGAACAGAACTACATGGTTACGGAATGTGAGTTACTGTCCATCAAAGAGGCAGTCAGAGAATGATAACATCATTTGTTGGGGGCTTGCTATCCAATCACAGTGTATACTGATCACTGTAATCTGCAAGAATTAAAGACCATGAAATGCCTGACTTCCAGGCAATCCCAGGAAATGGCATGCTTTCTTTTCCCTGTTTGACTTCATTATTGCCTGTTGGCCCACCGCACAACATGGGGAAGCTGACACCCTGTCATGCATGGGTGAAGTGTCTTCCACCGAAACCACGGATCAATATCTTTTGACCACCAACTGAGTTGTGTGTGGTGTACACTTCAGTCACAGTTGAAAAGTGAGATACAGCAGTGGGTTTCTAAGCATTTGGAAGAGGTTGAGATGTGCAATGCTGACATAATTGATGGGTTACCATACATTCAAGATAGACTCTTTCTGCCCACCAAGAGTTTTCATTTAAGCACCCTTTAATTGTGTCATGGTTTGCACATTGCAGGCCATCCAAGAAGGAGAAAGACGTTGTGGTTGATTACTTTACCAAGATGGCTCTCTTTGTTCCTGTACCAGACTCCCATCGGCATCTCTTCTAGCGGAGTTGTTTTTGAAACATGTATTCTGTTTTTGTTGTGCTACCCACTACCATGGTGACCAACAGGGGTTCCCAATTCACCTCTCATTTCTTGCCTGTTGTGACTGTCTCATTTGGCATTGGAGATCGCTATTCTAGTTCATACCATCAATAAACAGATTGGCAAACTGAGAGGCTCAATGCCACACTAGAACAGTACCTGTGCTGTCTTTGTCTACATTATCAAGTCAACTGGCATTCGGTCATATTATCCGCAGAGTTCAAATATAACAACTCACTGCATACAACGGTTGGTTCTTCGAACTTGTGTCCTATGTATGGGTAACATCCTCGATCTCTTCCTTTAGATCCACCACTAACTATTGATGCACATGCGCCCAAACATGCATTTGAGATCTAACTCAGGTACACAAGGAAGTCAGTGCACTCTTAGAATTGGCACAACAGTCCTCAAAGAAATATGCCGATTCACACTGTTCTCAAACACTGGGCAATAAGGTGAGGATGAAGGTCGGGTTATCTAACAAGAATTTAAGGATACCTGGCAAACATAAACTACAATCTTGTTACATTGGGCCTTACACATAAATCACATAACCATGCAACTTTCTCTTCCTTGAGACTGTCAAAAACACCCTATTTTTCATCTCTCTTTTCTCAAATTATGTCAGACAACAACCAGACAGACATCCTGTTCTGCTCCCTTGTTAGTTTCAGGTGGTGAAGAATACAAAGTCAGGGCTATTCTGGATTGTAACAAACGTAAGGGCACACTGTATTAATACATTGATTGGAAGGGGTATGGTCAAGAAGATATAACTTGGGAGGCCCTCCAGAACATACATGCACAAGGCCTATTGGCCCATTTTCATGCATCTAGGGGGCGGGAGTGTCCTTTGGGGGAGGATACTGTCAGGAACGGAAGAACACTGCCTATATCGGCATGTGCAGGATGGCCTCCGCAGCACTGCACCCAGCGTTGTTGGAGGTTGCCATGGAGATTGAGGAAGCACAGGGTGCTCTCTCAAAGTTCTTTGTGCATCCCTCTCGTCAGCCTCCCAGCATGTCACGTGTCTCCATGGAAATGCTGTACAAGAAGACAAACAAGTAGAGGCTGTGTGGCATCCCCAGTGCTTCTGATTGAAGAACTTTCTGCTTTTGAAGTATCCTTGGTTGTTCTCTCAGCTCACATTTCCTGTTAACAAACCACAGCCTTACCTTTTGATCTTCGTCTGGATTGCCCATCAGATACCATAATTGTTAGTGTCTTGGTTCCTCTGACCACAGCCGCACCTGAAATGGACTTCATCTAGATAGCCCCTGCATTGACTTTGGCGTCTTTTCCTATGGACATTGCTGGACCCCAGGTCTTGGTTTTGGACGCTCTGCTGTTTTGAACTGGTAAATTACATCCCTCCCTTCACTTAGCTCAATATCTTTTCATTTGGGGTAGGTGCACTACCTTACTAACCCTTTGCCTTTCTCGTACCACTCCAGTGCTGTTGGATTCCTGTTTGACATCCTGCACATGTTCTGTACAGTCATCTCCTGCTCGCTTCCACATCATGGGTTTGACAACAAGAGCAATAGGTGAGGCTTGACAACATATCTAGTTATTACCCAGTAAAATAAACATATACCTGTCAGTCAGTATTTCATGTGCTCTTTCCTTTTACAGATACTTTCCCATTTAGAACCTGGTACAAACCAATAGGTTCCCATCCATCCTGGTATTGAGAACAGTAAATCCAGGTTAGTTGAGCGGTCTGCATAGAAAGCTAACTTTTTCCCTTTATTTCCAGCCTGGTGTTTCATGTTGGTTTCTTTGCTCTTTCATACGAACATTAGGGCCACCTCTGATACTACAGGGTGAACCTTTATTTCGTAGGGAAGATCACCCTCCTAAAGGAGACCCTAACATGGTTTCAAGATGGAAGACTACCAGCGGCGGTCTCTACTCTGTCATTCAGCCACACTCTGACCTGATCTATCCCCATCTGTCTTACTCCATTACTTATAATCTCAGAAATGGATTTTGGTACACCTGTTTACAATTCTTCTCCCTGACTGAATCATAGTTCACCCCACATTATCCCTCTATTCCTGCCTTTCTTACTGCTCCCTTTTCTAAATGTGCCCATGGAACACACCCCTCTGGCTACAGCTGCCACACCGGAATTATCTCACATTCTTCTTGGACCACTTCCACTCCTTCATCCAACCTCCCTACATATCCGTCCTTTAAACACCATCTTTCTCCAATTTCTAAACCGTACACTCTCACTTGTATTACTATCCATCGTCTTCCTGGCCCACCTGACTCTTTTTATGAAGATTTACACTCTTTGCTTTCCCTTCTTCTTCCTCCACCTCCCATTTCTTTCTCCTTGGGACTTCTTTCTTCAGCTCTCATCGACTGATTTTTCATCCCCCTTTATCCTGCTTCTCGAGTCTTTTTCTCTGACCCAGCTCTCCACCCCCACCCCCATGACTCAGGTTCATCACTTGACTTTTGCCATATATTGGTTCTGTCTTCTCTTCCACTTGACCGCCCAATCTCTGCAAAACCAATATATTCCTCTGGTCATTCAATGTTATCCTTTTCTTTTTCCCTCCTGTCTACTTCTATTTTTCCCTCTTCTCCCACTATCTTCTCATGTTGTGATCATCGCTCTTTTTCCCCAGTCTCCTTCCTTTCTTCTCTTTCTGATACTCCCTCCCAACATTTTGCACACTTCCTACTGGTACTGATTCCACTGCTCTTCATAGCTCTATTTCCTCTATCATTGACCAACTACATCTTCCAGTGCATCTTTCTCCCTCTTGGAAGGCTGCTCTGCCATGGTTGACTTCTGCCTTCGTCTCTCCATGCTCTGCCCTATGGAAGATGGAACGATTTTGGAAAAATCATGCTCTTCCTCTAATATCTCTCACCAGTATTTACATCACTCTTTCTATGATGGCTCTCTCCCTGCAGTCAAACATCACTCCTTTTCCTCTTTGACTTCTTCTCTCTCACATCATCCCTGTCACCTGTTCCACATAATCAACAAGATGCTCTTCCCTCCTGCTTCTAACCCCTTGGCTTCTTCTTCTCTATCCTCTTTTGACTTTGCTGACTTCTTTGTCTCCATAGTCACCACCTTGTGCTCATCCCAAGCTCCCCCTACACTGCAATTTGCATTTCCGTCTACACCTGTGCATCTATCTTCCCCTTCACCTCCCCTCTTGTTTACATGTCTTACTACTGCCTCTTTTCTTACCCATGTTTATCCTATAGCTACTCCACTGGACCCTTTGCCCTCTTCCTTTATCCCTGCTGTCTACCCCTCAACCATCCTTCCCTGGCATTGCTTTCCAATCTCTCGCTGTCTTCTGCTACCTTCCCTTCCTCCTTTAAGCATGTTTTAATTATTCTCATATTAGAAAAGCCTTCCCTTAACCATTCTTCTCTACCTAATTAGCATCTCATTTCCCTTCTCCCATTTCTTTCAAAACGTCATGAACAGGTTGTTTATTCTTAGATCTTTTCACATTTTAATCTCCACTCTCTTCTTCCTTTGCCCCAATCTGGTCTCCACCCTGCTCACATCATGGAAACAGCTTTTATCCATGTCATCAACTCTCTCTTGGCTTGTCACAATAACTCTTCTTCAATTCTCACACTCCTTTATACATCAGCAGCTTTTTACTCGGTTGACCCTCCTGCTCTCTTCACTTTCTGCAATTGATCTCTCCACTTTGTTCAGTCAATAGTTCCTGTCCTATATCTCCGACTGCCTTTTCTCCATATCATGGGTTGGGCATACTTTTCCTCCCCAACCTCTATAATACAGTGTTCCAAAGGCTTATTGATGTGCCCTTACCTTTTCTATCTTTACTATACCTTTGTTTTCTATTATTGAATCATTCAATCTTTCTTCTCATTAACTGCCCTTACCTGTTGCTTCCATCTTTTTAATATTCGCAAAATACACCCTTCTCTATCCTTTGACACTGATTAATATCTTACCACTTCTATCTTTTCTTCCCAAGTCTACTGCTTTTCCCTGTTCTTTGGACTTTCGTCTTCCCAGCTTACTCCTCTGCTCTCTGTCTTACATTCCGCCATCTGCTTTTTTAACTCTCTGCTTGTTCTTATATTATGCCCTCTTTTCTTTCCATCTCCATCCTCTCTTACAACTCTTGCCTTCTCTTTCACTTTCTCAGCACTGTCTCCAAGTGCTATCATGGATTTGCGCCCGACTAACTTGCTTCTCTAATCTCGCTCTACTCTCCTTCTCGCTCTCCATGCTCTCAGCATTTTCATCTCCTTTCAGCTCGTTTGCTCTTTTTTCTTTCTCCCCTCTAGCCCCCAAATATTGGAATGCTCTGCCACCTGACATCTGCACTTGCCCCTCTCTTCACATATTGCACTGCCGCTATACGGCACATCTTCTTTCTTCTCTGTCATCTTCCTAAAACCTCCCTTTATGCTGATTATCATTGCAGCTACTATTTCATTTTTTTGTGTACTGATTCTTGCTTTTCTTGTACATTGCCTTGATGGGAATTAATACATTAAAATATAATGTATTATATATAATTCTTATAAGAGCACTCTTGTGTATGTTTGGTATACTTTTCTACTAGAGCTTTCCTCAAATGAATACACTTTCAACATGCATTTGCCTGGTATAATCTCCTGCCAGCGCTTTTCTCTGAACACACTTTCAACTTGCATCTGCCTGGTTTTCTCTTCTGCCAGGGATTTTCTTCTATGTATTATTGCACCTCTTAATCTGCCTGGTATACTCTTCTGCCAGGGCTTTTCTCAGGTGTGCTGTGTGCACATTCACTAAATTGACAGTCTCTCATACCTGTTTTTTCTTCCCTTGAATCCGAATGGTGTACTATCCTGCTGTGACTTCTCTTAGAGGTGTAATAATAATAATAATAATAATAATAATAATAATAATAATAATAATAATAATATTTTTGCATTTATATAGCGCTACAAACCTCAGGTATCTGAGTGCTGCTTATTATTACCCACGTTGTGGGGTGTTCATTTATCGACCTCAGAAGGATGAAAGGCTGATTTGGTCCTGCTGGGATTCAAACCTGCATCGGCAGGCTCTGCAGGGATGTCAAAGCGAGCACTCTACTCGCTGTACTATCTGACTGGCTATTGCATACACTCAGAAACGGGACAGTCTCTTATGCTTATTCTGCTTTGCCTTTTTACAACATATTCATTTATTCATTCTTCCTTATGTATTTCATTTAGGATTATTCCGGTTTGACAGTGTTGCCTACGCGCACTGTGTCCCCGCTCCCCTTGGGTGCACTCACCGGTTCTTGTTTGCATATGTTGATTCTTCTGCTGAAAACCTGCAACAGCCCTATGGCATTCTGCTCCCTCTCATTGTTTCTGTTTTTCAGTTTTTCTGCGTCTTGCAGCTCCTTTTCGCCTATTCCGTGTCTTCTCTGGCTTACGAGAAGTGGAGGTTGTGTCCTATTACCGGAGAACATCCAGAAGCCTTGTGTCTGCTTCTGCATCCTCACCCCATACTCACCTCAGTAATCTGTTCACCTCTTCTGTTTTGGTGAGCCGGTTGGCTCCACGGACTCTGTATTAGCACCACAGTATCTCAGACAGCATGAGAGAAACAGCATTCTCCAGCCAGTGTCTGCTTGCCAGCTGCTTCATCGGTTTAACATTCCTGGCCTCATTTTTTTCCTCCAACCACTAGAGCGCAGCATCCACTCTTGACTTCCAGTGATCCTCATTACTCGGTTCATCTTTTTTGTCCCAGTATTCTCGGATTTATGGTAATGGTAGTCGGTTTCTGACAAATTATATTCAAAGTCTGGAAAAGTTTTCTCAATGATATTAAAAGTCAAGTCAGTTCTTCATTAATATATAGAGTCTGAAAAGGTGTTCTCAGATATTTTAAAAGGCAAGTCAGTTAGTGATGAAAAAGGTGTTTTCAGGGTCGTTCCTAGTTGGGTGAGGGAAGGTTTGACAATATGCCATCAAGGCATGGGGAATGGCGGGGGTAGCCTCAAAAGAAAAAGGGGATACTATGTCTCATCTTCCAAGTCACCCTTAATTCCATGAAGGTAATCTCCCTTTCTGTGATCCTCCATCAAACAGCCTCCTCCAGGATTCGGATCAGAGAGTGGCTGCCTCACCCTGGCCACATTTGTGGAGGTTTCCCCACAGAATGTAGTGATGACACTGCCAGATTCATCACACCACCCACACCATGCCTACCTAACACACTTGCCTACCCAACCACCCTCCCTACTCCACAACGTATTGCCTACCCACACACCCGTTCACATGACTGCCTTCATGCATGTTTACCCACACTACCCATGCTTGACCACCCATTCAATGATAACCTGGTCCCACACTGACCCTACCCAAGCTGAATACCTGCCCTCCCATTCTTTACCTTGACTGTCTACCCACACATCCTACTCCATGCCTGCCTACTCACCCACTCTACCCCAAACATGCTTACCCACTATATCCCAAACGTGTCTGTCTACTCACCCAATGTATTCCATGTATGTCTCCATACACACCGTTGCCTACCCACCCACATGAACTACCCAACAACTGGCTATTTGCCCACCCTATCCCATGTCTTTGTACCAACCCCCTCTACCTCATCCATGCCTAAATAACCCACCCACCCTATGCCAAGCCACGTTAATATCCCCTACCACTGACTAACCACTGGTTTTACCATCCACCTGTCTATCTACTCATCCTTCCCCACACTATACCGCCCACCCTCCCTACCCAACATATGCCTTCCCACAATCATGCTCAAAGCTTCCCTGCCCTCACTCACCACACTCCACCCACCATGCCCAAATCTCCATGCCCAAATCTAAACATGCCGAGCTCCCCACTCAACCCTTCCCAACCTAAGTCGCATACCACCCCAAAATGTATGCCTTCTTCCCCATGCTACTGCTAGCCCCAACCCACCCTAGCTCATTCATCCACACTAGCTCCACCACACCAACTCTATCCCTGCCTCCTCACTCTACCATGACCCACCCACCTACCTCTGCCAACGTGCCCTAGCTAACGCCTCCCTACCCCAATAACGCTCCCTCCCAGACCTCTACCCACTGTCCTGAGGTCACCCCACGTAAAATAGCTTTTGAGTCCCATCAACTCACCTTAAATCACACAATGATCACTTAAACAAGCCTTACATACACAACAATTTCTTTAAATGTTTCAAACATGTCTGCCATTGAATTTTTGCAAACAAATAACATTAGTCACAGACATACAAAAAGACTTATTTGCACTGCAATGAACAGAGATATTTTTACTATGTCTATTGCTGTCTGCACATTTTACTTGCAGATTTCTTTTTGGAATGCAGGCATACATAAGTCCATACACTTACTGCATGCTTGCCTATGAATGTAAAATGCAATACAGAACTGCAAACAACCAAATTATTGGCTTTGCTTTGGTTGTTTCCATGTGCCACCCCACACTCCTGTAGTGTTCAACCACCAGGTAAATGACTATGTGACTGAATCGCCACAATATGAGCCTACATGGAGAGGAAAGTTGTAGTTAGCCGTTTGAAATGTAAATTAAAGTGGAAGGGCCTATGTGATAACCGTGCCGGGACAACTGAATGCTGACAGATTGAACCATGATGAAATATAATAGATTAAATTGCTTTTTTTAATGAAGTATGTTTTACTACATTTCGTTTTTGAAAAATGATTGTTGAACAGAAATCACATATATCATCATAGAAAAAATCCCCAAAGTAAGATAAAGTACAAACTAAACCAATACAGAATAATTCGGGAACCTCATTGGAAGTACTAGATAAATGCCCACTGGCACTGTGTTTGGTTTAATGTCCTTCTATCTCACAACTTGTCCTATCCCATGGTTTCATCCTTTGTATCCTCCACAGCTCTCATTGACTAGGGGCAGGCTGGGTAATCTGCCCAGATGTGCAACGGCAACAAAGTCTTGATACTGGGGAGAAAAGGCTGGATTTTTTTTATCCTGCCTCGGCGTACAATGGTAATTGGGCCATTGTAAGAATTGTCTGCGTCATTCTGTTATCCACTAGGAGGTCCTGATCACAGATCCAGCCTTTTGTTGAAGAGGAGTAATAATTGGGCAATTGGCAAGGCATTGTCTGAGTCCATCAGGATCTGGGACACGATCACGGCAAATTGCCTCCATCAGCCCGGACGTGACCATTCTTGGATACAGCTGAGTGGCAGTGATACATAGAGTAAGCCCCTTGCTCTGAATGGCTTTTAGTTACCACAAAGGACCCGGTGAACCTAGAGCATGAAACCAACTCTAAGCAGAGTTGTCAGATGTCCACACTGTTGTAAAAGAGTAGTCCACAAGGGATGTGCAATTGGGATAGTGAGAGAAGATTGGGAACATGTGAGCATTGTTGCTATATTTGACTATGTATGCACATCTGGCTTACCCTCATTTTTATTTTTTAGATGCCATTGCCCTTTTCAGACAGAGAAGAGATCCTGAGGCCTTGTGTTGTAATTTGCTCCTTTTGGAGATCTGAAGTTTCCATAACGTTTTGTACTGAAGGACCACAAAGCCCTTTGGGAGAGAATGATAGGTGTGAGCCCAGACCTTGTCATGAATGAGGATTGTGTAGTGCATTCAGAATCATTACAGAATGCCATATACCCTGGTACGGTGGCCACAGGCACAGAAGAAGGTGCATATGGTGCAAACCCCCAAGTGAACATTACTATGCTGTACTGGATCACATCTTGTCTGGGGTCAGTCATTGACTAAAGAACCTATTGTGTACAAGACTGTACGGGTAGCTTTGACAGGCAGGAAGGAGCATCCCTTCCAGCCCGGATCATTGTGTGCCCTTCTTTGAACCATGAGAGTGCCCACAGACTCTGATTGCAAGCTCTTTGTGAGCCACTCTAGTTGTGTGAACCCTTCCCATTGCATCCCACTTAAAGCATTTGAGCGAAAGAAGACATGAAGGCAGATGATCTGACACTTGAACCACAGGCCTTGAAGAACCACTAAATAAAGGATTGTAGTTGAAAAACTACACAGCACTTCGGTATCAGCCACAACACTACCTGAAGAACTGGTGGTTATTGAGCACCACCCACAGTAAGGAAGAGCTCAATTGTATAGAACAGATGGCAACAGAACCTCCTTTGGACTATATGGTTTCTCTCCTTTAAATTAGGGAACACATTTTGTTTTACAATCCAAACACAACAGTGACCAGCCTAAGCCCCCTGCTACTGTTCATGTCTGGTAATATGCTCCCTGCTCCTGGGAGTGACCGAAACAAGGTAACCATCCTAACAGGCATAACCTGCCCAAAGACCCCAATCATGTACCATGCTACACAGACAATTACTGCATTTCTTTCCTCACAGTTTTCATCATTATCTGTACCAAAAATATGAAAGACTATTTAGCAATTCTATATCTATGTTCACCTTAATGTATTGTATATTAGCAAGCAGCATGCTTCAGAAGACATGGAATGTGGGCAATAGTCAAACGTATTGGCTGGCATTAAATTCTCTCCCAGTGACTCTGTGCACCTGCCCATTTAGTACCCCCTTTCTGCTAATCATGGCCTGCTGCTGCAGGCTTCTGCTTTGGCATGACAGCTGATTCCTTCTCTTCCACCTTCTGGTTTCCATGTGCAAACTGCTATGGAAATGGAAAGGAGGCCCACTCTCTTTGGATGATGCTCCCATTTTCCTTTTCCAACGCATCTATAAATGGCTTTCCTTGTCTTTCACTGTGTATACTGTAACTGCTCGGATTAGATGTAACATACTGGGAACAGTGCAACACGCTGGAAGTGAAGAACTGTGTGACAATACCTCTGTGACTGTTTTACAGTGATATTGTGGAGTATCAAAGAGTGGGGGATAGCTATGCCCCACTACTTAGAACCATGGATATTAAAGATAATAACAACAATATTGTGAGCATTCAATACAGCAACCCACCGATTACGTCCTCATGTGTAAAAAACATTTCTACACCATCAACATACAGAGGAGAGACGATCAAGGGCAGTTTGTATCATTTAAATATGGGAAAATCTGGCTGCGGCTGCACTTCAGACTGCTTTGGATGATAGACTAATAAAACAGCGTTATAGTGGCCATAGTGAAAAATGATGGGAACCCGGGCTCTATATGGAATATTATAGGAACCAGGCCAGCTACGGAGATCATCCATATTTCAGCAACAGCCTCATAATGTATGGAGCGGTGCTCAGGGGTATCTTTAGAAGTCTCTCAGACACGCAATGCCCTTCCTATGCCATGGCTTCGAATGAGCTAAATCGCACGTGAAATCGGCGGACACCAATATTAAAAAAGATGTCATGGGGAGTCTGGCAACAGCGATTGCCAACCATCTGACAAACAGAAAAAGGAGGGCCAGGACTATCAGGATTGAATTATAGACCATATAGGAGTGTTACGAGTAAGAGATGTGTGGTCCTTCTGCGTGGCCACCGGAAACCTTCAAAGAAAAGCAGCATGAGGCCCCAACGTGGACAGCATGTGGACAGCCGAGTAAGAAGAAGAGGTATGTTATCTCTTAAAGATACAAAGGCAGTAATACCTTTTAAAGAACAATGGCCTTCTTAGATTGCACCACTGGGGAGTGTGTGGAATTGGAACTCAATCTCTTCAGCATACTCCTGTCCCAGACTTGCATATATAACAGTTTTTTCATGGCAGTCTCACCTCTTGCAGTTCGATTTCCAGTAGCACCCATAGAATTCATTGTATCGGGGTCAACCAACATGTGTCTGTATTTGAACGACACATTGCTGCATTGAGCCTGTAAAACAACAAATGCGCAAGTGGCCACAATCGCATATCCCATAGCCACCATGTTCAACCAGATGGATGTGACGATGGGCGATCGAATGATAATGCAGAGTGGTAATATGTACACCTACAGGGCCTAAATAGAGAGATTATTAAATTATGGCCATGATGCCCTGGATAGGCAACTCACGTCAGGACTCTTTTACCATGACAACACTGGGCTTTTCGGAGCCAACACTCCAAATGGTGAAAACACGGGGTTCACGAAGAGAGCCTGCCATGCCAGGATCAGTAGAGAACTTGATTTACTAAGCAGTCTACATGCAGACCTTTGCTTCCAGGATAAACTATTGATAATGGTATCAACCTTAAAGTGAAACTATACAGAAACACAGATCCTTTCTGCCTCATGAGTGGGGATGCCAAACAGTACAAGCTAGTCATCAAATCAATGAGTTCATTTGTTAAACGTGTGAACTTCTCCCTGACCATTAGACTAGCACATGCAGAGGCATTACAAATATTTTACCTAAAGTACCAAGTGGAGAAGGTCACCCTTAAAGTCTTCAGCATTGCTACCGGCAACCGGGGTACCAGTCAAGACAACCTGTTCCTGGGGCATCTCCCAAATATAATCATAATTGGAATTATTGAAACAATAACGATCACCGGCACATCCAATCAAAATCCCTTTGACTTCAAACACTGTAACATGAACTATGCAGTGCTGCATAAGGACAGTGTCCTCATCTATGCCAATGCATCCACGCCTAACTTTGGAGTTCCAGGCATAATCAGGGAATACATTGGCATGGTGGCTATCACGTGGAAGCACATGCACGATGCGCCATTTACAATCACAAGAAACGAGTATGCCCTCAGCTATACCCTATTGGCCTTCGATCTTAGAGCCGACAACGCATCATTGGATAATTTCATCTTCTTTAGGAGCGGCAACCTATGTGCAGAGATAAAGTTGTAAAGAAACCTAAACGCTATGCACTTGGTGCTAGTGTGGAGCATTTTCAATAGCATTCTCGAGATCGACGTATAAAGAAACACACTCCTTGATATTTAATGGATGTTCTAAAGATAAAAGGTTTCTGCATAAGAATAGTCATGCTCAGAAAAAATGTCAAGCTGTATATGCCAGTGATACATGTTCCACGCATCTACCCAGGAATCACCCTGTTAGCCTGGTGGTGAACACCGATCCACAGGCCCTTGGCAGAATGCACTGGATAGCTTTGTGGTTAGAACGGGAAATGCTAACAGTGTTTGACAGCTTGACACACTTTCCACAACACCTCATATATGCAGGAGTTTTAACGGATTATGTGAAAAGCATCACCAAGTATTTATGTTACACTACCGTGCTGGTCCAAGACTCTAAAACCATTACCTGCAGACAACAATGTATAATCTTTATCAGTCAAATTTCGGAATCGAGGTCTGTTTCGACTGTTTTGACGCTGTACTGAAACAATCACAAGCAAAATTATCAAATGGTGACCAGATTTGGTAATAATAAAATGCTCCCTTATGTGTGCAGATCTCGCAAAATGTTTGTAGCGTGTCAAAAATGCAAATGTGTGGCGTCTATCTAGTGTTTCATATATCAATAAAATAACTTTTTTTTTTTAAATCAACAACCGCCGTGCCTTATTATTACACATAACAAATAGGACATTGTAATAAAGAACCAAGCCTTTTTATGAATTGAGAAATTTTTATTTATACAAAAGACATATTTAATACCAAAAAGAAGAAGGTTATTACGTGCAAAAACAATTCAATACATAAAGGAGAAAAGTTATAATTGTAAAATCATTACGATACACAAAGCAAGCATACACACAGACAATGGGTTGTAAGCATTAATCAGACAATCAACTAGAAAGGCTGTGTCTCTGGCGGGCCTTGATGGTTTGGGGGTATAAGAGGCAGGGGTGTCATAGAGTTGTGGGGGCTGAGTAAAGATTCCTTAAACCATCAGGTATTCCACCTTGCTTCTGGGTGAATGGGATCTGTTTACAGTCATGATTGTTCTGGGTGGATCTAAAGGGCAGTGTTTTTGTTGAAGGGTAGTGAGGACACCAGTTTTTAGTCATTCCAGAAGGCATTGTTTGGTGACATTACCCCAATGGATGTTGGGATATTTAAATCAGTGACCGCTTGCACAAACTTCTTCCAGCATCTGGGGGCATGTATTAAAGAAGTGGGTTGTCAACTCGTAATACCCCATACTGGGTTGTGCAGGTTTGACTCCCTTACAACTCTACTTCTGTAGATAAACTCCCACCTATTGGTCCACAATGACATATCCTTTTCAAGTCCCATTTTATAGTAATATTTCCATATTAGATTTATAATGTTGGCTACGTCTATTCACCACGTCTTCCAAAACCGGGCCTACCCCCACCGGAGCATTCACACCGCTTGGTTCCTCAGGCGGCATGTATAAGGTTAGTTTGTTCTTTTCTGCGTCACCGTGCTTGGCGTGATTCAATTATTTAAGCAGAATATCCGCATCTAAGGCTGCCTTATCTTGCAGCGCTTAATCAAGCCTGTTTAAAACATCCTTCATTTCCGAATCGAGATTCATGGTCGCAACCTTCCGTATATCCCAATCTGCCAGCAGTGTGGGGGCCACAAGACTTTCTAATTGGGTTTTGTCCACCAAATACATTTTATGTGAGTGCTCCATCACTGACTCCCAAGCAATATGATGATTAGCGGTAGGGCTATGCCTATCAGAGTTCTTATGAATCCACCGGCCTGCGAGGCCACTTTTCTTTTAGCCGATAGTGATAACTGCTTATTGACCAGTTTTTGGTGATGTTCTTTTTTCTTTTTCAACACACTTACTTGATGGTGTGCTAGGGGGACGTGTCCCTTTAAAGTGTTCTGGGCAATCTCCGAAATAACCACCACCAGATCGTCAGAGGCTGTTGCTAGAATGGCATTGCATTGTTGAGGGGTGCCTTATACAAACATTTTGAGCAGTGCAATATTTCTCTGAATGCATATCAACATGGTGAAAGCATGACCAGCTACTGACACAGTATCACGGTAAAGGGAGCTTTATAAATGTCTTTTTAGGAGTGTAAACAGCAGATAGGCCCAGCAGGAATGTGTTGGTTCACAATCTATAATCCTCCAGAGTGGTTGTGTTTAAATTAATCAGCAGATACTCGTAGTGTTTACTGGTCTCATCTTCAAAAACCTCCATGAAGAAACTTGTTTTAGACATATACATCTGTCTAGCTATCATGGCTAGTTGTTGCTTATCACAGGCGTTTTTAAATAACACTATATAACTAGCAGTTAGTTTTATAGATCTGTTGCTCTTGCCCTTGTTGAACATTTTCTGCACGATATAGCAAATGCTTAGATTGCAGTGATGGAAATATTTTGTAAAGGGTTTTTCTAGTTCAGCGCTCTGGCCACCCTCGATCATCAAATCATCCATGATGATCATATTCACCATTCTTAGTAAACGATTGTCATTGAGACTGTTGGGCATACCTTCTACAAAACAAAGATACTTAAACTGTTATTGCAGGGTTGTAAAAAGAGGCTGCCAGCGGCTTAAAAGACAAAGAATATTATCAGGAATATGGGTCATGGTTGTGTGGGCATTTTCAAGAGATTTTCTGACAAAATAACTCTTGCTGCAGCTGGAAAGTTGCGTCATCACACATGTCAATGGATAATGTAACCTGGTCTTCATAACGCAGGTTTATGCACCATCTATAGATATCTATGCTCCACAATTAAATGCTCCACAATTAAAAACTGTAATATTCATCAACACATTCTGGCTATGTGGGGTTCAATGTCATGTCCCAGTTCTGAAACAAAGCAGCCCTTGTAGCGTTCTATGGTCAGAGGCCTGTTAAATGCACTGCCCCAGATGCATTGATGAACCAAAAAAGCAACGCTCCAATGTTTGTGGTCACCCCTATCCACTGTGGCTTGAAGACCCCAGAAAAACACTCTGCAGTGGCAAGGCCATTCCTCCGTGGTTTGTTGAACAGCCCAAAACAGCCCCTTCGAGTGACACATACCACAAATCCTCACTATGCAGATCCATCTTTGATGATTGTGAGGGCCCACCAGCTGTCTCTGTGGGCAATCCTAAAACTGTTTCGCCATGGTTTGATGACTTCCAGGGGCCACGATCCATGGTGTCTCTTAATAAATACACAAGAATATAGAATTAGAATTTGACATCCTTTACATAGCGTCAATCTCTTCCTTGCACTATTCAAATACATTAACGGATACTATGCTATATTTTCCAAGCGTCTTGGAAAACACAATAAATGCAATTTAAAAAAAAATAATTCCATTTTTCAATCAGTTTGTGCAAGCAAATCACGGCTACATTGTTTAATTAAAATGTGTGATCTTGGGCAAATACTCAAATCCTGTTGTGAATGGCCAGCCAAAATTGGGAGTCCACAAAGCCCAGCATCTTTTATACATAACAATACTGGCATCTTGTATGCAGAAAAGTGTTGGTGTTGGTACAGGTCAAAATCACCTATAATTCATGAGCGTCTTTAAAAGACAGTTGCATTAGGCTAACACAATCAAATTTAATGGTACTAAATTAACAGGCACCCGCTATACTGCGACTTTGGTATTGACATGATAGAACGTTTTGTACTGAAAATCTCTGTAAAGTTCCTAACACATTCCTTATTCATTTAATCATTTTCAAAGCTTTATTCAGTATAAAAACCTTTAGCATTCCTTATTATACAATGAAAGTGAGCAATAATAATGAAACCACTCATGATGACTGCTAGTCTAGCAGGCGTGAAAGTCTCAACTTATATTTTAATTGGTTTGTGTGAAAGAATCCTGGCTACACCGCTTAATTCAAGTTTGTGATCTTGGGTGAATACTCGAAGTCCTCCATGAAACTTGTATTGTGTATTATCATTGAAAATCGCTTTGCAAACCAGGCCTGCTGTTTTGGCCAAAACCTTTAAACTAAAACATTCAACATATTTGGGGTCTTATCTGTGCAAAACGTTGGATATTAGCTGTCAAATGAATTAGAATGTATTTTTACTCATCCACCAACAACTTGGATAATATAAATTTAAAAATCAAGGAGATAACATTGATGTAAAAAGATGCATGGGTTAAATTAAAGGAAATACTTCTGCTTTCCATGCAAGAACTCCTAGGCCTGAGATCTACCCTACTTTGCCCCATCCACCCATGCACTCATATTCTGCAAACAATAAGCATAATAAAAGAAAAAAGGTTTAACATTACTGCTGGCCTGCATGGGTTTGTCAGTTCTCAGGATAGCGGTGGAGACTGTTATAAAACCTAGTTGGTGGTGGCAGCAGAAAACCCTCCCTGGCAAACCCCTAATCTTTTCTGCTGGGTGACCTCAAACTTCCTCAGAAAAACCTCTCGAAATTTTGCGAATTTTGCAAAAGCAAAAATCAACCAAATACGTGTGATTTGGCAAATCACTGAACATGTTCGCCGTGCACCATTACTTTCTTTTTCTTGGTCTCCCTTCATTCTAGCTCCTGGCTAATAAATGCTGGAAATGCTAAAGGTGTTGTTGGTGGTCTGTGTATCTACGCTTCACACCGCTCAGTACCTGAGGCATGACATTTTCATAATACATTCCCTGTTCTTTTAGGCAGCAGAAGTAGAGAGCAGCTGGAGCTGTTTGGGCCTTGCCAGAGATGTATGTATAGCAAACAAGTACAATCTTGTCAAGTTTAAAGACCACTATGAAAGGGTAAAAACGTGAACAAAAAGTGAATGTTTCATTGTGACTTAAAGAGCGTTTCTTAGTTGGTGACTACAGCGACCTTTAATTTAAGCTTTAGCCCCGGCTTTGAATTGGACAGCTTGCTTATAATTGAATCATGAACACGTTCTGCCTTGCTCTCTCACAAATACCAAATAATCTTACCACTGCGGCGCATTTCAATCACTCGGATTGCTCCCTGCTTGCCTGCCATAGGTTTCAGAAACTTTCGCCCTATAAATGGAAACTGAAGCAAATGCAAACCTTGGGAAATAGTACAGGCTGCTGGTGATAATGTGTAGAAGGCATCCCATAGTCGTCCTTTTCCTTGTGACTCCTATGCTTGCATTACCATTCATCAATTCATTTATTCTGCTCTTGAGTTGTAAATATCTGCCGTTCCCTTTCTTACACTTGAAACTTTTATACAACAGGTTCTTTTATCAATCCTTTATAAAACTGTGCAGATGTGTTCTGTTTAATTGTCATATCATCATCTATGCAGGGTAAAAGCAGGGCAACACATTTTCCTTTCAAATCTATTAAGGCGCGGCGAGATACAATTATTTGCCCATGGTCACACAATGTAGCTAAGTGCTGAAGCTGGAATTTGAGACCCGTCCGCAACCTAAGCATGCTGTATTTGCTCGGGAGTAGCGTAAAGGACTATGTATCGATGGTGGATTTTAAAATTAACTTGTATACCAGGGGTGGCTTTAGCATCACAGATATCCTGATGAAACAGATTGGCATATATATAGAGCCTCCTTTCCCCATACATTGAATTAATAAACACACGTTTCAGAATCCAGAAATATACAGTTCTAAAAAAGTACCTACACCCTGCAGTTCTTACCAATGACCATTAACAAAGAAGTGTTAATTGTTTCAATGGGCCTCATTACGAGTTTGGCGGCAGCCGGCTACCGCCAAACTCGCTACCATCACCGCCACCTGCGATTGGGCAATAACCGGCCCATTACAAGGTGAATGGGCTTGAAATTGCCCATGCGCGGGTGGCAGTATTGCCGGGCTCTCGATCCCCATTCTGCCCCATTGGGCAGAATGGGGGTGGGGAGCATGGTTGCACTGGTACTGTTGATAACGGTGCCTGTGCAATTAGGAGTTATGCTCGCGGGTGCCGCACAGACCGCCAGGTCAGACTGGTGGGCTGTCAGCCACCCGCGAGCAGAACCCGTAATTCGGCGGCACGGTGTGAACGGTGCCGGTGCCTTACCAGCACCGTTCATACCGTGGCCGCCAACATTATAATGAGGCCCAGTGTTACCATGGACGCCCTGTGGCTTTTGCCGCAGGAGCGTGTTGTGTATTCGTGCAGGCAACGTCCAACCTCCGCCAAAAACAACACTTTTGTCTGGTATGTGCCAACATTCTAACCCGGGTCTACGTGAAACCTATAATGGGAATTCATGTATGACTTTAAAACGTTGCCTACATTAAAAAATAAAAATAAAAAAAAAGACGTGCAGACCTGCGTTGGGCATCTGTATGAGCAGCATACTTGTTCAAATGCCACTTGAAGCGCCTACGAGGCGGAATTGTTGATATATGGAAAAATAGTTAAACAGAGTCACATCCCTATGGCCTGCTAGCCTAATACCAGCAATCATTTCATATGTGTTTAACAACGTTACATCCTGCACAAGGTGAGCAGTGTGTGCTAAAAAGCTGAATTTAAATAAACACAGAGAAACGTTATCCAGCGTGCCTTGTAATTCCGTCATTCATTCCAGCAAAGAAGGGGCTCTGATTTTTGTCAATAAACCTTAAACAAACACAGTAGCTTTTTGAAAAAAAAAAACAGCAGCTACAGTGAGCCGTGAGCCCATCGCAAACAAATGCCCTGGCAAAAAACCCCGACATTCCACCTTTTAACGGGCAAGATGCAAAACACATGAAAAGGTTAAACAGATAGAAACCGTTCTTTAGCTCGCGTTAAACAAGCACCTTTGCTAACCCTTAAACCCCTGCAACAGTCAGTTTAAAACAAACAGCAGACACCCATGAACTAAATCGAGTGTGCAAACACAGTGGCGATGTTATTCATAATGACATGGGCTTGGACAAGACAAAACATGGAAGTTAATATGTCAACGTACCTTGCTGCTCTCGAGTCAAAGTTTGAAGTCTGGTCCCAGATTTGTCTGTCCCAACACACGGAGACACAACATCCCTCATTCCAGACACATCAAACATAACAGATACCCGTGCATGTTTTTGCTCAGACCTCAAACTACGGTCAACGGAGTCTCAGAGCCAGTCTGAAAGAACATGTGCATGGTATGCCATGCATAACTCCCGCTTTTGCAGTGCAGAAGGTTAGAGTCTCTTCCAGGTCTGAAAGAAATTCCATCGTCGCCTTCCCACTATCAATGTTATTTGCTGAGTTTTTTTTTTTTTTTAAAGCGCCTGCTGTAAAGACTACACCAGTGGAATGAAGACCGTGGACAAGATATTAACAGTTTCGGCTATAGGTGTTGCTTTGGAAAAGTAAACTAGATTTACGTCAGATTCTGGAAAAGCACCCTTACGTCATCCACTGTATGTTTTGAAAGCGAGCGGAATGACGATTTCGCGAGTTACGAGTTTAGGGGATCCTGTGGTTAAGTTACACATAATAACTGGAAATTAATTTCGAGTTGTGGGGTAAGAAACACAGGCATTATCAGCATAAGTAGAAAGCCGAGCTAAGCCACAGCCAATAGTTTTTATATAAAGTTTTCATGATTTAGTGCAAAACAAAAAAAAAGGAAACAAGCTTTGCCACAGCAAATAGTTTTTTCATATACAATTTTCATGATTCGGTACGACAACAAAAAATGTGTCATCAAAGCCAACATTTTGTTTTAATGTAAAAGTTTACTTTTAATATTTCTTTTCGTTCATTCATGACGTCCTCTAAGGATACACAATGATCTTATCCTTTTTATATCCCACTGAGATCAGAACTTTTGGTGCCTCCAATCTATTCAGTTGTTTTAATCAATTCATGGCGGGATCTATTGATACACACTAGTGGTGGCCTTATTCTTTTATATAGCATTTATGTCCAATACATTTACAATTTTATATAAAAAATGTTATGGTTCCGTTAAACTTTACAGGGGGTCACTCAAATGGACATGGGGATCCCTATAATAACTATTTATATCCCATCTGAGCTCTTATCTCCTTTATATCACATGTATATCCAATTCATATAAAATGTTATATAAACATTGTTGGGGTTTCATTTCAATTTGGGGGGTCCCTCAAATGGACAGGGGATTGCTATACCATCTATTTAGAGCTGATCCGGGGGCTCTTATCACAGTGATACAACAAATGTTGGGGGGCAAACATTTTCGATCAAATTTACAGGGGACAGCCCCAAGGTCAGAAAGGGGCGTGGCCTCCTGTCAAAACAAACACTTGATGAAAAGTGTCCCCTACTGCTACTATGGTCCCCTGCTCTCAATAATGATCTAGTTTCACACATGCCTGCGAGGTAGGCTTTCGGGAAATTAACAGCCTGTACAACCAACCTCTAGGTGTTTTGTATGGCTATATTTGTATTTGTATTTGTATTTTGTTTATTTGTATTGCGCACCTGGCCCAGGGGCATCTCAGCGCATTACTTAGGGGAGGGTAACAAGGGGGGTAAATACAGTAACACACCATTGGCAGGATAAAACAACAACAGTAGTGAGAATAGCAATTACACATATATACAGCAAGGCAGTGAGTCAGAATTAGTGGAAATATATACACAAGATGTAGGAAACAACGGTGTGGTAGGTTACATATTGGAGGTGGTGCGGTCCTGTTCAGTGAGCCATAATTTGACATTATGTTAGTTCCAGGTGGGCACATTGGCTAACAGAAACATGTATGATAAGAAATCTTTAAGCAAACACTAAACATGATTCTATTGTGCCCCAATAGCAATGCAGGAAATGATTGCTGTATGTCCAGTTAGAACTGCATGGCATGGTTCCATTATGATAGCAGGGCAAGGTCAGGTTCCATTTGCCCACATAGCACTGTAAGACTTGATTCCATTAAACATAGTTTGCACAACAAACCTAGGAGAGAACCCTTAGGGGAGACCACAGAGAGTTAAGAAATAGTTCCAAGAGGTAGAAGACACATCTGGGGGATGAAGTCTGTTAAGCAGAAGTTGGATAAACATGTTGAGTCTCTTCAGGTTAGGTACCTGTCTGCACTTTTCTGAAGTGCATACCCCTCCTGCCGCCACTGGGCACAGGCCCTGTTCAATGATGCCTCAAGATTCTCACATAGGTTTGAAAGACCATGTAGGAAGTGCCTTTGGGGAAATAAAAAAGCACCATGTAGGAGCACGAACTTGGGGAGAAAAAGGTGGATATCATTTACTCATAAGTGTTTTGTGGAGTTAATTTTTCTCAGATCGTGCTTTTCATCAGTTTAATGTCTGCAGGTCTCGGCACTAATAGAAGGTATTTTAACGCTTTGAAAAAGATTGAGGATTTGGAACCACATGACAAGCTATTGATGCAACGTGGTCCTAATACCCACACAGTTTGTGTTGATGTCCATCTACTTCCTTGTCCTAGCAGCACACTTCGAGGCTTCATCTCTCAGCATAGATGAGCGATTCTACTGGTATCACCAAGTAGCCTCTTGTATAGTCCCGCTGAATCATTATGTGCCATTTCATCCTGTAGGATTGGGCACCACTGCTGTCATGCTCTGCTCAGAGAGCTTCCAAACACGTGGTTTCGAATCAGTCGACCAAGTTCTTCCACCGATGGGCGGAAAGGTCCCTCTTGTCCTGACAATGGTCATCTAGAAGGCAGTTATTACAAGCCCTGGAAGCTTAACTACAATCCGACAAGGACCCTGTAAACAAGATGGCTGTTGGCATCGGCTGGAACCAGGGTTATTGAAATAGGTCTTTGGAGAATGCTTGTCAACTTTTTTTTTTTTCAGATTATTGGCACACAGCCCAGCATAATATATGATAATGCAGTATAATGCAGTCTTGTCATTGATGTAGTATGAAGCCAAGTTTACTGACCATTCATAAATGTTCTTAACTCCAAATGCTCATCCACTCACTTTAAAAAGTGACAACAGAGCCATAGTACAGAAATGCTGTACCAATGTAAGTGCCATGTTGCACTGCATTTGCAATGGGACAACACGTATTCTATTGCAAATACCTATTATTTCAATAAATGTTTGCACCACAGCAAATGTTGCCCTGGTGCAAAACAAAGCTGCACTAGTGCATAGCTTCTGTAAGATGGGCCCGCCTTCTATTGAGATAATTAATGGTGACACCTGGAACCTCGGGTGTTAGGCTCTATACAGGCAAAATTATTATTGGTCCACATCAAAAACAACATCATTCCTCCCACTGAAGGGATTCCTGTTTTTGGGATCAATTCAACTTGGCAGGGAAGTGACAGGAACTGCTGTGGTGCTGGTTCCTGCCTCCCTGGTGAAGCAGCCATTCTCTGGGGCTCAAACACAGGAAGATAGCTCTCCAGGAAATATTTATGCATAAAATACAATTCTTCTAAATTATTTTCACAAAATTAGGATAGACAGGTATTGGAGAGTTCTCTCTCTAGTACCTGTTTTTGATATCCTAATTTTGTGAAACCAGCAAAGTGTTTTGATATATGTTCACTAATAGGTCCGTATATACTCATTGTTCTGTTTACTGAAAAACATAAGTGCTTGTGCTTGTCAATTTGTCTGAAGACATTGGCCCTCTTTACGGGTCCGGCAGAAACCTTGCTAGTAAAACCAGCACGAGGCCACCAGACCCGTAATGATTTACCGCCGCCTGACTGGCAGAAACACTGGGACATTACAGCCCCGGCGGTCCGGTAAGTCAGGCGCTGGTAAAATGTTGATCCCCATTCCCATAGAGTCCCATAGGACTTTATGGGTGTGGGGACCACAGAGACACCGACACTGTTAATAACGGTGACGGTGCTTCTGTGAAAATCTGCGGGCAGGTCCCTTTCTGCACGCCAGGTCTGACCCTGGCTGGCGGTAGGGCACCCTCCCGCAGACTCGTAGTTTGCCAGTCTGGAAACTATTTATTTATTTATTTATTTATTCACATTAATAGAGCGCACATCAGCCCTTAGGTATCGTGGCACTTGTTACATAGGTGATCAAAGCTTAGTTACAGTAGCAGCATATATGCATGTTGACAATTTTTTGATAATATACAAGAATTAAGGAAAAGGGGAGGGTGGAGGGTATGATGTAGGTGTGGAGATATGAGGGTGGAGTGTTAGTTGAAAAGTGCTGTTTTCAGATTTCTCCAAAAGGCAGGGAGCGAGGTTTCAGCTCAAAGAGCGGTGGGCAGTGTGTTCCCGAGATTCGGTGCTATGTAGGGGAAGGCTAACCCTCCTGCTCTAGCCCTATTGATGTGTGGGATAGTGAGTTGATTGGTGTAGTGTGTTCTAGTGGGTCTTGGTGAAGTGGTTCTGTTCAGAGTTTCAGATATATAGGAAGGTGCCGTGAAGTTGATGCATTTGTGGGCTGTGGTGAGGATTTTAAACGTAATGTGGCCTTTGAATGGAAGCCAATTGACTGACTGTCTAGCTTGAGAGATGTGGTCTCTTCTTGGAATGCTGAGTGCTGCTCTTAGCGTGTTGCTTTGGGTGATTTGGAGTCTACGTTTTTTATGGTGCTGCTAAGAGGGTGTTGCAATAATCAAGCTTAGCACCTATGGTGGCTCTGGCTATTGAGAGGCAGTTGGATTGGTTTAATGGCATTGATGAGTTTAGTGCTTAGGGCAGACGCTGAGGCTATGGCATTGACTTGCTTATTCGTGGAAAACATGGCATCAATGTGAACCCCTAATGTCTTGACGGCTGTGAGGACCGGAATGACAGAGTTGTCAATGTTAAAATTGGAGTAGAGAGTCTAATGTAAGCTTACCGGCCCCGTTGTTTCTGGACCGGCAGACTTGTAATGAGGGTCATTGATTTATTTCTATTTTTGTAAAATAAATAACCTGTGAAAGGCAGGGTAAAAAAGAACAAGTCGTAATTCTGGTTCGTATATAGCTGTAGTTGTCCTGCCTTTGACTGTGATTGGCAGGTTTCAGCGGAATTACTCTTTAGCATTCTGCCACCACCACACAAAAGAATTTAGAGGAATTTGATTTTATAGATAAATATTTCCTGGCAGGACAACTTTCTGTGTTTGTTTATACTGCCTCGGTCCCGGCCAGAGTTTTTACATGTTCTGGGGTTTATGCAGCAGCAGAGTTCCTCTCCCATTGCAGCGTGAGCAGTTTGTTCACTTCTCGCATGAGAAAAGCATCCTGGGCTGGGGGAGAGCTCTTGTGCCCCTTTTCATCGACAGCCCAACCCATAGGGTTCGCTATGAGATGGAAAAAGGAGCTTGATTACAGACGTTACCTATAACTTGCATTGACATTAAGTGCCATGTTCAACCCTCAATCTTATATATGTCTTTAAAATGTGTTAATGCGGCTTACTTTTTGCTGACGGTGAGATCCTTACCAGTAAATGTATGTTTTTACAGTGATCGAAGTGAGTGGGAATGGTCAGGAGCTGTGTTCCACTACATTTATTTTTTTCTGTTAACCGTTCCTGTACTTATTATGACAATATTCACCATTCTTATAGGGCATTTGTCCATTCATGTCCCTGTACAAGTGTAAAGTTATACTAGGAGCCTTAGCTACTAGTCACTTAGACTAATGCAATGCACTACTGCAACACATGTTGCACTAGGCTTCCACCTACACTCTCCCCAGCCGAGACAACAGTTCCACTACTTTTTTCTTACATTTCTACCGCAATTTTATACATTCATTTTATTTGTAAACATTAGTTAACGCAAGCAGGAGTAAAAAGAATAGCAGGCAACAATACACAAGAGAAAGGAAAAACGAGGTAACAGATGATATAGGCTGAATCTGGGGTGGGGGGCACTTCTTCTTGTCTGATGCTAGGGCTTTTTCTTAACCCTAGGAGCTCTCCTGCTTCTTATCAATACGCAGCTCATGCACCTGACATTAATCAGAACATGCCCAACCTTCCTAATCTCTCATAGACCATTTCACTTTTGTGACATGATTGTTTTTTTATTTTTAAGTTTTTATTAATTTTTAAACAAACAAACAAAAAAAACAAACAGACAGTGCATGTTCATCAGTTTCATTACACTTTTTAAATTCCCAAACCACTACTCCCACTACCCCACCCCCCTTGCAGTCTATCACCTTGAGTCATCAGATTCCACACCCTGTGGTTCAGTCTCCTCCTCAGCAGGTTCAGTCGGGTCTTCTAATGACCCAAACAATCCGGCTATCAGTGATTTCCAGGCCATCAGGGATTCATTCTCCTCCTCCCACCCATTGCTGCACGTCTCTTGCCATACTACGGTTTCGGCTTCTGCCCATTTTTGCAAGTCTTTCCACCACACCTCTGTCCTCGGCACATGGCATGACTTCCATCCCATGGCAATCCTTCTCTTTGCAAGCACATAAACCAGGTCCCTTAGTTTGCTTACATGCCTGAGTTTCCGTGGTCTGGGGAACCCCCCCAGCAGACAGGCCCATACTGTGTCCACTACTATCTTGACCCCTCTTCCTTCTAGTTTCTCTTTTATACCCCTCCAGAACCTCTCTATGATCGGGCAAGACCAAAACATATGCACCATGCCTGTGTTCTCTTCGTCGCACTTAGGGCATGCTTGCCGACCTGCATTCTCGAACCTCGATATCCTCCCAGGCGTCATATAAGCCCTGTGTGTTATGTAAAGCTGTATCTGTTTCAGTCTCGCGTTTCTAGACACCTTCTTATGATACCTTTGCACCCGTTCCCACATCCCATCCCCCATTTAGGCCCCAACCTCTGTTTCCCAGTCCAATCTCAGCAGCGTGACCTCCTTCCCCACTTAAGACATCAACATCTCGTACAGTCTGGAAACCTTATGGCCCCCCTCAGCTATATCATATATAACGTCTATGGTGGCGTCCAGTTCTTCCTCCAACACAGTTTCGGGCCACATCCTCTTAATCCTCTGTACCATTCTGTGGTACATGATGTACTGGCCTTCATGCAACCCAGCCTCCTCCCGCAGCCCCTCAAAGGTAACACAAGAGCCCCCCTGCCAAATATCCCCCATCGTTGCCACCCCAGCTGGCTCCCAGTGGGTCCGGAGTATCAGTCGCAGCTGAGCATCTGCCCCTGTCAATACCACCAATGGCATCTGCGGCGAGCATGGGTTCCCCATCAATTGGCATGCCCTACGCCACACCTTCCACCCCAGCAGCATCATTTTAGGGCACCCCACCATCTCCGCCCTGGGTGCCCACATAACTTCTTTCAAATAAAAGGGTGCACAATCCCGCCCAAACAGCCTAAATTTCGAAGGTCTCTTCATCAGATAGCCATTTGGCAACATATTGCAACTGGCTCACCACAAAGTACGCCTCGTAATTGGGCAGCTTTATACCCCCTTTGTCATGGAAATTCTGAAGCTTCCATAAAACCACTCTGTTTCACGTCCCATGCCACAGAAAGTCCCTACACATGCTATTCAGTTTGGTAAAGAACCCCTTAGGAATCAGGTACAGAATATTGCCGAAGTAATGTAGGAGCCTTGGCAGGACTACCATCTTTAGCATCGCTCCCCGCCCCATTATCGACAAAGGCAGCTTTGCCCAAAACCGCATGCATTTCTCAATTTTTTGGATTGCCACTTCTGTATCACACCTATGCTCTTCCCCCACGGTGTGATATATATCTATCCCCAGGTACCGAAAAGTACTAACCGCCCACGGTACCTGTAAGACCGGTAACCTCTCTGCTGGAACCCCTATATACTCCCCCAACGGGAACAGACTAGACTTCTGGGGGTTCACCGCTATGCCTGACAGCACAGCGTATCTCCCAAGCACTTCCAAAATGTACTGAAGGTTCTCCTCCGGATACCGCACATACAGCAACATGTCGTCCGCATATAGGGAGACCAAATGCCGCTCCCCGTTCACCTCGATGCCTATGGTGTCATATTGCTGTCTCAAATAGATCGCAAGAGGCTCCAGGGCCAAAATGTAGAGCATAGGGGACCACGGGCATCCTTGTCTAGTACCCCTACTAAGCTGCCATCTCTCTGATATCACCGATCCCGTCTTTACTCTGGCCAGCGGTTCACTATACAAAATCTCTGCCCACCTTACATAGCAAGGCCCTAACCCATAGTGTTTCAGGGCTGCCAGCAGCCACGGCCACTTGACGGAGTCGAAGGCCTTGATCGCATCCAGGGACACGATCGCCATTTCCTCCTCACTTCCACTGCCAAACTCAATGATCCTCTGAAGTCGCCTATGCTTGTTGGTGATGTTTCTATGGGGGACATAGCCCATTTGGTCCGGATGTATTAACTTAGCAATGACCTTTTGCAGTCTGTTCGCCAAGACCGCAGTTAATATCTTGCCGTCCTGGTTCAACATTGACACAGGTCTGAGGGAACCACAGCTGCGCCCTGGTTTATTTGGTTTAGGGAGAGGTACTATAACAGCCTCTCTCAGTGACTCCGGCAGGCGGCCCGTCTCGAACGCCTCATTTATCATCTCTAGCAGCGGGGGGAGGACCCAGGACCTCTTCTATATGTACCTTATAAAATTCGCTTGGGAGCCCGTCTGTCCCCGGGGTCTTACTAGTAGGCAACTGCCTCACCACCTCCCCCAGTTCTTCCAGGGTAATCGGGGAGTCCAATTCCTCTCTTTCCTCCTCACTTATCTTGGGCAGCCCCATATCCTCAAGCGTTTCTTCTATCATTGTCCGGCTACTATCCCCATCTTCCCCATATAATTCTTTATAATAGTCCACAAACGCTTGATTAACCCCCTCCTGGGTGTCCTCTACGCTACCATCTTCCCTGTCTATAGTTCTGATTGTGGCTCTGGGGGTCTCGCTCTTATACAACCACGCCAAAAGTCTCCCACGGTTTGTCACCTCCCGCATGCTGTCTCTCAATGTACCTTTTATAGTTGAGGTTGCACAACCTCTCCCAGTAATCCGCACATTTTTGCTGCAGCTTAAGTATGAAATCTAGTTTCTCTGCTGTATCGTCGCCGGCTTTTAAGGCCTCTTCCAATTTTGCTTCCGTCTCCCTCAGTTCTGTTGAAACCCCACCCTGTAGGCCCTTGGACTTCGCCATGGCCGCCCCCTCATAACAACTTTAAAGGCCTCCCATAGTGTCCCCGCCGAGTCCACACTCCCAGTATTGGTTTCAAAATAATTTACTATCTCCTCCCGTAAATCTTCTCTAAAGAAGGGGTCTCTCAACGCCTCCGCTCGTAGGCGCCATGTCGGGATCCTCGCCCTCGGGGGGCAATATTGCCACGCAAGAATCAGGGGCGAGTGGTCCGAGAGGACCCTGGCCCTGTACTCTATGTGCGCAATTTCCGCTATCATTTCTAGTGATGCGAAGACATAGTCCAGCCTTGTTGATAACTGCTGTGGGGCAGAATAGTGTGAATATTGCCTTTCCCCAGGGTGCCACACTCTCCATGCATCTTCCAACCCAACGTCATCAAGCAGTGTCTGTAGCGCCCTGGCTGCAGGGGCAGGTCTATCCAATTTCCCGTCCGATCTATCCACCTTCGGGTTCAATACACAGTTGAAGACCCCTCCCCAGATCACCGCGCTTCCCACACACACGCTCATTTTCGCACTCAGTGTCCTAATGTACGCTGCTGTGTTCTGGTTCGGGGCGTACGTGTTAACAATACTTATCTCCCTATTCTCTACCAATCCCCTCAGCATAACCATTCTCCCGTCTGTCTCAGCCACCACTTGCAACCGCTGAAACGGGACATGTGGTGCCACCCATATAAGTATTCCTCTTGCGTAGGCTGAGTACGAAGAACCGACCAACACCCCCTTCCACTTTCCCGCAATCGTGTCCATCTTCTCACGTGTAAGGTGGGTTTCCTGTAGCAATGCAATATCTATTTTCTGCCTGCGCAGATACAGCATAACCTTGTTCCTTTTTAAATAGCTGTTAAGCCCCCGCACATTCCACGTGAGTATTTATTTTAAGGTCCCCCATGGCCTGGTATGATCCCATTCCCTCCCCCCAGGTGCAGTGTAACCTTGAGTTCCATTCCAATCTATATAGGCTTGCATCCCCTTCTAAAACCCTGTTAACCAAAAACACACTGAACTTCCCACTCCCTCTCCCCCCCGCCTCCCCACCCTTCCCCAACACTCTCCCCCCCAACTGTTGCCCAGCTCCATCCCTGGATCTCAGGCTCCCCCGCATCTAGCTCTTTCCGGCTTTCGCCTGTACTCGAAGCTCCGCAGGGTGAGGCCGCCCTAGTGGCCAACCTACTGAAACTACAACTACAATTCGGGGGGGTAGGGTGCTACCGCCCTGCCGCTCCAATAGCACATCAAAGAACTACACATTGCTATACAGTTTAAATATATGTAACCGCCACTATATTCAAGTCCATCAAGTCTCTCACAATCCGCAGTATGTTACCGAATGTCAGCCTCCTACAGCCAGGCCCCTCGTTCTCTGCCTTCGCCTAGGATGTTCGCTCGCCGCCATAGCAAAATGCATACCGTGTCTGAGTCACTTTTCACGTCCATTTTGTGTCTCCTCCGTGTCTTGATCCGGGCAGCCCTGCAGATCCAACCACGTTGTCGCATCTTCCGGAGTGTCAAAAAAGTGCATTTTGCACTTATACACGACCTTCAATTGCACAGGGTACAGCAGCATATATTTTATCCCAGCCGCCCGCAGCCTCCTTTTGATGGGTACATAGCTGTACCGCTGCCTCTGGACCAGCATAGTGTTGTCGGAAATGAAACAATATTATGCCTCCTATCGCAGCAATTGTATGTGTATTGGCCTACGCCAAGTTGTCTAAAACATCATATGCGAACAAACTCCGCGGCAAGGTTTTGACCTTAGAGAAAAGTAATGTAAGTCGCCATCTTGGATTAAGCCGCCATTTTAGGTTCTCTTGTAATGTGGAAGTCACCCTGAACATCAAAATGGAGGCCGAATGACATTCTGAGTAAGATTCTGGCCGTTGTGACCTCCATACACACAAATAATTAATATGCCTGCAGGCCACTTGTCGGGGTCGCAAACTGAGACCTTGTCCTATTGTTGACCTATGTGTAAATTAACAACTATATCAGTGAAACTAATCAAAATGCATATATTATAGGATTGACCTGGCTAGGAACCCATAGGCCCAACTCCTATAATGGTTAACCCGCGAGAGGGTTGGCCAAGGGCTGGACAAATCATATAAAAGACCCAAGTATTCCAATGTACGGTCTCTCTTACTAATGCATCGAACCTTCGTTGAAGTTCCTTTACGTTACTCTGAGAGCCGAATAGCAATCCGTTTGTCAATTGACTTTGGTAACTGTTGTAGCTTTTTAATAAAGCACTTGTATTTTCTTTGTAACCTGTGTTGGTGTGTTTCTTTTTGGGCTTCCCGGCCTCATATTATTTTTATGTTTTCACAGTGTAATCCGGGTATGCCGTGATAGTGCTCGAGGCCCTCTCGATTGTTCCGCCTTTCCGAAAATACTCCAATATTTTTTCCCAGTCTTTATAGTTCAGTATCTTGGCAATTATCGCTCGTGGAGGGGCCCCCGGTCTCGGCTTCCGCATGAGGGCTCTATGTGCATGCTCGACCACAAATCCTTGCGAGCGTGTACCGGCCCCAATTCCTTGTAGGAGTAAGTTCTCGATATAATCAGTCGGGTCCTGGCCCTCCTCGCCTTCCGGCAGACCCACCACACGAATGTTGTTTCTCCTCGCTCTCCCTTCTGCTCGAGACTCCAAGTTGGCCACCTGTTGCTTGAGGACATGGATCTCTTTTGTATTGTTGGCACCAGTGTCCGTATTAGATTTCAACACGCCCTCCAGGCTGCTTGTGCGTTCCGCCAGTCCCCTGACGTCCTATCTCAGCTGGGAGACTTCGATGCCCACTGTTTCAATTTTAGCCTCCAGGGAAGTGTGTAGGTCCATCAACGCAACCCCCAAGATTCCTTCAGCTCTGTAATGGCTTCCAAAATCTGACGATTATCAGCAGATGTCGCGCCCTCAGCCTGTGCCATCGGGCCTTTGGTTGAGGTGGCCGCAGGAGACAGTTGTGCTTTCGCAAAAATGTCCATCGTGGGTTGTTTGGTCTTATTCTTGCCCACAGCCCCTCTCATCGCCATTTTCTGGTTACCGTTGGGTCTCCCTGTCACGATTCAGCGACCAAGTGTCTCCCCAGCCGCAATTTTCGCTCTTTGCCGACTGTCGCGGTGGTTTCCGGGCAGCCGCAACCTCCACCTCCTCTCGCCGCTGCTAGTTCAATACCGAGCGGGCGCTTCTCGTGCTGGTCATGGTGCGGCCTGCATTTTCACACCTCTGCTGTCCTGGGCCCCTGCCGTCTGGGCCAGCGCCCAAGCTTTCACTACTCAAGACCCACGGCCCCCGGGGTTTTTGTATTCTTCCTTCACCTCGCCATTGTCGTTCTTTCCCCGTGGCCGCCGCCTCTATTCGTCCTCTTCGGGTACCCTGGTTTAGTTTCTTTTGTTGTCGGCCATCTTTCGTCGAGCAATTCCTCCAGACTCCTGCTTATGATTTTTCTCGATCTTTTTACAATGAGCGAAGCATCCATTCCCATGTGTGTGTGATCGATTCTGGATCCAGTGGCGCACTTTTAAAGGTAGTTTGTACGATCATTTGTCGGATCCTCCAGAGCTCCACAGGAAGCACGTCCTACTCCATGGCTGCTCAAACCACGCCCCCCTTCAACATGATTGTTGTGCTTTATGTACCCATTGTGTTATTTTGAATGGTAATTTCGTTTATCATTCACTTACTGTTATCCTTATATTTGCTATTAGAACAAAAAATAGAGCATTATTTTAGCCTTTCTGTGCTAGTGTTGTAGCACGTGCCATGGTACGAGAAGTTGGTTTCACTTCTGGACACATGAAGATACTTCTTCAGGACAGTGTCAGTTCAAAGGTGGTGGCGCATAGGGGCTGCACGACAATCAAATGCTGTGTCGGCATCTGCACAGCATAACATAGGCAGGGGCCTCACCTTGGAAATGTCATTTTTGGAATTTGAAAGGTGAATGATATGAATTGCAAATCGTCTTATACGTTTCAAATTTTAGATGAGCCAGCATCATCCGTTTCTTCATTCTCCTTCCGAACACGAAGGTGCACACCCAATCAACTACCCATCGTACCTAAGACTCAGTAATCACCTCCCCACTGTTACCACACCTGGTTGCTTGTAGATTCCTTGCTGCCAAATTGCCTGCATATCCCTGTTATTAGCTCTGTGTTCCATTGTATTTCTGCTTTGCTCACTTGGTTATTCCCCATTGCTTCCCAAAGCTAGATCGGTGCTCAATAAATACTCTAATAATAATAATAATAATAATAATAATAATAATAATAATAATAATTCCAGTAAGGCAGTTAAAAAGTTTGTCAGTGTTTATTTCTTCCATTTGTTACTCTTGTTCTTGAGATCCTCTCTGCAAGTCTTCAAAAGACCAAGCAGAGGTGAGATATAAATATACAGCACAAAGTCTTTGATGTAATAAGAAAAGATTGACTTTGTACACTATTGCCTGCTTCACAAAGTCCCTAATATGAATGTACTGAGTGAAATTCACGTTTTATTTTTCCCAAAGGAAAAAAAAGATTGATTTAGAAAGACCGCTATGAGACGCCCCAGAGTGGTCTTTCTAAATCAAACTGTCACACCCCTGCCGCATACGAGCGCGCGCAGGGGCCGACTGGCACGTCCGGAAGACAGAAGCCACTGGAGAATTAGGAAAGTGTGTGTGTCTGCGCGTCTGTATGTCTTTCAGCACCTCCTAATCAAATATCCTGTGAGGCTTCTAGTTTTAAGGAGTGACAGGTGCAGCAACCACTTTATCCTGCCAATCAAATCCTGAGGTTGTCTGTATGTTTCATGCTTGCAAGTGATTCAAACGTAAATTTGTATCACTGACATATTGGGCAAATATTAAGATCTGTGGTCATTCCTGTGTTCCCAAAATTTTCCTTAACTCTATATTGCTTTCACCCATCAGCAAGATAGCGAGACTGGTCATATTTTTTCAACTCCTCCATCAATGTGGACACTACTATTCCACTCACGGCTTAGTTCAAAGTGGCAGTTCATGACTGTGTTTAAGTACCTGCATTTTATAGCAAGCTCCTACATCGGAGTTCTGGAACCATTGGGTCTCCTGGTGTTTTGGACGCCATCTCCTGTCAGTATTGGGCAGTATATAATCTATAATGAGGAGTCATGGCCATTATCGTCCAAAACATCTGGAGAGCCACAGCTTGAAACCCCTTGAGCTACAGCTGTGGGTTTGATCAAAATCTTGATACAATCATGATCAGTATTGAGTATATATAGCCAAGTGAAATCCAAATTCCTTTGCCGTTGTCAATCTATGCAAAAATGCCTTCTCTGGGATTGAGGTTCAGATTGCAACACTGTCTGCATGAAGTAATACTTGGTAAGGTATGGTATGGTATTGTTTCTTTGTAAAGCGCCCATACACATAGCAAGTGTTTCAGAGCACTCAAGGAGGGAGAGAACAAGGCGAAAAAATAACAGTCATTCCGAGCCCTTGTATTTCTGAATGATACAAGTCTGCACGGGTAGGGTGGGTGCATAGAACAAGTGCATAGTATACAATTAACAGTGTAGATAACAGCAAATGGGTCTGATGACGACTCTTCAGTTTTTCCAAGTGCATTGAGGCGCCACCATGCAAAGAGGGGAGACCAGGGAAAAACAGGAAAACGTTCTTCAAGGCATGGTGCATTCAGATTGTGCAAGTGCACACACAGGTACAGGGGAGGGGTGGACAAGTGCAGGGGGCGGGGTGGTGGGGGAGGGGACCAAGTGCCCCCAGTCAGTCAGAAGCTAGGGTAAGTGCTGAGAGATGCCACTCGCATGGGTCATTGAGCAAGTGCATTAACAATGAGGCAAGTGCAAGGGCCAGAGGCTAGTGTGAGAGGACTGGTGAGGGTGCAAGGGACCTGTGAGACTCTGAGTTACACCAGGCAGCCAGTCAGCTGGCTGTGCGGAAAAGGAGGGAGAAAGGGATAGAACAGAGAGAAAGGTTAGCAGGGTAGAAGGAGAGAGAAGGAAGAGGAGAAGAGGAATGTCTTAAAGAGTTTTCTGAATTTAAGGAGATCAGGGTCAAGATGGAGTGCAGCAGGGAGGCTATTCCAGAGAGAGGCCCCTGCAGAGGATAATAATCATCTACCTCATAACCTCTGTTTGGAGAACCAGCTCACTCGCAGAAGGTTGGAGGTAGATGAGCAGAGGGCTCGGGAAGGACCGTATTTCGGTAGGTAACGCTGCAGATAGGTAGGTCCCAGGCCCCAGAAAGCCTTGTGGACAATGCAGATGGTCTTGAACTTGATCCTTGCAACCATGGGGAGCCCATGGGGGGATTTCAGTGCCAGAGAGATACAGTCCCTAGGCTTGAGGCCAAGCATAGGTCTCCTGGTTCTGTTCTGGATGAGTTGCAGAGGGCATAGAACATAGGCAGGGAGATTGAGAAAGAGGCTGTTGCAGTAGTGCAGCCTTGAGAGAACCAGAGCTCTGGAGACAGTGAGCTGCTGGGGGAAGGTGAGAAAAAGAAGAGCACCTCTGAGGAGGTGTAGCTGGTAGTTGGACTTTTTAGAGATGTCGGAAATGTGAGTGGAGAAGAAGAGAGTGGAGTTGAAGATGACCTCAAGGTTTTTTGCCTCGCAGGTCGGTGGGGTGCAGGGCCAAGGGAGGCAAGCGAGATTGAGAGTGGGAAAGCGGGAGCAGGAGTCCCATTGCGAACAATCTCAGTCTTACTGGCGTTGAGGCAGAGTTTGTTTGCAGCACACCATGCCTGATTTACAGACAGACAGTCAGATATGAGCGAGGTAGAGGAGGTGGCTGAGGGTAGCCTGAAGGAGAGTTGCCTTTCATCTGCATAACACTGGAAGTTAGAGATGAAAGTGGCAATCACACATGCAAGGGCAGCCATGTAGACATTGAAGAACCAGAGGGATAGGTTAGAACCCTGGGGAATGCCACAGGTTGAAAGAGTGATAGTAGAGAGAAAGGACCCACGTTTCACCTTGGATGGGCAGTCGGAAAGGAAGGAGGTTAACCATGCCAGAGCCTGTCTTGTGATTCCCAGGGTGTCTTGCAGACGTGCGATCCAGATGTTGTGGTTTACTGTGTCAAAGGCAGAGAAGAGGCCAAGTAGAATGAGGATAGAGAGAGTGTAAGTGTCGAGTTTTGAGAGCAGGTTTTCACGGGTGTTCAGAAGAGCAGTTTCCATGCCTCTGGATACTCTAAAGCCAGACTGAGGGTCGAGGACGCGATCAGCAGTTTCAGTGTGGAGGGTGAGCTGAGAGATAGCCAGCTTCTCCAGTAGTTTGCCACAGATGTGACGTTCCTATACTCCGTGACATTACTTGTGAAAGGTTCTGTGTATAGTGTATACGGTAGAGGTAAGATGGGGCATCCTGGTTTTGCATCATGTCCAACCCTAACTAATGATGGTTAATTCTGAAAGAATGCACATTAACACATGAGGAGACGCACCGTTTTCGTCCAAAATATATTCCTCTTAATATGTCCCAAAGAAAAGTTCATGAGACAGAATACATATGCATGGAGGAGGGTGACTGATATGTTCTCTTTGTTGGTTCCAGTACTCAGGATCATGGTGATGGGCTGCAGGACTGACATCAGGAATTGAGCCGTAATTGGCAATGTTTATAAATAACGGGCAGAGCTGCCTGTAGGCTTTCCATAGCGCCCCTGTACTGTTGATACATACCCCAAGAATCACTATTAGGTTAGCAAAATGGATTGTGTAACTCCTACAGTGTAGACAACGCTACACCGTGCCCACACTTACCGGCTGCAGAAGGTGCGGGTTTAAAACTACTCTGTCACTTATCCTTTGTTATGTCTGATAGTAGCCGGGCCACGGTCTCGAGACAGCCATGGCGCCTTTCCACAGAGATATCGAGTGCTAGGTGAAGGTTGTACTGCCCAGCTTGCCTGTGGCTAGGAAGAGCCTCTGTGTTTTCGTGCAAACTCAGTGTCTTTCCAGTAGAATATTGCCTTTCACAGTTTATACGCGCTAGGAGGCATGTGGGTGCAAGCCTCCAGCCTATAGAGAGGGGTTCATTCTCCCAAATGATATCTGCTAATACTCAAGGGTGGCATTATCTCTCACACAATGAGAATAGTTTACCTTTTTAATTGTATATATTTCACAAAAAACGGTCCCTGAAACATGACCTATATGTTTTTTTTTTAATTGAGTTATTTGAAGATGCGTTGCTGTCATGCAAGGAGCTATTTCTTTGCCAGAGGCTGATATCGATGCAGGTCTCCCGCGAGAACTGCTTCGTTAAGGCGTTGGTGCAAATGGATGCCTTATTGAGAATAACATTTGCAGGCTGTGCCCTGGTGAAGTTTGCACGGGTCTATTCTTTGATTACTACTTTTACGCATTCTGAATCTTCGTGCTTGAATATCCGCAGTAACTCCCCACCTACCACCCACCCATGCCGCTGCACGCTCGGGTTTTTGGACGTATCCCCCTCAAGTGCGGCTTTAATACAGTATGTAGTGGGGTGGCCGTGCGGATGGTGCCAGAACGCGGGCTCTCGCTCTCGCTAGCTGATCCCACTGGGCAATGAGCCTCTTATGTCCTTCCGATTCATTATGCTCTGGGAATAAACAGCCAGGCAGAAGCGAGCGAGGGGGCTTGCGAAAGAGAATAGCCTGGAGGAGGCGGTGGCGTGGACTGCTTGGGAGATGGCGAGATGGGAAGCCGAGGCAGGCCCTCTCAATCACGGATGGATACGCTGTGCCGCTTCGGGCCTTGTTGAGAGGTCGTGGGCTTAGCCGCATCCCTGGGACTGTAATCGACACTCAGCCCATAGCAGAACTGGGAACCGTGCATGCGAGGGGCAGGGATGGGGTGTAGAGGAAGGGGGTCCGTGATGGAAGGAAGTGTAAAGGTGTGTAGATTTTGGAGTATCGCTTAAGAGAGATGCAATGAGGGAGTTGGGTGGACATTTAGGAGGGAAGTGGAAGTGGGGGCGTGGCAGCTTTATCAGGAGACATATCGTGGAAAATCGGAGGGGAATAAGGATGAAAGCAGTATAGAGAATGGAGGGGAGTCAGGGCTTGAATTGGATGAACTTTAAAAAACAGGTGGAAGGGGGTGAAGAAAGAGAGGAGCGCAGAGAGCGAGGAAGCCAAAGAAGATGAAAGTGGGGTGACAGGAGAGAGAAACCTTGAGTGATGGACAGGCAGCGAGAGAGCGGGAATGATTGAGCAGGTTGCCAGCAGCTCCCAGCAGGAATTAATTAGCAGAATTCTCCTAAACGGGAATGCCTTTTTTGTACTTCACTCGCTGTCTCGGAATGGTTTCCGGCTTGCGCGCAGCAGCAGCATTGTGAGGAGTTTGACAAGGAAACCCATTGGCAGAACGGAGGATGTCAACAGTGGAAATGACAAATAGCATCAAAACGAATGAAGGTCTTGTGGTGAAATGACTACTGCTCTGCGGGAGTACAGGGCTGAGTGGTGCTTGCTAACGCCTACTCAGCTGCACATTACCACTAAACCAGCTGTGATGTCAATCATGGTGGTGAAACTGGCACAGCATGTATGGTCTACCTATTTTACTTCTTTAAGGTAGCATGGGCCGAGGGAAGGCTGTACTGTTCAACAGGGAGGTGAGCAAGCAGAGGACCGTCCAAAACAACAGTAGAATTGTGCTATCGAAATGAAGGAATGTCCAATAAAGGTTCTATACAAAATTGAAGTCTTTGACTAAACTGAAAATACAGACACATTATTGAAATCATTGGCACCCCACGCCTGTAAAGAAGTGCACATGATATATTAAGACCTTGGGGCGAAGGGGGCACTATGCGGATGAAAACACGTGCATTTGGGCAATTATCTTTGTTTCAAAGTTCACGCGCAAATGTATGTTTCATCAAATGTTAGGGCCTCAGATTATAATTCTCACCAGGGCCTTTGAACTAGGCCAACGGAGAGAACGTGCGTGGCATTTAAATAGCCTTCTGGTGAGTTGACAGGGTACAACGTTCATTCATCGGCAGGTTTTTTTTTTTCGCAGAGTTTTTTGCTGCAGATTTTTGGCAGAAAAAACGAATTGAAAACTATGGCGAGTGGGTGGGTAAAGGGATATAAAGGTTAGGGGGTGTAGGGAATAGGTAGTAACTAACTGCAAAGGGGGATTGGAGGAGGACCCCCGCCACAAATAAAAAATACAGATTTTGATTCGTTTTTTTCAGCCAAAAATCAGCACCAAAAAACTCTGTAAAAAAATACCTGCCAATGGAATGACATAGAACCGTTGACAGCAACAGGTCTGGCTTCTGGGTCTTCTCTACCGGGTCAAGTCAGAAGAAAAAGGTGTCACTGCTACACAGTCCCCCCCTGAGCAGGCTTTGGCTGTCCACTCAGCAGAGTGAGAGAGAAGGTTCCTTTGTGTGGACCCGAGATAAACAAAGGTGTCTGTCCTGGCCAAAATATGTCTTCATTGCAAGCTGTCAGGCGACGATTGAGTGGAAAAGCTGTCAGCTGATGCTAGTCTACCAACAACAGGGCAACTGGTGAAAACACTGCAGCAACCCGTTGAGCTTAAAGCAAGTACACAAGGACAACTTCTTTGGGTGCACGTGTTGGGAAGGGTAAGTTCATCCTCTTAAAAAAGCGCATAATTCAGAAAAGATATGCATTTACTCAGATGCCATTTCACCCACAATTGCACAAATCAGGGGTTGCTTGTGCGCATGTTAAAGTTTACTTTGAATTCACAAATTGAATGCACATCAACATATTTACAAAAGCAAACACCATATCCTGTCATGCCTGAATGGGCGTGGGGGTGTGCAATGCATGACAGGGTCATTTGTGGCACTTTAGTTCATTTGTTTTTTAAGCGGTACATGGCTGGGTGTTTCGTTGAAATGGTACATACTCACATACTATGATGGGTATTCCCCTGAAAGGATAGTGCCTCAAATCATGCTATAGATTGCCATGAAATGCCAAGGTACTCACGAGATCGTAAACGATTGCTTTTCCCATTGCCATGATTTGTCATCAAATGCTCCAATCGCTGGTGAACACTCTCACCTCAAGGTCATGGATTTCAATCACATGTCCTGGTTCTCAGCACATTTGCAAAATTGGCATCAAATGGGCAAGTGCTCACCTTGCTACCACGTATTTCCATCAATTACCAGGTACTCACCTAGCTCTAATGTTCACATTAATAAACAGGTTCTCCCCCATTGGCAGGGATTACATGCCAGAATATTTGGCTAATTGCCACGCATAGCCATCAAATGTCTAGTTTATGGGTAATGATTCAAGTTGCAGGCTAAAAAACAGGCACAACATGCACTTTCTCCCTCAATTCTCACCAAGAGTCAATTATGACTCACAGATGGTAGGTGCTGAGTGCAAATTATTTGGTCTAGTCTAGTTAGTCACCCCGTTGCCAAGGATTGCAATCAAATGCCCATATGCTCAGAACTCTGCCAAATCTTCAAATTAAAAACTCAAGTATGTACCTCAGTGTCAAAGATCAGCATTAATTGTTGCCATATAATTACCCTCAAACTAATAATAACCATCAACTTCCCAAGTACTTGCTCAATGTGCACATATGTCTTTCAAATGTTTAGGGACTGTCCCATTGCTAGTGTTTGCCATTATATGGCCAGGGGATGGCTTATTGCCAAATATTGTCATCACAATCGAGGAACCTGCCATATTGCCAAGTATTGCCATCGGCTGTACATAGGCTTTGGCATCTTGCCAAAGTGTTCTGGGTAACGCCAATGTAGCTGCATTCTTCATATCAAATAACTAGACACTTGACCCATTGTCATGGAGTGCTATTAACTAGATGGGCACTTACCCTATTGCCAAGGATTGCGATCAGCTACACAAGTCTTTGCATAATTACGAAGGATAACACTTTAAATGTCCAGATACTTCTCTCATTAACATAAATTACCAGGAACGTGCCCCATTGGCAAGGTAACTTCAAATAGCTAGGGCATTTCAACAGTCAGGTATGGCCACCATAGCTCCTGTGAACCTCCCCCCACCACCCCTGTTGAACCTCGAGCCTGCAACAGCCTCTTGGAACCAATATCATGAAGAACCAGGCTGTAACTATTAAGATGGCCGCCACTGAGAACATTCAAAAGCCACACTACCAGAAAGCTCTGCTGGGCTCCCTGCACAGCCCTTATTGGGCATCCACTATAACAGGATGTGAGTCGCAGCCGGATTACAAAGCCGGCAGCATTTCAAGCCTGCCTCTTAAGTCCGAGTGCGGTCTCTGCCCGTCTAGGCCATACAACGCCAGCACCAGTGCTACAGCGTGCATCCCTTTTAGATCATCAACTCAGCAGCAGACCCACCTCAACCCCACTTGCCCCTCTTCAGTGGCCGGCAGAAACCTCAACTTGCGGTTGAGAACCCACGGCCAGCAAGTTTGCACCCCCACGTGCCCCTGCGCCCTGTTCCACCATCAATACAGGCATAATAGATTGTACATGCTGCAGCGTGCCCGCTCAAACCTTCAAAATAAGCCTGCCTCGCACTATGCGTGACCACGTCACCCAGATCACAACACCTCTACTTGGAAAAAAAAAAGCGGCCTCGTACATGCCCTATCTGATTAACTTGCCCCCCCTCACACATTTCTAATAAATGATTCACGTTCAACAATCAATACAAAAACAGAACTTGGAAAGGGTTCCAATGGTCCTTGCTCCACTGCAGAAGTCCTAAAATGCCCAACCAGCAGTCCACAATTGGCACCAACTGCAACCAGCGATTCCTCTGCTACTAGCTGTCAGGCAAGGCCTTTGCCAACCACCTCAAAAAATGTACCTTTGTGTTGCCTTACACTGAGGGAATACCCTTTGGCTGTCATCACTAGCCCGGTCATGGAAAAAAAATCCACCTGATTTATAACCACATTGTGGTGAATGACGCTGCCTGCCATGCACCCTTTAATGCTGTCAGAAACATGTTTGCCTGCCATGTAACCAAGATTTCGGACATTTATGCCTTTGCCTGCTCTGTACCTAGCAAGGTTGTTGAAAATATGTCTGCCAGCTATGGAACTATTTATCCGAATGTCAATGCAACTGATTACCCCGCACCTAACAGCGTTGAGGAAAATATGACTGCCAGACATATACCTAACCACTATGGTGCCAATGCCTGAAGCGCTTTTAAAAATACTGTTCCCTATGAAAATGCTTGCCTCACACCCAACAATACTGAAGGCATTTTCCCAGACCACGTCCAAAGTGAGGATCAATACAGAATTAAAGACAACTGCCCTGTCGCCCCTATGGAGAGCCTAGTAAATTGACTCTCCTTAGACTGATAGGAATAGGATCTGCCCTGCTCCCAATGATACAAATCCTAGTACCTCAGTCTCCTTCTGTGCTACACCTAGCCGGGACATTTAATACAACTGTCTGAAAATGCAACTCCCTGACGTTATTACTCGCGAGTGCACGAGGCCTGCCGAAATCATGCTGAAATTCACCTTGATCAATGCTCACTCCCTACCAGCCCATGTGCTGGACATCCACGACCTTCTCATAACAGACAGCCTTGACGCATTTGCAAGCACTGAAACATGGCTCCATGCAACCTCTGGTCCTGCCCTCTCTCTGGCAATCCTTGCAGGATTCAACATCTTGAGAATTGATAAACCTAGTGCAAGGGGTGGAGTAGTCTCCATTATAGCTAAAGACCATCTATGCATACGGCTATTCCACACTACCATTAAGAACTTTAACATCTTATCTGTGAAGTTATCCACTTCTCCTACAACTACCATCACTGTCCACACCATCTACCGCCCACCCAGCCCTACCCTAACCTTTGAAGGAGACCTTATCCATTTGATAAGTGACAACATAAAACCTTTGTCAAGAGTTATCCTCCTTGGTGACTTGAACTTCGGTTTGAATGACCACACTGACCTGCAAGCCTCCTCCTTGGCTAACTCCCTGAATGCCCTGGGGTTCAGCCACCATGCCTGTGCTCCCACACATGCTAAAGGCTGCACACTGGACTGGACTGGATCGTAGACCTCAATTGCCCGGTATCCATTAGCTCCAATGCTCCTTGCCATGGTCTGACCATCGCATTATCACCTTTGCCATGCCATTCTGCCCCCACACTTTTTGAGCACAGAGAGTAGTGTTCCTTAGGGACTATTCAGTGGAAATTGAACATTTATAGGTCAACGCGATCTGGAATGAGTTTACACATCTGACTCTTCTCCTCTGACATATTCACAGGAGTCTTGGTAGCTTTGAGCATGGCTCTAGAAAGAGGCAAAAGGTATGACAAACAATAAGTCAATGATCTATTGGAAAAAGCTTCTGGTTTAAGAGGCTGTACAGAAGCTAGGTCCAACATTACAAATTGGACCAAACTTATTCAACTCAAAAAAGACTCATCAGAACGGAACTGCATGGCTCTATCATGTTGGATTATTTGATAAAAGGTACCCTACCCCAGGGACTAGTTGTTTGGCATGCACTGTGCCTGTTACTGGAAAATAAAAACTTCATCCTCCAGTGGAGTTACATAGCAAATAAGTGGGGTAGAGATTAGGTCATCTTAAAAATCGACACAGCTACAGAAATGACGGAGAAAATGCTGGTGGACTTAAAAACATTGGAAGAGGAGATTCAAAAGGCGGCACCATTGGATCTTTATAAGAATAGATTAGATGTGTTGATGTTGGAAATGACTAATTTTAAGGAAGACACCTTAAGAGAGAGGGTCAGACGAATGAACAAAGACCTGGCAAATTTCACTCATGAAAAGGCTTTCAGATATACACAGGAGAATTATCACCAATTGACACAAAACGATGGGACCGTCAATGAAGGACAGAAAAAAGTAAATTTAGCACTTCTTTCAGCTCTAGTGATGAAAGCTGTAATAGTGATTTTAGCTTGAGCTGGGGCCAACCTAACAATCGTCAAAAGGGGAAACGTAATATTTATCGAGGGAGGAACAATACCAACCGTGTTAACAAATCCAATAGGGGTGCTATGACACAGCGTCCTTTTTTAGAGAGTTGCCTAGAAGATTGGGACTTCGAACCCTGAGTGACCCGCAGTATGCAGGCATTGTAGTGACTATTTCTTCCTATTCCCTCACAGAAGATGAGTTGAGAGTACTGGAAAGAGGAATGGGGTTTGTATCTACTAACAAACACAACCCATTCACCTTTAACCAGGATTCTTTTCAATTCATGAGGAAGATTCACCTCTTTCAATATTTCCAAGATGGCTGCCCTGAGCCAGATATATCTGATACGGTTCTTCACAACAAATCCTTCTTTTGTGTACCTTCACAGTCACACAGTGCAGAGGCTAAAACATTTCAGAAATGTGTTCTGCACTATTTAGATGTGCTAGAAAGAAAGATGAAGGGAAAGACTGTCTATACCAACATGAGTACAAGAGAAAATCAAGCAGCGAGAAATCTTCCAGCCAATGATACGATTTTGATCCAGAAGGCGGACAAAGGGGGAGCGATTGTATTGCAAAACAGGGACTCATACATCTGGGAAAGCAATAAACAACTCCTAGATCTAAATTGTTATGCAAGTCTCAAGGTTGATCCTACTAGGAGACTTGAAGATACTATCAGTCTGAAAGTAGATAAAGCTAGACAGAGAGACCAGATTTCCTCCAAAGAGGCCAATTTCCTCACCAAAGAGAAACCTCACATACCTCAATTTTACACCCTCCCTAAAATACATAAATCGATGCAGGATCCACCTTGTAGACCTATAGTGTCGGGAGTAAATTTGGTACTTCAACCTTTTTCCAGGTTTGCAGACGCTTTTTTGCAACCAATGGTCTGTGAAATGTCTTCCTATGTACAGGACACAATGCAGATTATTAAGGAAATGGAAGGTGCACCATTTGATCCAACTACAGAAATCCTCTTTAGTCTGGACATAATAGCGCTTTACACTAGCATCCCACGGAGAGCGTCCTTAGATATGCTAGAAGAGAAACTACTTCTAGACCACACAGCAGGGACTACCCCCATCTCGTTCATACTATGGTGTGCAGGGATCAGTCTTGTAGAAAGTTATTTCCATTTTAATGGTGAATTTTACCAACAGATCCATGGGACAGCTATAGGTGCAATATTGGCACAGAGTATTGCTAACCTGTCCATTGAAGCATTTGAACGGAGTAAAATCATGCATGTAACCAATCCATATGCCAAACATATCCGTAGCTGGAGACACTATATTGACAAAATGTTTGTCATATGGCATGGATCCCTAGTGGAGCTACAGGAATTCCGTCTATGGATTAACACTCTAGATAGGTTTCTGAAATTCACGTCCAACTTTAGTTCAGAATCCCTCAACTTCTTGGACATTACAATCTCAGTGGATGCAGATTCCAAGACGATTTTTGTTTAACCTTATAACAAACTCACAGATAGGAATTCCATGCTACACTATAACAGTTTCCATCCGAAACACATGAGGGATAACCTCTCGTTGGGTCAGTTTTTGAGAATCAAATGTAATATCACTAACAAATCGCATTTCCTTGCAGAAGCCAATAAACTGGAAAAAAACGGTTCTACTCAAGGGTCTACCCACGAGAGATCACGGGGAAAGCTCTTAAAAGAGCCAACAATAATCAATGTGATGCCCTATTGGAAAATAAAGATTGGTCTCTGACAAAAGAAGCAATACAGATGCTTGTGTTTGTGAACACCTACAGCCACAATTCTAATGCCATGAAACAAATCATTTTAAAGAACTGGAAAGTTTTGGAAAAAGGTGAAATACCAGTACCACAACCTGTTGTAGCTTTTAAACGCAGTACAACCATCAAGGAGCAACTCACAAGGAATGACATCAATATTAAACCAGCCAAACAGACCACTTTGACCTAACAATGGGGATTGCCATCAATTGTGGGTCATTTCCCTTGTGGGCAGTGTACTTATTGCCGTTTTACTTTCAAAAGCATTGTGGTTGATATGGTACTACGCTTTCCTTGGAAAAATAAATTACACACCAATTGCAACTCCTCCTTCATAGTGTACGTGATTTGGTGTCCCTGTAACAAAATATATATAGGGAAAACTGAAATAAAAGTCAAACTGAGAATTGGCGAGCATAAAAGCTGTTTAAAAAATCCTACAGCCAATGCCCCCATGGTCGACCACTGGATTGATAAGGTACATTCACCTGACAATTTTAAATGGTCTGTAATATACAAGCTCAACCCAAGCATGGATGCTAATAGAGATAAAATCACTCTTTTTTGCGAATAACAACAACTCATGTTTTTAAATAAGAGTTCTGTGAATGGTCTCAACGAGAAAATTGACTGGTTAATTGAATGAGATATCACTAAGATCACTCACCGTTCAAACTAACAATTCCTTCATCAAAACTACAGTATCATCCACACTTGGAAGATGCTAGGGCTAGTAAGCCAACCAGCTCATGATGTGCTCCCACAGATTGAGGTTTTTGATCATGAGCATCTTGCCATGCAGTTTTAGCTTTATCATCGATTTCTAACAACACTCAAACTGCACCTTAAATTTACTCAGGGATGGCAGTGAACTGTTTTAGCTCAAGCGAGGCAGTCTAGCTCAAGCCGCCTTGCGCAACGGCATGCAAATTGTATCTACCATGCCTTAATTAGGTCTACACCTTAGTGCCTCTTTGTCTCCCACCCGACATACCAATTGTCCTAAGGTACATTATTTTATGTTTATTGGCGGTGACCCATTGTGGTGCCGCGAGCAATGTAATGCTTCACCAATAGCATGATAATCGCTTCTATCATGCCTTAATTAGGTTTAGATCCTAATGCCTCCTTGTCATCCACTCGACACACCACTCATCCTAGGAACATCCTTTTATGTTTGTTGGGGGTGACCTATTGCGGCGCCTCTAGTAATATCGCGCTGCACCAATAGGAAGTGCCGCCCTATGCTAGAGATGCACATTAGGAGATGCGTTTGATCATGTGATCGTATACGCCAGCCGAATCAAAGCTTGAGTTTGGGTTGTGGACATCACGGAGCACGGGTAAGCGATTAGAGCAGAATGGGTGTATCTTAATATCCTTAAACACGCTCTTTTTTTGACAATGCTCCTGTACTGAAACAGTTCCTCTCTTCTTGATAGAGCAAAGTTCTGCACTATCAATTGCAGATTCGCCATTTAGCACCTTCTAGCCAGTGACTCTAAATGTAATAGCATTTTGAGGTAATGTCCCTATATTAGATGCCTCGTTTGGATCCGGTGTTACCAAGTGTGGCCCGGGTGTTGAACACGGCTATCAGACATTCCCCTAAATATTCCTGTAACTATAAATACCTTTATCCTATTTTTCTCTTCGGGTATAACATGTGTGATATTAATTTCCTGCAGAAGATAGCAGCACTTTTTCAATCGTTTGACCAAACGCGCTAACCTTTTACAGCAATTTCCGGTTTGCGACAAGAGACTTACCAAGCAAGGTAATTTGCAATTACACCTTAGTGAGGTTATGAGATTGATTACAGGTTGAAATCGCAATACCCATGATGTAATGGCATGACTGGAGTCACCAAGTTTGACAATATTGTCATTAGCTGAAAGTACGTTTTTTCAGATTATCCACTGTTGGGCCGCTCAAGGGAATTAAGTCCTCTGCGGATCTTGTTCAGATTCACACGTTGGATGTCTAACACTTACAACTGATGATCTATACAATGGGCATGATTCAGACTGCTCTATTCGTATCGATGCCCTTACAACCAGTGAATTGTGATTTTTAACATCCCACTTGACGGATACGGGTAATAGCGGCTTTGCCGTTCATGCATCCTTGAAAACTCAGTACCACTAACTCATCCAGAGTGGGTTGCTGTCTGATTCCATCCCATTGTAAATAATTGTTTTCTCAGAATAGATCAATGTTTCACCTGAGCTACTTAAATATTCACTGGTTCCAATCATATTTCTCGAGTTCAAAAGTTGATATAACCGTGCCAGTCGGAGAACTATAATCTCCCTTTTAAATTAGCGATTAATCTAATTAACACAGACTAAAACATTTCAATGTAATAATGAGGCTACATTAGATATATGGATAACTTCACCATTGTTCTTTTGATTGCAGGTGATGCCCCCCATGGCTGGTTTATAATAGATAATTGATGGGTTTCCCACAATATTTCTCATCCTTTGGGTCATTTGGTGCCCACCTGTATTTGACACAGTAATTATAGAGTTCATTTTAAGTTCTCATATGTGTTTTTTACAACCTTTCTCTTTTAAATGTGATACCAATGCTTCAAGTGGATTTCAGATAGGTCCTGATATATTTCCTACAAATCTGTTTATGGTAAATTAGAAAGAAACGTGTTGGATGATTTTGAAGAAAGAAATCATGAGTTTGAGTGAAACATGAAAGTATGCCTGGAGTGTTTGATGTATCTGACTGCTTGAATTTGCACAGCACAAGACACTTTTTTTCTATAAACTGTTATAGGGCTGCAATAGTACAAGCCCATCATTTTCTAAACTGTCTGGTACACTGTTGCACTGTACAAATGACATTTTTTTTAATCAATGGTCATATATTAATGTGTGCATTTTGTATCTTGATTGTATTTTAAGATCATTTAGATATTAATAAAATGTGTTTATTTTTGAGACTCCTGCCTTATGAGTTTGCTTGAGGGATTGGCCTTCTTAAACACTGCTTCAGGTTGGTTTAAACCTGTATGCAATAGAGTGGCTAGCCCCTAGCACTGATTTGTGTCTAATACCCTACTAGACCTCTACATCAAAACCTTCAAAAACTGCAGTTGATACTATCACCCCTCTTGCACCTAAAAAAGCCAAATCTTCAGGGCACATCAACTCAGAGCCAAAAAATGAATTGCAGAAACATCCTGGAAATGAAATCACGTAGACACCTTAAAACTAGCTTTTATGAAGGCAGCCAACCGGTCCAAACAAGCCATCATTCACGCCAAAGCTACCACCTTTAATGCTAGAATTGCCAACACCAAATCTGAAACTCTGGAATTATTCACCATTCTTAATGAACTAGAAACTGCTAACTTCCAACCTTCCACCCTTTTGAAAGATGAGCATGGTGTACGAACATTCAAAATGCTATGGCACTAAATATTAACACCTTAGACAAAATAATTCTTACCAAACAATTGTCCTTGAAGCCCTTGCAACAAGCCACTGTCAACACAAGCCCGTCTTTCTGGTAAGGATTCTTTACTGGGAATACAGTTCTGTTCGATTACCTCCCTTTGTGGCGCTAATACTAATACAAGTTTCTAGTTACGCTACCATTTGTTATGGTATTGACATCCATTTCTCCTCCTAGGGTCCCTCCAGCTGCTCCTTTTCGTGTCCCAGACCTATGTACCTTCCAGTTCTGGACTGGGTGAGTGATTATCTCTGGCACCTTTTTGAAATTTGATACTCTTAATCTGAATACTCTCATGCAAATTAATTATTGACATTTCCTACATCTTTTGTCTTCTGATTAGGCCAAAATTTTGACACTGCTTCCCCCTGTTTGAGGTTAGTACCATTTTCCTCGCCTGGCTTTTCAGCCATTTTTACTCAGCTCTTCCTCTATACCACCTACAATAATGCCCCTCTTCAATTTTTTATAGGACAAGCACCTTGATAAATTTTCTCGTTATACTTCCCAAGATTTGCCTTATGAGTGAAGCCCCCCACCCTGAAGATGGATCATTGGATCCGAAACGCGTCGGTTAATTGCTAACATCTGCAAGAAAAAGAGGGCTTTGGACTGTACATAGTCCTTTGAAATTAAGGACAACTTAAATTGCCATTTTCAATGTAACACTGAATTAGGTGTATATCACTGTGAACACATATTGTGTAGTGTTTTACTTCACCTTGTCACTTTCTTATGACATAATGTATGATTTCTCCTTTGAAAGTTTGTTTTGAAAAAATGTTATTGTGTTTAATAGAGATTGGACAATTAAAATGTACCACATCTCGAGGAACCATTGTGAATGTTGTCTTATTTGGAGGCTATTCTGCAACATAGACTCCAGACTGTCATTGTTATGTATTTACATTGTTTAAAAACACGAGCAATACCATATAGAATGTATTGCTTACCTATTTGTTAGGACCTAAAGAATTGGACTACGGTTCCTTAGGAGTGCATCCAGGCTAATTGCTTAGTAATAAGCGGTTTTGGTTTTTCTGCGAAAATTAGACAGAACAGAGGGGTCCAGTGTTGGCTTCTTCAGAAGAGGGATAGAGCTAGCAGCGTTAAGCTCATGTGGGACCCACCCTGACTGGCAGGAATCATTAATGGCAACCATGGACTCTGTCAGGAGATCCGGGAGATCTTTTTCATGACAGTCAGTGAGACATCATCAGAGGGGGAGCACATCTTGCTCTTTTGGATGGCAGCCAACACTGCCTCTTCAGAAAACCTGGCAAAGGATGACTACCTCATCGGACCAACTGGGTCCGCAAATTGAGGTGAGTTGTTCTAACTATTGAGATAGAGAGTCACACAATTCTGTCTTTACATCAGATGAATTGTCGCTCCAACCGGGCGGAAATATAGTACATATAGGGGCAAGCGCCAACAGATGCATCTTAGGTGCCCATCCTCAACGTCCTCAGCACAAACAGGCACAGGCGGGCTTGCCTCAAGCATGCCTTTGTCGTGCTGATGGCCAGCACGGCACATTTAATGCCAATGCCGATGTAGAATGAGGCAAAGGACCACCTCCTAAGAAGACAGAAAGAGGACTGTTCGCTCTTACAGTGTCCCAATAGACAAATATTAAAAGTAACAACATCACAAACAGACCACGAAAAGCAGCGTGGATTAATGAAGCAATACAGTTTTAAAAAGTAGCACAGTAAAATCACAACTATATTAGGCAGAACAGAGTGGCTTTATATTGGCCTTCCTGAGACAGGAGCATCCTCACTTCTCGCTGACCGGGCTGCCGACACGGAGGCAGACAGATAAAGCCATGAGCTTGAGATATATTTTTCTTAGATTAACAAAGATGAAAACATGTGCAAGAGTCAAGTATTGGACAATTAGCAATGAATAATGCTCATACCATATGGAGTGATCAAGTCTCTAGAGGCCGAAGAAGCAATAATAACCAGCATAATTGAATGCAATAGCTGTAAATATGAGGTTGAAAAGGACACATTTGCAGTCTCCTCACACATGATGCAGAAGTCGAAAACAAGGGATATTCGTTAAGCTGTGATTGAAGATAAGGGATGTGCTCATAATCCCTTGGATGTCTTAGAACAGAGAGTAATGGCAAGGTCAACTACAGATGAGAAACTTTGGCTTATGGTCAAGCTGATGAGAGATGATAGACTAATTGGGAAAGTGGGGAGTAATCTGACATGACTCAAGCACCTGTGTTTCGGTTTCCTTGCATGTTGCTAGCCAAGCTGAAGGTCTAAGGCTGGGTGAGAATGGCAACCAATCAATGGGTCTATGGAGCAACCTGCTATACAAGTTTGAATAGACCAGTCAATTGCCATTTTGTCTAATATAATCAGTATTATACATATTTAGAGGCAGTTCAAGAAGTGTCTTACAGGTAAGAGATTGCCAATGAAGTACTAACCCATATATTTTCCATAAGTAGATATGTTCCCTTAGCCAATTCCTCCCACCACTAGGTTTTGTAGTTTGCCACTTAGGATGCCATCATAGATGATGTATCTTGGGGTATAAGACCTCTGTGTAATCAGGTGTGTGCGTGCGTGCGTGTGTGTGTGTGTGTGTGTGTGTGTTCTGTGTAATCAGGTGTGTGTGGGTGTGTGTGGTTATTCCAACTGGCACAAGATACGCTTCAAGATGCTAAAGCACAATTTGGCAGTAGAGAATCGGTCATGGTATAATCGAACTAGACCCAGACCCAGGCCCCCGGACAATTGATTGCTCCTGCCATTAGCCAGAAGACAGCAGAGTTTGCTGTTGAGATCGACACACATAAATCACGTGAAAGAATATACGGTTGGCAGGTTCCAATTTGATGACATTCCTGTCCGGTCCCTGCAGGTGCCCTCTGGACGGAAGGTGAACTGGTTGGTTGAGGGACAATCTATGCCGAGGGACTCGAGCTGAGACATGGATGTAACTAGAACATCGTAAGTGGCAACAATTGGATGATGGACTGCGTTGTAAATAATATATATATATATAAGTAACAGGAATTTTGGGGATTATAAGGAAGAGAAATAGAGACCTCCATTCCCAGTTCCAAGGGGACAGAAGGGTGATTAAAATACTCTATACAGGGGTGTATACCTGAGGCAAGGCCAACAAGAAGAGTGTGTATCAGACTCCAGATGGAGTAAAAATGACATGAGATACAATAACTAAAGATAGTAAACGAAGGCATACGCAGGAGAAATTATTAAAGTGCCCATGTGTATGTTTATAAATATGTTAGTATAAGGTTTATATCCTGTTTAAACTAATAGATATAAAACAATAGTAAAAAATTAAGGTGATTTTTTTTAGATTTTTGATCAAGAGATTGATGTCAATCAGAAGAATACAAATTAAAGGAACCTGATAAATATAGCAGAGATTCTTAAAATATCAACAATAGAATAATGATATACTAAACATGTATAGAAAGTGTAAACAAAGGAACTAAAATTATATTGTTGCATACAATTTTAAAAATAAATAAAATATTTTGATTTTCGGATAATTAAGCAGCAATTGATGGTGCCTGCTCCAATTGATCAGTGTGGTATGTTTGACAAAATAAAGAAACAAATAAAAGATCCAGAAATTGACTTGTCCTCATTGGGGACACTCCTCTTCTACACCTATGCAGGACATTGCCGAGATACACAGCGAAGATAAAGGAGTATCATTCAGAATGTGTTAGAGGCACAACTAATTAAACACTCATGCCATGGCCTCAGGAGGGTTTTTTGACAAAAACAGTCCTATGACACATAATGACATATTTGCATGCTACATATTAGGGAAAGAAGCTTGAGAAAAAGTTTGCTATTTTAAACGTTTAGTAAATGTGTCAGAGTGAGAACGAAGATCCAGCGGAGAAGGAGTGGATACTTAATCAGCATAATGGGGAGGATCCCCCTTTCCCCTCCTAAAGACAAAAATGGATACACAGAGGACAAGGGATTTTATGCCTTAAAGGAATTGAAAGCAGTGGCAGGTACATTAATCCAACCTATGAGCCCCCCACTTACAGTAGTGAGGACAATGTGGAAGAGAGTAAAAACAGGGAACGCAAGTATACATTGACACGTTATGAAAGTAAACAGCATGAGGAGAGGAAGGACAGACAAGATAGACAGATGGAGGGAGAAGTGAGGAAACAGAGGTAAACAATAAAGCTAAGGGATCCACGATAGTCCAGAATGAGTGGATGGAAGGACATATATTATGTAAGCTAATTTATTAAGGTATTGATGGGGTTTGAGAAAGAAAGGGAGGGAGAAGAGTGGGAAAAGAAAGAAAAGGAGGAAGAGAGAGCATTTAAAGAAGAGAAACAAAGAGAATGCAAGCAAAGGGAAGAACAAATAACATATAAGGCAAAGAAGGAAAAGGAAAGGCTAGAAGAGATGAGAGAAGATAGAAGGGCAAAGAATGAATGAACAAAGGTTGCAAAGAAGGAGAGAGGAAGATGAATTAAGGGAGATGAGGAAAAGGAAAAAGGAAATGAACAGAAGTAGGGAACTAAAAGATGACGAGAGAGAATACCTATGTTGTAAAAGCATTGTGCCGATTGAAGCAAATGAGCGACTGGAGGAAGAGAGAGGGTCACAACAGCACCACAGGGCTACCAAGAAAACCAAAATTGGCCTCTGTATCGGACATAGAATATATAGAGAAAAGACTTGGGGATTTGTATAGGCAAAAGAGGGATAAAGAAAGGTGTAAAACCCAAGAGAATGTAGAATGGTCTCTTTCGAGGGAAACAGGAATAAGATTACATTACATCAGAACATACAAGCTTAGAAAGCTGTCTTTAAGTAGACTTGAACTTGATGATGCAGAAAAGAAGAATAGTCATACAAGCTGGGGCATAATAATGTCAGACAAATATAGGGAAGAAAACGAGAGAGTGTGGAGGGTGGGCACATGTGGATTCTTAAAAGAATCAAGTATAGAGAAGTGGGTAAAATGGTCAGATTTAGAGTACCTCAAAGAGAGGACACCAGCATGAACACTGTATACCGGGTGACCACAAGAATGACTGTGCAGTAGAAGGATGTATCCCCTCCTTATGTAAACAGGTTAAGGGCACTACCAGGACAGAGAGACTAGCCCTGCATTGAAAACAAGGAATGTAGGCAGGTATGATAGGTATGATTATGGACTGGGATTTTCACAATTCCCATTATTAGAGAAAATGGGAGGAGGACCACAATATATACTGTGGCCACAAATAGATAAAGATAATTTAAGATGCAAATTACTGAGTTTAACCTCTGGTGTGTGAAAATGGATTTATGTGTTGGATAGAATGACGTTAGGAATGACTTTAGCCATAGGGGACATAAAAGGCCTGCTGGCAGCCATAATAGGAGAAAGAGCTGACAGCATTTGGAAGCGAGCAAGATACGCATGTGTGACTGCACAAAACCCGACAAACGATGGAGCACCATTTAATAATTACAGGGCATATTTATGGCGGGTGCTCAGAGTGCAATATCCCGATACATCAGATATGGGTGCGATTATGACAAGGAAAATGGGGGAGGAGGAGGATCCTGTTTATTATATTCAAGATATTCAAGCGAGATTGGGGCCATGAGATGTGTCAAACATGGGATTAAACAGTGACATTATTTACCACATTTTGTGTCAAGGACTGCCCAAGACAGTTCAACAGCAGCTGAAGAAAGAGGTGGGAATGAAAGCCACCCGATTACCAGAAATACAATTGACAACCGTGCATCACTGCCGATTAATGCAGGAGAAAAGCAAGAAGACAGCTGAGAGTAGAAAGCAGGAGAAAGAAAAGTTGGTTCATAAGAAATAGCCAAAATAGTCAAAAATAGCCATAGAGAGAGCAGTATTGACAAGTAATGAAGGTGGGGTGACACGGGAGACACAATAGGTACAGCAAGGTAATGCAATGTATCCCCCAAATCAGAGTGGGTATCATTATTGGCCAAGAGGAAGAGGGAATGGGACTAGAGGAGGTGGAAGAAGTGGATTTCAAAACCCTCAGGGAAGGAGAGGATGTAATGGTGGACAACTGCAAAAATGCTGGAATTGAGGGAGAATAGGACACATAGCTAGAACATGTAGAAGCCGAGGAGGCATGCAGCAAAACTAGCAAGCTCCAAAATGGGGGGTGGGCTATGTTCTCAAATAAAATACAGAACCACAGGAGTATTATGCCCACGATCACATGCAGGTTCCGATATATGCGCTGCAAACACAGCAAATGAAGCGAATGTCATTACAAATGCAATCACCACAAGGGAAGTTACAGCAAGTGCCCATGCAAACACAAAAGACACAACCTCAGCAGGCACATACACAACAGGGTATGGTACCGCAATGGAATATGAACACGGCAGTTCAGCAAGCACCTGCACCCGAATTGGGGAGTGTGACTGTGGAAGGATGTAATATTTTCACAGTTACAAGGACACATTTATATCCGCAATAGGCCAGCCCACAGAGCGCCCTGATGTGTTCAGTACTATCTGTGACACCAAACCCCCAAGAGGAATCAAGGGTCAAGGTTACGTTAGGAGGCAAGACATTTTTATTTCTTGTTGACACTGGAGAATCTCCTTCCTGTGTGCATGGGGGAAAATATCCAATGTGAGGTATTGCCATGAATGCACAGGGATTCCCTGGGCCGATGAATTTAGTTCCTTTACAGACAAATTACCAATCTCTATAGGAGAACTCAATGTGTTGATGCTATTTTTGTATTCTAGGCAGACGCCAGTTGATATATTAGGATGTGACTTGATGACAAAACTTAACATGACAATGGGCCTCATTAGGACCCAGGCGGTAAGGGGTTTACGGTGGCGTAAACAGCGCCGACCCTTACCGCCTGATTCCGAGGTCCCTTAGCGCCATGGAGGATTTAACACCTGCAGGTGTTAAAATCCATGGCGCTAAGGGACCATGTTGTTAATTACGCCACCGTAATTTACGGTGGCGTAATTAACGCCTTCCCCACTCCCATTATGCCCTATGGGGCAAAAATGGGAATGGGGAAGGGTAAATGGGTTAATTGGGACTTACCGCCCCGCCAACCTCGGAATGGGGCGGTAAGTCCGCCAACCACCATGGCGTAAACGTAGTTTACGCCATGGTGGTAAAGGTACGACCCAGGCGGTAACTTACCGCCTGGGTCGTAATGAGGCCCAATATCTTTTACTGATGAAGGAATAGTGTGTTCCACCCCAGAGATTCATTTAGTGACCATGAGAGAACTTAATTTAGCATATACAGGTCAGTAGATATTACAAGGACTTCCCTTCGAGCAAGAAGGTTTTTTTTTTTTGGCTGTCTGTTTTACTATTATGGTTACACAGACCGATAGACAAGCTGTTAACAATACCTGACAGGTTTTTGTTCAGACCAGAAATCCCTATGGATAATGAAAAAGGGCAGATTATCTCCTTAGAGTTAGCAGCAACAGTAGTCAGAGAGAAAAGAGTGGTTCTTCATGGGACAGATGATGAGGGAGGAGGATGGCAACCAGTGATAGCTCTCAGTGAAGGATACAGGTTGACAGATGTGACAGACAAAGAGCTGTTTAAGGATGAGTATTCAGATGATAAGTTAGTATGTTTAAAAAGTTTCACTTATTGAATTAAAGTAGAGAATAGAGAAATACAGCAGATAATGGTGATGTTAATTTAGGTACAGACATCTCTCCAAGAAGATTCAGAGAAAGTTCTGAATACTTTATGGACAACATGTCTATATGATGTGGGTCTATTAAAGGGGGTAAGAGAACTTAAAATCAAACTTAAACCAGGAGCTCTTTTGCCACAAGCAAAACAATACCCCATATCTAGAGAAGCAGATAAAGGCATATTTGAGACAATTCTCGCTTTAACAAAGCAAGTTATATAATTGGTACTATCCGATTCTCCATGTTACGCGACTGTGTAACCGGCGAGGAAATGGACGGGGGGGTTGTGGGGATGTATACCGGACCTTTTAAAAGGACGTAAAAAGGCACAGGTGGGCAAGAGCAAAACCTTTGTGGAGATATGAAATTACTGAAGGATTTGAACAATTGAAAAAGGCAATCAGTACAGCCCCTGTGTTGGGAATTCCAGATTATCATGAAGAGTTTCAAATATTTTCTCATTCAAATGGAGAAAATATGACAGCAGTTCTCACACAGAAAATGACATTAGGACATGGACACAAACCATTGGCCTATTATAGTAGGATTTTAGATCTAGTTATGAAAGGACATTATCCCTGTGAGCAGACTTTAGCTTCTGCTGCATTCGTGAATTGAAAAAGTTTCAAGTATAACAATAGCATGTTCTGTAATTCCATTTGTAGAGCATGCATTATTTGCAATTTTAGAGAAGTACAAAGTACATTGACCACACAAAGAGCATCAGGATACAAGGTACTTATATTGAAAATGGCGATTAAAATTGTTAGATGCAAGGAAGTGAGTCCAGCAAAGTTCCTAGCTGAACCGGTAGGAGAGGATGATTATGTACATGATTGCACAACGTACATTGGGCCTCATTACGACCCAGGCGGTAAGTTACCGCCTGGGTCGTACCTTTACCACCATGGCGTAAACTACGTTTACGTCATGGTGGTTGGCGGACTTACCGCCCCATTCCGAGGTTGGCGGGGCGGTAAGTCCCCAATCCCCATTTACCCTTCCCCATTCCCATTTTTGCCCCATAGGGCATAATGGGAGTGGGGAAGGCGTTAATTATGCCACCGTAAATTACGGTGGCGTAATTAACAACAAGGTCCCTTAGCGCCATGGATTTTAACACCTGCTAAAAGCAGGTGTTAAATCCTCCATGGCGCTAAGGGACCTCGGAATCAGGCGGTAAGGGTCGGCGCTGTTTACGCCGCCGTAAACCCCTTACCGCCTGGGTCCTAATGAGGTCCATTGAAATTTGCAATGAAATTCCCCAAGTTACAGAAAATGCTATTGGGAGGGAGGAAGTTGTATTTATTGATCAATTTTGGAAAATTGACCAAATGACTGGGGAAAGTCATACGGGATCAGAGATAGTAAAGCTGAAATGAGAGGGTGAATTTGAAGTAGTGACAAGTGCGAGATTGCCTTTACATTATTCAGCACAGGTTGCAGAATTAGTGGCGCTTATTGACGTGATTCAGAGATTTGAAAATGAGGAAGTGACGGTGTGCTTTGACTCAGCCTTTGTGACATCAACTGCACACGCAGGATTGTCACGCTGGAAAAGGAGGAGCTTCCTCCATGCAGAAGGCACTCCAGTGCAACGTGCAACCCTATTGGATAAACATATTGAAATATTAGCACTCCCATTGACACTCACATTCATAAAATTAGTAGCCCACACTAAAACGGAAGACATCATTTCCTGTGGAATAGAAGCCGCAGATTTAGAAGCCAATAGAGCAACCTATTTCACAGACATCACTAATTTTGAAATAGAGAGTATTAAACAGATGAGAGGACAAAGCATATTGGTCAAGGAGGACTTTAACATACTGTCTATTTTCAAGCTAATTGAAATACAAGGGCAATCACCACAAAAAGAAATGGATTACGGAAGAAACAGGGTTGTTCATTATCCCCCAGTGAGAACATTTGAAGGCAATGTGGCACTGGAAAGCCAGTGATGCCTCTAGAATTATTGAAGATAGCATTGGAGTAATTCCATTATCTCGCGCACATGACTCAAGAGAGTCTAGCTGCAACAACTGCAGAAGAGATTTTCTCACCAAATCTGTTACAGCATGTGGCATGGGTTATTGTAAATTTCATTGTGTACAAGAAATGTAATGCAGGGCACAGTTTGCGAACAGTAAGAGGAGTAATTCCTAAACCCAATGGCCCATTTCAGAGCCTACATATAAATTATGTAGATATGCTGCAGACATGCAATGTTTACAGATACATTCTGGTTGTCATATGCCCCTTTTCTAGATGGATTGAGGCAGGTCCATGCACACACCATGATGCCATGTGCACTGCCAAGTTCCTTGTGCGTGAAGTCTTTCCAAGAAGGGGTGTGTGAGGTTTTGTGGTCTGATAATGGACCGCATTTTGCAAATTAGGTTTTTGAGCAAATATTTCTTCTATTAGGCATTAAGCATAGGTTTTCCTCCACATATAACCCACAGATGAATGGAATTTGTAAACTATTAAAACGATTGTTGAAGGTGAGGATAGCAAAAGTTAAAATGACTTTGAGGAAGAGATGGATACATTGCCTACCCATTGCCCTATGCAACTTAAGGAACCAGCCTGGCTCAGATCACCTCATGAGTTGGAGACTGGACGCCACATGAGAATTCTCCTTGCTCCTCCAACTAGGTTGAAAACGGGTGCCCATAGAGTAGCAAAGGTATCAGGTGACAAGGTGCATGATTACCTAACAACAATGACTGCAAGTGTTTCTTTCATGTCTCAAAAGGTCAAAAACCGGAGGGAGGGGTCAAAGAGAAGTGACAAAGACAATCAATCCACTGAAGTAGAAGATTTGTTGAAACAACCAAACATATAACCAGGGGACAAGGTGCTGGTACGAAAATGTGTACAGATTTGGAGTACACTCCACATTGATGGTCCGTATGAGGTGTAAGAAGTTACCCCACCAGCTACAAAATGAAAGTAAGGCAAGCTAAGCTACATTTGCACAACATCAAGCCATAAAAAGTAGAATCTCTGACCCTTCCTAAGGACATAGAAGGTGACGCAAGAGAAGATGCTCTGTGCATGCTGACTCGTTCGATGGCCAGGAGTAAAGACAAGGACAATGAAGAGCATAACAGTATTTTGAACTAATGGCCCATATCTTTCAGCATTTCATAAGGAAATAAAATCCTTTCAGTTATCTTGGAACTTTCTTTTTGGACAGGCACACAGAACATTACATTTAACTATCAAAGGTGAAAGAAGAAAAGCACACTTCATCTTTATGTTACCTATTGCAATAACAGTACACACATTCCAGTTTGTGGTTTTTACCTACATATTACAGTCGTATCCAGCTTTAGTGAGAAGATACGTGAACATAATAATGTTTTTAGGAAATCATAAGAACAATTATATTATTTTCAGAATAATTGTTGCAATCATTTTGCAGTTCTTGATCTAAAAGTTTGCTTCATAAAGAATTACAGAGTTACATATTTAGAATTAAAAACAAAAAGAGGAGGTTTCACAATATTAGAGATTCATTGCGATCAAGAAAATCAATGAGTTTTCATGGAATACAAATGATGTTGTCATTTTGTGTTATGATTTGTGTTTTCCTCCTGATTATTATGGCATTCAGACATGTTATGAAAAATAACGCAGACATGATGGAATGACAAACAGCATTTTCTATAATCTTACTAGACAAACATGGATGTTGGGGAAACTCATGAAGATACAAATACACATCTCAATAGGTCTGCTCATTTAAAACAAAATCTATGGTATCAGCACATGTAAAAGGTGGGGGGATGAACATCAGATGAAAGCTGCTATGTGTGTTCCCTAATACCTTATGTTTTGGGAACCTCTAAAATATTCATAGCCACAGAGTTATCAGTGAAAAAGGCACATTGCCTGACACACCTTGCACTTTGCTTGACAAGAGGACAGTTTCAAGACAGAAATGCATCCATAGTGTGGATGAATAAAGCAACATCTCTAAGAGAAAGCAATTATGTACAAGATTTAAAGACAAGAGAGAAGCCAGAAACACAGCATCAAATAATAAAATATAAACAACCTGGAATAAATGAAGCAGGAGTGAAGATTGAAGAAAACAAGATGATGCAATGCAAGGATAAGAATGGCAAGGAAATATGAGAATGCTGCAAAGGAGGTCAACTACAAATCAAAGGAACAGTGCTTACTCCTGGAGGATGGGATGATGGACTGGTTGTGTGCAAGGCTGCAGCATTAACTGGACAATGGGAAGTAGGTCTGGCAAATGTAGAAAAATCATTTAAAGATCAATGGCCAAAGATTGTTGACAAGGGACAACGATGAGGGAGGACGATTGCAGATACTACCCCTGAAGAATGTGCCCTTATGCTTGAGAAATAATGGTACAGTGAAGGTTGGAGAAAATCGCCAGTGTGGCCGTGTTTTGATGTACCTGGTGAGAGGGGAGGAACAGCAGTCCTGATTGACCATTATTGGGCGTGTGGATCAAGAGCATGCATAAAGTTACCATCAAAATGGGAAGGAGTTTGTACATTGGTGTTGATAAACATGCCAGCATTAGTAATGCCACAAAGCGACCTGCAGATTGCAGACTTTCCAAAAAGATAAACACACACCTGAGGGAGAAAATATCCTTTCAGCAAATATGACAGAGGAGAGATCATAACTTATTCAGCAAAATCAATAGAAACCTATTATAATATTCCAGATGAGCACAAGTTGGTCAGCAGAACAGTAGTAATATTTACAACAATATTCCTGCAAAGAATCCAGACTGCAGTGAATGCTAAATGGTTACAGATAACCAAATGGGAGCTGCTGCAAAGGATCAATATGACAATAAAAGGATTTAATGTGATCAGAGAAGAATTGAGGGCAATTATTTATTTATTTATTCATTTATTTATGTTTTATTGGTTTGAATAAACCTTTAAAAAGTAAACACATGACAAAGCACAACGAAGCCCTGTCTCGTTCTCATGTGGTCAACAACTGAACATCATTTTGTCGGTAATTGTCTTTGAGTTATTTCCATTGGAGAATATTTAAATCTCACACAGTTACTTATTTCATAATTATTTTCTCTGCATCTAATCATTTTTTTAGGACTCGGAGGAATATCGCCAATGGAAACAACACTTGTTTGTGTGAACTCTCAAACAGGGCTTTCCACCACTCTTCTGCTGTTAGAGTTTGATGCTTGCTGATAATGGAGTCAAAGGCAGTTTTTCTGTGTTGAAGAAACGCAGGGCAGAACATTGTCAAATGTTTTAAGGTCTCTTTCGGGGCACCACAGAATCTGCATGTTAGAGACATCGGCAAATTGCATCCAGGTGCTTAAGCGTTGTTTGATTGCCATTATGTTAAACCTGAAATGCATGTAAAGCTCTCTTGAATGATGGTCAGGAAAGCAAGTCAAGTAGGTTTGCAGCTGACCATACGCTCTTGCTTCTCCAGGTACATCTGACATCAGTTTAGCTTTCAGTCTTAGATCGCAAGTGTTGATCAAATCTGCTCGCCACAATTTTTTTTTGGCTAGCTCTGGGTTGTCGATCAAAGTGTGTAGGGTGATGTCATACTGTTCCAAAACCTCAAGACAGAGTGCATTCCATTTTGAAAGAATCGTGTACGTTTTTACCAGGTGTGGTTTGTGTAGTATCTGGATTTGTGGCGCGGGAACCTCTAGCATCGTTTTTCTAAAGAGGCTCAGCATGTTCCACAAGACTCTTGCTTGTATGGAGATGTATCCCAATTTGTATGTTATGCAAACCGTTGATAATCCCCTGGGCAAGTGTAGCACTCTTGACCAACATATATTTTCAAGAGAGTTCCATAATGAGTTAGCACATCCAAAAACGTTTTCCCCACCATAGATCAGGGCTGGGATAGCTTTTTGTTGGAAGAACGTGATAGTTGGCTTCAATGAGAATTTCCCATATTTTTTGTATATCAAACTAGCTTGACATGCTAACTGACGACATTTGCTTTTAGATGCCTCAGCCCAAGGTGCATCATTTCTGCTTGCACTCAACTTCATACCCAATCTTGACTTGTTCATTAGCAAGATACCAGTTGAATGTTCTCGCATTCATTCTATTAGTTGTCAGTTTTTCAAAAAATGAGTACTTCACATTTATGCTTGTTTATGTTCAGTCCCTTTGTTGTTAGGTAGGTTTTGAGAATTGAGAGCTTCCGCTGTAGGCCTATTGGTGTAAGGTCATTTAAGATGAGATCATCCGCGTATGCCAGATAGTTAATGTGAGAGCTATGGATTCTCACCGGGAACACGTTTGCACCATTAAAGATGTCAGTAATATCTGAAATAAACAGATTGAAAATTATAGCTGCCAAAGGGCATCCCTGTTTGACGCCTTTAAAAGTGTTAATTGGAGCCGGTAGCGTGCCTTTTCTGTCCAGTCTGATCTTGATAGTAGTGTCGGAATGTAACTCATGAATTGCAGCTAGCAGACTAGGTGGACAGTTCCATGCGTTTAGTTTTTTTCCACAGCAACTCTCTGTTTATGCTGTTGAACGCATATGAGAGGTCTATTAGAGCTAAATAGACTTTGGTGTTAGTTCTGTGAGCTTCCATTTTCAGCAGATTTAGGAGTAACAGGTTCACTCCACAGCCTACCCCCTTTACAAAGCCTGCTTGTCTAGGGACCACGTGGTTTGATTCTTTGGACCATTGTAGTAATTTTTGTTGGAGGGGGGTTGCGTACATTTTCCCCAGTACATCCAGCAAGGCTATCGATCTGTAGTTTTTCAGATTTTTTCTGTCTCCTCTCTTAAAAATTGGCACAATCATAGCGCTCTTGCATGATTTTGGGGTGGTACAGCTCTTGAGTATTCTGTCAAACAAGATGACACAGAAGTCGGCCCATTGTTCAGGATGACGCTTCATGGTATAATTTGTTAGGCCATCTGGGCCCAGGGCTCGAGAAGCATTCACGCTTTTAATTACTTGGAAGATGTCATCTCTTTCGAACACCAGGTCCCAGTGAGACAGATGTGGCGCTTTCCACGCCTCAGTTACTTCATCCTTATGGAATAGTTTGGTGTAGAATGACGCCCATTCGGTTTCTGAAAATGAGTCTGACTGTAATGTATTTTGTGGGGCTAAGTTGTTATTTATCAGCCTCCAAAAGTCGGCAGTGTTGTTATTAGTCATTTTCGACAGCATCAGTTCAGAGTCATTTTGGAGCATGATGGTCTTTTGTGACTTGATCCAGTTCTTATACGTTTGTCTAATCAGTCTTTTACATTCAGCGATGTTAACATTCAACGTCCTTTGAGCTTTTCTTAGATCATGTCACATGGATCTTTTGCATTGTAGAATTTCGAGATCAAATTTATGCTATGGAACAAAATCTACTTGATTTAAGATGTTTGTGCGTTCTTTAAATTGAGACAGCAGATGTTCGTATTCAATGGACCGCAATGTCATTTGAAATTCTGAAGTGATTGTGTTTACTTCGTCATCTTGTAGATATAGGCAAAGTCTACACGCACCGGTTCTGACGGCGTGAGGCCAAGACTCTTGTTCACGTTGCGTGTAGTAGTTGAAACTTAACTTCACCATGTCATGATCACTGTGCAGCATTTGGATGACTTCGAAGTAAGTGGTCCTTGTGTGGATGGTTTCCGATACAAATATGTAGTACAATATCAAACTTTGTCCAGGTCTGCACCAAGTAGCTTAAGCTGGAATGTCGCCGGTTGTGTTACCGTTCAGCATCGTTAGTCTACGCAGATCCATCTCCAGGCACCATTGATTTGATAACTGAAGTTGATGAATGGACAGTTGTAACGCTCACCTGATTCCCACGGAGGCGCTGGTCCCGGCTGAACTGTTATAGTCTCTTCAAGTGAGAAGCTTAGAGCTCGGATGACTCTCTGGACTGGGCTTCCTCTTATTGACCGTCTGGCTTGCAGGTTAAGGTTTCTGCAGGCGGAAGAAAAAAGGGTTAATGACCGTTTGGCTGGACTTCCTCCTCACTAATCGCCAACTCTCCGAAAGTCCAATGTCCTGGTGAGCTCTCACCTTAGGCGTATAAATGCTGGGCTCTCCATCCTGCGACTTATGCAGGGGTGTGTGGGTTCCAGTTACGACACTGGAGGTCCTCAAAGTCTTTTGTGGCCTTAGAAGTGGCACAGGTGCTGAGATGCCAAAAGGTGATGCCACCGTTACTGCATGAGCGGATGCCTGTAGCTATAAAGAGTTTATAGTCTTGAAGAGATGGGCACCTTTAATGAAGTCTTTGCATTGTCTTTTTCAGGTGCCTGGATGCTGAGGGCGTGGTCACTGAGAGCGCGACACGTGCGGTTGTACGTAGGTATGGGAATTTCAATGACACCTCAATAATGTCCCTTGTTTTCTGTTTTCAGGTCTTGAGATGTTGCGGGCGTTGTTCGTCTGTTGCCATTGCACGTGCGAAGTACGTGAGTATAATGATCTGTGACCTTATTATAGCATCTCTAACAATGTTCTTTTCTTATTTGCAGGTGTCGGGACCTTGCGGGTGTTTTCCCAGTCGCGGATGCACGTAGGGAAACACGTAAGTGTTAGGCTTTCTTGCAGTCTCTAATGGCACTTAAATAATGTCTTTTCTTGTTTTCAGGTGCCGGGCTGCTGCTGTTGAAGAGATCGTAATACGCGCACAAAAGCAGGTAAGAAAAGTAAATGCGGCCGCCTTCACCCGATTCCTACTTAACAATGTTCTTTGTTTTTACAGGTGCCGTTAGGCTGCTGAAGAGAAGGCCGCGAAGAATCCGTGAAAGCACAGATGGATCAGGTAAGCGAGCGCGGCTGCGAACGTGTTGCAACTTGCTAACCTTATGTTTCTTTTGCTTGCAGGTTCTGCCGGTGTCTGGATTCCTGGATGGTAATTATAGTTCTCATGTCTTTCTTCCACAGGTTGCTGAGCTGAAGCTGGAGATGTCACTGGAATGCTGGAGCTGACTCGGTGAGCGTCCTGCTGCAGATGCAGAATAACGCGAAGCACGTTTTCCCAATCGGGTGTGGTTTAAATAGTGTTGGAGTGATTGGGTGTCTTCTTCCTCAGCCTCGCCCAGGTAAAAGAGTTCCTGTGTTCCAGAGCTAAGGAGTGGCACCAGACCCACCCAGGTAAGAAAGTAGTCCCAGTTCAGGGAATAGTTCCTCCCAGCAGAAGGCTGGGGACTTCATCCTGCCAGCATTTACAAAGGTGAGTATGCAGCATGGTCTGCTACAGGTAGGTCCACCCAAGCACCTTTGCAAGAATTATGAGCCCGGCGCCCCTGGCGCCTGGACTGAGGTTCCTTATGAGCCTGGCACCAGAGGCGCCAGGACATGGTCCAAAGGGCCCCAATAGGGGTTTGCTGGAGCCGGGGATGAGGGTCGTGAGCCTGCTTCCGGGGATGCTGGGCTTGACTTGGCTTCTCGGGAGCAGTGCTCATGACAGCACCCCCCCTCAAGGCCCCTCCCAAACTTGTCTTCCCCGGAGGTTTTGGCCTATTGGGAAAAGTTCGGTGGAATTTTCTGACTAGACGAGGAGCATGGACGTGGTCAGAGAGTTCCCATGATCGTTCTTGAGGTCCGTTACCCTTCCAGTCGATCAGATAGTATAATTTTGACTTGATGATCTTGGAGTCCAGGATGTTTTTAACCTCAAATTCAGGTTCTCTATTTACTTGAATAGGCTCTGGAGGTTTATTCAGTCTGGTTCCAGGTTGCATAGGTTTTAGTAGAGATACGTGAATCACCGGATGTATTTTCATGTGGGATGGCAAACCCAATTTGACAGCCACTGGGTTTATTATGGCTGTAATTGGATATGGTCCCAGATATTTTGGGTTGAAGGTGTGAGGTCCTTTAAGTGATAAATGTTTGGTGGATAACCAAACTTGATCTCCAACCTGGTATTGAGGGGCGTCTCTTTGGTGTTGGTCTGCTCCCCTTTTGTACCGTTCTTTAGCCTGTTGTAGGTGGATTGTCGCTTCTTTGAAAGCTTGAATGATAGCATTGTGAAGTTGATCCACGGCAGGCATTCCAAGATCTTGGGGCGGGTCGAGATTGGAGGTTTGAGGATGAATCCCATATAAAATGTAAAAGGGACTTTTTCCGGTTCCTGAATGGATCGAGTTGTTGTAAGCATATTCGGCTATCCAAAGGATATCTTTCCAATTACTTTCCGACTGCTGTAGCATACAACGTAAATATTGTTCCAGAGTTTGGTTTGTCCTCTCAGTTTGTCCGTCGGTCTGGGGATGATGGCTCGTTGAAAGTCTCACATCGATTTAAGCTAAACGACAGCAACTTCGCCAAAAGTGAGAGATAAACTGGCTCCCCCTATCTGAGATCAAAACCGAAGGGAAGCCGTGCAATCTCACAATATTTTCAAGGAATTCCTGTGCTAGAACTGAAGCTGAAGGTGAGCCCTTTAGTGGAACGAAGTGGGCCATTTTAGAAAACAAATCTACAATTACTAGAATAGTGTTGTATCCGGAACAGGAGAGTAAATCGGTGATGAAGTCCATGGAACGGGGTATGCCAGGGATGTGGCGGGATGTCTAGCAGATGCGGGGGACCCGCTGGTCTTTCCTTCTGACCTTTGTTTTGGGCACACACACCACGGGACATCACAAACTCCTTTATGTCTTTTCTCCATGACGGCCACCAGAAGTGTCTCTTGACTTTTTCCGAGGTTTTGGCAATGCCTGGGTGGCCCTCCATCAAGGAATCCTGGTAGCAAGAGATTACCTGTTTTTGTAAATCGGCATGTGGTAGGAATAGTCGTCCCTGAAAATAAGGCAGGTCTTTTTTTATGATGAAGTCCTTTCCCTTCAGTTGCCAGTTTTGTAAGTCCGAAGGGGTCACAAGTTGTTTAACTTTTGCTTCGATATCTTCGATGGATTGTGAAGAAATCAGGCCCAGGATTCTCTGTTCTGGAATTATTGGCACAGGTTCAGGATTGACAATATTATCTCCCATTCCAATCCGGGAAAGGGCATCCGCTTTGCCATTTTTGTTGCCGGGGCGATAAGTAATTACAAAGTCAAATTCGGCAAAGAAAAGTGCCCAGCGAAGCTGTCTGGAGGACTGAGCTTTGGCGGTTTTCAGGTATTGTAGGTTTCGATGATCGGTGATTACTGTGACAGTGTGTTTGGCTCCAAGGAGATAGTGCCGCCAGGCCTTGAAAGCGGACTTAATTGCTAAAAGCTCTTTATCTGTGATGGTGTAGTTAATTTCAGGCGCCGAGAACTTGCGAGACCAGAATGCCACGGGGTGCAATTGGTTCGTTTCTGGATCTCTCTGTGATAGAACCGCCCCCATTGCTAAGCTGGAGGCGTCGGTCTCAACGATGTAAGGGAGGTCTGGGCGTGGGTGTTTCAGTATGGGTGCTGAGGTGAACTTGGCTTTTAGCTCTTGAAAGGCCTGTTCTGCTTCTGTTGACCACTCGAAACGTTTGTTTTTTCTTAAGAGGGCGGTGATGGGCTGCACCACTCGTGAAAAGTCTGGAATAAACCTGCAGTAAAAGTTGGCAAAACCTAACATGCTTTGGACACCTTTCACAGAAGTAGGTGATGGCCACTTGATGATAGCGTCCACCTTTCTCGAGTCCATGTGGACTCCTTTGGGTGTCAGAATAAAGCCTAGAAATTCGACCTCCGTGACGTGAAAAACACATTTTTCGAGCTTAGCAAAAAGCTTATGTTGGCGGAGTTTTTCAAGGACGGCTCTAACATGTTTCCGATGATCTGCTTCTGAAGATGAGTACACAAGGATGTCATCTATGTAGACGACTACGCAAACATCTATGAGTTCTCTGAGGACATCATTCATAAAATACTGAAAAGCGGCTGGTGCATTGCATAGTCCGAAAGGCATCACTTGGTATTCAAATAGTCCATACTTGGTGCGAAATGCCGTCTTCCATTCGTCGCCTTCTTTAATCCGTACCAAGTGGTAGGATCCCCGGAGATCTAGCTTTGTATAAATGCAGGCGTTCTTAACTTGGTCAAGGAGTTCTGGAATCAGAGGTAGGGGGTATCTGTTCTTTACCGTTATCTGGTTCAGGGCACGATAATCAATACAGGTTCTAAGGTCACCTTCTTTTTTAGGTACGAAGAACAGAGCCGAGGATGCAGGAGACTTTGATGGGCGGATAAATCCATTGGCCAGGTACTGGTCCAGATACTGTCGCAAATGAAGATTTTCAGGCTCGGTAAGGGCGTAAATTCTACTACAAGGGGGAGTGGCTCCGGGTATCAGGTCTATTTGACAGTCGTAAGATCTGTTGGGAGGCACGGTATTAGCCTGTTCCTTCTGAAAGACATCTTGGAATTCTTGATACTCTGGAGGCAATTGCGGTCCTTCGGATGTTGCTACCGCTAGGCCAATACTGGGTCGAGGATAACAATTGGGTGCACACTCTGGGAACTGTATCGTCTTTACTCACCAATCAATTTGAGGATTGTGTTTCTCCAACCAAGGGATCCCCAGAATTATTTGAAACTGAGGGGCCTTGATCACATCGAACACGATTACCTCCCGATGTCCATCTTGGCCTAATAACGTCACTTCTGTGGTGGTATGGGTTTCCGGTCCGGAGGCTATTTCCGTAGCATCCACTGTGGTAATGACGTCTTTAATTACCTTAGGACAAAGGGGTAGGTTCATCCTGGAAGCCATCTCGCGGTCTACATAATTTCCAATCGCTCCGCTATCAATGTATGCTTTAATGGCATGCAAACGATCCGGTCGTTCTGGATTTATGAGGACCATTGACATTATGAAGTGCGAGGTCAAAGAACTGGTTTTTACGCTCGGCAAGCGGACCTCTACACTTGTCGGGCGAGGTCGTTTCCCGGCTCTGGCTTTTCGGAATTCTTATCAGAAGCTCCCACTGTCTTCTTCGGAGGTTTCACCGGGCAATCTCGGAGGAAATGTCCTGAATTTCCACAATAGAGACATAGCTGCAATTGTCGTCTCCTGTTGCATTCTTTCTGGGTTAGGGGACCCTTTATGACCCCTATTTGCATAGGTTCTACGGCTTCAACTCCTTTGGTGTGAGTTAGTGGCTTAGAGAATACTCGAGTTTCGAACCTGGAGCGGTCTGCCTTTCTGTTTTGTAGTCTGTGATCCAATTGGACCACTAAATCAATGTACTCTGAACAATCTTGAGGGGGATTCACGATCTAGGCTAGGACGTCTTTGAGTTCGCCACGCAAACCCCTGTGGAAAAGCGTGATCCTCTTGTCCTCGGGCCATCTGGTTTCAACGATTAGTCTGTTAAATGACGCAATATAAGCCAGAAGATCCTGATTGCCCTGCCGTAGGCAAAGGAGTTTGTTGTCCAGGGCCTGCCCCTGGGAATGTCTTGCGAAAAGTCTTTCCATATTGGCCTGGAAGGCCTGGAAATTGCGAAGAATCGGGTCATCCTGTGTAACCAGAGGGATCGACCAATCAGCGGCGCTGCCGCTAAGATACGAAAGCACAAAAGCTAATTTAGTCTGATCAGTCGGAAAAGCAGCTGGTCTACAGAGAAAGTGCAATCGGCACTGATTTATGAACACCGCAAACCTCTTAGGGTCACCAGAGAAGCGTTCGGGCGGAGCCAAAGGCACATTTCCGGGCAGATTGATTTGAACAGGATTGGCTGAAGCCGCCGGGGTATAGGTCCCTCTTGAATTAGGTAGAGGTGTTTGCCCCGCTTGTGTTTGTAATAACTGTCTGGCGAGGTCATCAGTTCGTTCTTTGGACAAAATCAATTCCCTCCTCAGGGCATTCGTTTCCTGGCGGGCAGCATGTACTTCAGCTCTTAATTCCCCTAGTAACTGGGCCAGTTGATCAGTGTCAGAAGTTTCCATAGCGCCTGGGTAGGAGGTTATTGTAGGCTTCGCGTTCTGTAACGCTCACCTGATTCCCACGGAGGCGCTGGTCCCGGCTGAACTGTTATAGTCTCTTCAATTGAGAAGCGTAGGGCTCGGATGACTCTCTGGACTGGGCTTCCTCTTATTGACCGTCTGGCTTGCAGGGTAAGGTTTCTGCAGGCGGAAGAAAAAAGGGTTAATGACCGTTTGGCTGGACTTCCTCCTCACTAATCGCCAACTCTCTGAAAGTCCAATGTCCTGGTGAGCTCTCACCTTAGGCGTATAAATGCTGGGCTCTCCGTCCTGCGACTTATGCAGGGGTGCGTGGGTTCCAGTTACGTCAATGGAGGTCCTCAAAGTCTTTTGTGGCCTTAGACAGCACAGGGGCTGAGATGCCAAAAGGTGATGCCGCCGTTACTGCACGAGCGGATGCCAGTAGGTATAAAGAATTTATAGTCTTGAAGACATGGGCACCTTTAATGAAGTCTTTGCATTGTCTTTTTCAGGTGCCTGGATGCTGAGGGCGTGGTCACTGAGAGCGCGACACGTGCGGTTGTACGTAGGTATGGGAATTTCAATGACACCTCAATAATGTCCCTTGTTTTCTGTTTTCAGGTCTTGAGATGTTGCGGGCGTTGTTCGTCCGTTGCCGTTGCACGTGCGAAGTACGTGAGTATAATGATCTGTGACCTTATTATAGCACCTCTAACAATGTTCTTTTCTTATTTGCAGGTGTCGGGACCTTGCGGGCGTTTTCCCAGTCGCGGATGCATGTGGGGAAACACGTAAGTGTTAGGCTTTCTTGCAGTCTTTAATGGCACTTAAATAATGTCTTTTCTTGTTTTCAGGTGCCGGGCTGCTGCGGTTGAAGAGATCGTAATACGCGCACAAAAGCAGGTAAGAAAAGTATATGCAGCTGCCTTCACCCGATTCCTACTTAACAATGTTCTTTGTCTTTACAGGTGCCGTTAGGCTGCTGAAGAGAAGGCCGCGAAGAATCCGTGAAAGCACAGATGGATCAGGTAAGCGAGCACGTCTGCGAACGTGTTGCAACTTGCTAACCTTATGTTTCTTTTGCTTGCAGGTTCTGCCGGCGTCTGGATTCCTGGATGGTAAGTATAGTTCTCGTGTCTTTCTTCCACAGGTTGCTGAGCTGAAGCTGGAGATGTCACTGGAATGCTGGAGCTGACTCGGTGAGCGTCCTGCTGCAGATGCAGAATAACGCGAAGCACGTTTTCCCAATCGGGTGTGGTTTAAATAGTGTTGCAGTGATTGGGTGTCTTCTTCCTCAGCCTCGCCCAGGTAAAAGAGTTCCTGTGTTCCAGAGCTAAGGAGTCGCACCAGCCCCACCCAGGTAAGAAGGAAGTTCCAGTTCAGGGAATAGTTCCTCCCAGCAGAAGGCTGGGGACTTCATCCTGCCAGCGTTTGCAAAGGTGAGTATGCAGCATGGTCTGCTACAGGTAGGTCCACCCAAGCACCTTTGCAAGAATTATGAGCCCGGCGCCCGTGGCGCCGGGACTGAGGTTCCTTATGAGCCTGGCGCCAGAGGCGTCAGGACATGGTCCAAAGGGCCCCAATAGGGGTTTGCTGGAGCCGGGGATGAGGGTCGTGAGCCTGCTTCCGGGGATGCTGGCTTGACTTGGCTTCTCGGGAGCAGTGATCATGACAACAGTTTCCTAGTTCCACTCGCTCGATCCTGCTGTCTCATACAGTCAATGTTCAGGTCGCCACATATAATTAGCTCATCTGGGTTTTCTTTATTAATCAAGTCACCAATTGTAGCTGAGACTTGGTCAATAAACGTTACCCCTCCTGTTGCAAAATGATTCCAATATAGGTTTATGATGTGAATTGAGGGCAATCAGGCTCATGGTCCTCCAGAACAGGTATCTCATGGACTTAATTACAGCAATCGAGGGAGGCATGTGGGCAAAGATTGGGCCTTCTTGCTGCATGTTCAAACCTTCCCATCATGAAAACAATGGCACTCTGACAGAAACAATAACGAGTTTGTCTACTTTGCACACAAAGATGAAGAATAAAATTGATGAGCCTGAGGATGACAGCTGGTTTACATCTCTCTTTTCATGGATTCCAACTTGGTTGGCAGATGCCTTCAAATTACTTGGAGTAATACTAGTATTTGTACTGCTAGGATTGAGTCTCATAAGGATCATCTTGGGACAATGTAAGAAGATAACCAAGAAAGCTATTTGGATGAAGATCATGATTGATATAGATGCTGTAACTGGTGAGCAGATGGAAAATGAGGAAAGTACCTGTGAGGACATAAATAAAAGTACCCTTGCACCTCCAGAAATGAAATACTACTACCCTAAGGATAATGTTAAATAGGTAGGATGCTGGATAGTATGTCCACCATCAGGAGATTGCTGCCATATTACCTGGAGTGTGGATGAACATATACAAAATGCAGGTCACCAGAGAGTAGTGACAAAGATATTGATCCTGAAGAAACAACATTATGGAGAGAAGATGAATGAGTTTGAAGAGGAAAATTTGGTTGAGGACTCAACTGGAGCAGGGAATGTAGAGGAACAGGTAGATGCATATACCCTAACTCCCACTCCCTCTCCACCGTCATACTGAAATAACAGGAGAAGAGCTACATGTGGGACCGCCTCTGTTGTCCCTCTTCTGTAGCAAGTGTATGAGAAATGATATTCACTCAGACAACCATACCGAATGTACCCAAACATCAAGAGAGTGGATGGTTGTCTGCATCATAGAGTGCCGAGAGGCATCTGACGAGGGCAGAGTGATGTCATTAAGAAGATATACTAGAACATATTGAAACTATATGAAAATACTGAAGAATAACAATGTAACTGAAGTAACAAGAGAAACATGTACAAAGTAATAAAGGTAACATAACTTGTGTATCAAAAAGTGTAAATATGCAGCAATGCAAGGTAGCTGAGACAAATAGAAGCTTGCTGTAGAGGAATATATAACATGGCTAGGACAGCCATAATTGGTAAATGGACGCCAGCTCGTGTGAAGAGTCATTCTATATAACTCAGAAACAGAACAGAGTTACAGAGTCAGGGAATGTTGGAAAACAGATTTTTGTGCAAACACAGAGGAGTCTCTGTTGGCCTGGAATCAAGCATGCTATTTCAAGAAAAACTGCAAAGCATGAAGGGGGGGCAGACAGAGAAAGCCATGAGCATGAGACATATTTCTCTTTGATTAACAAAGATGAAAACACCTGCAAGAGCCAAGCATTGGACAATTAACAGTGAATAAGACTCATACAAGATGTAGTGATCAGGTCTCTAGAGGCTGAAGGTGCAATAACCCCATGCATAATTGAATGAAATTGCAATAAATAGGACACATTTGCGGTCTCTACATAGGTGATGCAGAAGTCAGAAACAAGGGCTATTTATTAAGCTGTGATTGAAGATAAGGGATGTGCTTGTACTCCCTTAAATATCTTAGAACACACAGTAACGTCAAGGCCTACTACAGGCGGGAAACTGCTTATTGTCAAGCTGATGAGAGATGACAGACTAAATGGGAAAGTGGTGAGTAATCTGATGTGACTCAAGCACCTGTGTTTATATTTCCTGCTGCTAGCCGAGCCAAAGGTTTACGGTTGGGTGGCAATGCCAACCAATCAGTGGGTCTTTGCGGCAACATGCTATACAATGTTTCATAAACCAATCAGTTTCATATACCAATCAGTTGCCAGTTTGCCAGTTTGTCAGTATTATTTGTACTTAGAGGTAGTTTGAGGTGTGTTTTACAGATAAGAGACTGCCAATGAAGTACTAACTCGGATACTTTCTATAAGTAGATATGTTCCCCTAACCAATCCCTCCCTCCCATAGGTTTTATAGTTTGCCACATACGATGACTTCATAGATGACGTATATTGGGGTATAAGATCTCTGTGTAAGCTAGTTGGTGTGTGTGTGTGTGCAGACATCAGTCAGCTGTCTGTCAGTGTGCCCTGCTTTATTACATTTAGAAAAAAGTAGTACTTTGCCATATTCTTTCAGTCTGTCCGGTTATTTGGTATGAGATCTTTATTGGTATTTCCATCTAGCACAAGATATGCTTCAAGGTGCTAGAGCACACCATTCCATCTACACTTCGTGGTGCCCACATCCATGTCTACAGTATCTTGACTATTGTTAGGGAGAATTCTCCAGAATGGCTAATTTCACTTACCTACTGAGTCCCTCGTCAGCTTTGCTGGATTTCTAGGATTTATTTTTTTCACCTGGTAAAAGTGTGAGCCTTTTTCCCACTCTTACGTGTGTTTTGCTGTACATGTTTAAACATGTTTGTGTTCATAGGGCCTCATTACAACCCTGGCGTTAAGGGGTTAACAGTGCCGCAAAAGGTGGCGGCGCCGTTAACCCCTTAACGCCTGATTACGAGGTCCCTTTGCGGGTTGGCGATTTTAACACCTGCTTTTTGCAGGCGTTAAAATCCAACCGCAAAGGGACCTTGGTGCTATGTACGGTGCCGCAATTTGCAGCACCGTACTTAGCGCCTTCCCCATTCCCATTGAGCCCTATGGGCCAAAAATGAGAATGGGGAAGGGGAAATGGTGAATGGGGAATTACCGCCCCACCAACCTTGGAATGGGGCGGTAATTCCGCCATTCACCATGGCGGAATCTGGCATCGACCATGGTCTAATAGCACCATGTTCAAGCACCTGGGTCGTAATGTGGCCCATAGACTGTGGAGCCACACCTACTCCATAGGCATCGTCTTTTTACTGTGTGTTACACAGCACCTTTAGTGCAGTGACACAGGGTTGTCTTTTTCAGACTTCCCACTTCAAACTCCATATACTGGGACTGACTATTGTCTCCCAGAACACGTAAAGTTGCCATTGACTTTATAAGTCTTTTTAAAACCACAGACCCAGTACAAACTATTTTACATAGAGTACTGGAAAGGGTTAATAGCTATCCCTTTTTGTCTGTCTCTCATGGAACATTGTTTCATTCCCGTTTCATCAAGAATTGGCTGGTGGCAGTGGTATCTACCCTATTTTTCCTACCGCGGTTATTTTAAATAGCCTTGATATTGTTTTAGGCTACCTTAGTAGCCTCGAACTTAAATCGCTGGACCCCATTTACTTTTATTTGGTTCTGTCTGGGTTTATTTGCCATTTCTTTTTGTAAAAGTCTTTCTCGTGTTTTACTCTGAGCGAAACCAGGTTTCCAGGTTTGGTTCCTTTGTTCGCCGTCCTTTGGCGGGTTTCTGCACAGAAGCCCTCCTTAGGTGCATGAAAGTCTGGGTAGGCAGGATGTGAGAGAGGAGTTTTAGGAACCTGCCATGGGTTCCCTTGGTAACCCAAGTTGCACTCCTGTTTGATTGGATAGGTGACTGTCCCACCAGGACAGGCACCCCGCTGTGTGATTGACAGCCAGACTGTGTGAATGGAGGAAAACTGCATAAAGCAGGTCTCTGGGACTGAGAAGGCAGAGTCGCCACTGGATCGAGAGAACCAAAGAGAAGCTGACAGAAGAGGACCTCTACCACGACTGAACCTCCCAGTGAAGCCCTGCTACGGGTCCGAATATCCAAACTTCGATGACAGGGAAGATCTGCAAGGAATCTTCTCCCCTTGAGCTGGTGGGACCAACCAGTTCACCAAACTGCAAGCCAGGCCTCAACTGATCTGTAAATAAATGTATATTCTTTTACTCAGAAACCTTGAGTCTTTGTTTGTTTGAACCATAGTAATTGCTGTCCTTTGTGTAACTATTGATACTGCTCACTTTACTCTTAAGATAAGTCTGGCTGCTCAGCCATCACTACCACTTTACTATGTAGAACAGGCTTGTACCAATGGCGAATTTGTACTGTCACTTGTAGTCTTAATTGTGTGTGGTGTTCCCAAAGGGTACTGCATATGATTTTAACACCTATTCCACACCATAAACCTTAATGTCACCTAATAGAAGCTAGATAATTCACAACCACAATTAACAACCCCAGAGCAATAACTCTGCTGCCTGAAGATAAGCTGTGCCAACAACAAAATAAACGAAATCCTAAAAACGCAGCTGAATACGGCGTTGCTTGTGTCGGGTGCCTATTTCCTAGAGACCAGTGTGCTTTTCAGTCACATGGTGTCATCTTTACCCTATCTCAGCCGCTCTCTCTGCCTATTGATTGCGCATCTTTGCCGGAGTTGCGCATGGTCCCCCATTGTTCAGTGAATCCGTACATCTCCACTAATAGAGCTCCCGCGGAACCTTTCACCCCCCCCCCGCCCCTTGCTGCTCTGTTCAATGAAACAGTGGGCGCCGTGTTCACATTGCATCTCTAATGTATGTTACTTCTGAATAGCTCTCAGCAGTTAAAGAGAAAACTGGGCAATTTGGCAGGATTTAATTCCCGTTTCCAGTGTGTCATCAGAAGGCCCTCTAAATTTAGCTCGGCGAGGTGAGAACAAGCACTGTGGCTCCTAATGGCTCAGAATAAAGAAAAGAGGTGTTTTTCCAACTGTATTCTGAAAATGTCTGCCTTAAGTGCTGCTTCTGTTTCCTGGTCCCCGTGGCATTTGCAAAAGATGACCGAGTTGCTCTTGTGGGTCGTGTATCAAGCACTGACTAAAAAGCTGTGCCTGTATCCATGCTGCTTGTTTGCATATGTTAATATGTGGCATTTGTGACATTGGCTGCCCACTGCTTGCTCTCCCCTGGAAGGGTTGGCTCCAGTGAGCCATGGTATCATATGGGGAGGGGTAAAAGGTGTATTGCAAGAGGAAGCAATGCTTTGAAGCATTGTTTAATATGATTCCCACTGTGGGGCGGATCCAGCCTCCAGGTTTTGCGGGGGCTGGAGGACCACTTTATCAGTGGGCCTGTGAGTGATCACACAACAGCACCCAATGCCCCTGCATGAAACTGGAAGACCACTAACAGGTGTGCCTTTTTTGTGCACTTTGGACCTGGTAACTGTCATGTGCTCCAAAGTGACCTAAATGATGGAGGAAAAAAAGCAAAGCATAAGAGTCATTGTTAGTAAGTTACTTGTGCTCACCGTCAAACAGGGCACCTTCTTGAGGTGATGCCAGATGACTACAGGTCCCACCATATCCAGCAAACCATTATCAGTATTTCACTAGCGGCTGGATGTGTTGCCTGCAGGTTACACATAGAGAGTTGCAATATTTGCATTAACCCATTGGGCTGTCAAACTCCCCTACCCTTCCCCTGAGACCAGGAGACTGTAAAGGGGATTCAATTCAACACTACAGCTAAGTCCACGCCTAGTCTATAATACTGAATGAAAACCCTTATTGATATATCTTTAGGTCCAGTTCATGCGTTCTGGATGACTACCCCTATATAACACCCCTCTCTTGGAATCCCCCTGACCCCACTGAGCCAAGAAGTAGTTCTGTTTTGCAAGTTTAAAAGGTTTATTTGATAATTTAAACAATAGATATATATACGACACTTTATAATAAATTAATAATTGAATATCACACTTAATCTGATATGATGAAGATTAACAACAGAGAATCTGGCACTAGCACACTTCTTTATAATTACTAAGGAGTTGACATGAAATGGATAAGGTAGCACACTGGTAAATAGGAACAAAAGAAGAAGGTGGTACAAAATGCTTTATAGAGTTCAAATAGATGCAAGGTTGAATGAATGAAATGCAGTATAGAAATACTCAATATGATTTCAACAAAACAATGTAATCACTTTTCTCTGGCAATCCCCTCCCCCCCTTGATGCAAGGCAAGGAAATGGAAGGAAAACACACAGTTCTCAGAAATGCAATCAATGTAAATCAGTTCACCCCAGCAAGCTTAGACAACAGAAGTTTGAAACACAGGCAAATGCTTTGATATGTGCTAGCAATGGATGAGAAATATGCTGGAAATGCTTTTAATTCCCTTTCAGAGGTTCAGGGTGAGTGGTATCTAGTTAATATTAGTCCAGGCTCACTCTTGCAATGATTCAGGAATGATTAGCAGGTTAAACGAATTTCTGGCAAATGGAAGGCAAGCAGCAGCAGTTTTTACATGTGAAGAAATTTGCAAATCGCGGCAAAATTCGCGGATGCGCCGAGCGCTATTACAGAGGAACCACAAGGACTATCTCTATCGTTTTGGGGTCCTAGGAAAGCCTAGGATCTCAGCTTCCTAATGAAAGTTACTGCAAGTCTCTAGCCCAAACGGTTACAGAGTTATGACCGATTTAATAGAGGTCGGTTTTGGTTTTGCAAATTTTAAACGCACACTTTTTCAGCTTTAAAAATGATGGCAGGATAACACAATTGCTATGCTGCAGTTCTACTTAGGTTAAAAATGGATTGAATTATATTATTTTAACTAGGAGATTGGTTCTGCACAGTTTTCTAGGTACTCACACTATATTCTTGAGTGAAATGGGCCTCATCACGGATCTGGTCAGGGTTTTAGACTCGCCTCTGGTCTCTGCACTTCACAGTGATCTGGGTCAGCTCTCTCTGCTGGTCTGGGTCTCTCTGGGTACAGCACTGCTTTCTCTCTGGTCTGGTCTCTTAGTTCTGGATAGATTGAAGTCTCTAGTTTGGCTCTCTGGAGGTTTGATGGAGGTAAAGTATGGATTTTTCCGGCAGAGCGTCCCGCTGCAGATGGAATTTGAAGGTCCCTATCTGTCCTGCCTGTCTGCTTTTATGTGTTTAGAATGTGGGTGTGTTCTAGCATCACTGACCCTACCTCTCTCTCAGCTTCTAATTGGTCAAACTTCCATTTATCATTTGATTGGGGAATGAACTGTGAGTCAGAGGGATGTCATTTTATGGCTTGCAGATAGGACACTCCTCTGTCAGATTGCACACATTCTATATTTGATAATAAAAGACATATTTCAGAGTTACACAGTTGTTTGAAATTACATATACATGGTGTGGCTGAATTTAGCCATGTCTCTGTCCAAATCTGCTGTTTCTAAGAGCTTGCATTCAGAAATGGCAGATAATTGACTTTTTAACTGATTTTTCACTTTCTGACATTGACCCAACTTTACATACATGTGTGCAGGGAGTAGGGACATTAACTGATGAAGTTTCAGATTTTTAACATGCATACATTTAGAGTAATATCCACTTTTCCGCTAAACCCCCCCTGAACACGCCACCGGGTCGAAAAACCTCTTAAAATGTGGGCAGAAAAATCACAAGAATTATGGTATCATTTATAACATTTTCACATGTCCGCTCTATGAGTTATTCATCTTTTTAAAGTTATGTTCTGGCTCCAAAGGGGTGTGGTTTACCCTCAGCACAAGGTTGCATTTCTGGTTTTTCCAGTTCTGCCAAGCCAGCTTGCTCTCACAGGCAGTGCTCCTCCCCTTTCCTCAGGAGGAAGCCACTTTTTACGACCATTTACGACTCCTGCCAATAAAACCTTTGCCTGAGCCAGTACAGGGCTTTGTTCACTTTCCTGCAGAGCACAGGTAATTCAATTATCAGATAGATGGCATATCCTTAGTGTGAGCAGCAAAAGGGCAGCTAGGCCTGGGAACACAGCTGTGACTCAAGTTTCACTCCTGATGGGGGTAGTTGCCAGGCAGAATTCAGTTCCTTAAGCCAGGTTTCAGATAAAATGTCACTTTTTGTTCCCCAGTTTCTGCATTCAAATAAAACTAAACATTTTCACATATGCAGCTAGAATGCTGATTCTAAGTGCAAAACTATGACATTTCAACAGTTACAAAGGCATGTGACACCAAACATAGGTCACTCATTTAATCTAAACATTTTCGATTTTAGTGTCTTTAAATCCAGTGCAACTTAAACTGCTGACTCCATAGCTCAGCCAGTTTTGTTATAAGCATTGTTCTGGGCTCTTCATTTCCCAGATTTTGTAGGCACACAACACTCCATTCTACCAAATGTCTGCTGGTGTCCAGTGAGTTTTTAGATGTGTTGCAATGTTTAAAATAGACAGTTTGAGCCTGCCTTCAGAGAAACACAGGGTGGTTTTAAACTGCCGGCTTTTGGATAGTGGTGAGTACTGGTACTGCACCCATTTTTGGGATTTAAGAAAATGAATTCCCAACAATTCTAGGTTGCATTTGGCAATCAGCATTGCCATTCCCAATGGTTTCAGACTACTGTGCGGGTAGTCCAATGGTGATTTTAAAGCGCTTTGAAGCTAACCGGCGCTACTGTTTTTCCTTTGGCAACCCGGCCTTTCATTCTCGCACTGGTGGGTGGCAAGTGAGGCAACCATTTTGGTGGGCGCACAAACTGCGCAGCTTTCCTGGATTTCGGCGCACATGTGGGTTTTCCACCATCTTGAATTTTCTAAGCCCACAGCACCAAATGTTGCAGCATGATAGCTTAAACGTGGGTCAGGACACCCAACAAGCCCCCCCACGTGACTACACTTTGAATTTGAGTCGATGGGGAGTCGGGTGCACAAGGGTTTTGACCCACGCACCGGTCTGTCCGCATAATCTTCTTCCTCTTCTGTAGATGGCACAGTTCAGCATCTTCTTCTCCATCCGGTACTGATCGATCGGTTCTCCTCGCCAGTCCTGATGGGAGTATTGGGCGGTCCACTGGGCCCATTGGATCTTCGTTCCCGGTCTCCGGATCGTCCTCCTTGGCCAGTCTCAAGGTCTTCTTTCTCCTAGGACGACAAAGGAAGAGCGGCAATACCTACTCATAGACGTTTTTCCACCACTGTTGAGATGGTGGGATAGCATATGCATTTCATCATGACGAAACATTACATTCTTATTTTGATAAAAAAAACAGTATAACTAAGAGACAGTTTCATGCAAATCACAATATTTTAGAGACTAGATGTGGTATGTTTTATGATTGGAACTGAATTAGTCTGAGACAGTACCCGCTAGGATTCCAGAGGATTCCTCCAGTTGTTGCAGAGTGTGCCTGGGATGGCAACATTTCAACTGCTTTATGTGGACCCATTTGTCTTCCCCCGCTGCCAAAGGGCCTTTGGGGATGTGGATTTTGTAGGCCACAGGGGAGATCTTGTCGATGATCTCAAAGGGTCCCTTCCATGTAGGCAAAGATTTGCGCTGCTTGGCCTGGTTCCTTTGGAAGTTGTATAGATAGACCCGGTCTCCCACCTGATATTCCTTCCTGGAAGTTTTCAGGTCATAATGGGTCTTCATGCTATCAGCTGATCTTTCTAGATTCCGCTGAGCATAAGCAAAAGCATGTTGGAGGTGTTTCCTTAAATTCTCTACATACTCATGAGTAGTGGAGGCATTTATCAGTGTCTGCTCTTGGGTCCTGTAGAGCAAATGCTGAGGAAGCACCATCTTGCGTCCAGTCATCAACTCAAATGGTGACATTTTGGTTGCAGATGTAGGGGTAGATCTGATGGCCATTAGGACCAGAGGTAATCGGATATCCCAACTTGGCCCAGAATCTGCCACAAACTTCTTTAATATGCTCACAATGGTTCGGTTATATCTCTCTACTGCCCCAGAAGAAGCTGGTCTATAAGCAATATGCAGCTTTCTCTTGACCCCCAGTATCTCCCACATCTTTGTCATTACTTCACTGGTGAAGTGGCTACCTCTGTCTGACTCAATCCTTTGAGGTACACCAAAACGGGAAAAGATGTGGTTAATCATCAAGGCAGCTGCAGTTTCTGCCTTGCAATTTGGGGCTGGGAGACATTCCACCCACTTGGTAAACAAGCATGTGACGGTCAACATGTACTTATTCCCCCTAGCCGAGCGAATCACGGGGCCTACAAAGTCGATTTGTAAATCTGACCATGGCAGTGTCATTCCCCTCTTTTGTAAAGGCGCCCGGTGTGTGAGGGATGTCGGCTGAAATTGTGCACACACAAGACAACCCTTCAAATATTGGTTGAGGTCCTGGCCCATGTGTGGCCAGTATGCAACCTCTCTTAAGATTTCCAATGTAGTGTGAAACCCCCTGTGACCGGCAGTGGCCGCATCATGGGCGTGACTTAACATCAGGCTTCGGAATGAGGTAGGAACCACCCACTGATCGTGGCCAGCTTTGGATTTCCTTACCAGCAAACCGTCTTGAATCCGGAACATTTTTGGACATTTCATCAACACTCTTAGGTCCTCTTTCCCAATGTAATCGGTATCCGTCAGGGGAAAGTTCTCAGGGTCCTCAAGGTGCTGGTAAAATTTACCAATAATTGGATCCCCCTTCTGAGCAGTAATCAAATCAGCATCAGGGGTCTCCTTACTCCATTGTGCAATTGAAAGGTCGTTGTGAGCATTTGTCTGGGACCTAGTGATGGCAGTGACCTGGATTTCCCCCAACAGGGACTCAATCTCAATTGGATCCCCTTGGATGGCTCCGGTTTTGGCCAGCTGATCAGCTAAGTCATTTCCAGTTTTGTCTGGTCCCTCTACTTTGGAATGACCCTTGATCTTCTTCCAATAGATGGTCATCTCGTTCGAGGTGACCAGATCATCAATGTTTTGGATCAACTTCCCATGTTTCAAGGGTTTGTTGTTAGCACATAACATGCCTCTGGTTTTCCAATTAACCAGGTGCTCCACGAACCCGTTCCGTACATAATCCGAATCTGTGATTATGACCAGTTCGTGGAGTTGATGCTGGACAGCAGTGAGGATGGCCTGATGCACAGCCATCAATTCTGCCACCTGACTACTTCGGGGACCAATTTTGTATCCAGCGGAGGGTTCTGGGGACTCATTCACCCATGCATTCCCTACGCCAGCCACCAGTTCTTTCTCCCCGTTGTTGTCAACATGGTAAGAGCATCCATCCACATAGACAGTGGGCATTCCCTCACACTTGTCCTCTTCAAAGACTTTGTGGGGGGAATTAAGGTATGCCTCCATGTTGTCCTTTATTTTTAGACTTTCGTCCTCGAGACAGTTTTCTCTGGCACAATCATGCAAGTCAGCCAGACCTTGCGCGAGGGGACTCTTCTTGTTTTGACCATATCTGACCTCCACAGGAAAGCCTTGCATTGACAGAATCCAGGAAGTAATTCGGGAATTACTCACATTTCCGGCCCGGATTCCGTCACTTTGGAGATATTGCAGAGGCTAGTGTGGAGTCTCCACTATGATGTGTTCCCCCTGGATAAACGGGCGGTAATTTTTCAATGCCCACACCGTTGCCAGGAGTGCCTTCTCACAATCGTTGAATTTTTCCTCCACAGAGGATAAAGTTTTGCTCGCATAGGAGATTACTTTATTGACCTTGTCATGCTTTTGATATAATACTGCCGTCAAGCACGTATTAGAGAACCCTGTCTCCAGGAAGAACTCCTTGTTTCTGACCGGGTAAGCTAGGCAAGGCGCTTGTGAGAGGCTTCTTTTGAGTTGTTTTACTGCCTCGGCTTGTTCTGGACCCCATTCCCACTTGACCCCCCCCTTCAGGAGATGAATCAGGGGTCTGGTGATCTCTGCGTAGCCCTCAATGAACTTTCTGCTGTAATTAGTCAGTCCAAGGAGGCTCCTTAGTTCCCGCAGAGTTGTGGGGTCTTTCAGTTTCTGAAGTGCTTCCACTTTCTTTTCCTGGGGACAGAGACCCTGAGGAGTAATCTCATGCCCCAAGAAATTAACACGGGTTCTACACCACTGTGCTTTCTGAAAGGAAAGTTTTGCTCCGGCGGCCCTCAACTGGGTCAGAACATAACGGATCTCCGCTATGTGTTCCTCCACAGATGAACTTTTGATGAGGACATCATCTACATAAGCCAGGTTACCCCTTGCACCCAAGTCAGGCATGGCCTTGTGTAGAAAAATGTTGAATTCATTGCCGGAGTTGAGGTATCCGAAGGGAGTCCGGGTCCAGGTGTACTGCTGGCCCCCAAAGGTAAAAGCCAGCTTGTATTGGTCCTCCCTACTGACAGGCACAGTCCAGTATCCATTGGTCAGGTCTATTGCAGTGAATACCTGTGACCCCTGGATCTGGGCCAGCCCTTGGTCAATGTAGGGCAGAGGCCATCGGGAAGTATGGACCCGTTTGTTGAGCTCCCTGAGGTCGGCACAGAGTCTCCACTGGCCGTTTGGCTTCAATATTCCCAGCACCGGATTATTGAAGGTGCTGTGGACTGGACAGATTATTCCCCGGGACTCAAGGTTCTTAATTATTTCAGTAAGGGACTCCATTGATGCGAGAGGCAAGCGATATTGCTTCACAAACACAGGAGTCATGCCAGGGTCCGTGGGGATTGTTGTTGTGTGGATGTCAGTGCGACCACAGTCATATGAGTCTACCGCAAAGAGATCTTGGAAATCCAAGAAAACTTGTTTCAACTTTTGCTTTTGTTCCAGAGTCACACAGGCATCAGCTATGTTGACTCTCTCTTCCACCATCTGCCTGAAGCCTGGAAAGACTTCTGGTTTGGCTATCTCCGCGGCCTCCTCCAGCTGGGTGGAGAAGTCCCTGGTCAGAGTGCTGATTTGGACCGGAGGCTTCAGGTGGGAAAGGCAGCCCTCATGTACCTGGAAAATCACCTCATCCCTCCTGAAGTCACACGTCACATCTTCCTTACCATAGGGGCAGGAAGTGTACACCAGGAAGTTCCCCCCATGCCGGGTGAAAATCCTGTCTGGTGTTGTATTGTCCTCACTGTCACTGTCAACACAGTCCTTGGGGATTGGTCCTAACAGTTCATTTACAAGATCAATGGAGAAATGTCGGTCATCAACCGCCATTCCAATAATGGTGCCTGCGGCTAGAGTAATACTCTTTAAGTCGCTGTTATCCACCTCTATTGGAATGGTGTCATGTTCTATGTTGACTAATGGGGTTGGGTTTACCCCCAACCCTTGCTGTTGGAGAGAAGCATTTAGATGTATGTAAGCATCAGGGTTTTTCAAATGTTGTCCTCTTTTAACTTTCACTTCCAGGGAGAATTGTCGGGTCCTTTCTGGGATGGTGACCTCCTCTTTAATCTGGATTTCAACTGCATAAGGTAGCAATTGAGCTGACCTAAATGCTTTTTCTGGATCATCAAAGCCCATGGGATTATCCGCTAATCGGGACCAAGCTTTGAAGTTTATTAGGTCCAAACTAATGGCAAAGCGATTGAGAATGTCACTGCCTAAGTAAAAGGCGGCAGGGACGTCTCGCACGACCCAACAATTGTGGACTATGCTCTTGTTGCCAATGGAGATTTTGAGCATACACCTGCTTGGCAGGAGATGTTTGGAATTAGGTGCTTCCAGGTCCATTTCCCATTTGTCTATCAGTTTGAAGGTGGGAATGGCTGGATCTTTTGGGCGTTGGCGGAACATGGCTTCGCTGATGAAGCTCTTACTGTTGTTCACACACACTCGAGCGAGAACAGAGTCCTTCCCATCATTTAACTGAACAGGGATGAACAACTGCTCTCCAATTTGCTGAATATCAGCCAGGCTTTCAGCTGATTTCACATCTTTCTGGACTATAGGAGTGGGAGTTTCAGGTTGTGGATTGGTATAGAATTTCAGAGTGTTTCCTTCCAGCGTGGAATACCACTTTAGACTGGAAGGAAGGTTGATTTTCAGAAACAGAGAGGACCCCCCATCACCAGTCTGTTGTCCTACTGCTATGACTGTCACGTCTGGAATTTGGTTGTTCTGGAAGTGAAATTCTACTTGGTCAGATTTTTGTTCAACCATGTGGCATGTGCAGTTTAAACTAACATGGTTGACACTCTGTTTTAATTTTATTGGTCGACTAGTCTGGGTCCAGAGGACCTTGTTTACACAATCTATTAGGGGTGACAACCTTCTCAGGAGGTCATTCCCTAGTAAACAAGGGGTGCCCTCCGGGGTCACAACTATGACCGGGTGTTTCAACTTGTGTCGCCCAATTTTAATGTCCAAGTCTGCAGTCCCCTCAACGGGAATTTCCTTCCCGTCAAAGTTCTGTAGTTGTCCCGGAAGAGAGGTGAGAGGAATTTGGTAATTCTCTCCCCTTCCTGCATTCAGTTCATCAAAGGCCCTTCTGGACAGAAGGGTAGCTTGAGATCCAGTGTCCACCAGTGCCGAGATTGTACCCTGCCCCTGTACTTGTACCGGGGCATAATATCTTCCCTCCTTCTCCTCAAGGGGGCACAGGTAATGTACATTTTTGGACAACTGGTGGGCTAACTTTCTGGTTTTGGACATCGCGAGAGAAGAATTTTGGGCAGAATTCTGTGGAGAGCCTTGGGAATCTGAAAGAAAAAGTTGGCAACTGGAGATCAGAGCCATGGTGGGTTCCCCTGGCTCCGGTTCCGGGCCGCCCCCCCCTTTTTGGAGGCAGTCACCAGGATGGGTTTGAACCAGGGGATTTTCTTGCTGTTTGTTCTGGGATGAGATGGCGGGCGGCGGTAGCTCAGTCTCCACATCTCCCCAGTCTGGATTTGCATCCCTAGGGACCCATTTTTCTTTGGGAGGAGTTCCCCCCTCTCTGAAGGAGAAGATCCTTTTCCCAGGATCCTCTGAGGATCCCTCTCCCTCAAATTGGAAGATCTGTACCTCCTCCTCAAACTGAGTCTGTTTGGGTCTTTTGTTTCTCCTACCCCCCCTCTGCTCCTTAGGAGGCAGACTTTCAGGGGCAAGAGATTTTGTTTCCGGTTCCTGGGTTTCCAGGGGCTGTTTACAAGTGAGGAAGGAAGCTTCCTCCAAGGCTTTACACCCCCCTTCCCCTTGTGCCTCCTCCCTGGGAACCGGTGAGTTATCGGGGTGCTGCCCCCGTCATTGTTCTGGAGCACCAGGTCCAGAGTTGGGTGCGTTCTGCGCCGGCACGCCCATCTGAGGGTTCTGCTGAGCCCTCAGTATGTGACCCAGGTCCCGTGCCATGTTTTGAACCTGGCGCTCTAACTGGGAGACCCGCTCAGGCTGATACGGGGCCCTGTTTTCTCCCCTGGGCTGATCCCGGGAAGGGTAGCTGTCCCTCCTCTGGTAATACCCCGGGTTGGGAAGATTTGGGTACCCCTCCACCCTTGGCCTCCCCTCTCCCGGATTCAGTGGTCTGGGCTCAGGGAATTGGGGAAAGAAGGATGGATGGTTTTGGGGCTGAAAGTCGGGTGGATATCTGGGGAAAAAGTTCTGCCCAGGGTTTGGTAAATTTCTGCCCTCCTGTGGGAAGTTTGGAGGGAAGTTCCCTTGGTTAGGTGCTTGGCTGGATCCCCCCCCTTGGGCTGGAGGAGTCCACACATAACCCAGGATGGGTCGATTTCCCTTGTAACGGGGACTTACATAATCCGGAGAGCGAGGGACCCCATTTTGTAAAGGGGATTCAATTCAACACTACAGCTAAATCCACGCCTAGTCTATAATACTGAATGAAAACCCTTATTGATATATCTTTAGGTCCAGTTCATGCGTTCTGGATGACTACCCCTATATAACACCCCTCTCTTGGAATCCCCCTGACCCCACTGAGCCAAGAAGTAGTTCTGTTTTGCAAGTTTAAAAGGTTTATTTGATAATTTAAACAATAGATATATATACGACACTTTATAATAAATTAATAATTGAATATCACACTTAATCTGATATGATGAAGATTAACAACAGAGAATCTGGCACTAGCACACTTCTTTATACTTACTAAGGAGTTGACATGAAATGGATAAGGTAGCACACTGGTAAATAGGAACAAAAGAAGAAGGTGGTACAAAATGCTTTATAGAGTTCAAATAGATGCAAGGTTGAATGAATGAAATGCAGTATAGAAATACTCAATATGATTTCAACAAAACAATGTAATCACTTTTCTCTGGCAATCCCCTCCCCCCCTTGATGCAAGGCAAGGAAATGGAAGGAAAACACACAGTTCTCAGAAATGCAATCAATGTAAATCAGTTCACCCCAGCAAGCTTAGACAACAGAAGTTTGAAACACAGGCAAATGCTTTGATATGTGCTAGCAATGGATGAGAAATATGCTGGAAATGCTTTTAATTCCCTTTCAGAGGTTCAGGGTGAGTGGTATCTAGTTAATATTAGTCCAGGCTCACTCTTGCAATGATTCAGGAATGATTAGCAGGTTAAACGAATTTCTGGCAAATGGAAGGCAAGCAGCAGCAGTTTTTACATGTGAAGAAATTTGCAAATCGCGGCAAAATTCGCGGATGCGCCGAGCGCTATTACAGAGGAACCACAAGGACTATCTCTATCGTTTTGGGGTCCTAGGAAAGCCTAGGATCTCAGCTTCCAAATGAAAGTTACTGCAAGTCTCTAGCCCAAACGGTTACAGAGTTATGACCGATTTAATAGAGGTCGGTTTTGGTTTTGCAAATTTTAAACGCACACTTTTTCAGCTTTAAAAATGATGGCAGGATAACACAATTGCTATGCTGCAGTTCTACTTAGGTTAAAAATGGATTGAATTATATTATTTTAACTAGGAGATTGGTTCTGCACAGTTTTCTAGGTACTCACACTATATTCTTGAGTGAAATGGGCCTCATCACGGATCTGGTCAGGGTTTTAGACTCGCCTCTGGTCTCTGCACTTCACAGTGATCTGGGTCAGCTCTCTCTGCTGGTCTGGGTCTCTCTGGGTACAGCACTGCTTTCTCTCTGGTCTGGTCTCTTAGTTCTGGATAGATTGAAGTCTCTAGTTTGGCTCTCTGGAGGTTTGATGGAGGTAAAGTATGGATTTTTCCGGCAGAGCGTCCCGCTGCAGATGGAATTTGAAGGTCCCTATCTGTCCTGCCTGTCTGCTTTTATGTGTTTAGAATGTGGGTGTGTTCTAGCATCACTGACCCTACCTCTCTCTCAGCTTCTAATTGGTCAAACTTCCATTTATCATTTGATTGGGGAATGAACTGTGAGTCAGAGGGATGTCATTTTATGGCTTGCAGATAGGACACTCCTCTGTCAGATTGCACACATTCTATATTTGATAATAAAAGACATATTTCAGAGTTACACAGTTGTTTGAAATTACATATACATGGTGTGGCTGAATTTAGCCATGTCTCTGTCCAAATCTGCTGTTTCTAAGAGCTTGCATTCAGAAATGGCAGATAATTGACTTTTTAACTGATTTTTCACTTTCTGACATTGACCCAACTTTACATACATGTGTGCAGGGAGTAGGGACATTAACTGATGAAGTTTCAGATTTTTAACATGCATACATTTAGAGTAATATCCACTTTTCCGCTAAACCCCCCCTGAACACGCCACCGGGTCGAAAAACCTCTTAAAATGTGGGCAGAAAAATCACAAGAATTATGGTATCATTTATAACATTTTCACATGTCCGCTCTATGAGTTATTCATCTTTTTAAAGTTATGTTCTGGCTCCAAAGGGGTGTGGTTTAGCCTCAGCACAAGGTTGCTTTTCTGGTTTTTCCAGTTCTGCCAAGCCAGCTTGCTCTCACAGGCAGTGCTCCTCCCCTTTCCTCAGGAGGAAGCCACTTTTTACGACCATTTACGACTCCTGCCAATAAAACCTTTGCCTGAGCCAGTACAGGGCTTTGTTCACTTTCCTGCAGAGCACAGGTAATTCAATTATCAGATAGATGGCATATCCTTAGTGTGAGCAGCAAAAGGGCAGCTAGGCCTGGGAACACAGCTGTGACTCAAGTTTCACTCCTGATGGGGGTAGTTGCCAGGCAGAATTCAGTTCCTTAAGCCAGGTTTCAGATAAAATGTCACTTTTTGTTCCCCAGTTTCTGCATTCAAATAAAACTAAACATTTTCACATATGCAGCTAGAATGCTGATTCTAAGTGCAAAACTATGACATTTCAACAGTTACAAAGGCATGTGACACCAAACATAGGTCACTCATTTAATCTAAACATTTTCGATTTTAGTGTCTTTAAATCCAGTGCAACTTAAACTGCTGACTCCATAGCTCAGCCAGTTTTGTTATAAGCATTGTTCTGGGCTCTTCATTTCCCAGATTTTGTAGGCACACAACACTCCATTCTACCAAATGTCTGCTGGTGTCCAGTGAGTTTTTAGATGTGTTGCAATGTTTAAAATAGACAGTTTGAGCCTGCCTTCAGAGAAACACAGGGTGGTTTTAAACTGCCGGCTTTTGGATAGTGGTGAGTACTGGTACTGCACCCATTTTTGGGATTTAAGAAAATGAATTCCCAACAATTCTAGGTTGCATTTGGCAATCAGCATTGCCATTCCCAATGGTTTCAGACTACTGTGCGGGTAGTCCAATGGTGATTTTAAAGCGCTTTGAAGCTAACCGGCGCTACTGTTTTTCCTTTGGCAACCCGGCCTTTCATTCTCGCACTGGTGGGTGGCAAGTGAGGCAACCATTTTGGTGGGCGCACAAACTGCGCAGCTTTCCTGGATTTCGGCGCACATGTGGGTTTTCCGCCATCTTGAATTTTCTAAGCCCACAGCACCAAATGTTGCAGCATGATAGCTTAAACGTGGGTCAGGACACCCAACAAGACTCAATATGTATTATGCATTCCTTTGGCCCATTAGATCCATCTTACAATCCAATTCAGAAGATATTAGATTTCGCATATAGAGGCTAATCAACAGAAGGTGCGAGCCATCTAAAAGCTCAGCATCGCAATGCTAAAAGCTGAGCATCGCAATGCTAAAAGTTGAGCATCGCAATTACTTCTTTGGCTTCATTTTGGAGGATGTAATGAACATGGAAGGACGGGTTTCTGTCCTTTGCCCCAATACATTTGTCGCGGCTGCCTGTTAATAACACTGCTCTCAGAGGTGAGAGACTAGACAGGCTCATGCTCTAGGCCTCTTGCCCATTGGGCACCTTGGGCTGAGAGCCAGGGCACAGTGGTGCCTTTTGCCTTCAACTTCCCCTCCCAGGACAGAGGCTGGCTCAGCCACTGCCCCACTCCTGCTGCTAATAGCTTTACTAAAAATGGTATACGTTGTCCACAATGGCTTCTTATGTCAGCCTTTACATTCCTCTTCGAATCAAGGAACAGGTAAGAACACATTGGTTAATTCAATCAGCCTATGTCACCACCAAGCAACTATAATGGCACCATTAGTGTGTGTCTCCTGTGTCACCGTGGTGGTTTCATGACTTTAGGTCTCCTAACCAGACCCTTTTACTCTGATTCATCATTGTGTCTTCAGTAACTCTACTGGAGGACTCTCTTAAGCATGATTTGCCTTTCCTTTGAAGGAACGAGTTTAGAGGCACTCGCAACCCATCCACAACACCTTCACCAGTTATTTATTTATTTACTGTGTTTATTGGCAGCACCCAAACCCGTGAGTATTACGACGCTGAGTTAATGTTGTGAGCTCTAGTTCTATGAGTATTAGTCCCAGGAAATGTAAGTCACTCTATTTTTTAGTGGCACAACACTGGGGGCCCCAATCCGGGCATGAACACGTTCTGTTGCCGAGAGTTTGCCAGGACTATGAGGTTGCAGGACATAAAACAGCCACGCTTGGATTTAGAGCCTTTGCCTGCTTCGTAAAGGCCAAAATCCAAACTCATCCATGGCGTTACAAGATGAGTGTCATTGTACACAACAGGGGCCTGATTCACCCATCCCACTGTAAAACACTGTGTGAATCAGTTCCTAAGTTTCTAGTCATGGGCTTTCCTATAACTTTTAGTCCGATTGGTTTGATTGGAGTGGACCAAAACAACTACTTCTGGAATAGATTGGACAGCTAAACGAAAGATCAGCACTGGAAGCATCGTGCCCTCAGTGGCATGGATCCATCTGCCCATATGGATGTTTCCAATGCCGCTCTTTGCCCCAGTGCAATTATTCTTCAGCCTTTCCTCACCATTGTGTTCATCCGCCGCCGGATTATCTCCATCCTGTCTCTATCCTTCTTATTCCATGACCTCCAGAGGAAATCAGACATTAGAATAAGACAACTGCTATTATAACCATTCTTCAAACTATTATTTAAGCCTGCGTCCCTCCAAACTCACCATGCAGAGAAGGAGCACGTCCCTAGTTTGCGTGGAATGGATACTCTTCTTCACACAAACTTATGGAAGAAGAGTACTGCGGAGATCGTGCATGTGGTGGATTGAATTCTCGGCCATTTTAGGTTGGTCCAAGGAGTGAGAAGAGTAGCCGGTGCTTTCTTAACTTAAGGGCAATGTATGATAGTGGGAAATGCATGGTAGCAGGCAATGCATGGTATCGGAGAGGATCCAGTGCACCTGCTTTGCTCCACAGTGTTCTGCATGGAATCTCATCCTGCCTGGCAATGACATGGTGCAAGGAGAACAAGAAGCTGTCGGCTTTAAAAAGGTGAAGACCCTGTTTTTCCAAAGAACGGGTGCACCGACATATGTGCATATTTCTTGGGCTGGAGTAAGAATGTTCATTGGGTTGAAAAAAGGTGTGTTCATTGCCCAATTTACTGCACTTCCGCTGTATTTTCGGTAAACAGGTCGTCATGTATTACTTCTACCATTAGGGTCCAAGCTGGCAGCAGAACAAACCACCATGATGATGGCCCGCCCGCACTGCTACAGCAAGATAAGCCACTTTTGGGTCGAGGCGTGATCTTTTGTGTCTTCCAGCGGAGGTTTACCACCAACATGCTTACTGTCAACCACTTTCTGTGGTCCCTGACTTAGTGCACGCGTTTTACAGCTGCAGAAATGGTAGTAACACATATGAAGGAGGTTGCTTGCGGTATACGTCATTGCTCCGTAAACAGCAATGTGGCAATGCACAAGTGGGGCACCATGTTACAAGCCTGTTTATGACTGCCTCCATTGTTGCAGAAGATGCATTTGTGCTGCATTCTTTAACCATGAGAATACAGCGCTGAGATAATTAGCATCTAACCAATATGGTGCTACTCTAGTGGCACCATGTTCAGGGTTCAGCTACCAGGCACAGCCATCTTGTAGGGTTCCAGTTGCTGCATGCCACCGAGTAAACCAGGACTTTGCTTTCATTAACCATTCTATTCTGATGCATTACTCTATGGATTAAGTTCAAGAGAATCAAGGCCATTACCCAGAATGCAGTATGATTGTAAATGAAAGCTCAAGAAGGATGGGTAACCTATAAAAGAAAGCCAGAGCAGTTTTTTCAACAAGCATCCTTGAACAGCAATTCCCAAACGCTATTTTGCACCATTCTGTTTTGAAATAAAATAAAAAATAAAATTAAGGTTTTTCATTGAGGTGAATAACTTGCTTTATTTAGCAGTTTGAATTGCTCTTAAACGCCGGGCTGTATTAGTTGTTCAACACGTTTTACGAAAAATAGCTAATTCCCAGCAGCTTCAGCAACTCTTTGTTGTGCTGCTGTTACCAGTGAGAGCTGGAATAAGTAGATAGCTGAGAGAAGAGAACATTTAAATGAGTTTCATGAATTTGCATTTGAATTTAGTGAAAGGGCCTCTACAGCTGGCAGCAGAGAGATTAAGGCCCTCCTCCCGGAGGCATCGGGGTAGCCGCTGCGAGAATATCAGCTTTTCTGATTATTTATTTGGACACTCTTTTTTTCAGTTTTTTTGTTAATAATTTAACTGGGGGATTTTCAAAACCACAGTCCCACCTTTGCTATGGCCCATTGCCTTGCTAAGCATTTCTGTTGCCCCTTTTTTACTCCTGTTTTTAAAGTAAATTTCCCTATAACCATATCTATTTATGGTCAACATTGAACGTTGTCAATATAGGGCCATCCAAGCATCCACGTTGGGCGTGTCTGTTTTTTGTTTTGTTTCTCGACTGCACATATACAGTGTTGGATGTAAAATGGACCTGACACTCCTCGTCTGTTGTCAAAATCCGCGCTCCTCTTTCTCATCGGTATTCATGGACAGAGAGGTCTACCAGGCTACTAAGAATACACTTTCAATGTGATAACATCTTGATGCTGGCTGAACCCGGCTGCCTTTGGCTTTGAGTGAAGTCACACCATCCCTAACGCCTCAAGGGCACCTCTGCTGCCTGAGAGCATCCCAGGGCAGCTGTCTGGAGACCGCAGGGCGTCCGATCAATGTGCCAACTTTATACACTGTTCTAAGCACAATTTTCCTGATGTCTCTGACATGTAATAAACAACTATTGTTGTACTCTCGATGTGTCCCCACCATGCACAACATACGATGCATGCCTCCATCAATGAATGACTAAATGGTGGCTGAGGAAGCCCTCGCTTTAGCGGAGATTGGAGTGGGATGGCACCTATTGTTTCAACTGTTCCCTTCCTGCAATCGACCTACTTTGCTTACGCTGTATAACGACTTTATTGTGCCCAAAAAAGCAAAGCATACACTTAGGGATTTTGTCCTCGGCTTTGGGTGGCCTATTTATAAAGCCCTTTTAAGACACAAGACACATCCTTTTGATGGCACTGGTCAACCATGCCCACTATATACTTAGGATAGCCGAGGACATATCAACCCCCTCACGCACCCAAAATGTATATATATTTATTTATTTTTTGCAGCAGAGCTACCTCCATTTATCTGTCAACGATTAACAGATCTTCTCATGCTCCGCATCATATTTTAATTCAACACATCTCTCTCTAATAATATTACACCTTTTTTTCTAGTCAATCATTGCATACTAACCAGACTAAGGTGTGGCAGTCCCTGCGTAGGAGTTACTGCACCTGAACTTGGACAAGGTGTGTGCTCTTTGAGGCTACTAAGGGAGTGAACAGGTGCAGAATAAAAAAATAAAAAAAGAATAATAATGTTATTATCATTATTATAATAAAACAGGCTTAAATATGACAGGTTCTTTTGATGGTGTCATTAAGAATTTGAAGTAGCTGGAGATTTTGCAGAGCTCTCACTATGCCCCTTGTCAGGTTGAAACGTTTATGGTAGTCCTGGATTTAAAGCAGTTTAGGTTCAAATCCCACTGCATTTATGAATAAGAAATTAACAATAAAGTTACATTAAAGGAAGACACACGGAAATGACCTAAATGCCAGGACGTGCATAACTTCTGTTGTGAGCTCTTAATCTACTTTTGTCTCTTTTTAAATAAGCGTTAATTGAGCAAGAGTGACATTGGATTACAAACATTTCCTTCTTTCTTCTTTAAATACTGTATTAAATATAAATCCATAAAGTAGCAAATACATTAAAATACATACATAAAAAACAATTTTCCATTCTCAGAAAATGAGGATAAAAATGTATTTTACATCACTGTTTTTGATAAATTCATCCCTTATCAAAACAAATCAAACAGATAAAATTATACAAATCTTATAACAATTCATAACAAGAGGAGAGCCAGCTCACAGCCTCTAATTATAGCACAAATGTAAACCAGCCACCACAATTCTCACCGAACGCACAGCATGGGACTGGTTCCCTTCTGTCATCCTTCCTCTTTCCCAGTATGTTCGTTCGAAGTAACCAGGCCCTATAGATGTAACAGGCTACTGAGAAAACAATGTAATGTACAGTTGAATCTCTGCAAAATGTCATTGCTTCACTAGTTGCTACTCGCCCTGAATAAGGGTCGTATGTATTGCGCTCTTTAATCTTTCAGTTTTACGCAAATAAACATAAAATGTGTGACCATTTCCATGCCTAGATCACAAAGAGGGCAGGCACCCAGCCGCCTCATGCCACACGATTTAGTAAAACAAGTCAGGGGTAATGTTCCCATCCTAAATCGAGTGCACATAGATCTCTCCATGGGGTGGTATGTGTAATCAAGGTAATTCTAACTAAAGTCTGTCTTACCCTCAACATGTTTGAGGCCCAGTTTAAGCGTTGTAGCAGCCTCTATCATCAATTCCCTTTCCCTTACAATTGCATCTTTCTTAATCCTGACTGAGGAAGATTTGTCAATGTTTGCAGGAGCTTTCTATAATCCAGATTTATTTAATCCGATTAGTTGTTCCTTGGCATGTGAAACCCAGGCTATACATCCCACCCTCTAGACTTGGTAAATGTTTTAATGCATCTCAGTACTTTCCCAGGTTATCTATACTCCACAATCCAAAACATTTCTTGTTAATATACCTAGATTTATTGGCCTTCAGCAATTCCTCCTCATTAGTTACTTTGCATAATTGTTACTATTTGACGGAACACAAAATATTTTGTTATGTTATGTTATATATATCTCTAAAGCACACGTACACCTGGAGGTATCTTGGTGCTAGGAAGAGCAAGAGGCAGCAACAGTCAAGAGAAACCTAACACAGATAAGTTTTTGGGGCTCGGCGGAAAGACAGATGATTGTCGACCGCACAAAGCGACAGTGGAAGACTGTTCCAGGTTTCCGAGGCAATCACAGAAAAGGTGCGGATGCCAATGCGAGAAAGTCTGACTGGGGGGGACGGAAATGAATAGAGCAGACTGAGAGCGCAAAGGATGAGACGGTGCATCAGGGAAATTTAGCCTGGATGTATTCTGCACCCTGCTTGCAAAAGGCTCCTTGCACCACACACAAAGGGCCTCATTATGAGTATGGAGGCAGCCATGCCCTTAATAAGGGCATGGCTGCCTCCATACCGGGCTCCAATACCGGGTTCCTTCAATGAGGAATAACCGGGTCATTACAACATTGGAGGACCCGGTAATTCCTCCTTCAAGGAACCAATCCCAATTCCCATTTGAGCCCCCATAGGGCTCAATGGGAATGGGGATGGAGCTAATAACGGGACGTTTATAACGGGCCCGTTATTAGCTCCTTGGTCCCCTCGCAGGACCCGGAAAGGACATCTGGTGTTACCAGACATCTGATCCGGATCCCGCGAGGGAACCTCGTAATTGCGCATCCCGTAATGAAGGGTGCTGTTCCCATACCAGAACCCTTGATTACGGGAGCGCAAGCCTCGTAATGAGGCCCGTAGATTTAAAAAGAATGTGCTTTGCGATAGGCAGCCAGTGCAGTTGCTTGAGGAGCGGGGTCATGTGGGCTCAAAAAGGGGTATGAATCACTGCATGGGCAGCGACATTTGGAAGCAGTTGGAGGCAGTTAGTAAGGCAACCTGGCTGACCTAAGTAAAGGGAGTTACAGTAGTCTGTGGTGCTCAGCACTAGAGCAGCAACCATGAGGCGTGGTATTTAGTTGGGACAAAAGGGAGCACCTTACGTAATATACCAAATTTAAAGTGTCCAGACTTACATATGGCACCCACTTGGGGTGCCATGAATAGAGAGGATGATAGCGTCACACTCACATTTTTGACTGAGGCAGCCAGCGTAGGGCAGATACCTAGTGAAACTGGTGGGAATTCAGGGGTCCAAAAGGAAAGGGGGCTGAAGGTGCCCACCATCAGCACCTCCATTTTGGATCCACTGAGCTTCAGCCAGTTGACCGCCATCCAGGCGCTGAGATCTTCCAGACAACTCCTTAGCCGAGTCGCAGTGTCTGCTCTTGTGAGATCCAGCCAGACCAAAATCTGCATCTCATCGGTGTAAGAGTAATGTCTGAACCCATGCGACAAGATAAGAAGCAGAAGGGGATGGATATACATATTGAAAAGACTGTGACAGAGAGCCGATCCCTGGGGGACTCTGCATGAGAGCAGCCCAGGAAGAGAGCAGAAAGGGGGTAAAGATACTGACTGGGTCCAATTAGACAAAAAAGCTTTGAACCAGTCGAGTACTTGGCCTGAGATGCCAGCATCGGACAGCCAAGCCAGGAGTGTGGGATGGTCAACCGTGTCAAACGCCGCTGACAGATATAACAGCAGTACCAATCCCACCCCGCCCTAATAAACTAGCCGGGAAAGATGGTCCATTACAGAGTTAAGGACAGATTCCGTTCCCCTTCCGGGACGGAAGCCAGATTGAAAGGGATCAAAGAAACCAGGTGATTCAAGAAACAAAAAAAGAAGAAGGGAGAGCAAGGCCTCAAGAACCTTCATAGAGAAAGGAAGCAGAGAGATAGGTAGAAAGTTAACCATAACCTCAGGGTCAAGAGATGGCTTCTTTAATAATGGAAGCACTAGAGCTTGTTTCAGTTGAATAGGAATCATGTCGGTTTGGAAGGAGTCATTGATTGCAGCGGTAATATGAGGGAGCATCTCACTGGCTGTGTCTTTTATCAGGGTGATCGTAATAGCATGTGCCAGTGAAGCAGATTTGACACCATGAATGGCCTTCAGTATCTCGAGATCAGAGAACACAGGCAAGGAGGACCAGTGAGCCGTAGGAGCAGGTAGCTCAGGAAAGCACGGGCGATCAACAGTAACAGGGACTGCTTTAGCAATGTCAGCACGTATGGTGTCAATTTTAGAGGTGAAAAAGGATGATAGGGAGTCACACAGGGCTTGGGATGGAGTAACCATCGAGCCTTTTTTGGTCAGAGCAGAAAGAGAGCTGACCAATTCGAAGAGGGCCTTGGACTTATTTATAGCAGCTTCTACCTTGGACCCAAAAAAGGCCTTTTTTGCTAGATGCGAAAAGTGAGCTTAGCCGATGGCAAATAGCGCATTCTCCAATTCCTTTTGGCTTGTCTGCAGGCCAGTTTTTTAGCTTAAGTTCTTCAGAGAACCAGAGCTCGGATCTATGCTTAGTTCTTTTAGACAATCCGAGAGGTGCCATTAGATCGGCCACCTCAGAGAAAGCATTCTCAACTGAGGTGCGAGTAGGAGAACTATCATGATCCTGCCATGCCTATCAATTGAATTTATAGGGGCCCATGTACAACCCCATTCACTAAAGGGGTTGGCATTGCCTTACTGTGACTTTGCGTACTATGAAGCACCATCTTGCAATGCTATTACAAATGTCCATGCTAAGTAGCCTTGCCACTTACTGCTTTGGGATGTGGGACCTGCTTCTTCTGCCAAGAAGTACATGCAACCAGACAGCAGCTCTCTCAGCCATACTATAAGCCCACACCCAGACTTAACCAATGGAGTTTGGGCTTGCAGGCCCATGTGCTTAGGTACAGGGCAAAGAGGTCTGATGAGCAGAACCCATTATCTGGGTACTCGTAGCTCTATTGTCTGATGCTTGTTGCCCATTGAGGTGTGCAGGTGTCTAGTGAGAGATTTACTTCAACATCTGGGAAAACACTAAAGGAAACTGATTAAAACAGTAATAACAATGCAGAATATTACTCAGCACAGTGACAATAAGATCCTAAAAGGGTTGAATTGTGCCCCACCCCCTTCAATTTGATATTTGTTCTTCAATGTCTTTAAGATAAACTGTGGCACCTGGAGAAAAGGGAAGTGGTCTGGAAAAGTGGTACAGTGAAGTTGAAAGTGTGTACGCACTTGATTGGCCTACGGTAGAAGAAATGCTAAATATGACTGTGACTAATCAAATTCCCAGTTACCAGTGATCTTGGGATGAATATCAGTTTCTAAGCCATAAATTGACCCCACACCGCTAGAACACTAGAAACAGATTGGATTAAAAAAGCATACAATTACAATTATAAACCTCCTTGTCCAATTTTGGTAACGTGGATGAGCCAGCAGGCTTAACTCCTCTACAGATCGTGGATGGGCTGAACACAGCAAAAATACAAATATTACCCAGTGATAAAAGGAGTGTTCAGTCAAGGTTTTATAAGAATATCTCATTTATTATTACCACAACAGACAATTTAATAAAACTACTACTACAACCCGCACTGTAAAATAATGCAGAGAACAGGCAGTTTCTACGAAGGAAAAAGGGATGCACTCTGGATACCGACAGGAAGGTGATTGGTATGGTTAATAACCAGAACAGTTTGTTAAGGATTCTTTGCTTCAGCAGAAAGGACCAATGGGGTCTTGAAATGTCTCTAGGGGCCTAATGGGAATGACCAGGGGGAAAGAACCACAATGTACTTTTTGCTGGAGATGTTGTTGGTGCTCAACAGGGTTGTGTTGGCTTCAGGGAACTTTGCAGGGTTCTGTGTCAGAGTTTGAGACTGGGAGTCAGCGGCAGGTATCCGGCCGCAAGAGGATCCGGCATGCGAAGCTAGACGCATGGCTGTAGGATGGCCTTCACGGCTACTTTGGGTCAGGAATCAATGTCCCAGTGGTGATGTGCAGTTCAGAAGCACTGTTTGAGACCTCTTGGGTTTCTTGCAGCAACTGTGACTTGGCGGATGTAGCTCTAGGCTTGACAGTGGTCAGCATTGCAGTTGGTTGCAGATCAAGGATCTCGACTGACACAAAATGTCAGTTAAGGCGGACAGTGATAGATGCTTGTCGTTTCACTTCTCCCTGCTTCTTCAATGGGCTTGCATCATCCTTTAAGGTGGACAGCCCTAAGCTTGGGAATGTGTTGCAGGCAACTGTCTTGTCCTTGAGTTTGGGTTCATAGACCTTGTGGCACTTCCTTTCCAGGGAGATTGCTGCAGTGCCTCGCAGGGCTTGCTGTGTGCTGCTGGGTACCGATTCTGAAGTGTCTGGAGGGACAACTGAGTTCTTTTCTATCTCTGTTCCTTGGGTTAAGTTAAGGGAGGGATCTTGCTGGATGCCCTGGCCTTCCTTAACTGGCGGAAGCTGTAAAGCAGATTGCACCTTCAGCCAGGGTCCAACAATGAGTTATTCTTCCTTACTACTTGAGAAATCTTCACGTGATCTGCCTAAATAGGGGCTTCAGCCCTCTTTAAAAACCAAGTGGACCACAGAGATTGGTGTAGGCTACGGCCACCGTAATTAATCAATCACGGGGTCCCTACCAACAGTTTTCTATGTGTTTGAGGTCATGATCAGAGTGCTTTGCAACAGGAAAAGGTAAAGGGCTGAAACAGGAACCAGGGGTGTCCCAGAAAGAAGATGGCAGAAACCTCCTTTTAACAGAAATAACTCTGGGCTCACTCCCATCCGTGACGTAGTCCCACACATCTGCCTGTCTGCTGTGATGAAAGCGTCTCTCTGGTTAATGGAGCTTCCTGGGTGGTTGGTCGCTGATTAAAGTGGCAGGTCTCCCTTGAAGATGTTGAGAGACCAGACTCTCTGGCTACCATAAACCACATCCTCACAATCTTATTAATGGGGTCCCCCTAACCGGGGTGGCCTACTGCAACAAAAAACCCAGACATATCTGTACACTGTCATTGATACTGAGGGTAGGAGCTGGCTTCAGGCTGATACAGTTACATATGAAAGCTTGTTGTGTTTCCTGTCGCCCTTGTTATCCTCTGCAGCCAGGCCCCCTGGGGGGCGCAGTTTTAAGTACCCTCTGTTGGTATGTTAATCAATGCCACTAGATGCAGGGTGGTTCCAAGGAGCCTTTGTCAGTTAATCAGGCTGACCATGTCAGGGACATGTTTTGTCCCCCCCCCTCCTTGCAATGGCATCATGCCCTCTTTTTGCTTTCACATTCCAACTAAATATGACAAGGTGGACTGTGCCGACTGTGTCCATGCCAGAGAACACAGGTCTATGTTTTTGTTGTGGTCTGAGCAGAGGAAAATGTGTGTGGATTTGCCTCACAAATTTTCAGGTCAGATTACCACAATTCCATTTATTTAAACATTTCTAAAAAGCCCAGTCAGGCGCACACCCACTCTGCGGATGATCACATTTCTCACAATATCACTGATGTATCTTTAGTCAAAAGTTATTGAATAACATGACAGAATCTAAGCCACCGCTTTGAGTAATAGTGTGAGAGAGAGAGGGAGAGAGAGAGAGAGAGACTGGCATCAGAAAAATTCCCCAGACACATAGCCTGATTTCCTAATGGTGGCTTCTTGTGAGGCTTCTCGGTTCTCAATGTGTGTATTTGCCTTTTAGGGTGAGGATCATTGTGTGGGGGTGATCAAACTTAATGAAAGTGAACTTCTCTTTGTAAGTTGATGGGGTTTGCTGGGAGGGGCGACCCAGTTCGAAGTCTATTGGCGCCATTTGGCATAATTATGTGAACTGTGAACATGACACGAGATGCGAGAGGCCCGTGTACTGTGGTGCGCGCATCAGCCTGAAACGCGCAGGACCGCGCGCTTTCCCAGAATGCAAATGGCTGTTATTTGTATTTCAAATAGTCTCCAGGGCTGCAGTATTAAATGATAAAACTGCTTGCGGAGCGCTTTCCTGGTGCAGTTTCAAAGCGACAGTGAAGGCAAACATTAAACTAGGCATTGCTGTGCATTTTAACGTTGCATGTGTGAGTAACTGTGCCGCGCATAAATTATGAGTTGTAAAATGCAAACGCGTTACCTTCTGTCACAGCTGTGTGCTGTGCTCTGCTTGAGTCAATCGACTCCTGCGCAACGTGAAGCATTCTTCAATCGCGCCGTGTGGCACCGCGCAGATGCGACCAGTCCTTGGCATTAATAGAGCAGTGCTGCGTGTGAGATAGTACCTCGGAAAGCGTGTGAGCTACGAAGGGCAGCGTCTCTAGGACCTCCCTGCGAGATGAAAGACTCACCCTTTCATCCTGCCGGGGTGAAAACGTGAGTCTTATTCACTTGGAGTGACGGAATCGCGCACTACCAGCGCCTGGAGTCTTTGATGAGTTAGTACCGAAAAAAATTAAAATAAAGATCAGCAGCAAATACGGATGGTAATATCGCGTTTTTATAGCACTTCTCAGATTATTCGCACACCCACGCGCTTTAGCAACAGGTGTCATCGTTACCACTTACATAGTGCTCAATTTACCACCATATAAACCCAGTCTTCTAGTAGCAAACCGAGATGGTCGATGGTAAAGTAAGGCGATTCTACAGATGTCAACGTGGGGGAAGGGGCTTCCGCTTGAGGGTCATGTGTGGTGACCTTGAATGCCCCCTGCAAGCCCTACCGCCCATCATGACACGCCCCTCTGAAACATCCCGTGTGAAGGTTCTTTATACAGCAGCAAAAGCTTTCAAGGGGGTGACTGATGTCTTCCTTACCTAACATGTGAGACGTGTCAACCCTTGACCTACAAGATCTGTTAGCAGTGCAGAACGGAGCTACAAAGAAATGCCATTTCCAGTCTGTGTAGAGCCAACTGCTTACACACAGCAATAATAGTGCTTAAGCGACCCCCACATTAGCTTCATGTGTAGTTGAAACCTGACATGGCTCCAGCAGTCTCTCCGCAATGCTCATCTAATCCAATGTATTTGAATGAGGCGGGAAACATGCTCGAGCATCTTCGCGTTTGAGGACCCTCATTAGATATTTGGAAGATTGTGAGCTATGAGATAATGTTACTATGCTGGCAGACAACATCACTGCAACTTCACTGGACCACTTTTGCAGACTCCTTCCCTTTTCTCCAGGGGGCATGGTTTATCTTAAAGGCATTGAAGAACAAAAATCAAACTGGAGGGGCACAATTCAACCCCTTTAGGATTGCATTGTCACTGTGCTGAGTAACATTTTTCATTGTATTACTTTTTTAATCAGTTCCCTTTAGTGTTTTCCCAGATGTTGAAGTAAATTAGCTTTGCATTAAACCCAGAATCTCACACTAGACACCTGCACAGCTCACTGGCTGCTTCCTCCACCCACCATCTCCCCCCAGCATCTCTTCTCTTTTTCCCCGCTCTCCCCCCACCTACCTAATTGTGGCCATGGTAGATGTCATCATCACTGCTGCTGCTGCTCCACTCCTGGTCTGTTGTGGCCGCTATGGAAATGGAAGAGGGGCTCTACATGGAGCCTGTGCCACCAGTTTCCCGTTTATTGAATGAAAATACAATGCTTTCAGCACCCCGGGTTACTGGTTTGGCAACCCGGGGTGCTATTAGCGTTAAGACCCTCTCTGGGTTGCTGGACTTGGTATTATCGGCCTGGGGTCCCTGGTTAAAGGCTTTTGCCCAGCCCCTGGATTGGGTCTTAACACTTCATTTTAAAGAAGACCTAGAACGCATTGAGAGCTTCAGACTGAGCAATGCAATTTTGAACAAGGTAAGATATGCCAGGGGGGGCAGTCTTTAGTCAAACTGTGATCTTGGCATGGGGGTGAAAAGTTCAATTGCAGGTCACACCTGCAAATCATTTACCAGTTAGCATCTATGCATTTGCAGGGAACTACCCAGGGGGCCACCAGCAGAGGGACAACATCAGGTGCCATTATGGCCATGCAAACATGCATTGTGGGCCTAGGAGCCGAGGATCAAAATAGCACGTTACCTGGATCAGAATATATATATATATATTTTTTATAACACATTTTATTGGTTTTTAAGACAAAGAAACAAGTACAAGCACACTACAAATGAAAAGGCCATTGTCCGCCCCCCAGTACATGCTAAATTTTACAAATTAATCTTCATGTTACAAAAGAACACCACCTGTTATGAACTCGTCAGAGTCGCCAAGATAAGTCCCAACATGTCTCTTCAATCAACTATTCTGAGTTGCATTTCAGTGGCCACCATCCCATCTTTGCCATACTTTTTGCGCCTTTGCTGGGCATCCTCTGGCCGTGTACACCCTGCGCTCCATTGCGACACAAATGTCTACGTCCGTGACCCATTGATCATAGCTTGTTGTCACTTCTGACCCCCATTGTTCTGCAATGTTCCTTTTAATTATTGCGGTGGTAGTGAACAGAAACAGCTTTTTCGTATCTTGACAAATCAATTTCATCCCGAGCAGGAGTAATTTTGGGTCTCTAGGGAACGTTTTGCCCATGACTGTCGATAATTCCCTACAACATGCCTCCCAGAATTGCTGGATGTGGGTACAATGCCACAGGATGTGGAACAAGGTGCCCTTCTCAGTCTTACACCACAGACAGGCTGGATCGTTGATCCTTCCCCATTTATAGAGGGCTACCCTGGGATAATATAGCCTATGCAATATCTTTGGATCAGAATAATTCTTGCAGTAGCGCCACACATAGACATCCAGGTGGACGCTTAACCTGCTCAGCTATGTTAAGGGAGTGTATGTATTGCTATCCTTCAATGCAAGGGTGTGAAGTGTTTTGCCCTTTGCTTAGGTTGCGGTGGGGGGCAAGGATGGCTGCAGCAATGTATTATTTGCGGGTTGGAGGCGATAATACCTTAGACTTGGCACAAAGGCATAGCTCATATTTGTATGTGCTGTATGCCCCAGTCCATTTTCATTTGGAAGCCCACCTTGCTCTCTCAGGGGACATTCAGGGGGCATTCAGTGATGTCATCTGTGAAACAAATCATGTGCCTGGCTGGTGTAGAAGGGATGTCACTTAGAGTTTGCATGGGAATGAGATGTTCATGGGTGGGAACCGGACTGATTTAAATATATTTTTTCCCTTTCTGTAATAGCCAAGAATGCTGAAATAATAGTGGCTAGGAATGTTGCTGAGTGTCCACAAGAGGGTTGTGAATGTACCAGCCATGAATATGACGCAGTGACATAAAAGTGATGTGTAGGATAATGTCATGACACATGTTCATCACACATAGATCGCCACATTTTAGAGGGCAGGCCTAAGGCATACTTGAAAGTAGCCATTGTTATATTTTAGTTAAGAGGCCACAGCAAACAATACAATTGAATTTCTGCTGACACAATGAAACATTGGAGATCAGCTCACCAAAGTCAAGGCCCACAGGGTAGCTAATTAATTGTTGCCAAAGGAAGTGTTTCTCATGGGACAAGCCCCAGCTAGACACCAGATGCAAGTCCCACATGATAAGTATCATAAACTCTGGCAGTGAATACAATAGCAATTGAGAAAATAGCACACGTTACTTTTGAGCAACAGTGTCTTGCAAATTCTTTCTAAGCAGAGTTGACACCAGGCATGAAAAGGAAGGTGAGTGTAGGGGGCAGGCAAATGTGGGTAACCGTCAAAGAGCTGGGCAACCTTGGGACTATTATGCTGGGCTCACATTATCCTCAAGCAAAACACAGGGCCCAATGATTTGGTAGCCATGTATCTATTTGTATGTTGGACTCTGCCCGCATATTAACTTCCCAGAGCAATGATTGTGGTTATGGTTTATTCAAAACCTTCCATCCATCACCTTTCATTTGGGCAGGTCCCTCTGCTGGAGCCAAATCAAATGTATAAATGGAATATGTGGTATGTTCAGACAAGCTATTTGGTCACCAGCGAATGTCTTTGGAGCTCCGGCTACCCCACCTTTCCTAGCAAGTGCCCGTAGGTGCAGGCTCATTCACCTGAATTTATGTGCCCCATGGATTTTAGTCCAAGGAAGGCACTGACCCGTGGTCAGTGCAAATATGTGGCTTTCTTCTCAGGACCCATTCTGTGCAGACCCAGAACAAGGAAGAGAGCATGGACTGGTGAAACCTCAAGGAAGGGGCTTACTTACGGAGATTGTCACATGCAAGCAGCGTATCCCCAATTGATGTCATCATAAAACGCTTGCTGACCGCGAGGGGCACTATCCTCTAGCACCCATTAAGTGTTTCTGTGAGCATTGCTCGCTGAGTGTAGGGGCCTCCCATAAATACCCTGTGCCTTATCACACCACCTCCACCCTGTCTAACTCTGCTGAATTGAGTTATGTGCGGGAACGATAGTCACTCCAATGACACAGGCCCAGAAGATAATCTCTTCTTGCACCCTGGAGTGCAGAGAACACATTCTATCTTCCACTGGTGACCCTGTACCATGTTCTGCCATGGCTATCTACCCAGACAGACTCTGACTGTTAAAGGGTGCTGACTATAGGCGTCTTTGTAGTTCTTCTGGACCTGCAATACCTGGTTCTTGTTCTAGACCCTTTTACCTTTTTTTTAGTCTGGGAGTCAGTATATTGACCAGACCGTCTCAGAAATTGCTGTCCTGCCTGCAGTGTCCAGTCCTCAGACTCATTCAAACGTAGGGCTATGGACTGGACTCCATCATGCTCAAGCAACTCCACCCAAAAAATAAGTATCATAAAACAGTTTGAAGTGGGGTGGGCAGCACAAGTCTGGACACAAGTGTGGAGATGCTCAACGTCACTGATTGATAATAATTACAAATCAATGTCCTGATCAACATGAGTTCTCGCCGTGTAATGAATCAGAACATATAAAGATCCAACGATTGAAGTAGCTGAAGAAACGATTGAAGGCGCTCTTGGAAGCTTTTATTAGTTAATGCTACGTTGAGCTACAAAATGACATCACAGCTAATATGTGTTTCAACCTATCCTGAGGTCTTTTTCAAGGCTAACGAAAGTCAATCAAATCAGACTAAAATATCCTTTCATGTCCCACTGAGGCAGTGGTCTTCAAACATTTTTGGACTGAGCCCCCCTAGGCATAATGTGGGCAGGGGCACCCCCCCACACACAAAATTGCCAAATGGACAGTAAGTCTAAATGGCTATGAACTATTGTGCACCGTCAACGCAACCTACTCCCAATATAGTGCCTGGGCTCCCCCAACTGCTCCCATCACTTTCTCTGGGCTCTCCACACCCTTCTCCCACCACTATGCCATGGCTCCCCCCATCCTGCTCCCATCAGAGTCCCTGGGATCACACCACCCACTCCCAGCACAGCCACACGCCCAGTGGCGGCTGGTGAATATTTTAAGTGGAGGGGCATAATTAATTCACCCAGATATGCCACAGCACCCGATTATAGAAAGGGAGCCCGAGCCAATCAAGGGGAGTTTGTGGGGTGCGGGGCGATTTTCAGCCCAGGAATATTTTTAAAACAGTGGGTTCAAATGTTGCATTTTAGAGCATACTTAAAAAAGAAAACATTTGGTAAAAAGCCAAACAGTTTGCACTTGGTGCTGGGTGGCAGAGGGGGCAGGCATGGTATTTTTTACTGGACATCTACGTCCAGTAACAAAAATACCATCCCTGTCCCCTGGGCTCCACATCACCTCAGAAGGAGAGCTGATTTTGGCAGGTGGGTAGGAGGATAGTGTAATAAAGGCATTTTTAAAATGCCTTTGTTGTACAACCCCCCCACTCGCAAAAGTCAGCTCCAAAGACCAACTAAAACACACACATTCCCCACAGCAAGCACTGTATCATCTACACCCATCATCATAGACTCACTCATAAAACAAGCATACATGCATTAAATCACATAAATAAATAAAACATAAATTAATATAAATGTACCTTCTGCCCCAGTCCTGAAGTTTCCTCTCCAGCACTGCAGCTCCTGCATCATGAATAGGAACCGGAAGCAAAAGGCTTGTGGGTGCTGAAAAGCCCTGCTCCAGCCTGCCCTGCCTGTATGTGCAAGGAGGCACAGGAGCTCCCCCTCATACATAAAGTCATGCAGTTCTGCAGCCAGCTTTGCCAATGAGCTATGCAAGGCTGGTGAAGCAAAGCGCCCCGAGCCTTGCATGGCTCATTGAGCATGTGTGGCTGAGGAACTGAACTGTCAAAGGGAACCAGTGTTTCCCTTTGACAGTTCAGCCAGCCCAGGAGCACTCCCTCAGCTGGAAAATGCAGGTGAGGGAAGACTCAGTCTTTCACTGGGCTGGCTCCACGGCTCCTCCATAATGGGTGAGGGGGCTCCTGGGTTGATGCCCCCTCGCCCATTATGGTTTAGCCGCACCTGTTTTGTTTTTACTTTTCAGGCTGGGGTCTAGCAATCCCCCCCCCAACCCCCACCAGAAAGGTTGGCAGTGACCCCCTGGGGGCACTCCCCAAAGTTTGAATTCCGCTGCACTGAAGCAAGGCTGAGCACAAACAACTCATATATATGTTTGGTGATTTGAGCATTAGGTGTTTCTATTATACAGTTGATTTGCAGTTCTACAGGATTTGTGACCAAACATCTTTGACCCAGCGAGGCCACCTAGTGGTGTTATTGATAATTGGAATTCTAACTACCACTACGGCTGGTCCATTTAGTATGATTTGATTACTGTTCGTTAGCCTTGAACTGAAGATATGTCGAAACACCTGTTGGCTGTGATGTCATTGTGTAGCTCGATGTATTAATAACTAATACACGCTTCCAAGGGCTTCTTCAATCATTTCTTCAGTTGCTCCAATCGTTGGATCTTAAAATGTTCTGACTCATTTCACGACGAGAGCACACGTTGGTCAGGACATTGATTAGTAATCACATTCAAACTTTATAATCTGGCATGGTTTTCCAATAGGCTCGATTGAGCCTACCAGGTTCAGGACCCTAGAATGTGTCTCATCAGAGAAGGTGAGCGCCTCAGGTTAGCATATGGGACATTCCTCTCATGTTCACTTGAGCGTTTACACGTGTGTTAGCTCATGTTAAAGGTCGTTTTATTCTAAACGTACTGATCTCTGGCATTGTTTCGTCATGTATTAATACTGTCTTAGTATCACAAAAGAGTTCACTGAGTCCTGGCATCCCTTTGCCTTGCCTTTGAGCTTGGTCTGCATGCTCTTCCCAGCTACTCCTCGAAGATCAGAGGAAAGCTCTCTGAGACAAAGACACGATGCACAAGAGGGAACAGAGGGCCTGATCCTGAAATTCATGTAAAATGAGAAAAGTGTCATTGCGTGATGGAGCAACACTTTTCTTATTTCCCTATGTGCTTATATATATAGCCACAGACTCCGGGGTGTTCAATCCATCAATCCGTAAAAGTAAAATGGAGGACTCACCCCCAGCTGTTTGCTGGAGGAGAACCCTTCCCGTCACCACCAATCTCGGAATTCGGTGCTGCAGTAAAATTAGCTGTGATTATGTTACCTCCCTTAAAAGTTGCAGTAACAGAATTACCGCCAAAAATTAACCACAACAGCAAACTCGTAATGGGTCCCATTATCCTTTTGCACCATGTCTGGGCGTTCTGCCCAGAAATTCTGCCTCAATCCAAACCATGAGTGTTTTCACTCCTTATACAAAAAAAGGCACCTCACATCTCTGGAAATCTAATACGCCATTAAGGCTTATTATGATCCAAACACTGTAGCTAACTAGCAGCGGCTTTCTGGCCACCATAGAAGACTACCACTTCAGCCACAAGAAACCTCTGTGCCTTGACTGGTCACGTTTTTCCTTCTGGGTGGGTGTCCTTATCTGTGGATCAAGGCGGTTACTTCCCAGAGCATAATTCCTAAACTTTGCAAGCCAAATGTGTTTTGTTTTTAAGTAATCATTCACCATCACCTTACTGGCGGTTACTTCCCGCACCTCCCATTTTTCATCCACTTCCCATCCCATCGATGTCTACCCGTGCACACCACCTGTGTTATTTGGAGATTTACAGTTTCCTAAAACACACTTTTCTGCACCAATAACCAATAGAAGTAGAGGCTAAAGTAATGTAGAACCTTGTTCAAACATGATCCGTTGCTATCTCTGCTTGTTTTTCACAGTGTGTTAAGCAAAAAATATCCCTTACTGTGAGGGATTCGACCATTCCTTATTGCTAGCGTGTACTCGCTTGGGCTTTTTTAAACATTTTTAATTAAATGGAACAATGGTAGATCATCTTCAGAAAACTATGTGGGGCTAATCCACACACATTTCCCTATGCTTGCACCAAGAAAAAGCATAGACCTGTGTACTCTAGCATGACACAACCTACAGGCATAGTCTGCCTCAGTCATATTTATTTGGAATGTGGCGGCAAGAGTGCACAATGTCATCTCCAGAAAAGGGGTGGACCAACCTTCTCCCTGCACTGGTCAGCCTGATTAACTGTCAAAGGATCCATAGATCCGCCCTGCTCTTGTGTTTGACCCTGCATCTGGTGGACATGATTGACATACCAATAGAAGTTAATTAAAACAGGCCTATATGGGGCCTGGCTGCAAAGGTTAACAAAGGAGACAGGACACCCAACAACCTTTCATAAGTAACTGTGTCAACCTGAAGCTAGTTCCTACTCTTAGAATAAATGACAGTGAACTGTCATGTCTGGGCCTATTGTTAACAGTAGGCCACCCCGCTATCGGGACCCCATTCATAATGTACGAGAATGTGGTTTTGGCAGAGCCTGAGAGTCTGGTCTCGCCACAGTTTCAATGGAGACCTGCCACTTTAATCACAAGTTAGTGTGCCCAGAGCTCTTTCTGTTGAGAGATGGTTTCCACCCTATTGGTTCTGGGACACCGCTGGTTCCTGTTTTGACCCCTTTGCCTTTTCTTGTTACAAAACGCTCTTGTTCTGACCTCACACATATAGAAACTTGTTGGTAGGGACCCCATGATTGGTTCACTAAGATAGGCTGAGCCTTCACCAATCACTGTGGCCCACTTGACTTTAAAAGAGAGCTGGATCACCACTGTAAGCAGATCATCTGAAGACTTCACACAAAGTAAGAAAGTAGAACTCAACCTTGGACCCTGGATAAAGGTAGAGTCTGCCCTACATCTTCCACCAGTGAAGTAAGGCCAGGATATCCAAAGATGGAATCATGATCCCTTCCTGAATCTTCTCTCAGGGAACAGATGGAGAAACAAAACTCAGAGGACCTCCAGCAGCTCCAGAACTGGTACCCAGCCAGCACACAGCATGCCCTGCTAGTATCTGCAGCAAGCTCCCTGAACAGGCAGTGCCAGAAGGTCTCTGAACCTACAACCATGGACACAGCAGCTTCCTGCAACACACTCTTCAGCATTGGGCTGTCCACCTTAAAAGAAGACACAAACCCATTGAAGAAGCTGGCAGAAGTGCCTCGACAGGCATCTACCACCCTCCACCTTAAAGGACATTTCAGAGCCAGTTAAGTTCCTCGATCCGCAACCGACTGCAATGTTGTCATGTTGCAGTCACTTAAAGAAGCCCAAGACCTCTCGAACCGTGCTTCAGAACAGCCAATCAGCACTGAGACAACGATTCCTTACCCCGAGCCACCGTGTAGGCCACCCTCCAGCCGTTGTCCTGCTTCTCTCGCCGAACCGTCTTGCCGCCTGATACCCTCAACTGACTCCCATCTTGCAAAACACCCTGAATCTTAATCGACCCTGTTGAACATCAAGAACACCAACAGCAAAAGCTACATTGTGGCTCTTCCCCCCTTGTCCTTCTCTGAAGGCCCCTAGAGACTTTTTAAGACCCTTTTCCACCATTGTGCTAAAGCCACGAAAACTTAACAAACTGGTGTGGTTATTAACCATAACGACTACCCTCCTGTTAGTATGCAGAGTGCATCCCCTTTACGTCTTTGCAACTGTATGTCCTCTGCATTCCTTTAGAGTGGGTTACATTTCATAGTGTTGTTAGACTGTCTGTTGTGATAATAAAAAGAAGATCTTTGTATACAACCTTGACAGGAAACTCCTTTATCATTGGGTAATAATTGTATTTTTACTGTGTTGCAATGAACCAACGATCCACAACCTTTCTCAGATAAGCCTGCCATTCCGTCCACGTTAACAAAATTGGACAAGGATGTTTATAATTTGGTTTTTATTCCAATCTGTTCAGATCCATTCTGGTGTATTAGTGGTGTGGGGTAATTGATGCTTTAGAAACCAATATTCACCCCATGGACCACCGGTACCCTGGAATTTGATGTGTCACTTTGGTGGCAGACTGTCAATCTAGTTGGAGCCTTGCACACAGCTTAGTCACACAACGCTCTAAGTACTGTTGCAGACAACATTTAGAACACTGCTAGGTATTTGATCATAATCATGGATCTTGACATAGGGACTGTGAAAGGCATGAGCAAGGATGTCCTGTGATTCCTATGTCAAGAGAGGGGACTTCCGCACAGCACCAGGATTAATAAACCTTAGTTGCTGACCAGCCTCCAAACTTGGGTAGAAGCGAGTGCAGCTGGGGATGAGACCCCAGAGGATGGGTTAGGCCTTGTGTACACAAATGGAGAAGACCTTTCACAAGGGGTAGTGGAAGAGTCTGAGGAAGACAGCATGAATAGTGTTTCTCACCAACCATTCCTCAGGGGGACTAGTGTGGTTTCTCCACTCAACATTCTGTGAGCGTTAGGGAGGTTGGGTGCTAGTGCAGTGTCCCGCAGGTATCATGCCTTGGCACAGCCTCTGAGAGGCCCTGTAATTGTTCCAGTGGTAAACAATGTAGCAGCTAGAAAGCTCCTGTTGGAAGAGAAGAAACTAGTGCTGGAAGAACAAAAGGAGCGAAACAAGGTCACTATAGAGCTGTAGTGGCTCAAACCAAAGTGCCCAGGAAAACCCCCCGCACCACATCCCCAAAGATTTAGTGAAGGCCTATGAAGCAGGGGAAGGATATTTTTGTTTGGTTTGAAGCGCTTGCGCTTTATTGTCCGCTACAGGAGGTGGAGGAGTTATTGTGAGGTGCAGCCCTGATGGGTCCCCTACCGCCCCAGGGGACTGATGCAATTCTTCAGTTAAGTCCCAAAGAAAGGCTTGTTTATGAGAGCATAGAGACAGCTCTTCTCAGGAAGTTCTGGAAAACCCCAGAACAGTATGTCAAGGGCTTCTGAGAGCTCGAAAAGAAAAGTGGACAGACATTTAAAGTGTTCACAGACTTTTTGAAATATATGAGCAGGTGGGTGTCTGGTAACAAAGTTGACACATGTAAAGGGATGTAAAATGTTATTGCATGTGAGCATGTCTTGAAAAATTGAGGTTGACCTACACCAGCATCTTGTGGACAAGACTATCACAGACCCTAGGGAGCTTGCAAAGGCTGCCAATAGGTTTGTAAGTATGCAAATCCAGAAAAAGGCTCAGGTGAGCACGCCCAAACCAGAAGAGAAATCTTCAGACAAGAAAGGTAATATGGATGGGAAGGACAAAGGTCGAACCCACTTTACTCTTCTAAGCCAGGTCCCCAAAAGGATCTTCATTCAAATGGAAATTGCAAAACATTAGTTCAGTCATACAAAAAGAAAAGAAGAACGCAGGTGCCCCTAACACTGAGATACCTGCGTTCTCACAACCCTAATGTTGTTTCCTGTGTAAGGAGCTGGGCCTTAAGAAAGGGGATCCACCTTGTAAGGGCTTACCCAAGCAAGCAAAGGTGAAAGTTGGACTCATAGGCAATGCCATTATTAGTGTGGGCCTCCTGCAAGTGGACTTCCCACTGGACCAAAAAGTGGCTGAATATGGATTGGTTACACTGAGTGGGAATGGTACCGAGTCTCCAGAAGAAATACCAGTTCCCAATAATACTCAACTGTTCTTAGAACATGTCTATATCAATGGACACAAACTCTGTCTTTCAGAGATACCGCGGCTAGCCACATTGCTGTCACAGGACAGTATATTACTGTACTTGATTGTACGGGCCATGGGTTTGATGGACAGAGTAAGTGCCCCTTGGTGATAGTAAAGTTCAATTGGAGAGGTGAAATGACCCAGTGCTGTGTAGCGGTGAAAGACTCAATCCCCGTCCCAGTCTATTGGGTAATGGACTTCCAAACCCAGAGATATTCGCTGCAGCTACAAGATCGAATGCTAAAGAAGCCACCAGATGGGTGACTCTCAGAGCCTTAGGGTCTGGAGTGCTTCTGGAGGGCTTGTGCAAGGGACCGGCATAGCCGTAGTGCCTGGTCTTGTTCCACAATCTGCTGAATCATAAACTCCTGAGAGAGAGGGAGCAGCAACTACAAAGTTGCCTGACGCAGCACAAGAACCAGAGGTGGAAGACCAGGTGGTTTCAGATCAGAAGGGCCTGTCCAAGCTGGATGAGTCTACATTGTGAGCGGTTTGTTAGGATGGCACTGAGCACCTGAACACATTTTTTTGTCTGATTTTTGGTTTTTTGATCCTGAAGAAGGCGGTACAGTTTGATTCGCCGAAAAAGAGAACTTTTGTGCAGAGTCAGCACAGCTTGGCACACTCAAAATTCACTTTTAGAGTCAACTCTGGAATTTCACATTTTGTTAGAATGCTTTTGTGTTAGCAGTAGCTTGACCCTTTTCACAATTTCTTGTGTTTCCATAATCTTAATTAATTTTTTTTTTGTGTTTGTCCACAGTATTTGTCTTTGGACAGTTTGTACTGATTTTAGAATGCATTGATGTAGTGTTGCATTTTTGTGTGAATGTGCAATGTTTTATAAAGGAAATTATCAATTTGATGTAATTTGAAAATGCTTATATCTTTTTCAATTGATTGCAAATCCCATAATGAATAGAAATTGTTCATAAAATGAGTTTAAGTTAATGAACTCAAGATTTACTACAGATACCGAGAAATGGTTCTATCAGAATAATTCTGATCTTCAGAAATTGTTTTCTAAATTGATTTGACAAACAGGAACATTTTCTTGCATGCTTACAATCCTCAGAGGAGTCAGAATAACGTGTTACTGTGCCCTGCCAACAGGTATTGGAGGGTAGCTAATTGGGGGTTGGCGCAGCCCATATCTCGGGGGTAAATGTCAATGGGCCACTTTTATATCCAAGTCAGATGTTTCTGCAGTGTAGCAAAGGAATCCTGTTGTTTCTTTGCATTGAATGGAAACAGCCCCTAGTAACAGTATTGGAAACTAGGTTATATGTCAAAGGTTTGAATCAAAAGGTTCGAATTACAATAGGTTCGAATCAAAAGGACCAAAAACAAAAGGTTCGACATTTCTTTTTTGGGGGGGGACCCCCCCAACTCCTGTTTTTGTGGTAAAACCCACTTTTTTTACCTACACGGAAAACCCCCAAAAAATACATAATAAAAAAAAAATCGAACCTTTGGTTTTCGATCCTATTGACTCTCACCTTTTGCATTCAAACCTTTTGTAATCGATCCTTTAACTGGACACCGGAAACTACACTTCCTGTTTCTTTTCTCTCCTCAGATGCTTACAGATTTTCACTATCCTGGTGTATTTGGTGTTTAGTCCCTTTAACACCCTCTCCATCTCGTTTACCTGTTAAAAGTGAACCACAGAAGAACCCTTACTAGCAAGAGAAGATACTTATATGTTGCAATCTATGTGATATCCCCTTTTTAAGGGGAACCCTGTGGAACCTCAGTGAGGCTCCTATTTATTTATTTCTGTTTAGGCTAGGCTGAGGAAGGTTGAGAAAAAACACTATGTGCCATATTACATGGCTAGTCATTTGTTTCCCTTACAGTGACAGGGTTAGAAGCAGGGCTCCAGATAAGATGTGTAAGTGCATTATACTCTCTTCTGTTGAAGTTTGATGACAGATGGGTATCAGTTAATAGAATAGTGGCAAAAATGTCGCTGGTAAAAAAAATGGCGGCAAAAATGCTGTGGTTTGACCCGGTAAAGGTGTACCCCATTATACCATTGAAGGGGAGCAGGGGTTGGGCCGTGTCCCCCACTTCCCTTAAATGGTATAATGGGTCCGGGGGTTACAGGGGTGTCCCGCGCATCCTTTACATGATTGTGGCGCAAAAAATCACTGCAGTTTTGTCACAATATTTTGTATTCACGGCCATTTTTGCCGCGATTTTAAGACATGGAACTGACAGATGGTATTCCATTTATCAACCATGGAAGGATGTAGGTATGAGTGGGTCTGCTGTGATTCAAACCTGCGGCTATGAAGTGGATGCATTAGTTCACTTAGACATCCCCCAGCTACCTTACCAGCAGGGTCGGGCTGGGACATAAAACTGGCCTGGGGGAACCAATGAAAAGGTGGGCCACAGTTGTAAATAGCAATGTATTAATTTTATCACAAACTGTTTACATTGTACCCAAGGGATTGTATTTTGCTCAAATGTATTGCAAATTCTGCATTTTAAAGGATACGTCTTAAGTAACACTGCTCAAAACACCTAGCCACATAGTGAAGTCACCAGTCAAAGTGGCCCACTTTGGTCAAAAAACCGATCCCATGTTGACCAAAAAAACTGCAGTTCAGCTTTGCCCCATAGGCCAGTGCGAGCCTGCTTACCCACGCTGCTTTTCATCGACATGATAAACTGGTGGGCTCAAAGCATGCCCGGTTCTCTCATGCGGCTGGCTTTTAACTACCATTAGACATGTCTGTGCAGAGACTTGCTTTCCGCGCGTGACTTATAGATCTGCCCCCAGCGTGGGGTTCACTGCATGCTCTCCTACGCTGGCAGCGCTACATCGACTTTTAAATACGGGACCCGTTGAGCATAATGGATAAAGCGTCCTGGGAGGAAGTAGCTCCTCATCCATTTATTGCTGCACGGAAGCTGATGCTCCTCTGCAAAGCTTCCAGGCAGGCACAATGGGCTACCAGCCAAGAACAGGAATTGTCTATATGATTTTTATGTTTCCTTTTGATTTGTTTCAAACCCCTGCAGTATTGCAAAGGTTGATGGATATGGTTTTGGCAGGCCATTGTGGGCTGCCTGCTAAGTGTGCTGGAGTGATATTGTCTTTGGAAGCCCGCAGGGGAATCTGCAGAAGGTACAAGTCATCTCAGTGTACTAATTTGACGATAAAGCCTGCCAAATGAGATCTCTTTACAAAACAGGCTCCGGGCCGCGCTGAGCCCCCAGAAGGCGGAAGCTACAAGACATGTGCTTCCGGCATAGCCCGAGGGTCGCCCTGTGACGCAGCTCACCCCGGGGACTCGTGGGCATGAGACCAGAGTACACTGGTATAAACCAGGTGAGAAGGAACAGAGGGTTGCGTAGGCAGGGGCGGGGCTGCCCGCTTCGTGCCGGCGCCACCGAACGGTCCTGCTCTCAGGGCAAATACGACGTGACAGGAGTCATGCGCGAAATGTCTTTACGCGATAACGCGGGTTTGTAGCGCGAGCCGGTAAATGTTGTGCTACGCCCGCGGCAATGCTGTGCGTCGTGTCGCATTACTTCAAACGCGCCTGGCTGCTGCAGTGGCATTCCGACTCCCCAGCACCGTGAAATTCTGACTCATCCATTTCACCTGACCAGACGCGTTTGCTCCTGACATTATCTTTAACGTTTTGTAATCATGAAATATTAATGACCGGGATTGAATTTAAAGTACAATTTATGTCTAAATTCTCTGGTGGAAAGGGCATTGGTGAAGTGAAACCTTTCCCCACTGACAGAAGGAGATTCAGCGGAAAGCTCCACAGCAGATGCCGTGCCAGAGTGGCGCCGAGGGCAGAGCACAGGAGTCTCGTATTTGGACAGGGTTTATTATAATTAAGAGCGCCTGGCGCAGTACCAAGCTCTGCAAACGAGGGTCTGGCGTTACAGTACGGGCATGTGGTCCACGACGCAGTGTCTATTATTACTCTAACTTACTGCGCGCGCACCGGCAGGTCAAATGATACTATACATCACTGAGGGTGTTTGGTGTTATAGCAGACTGGGTTTAAAATCAACACCCTGAACTTATTAATCGTAAGCAGATTCCTTCCAAGAAGCGCAGTGATGAAGGGTGTTAATATTACCCAATGTAATGGTACTACATGTATTCACTTCTGAAGGCCGAAGAGCTGAATAGTTCCTGCTAGGATTTGAACCTGTGTCCTGTAGAATGTCGCTGACGACGAGAAAGACCAGAAGCAAAATGGAGGAGGCAGCAGTTTAACCGCTGCAGGGTCATGGCCCTTACAACCGGTTACCCTCCCCTGGGGAAAGGGGAGGGCAGGGGGCAGAACAGCACCAAGGCGCCAAAACAACCCAAAAGCCTGCAAAGGGCTAAACAAAAGAAGTGGGCGGGGCGAGCCGCCTTATAAGCAGCAGGGTCCGACTGCAGAAACATCTCGCTCCTGCAGTGGGACCCTGCTGACTCGCCGTGGCAGAAGGATTTCGTTTTTGGTTCGTGTGCTGCAGTGATGTTCGTGATGGGTCCCAGTAAGGAGGTGTTGCAGTGAAGGACGGGTCGTCGTTCCAGTGAGGCAGGAGCATCAAGGGCAGGAGCGTATATGCGGAGGGCAGGAATGAACATGCGGCGGAGGTAAGTGTGGGGGAGGGACAAGGAATAGGCTTGTTCCTGGGCGGGTCGGGCCCGTAGGGCCTTCGGTTAAGCACCCATCCCTCCCTCCACTTAGCTCGCCCAAGGCGCATCGTGGGTAAAATAGAGCCGGTCTGGTTGCACAGCGAGTAGAGCGCGGCATGGATTAATTCTGTTTTATTGATCGCTATAAAGAATGCTCTGTAGTTAAATATGACTGGTTTTGTTTAAGTCATAGTGCATCCTTTTCATCTTATTGAATGCTCGTGAAAATGGGTTGTGAAACCGTTGAGCGGACTGCTGTGCCTTCAGGAGACATGGGACGAGTCGGCTTTAAGGCACGATGTTTCAAAGCACGAGGGGGAGAGCCCAGGCCTTGCAGGCTGCGGTTAGTTTCCCCCGCCAGGCCGCACCGGTAAGGGTTTACCGGGCTGCTGAGTGGAGGCGCCTATGGGGGAAGGGTAGCCTTGGTATTTTGCCCATGTTGAAAGGTGGAGCTGGTGTTCATGGTTTTTGGGGTACGGTGCAGGCATTCCGCGAATGTTGAACGTACACCGCGATGTGTGTTGCATTTTTGGATTGTACTGCGGGATCCCAGTTTTCACTCTCCTCCTTATTGTTCGGCCTCGAGCTCAGTGCTTTCGCCAATGGAGGTTGCGCCTTCCGCTCTCCCCTGCTCGCTCACGGTTGGTGCAGGGACGGGTCAGCAGAGGGGCCACGGAGGGAATGGGGATAGCAGGGGATGCTGTTTGCCTGTCTGCGGGCGCCCACCATGTGAATCAAAGTAGTGTGGAGTTGCGAGCAAAGGACACGTGCATGGGTAAAACGCGTGGTTTCGCTGTCCTTCAGCGAAGTCGGAGGGTGCCCTTGTCTGTGGCAGTGGAGCTGCAGGAGATTTGGGGTTTTCCGTGTCACTTGGGTACACAGCGAGGCTTTGAAGGGAGGCTTGGGAGAAGCTGTATTTTGGTGTCGCAGCAGCGTAGGTAGGAACGGGTTTAGCCATGGCTTGGCATCACTCGGCATTATGATGCACACTACAGTAAGGGTTTATGGTGTTAATATTAGTTAAGGCCTTGGGTGGTTATGGTTGTGGCGCCGCGGGTGCAGCACTATACAAGGGGCATGGGAATGTTGCTGCGATACCTTTATCGGTCAGGGCAAAGGGTTCTAAGAGGATCCCAGGGCACGCTCTGTACGGCCCCTAAATAACCTAGCCCCACACGAGGCACCATGCAGACCTCTGGCCTGCCACTCTGGCGTCCAGACTAAGCCCAGCCTCCACTGGCTTCATAACGTGAAGCGGGACTTAATTTCTCAGGCTGGCCCCTTTTGTTTTTTGAAAAACTTGAAACACAGCAGTGGGTAATGGCAATTCCACCCTCACCCAGTTAGGTGATTGTGGGATGGCTTTGCTGGGAGATTGACTTAAGTTTACCAATGTCAAGTCTCGCTGAACGTATAATAGTGTCTCTACCCATGTCTTCAGAAAAGGGATATATCGGGAGGCGAAACACCTCCCTAACCTACATTCTTTCTTCAGCTAAACTAATGCAGCACCTTTTCTTCCCGTGGGGGCGTACTATCGTTCGTGATGTGGGAACTCCAGTGCCCTTTTCTAGCATAAACATGTTTATGGTGGATTAAGTTCAGATTTCTGAGTGTGGACACAGGTCGGAAACTTTGGGTGATGCGCATGGCCGCATTTGTGGTTGGAAAGATGATTTCTTGACCAAGCTGATTAACGTGAGTGTCCCTGCAGTGGGCCTATACGTGGCATTGGCGCCCATGAACATTTAGTGTGAGGTATATTGGGCTCGCCATGGCAGCGGCGGCGCATGTTTGATTGTTGGCAGTTATGCTATTGTCCCAGGCTTGCAAGGCTATGCGCTGTAGTTATCAGGCTTCCACGGTGCCGTTATCGTTCAGGTCCGGGGCCGTTATTGTTCAGGTCCGGCGCTGCATTGTGCAAATAATTGACAGCATGTTAGGTGCAACCACAATAATAAGATAAAAAAGAAAGGAAACAATTGATCACTCTGCAGTGCGCATGATTTTGGGATGAACTGACCAAGAGTGGCAAGGGGTGAAGTGATGTGTGAACAGCTAGCGGGAAGAACATGGAATATTATGGTTTAAATTGGAATGGCAGGCACAGGTAGTCATTGGGGAAAAAGGGGGTTATTTAAGGCACCAGTTGCGTGGACACATGTCGCAAACTTTTGGTGACGTGCATGGCCGCATTTGTGGTTGGAAAGTGCGGTCGCCGTTCCACCTAGGCAATTATAGGAGAACAAGCGAAGAGAGGGGAACGCATTCATGGGGGTCGCGTGGTAGCCAGGCGCGTTAGACGGATGTGCCACCCCATCCATACCCCAAACTTCAAAGGTCACAATGCAGTGGGGCAAAGCGGAACCAGCCCTTGGGCTGGAATAGTTGGGATGGTACAAGGGGTTTTCAACCCATGGAGAGGCGGGAGCTCAGGGGTATGGTACATACCTGAGATTGGTTGTGGGATATCTCACTGGGTTTAGGCATTACTCACCGGTCCCCAACCACTGTTGGGTTTATTACAGAAGTGGGCAGAAGCTAGACATGATGGAAGGGCGGTAACAGTTTTAAGAGGGCCGGGGTTTTGGGCAAGGTGCCACACCTAATGCACTGCGGTGGAATTATGGAATGGCTTTGTGGTAGGAGTAAAAAGTTATGTACGCGCCCTGAGTCAATATCAAGTTTCGGTAGGGGACATGCGCTATATATGGTTAAGGCACGGTAGCGACCAGCAGTTACACTGGTGCGGGATGGTTCTGGAGGTAGGGAGTTCCGCAAAATTGGTGCACGCTGGTCGGGATTGGCTGGTGAATGAGGGCAGGGCCCGCAAGGCCCGAGTTGATAAGCTTTCTGCAGTACAAATGCAGTCCGGGGTCACGTACTTCCATGGGAGGCCGGCACCTTTTTAGAACTACATAACAGGAGGGAGCACTCGCTTTGAAATCTGTACAGAACCTGCTGACACAGGTTCAAAACCCGGCAGGGCCAAACTCAGCCTTGCAGTAGTAAAATGCAGCGTGCAGATACCTGAGAGTGCATAGCACTATGAAGGTGCGGAAATATCTCACTTGGGGAGCAAGGCAACACGAAGCAGACCTGGTCGGGCACCAGGCCGCTCGGAGAAACTGCTGGGTATTAAGCATGTTATAAATAACTCAATGTTGCAAATGCCGAATAACTCTGCGAAATAGTGAAGTGGCACTGTGGGGAGTTGGTTGCGCCAGCTTTGTTAAGTGGGGAGTTAGGGAACATGAGTAGGATGGAAGTCATCCGGTGGATGACACAGGTGCTATTGAGATTGCTAAAGTTAGGACTGGTTGGCCATGGGTTCAACATTGCCAAAACTGCATTAGAAAGCGGGGCGAGTCTTCATTCTCATAAAATCAAAGCGTTAGGCGATGCATTTGGGACTTCGCTAGCATTGGGGGAGAAGGACCCCACCAAGGAACACTACATCACGCTGGCCATGAGAGGCTGGGCAAAACAAACAGTAACAAAACCAGATGAGAGGCGGCCAATTGATATTTTAAAACTACATGGGTTAATTAAATGTCTGGACAAAGTATGTAACGGCGAGGCCGAGAGGGTACTATTCACAGCTGCCTTTACGGTGGCATTCTTTGGGGCTCTCGGGGTCAGCGAGCTGGTGCCAGAGAATAAAAACGGCAAGGGGAGCGGGTTTTTACGCTTGAATGACGTTCAGGTGAACAGCACCCAGGTGGTCATCTATGTGAGAAGCACAAAAACGGATCAAAAAGGGAATGGGGCGGCATTAACACTGCAAGCCATCCAAACAAGCAGAGTATGCCGAGTGGCGACGGTGGCCAACTTTCTCCGGCGGCGGCAGCCGTCAGTGGCTCCGTGGCTCTTGCACAGAGACGGGTCCGCACTAAGCCGCTTCCAGTTTAAAAAAGTGATGGCCCAGGGCCTGGCAAAGATGGGGTTGACGGGTGGCCGGTTTGGGACACACTTATTTCGAATAGGGGCCGCCACTTCTGCAGCAGTCGGGGGCTTGGGGGCGGAGGACATCACGAGGTTGGGGAGATGGTCTTCAGGGTGCTACAAACGATATATCAGGCCAGAAAAGATGTAAGTTAACCATGCTGTTCCCTCCACTTGTCATTTCCCAGCAGTGCAAGGAAGGAGGAAGCGCACCGTGTGGGTAGTGGGGCACTCGTTCGTCTCAAGGGCCAAGGCGAGCGGGACTCAGCAACGGGAGGAGCTGACAGCCGGCGAGTTCAGGATTGAGTGGCACGGGGTGCCAGGGATGAAGTGGGCTCAGCTAAAGAGCAGTTGCAGAAATTGCTGAAAAGGCAGAAAAAGCCTGAGGTGTTGATGATACACTTCGGAGGGAACAACCTGACCAGCCTGGGGAGGGGGGTTTTGTTGATGGACATTACAAGCTCATTGCAGGAGATCTCGGCACAGTTGGGCAAAACTGAAATCATATGGTCGGAAGTTATTCCGAGGGCACTATGGAAGGGGGCCGAGAACCATTCAGCAGTTGAAAAATCGAGGAGGAAGTTGAGTGGGGCCATTGCAAAGTTCTGCAGGGGCAGAGGCTTCCATCAAATCAGGCATGGCCTGATCAACGGAAAGACGCCCGAGTACTTTCTAAAAGGTGGGGTACACCTGTCCGCAAAAGGGATGGAGCTCTTTTTCTGGAACGTTTGTACCAAATTGCTGGAGTGGTGAGAAGGAGACAGGAAGAAGGGGAGCCACAGTGGGTGGGAACCCACTTAGTGGCGTGGCGGTGTTTGGGCAACCAAGCACAAATGATAGACTCCGGATGAGCCAGAAGGAAACCGGAATGGGTCTTCACTCTTCCGGACCAGCGCCTCGTGGGAGCCTAAACGGCGGGGGCGTCTGGTGGTAACGAATAAGGCTCAGCTTCCCCCAAAAAATGGCGCTCTCCCCACCCACGGACACCTGCACGGGCAGGATAGGCTCAGGTACAAAGGGTCGGGGGAGTTGGGGGCCTACTATACAAAAGTATAGGGGGAAGCAAGGGAAATCCGGCACGGAGCAAGTGCCACACTTGCAGACTGAAGTTCACAAATGTGTACAATAATTCTGTTGTTATGGAAATAAAACTGCGGCCAAGTTTGCCATATGAAATACTGTGTCATGCCAATTTATTGCAGAGAAGTAATAAAGCACAGCTGGGTGCATGTGCAGAGGAATAATTGGCAAGGAAAAGCAAAATGGACAAATGCAGTGGTTATGTCGCTGACGACGAGTAAGACCAGAAGCAAAATGGAGGAGTCAACATTTTAAACCGATGCAGGGTCATGTCCCTTACAACCGGTTACCCTCCCCCTGGGAAAGGGGAGGGCAGGGGGCGGAACAGCGCCAATGCGCCAAAACAACCCAAAAGCCCGCGAAGGGCTAAACAAAAGAAGTGGGCGGGGCGAGCCGCCTTATATGCAGCAGGGTCCGACTGCAGAAACATCTCGCTCCTGCAGTGGGACCCTGCTGACTCGCCGTGGCAGAAGGATTTCGTTTTCCAACCACCCACCCACGAAAGGGCAGGGAAGGAGGGTGACACCTAGACGTCGCTGTTGCAGGGCGGTCAGGATGGTGTGAGGAGGTGTTGGCGGTGTTTGGGCAACCAAGCACAAATGATAGACTCCGTATGAGCCAGAAGGAAACCGGAATGGGTCTTTGCTCTTCCGGACCAGCACCTCGTGGGGGCCTAAACGGTGGGGGCATCTGGTGGTAACGAATAAGGCTCAGCTTCCCCCAAAACATGGCGCTCTCCCCACCCACGGACACCTGCACGGCAGGATAGGCTCAGGTACAAAGGGTCGGGGGAGTTGGGGGCCTATTATACAAAAGTATAGGGAGAAGCAAGGGAAATCCGGCACGCAGCAAGCGCCACACTTGCAGACTGAAGTTCACAAATGTGTACAATAATTCTGTTGTTATGGAAATAAAACTGCGGCCAAGTTTGCCATATGAAATACTGTGTCATGCCAATTTATTGCAGAGAAGTAATAAAGTGCAGCTGGGTGCATGCACAGAGGAATAATTGGCAAGGAAAAGCAAAATGGACAAATGCAGTGGTTATGAACAAAGTTGTCTGTGGGGCGAGCACTTAACCCACTAAGCTGGTTTGCTAGCTACTCATGTTTTCTCACTGCCGGTGCATTGATCCTGCTTTATGAAAGGGTCTCACGCCACTATCTGTGTCAGTTCCAGAGTTTGATGGCCAGCAAAACGCAGGATGGTGTCGCAGAGGCAAACCTGAGAAGACAGGAGAAGAAACCGCAAGAACATGGAGAGAATGAAGTGTGCGGGTGAAGGCAGGGGCAGGCAGTGATAGGAGCAGAGTACGGTGTGTTTCCGGGGCAGAGGGACGAGGGGCAAGGGATCATTTGACTCGTAAAATTCTGCCACTGGTCCCTCTCCCTAGAAAAGCAAAAATAACGGTGCAACGTTTTTGGGGATAACAACCCCCTCAAAAAGCGTTTTAGCTTGGAAAAACATAGATCTTTTTGATTTTGAGTTATTTATATAGCACATATTCTGAACAGATATAACTGCATCTGGGCGCAGATGTTCAAATACACTCCCAATGTCCATCAGAGAAATACCATAGCGAAACAATAAGGTGATGTATGGAAGGTTTTGAATTAATCATAACCACGGGCATATATCTCTGTGCAACCTTCCAGACCATTGTTTTTCAGCCTGCCAAGCCGTTACACAAGGGGAAAAGCCATCTGCAAATCGGCTTGGTCCTACCCAAAAGGGGCAGTGCAGCCCTAACTGCTAGGTCACATCCCTTCTGCACGAGACCACAAGCATCCCCAGACATGTTTCAGCCTTCTTGGTCATCATCAGTGCATATGGTCTTTTCCCATCTGTAATGGCTTGGCAGGTGAAGAACGATGGTCTGGAGGGATGCTAAGAGCAATGCCAGAGGTTAAGATTAATTCTAAACCTTCCAGCCATCACCTCTTTGCTTTTGCATATACCGCCTGGCCTAGATCAACCTTATGCCACCTTCAAGCCATGTGTAGAGACAAATTGGTGCAAGACCTTGCACCCAGTCTGTTTTGGGGTTCTTTTAACATTATTGCCTGTCTTCATAGACATTTCGAGCAGTTATATGTCCTAAGTCCTCCTTATGCATTGATTCTTCTTTCAGACAGAAGTTGGCTTCAGGGCACCTAACTGTCTGCAGCGACAGGCAATAATGTCTAATGGTAATAGAATTTGGCTGACATAACTTATTGTAAAAAATGGCTGTCTGCAGGTCATGTTATGTTGCTTTTTCCTCTTTTTGAATAGCCTTGGGAATCCCCCCGGGAGATGGATACATTCAGAATAAAAGATGACTCTACTCTGAAGTGTTAAGATAGCAATTCCACCAACTCCTCCTGACTCTTGTGATCTCAAAGGCCATTTTGCTGCTCACTGTAGTGCAAAGTGTTTAACTGGAAATGCCACCAGATGCTACGGGAAAATGTCATACCTCAGAGCGAAGCGGAGTGAAGTCGAGTGGTGGAGCAGTCTGTGCAATCAGCAGAGTGTGTTTCTTTTGCTGCTGCAGTCTTTCCATACACGTGGTGGGGAGTGTCCTATAGACTACGATGGAGTAGGACAGGAATCTTAAAAAATAAAACAACAGTTCCACCGTGATGAAGAAGGAAGTTCAATAAATCTCAGAAGAATTTATTTTTGGTACAGTCGTATAGTCCTTTCACTGAGGTTCTGATGTGGGCCAAATCACGATTCTGTAAGCCATCAAGACATTTTTTTTTATCATAAAGAATGTCAATTTATTCCATTATACATAATTAAAACATTTATGGGAGGACAAAATAGCTTAAGGAAAAAGGAGAATTATTAACAAAATATTTAAGACTGAGTAAAAAAAGGAAAAATAAAAACATGTTGAGCAAAATTTTCTAAATCGCAATTGAGCATGTATATAATATTAGAACAGAAAATAGTTTTGGAACAAGACAAAGTGTGGAAACATACATTTGGTGTAAAGAAAAAGAGAAGGAAGGGTAATTTTCTAAACTTCTAAATTCTCAGTTTCGTTGTCCTTGATTATTCGTGATTCAATATTCTCTGGGCAATTCTGCCAATGTGCTGGTGTCCAAAACGGACATCTGCCACACGTTTCGGCAACAGTGCCTCCTGCCAGGCAGTGGTTTCAAGGGATGCTTTCCTCAGGGCGAGTGTTCCCTATGGGGAAGCAGACACAACAAAAGGAGTAAATTAGACTTGTGGCTTACTGAATCAGTTTGGCTAAACATCTTAAAGTTGAGTTCAGATTTTTTGATTGATTAAATAATTTCAGGTCCCTGACAAACATCTTATCCAATAAATGGGGCTGGATCTGTGGGGAACAGGCCAAGTGAGACCAAAGTGGTACATAGGCTGCAATATAGGCTGGCAAACTGGTAACAGCTCAAAGTTGGTGGTCTGGGCCAGTGCGTCCGTAACAGGTGCAGGGATTCAATTCACTGAGGGTTTCATTAAGGCTCAGTTCTGTGGATGAACAAACATTTTTGGGCTTGAGCATTGTACTGGAAAAAGAAGGCTAGAGTTGCATTTTTGAAAAAACCCAAGGAGCAGGAGGGAAGCAGTTAGATACCTGCAATTTATGGATTATGCCGGTCTGTCCATTAGACTAAAATGTGTATTCACAGGATGCTTCTTAACTGCACATCCTGCATGTGGGCTGCACAGCAGTCAATATGAGCGTCTCAGCAATTGACTGTGAAAGAAACACATACATGTGTTGAAAAAAAGTGCAGCCGTGTTACGAGTGAATTGGTAGTTTTGAACAAAAAAGGGTATTGATATATTGCCTGGAAATGCCTTTATTTTTTAAAAAAATCCAATGAGCAGGGGTGAAGTGGAAAAATAGGAAAAATACCTGTAGCTTGTGGAGTTAGCCGGTCTGTCTGTTGAATAAAACACTGTTTTCGCAGAGTGCTTCTTAACTGCATGTCAATTGTCTTGGCTATGTATCAGTCAATGTGGGCGTATCGACATTTAACTGTGAAAGAAACACATATGTGTGTTGGAAAGAAAGGGATTCTGCCGTTTTGAGAGTGGGCTAGTGTAAAGAAAGGAATAGATGAGGCACCGTTTTCTGCTTACCTCCAGTGTCACAGCGTCTTCGTTTCTCAACAGGCATGCATACAATGGCCTGAAGGGAAGCCGTGTGGGCAGCAACAGGATTGGTTGAAGAAATGCGAGCCCATTGCTACGTATATGGGTTGTCAAATTCGTAGTGCCGGAACAGCACGCTGATTGGTAGATGGCAGGCGAGCCTACTTCCAGAAGTAGGAAGTGGATCTCGAATGTATGGAAGCCATACATGCAAGGTTGCAAGTACGTACAAACTAATGATTGGAGAATCCAAAGTGGGGAAATGATTGCAGCAGTATTTAACGTTTCTGAAGCTTAATAAGGATAGACAATAAACAAACTGTGCTGCACCCATAGTGCATACATGCCAACATTCAGACGCACCTAAGAGGGAGTTTTGAGAGAGAAAATCGGGAGACGTTGTTTTTCCCATAGGAATGTATTGGCGCTGGAATAATCTTAGGCGGGAGAACGTGAGAAAAAGCAATATTTCTCTTTTTGATGAGTAGTCCAGAAGGATGTTCGGCAGGATGCCATGTTTAAAGAGTATAAATAAACATGGTTGCTTGCCATCCAAAGCATTGGCAGGCATTCCAGTTGTATTACGCAAGTTGGAAAATTAATTAGGAAAATGCTGTATCGGCTGCAAGTGCGGCCCGGGGGCACCACCAAAACTAGAGAATTCTTATATTATTCATGCATCATGTATTAGAATTATTGTGAAAGCAAGGGAGTCGAGTTATACTCTGATGTCATTGACTAGTGGTTTGAAGAAAATCGTTGATCTGATCATGTGTCAGGAGTTCGGAGTAGTCGTGTGGGTTAGTGAATTGCTGGGCATAGCCTGAGATGGCCTGTAGTTCCAGGAACATATGTATCGATTTACATTGGAGGTAAAAATTCCTCGTTCAATCCATTGATATGGGAGGATAATCTATAAATCCATCTGGCCCCTTTCTCATGCAGACTCCTTAAAACATTGGTTGAGTCTCTTACCACATCTAAAACCCACCATTTGATGTTGTCTGCAGTGTGGCGTGCATATAGAAAGTGGCTGACTAAAGGTGCAGATGTTGTTTTGCATCTGATTCGAGAGCGGTGCTCTGTAATTCTAATATGCACTGGGCTGGTAGTTTGGCCAACATAGCGTAGGCCACATGGGCATTCAATACAGTAGATAACCTGCTTGCTTTTGCAGTTGGTCAATGTGGTAAAGGTCCATGTTTTTGTACCTATTGCAAAATCTTTCATTTTTTTAGTGAACTAGCAAACAGAACAGGAGCCGCACAGGAAATGGCCAACCATAGTTCTTAGGTCCCAGAAGCCCAATCTTGGTGCTGTTTTTTTTTTAATTGGAATGTTTATCTTTAATGTTTTTTGCTCTTTTAAAAGCGAACCTGGGCAATGGTATGTCTGGGAGGCAGAGTTTTGCGATTGTACAATGTTTGGAAATTATTTTTTTAATTTGAAAGGTCTGTGGTTTGTGCGTAATGACGCAGGTGATCCTGTCTTTTTCGTTATCATTAGCCTGGGTCACTTTGGGCGAGAGTAAAATGTCTCGGTCAGTGAACCGTGCCCTTTTCTTTGCTTGGTTGATGAGTCTTTTAGGATATCCTCTATCTGCAAGGCGAGAGCCTTGTTTTATCAGATTGGTCATAGAAATCAGATAAATCGGTACAGTTCCTTCCTATGTTCAGGAATTGACTGTAGGGTAAATTGTCCCTAAGGTGTTGAGGGTGATTGCTAGAGTTTTTTTATGAAGGCTACACTGGAGTTTACCCATTTTATGAAAGATGGTGAGGTCTAGGAATGTGATAGCTTGTACACTAAATTCCATGGTAGACAGGATGTGACTGTCAACATTATTCAAACAGATGAGGAACATTTCCAGTTCTGACTCAGGTCCTTGCCATATGAAGATAATATTGTGAATATACTGTTTCCAATTTAGTATATGGGTTCTGTAAGTATTTGCTTCATATAGAATATTAACTGTTTCAAAATGAGACATGAAGAGGAGAGCTAGGCACGGGGCGAATGCTGCCCCCATTGCTGTTCCTTTCATCTGCTGGTAGAATAGTTAGTTAAACTCAAAAGAGTTTTTGCACAGAGCTAAAGTCATTAGTTCCATGATGAAATTATGTGGAACACGTTTCTGTAGGTCAGATTTTGTCAAAGTCTAGTGCATGAAAGTGAGTGCTTGATCTTGGGGTATGCTCGTGTATAAGGATTTTATATCCATAGTGACTAGTGTTTGAGTAGATGGATCAAAATGATGGTTCTTAAAGATTTGGATAGTATGAGTGGTGTCTCTTAAGTATGTTGTTACGCTCACCTGATGTCCCCGGGGGCGTCTGGAAGGCTCTGAGATCTGGAACCCTGGATGCATAGTTGCATAGTGCTGAATAATTAATCTGCAATTACAGAAGGGAGGATTTGTGATAACTGTCTCTAATGGGTGAATCTCCCACCTCCCTCTGACCGATTCCCTTCCCACTGGGTTCTTTTCTCACCTTAGTTATTTGTAGGGTGAGCTATCCGTCCTGCCTTTCTTGTGCAGAGGTGCTTGACGTTTGTTGGCGAGCTGCCCGAATTGCTTCACTGATGCAGTATGCCTATCTTGGGCCCAGGCCTACTGTGACCCTGAATCTGCTGGTAGGCAGGTAGGTTTGTTAATTGTAAGGCTTTGTTCTGTTCATGGTGGGAATTTGTTAATGTCTTTATCTCCTTCTTTTCAGGTGCAAAGGTCTTGATGCTGGTGTGCTGAATGGAGAGGCAAGTTTCTAGGTAAGTGAAAGCGTGAAGCTCAGCGCCTTTATTGTCTTTTAAAGCTAACCTGTGTTTTCTTCTTCTTCTCCTCACAGGCCACTGTGGTGCTGCGAGTGGATGAGAGTGCGATGAAAAACAGGCCCCTGGAATCCGTTAAGGTATGTACAGCTCTGTGTCGTTATTTAATATTGAAAGCAAACCTGAATATGCTCTTTTCCTTTGCAGATGTTGCTGTGGTGCTCGGGATGGAAGCGTGGCGTAGCGCAATGGAATTTAGGTAAGACTGATGGAATTCGATTTTTTGGAAGCACACGTTCTGATATTGTTTTTCCCTTTCTCGTTATTGCCGGTCGCAATGTTCAAACAGCAGCTGTGGTAGCGGTTCACCGCAGGTCCTTAAGCTAGTACTCACAGGTGAGTGATGTTTCTTCTTCTCTTGGTTTCCACAGATTGCAGCCCAGTTGAGATGCTGAGTGCTGGATGGTGTTTTCTCAGGTAATACAGAATAATCTTGTTCTTGTTCTTGCAGGATTAAAGGAAGATGCTGAAGACCAGGAGCTGGACATGGTGAGCATCACGCTGCTGGTTGCAGAATAACACGAAGCGTGTTCTGCAGTCAGGGTGTGGTTTATATAGCCCAGGTAAAGTAGTAACAGGGAAAGTAGTTCCAGGCCTGCCACACCCAAAACACTACACCGCATGGCTTGGTTCTTAGAACTAAACTGTGTGGGTGCTTCCATGTTGGATTTAAAGGCCCATGTACATACATGGGACCTAGTTCGAACAGCCCTTCCTTCCCACATATGAACCTGGTGCCAAAGGCACCAGGGCTGGCTCCAGGAGCCCCTTTGCAGTGGTTTTAAGGCCCTCAGGGTTCTGGTGGGAGCCTGCTTGTGGCACAACTTGTGCCCCCTCACAGTGGTCATGACATATGTATCGGTTTTAACACTTATTGGTTTTAAAAAGGTGTCAATGAATGTACACAAAGGTTTGAGTATCGAACCACAACCTTATATTATAGGTCTTCCAAGAGGTTGCAAAGAGTTTTTATGTATCGTGGGTGGGGCGTACATGGTTGGTGTACGTCCTTGACTTGTTGTAAGATATTTGGATTCATGGTCCATGATCCAATCATGGTCATGTGCAAATTGAACCACACTTTCAATCTCTAATTTGATTTAATTGGAAGTATCCTTCTTAAGCTTCTTATAACTTTCTTGATCTTGAAGTAGGTCATTCATCATTAAGAGGTATTGTGCATTGCTCATAATAATAATGCCTCTGCCTTTATCGGCCGGTTTAATGACAATAGTGGTATTTTTTGATAGGTTGTTAATGCTTTATGTTCCTCGCAAGTGAGGTTGTATTTCAGTGGACTCACTATAGTTTTTAATGCTTCAGGGTCTCTTAGAATGCAACTCTCAAAAGTTAATATCTCTTTGGGGACTTCATTGTCCTGTGGTCTGAAAGTAGATGGTGTACATAAGCCTGTGTCTGAGGGGAGTAAGGCATACATTTCTGAGGAACTTCCGGATTTCCATTTCTGTTTGGAACCAGTCTGTATTTTGTGAAGGTACGAAAGATAGTCCTTTAGAGAGAACTGAAACGTGTGCTGGTCTCCTGTCGAGATTTGCTAGATTAAAAATGGGCATTTTGTCTTGACCATTAGTTAACGCGTTCTCCGTCTCCTGCCCCACATTTGTTGTTGTGGTGGGCCATAGGGAGGGAACCATGATTGACCCCAAAAGGGACCTCCTTGGCCGCCTCTGCCAAAAAAGGGGGTGGTGGAGGATAATTGCCAAATGCTTGTTGCTGATTGTACTCGGATTGGTCATCGGAACTGCTGCTGCTAGAGTTGGAAAAGGACACCCAACGGCATCTCCCTCTGGGTTTTGGTTTTGTGAAGTAGCCTGTTTTTTGGCAGCTTCTATAAAATCATCTGTTGTATAAGGAAAGAATTTTTCAAATTTAAATTCTCAAATATCTTTGTGTAGTTTTTTTGTCTTTTTAAACTATTGCTGTTTTAAACTCGTTAAATATTTTCTCTGTGGCTTTGAGTTGATCGCAAGCATCGGTGATTGCTGGGTTTTCTAGGAACTTTTTTTCTTCTAAGTCTAGGGGCCTCATTACGAGGTTGGAGGTAGCCATGGAGCTACTAGCTCCATGGCTGCCTCCAAAACCCTACCAACTCTGCCCTGGTGAATGGAGCAATTACCAGGGCCCTTCCCGATTCCCATTTGAGCCCAATAGGGCTCAATGGGAATGGGGAAGGCGCTAATAACTGTACCGCAAATTGCGGTACTGTTATTAGCTCCAGAGTCCCTTTGCGGGACCCGTCCTTAACGCCTGGAAAAACCAGGCGTTAAGGGAGGACCCGCAAAGGGAACTCGTAGTAGGGCGGTACTGGATTACCGGCACTGGTGCCCTTACCGGTGCCGCTAATCCCTAACCGCCCGCCTCTTAATGAGGCCCTAGTTCTTTTTGAATGTCAATACTTAGTCGTTGTGCAGTGGTAATGGTTAGGACCATGAGGTCCCGACTACACTTTATTGCAATGTGGCTGAAGGTTGTGGTATACTCTTTGGGCCTCATTACATGGAAGGCGGTAAGGGTTAACGGTCACCGGTAATGGTACTGGTGACCGTTAACCCTTACCGCCTGATTACGAGGTCCCTTTGTGGGTTGGTACTTTAACGCCTGCTTTTTAGCAGGCGTTAAAAACCAACCCGCAAAGGGACCAGGGTGCTAATTACGGTACAGCAATTTGCGGTACCGTAATTAGCACCTTCCCCATTCCCATTATGCCCTATGGGGCAAAAATGGGAATGGGGAAGGGCAATGGGGGAAAGGGGAATTACCGCCCCGCCACCCTTGGAATAGGGCGGTAATTGCTCTTTCCTCCAAGGCGGTGCCGGTATTTTACCGGCATGGACCAAGGTGCTAATAGCACCTTGGTCCACCGCCTACCGTGTAATGAGGCCCTTTGTATGTTAAAAAAAGACAGGGGTTGTTACACACAATCACGCCAGCAGGGATGGTATCTTCCTTTAAATACTCTCTCAAGATATGCCCATGCAGTTCTTGAGAAAGTTCTTCTTTTTTAATTTAAGCAGGTCTTCACAACACAATATATGGGCTATGCCGAGATTAGATCCCGTGGGATCAAAGATCGATGGACCCTTGATGGCCTCAGCTATTTCTTCAAGCAAATAGTTAAAGGTCTGGTTTTCGCCCATTCCTTATGTGGAATTCTCTTTGGGTTGAGTTGTAGTGCTTGCCCCCTGCACACAGCTACGTAACACTAATTTGATCCGAATAGGTCCTGTATAGGCAGTCATACAAAGGAACAAGGTCTGGACTTAAATACCCTTGAGTGTCTTGCCAGATTACCCATTTAGTTTCAGGTATATGGTAGGGCCCCAAGCAAATAGGTTTCTGAAAAATTACATACACGTGGTGGGGAGTATCCTATATACTACAGTGGAGTAGGACAGGAATCTTAAAAAATAAAACAACAGTTGCACCGTGATCAAGAAGGAAGTTCAATAAATCTCAGAAGTAATTCTTTTTGTTACAGTGTTATAGTCATTTCACTGAGGTTCTGATGTGGGCCAAATTACGATTCTGTAAGCTATCAAGTATTTTTTTTATCATAAACAATGTCAATTTGTTACATTATACATAAGTAAAACTTGTTGGGGGGACAAAATTGCTTAGGGAAAAAGGAGAATTATTAACAACATATTTAAGACTGAGGAAAAATGTTTTTTTTAAAAAAACATATCTTGAGCAAAATGTTCAAAATCACACATGAGCATAGATTTAGAACAAGAAAAAGTGTGGAAACAAACATTTTGTGTAAAGAAAAAGAGAAGGAAGTGCCCCCTGCCCCTCCAAAGCACCATCATGGGGCTGCTTCTCCCCCAACGCGACCCTGCTGCCTGGGAACACCAGCGGCAGCTCCCACTGCTCTGTCCGGCCCCCAGAGGCTCCTACATTTGTGGCTCCTAGATGTGTCTGCAGGTGTCCGCAGGGGAAGCAAAGGAAGCCAGCAGCCAACAGACACCTACAAAACTGTAAGTGTGAGGTATAGAGCAATTACTCTACTCCAGAAAGCCCTCGCCACTCTACCTTACCTCTCCATAATGTAGACTGCCATAGAATTACACCATGCATTCTTAGAGAGATTTGTAACCATCAGCCTAAATCCCTTCTTGGCTGGACTGTAAATGTTGCAGTACATGATGCACTAACATACCACCCAATGTTAGCATATGCCACACTTAGATTAAATTCTTAACCTTAGCCTGTGTCGCTTCCAGACAGGATTATGAATGTTAGCATGTGCCACACTTAGATGAAATTCTTAACCTTAGCCTGCGTCGCATCTGGACAGGATTATGAATGTTACCATGTGCCACACTTAGATGAAATTCTTAACCTTAACCTGCGTCGCATCTAGACAGGATTGTGAATGTTAGCATGTGCCACCCTTATATGGAATTCTTAACCTTAGCCTGCATCGCATCTGGACAGGATTGTGAGTGTTAGTTTGTTCCACACTTAGATGGACTTCTTAACCTTATCCTGCGTCAGATCGAGACAGGATTATGAATGTTAGCATGTGCCACACTTAGATGAAATTCTTAACTTTGGCCTGCGTTGCATCTTGAAGGAAATGTGAATGTGAGCATGCGCTACACTTAAATGAAACTGAATGATGACAAGCACAACAGTTGAATGGAATCGTGATCACTAGCCTGCCTCACACCTAGACAGAATATTGAAATGAGCAAGCTCCACACTCTTATAGAATAGTGAATGATGGCAAGCATCACACCTAGGCATAATTGCAAGGACATCAATGCCAACTAACCAATCCACTAACAATTTCATCCCTCTGCATACACCTCTCAAATTCTAACCAAACACAACCACAAGCCTAAAACGCAGCAATCCGCACAAACCTCACTACACTGAAACAACAAAACAAATCGCACATACACTTGCACAACAGAACCGATGACTACCGACCGTAAAACACCCCACGCCCAGCCAACGGACCCACCGGGCTGAGGCTGCCAACAGCACATCACTGCTATCTTTCACTTTTCCAGCTTATTCCCACTAACACAGCCCCCCTCCCACTTTCAGAGCCGCCAGAGCGCCAGGGGATCACTCCGGTGGTGATAGTGTGCGGTACAAATATCCTTTAACATTAACATTAATTTTCTAAACTTCTAAATTCTCAGTTTAGTTGTCCTTCATTATTCGTGATTTAATATTCTATGGGCAGGTCTGTCAATGTGCTGGTGTCCAAAACTGCATTCTTTCCACGCTGCTTGTGAAAAAAGGAGGAGCCTTCAAGAACCCGAGAATTTTGCGAAGCGGAGTGGAATCTAGTGGTGAAGCAGTCTGTGCATGTTCAGGTTGGAGGGTGCGGTGAGTTTGTCTCTATGAACTTATCCTGACTTAATTTTACTGCCTGAAATAGCACATTAGAGGTAACAGACTGCTATGTCTCATTAAGTATCTCAATTTCCCTCATAGCTCCCCCTCTGACTACGAAGCACTTTGATCCTGAGCTTTAGAACCATGCTCTTTTCTGTTTCGGAAAAAATACAGAGTCCAATGAACTTTGAATTTTGGATGGTACTGGCGGCGTTCTGAAGGGGCTCTCTCTCTATCTTTGCTTTAAAACCCCTGGATCGCTGAATTATTCTGCTGCTGTTTTTGATACCGGGGTGCCAGTTTCACCAGGTCTACGAAATACAGGGGTAATTAATGCACCACGCTTGTGCTTCTCTACCCCTCGCACTCTGAGGATTAAAACGGGGGAGTTTTAATGCACAAGCTGAATTTGAAGCAGGTGGGTTCCGTGTTGTTGACCACTGACATCACTGCAGCTTTAAGTTTTACCATAGCCTGCGGCCAATGATTCTGTAAACTTTGAAGTGGGAGCGTCAATGCCGTTCAGTCACCCTATCCCTGACCTGCTTCAGGGCAACTTAAACTACACTTTAACAACGTCCAAAATGAGGAATACTATAGGAAGTTTGTTCCCAAGTAGCTTAATAAATCATCTTGAACCGAAAAGGGAACTGCCACAGAGATCTGAGAATTCCTTTACAGATGGGAGAAGCCTTACAAAAGGATTAAACTGGGACAGATCTGTGTGATGAAGATCTCTTGGAATTGGAAAGTCAAGTCCTCATTTAATCATCTTTTGAACTTAATGTTCCATCTATGACCTGGGAAAGAGACGCTTCTTTGGGAAATCAGCAAGCCAAATAACTAGTCCATTGAGGAAGCCCTTCCACCAATTGTGGAGAGTTCAAATTAACTTGAACCTCCCAAAATAATGGCTCTGAACTTTGTTTTAACCTCTTTGGTTAAAGTGTTTGAAAATCTTAAACTTGAAGTTCAGCAGCAGGCCGGTACCCTATTGGAAATAACTAAGGAATTGGAACTGAGTGAAATCACTATGGTGGCAATTAAAACAGCACTAAATGAATCAGCCTCTGAGATTTTGAGTTAAATTCGCTCTGCATCTAGAGAGCAATCATCCAAACTAGACCAACTAACACAAAAGTGGATCGAGGCTAAAGAAGAGATTGAATCCCTATCCATGAAACTTGATTGCCTCCCTCAACAACTATGAAGCTAGTGATCTGCCCGGGGAAAACATTACCCTAGTGGAAGAGATGGTTGATATTCCACTCCCAGCGTCTGTAATGGAGGAATTTTGCACAAGTTGCTGAGAATGAACTGTCCTCTGGTATTACGATTAAGGAGGTGGATTTCAATCTCCCGAAAGTGGCAGAACCAGAGGTGCAGCTTGGGAAAAAGAAATCTAATGGGAAGACCAAAAGGCGGAAGAAAAGGGCAAATAAGACCTTATCTGAACCCTCAGCATTAGTGGTAGGTAAATCGAAGAAAAAAAGACAGAAGAACCGGAACTCAGATACAAGTCGGTTTATTAAAAACTGGAAGGGGAAATACATATCAGAGACGGATATAGATTGTCCAAGAATCCCAAATATTGGAAAGGGCAAAAGGGGTAAATCTTCCTCTAACGCTCAAAAACAGCATGAGGAAGTGGCTTGGAGGAGGCAAAACAAACAACGGCAGTAGCCATTCAAACTGACCCAATTGTCCAGCCAGAAAAATTGCCCCCATCTTTCTGAAAGCTGTTCCAAAAGCCAATCAGGCCAATTCCATCTTAAAATTGGCTCCAATCTTTTTGAAGGCAGGGCAAAAAGTAAGTCAAACTAATTCAAGCCTACCTGTTTGACAGAATCAAGAGCCAAGTAGTTTGTTGACAACCAAATTAATTCAATCTGCTGGAAATTATTTACAGCACCCGGCGAATCAGGGATTAACCTCTGTCCCCCTACAGGTTCTGGGGACAGTAGGTGGGGGTCCCTTGGTTTTCCGAACTTCACTGTAATTCATCTCTGAAAAATAAAGTCATGGATATGCGGCAGCCAGCTGCAAAAATATCACTGTCAGACTCGGAGTATATCTTTCAAGAAAGTCTTTGGATGATATTGGTACATCTCCTTTGAATCGCTCAGCTATCTTAATGGAAATTAAATCTATCCCTCTTCTTAAGTATCTTTTGACTGCTGATATCCAATTGGTGAGCTTTCCATTTAGCTGGAACACCAATATAGTTGAATTGAAGCTAACCTCAAGACTGGGCCAAGAAACAATCATGGGGGCGAAAGAGGCCTGGGATCAGAGGGGCATGTTGGTATCGAAACTATGTCCACAGACCCTTGAATTTCATCCACCAATTCCTTCAGCCCCCGGTGCAAAGACATCCTTCCTTGGACAAGACGGTTCCATTCAATCTTCTTTAAATACATGGGATTTGGTACCAGAGATTATGTCTCAGATTCTTTTTAAAATGGGTATCCATCAACAGAGACTCTAGCTGACCCCCATCTCCACCTACGTTCCTGGAATTCAAGGGGATTCACCTCTTTCACTTCAAATTGTGAGAAGTTTTTGACTTTCCAGAGCTCAGACTTGATTCTACACCAGGAGACGTGTGTGACTTATTCAATAGGAATTGATGGGTTCACAACATTTCAACATTTAGCTGTTCAACTACAAGGGGGAAGGCCTGCGGGGGGGTTTGCTTATTGCCTGCAAAAATGATGTCTTTTTCCACTCTGAATTGCTCTTTAAAGAAATACAGGGCATTTTGATAGTAAAAGTGGGTTTGTCTGGTGGTAAGGTGGACAGGTGCTGGTTGGTGATAAACCTATATTGGAACCCTCAATCCTCCAATGTTGGCCAGTCAAAGTTGTGAAACAATAGTTTTGAATGACAAAAGTTCTGAAACAAAAGTTTCGAAAAAAAAAGTTTTGAATGTATTTTTTTTATATTAAAGGGTTTATTTTAAGTTTCTATAGTAAAATAAGTGTTTAAAAAAAAAAGAAAACAGGGTTTGGGGGGGACACCCCCCATAAAATAATTTAAAAAGATCTTGAAACTGTTTTTCCTACACTTTTGTGTCAGAACTTTTGTCATTCGAAACTGTGACTGTCGAAACAGTCACTATGAACCTCCTTCAAGCTACTCGAGTTTCTACAATATCTGTCTGATAGTCTAGTTAAATGTGTCTCTCTGTTCCCCTCTGATCAAATTATAATAACGGGAGACCTAAACTCTCAATGTGTTGATGTCCAGGATAAGATATCGGGCCACTGGAAACATAGTATTAAAAATGGAAAAATCTGACTAAAATGTATGAGGGAATGGGATCTCTGGTTGCTCAATGGGAATGTGAGGGGGGACCTTTTGAGAGCGCTCACTTGGCACAGGGGAGGTTCTCTCACCACTTGAGACTATTACTTTGTAACTAAAATTATCTTTGATTGCTGTTTGAATTTTGTAGTCTCCAAAGGAAATCGAGATGTTCATGATATCCTGATGGCTACATTGTCTCGAGGAGAGGTGAATGTTCCATCTGTATACCTGGGTGAGGTTTCAGCAAATTCTGCTGGTAATCATTTAAGAAAATTTGACAGAGGGGGGGTCGACCCTAGAAGACAATGTGACTAACCGAGTTGATCAGTTGTCGGGCGGTCAGCTCTCTTTATGTTGTAAACCAGCTAGGTTTCAGCCATTCCTGTAGGAGTTAAGCCCTCAAACCATTCCTGATAAAAAATAAAACAGGTGTTTCATAGACACTCATTTGATACTGAAATTCAAGAACAAAAAAGGCTGAATTGGTACCACAGGGCAAGGCTGAAAATAATGGGCCTTGATAAGAGCTTTTCAAAGAACATCTTAAGGCTCTGAATAATGTATATAGGAATTGGGTTCGCTCGCACAGGTACCTAATATACCAACAAGATGGTGAAAAGATGATGAGTGGTTTATCCTTAAGAACTTCAAGAAATTTGGGGGTTTTAGTAAGCGCTTTGAAAAGAAAATCTGTAGATGGTCAGGAAAAGATACTACAGGAACAGGTCTGGGTCAGGCATTTCTCTGAGGTCTATGGACACTCGGAAACTTTAGTTCCAAAGATGGTGGTGAGAAGTGCCAGGTCCATATCCTTTTCCTTTGAGTCCATTGAAGAGTTGATTAAATAATCGTCCACTTCCAGAGCGGCCAGTCCAAATGTGCTGAGCAACTCCATCTTAAAAAGGAATCATGCCCTTTGGGCGCGACTCCTAAAACATATATTTGATAATATACTGCTGTCCAAGGAACTCCCAGAATCTTGGATATCGTCTTTTATTCCAATATATAAAAGGGAGGGGGGGACAGGTTAGCAGCCTAAAACTATCATTCAATATCTCTTTTAGACATGGATAGCAACATTTTTGTGGGTTTTATTTTGGCAGAGATCAAAGCCTGGGCCAATTCAAAAGGCCTCATTCCTAAACAACAAACAGGGTTTAGAAGGGGTCTGTCGACCTCCGTGAATGGACTGGTTTTGAGTTGCCTTGGTGTGCAGTCCCTGTGGAAGGGTGGCATTCCCCTGTTCGGAGCATGGATCGATCTCTGTCAGCCGTTTGATACTATTAATAGAAATCTTCCCTGGAAGAAGCTGAACACCTGGGGGCTCCGCCCAACCTTCTATTTATTCTTATTGAACTTCACCATAATTCAACTATGCGTGCCACATTATCAAGAGTGAGCACGTGCTCTGTCAGCTCCAATTAAGATCAAATGAGGAGTCTGACAGGGGTGCTTGATTGCCCCCTTTCTTTTTATTCTTTTCATGTCCAATTTGAGCCTATGGCTGCATGATAAGGGTCTCATTTCTCCATAAATTGGAGATATTAAAACCAATTGGTCGGCTTATAGTGATGATATGGTGGTCTTTGACCACTCACTAGTTGGGCTCCTACGATTTACTTTCAGCATTAGCAGAGTATGCCAAATGTAATGATTTAAAAATCAACCCCTATAAGTCTAAAATCTTGGTTTTTAAACATCCCAAAAAGATTCTTAAGACGTACACCTGGGACCTGTAGAAGCGTCCTGTAGAGGTAGTTACCGAGATTACTTACCTGGGGGCAAGCATTTAAGCCTAAACGACTATGGGCCATGTTCTTGCACTGATTGACCTCAACATGCTTAATTTGGGGGTGCTGATGAAAAGAATGCATCACACATTTTGTACATTTTCTATTCAGCCCCTGGTGATGTTCTACTTAGGCAAAGTAGCTCCAATTATTTTGTTTGGCCCAGACTCCATTACTTACCTATGAATGTATATTGGAACATAGTTGAGGCCAAATTGTGGAAGAAGCCTTTAAACCTGCCCAACTGTGTGCCTATTGGATGTTTAAGGTATGAATTAGGATTGTCCTCACATTGAGCTATGATGGAGTGGAAATGGCTCTCCATGTTGAGACTAATTCTAGATCCGCCTAAAGGCTTTTTATATGAAGATGTGGCTTTGTTGAGACAAAAAGGAGTGAACACCTTCCTCAATAATCTCAACATAAGATGCCAAGATATACTGCTTGACTCAGATCGTTCAGTGGGACTGCTTATCCAAAATCCTATAAAGGTCAAAATGTATATGTTGCGAGCAGATTGGATTAGGACAATCGACAAAATGAGGCAGGCAAAGTTATCAGCATCACACAATAAAACTAATACTACTGCCGAAATACTTAAATAGATCATCTGACTCAGCCATTAGATCTATCTTTCTGAGATTCAGATTAAACTTACTTCTCACGCGGGAAATGATGTCGATAAGAAATATTGAGGAGTATCCAACTGCTATCTGTAATAAGTGTGATGATAAGGTAACTCAGTCACTCTCTCATCTACTTTCAAAATGCCCAGATACATGGGGGTTAAGGGTGTCAAGACTTCAGAGATGTGTACATGGTGTAAGGTGGCTGAACTCAGAGGCTTTTTGGGAAAGACTATTATCTGGTAATGAAACATTTTTGACTTTTGAAGTAGTGTCTGTTGTAAAAGAGTTAGGTTTAGGGAGGAGTGATTTAAAATTAGAAAACAACTTGATCTCACTAACTGGATGACTTTAGGATAGCACACCTGCCTGTTAGTGGGTATGTTCTCGGCTCATGATATCCATTTTTACTTTGTTGTTTTCTGCCTCTCTTCCCCTTTTTTATTCCTTTTCTTTCTTCTATTGTTCTTCCTCCTTTCAGAAAAACAGTTTTCTTCTATAGTTTTTGACCCATTTTAGTCAATAGTGTGTGGACGTTTTTTTCATTTATATATTATTAATCCTTTTTTTTCTTTTTTTTCTTTCTTTTTGTTGACTTCTTTTAATGGTCTGTTTATTGTACTACTATTGATTGTATGATATCTGTCGGTTCTGAATGTTAAAAGTAATTAATTGTTTATATTTGCTCTCTTTTTTTGTATATGGCTATAACACTATAATAATAAAAAATGTCCCAAATAAAATGTCATACCTCTTTGTTTTGCAATTGCATTGAGAACAAAGGACTTTTGGAGGTTCACTGTATGTTATGATACGTTAGGTAGGCTTGTAATGCACATTGGGCACCCACCACAGGCATCTTGGCGTTTGGTCTCAGAATTAGGACAGAAAGGAACAAGGGCAAGCATTACACCAAATGCATAAAATGGAAGGTTATCAATTTCTTCCAAAATTGTCTATGGTCAGTGTTAGCTACCAACTAAAGAGGAAATTGATTCCACTTAGAATCTGGTAAAATGAGAACCACCAACTTCCTGTTCAAGGTCAAAATAATTTTGGGTGTAGTCAAATGTAAAGTGCCTGCCAGGTGCAGGATTCTTGTAGGCGTGTATGCATAAACTCTATCAGCGATACCATTAGGGTCCTGTTTTTGAATGGACTTACGTACTACACATAGCACCTTAAATAAAATGCTCTGATTAAAGGTAACCTTTGAAAAATGAGTAAAGCTCCTCTTGCTGAGAGTAAGTAGCATCAAAGCTCCTGCAAATTGAGCAGTTTGAAGGCTTGCCAATTCGTATATTGGGAGGCTGTTATATGCCCCATAAGCATAGTAAAAAATGTGCAATCACAGAATCCACTCTTAAGGTGGTGTACTGTGACAGATTTAGATATTTAAATAGATGCCTAAGTGTGCTGAGGTAGAGCAAACAGCAAACAACAACCTTTGTGATCTGAGGAAGAAGCGATAGGCCCCTGTCCAGGATGACATCGATATTTCTATGCTGATTTTATCACTTCAATCAGACTCTTGGTCTTTGATGGTGCAAATGTTCCTTCCAAATAAACAGAGGGAGTTTGATAGGCAGGGAAGTTCTGATTTAATTTGATTTTTAACAAATTAAGCTTTGTCCTGGACTCTCATACTTTTTTCAATCCATGGTGCGTGTGCGCCCAGGCTAAACAAAATGTGCATATGGTGATGTGTGTGTTTACAAAAGACTTTTCAAGTAAATGTAGCATACACAAGTGATGCAACCAGTGTATTGATCATTCGTCATTGAAGTTGGAATTTCAGAGATGCATTATGTGTTTATATTTAAATTGATGAATGCATTTCTATTTCATTAACATATCAAACTCCTGTGCAACCATGTGTGTTTCTTGTCCCGAAAGGATGCTGTAGGGATTCAACATTATTAAATTGGGGATCCCAGTTCAGAAAGAAAACACTTTATTTAAAAAAAAATGAGTGAGTCTGGTTTAGGGTGGATGTCACCTGATGTAACATTATACAGAACATGGTGGATTGGGACCCGAACACTCATTAAGCTTAATTAAGTTTGAAAAGGCTTCTAAAGAGATTTGTTGAAAGGCAATTGATACATGTCTGGTCTGTGGCCAAGGTGTAAATGGGAGATTGAGGTGGAAAAGATTGTGAGAGAATGATGAATATTTTTACTCAGTTGTAGCGGAATTTTCCTGAACAAAACAAAGCAAGATTGTGAAATGTGGGCTCTTAGAAGCAATAATGGCTTTTGTCGGAACATCTGTGTCTTTTCATTCATTGGCTATTTTGAAAAGATATCCACAATGCAATCCCCTAGTCTTAAGCAGTCCACGCTGATCGATTGCTATAACAATATATGAATTATACATTTTTGTTAGAAAATTGGTCACAACGTGTAGTTATGACTGTTATGTATATGAATCAACAGAACATATTTCATCTGGTTGGAATTCACTCAACTGGGAAATGACAACCCATACAAAAATCAAACAAAGATGTTTAATTAAAAAACACAAACGAATATATGTGCTAAATCACGTTTCAAGCACATGTTCTTTCCCATGGGTTCTTATAGATTATATACACCTCTCAATCATTGTTAATTTTAAACTTGAGGGATATTAATACATTCTTACTGCTGGTTCCTGAGTAAAATAACAATAGGGAACATATAAATAAGAGGAACAAAAACAGAAAATGAAAAAAAACACATCATACTGTAAATAGTTATTCACTGAAATACTATATTAAAACATTATTATTAGGATTTAAGGTCAATTATTTCACTATAAAATGCCTACAAAGATGTGCTTTTATTGGCAATTGCTCATTCATGTATATGGGATATAAAATAATTACACAGCTCTTCCTTTGTCCCCACAACAATGCTAATTAAGTTTTAATCTGTCAAATAATTTCAGAAATGAGCATATACTGTCTCCAATTTGCTCACCAATTTTAATCGTTAATGCTTTCCCTCAAGACTCCGTTCCCTTGTTTGCAATGGTAGGGCAGTGTCCCATGAACAGGTGGAATCATTCAACTTCATTTCTTACTGCTGCAAATGTGACATGTGTTCACCCCTTAATGAATTGCTCATAAAGAGCCTTACCTAGTTCACATTAAATAGTAGTAGTCCTAACTGTTTGTCCTGATAAATAAAGCCAATTTCAGGATATTCTATAATTTGGTGCTTTTGATTGAGTGCTTCTTTATAATGGAAACTTGAATGATATGAGAATAACACAAGGCTCATTAATATTTTATAATGTTAAAACTAATACATGGTTTTTCACCAGGGTTGTGCTTCGTAACATAATGTCTGAAGCATTCTCACTTCCAAGATTCTTATGTCAATGACACCTGGCACTCTTATTCAGAGTATTCTGTAAGACAGCAGTGTGGAAAACATACAACAGACATACAATGCCATAATGTACTGTATACCTAGACCTATGTTGTGTTCTATTCTTTGGGCAATGCTGTTCTTTTTACTCTATATGCTGGAAAACTTTCACGCTGTGGATTGGGGTGCTGGTGTGGCATGTTGCAACCACATGAAATAAAGGTAACTATCCAGTGTATATTTGGAAAACCTCCCTGTGATAGTTACAGACCACCAAGCCATGTTTGGAACAGAATCTCTTTTGCAGTGTTTAGTTTCTTAACAGGAATTAGGTCCAGAAGCCTTGTGGTTCAATTAAAAAGGAGATGGTCAGCGTCTGATCGCTGATGGGGAGGACGGCAAGATAAAAAAAAAGGAGGTAATAAGATCTTCCTGTTGATTCAGCGTGGCAGTATTAAGATGATTATTGTATCCCTGGATATCCACCCAGTCCGGGTTTGTTTGAAGGACTTTAATTGATCCTTGTGATGCAATCAAAACGGCTAACAAAGGATGGTCTGTCCAAAGTTGGGAAACCATTTTGAGGCTCCCACGGTAGGATAAGTAGAGAAGACCATATCGAGGGTGTTCCAAGCTTGATGTGGACAATATTTGGATACGCGTCCCAAAGGTCATTGCTTCTAGGTTCGTGACAAATCTTCGTTGGAAGCTTTTGGAACTATCGGCCAGCTGTACATTTAAATCCCCTGAGATTGTAATCTATGCATATTTGGCACTGGCTGTGCCAGTTGCAAATATAAAACATCCAAAAAAGGAACAGCTATGGTCGCGGCCATGAAAATAAGAACCATTATCTGATTTTTTTGGGGGGGAAGAGGAGCAGAGAATAGCAAATGCCTCAAACAATCCCATGGTGGCTGAGGATAGCAATTTACAGGCCATCGGCTTTTTAGAAAAAATCTGTGATTGCTAATTTGAGGACAGTGAATTTTATTAGAAAGAATTATATAATAAATGCCAGGACTAGAATCTACGGAGTACCAAGCATTTGTTATAAAAGAGAAATCTGAGGAGTATGTTTCCAGTAAGCGGCACAATTTTGTGCTGTGCTTAATAGCGGGCAGGGCATGATTTAAAAATGCTTTAAACATTTTGAGGGGATTGGGATGCAGTCAGAGAAATAGCCAATGGCGCTATTGGTGAGGTGCATTTGGTTGTCAAATACCAGACCTTTGAACTGCATGCATGGTAGTTGCACTAGGAGTTAGAGTTGGGTAGTTACAAAGACATAGTTGGTCTGAAGAAAAACAAATCCTACCGTGTGGGGCTTGCGCACGTTTGATTGTGTGCCAAAGTCAGGCCTGGGACCACTGTGGCTTGGACAGTCCCATACCGGCTTACCTTTGGTGCACCAATGGCACAGCACGTTTAGGTCCCATAAAAGCACCAGATTAGATGGACATGACGCTGTTTTTGACTCTGGTCCCACTCCCCAGTAGAAATAGAGAAGAGACTGTTGTTTGGTGGTTATGGCCATGCATAAACTTCAATAGTTAACGTAAGTAATTAGAAATGTGAGGGCATTGCAATAAAGATTCAGTATTAACAACATCCATAATCAATATTAATAAAATCACAAAGGTTAGCAATATTCCATGGATGAATGATATATTTCCTGTCAAAAGCGAATTTGGGTTCATTGGATGCCAGCCTTGTGTGATATGAACTTTTGCTAGAGAAATAGGGCTGAGTCTTTACTAGAAATTGTTCAATCATAGCCAAGTAGCTGGAGCTATTCACGCTGTGCCACTTGGAGTTCTGGAAATCTTCTTCCAGTGTTGGACTGCTAAAATCCCGATCCTGAGAAAAGAATAGTCACCTGTTCATGGGTGCCAACCCTCAGGGTCTGTGCTGCTGGCTGATCGTTAGAGGTTGGACCTGCCCCTATCAATGGATGTTCACCTTGCCTGGAAGAGGCCTTCAATCCTGGAATGGCATCCCTGCTATCCCACGTAATCCTCTTCACAACTGACAGTGACAGCTGCTGTGACCAAGAGTGAATGCAGGCAGAGGAAGAATATTCTCCTCTGCACCCCTGATCTAAAATATGTTCTCTGCCTAAACATTCTGGTGGCAGGGCAATCTTTAAAATATGGCATGGTGACTGATATGAGCACACAGACATTAAAGCCACCACAATCCAATATCATCCAAGAGGCAACCCTGTGAGCCCTGGCCCAGTGATGTCAGGGCCAAATGGATTCATGGCTAGACTGACAGTCTCCACTCAAACCAGTGAGGCGATAGCCATGAGCTGCCTCTATTGATTCCCAGGGAGGAAGGATAGCACCTCAATGACAAGGACCTCTCAGTAGGAGATCTACTGGGAGTAGGTGCTTTGAAGGCAGCACTAACATAACAAGCCAGTCTCACACCTGGGTGCTGCACTATAGGGGACATTTGAAGTCAGCAGGCAGGCATGGGAAAGGGGCATAGTTGCAGTAACCAGAAAGGGAAGGTAACCCTGACAAGAGGTTTCAATGACTTGGTTTTCATTTAGGGCTCTCTCCCTGTCTCCTCCATTTCCTGTGGGACAAGGCACTCTTGTGATGTTGTGAAAAGTCAAGGTTCACTTGTTCCACCAACAGGTATTGCTTCTCTTACACCAGGTCTGCTTTGGACCACTCCCCTGCAACATGTTGCCTACATAAGGCGGGGTCTCCCACTCTTTCATTCATACTTGGGCCTTCAAGAAGACACAAATAATTCACTGGACCTCTATTTGGAGAGCACTCCACTCCAAAGTCGTTCAAAAGAGAGGTGGAGATAGAAGGCATCTAAGGCAGAGGAGATCTCTAACCCCAAAGTCAGTAGGGGAACAGTAGAGGTGGCTGCTGTTGGAAGTAATCAACTGCTGACTGCACTGGAACCAGGACCCTATTAACAGAGGTGAAGGAACCCCTGCACATGCCAGTCAAACTCCCTGCACTGGGAGTGCAATGTAAGAAGGACTCACCTTGTCCTAATGAAGGTTTGGAACTCACAGCAAGCAGGGGCCCAGGAGCATACTGGGTATCCGGTTTAGCCACTCCAAAAAGGGTTGCCACCTTTTAAACTGAGACATGACCTGCAGTACTACTTTTCACAGTCTCTTAAACTTAGAATAGCTTGCTTCATTTCGAGACATCTGGCTCAACCCATGTGTTGTTGTTCCAAAGCTCTCTAAATACTGTGGTATGCAGAAATTTATTGTAAGTTCAGGTGTGTTATGGGCTGCATTTGTAAATTACGACGTTGGAAAAGAAAAGAAAACATAGATTTTCTTTATAAAGTTAGGGATAACAATCTCCCAAAAATAAGAATCAGAAGTGTTTCACAGCCTGAGGAAGACCACTCAATGCTAACAGAGATACCATCTCAGCTACCCCCTCGGTCGCTTGTTCCTGTCCGTTCTCTGGGTTATTACAGTTGCTGTGACTCTGTTGACACAAGCGAGAATGGGTTTGTGACAGTATTTTGTTTGATTCATTACGACTACAGAAATTGGAGAATGGGTGGCCTACTTGATACCCACCTAGAGGGTCTCGTCTCAAAGCACTACAGATGGATGCATGCTCTGTATCCTGCCCCTGACCTACCAGTTCGGGCTGAACTGCCCCTTTTGTGGTGGGGCCAAGCCTGATTTGCATATGGTCTTTCCCCTTCTGTAATGGCTTGGCAGGCGAAGAACGGTGGTCTGGAGGGTTGCCCAGAGCAATGCCAGTGGTTAAGATTCATTCTAAACCTTCCAGCCATCACCTCTTTGTTTTTGCTGTATCCTGCCCCACCATACCAACACCCTTGCATACAGAATACCCGGATACCTGGCAGAGCAGCAAATTGTCTGACGGAATAATTCCCTCTATAATGACCAAGAACAGGCTGGGTGTCAATCTTCCACAAGAACCTAACCACCAGCAGGGTGGTGGTGTTAAGTTCAAGCATTGTATATGGCAGGTACTTTAAAACATAATGAGGCAGCCAATTGTATAAGCAACCACTGCCTATGAAGCCAACAACAGAAGGGATTGTAACATGCAAACTCTTCACTGATTTCAATTCAATCAGACCACCCTTCACTCCCATGATCAGGAGGCTGGCTGCGGATCTTTTGGGAGGAATGCCATCAGAATCTGGGCACAGATCCCGGCTCCGCTGTTCAGGAGGACCAACCACGGGAACGGAAAACCAGCTGTTTACTTTTCCAGGACTAATATTAGTGATTCTCTTCCCGTTCCCCTCGCAGCCTGTGTAAACTGATGAGGATACGGCTGGGGCCATGTCCGCTGCTTGTATAATTGAGATGATAAATCTTGCAGCTGCAGACAGCCTGTAATCGGAGCATTGTGTTCGGGCTCATTCTAATTACTCTCAGCCCTGAGGTAGGGAAGGACCCCAGGGGAGCTGGTTCTGTTGGCACACTCGCTGCACTCCCCTTCAACCTTCATCTGTCTCCTGATGCTTGCAGCCTTGGGGCCTGAGCTTTTTCTGTGCTACCCACTAGAGTGGCAATGAAGGTAGGCTCTGGAGATGCACTGAGAAAGCACACGAACCGTGGGACGGAACTTCAGGAGTGTTTGCAGCAGGAGTGCTAAGAGGTGGAACAGGAGCCTCTGCTAATTCGATAAGACACGAGTGGCATTTAGAAAGAATCAACTCCAGTACAAATATCAAACAATGACTATGTGATGGAACAAGAGAAAGGTCTGCAACAATAATAGCATCAGATTATACAATATAAAGGCAGAATTTGGGATTGTAAATTTCTTTAGGATACCGTGACGAATCAACTACCAGGGCATCAGTGGTACAGGGATCAATATTGGTTTCTAAACCATCAATCATCCTCACAACTTTTGAACACCAGAAGAGATCCAAACAGATTGGAATACAAATAAATTATAAATCGTCTTATCCAATGTTGGTAACGCGGACGTAATGGCAGGCTTATCTCTGCAAGGTTGTGGATCATTGGATATTTTCAACACAGCGAAAATAAAATTATTACCCAATGATAAAGGGACTGTCCAGTCAAGGTTGAATAAAAATATCTACTTAATTATTATCACAACAGACAGTTCTAGCAAACTATGAAATACAGCCCTCCCTGGAAATGAATGCAGAGGACAGACAGTTTCAAGAAGGATAGGGGGTGCATTCTGGATACTGACATGAGGGTAGCTGGTAAAGTAATTAATTTCAATAGTTCAAGGATACTTGGTTTCAGCACAAGGGAGCAAAGGGTCATAAAATGTCATGAGGAACGTTCAGAGGAGCACCAGGGGGACAGAACCACAATGTAGCATGTGCTCGTAGGAGTTATTGGTGCTCCACAGCGTCAAGTCCGTTTCAGAACCCTTTGCAGCTTCTTCGACAGAGTTCAAGACGGGAGATAGCTGCCAGTATCAGGCGGCAGGCAGTTTGGCAAGCAAGGCTGGATGGACGGCTGCAGGCTGGCCTACACAGTGGCTAGGGGTCAGGCATAATTGTCTCGGTGCTGGTTTGGGGGTCTGAAGCACTGGTCGAGGTATCTCGGATGGCGTGAGTGACTGCGGTGTGATAACTGATGAACCCATATGCATGCATACTGAAGGCCGAACCCTGACCCTCACCCGAAATGATTTGTCTCACAACATTTTGTCAAGTGTTGGCAATAAAAGGCCATAGGATTTTATTGTACAGATATGGTCATGCAGATACACAAATAATCCCATATCATAATAATATCATACTTTTGGGCACCGGGTCCCGCGGTTACCCCCTATGGTCCATGCCGCCTTCTCATGTCCCACGACTCGTTGTGGACACCGTACAGTGCCCTGTGCTTCTTTTCCTTTGTTCTTCTCCCTTATCTGTACGGTGGGAGGGTTTTGTGGTAAAGAAGCAAAGTGTGGAAGACGCTGAGTGAACAGCGAACCTCCTCTCAGTTTGGGTCCCCGTTCAGGGTCCACAAACAGATTGTGTTTTCTTAGAGCATTCTGCTCTTATTTATAAGACCCAGGGAAGCCCTGGGTCTTTGATGTGTATAGTAGTGGGGGCTGTGCACCAGCTCCCGGCCAGATAGCCGACATGTCTGGCCCCCTGAGGAGGGGGCAGGTCTTTGAACATGGGCCCTGCGTACCTGTTTGTTTTCCGTAGGTGCTTAGCACCTTATTGTTTGGGGTAAGGGCGAGGCGCATGTTCGCACCTCACCCTTCCTCGGCATTGTGTGACAGAGACTGCTTGTCTCTGCGCTTGAGGGGGAGAGGAGCAGGCATGGTGGCGGGAGCTGCCCCTCTCCTAGCCTGCCGAATGGTAACATCATTTACTCTGCCTCAACTTGGGCGGCCCTGCGTCATTGCCCAAAATAGTCAGCGATGCAGCCGGTTGCAGCTCAAGGGTTTGACTGCCTCGAAAATGGCCTTAATAGTGGATGATGGTTGAAGCCTGTCATTGCACTCCTCCTAGCTTCTTCACTGGGCTTGTGTCATCCTTTAAGGCGGACGGCCCAAAGCTGAGGAGAGTGTTGCAGGCAACAGCCTTGTCCTTTGTTTGGTTCAGAGACTCTCTAACAATTCCCACCTAGGAAGCTTGCTTGCAGAGCCTAGAAGGACATGCTGTGTGCTGGCTGGGTACCAGTTCTGGAGATATTTGGAGGGTCCTCTGGATTCAGCATCTCCCTCTGTTCCCTGGAAGATGTTTAGTGGAGGGGTGGGGTCTTGCTTCCCTCTTGGATACCCTGGCCTTCCTTCACTGGTGAAAGATGTAAGGCAGACTGTACGATCAGCCAGGGTCCCAATGAGTTCTTCCTGCTACTCCTTGCAAAGTCTTCATATGATCTGCTAAGAGAGGGGCTCAGCCCACTTTGGAAGCCAAAATGATTGGTGCAGGCTCAGCCTACCTTAAAGGACCAATGCTGGGTCCCCGCCAACAATCTTCTGTTATGCGTGAGGTCATAACCAGAATGCTTTGCAACAGGAAATGTAAAGGGGTGAAAACATGTACTGCTAAGTGCCATCCATCTTCCTGTCTGTTGTGTATCAAAGGGTCTCTCTGGTTAATTGAATTCTATGTGGTTCCTGATCAAAGCACACGTCTCCCTTGAAGTTGTGACAAGAACAGATGTTCTGTCTCCATCAAATCACATACTTCTCGACTCTGAAAGGGGGCCACCTGCGGGGGTTGCCTACTGTAAACAGTTGTCCCAGACATGACAATTTTCTCCCCTTGATACAAAGGGGCGGGAGCTGACTTCAGGGTGACAAATATGCATATCAAAAAGATGTTGGGTTTCCTGTCCCCTATGTCAGCTCTGCAACCAGGCCTCTTGCAGGCCTATTTCAATTAACTCTCATCAGTATGTGCCACCAACAGCTGGGCGGGCCAATGATAGGGTGGATCAATGGAGCCTTTTTCAGTTAATGAAACTGTCCATGGCAGGAGGAAGGTTTTGCCTTCTCTCTTCTTGAGATGCTTTTATGTACCCATGACTGTCACTTTCCAGCTGACCATCAAAGGAGGAATGTGCATGTAGGCTGTGTCCACCCAGAGCACACATGACTATGTGTTTGTTGTGTGGCGAACGTAGGACAATGTTTGTGGATTAGCCCCACACATTTCCCAGAGGTTGATCTCTGAACATTCCATTTCATTACAAAATGTCAACAAAAAAAGCTGAGGCGGGAGCACACTCCCCGTGTGGATGGTCGAATTCCTCACAGATACATTCAAGATAGAAACCATGCCCTGGGAATGGGTTGGTCGTGGAGCCTTTTATCAAACAATTATTTGCCAGTGTGCTTGCGGGGTATGAGACATGTAGCATGAAGAATTGTAGATTCAAATATAATTTAGTATGAGTACTCACTCCTTGACTGGGCACAATATCCTTGAGAATGGATTACCAAACACACATGAGCTTTAAATGACATGAGGTAGGATTCAAATATTGCTTTGTATACCTTTTGGGAATGGAATCAAACACATGGATTTGAGTGATATGTATTCTGATGGTTCTATGTTCTTTTATAGGCAGATTTTTGTAATTCGTTTTTTAACAAATCCTTTTAAATGATTAAAAAACTCATCACATTTTGCTTTTTATATTTGGGGGTTCTTCCCTAAACCCCCCTTTATCCCCTTAACCACCCCCTTTATTTTTCAAGGAGTTTTAGCAATGAATATTTTTCATTAAACATCTATTTTTCATTAAACATCTCATTAGGAAAAGAAAAACGTGCAGCAAAATGACGGTATAACATTCTGAGCTCACACTCTGAGAACGCAATGCTAGATTGGGGTGGACACTGATGAGAATAGAATTAGATACCGGGATGTGTTTGGTAAAAACATCATGTAGGCTGTGATGGCGCTCAAACACAGTATGATAACATCTCTGAGTACTGGATCCATTTTGTGGATTTTAATCATTTTTAGACAGAGATCAAACATGCAGACCGTGTTGAACTACCTTTGTGAACAGGATCCCTCTAATACAGTCCAATTGGTTATGGTCTGACATCACACTGATATCTAGGGTTGAACAACTTTGAGTGTGTGATGTCACTCGTGGATTTGAACTACTGGTAACAGGAAGTAGCAGTTCTAGTTTTGGGACATCTTTGAAAATAGAATTCCAATCTCTGGTTTCAGTGGTTCCATGTCACAGATCGTGATCACAGATACTGTTCGGCACACTTGGGGATGGAATCCCACTCATTGGTGGTAATATGTTTAGCATGAGATCACACTTATTGTTTGGGTTGCACATCTTTTAAATTAGAAAAAACCTAAACAATGGGATTAGTTCACACTTAAAGATTGTGTTGGTAATCATTGAGCCTGGAATTACTATCAGAGCGTTGTGATAATGGAGTCTCACAGCGTCCACAGTAAATGGGATCATGTTGCATTAGCACATATACTTACCTCATACGTGTGAATAGGTGTGATGAAACAATCCATGTCCCTGTCTCTCATTATATCTCTTTAGACACAACCCACCCTTCCTTTGTGACCGTAGACTTTTTTTTAAAGTGTCCTAGAAGGATGGCAACAACACTTTTCAACCTTAAACAATATACATCATTACTTTATCACATGAAACCAAATGCAAACAATCATTTTTCAAGAGAGGTCAAAGTGCTAACAAAATTATAACTTAAAGCCACACAAAACATTTGTGTGACATCACTTGGTAGTATACAAATTCTAGGTATGGGTATTTATTTATGTAATTACTTAAAATGTGTATAAAGTGCCACACGCCTGTAGGCGTCAGAGTGCACAGATAAACAAGACAAACAAACACTGAGGAATCCACAAAGGGAACCCACATCTCATCAAGGAGAGTTGAACAATACGATTTTCACATCCTTCTTGAATTTAACCAGAGAGATGGATGATTTAGGAGGAATGGGTATGCCATTCCACTGCAGGGGAGCCTGGATTTCAAAACATGCCCCCCCCCGAATTTCTTCAGTTTAAACCGGGTTGGTATGGGACATTTGTGTTGTTAGAGCAAAGTACCGTATATGAGTGTTGGAAGTAAATCCTATCCCCAAGGTATGTGGGGGCAGCAGAATTTAAGCTTGTAAAAGTCAAAGCAAGAATCATGTGTTTAATTATATCTTTTACCGGCAACCAGTGGAGTTCCCTCCGAAAGTCAGATACGTGGTCCATTCTTACCAATCCGTAAACAGCCCTTACGGGAACCATTTTGAGAGGATTGCAGATGGGTCAGGTTAGCTTGAGTAGTACCAGCGAGCAGGCTATTACAGTAGTACAACTGATAATTGGCCAGATCAGTAGCAAGGAGGGGGTCTGTTTTTTAACGTAAAGAACGGTCTAATCTGATGGAGGAGCCTAGTTATATAGGCACAAGCAGAGCAAATGTTAGAAACATGGGGTTTCATGCACATTTCAAAGCCAAAAAGGGACACCCAGCATTTTGACTTTAGGACTCCCCGGAATCACCTCTCCCCAAAGGTACACTGATAGTAGTTAGGGTCGATGGACTTCGCTGAGGGCCAAAGGCAATTACGAGCAGCCCGTTTTTATTGTTATTCAATGCTAGGGAATTATGATCCATCCAGGATTGAATATTGCTTTATTAGATGTGGTAAGTGGTCCTAGCATCCTCATTATACCAGCCAGTCAGCTCAATGAGCACCTGGGACGTCCACATAGTTGGCATAGGCAACACCCAGCGCGTCCAGCATGTATAAGAATGGTTTAATGTAGATGTTAAAGTGGGAAGGCAGCAGGCAGAAGCCCTGTGGCACTCTGCACGATTCACTGACGAGAAGGGCTCCAACCTTACCCATAGCAACCCTGGATTACCTTGGAACCAAGAAGGAGGCAATCCATGAGGCAGCTCTCTCTGTGCAGTTAGCGATGCTGACCATCCTCTCCTGGACGAGGCGGTGACCAATAGGATGAAACACCGTGGAGAGGTCGAGCAGCATCTGACTTAAGGTCCAACAGTGCTGTTTCGGTGCCATGTTGCACTCTAAAGCCAGACTGTCGTGAGGCCAGGATCTCATTAGCCTCTAGAAAACTTTGCAATTGCAAGTAGGCCACTTTATCGATGATCTTTGACAAAAAAGGAACATTAGTTATGGCCGGTAGTTCGAAGCCACAGCTGGAACTAGTGTGGACTCCTTCAACAGTGGGGTAATCCAAGCCTTTTTCAAAACTGCAGAAACTGCAACTGTTGGGAAACTATTTTACCTCTATGGCCGGCATTTTTTTCAAGAAATTCATCAGTTTTTGAGGATGGGGGACGATAGAGTTCTTACATTCAAATTCCTTAAGAATTGTGAATAATTTGCTAGACGATGAATTAGCTTTCTCGACGCAGGAATTGAAATTGTTAGCCTTTGCTTCAAGAATAGCTTTTTTTGTAGTTATGTGACCCCTTTTTATAAGAAACCAGGGTACTGGAGCAAGGGATGTTTAGCCATTCGTATTTTAAAGGCTATTTTGACTTTTCTCAGTCCAATAATGGTACCATCAAACCAGGATTTCTTAAGTGTTTCTGTTTTCTTTATCATAATTTTTTCATGGAGCGACGTTATTAATGGACGCCTGGAGGGCTTTGACCAGATGAAGAGCTAAGTAGGACAGTTGGGTAGGTTCAGTATTCTCAATAGTTTATTGGTAATTCTGGTTAATGTCAAAGTGAGGAGTGCATGCCCATTGGAAAAAAGCCTCTACATGTGCCATTCCCGATAATGGAAGAACTGTGGACTTTGGCTAGTAAAAGCCAGCGGTGTGGATTGCACACCCTTAGTCTAGCAAAAGAGTTAATAGTGTCAGTAATCTTTTAGTATTCTTAGGTTGAAAAATATACATAACTAGAGATTCTTGTTGAGACAAAACAATGCTGTATTCATTATGACCACTATACGTCTGCCAATGCCAAAAAGCTACAAAGCCTATGCATTTCAGGGTCTGAAATGCATAGGTTTTGTAGCTTTTTGGCAAACCAGGCATCTTCAACAGGACCAGAAAGTAGTTCAATAGGACCCTGTGAATGTGAATCAAAAAAATAGAACTAAGACAGTTCAACTAACTATTGTGGAAAGGAGTCTGAGGTTAAAGGAAGTAAAACGTGTGGGCTCACAAACCAGATGTCCCAACTGAAGGAAGTAGTTAGCAGATGGGTTTCAATGATCTACAAAAATGTGTATCTTATTTTATAATACTTGCAAAAATAAAACATACATAAGGTCACCAAAGATGAATAGTGTGGTTAATCACCATACACCATTAGCTGCAGATCGGGTACAACATATGGACCTAAGTGGACATACTTGTGCAGAAATATCGGTATGAAGTTTCTTACGGCTCAGGAATGAACAGAAGGCCTTACAATTTAAATAGTTCAATTGCAGGTGATTTAATTTGTGGAGGTAGAGGCATACCTATAGATGCACCTCCTGTCGCTGTTCACAGAGCCTCCCTTGCCCACAATATACCATGTACAGATTTGCTCATACTCTTACACTGCTCAGTTTTCTAGCTGGATTTGCACTTCAGCAATATCTTACATATATTGCATACATAGATTCAAGTAATTAGTCATTTCAACCAGTACAAAAATGCACAAGAACAGTAAAAAATGACATCTAGTAAATGTCAAAAACGCATAAATTGTCTAACTAAACGAACTAAACCAACAAATCTTAATATAAGAAATTGCACCGTTTCTACTCGAGCAAGTCCACAAATCCAACCCATTGTTGCACCACTTTCTTTAAAGATCCGCACTATGTTAGTATGCAAAGTACCCAATACTTCCGGTTTGGCTAATCTGTCAGGGTTTGATGTCACTTACGGAAAAAAGTGTTTTGAAGCTTGCTTGGATAATGTATGCACTGTTCAGGATTGATTTTAAGGAAGGAATAGAGAGAACTTCCATGAGAAGCGTTCAATGAGGTCATGGTCTATTGCCCATGATGTAAAGACTGTGGACACAGAAAAGCGTCCACGGAAGCTCAGTGAATTCAGAGGTCACGCATGGATTGACTTGCCCTACCTAGGAGCAGCCCGGAAGACAAAAGAGGCAATGCGGAAAGAATGTGTTTGTTCGTGTGTGTTTGTATATGTGGGATGGGGCGGTAAGGGCTGGTTTGATTAAAAGTAAATGTGGCTTATGTGGGAGGGGCTGGCAGTGGGTGGGGTGGGGGCAGAAGCTTCAGGGGTTAAATCTCCCAAAATGTCCACTTTCCTGCAGCAAATCGGCCTAATAAATTCAGCTTTTTTGGTATGTGGCCTTCAACGGCCAGTAGTATACAGACATAGAACCATGAACTAGTCGTCTTCCTTTGAATCACAGAACTAATTCCATCAGAATATGTTGTGCTGGATTTGAAGTTGGTTTAGTTTGATACCCATAACTTCACCCAGCAATACAAGTTGGAATGGGAGCACAAGTAGTATTGGGAGGACAAAAATAATCACACTCCACGTTTGGGACATGACTTCCAGAAGGCACACTGCTCTGATCTGATGTCCTCACACCCACTCTGAGCCTTCACAGACCTTGAGGAATTGTAGACACATTATGGAGGTAGTCAGGGAACCAGCAATGAAGCACAAGGTCGTAACATGCATTGAAAAAGCCAACTGGTTTGATTTTGTGTGATGTGATTTGCATTGTCCAAGCACTGCATAATGGTAATACCTGGCCATATGATGGCAACAACGTCCAAATGGCATTAGTGCCTTGGCATATTATGACATTTAATGTATACAAAAGAACAACATTGTTGGCTTTGCACAATGCTCATTTTAACATATATTTAGTGCAGAAGAAATATGCAAAGACATTTGTAAAGTCAAATGGTTGGGCACACTTGGTTATGGCATCCTGTTACATTAGGAGCTAGTTTACAAGCTTCAATTAAGCAATTACATTTTAGAAGACTGCATAGAAATAACATTGGCATGCCCTTAAAAGCACAGCGCTAGCTCAAACAGAAACTCGATGAGGCTATTTGTGGGGAAGGGATGGGTCATATTTTTGAATGGCTATAGGGACAAGCATGGCTATGAGCCGCCATTGGATGGGTAAAAAGCCAAATAGCACCTGCATGCTGTGTCGCCGCATGCCAGATCTCTCTCTTCACTTCCCTTGCCAATAATGTGGCTTATCGTCAGTGCTTAGTGTTACCTAATAGCAAAAAATAAGAACTTGATGTCACTGGGCTCCAGAGAATGCTTAGAGCAACAAAACACAATGCAAGGCAAGGTATTTGAACATATATCCATCTACGAATAGAGCAAAAGACAATCAGAAATCAAAAGCATTAAAATCGGGACACACTTGTGAGAGTTTAATAGTGTGAGAAACTGGCTATCATTGGAAGAGTATGGAGACGTAGATGCTCACCTTAGTTTTAATCAGACAGCACTAGGAAACGTAGACCAGTAGATCCCCAGCTTCTGAATCTGACCACGCAGACCAGCATTACGTCTTGCTTGCCATTGGTGGATTGAACCCTCAGCTGATGTTGCATGAGCATGAGACACAGCACCAATAATCACACATCGAATGCAGTTTGATGAGCTTGAAACACAATCACATTCATCATATGGAGCTCTAAGACCGTTAAATATAATCCCACTCATCGTATGGAGTTGAATCAGCATGAGACATAGCAATGCGAATCACGCTCATCATAGGCAGAGTATAAGGCATAGCACCAAAAATAACGCTCGGTGGGGCAGTGTTGTGTAGGCACCAATGAGCAATGGAAAGGTTTTTAAGCTCGATGCAAGCCTGGACTGGGAGGCAATGGGCTTCGCGTCTCACACTGGAGATATGGTCAAAGCGTTTCATCCCCCACACCACTCTAAGGTGTTTTTTTGGATTCGCTTCAGTTTATTAAGGTTTTTAGAGGAGGTTCCTACAAGGATGGTATTACAGTAGTCAAGTTTGCTACCTATGATGGCTCTGGCTGTTTGTGCGTCCACATCGTTATGTGGGCGGGCCGCCGTTGCGGCCCCACAGGAGATGTCCAGGACGTGACTTCTGGTGAAAGGGAGGGACCCGGGGAACGTTGCTGTAGTTGCCGCCAGTCATTGAATAATGAAGGTTGTGCCATACACGCTGTCTCCTTCGTATCATTGGCCGTGGGGCCTGAATGCGTGTAGGCCTCCCAGAGGGTCCCTAACAATGACGACGAGCGGGCACACGACGCACGCGCACCGGACTGAGGCCTGCACCCGAGCAGTATAGCGCGTCGGCGCGCCTCAGGACACGGTCGGCGAACTAGCCGCACACCACTACAGAAGCGCGGGATGGCACCGCGGGGCATGCGACCATGGGGAGGAGTCCAGGCAAGCCGTGCTCACCCCGTACAGCGGAATGCGCTTCCTCTCCCTGCGGAACCAGGCACGCTCAACAAACACGTGCCGCAGAAGGCGGGAGCCCGGAGAATCGCGCACACCCCCCAGTGCAGAGGGAGGACCTCACGGGAAGGCCCAACGCGCCTGAAATGTGCACGCAGCATGAAGTACTGGCAAGACAACAAAGCCGAGCAAAAGCCCAGCATGCGGGTAAGCACCGCCCACGCCTTGCGTCCCTCACATCCTCATGCCAAGAATAAGGCACGGGTGACATCCCCATGCTAAGAATAAAGCACGGGTGACGTACGTCACGGGGGCCCAGGAAACAAGAGGCCCAACCCAAACCCACAGACCTGGGAGGGAACCAGCACAAAACTCAGCCCAGCTTGACCCACACCATAAAGAGGGGTGCACATTCCACTTCAAAAGTCAGCGACCACCCCAGGACACAAGTCAAATATGTCAGATACAGGGAGCACCCCAGCTTCATCCTCAGGGGCAACAGCAACAGGCGACGCATCGTCAGGAGGGGCGGATACCACACGGGGCAACAACCAGCCCATCCAAAGCGAAGGTGGCGCATCTCAAGTCATGCACATGCCACACCCATTTGAAATAAGAGACACATCAAACCTAGGGCCCCGATGGACCATATGGCTCAGAGATTTCAAGTTCTACACGGGCACCATAGGGTTAACAGACGATGCCAGACTAAAGAACACATTGTTCATGGCAGTGGGACCGGCCGTCAGAGACATCGCAGGTGAGTTACTCAATGTGGACACCGTCACATATGGGGAATTACATGCCAAACTGTCAGACTACTTTGCACCCCACACAAATATCGACTATGAACGTCACATCTTCCACACGACCAGACAAGAAAAGGGAGAGTCCATAGACAATTTTGTGATGCGCCTTCGCATTAAACTAAAACACTGTGAGTTCCACAGATACTCCAATGAAGAGGCTCTCAGATCGCAGGTGATCGCCGGTTGTCTCTCCCAACCTTTCCGCAAACAACTCTTACAGAAACAGAGATCCCTAGATGAAATTCTAGCACTGGCCTGCATGGAAGCCACAGTAGACTCCCAACTAGACAACCTAGAAAAGATATCCCTACAACAACACGGAGAAAATGCCGGCACAGTCAACAAACTCCACTCAAATCTTACCCAAGGTGAGAAATGCCCTGAGGCCACCTGCTACAAATGCGGATATGAATAGCCCCACGTGGGGGAGTGCCCTGCCATAGGACAGAAATGCGCCGCTTGCGGGGGCATGGATCACTACAGAGCCATGTGCAAAAACGCCCCGACGCACGCACCCAGCAAACCTCGAAACCAAGACAGGCGCAGGTACCTCCACCAGGGCTCACCCAGATCCAGAGGGGAAAGCGACCGGAAACCCACCAGGAGAGAAGACACTGACCGGAAAAGCCACTACACAAGAGAGGATCGTCTCTCGTCAGAAGACACCAGATGCTCTCACAGAAGACGATACATTGAGACAAGGTCCCCCACCAGCAGTGACACCCCGTCATCAGAGGACGATCAAAGAAAGAAAGGTTACGTATGGGCCATAAAGGACAACACCGCAGCCACCCAACACAGCCCTGTACTGACCCTACACGTCAACAATACCCCACTTCAATTCCTGATAGACACCGGAGCCACGGTCAACATCATCAATGAAAAAGCATATGCAGCGCTTTCACCACAACCAAAGATCAAGAAAGCGGCCGTGGATATTTACCCATATGGCTCCACCACTCTGTTGCCGTGCAAAGGCACGATCACGGCCTGGTGCACACACAAAGAACACACAGCAAAGATCCCACTGCACATTCTGAAAACCGAGGCCAACAGCGGGTGCATACTGAGCTTCAGAACAGCCGTGGACATGGGACTGGTACACATCTTGTACCAACTGATGGCACACAAGTATTTCGCCAAGCCTGAAGCGATCGAATAATCCTTCCCGAAATAATTTGCAGGACTGGGAAAACTAAAAAACAGAAAGGTCCATCTTCACATAAATCCCCTCGTCAAACCAGTGGCCCAACATTACCGAGGGATCCCGTTCAATATCCAAAGGCAAGTGGAAGAAGAACTCGACAAGCTGATCAAAATGAATGTGATTGAACCCGTCTCAGGACCCACTCCCTGGGTGTCGCCCATTTTTCCCGTCCTTAAAAAGTCCCCGGACGGGTCCATACGACTATGTGTCGACATGCACAGAGCCAACGTCGCAATTGAGAGAAAGAGGCACCTGGCACCCAGAATCACGGACATGATACTCCTCCTTCATGGGGCAAGATTCTTCTCAAAACTCAATTTAACAAAAGGCTATCACCAAATCGAAATTGTGTCTGAATACCGATATATCACCACATTTGTAACTCACCTCAGCCTTTTCCAATATAAAAGACTTAGCTTTGGCATCTCTTCTGCTGCTGAAATATTTCAAGAAGAGATACACAAAGTGATTCGGCATGTTCCAAACTGCCTGAATTACTCGGACGATGTCCTAGTGTACGGCAAAACGCAAAAAGAACACAATGTAGCACTGCATAGAGTGTGTCAAGCACTGGAGGAATCAGGACTGACACTAAACAAAACCAAATGTGAGTTCTCGAAGGGATCACTGCGATTATTTGGGCACATTTTCTTGGACAAAGGAATGCGACCAGACCCTGAAAAAGTCCAGGCACTTAATTCGGCCGTGCCCCCCATCAACACAACGGACCTGCGATCGTTCCTGGATCTAGCCAGTTACTGTTCACGATACATAAAGGACTACGCCACGGTGAGCAACCCCCTACGCCTGCTCACGCGCAAGGATGTACCATTCATATGGTCGAAGGAATGTCAAGAGGCCTTCGAAGCAATCCGAGGAGCCATAGCACAAGCGGGGGACATGGCGTACTTTGACGCCAACCGAGACACTGAGATAATTGTAGACGCCAGCCCCGTGGGGTTGGGCGACATGCTCACGCGAAAGGACCCGGCAGATCGACTCACCACCCATATAGTAGCATACGCCAGCAGAAGCTTGACGACCACGGAACAAGCATACTCGCAAGCAGAAAAGGAAAGCCTGGCAGTAGTATGGGCGTGTAAGTATTTTCATCTGTTCTTATTCGGAATAGAATTCACGATAGTGACGGATCACCAGGCACTACTCACCATCTACGGAAACCCCAAAGCCCGGATGCCGCCAAGAATAGCAAGGTGGGGCCTGCGGTTAAAAGACTACAAGTTCATGATACTACACCGCCCCGGGAAGGATGAAAACCCGGCGGATTACCTCTCTCGCCACTCGTCAGCCTCAACCGCGTCGCAACCTTCAATTGCAGACGTGTACATAAACTACATCATACACCACCTGCAACCACTGCCAGTCGGGTGGGCGGAACTGTCGGTACAGTCAGAGTCAGACCCGGCCCTCAGGATCGTAAGGCACTGCCTACAAACAAACAAGAAAACCATCATGAGACAACAGGCAAGAACAGAAACTGACACGACACGGGAAGACGTCAAGTGGTTCGACCAAGTTTGACAGGAGCTAACGATAGTAGAGAACAATATACTACTAAAAGGTTGCAAAGTTGTGATCCCAAGAACTCTCCGGGAAAGGACAGTACACCTGCCCCATGAGGGGCACCAGGGGACAGCTGCCACGAAACGTCTTCTCCGCCAAAAGGTATGGTTCCCACAACTTGATCACCTAGTAGAAACCATCGTGGGAGACTGCCACATCTGCGCACAGGTAGCCCCACCCCCTCACCCGAATCCCCTACAGACATCACCACTACCGAACAAGTGTGGGAGGAGCTCGCCGTAGACCTATTCGGACCAATGAGCGATGGCACACACGTGGTTGTACTCATGGACGAACACTCACGGTACCCGGATGCCCAAATTGTAGATAGCAGCGCAACAGCAAGCGTCATACCCGCGCTCGACCGGATGCTATCAGCATATGGCATTCCCAAGGTCATAAAATAGGACAACGGCCCCACATTCATAAGTCACGATTTTCAAAGATTTGCCAACTACATGGGGTTCCAACATCGACGAATAACCCCTCGCTGGCCCCAGGCAAACGGCATGGTCGAAAGATTCATGGCCAGCATCAAGAGGACATTACAAATCGCACACATTCAAAACAAACCATTCAAACAGGCACTCAATCAACTGCTCAGAGAATACCGACACACGCCTCACAACACAACAGGACTATGTCCCACGGATCTGCTATTCCGGAGGCATGACAAAAACAAAAGATAGTATTGACAGGAAGAGAAGAGCCTGCGAGAACCTAATGCAACCAGGAGACAAGATATGGCTCAGAGAACGCAAGAATCGAAAGGAAGATGCCACATTTGCACCTACTCCACTTGTTGTGACGCACAAGAAAGGCACTATGGTCACGGCACAGAGAAGTGACAGCTCATCAGTGACGCGAAATAGCTCGCACTTCAAACGTGTCAAGCCCCACCAAAATGAACGGTGGGAAATGGACAGTGACCGTGAAGAGGAAAGATGCCGAGAAGAATTATATCACGGAGACTGAGAAGAGTCGGAAAGTGAGGCGAACACCTCGAAACATGTGACTGAGAAGGTGACTCAGAGCAAAACGAGGCACCCCCAGAGGAGCCGCATGAAACCACTCCGCCTCATAGAGGAAATGGGGTGAATGTAATGACAATAGACTTGCATGTTAAAAAGGGGGGAGATGTTAGTGCGTCCACATCGTTATGTGGTTGGGCCACCATTGCGGCCCCACAGGAGATTGTTGGGTGTCCTGACCCACGTTTGAGCTATCATGCTGCAACATTTGGTGCTGTGGGCTTAGAAAATCCAAGATGGCCAAAAAGCTCACATGTGCGCCAGAATCCAGGAGAACCACGCAGGTTGTGCGTACACCAAAATGGCTGCCTAACTTGCCACCCACCAGCGCGAGCATGATGGGCCAGGGTGCCATGAGTGGAATGGGTGCCAAAGGTAAAACAGCAGCACCTGTTAGCTCAAACACACTTTAAAATTACCTTTGATATCTCTGAATGCCAGCTCAAAATGCCAATTTTCAAACATTGCAACACATCCAAAAATCTCACTGAACACCAGCGGATATCTGGCAGAATGAAGTATGTGTGCATACAAAATCTGGGAAGATGAAGAGCCCAGAAAAATGTTCATAACAAAACTGGCTGAGCTATGCATGTCAGCAGCCTAACTGAAACTGGATTAAAACCACCAAAATCGAAATGTTTAAATTAACTGAGTGACCTACTTTTGAGTGTCACATAGTTTGTAACTGTTAAAATGTCATAGTTTTGAACTTAGAATCAGCATTCTAGCTGCATATGTAAAAATTGTATTGACTTAAACTGGGGAACAAAAAGTGACATTTTAGCTGAAACCCGGCTTAATGAAACTGAATTCTGCCTGACATCTACCCCCACACGAGTTAAAACCTGCTCAGCCACTCTTCCCCTTGCCAAAAGGAGTTGTCACCTCTCTGATTAGATTAGGGGTGGAGCAGCTGGGGACTACAGGGAGGTGAACAAAGGCCTGTCCTGGACTCAGACAAATGTTATATTGGGGGCGTCGTAAAAGTGGCTTCCTCTTGGGAGAAGTGGGAGGAGAAGTGCCTCTGGGAGCCACCCGAGCTGGAGGCGGGGACAGGCAGAAGCTTCCCCCATGTGCTTTGGAACCTAAACCACACCCATCTGGGCCAGAGCATAATTTTAAAAAGATAGATAACTCATAGTGCGGACTTGTCAGAATTATATAAGTAATATCATTATTTTTGTGATTTTTCTGTGAACATTTTGAGATGCGTTAGGACCCTGTGGTGTATTCTGGGGGTTGCTAGCGGAAAATAGGGTCTCACTCCAAATGTCTGCATGTTAAAAATCTGACACTTCATCAATTCATGTCCATACTCCTTGCGCACATGTGTGTAAATTTGGGTAAATGTCTGATATTTCAAAACCAGTTAAAAAGCGCAAAATGTTGTCATTTTTGAATGCAAGCCCCCAGGAAGAGCAGAGTTTGAACATAGTATACCTCGTGTGATATGTGATGGGTGCATGTAATTTTAAACAACTGCGTATATGTGGAATATGTATTTGAATCAAATATAGATTTGTGGGCAAACTGACCAGGGGGGAATCCACTGACCCATAAAACCTACAGCACCACTCTGACTCACATTTCCTTCCCCCAATCAAGGAAGAGAGAAAAGCTTGACCAATGATCAGTTGAGAGAGGGGTTGGCTTAGTGATGCTGCGCACACACCCACTTTCAAAAGACATAAAAAGAGCCACTGGAAGCTAGAGAGGAGATTCAAATCCAGTTGCTGCGGAGCGTTTTGCCGGACCACACAACATCCAGAAGATACCATTTCCAGACTGACTCCAGCTACATACTCCAGAACCTAGAACTTATACTTTAGAACCTACATCAGAGGCCTAAAACCACAAGCTGAGTTCTCTGCAGCAGGCCTCAAATCATTGCAAGCTACTCACAGCCGGGCGAGCTGCTTGAAGCCCTTGCCAAGAACATTTGCCAGGACTAGTGCAGAGATCCAGGAGCCGTGCAGAGAGCGTTGTATCCGGACAGACCAGACCAGTTCCAGACCAGACCAGACCGTGCAGAACCGCAGACCCAGAGACCAGATCGCTGTGAAGTGCCGCTAGCCTGATTGATCAGATTCGTGACGAGGTCCAGTCCTTCCAAAATATATTGTGAGTACTTAGGTCAGATTGTGACAGAAATAAGCTCTTAGTTTAAAATAATCTAATCCAAACTATTTTAATCTAACCAGAACTGCCTCCTAGAAGTTGTCACTTGTCATTTGTAAAGCTGCACCACTGTCATTTGTCAATTCTGCAGCTCCTTATACTTTTTCCGCAATCACGATTCACGCACTTGCAAATTTTACCGCGATTTGCGATCTGGTTAAAAATCCAGCCACGTGTAACCATCAGCAGTCATTTCTTTCCTTGCTAAAAATTTGTTTGCCTCTTAATCACCATCTCTGAATCATTGCTAAAGTGAGCCTGAACTCATCCCAAGTATCTCTCACTCACCCTGAACCTCCTAAAGGGAATTAAAAGCATTTTCAGCATATTTCTCACTTCCTTGCCACCACATTCAAAGCACTTGGGCCGGTGTTTTAAAACTCATACCTGTTTTCTCTAAGCTTGCTGGGGGGGAACTGAATTTCGTATTGTATTTGATTGCATTCCTGAGAACTGTAGGCTCCTCTTTCCATCTCCTTCCATTTCTTACATTGCATAGGGGAGGGGGGTGAATTGCCAGAGAAAAAGTGATTATCTTATCTTTTGCTAAAATCATATCAAGTATTTCTGTACTGCATTTTATTTCTCATTGATTTTCCCTTGAAATCATAAAAGTATTTTTGCTACTTTATCCATCCTACACCAACTCCTCATTGATGATAAAGAAGTGTGCTAGTGTCAGATTACCCATTGTTGATTAATATTATATTTATCAGGGCGATATCGATTATTAATTTATTTTAAAAGCGTGGTATCTATATTTTGTTTTATTTCTCAAATAAACCTTTTAAACTTGCAACACAGAACTACTTCTTGGCTCAGTGGGGTCAGGGGGATTCTAAGAGAGGGGTGTGATATAGGGGTAGTCATCCAGAACTCATGAACTGGACATAAAGATATATCAATAAGGGTTTCCATTCAGTATCCCAGACTAGGCATTGACTTAGCTGTAGTGTTGAATTGAATCTTCTTACAAAGTGGGGGCTCGAGCCGGGATATTCTGGGTTAGATTTACCATTTGTGCAGATTAATACAGTGTGCCAGCTGACCAGATACACATATCCGGTCGGATCACCACGCTGTGTTACACTGTAAAGCACTCCTCAAAGGAACGCTCTAAGGAAACAGTCTGTTTTGCAAAAATAAAATACAAACTTCTGTAAGTCAGGAAGGAACTCAAATTCCAGAATGACGACACTGGTAGACATCAAAATAGCCAGAGAGCACTTCTTACATAAGCTATTTGTGAGAGGTGAGTGGACTCATCAGGACCAAACGGTCTGGTTGCAGGCAATCGCGCAACAGGTCACTGAAACAGGGTCAGATACATGGGGAGATCAGGGTCCCCTACATGTGGCCCTGAGTGAACTATACATGGCCCCTAAAGCCAACGATGAACATAATAAGATTGCCAGGATAGCAGAATATTTGTATCTATATATGGGAGCCATGCAGGACAAATATGCTGAAGGCCAAGATCTGGCAAATAGGCAACAGCTGGCATTAGAAAAGGCCCAGTCTGACCTGGTCTCTTCTGAGCAGAGGCTGCAGAGGAGCCAGGAGTCAGAAAATGATAGTAGGCAGTATATCATTAAAATAAAAGAGAACATGGATAGACTGCAACAGGAGAAGGCTGACCAGGATACCAGATTTCTGGCCTTGCATAAGGAGTACCAAGAAGGTTTGGACTCCCTTCTGCAGAGCCAGAAAAAGCTGGAGCAACAACTGGACTTCAACAGGGCATGCACAGAACAGGTAGCCACCCTGCAAATTCGATTAGACAGAGAGAAAGAGGAAAGCAATAAATTGATTCTGAAAGACCTGGATACCCAGACAGAGTTTGATCAGGAGCACCAGAAAGCTGGTGCCTTCCAAAGGCAAAGGGACAACCTGGCGGCACAGATGCAGGCTCTTACTCAGGAAAGGGACACCTTAGGCCAGGAAGTCTGCCAATTAAAAAGGAAAATGGAAGAAAATCACCTGGCCCTCCAGGGACTGGGTGACCTCCAAAAAGAACACCAGAACTTGTTAGAGCACACCAGGAGGGTGGAGGATGCTCTGGAAAGAAAGGAGCAGGTCAATAGGGACACAGCTCAGGAGGTAACCCTCCTGCAGCAGAGACTGGCCCAGTACTCCAGGACCAATCAGGAGGCACAGAGAGAAAATGAGGCTCTCTGTCAGCACAATGATAGGCTCCAGCAACAAGTAGAGATGCAGGAGAGACTGAAAGAGTCTAGTAAGGCCTTAACTGAGGAACTAAAAGCGCAGGCTCTTGCATTGCAACAGGGAGCAGGGGCGGATAGAGACCAGGTTCCCTGGGAGAAGGAGACTCCTGAGCATAACCTCAGGAGCCCTAGTACCAGAGGCCTTCATATCTCTCAGTCCCTGGACTCTGCCAACCCCATGTCCCCTGGCGCAGATGAGCACCAGGCCACAGGGATGGCAGATTACTATCCAACCAGAAGGATGGGGCTCATAGGCCAGTACCTCCCAGGAATGGAGGGGCGGGCATACGGGTATGGGCACCCAAGCCCAGTGCAATTTAGTGGGGAACCCCAGGAGAGTAGGCCCATTAAGGGCATCCTGAAAGCTTCTGCCCAGTTAGGTCAGTGGGGGGGGTGCCCATCAAATCCTGGCAGCAAGGAGGAATCTGAAGACTCCTCTGAACGGCGCAGGACACAGGAGACCAGGTCCCCACATTCTGCCAGTCATTCCCAGGCTCGCAGAATCCGGGAAAACCTGGAAGATCAGTCAGGAACCTCTGGGAGCAGTGCCTCTGAGTCAGAGGATGAATGGACCAGGTTTACCCGAACCAAAAAGGCCAATAAGGCAAAAAGGGCCTTGCTTAAGGACCCATTGAAGCAAATAAAGGCTTATCATAAGAACGCCAAGTATTCTGTTTGGGAGCACTTAGAGCTGTTTGAGCAAATGATGGAGACTTTTCATTTGAAGGACAGCCAAAGCTGTATTCAATATGTAAAGTGGACCTTCTCACCAGAGTACTCCAGTTTCTTTGCAGGGCTGGAGGACCAAATTCATTCAAGGTGGTCCACATACAGGGCGGCCATCTTGAAACATTTTTCTGTGCACAGAAATCCCCAAGAGGCTCGCAAGGCAGCCTACAATTTGCAATGTGGGGAGGATCAGGCCCCACAAGAGTTTGTGCAAGAATTAAAGTGTGCTTTTGCGCAGACCACCAGAAGGGTGCGCACAGACAGCAAAGAGTTTGTCAATACATTTTTCCATGCTCTCCCTAAATATATAATGACCCAGCTCGTGAGAGATTTTCATGAGAAAAGATCTTTAGACTGGGTCATTGAACAGGCTACCCAGATCTATGAGGTGCAGAAGCCTATCGAAAATAAAAATAACGCGCCGAAAAACCCCAAAACCAACAGCACCCCTGCTGCTGCCAAGGTGGCAGAGGTAAAGGTTGCCCCCGTTTTAGATTTGGAGATGGGGGGCCCAAAAACCTGCCTGCACCAAATAATTCACAGCCCAGAAGGCCCTTGGGCCAGTCACAGACAGGGAGTCGAGGAGGTAGTCCCACAAATGGGGTCCCCCGCTCCCCTGACCATGTAAGTCCCCGCTATAAGGGAAACCGACCAATCCTGGGTTATGTGTGGACTCCTCCAGCCCAAGGGGGGGGATCCGGCCAAGCAACTAACCCAGGGAACTTCCCTCCCAACTTCCCACAGGAGGGCAGAAATTCTCCAAATCCTGGGCAGAACTTTTTCCCCAGGTATCCACCCAATTTCCAGCCCCAAAATCATCCATCCTTCTTTCCCCAATTCCCTGAGCCCAGACAACCTAATCCAGGAGAGGGGAGGCCAAGGGTGGAGGGGTACCAAAATCTTCCCAACCAGGGGTACTACCAGAGAAGGGATAGCTACCCTTCCCGGGATCAGCCCAGGGGAGAAAATAGAGCCCTGTATCAGCCTGAGCGGGTTTCACAACTTGAGCGCCAGGTCCAAAATATGGCACAAGATCTGGGTCATATACGGAGGGCTCAACAGAACCCTCAGATGAGCATGCCACCGCAGAATGCCCCAAACTCTGGACCTGGTGCTCCAGAACAATGACGGGGGCAGCACCCCGATAACACACCGGTTCCCAGGGAGGAGGCACAAGGGGAAGGGGGGTGTAAAGCCTTGGAGGAAGCTTCCTTCCCAACTTGTAAACAGCCCCTGGAAAACCAGGAACCGGAAACAAAATCTCCTACCCCTGAAAGCCTGCCTCCCAAGGAGCAGAGGGGGGGTAGGAGAAACAAAGGACCCAAACAGACCCACTTTGTGGAGATGGTACAGGTCTTCCAATTTGAGGGAGAGGGATCCTCAGAGGATCCTGGGGAAAGGATCTTCTCCTTTAGAGATGGGGGAACTCCTCCCAAGGGAAAATGGGTCCCAAGGGATTCCAATCCAGACTGGGGAGATATGGAGACTGAGCTACCGCCGCCCATCATCTCATCCCAGAACCGACAATACCAAAATCCCCTGGTTCAAACCCATCCTGGTGACTGCCTCCAAAAAGGGGGGGGGGCGGCCCAGAACCGGAACCAGAGGAACCCACAATGGCTCTGATCTCCAGTTGCCAACTTTTTCTTTCAGATTCCCCAGGCTCTCCACAGAATTCTGCCCAAATCTCTTCGCTAGCAATGTCCAAAACCAGAAAGTTAGCCCACCAGTTGTCCAAAAATGTGCATTATCTGTGCCCCCTTGAGGAGAAGGAGGGAAGATACTATGCCCCGGTACAAGTACAGGGGCAGGGTACAATTTTGGCACTGGTGGACACTGGATCCCAAGCTACCCTTCTGTCCAAAAGGGCCTTTGATGAACTAAATGCAGGAAGGGGGGAGAATTACCGTATTCCTCTCACCTCTTTTCCTGGACAACTGCAGAACTTTGACGGGAAGAAAATTCCCGTTGAGGGGACTGCAGACTTGGACATTAAAATTGGGCGACACAAGGTGAAACACCCGGTCATAGTAGTGACTCCAGAGGGCACCCCTTGTTTACTAGGGAATGACCTCCTGAGAAGGTTGTCACCCCTAATAGATTGCGTAAACAAGGTCCTCTGGACCCAGACTAGCCGACCAATAAAATTAAAACAGAGTGTCAACCATGTTAGTTTAAACAGCACCTGCCACATGGTTGAACAAAAATCTGACCAAGTAGAATTTCACTTCCAGAACAACCAAATTCCAGACGTGACAGTAATAGCAATAGGACAACAGACTGGTGATGGGGGGGTCCTCTCTATTTCTGAAAATGAACCTTCCTTCCAGTTTAAGGTGGTATTCCACACTGGAAGGAAACACCCTGAAATTCTTTACTAATCCACAATCAGAAACTCCCACTCCTATAGTCCAGAAAGATGTGAAATCAGCTCAGAGCCTGGCTGATATTCAGCAAATTGGAGAGCAGTTGTTCATCCCTGTTCAGTTAAATGATGGGAAGGACTCTTCTCGCTCGAGTGTGCGTGAACAACGGTAAGAGCTTCATCAGCGAAGCCATGTTCCGCCAACTCCCAAAAGATCCAGCCATTCCCACATTCAAACTGATAGACAAATGGGAAATGGACCTGGAAGCACCTAATTCCAAACAGCTCCTGCCAAGAAGGTGTATGCTCAAAATCTCCATTGGCAACAAGAGCATAGTCCTTAATTGTTGGGTCGTGCGAGACGTCACTGCCGCCTTTTACTTAGGCAGTGACATTCTCAATCGCTTTGCCATTAGTTTGGACCTAATAAACTTCAAAGCTTGGTCCCGATTAGCGGATAATCCCATGGGCTTTGATGATCCAGAAAAAGCATTTAGGTCAGCTCAATTGCTACCTTATGCAGTTGAAATTCAGATTAAAGATGAAGTCACCATCCCAGAAAGGACCCGACAATTCTCCCTGGAAGTGAAAGTTAAAAGAGGACAACATTTGAAAAACCCTGATGCTTATATACATCTAAATGCTTCTCTCCAACAGCAAGGGTTAGGGGTAAACCCAACACCATTAGTCAACATAGAACATGACACCATTCTATTAGAGGTGGATAACAGTGACTTAAAGAGTATTACTCTAGCCGCAGGCACCATTATTGGAATGGCGGTTGATGACAGACATTTTTCCATCGATTTAGGAAATGAACTGGTAGGACCAATCCCCAAGGACAGTTTTGACAGTGACAGTGATGACAATACAACACCAGACAGGATTTTTACCCGGCATGGGGGAACTTCCTGATGTACACTTCCTGCCCTTATGGTAAGGAAGATGTGACTTGTGACTCCAGGAGGGATGAGGTGATTTTCCAGGTCCATGAGGGTTGCCTTTCCCACCTGAGGCCTCCAGTCCAAATCAGCACTCTGACCAGGGACTTCTCCACCCAGCTGGAGGAGGCCGCTGAGATAGCCAAACCAGAAGTCTTTCCAGGCTTCAGGCAGATGGTGGAAGAGAGACTCAACCTAGCTGATGCCTGTGTGACTCTGGAACAAAAGCAAAAGTTGAGACAAGTTTTCTTGGATTTCCAAGATCTCTTTGCGGTAGACTCATATGACTGTGGCCGCACTGACATCCACACAACAACAATCCCCACGGACCCTGGCATGACTCCAGTGTTTGTAAAGCAATATCGCTTGCCTCTCGCATCAATGGAGTCCCTTACTGAAATAATTAAGAACCTAGAGTCCCGGAGAATAATCCGTCCAGTCCACAGCACTTTCAATAATCCGGTGCTGGGAATATTGAAGCCAAACTGCCAGTGGAGACTCTGCGCCGACTTTAGGGAGCTCAACAAACGGGTCCATACTTCCCGATGGCCTCTGCCCTACATTGACCAAGGGCTGGCCCAGATTCAAGGGTCACAAGTATTCGCTGCAATAGACCTGACCAATGGATACTGGACCGTGCCTGTCAGTAGGGAGGACCAATACAAACTGGCTTTTACCTTTGTGGGCCAGCAGTACACCTGGACCCGGACTCCCTTCGGATACCTCAACTCCGGCAATGAATTTAACATTTTCCTACATAAGGCCATGCCCGACCTGGGTGCGAGGGGTAACCTGGCTTATGTAGATGATGTCCTCATCAAAAGTTCATCTGTGGAGGAACACATAGCGGAGATCCATTATGTTCTGACACAGTTGAGGGCCGCCGGAGCAAAACTTTCCTTTCAGAAAGCACAGTGGTGTAGAACCCGTGTTAATTTCTTGGGGCATGAGATTACTCCTCAGGGTCTCTGTCCCCAAGAAAAGAAAGTGGAAGCACTCCAGAAACTGAAAGACCCCACAACTCTGCGGGAACTAAGGAGCCTCCTTGGACTGACTAATTACAGCAGAAAGTTAATTGAGGGCTACGCAGAGATCACCAGACCCCTGATTCATCTCCTGAAGGGGGGGGTCAAGTGGGAATGGGGTCCAGAACAAGCCGAGGCAGTAAGACAACTCAAAAGAAGCCTCTCACAAGCGCCCTGCCTAGCTTACCCTGTCAGAAACAAGGAGTTCTTCCTGGAGACAGGGTTCTCTAATACGTGCTTGACGGCAGTATTATACCAAAAGCATGACAAGGTCAATAAAGTAATCTCCTATGCGAGCAAAACTTTATCCTCTGTGGAGGAAAAATTCAACGATTGTGAGAAGGCACTCCTAGCAACGGTGTGGGCATTGAAGAATTACCGCCCATTTATCCAGGGGGAACACATCATAGTGGAGACTCCACACCAGCCTCTGCAATATCTCCAAAGTGACAGAATCCGGGCCGGAAATGTGAGTAATTCCCGAATTACTTCCTGGATTGTGTCAATGCAAGGCTTTCCTGTGGAGGTCAGATATGGCCAAAACAAGAAGAGTCGCCTCGCGCAAGGTCTGGCTGACTTGCATGATTGTGCCAGAGAAAACTGTCTCGAGGACGAAAGTCTAAAAATCAAGGACAACATGGAGGCATACCTTAATTCCCCACACAAAGTCTTTGAAGAAGACAAGTGTGAGGGAATGCCCACTGTCTATGTGGATGGATGCTCTTACCATGTTGACAACGACGGGGAGAAAGAACTGGTGGCTGGCGTAGGGAATGTATGGGTGAAGGAGTTCCCTGAACCCTTCGCTGGATACAAATTTGGTCCCCGAAGTAGTCAGGTGGCAGAATTGATGGCTGTGCATCAGGCCATCCTCACTGCTGTCCAACATGAACTCCACGAACTGGTCATAATCAGAGATTCAGATTATGTACGGAACGGGTTCGTGGAGCACCTGGTTAATTGGAAAACCAGAGGCATGTTATGTGCTATTAACAAACCCCTGAAACATGGGAAGTTAATCCAAAACATTGATGATCTGGTCACATTGAATGGGATGACCATCCACTGGAAAAAGATCAAGGGTCATTCCAAAGTAGAGGGACCAGACAAAACTGGAAATGACTTAGTTGATCAGCTGGCCAAAACCGGGGCCATCCAAGGAGATCTAATCGAAATAGAGTCCCTGTTGGGGGAAATCCAGGTCACCGCTATCACTAGGTCCCAGACAAATGCTCACAATGATCTTTCAACTGCACAATGGAGTAAGGAGACCCCTGATGCTGATTTAATTACAGCTCAGAAGGGGGATCCAATTATTGGTAAGTTTTACCAACACCTTGAGGACCCTGAGAACTTTCCCCTGACGGATACCGATTACATTGGGAAAGAGGACCTAAGAGTGTTGATGAAATGTCCAAAAATGTTCCGAATCCAAGACGGTTTGTTGGTAAGGAAATCCCAAGCTGGCCATGATCAGTGGGTGGTTCCTACCTCATTCCGAAGCCTGATGTTAAGTCACGCCCATGATGCGGCCACCGCCGGTCATAGGGGGTTTCACACAACACTGGAAATCTTAAGAGAGGTTGCATACTGGCCACACATGGGGCAGGACCTCGACCAATACTTGAAGGGGTGTCTTGTGTGTGCACAATTTCAGCCATCATCCCTCACGCACCGTGCACCTCTCCAAAAGAGGGGGGTGACACTGCCATGGTCAGATTTGCAAATCGACTTTGTAGGCCCTGTGATTCGCTCGTCTAGAGGAAACAAGTACATGTTGACTGTTACATGCTTGTTTACCAAGTGGGTGGAATGTCTCCCAGCCCCAAATTGCAAGGCAGAAACTACAGCTGCCCTGATGATTAACCACATCTTTTCCTGTTTTGGTCTACCTCAAAGGATTGAGTCAGACAGGGGTAGCCACTTCACCAGTGAAGTAATGACAAAGATGTGGGAGATACTGGGGGTTAAAAGGAAGCTACACATTGCTTACAGGCCAGCTTCTTCTGGAGCAGTGGAGAGATACAACCGAACCATTGTGAGCATATTAAAAAAGTTTGTGGCAGATTCTGGGCCAAGTTGGGATATCCGATTACCTCTGGTCCTAATGGCCATCAGATCTACCCCTTCATCTGCAACCAAAATGTTGCCATTTGAGTTGATGACCGGACGCAAGATGGTGCTTCCCCAGCATTTGCTCTACAGAACCCAAGAGCAAACGTTGATAAATGCCTCCACTACTCAAGGGTATGTGGAGATTTTAAGTAAACACCTTCAACATGCTTTTGCCTATGCTCAGCGTAATCTAGAAAGATCAGCCGAGAGTATGAGGACCCACTATGACCTAAAAACTTCCAGGAAGGAATATCAGTTGGGGGGCGGGTCTATTTATACAACTTCCAAAGAAACCAGGCAAGACAGCGCAAATTTTTGCCTACATAGAAGGGACCATTTGAGATTATAGACAAGATCTCCCCTGTGGCCTACAAGATCCGCATCCCCAAAGGCGGTTTGGCAGAGGGGGAAGACAAGTGGGTCCACATAAACCAGTTGAAGTGTTGCCATCCCAGGCACACTTTGCAGCGACTGGAGGAGTCCTCTGCAATCCCAGAGGGTACCGCTCCAGAGTAATTCAATTCCAACCCTAAAATATCCTACATATAGCCTATCAAATTCTGTGTTTCCCAAGTTTATGTGTTCCTGTCGCTTAATTAAAAAAAATGTGCCTGTTCATATCTGGTGAATTCTAAAATATATATGCCACCCCACTATATCAATGGTGGGGGAGAAATGTCCATGAATAGGTATTGCCGCTTTTCCTTTGTCGTCCTAGGAGAAAGAAAACTTGGAGACTGGCCAAGGAGGACGATCCGGAGACCGGGAGCAGAGACCCAAGGGGCCTGGGTACCGCCCAATATTCCCATCAGGACCGGTGAGGAGAACCGATCGATCAGTACCGGATGGAGGAAAAGATGCTGAACTGTGCCATTTGCAGAATTGGAAGAAGATTATGCGGACATAGCAGTGCGTGGGTCAAAACCGTCTGTGCACACGACTCCCCATCGACTCAAATTCAAAGTGCAGTCGCGTGGAGGGGCCTTGTTGGGTGTCCTGACCTACGTTTGAGCTATCATGCTGCAACATTTGGTGCTGTGGGCTTAGAAAATCCAAGATGGCCAAAAAGCCCACATGTGCGCCAGAATCCAGGAGAACCACGCAGTTTGTGCGTACACCAAAATGGCTGCCTAACTTGCCACCCACCAGCGCGAGCATGATGGGCCAGGGTGCCATGAGTGGAATGGGTGCCAAAGGTAAAACAGCAGCACCTGTTAGCTCAAAAACGCTTTAAAATTACCTTTGAGTTCTCTGAATGCCAGCTCAAAATGCCTATTTTCAAACATTGCAACACATCCAAAAATCTCACTGAACACCAGCGGATATCTGGCAGAATGAAGAATGTGTGCATACAAAATCTGGGAAGATGAAGAGCCCAAAACAATGTTCATAACAAAACTGGCTGAGCTATGCATGTCAGCAGCCTAACTGAAACTGGATTAAAACCACCAAAATCGAAATGTTTAAATTAACTGAGTGACCTACTTTTGAGTGTCACATAGTTTGTAACTGTTAAAATGTCATCGTTTTGAACTTAGAATCAGCATTCTAGCTGCATATGTAAACATTGTATTGACTTAAACTGGGGAACAAAAAGTGACATTTTAGCTGAAACCTGGCTTAATGAAACTGAATTCTGCCTGACATCTACCCCCACAGGAGTTAAAACCTGCTCAGCCACTCTTCCCCTTGCCAAAAGGAGTTGTCACCTCTCTGATTAGATTAGGGGTGGAGCAGCTGGGGACTACAGGGAGGTGAACAAAGGCCTGTCCTGGACTCAGACAAATGTTATATTGGGGGCGTCGTAAAAGTGGCTTCCTCTTGGGAGAAGTGGGAGGAGAAGTGCCTCTGGGAGCCACCCGAGCTGGAGGCGGGGACAGGCAGAAGCTTCCCCCATGTGCTTTGGAACCTAAACCACACCCATCTGGGCCAGAGCATAATTTTAAAAAGATAGATAACTCATAGTGCGGACTTGTCAGAATTATATAAGTAATATAATTATTTTTGTGATTTTTCTGTGAACATTTTGAGTTGCGTTAGGACCCTGTGGTGTATTCTGGGGGTTGCTAGCGGAAAATAGGGTCTCACTCCAAATGTCTGCATGTTAAAAATCTGACACTTCATCAATTCATGTCCATACTCCTTGCGCACATGTGTGTAAATTTGGGTAAATGTCCGATATTGCAAAACCAGTTAAAAAACGCAAAATGTTGTCATTTTTGAATGCAAGCCCCCAGGAAGAGCAGAGTTTGGACAGAGTATACCTCATGTGATATGTGATGGGTGCATGTAATTTTAAACAACTGCGTATCTGTGCAATATGTATTTGAATCAAATATAGATTTGTGGGCAAACTGACCAGGGGAGGATCCTCTGACCCATAAAACCTACAGCACCACTCTGACTCACATTTCCTTCCCCCAATCAAGGAAGAGAGAAAAGCTTGACCAATGATCAGTTGAGAGAGGGGTTGGCTTAGTGATGCTGCGCACACACCCACTTTCAAAAGACATAAAAAGAGCCACTGGAAGCTAGAGAGGAGATTCAAATCCAGTTGCTGCGGAGCGTTTTGCCAGACCACACAACATCCAGAAGATACCAGTTCCAGACTGACTCCAGCTACATACTCCAGAACCTAGAACTTATACTTTAGAACCTAAATCAGAGGCCTAAAACCACAAGCTGAGTTCTCTGCAGCAGGCCTCAAATCATTGCAAGCTACTCACAGCCGGGCGAGCTGCTTGAATCACTTGCCAAGAACTTTTTGCCAGGACTAGTGCAGAGATCCAGGAGCCGTGCAGAGACCGTTGTATCCGGACAGACCAGACCAGTGCTAGACCAGACCAGACCGTGCAGAACCGCAGACCCAGAGACCAGATCGCTGTGAAGTGCCGCTAGCCTGATTGATCAGATCCGTGACGAGGTCCAGTCCTTCCAAAATATATTGTGAGTACTTAGGTCAGATTGTGACAGAAATAAGATCTTAGTTTAAAATAATCTAATCCAAACTATTTTAATCTAACCAGAACTGCCTCCTAGAAGTTGTCACTTGTCATTTGTAAAGCTGCACCACTGTCATTTGTCATTTCTGCAGCTGCAAAGCTGTCACCTGTCATTTTGAGTTTACTTTAAATCCGAAAAACGACCTTTACAAAACCGTTCATATCTCTGGAACCATTGGGGCTACGAACTTGGTTTAACTTTCCTCTGAAAGCTTAGAATCTAAGCTTTCCAACAAGCCTAGAACCGACTTCCTATTCCCTATACGATTCACGCACTCGCAAATGTTACCGCGATTTGCGATTTGGTTAAAAATCCAGCCACGTGTAACCATCAGCAGTCATTTCTTTCCTTGCTAAAAATTTGTTTGCCTCTTAATCACCATCTCTGAATCATTGCTAAAGTGAGCCTGAACTCATCCCAAGTATCTCTCACTCACCCTGAACCTCCTAAAGGGAATTAAAAGCATTTTCAGCATATTTCTCACTTCATTGCCACCACATTCAAAGCACTTGGGCCTGTGTTTTAAAACTCATACCGGTTTTCTCTAAGCTTGCCGGGGGGGAACTGAATTTCGTATTGTATTTGATTGCATTCCTGAGAACTGTGTGCTCCTCTTTCCATCTACTTCCATTTCTTACATTGCATAGGGGAGGGGGGTGAATTGCCAGAGGAAAAGTGATTATATTATCTTTTGCTAAAATCATCTCAGGTATTTCTGTACTGCATTTTATCCTCATTGCTTTTCCCTTGAAATCATAAAAGTATTTTTGCTACTTTATCCATCCTACACCAACTCCTCATTGATTATAAAGAAGTGTGCTAGTGTCAGATTACCCATTGTTGATTAACATTATATTTATCAGGGCGATATTGATTATTAATTTATTATAAAAGCGCGGTATCTATATTTTGTTTTATTTCTCAAATAAACCTTTTAAACTTGCAAAACAGAACTACTTCTTGGCTCAGTGGGGTCAGGGGGATTCTAAAAGAGGGGTGTTATATAGGGGTAGTCATCCAGAACTCATGACTGGACATAAAGATATATCAATAAGGGTTTCCATTCAGTATCCCAGACTAGGCATTGACTTAGCTGTAGTGTTGAATTGAATCTTCTTACAAGATGTCCAGGACGTGACGTCTGGCGAAGGGGAGGGACCCGAGGAACGTTGCGGCAGTTGCCGCCAGTCATTGAATAAAGAAGGTTGTGCCATACACGCTGTCTCCTTTGTATCATTGGCCGTGGAGCCTGAATGAGTGTAGGCCTCCCAGAGGGTCCCTAACACTGGCCAGAGTAAGGAAGTTGTCGCTAGTGAGAAACTTCCTGGATAGTTTAATTAGTTTTGTTGAGAAGACAGCAGATGAGGCAACAGCCTTCACATGTTTATGCATATTTAGCTTGATGTCAAGGTAGACCCCAGAGTTTTGACATGGGCGGTAACAGGGGTACTGTTGCTGTCAATGCAGAAGCAGGTGATAGCAGGTTCAAGGTGTTTGAGGCGATAGGGAGAGCCAACGGTGAGTAGTTCTGTATTATCATCATAGAGGCAGAGATGGTGGTTAACCATCTAGGCCTGGATGAAGCTGAAGAACCGGTCGACAGTTTCGGAGTAAAGTTCGTAATTGCCGGTGAGTTTGAGGAGGACCTGCTTGTCATCTGCGAAGTTAGTTTAGGGGATTTTTAGTTTGTCCAATTAGTTAGTTTGTCCAATTGGTCAAAGAGTGACTTGGTATACATGTTGTAAAGTGTGGACGAGATGCAAGAACCTTGGGGGACACCCTAGGAAACAGGGATGGAATCTAGAGATTTGGACCTTGCGAAGACTCTGGAAGTTTGTTTGGTTAGGATGGACTTTATCCAGTTGGTTGCTTTGAAGGAGAGGTTAAATGAATCTGTGAGGTGGTGGCAGAGGATGTTGTGATCAACGAGGTCAAAGGCAGACAAGAGGTCAAGTAGGAGGATGATGGCAAGGTCTCGAGTGTCAGGGATGTGATCAAGCTGGATCTTAAAGTTGAGGAGGGCTGATTCTGTGCTGTGACTGGGCCTGAAACCGGATCATCTGGTGCCAAGTAGGTTATTCGTTTCTAGATGGGTTTGGAGTTGGGAGAAGCTGTGCGGTCGAGGATTTTCAGGAGATAGCGCATGGTAGTGATGGTGTGGTAATTAAAGCCACATTACATGTGGTGGTAGGCAGCGTTAGTTCCCATTTATTGGTGTCCATAGGACTTCATGGCGATTCAGCAGAAATTACCACCAATGGTTTTTCACCCTATGTTGCTGATTTCTGGACAGTGAGGTGGAGGATTTTACTCCAGGTTTACTCCAGGTTTAGCAGGATGAAAATCCTCCACCTCACCACCAAAGTTGTAGTACAGCGGTGCGTTAATACAGCGGTAATGGAGTTACCTCTATTGTAACGCTGTTCTTTACCACACTGATGTAGTTATAATAAGGCCCATTGTATTGAGTTGTATAAGATTCAAATATATATTCATACTCATCATATGGTGTCGGATGGATGTGAGACGTAGCTCAAAGAGTCACATTCAAGAGTTGCATGAGCTTGAAACATAAAACCCTATGGGGAATGATGAACAAGACATAGTGCCATGAATCACAGACATCTGTGTGGAGTTGGATGTGATTGACACAACTCAGGCTTTTAGGGCTTTAAGTGGGCCGGTGCTAATGGGGGGCAAGGACTGGCAGGCTCAGAAATATGGTCCTGAGGTGGGCCCTGCTGAGGCTCACTAATCTCCCCTGGCAGCCCCAGCCACTAGAGGGCAAGTGTATTTTTCTAAAGCCGGAAGCTCCCGCTCACGTGTGATGCCTTATCCATAATGGTGGCTCCGGCACCTGCAAGACTCCCTTTTATCAAGAGATGCCCGTGGGTCGATGCCACCACTATAGAAGAAAAGGTGATGCCACTGGAAACCAAGGCCTTTTTTACTAAAGCTGAAGCTCCCGCTAATTCGCCGGAGCTTAAGGCTTTAGGAAAAAAGTCCTCGGCTTCCTGCAGCCTCACCTTTTCAGCCTTAATGGTGCTGCTGTCCCTCGTCAAATGCCTGGCGAGGGTCAGTGCCACCATTAAGGCTGAAAACATGTGGCTGCTGTCCCCCACCAGGCATTTCTTTAGGTAATAAATGCAGAGATCAGCACCCTCTCTCCCATGGAAGATAGAGCGCTGATCTCAACAAAGGGCTGCCTGGTGGGTTTGCCTGTAGCCCATTAAGCCGGTGCTCATCAAGGGGGCGTGGGTTAATGAGCCGTCGGGCGACCCCCATCGTTAGGCCATGCCCCCTTGATGAGCCCCAGCTCATTTTCCCATGCCACTGAAGGCACTGGAGGATCCTATTTTTTTTGCCATAGCGCTGTGACTCACTGTTCAATATGACCCATGCGGGACCTGGTGCGCTCATTGCCTGTGACACAATGAGCTCGCTCTGCTCCCCCTGTCCTTGGAGCTCAGGGTCAGGCAGAGGTCTTGCCTGCACGGCATGATTACTCGGATTCGGTTAGTTTTCGTCTGGGTTTTTGTCCTCCACTCTTCTTCCTCTTTTCAAATGAATGCTGTTATAACTCCTGGAGGGGATGCCGACAGACAGCCGCTCATGTATTTTATTTTACTCAGGAGGCCGTTGAGGTAGCCTCGGCATCCCACGGCATCCCACGGCTGTCAATCACGTCTCGTCAAGGCTGACATCAATTAGTTTAAAAATATCGGATGTAATTTTTCCTGACACAACATATTGCTCACACCGCACAATATAATTTATATCACCAGAAGAAATAATTAAACTAATTTCTATGTCACTCAGCAAAGAAGGGAACCGGAAGGAAGCAGAGGAGGGGTACTGGGGGGACTCTGTGGACAATTAGGCTCCTTCAAGACTGATCCAGGAAGCGTGCGCCGGCTTCCAATGCCCGATCTGTGGTCAGACACATGCCCACAATGACCTCTTCGTCTCCATGTCCCAGCTGGCTTGGCCTCCAGATGTGGCCACAGGTGCGCAGCCGTCTACGTTGGTTCTTTAACCGAAAGACATTGACGGGATTTTCTCATTTATTTATTTACATTTATAAAGCGCTCACACAGCCCGCAGGCATCGAGGCGCTGTTACAAGAATCGTTTTTTTTTCTTAGTTGCGTAATTGTGTTTTTGTCTTAGTTACGTATTTATAACGCGCTTAATCACCCAGAGGTTTAAGCGCGGACCCGGGGATCGAACCCTCTCTTGTCTCGTGCCCGCTTTTCTTTGGAACGTCTTCAGTTCCACCAGCTCTCTTGGTGCTTGCAGAGCTCTCCCCATCAAACCCACACACCCCCCACCACACCCCTCCCGCCCCCGCCGCGCTCTGCTTTCTTCCATAATGCCGCTGCAAGGTTGCTGTGCCGCGTACGTAGAGCGCGTGGCAGTGAAATGCGAGCATTCAAAGTTGCCTTTGCGATTCCTATCGCTTTCTCCTAAAAGGCGGGACCAATGGGGACTTTTTAATCAGCAAGGTGGCAGATCTGGCCGAGAGGGGGAGCTGAAGTACAACAGTGCTAGGCGGCTGGTAGGGGAGGGTTGGGGGTGTAGCCAATTACGGCTCAGCGTTAAAGCCCCTCGTCCCCCTGGGTGTGGTGGCACCTGCCGCACAACCAGGTTCAGCGTTATCAACAAACGGGCAGCAGTGTGCAGAGCCTGCAGCTTAAATGCGTGCCCTTGTCCCTTGCAAGGAGCGTGTTGGTTTTGGGAACATTTCAAGAGGCCGAGCACGAAAGCTACAAAGCACAACAACTTGCACGCATGGACATTTAATTTGATGGGGGGTGGGGGAGTCAAATGCAATGCGTACACCTTGGGGGTGAGTCTTGTGAGGCATTGGATACTAAGAAGAGAGAAAGGCGCCATAGCTAGAGCATGATGTAGAGTGGGGTGTGTGATTCATCTAGGCGAGGCCTAGCACGGCTAGCAGCGTATGTTAATTTCAGTGTGTAATTCATAGAGGACTACGCCAGCTAATACTGTGTGCATGGGCAGGGTGTTGTGCTTGTGAGAGGGAGAAGCGTGGAGTGCAACCACAGGCAGGGTTATGTGCACAGCGAATGGACGTAGGAAGAAACCACAGGAGTTAGAAGAGAGCACCCAACCACAGCTAGCGGAGTATGCAACATTCAGTGCGTGGTGGACGTAGAAAGGAACCACAGGAGTGAGAAGAGAGCACCCACCACTGATATCAATTTTTGCTAAATGGAGTGGGTGATGAACATAGGAGCCACGGAGGACAACCACAGCAAGCCCTTTACCTAGTTAGGAGTGTGCGATGCATTTTCAAGGGAGAATAGACCACCCAGAGAATGTGGTCTGTGGTTCTTTGGAGGGGGGGGTGAGAGAGGTGCACCTTAGCTTGCACTGAAAGTTAGATGGGATGCATGACACATATAGGAGGTGGAACAGAGGGCCATACTGCTATTAGCACTACAGAGAGAGATGTTTTGAGGAGTGTGTCGTGCTGAGAAAGGTGCATGAAAGTACTTAATTGCCCTCCTACATCCCATTTCTCCCCATTGACTATGAACATGCTCCCAGCACCAGAGCTCTGCTGCATGCTGCACGTGAATCCACTGCTATGTGAATGGGTTTTATATAGTGCACTTCTGCCATTTTCATGGTCTTCTAGTGCTCGGAGACCTGCGAGAAAAGGGATTGGATGTGGTTAGCAGCAAACGGAGCAGTGAAATATTTCTTTGTTGTTGTGTTGGTGCATGTAACTCGTCAGGAATCTAGCTCTTTCGCAGGCTAAGCCTCTATATGTTTTTTGGTGTGCAGTATGTTGGAAGACGCCTAGGCATATCCCAGCGTGGGTACATATGCTGTGTATCTTGTAGATGTTGCGTATGGTGTGTTTGGGTATTATGGTCATGTGGGGTAGCTGCATCAGCTTCTACATTTCCTGTCTGTCCTCTGTGGTGAATGTGGTTGCTGTGTTAGGTATAGCGTGTTAAGTTGTGTATTGAGATGCAGTGTTTTAAGGTGGATAGGAAATCGAGGCGTGGTGTCTGGAAAGGACGCATGGCCAAATTGTGCTGGGCATGGTCTAAAGGAAGGGTAGGTGGCTAAGACAAGGGCCAGCTGCCCCCAAACAAACAACACATCATGGGCCCCTGCAAAAATGTTCTTTGGGACACAAAGCATGGTGTCCAGTGGTCTTGTTTGCTTCCTGTCTGCATACTGTTAATACAACTCCCCAGGGGTGTTGCTAGGTCTGGAAAAGACCCGGGGCTAGGCTAATGTTGCAACTGTCGGGACTGGGGGCTAGCTAGTCTTTTGGTTGTAGCTCCTGAGATTCTTTCCGGGGCTACAACCAAAAGACCAGGGGCTATAGCCCCCTTAGCCCCCCCCCCCAGCAACGCCTCTGCAACTCCCTCTGGTTCATTTTTTTAAAATAAACTGTTATTGTAAATAAATCTTTTTGTGACTCAATCAGTGAGCAATTAACCTTCATTACCATCATTCTGTAAATAAATCACCCAGGCTCAGTGAGTTTGATCACTCTTCTTAAGTGCTCATTTAGGGTTTCAGCTCCCCTGCTGTCTATCCTCCCTGAGAAAATCTGTAGCTATTAAACCCCTGAAAGGAAGGGCTAATAGTGTGAGCATATTCCATAGGGAAGCACCTGTCTACGCAAACTAAAAACTGTGTCGCTTTAAATGTGTGTTTGCTGATCCCAGACAGATTGCAAGGAGTTAATGTGTCCCTGACATCTTCAGTCGGCCCTGTATGGTGATGGTGCATGCAGATTGTTCATTCCCTCACGGCCCACAAATGTGCTCTAGTTACTAGCTCTCACTTGAAGCATGCATGCATCTTTGTTTTACCATACATGTGTTGCTTTCTGCCTGTGCACTTCCAATGCAAACAAATTACAATAGTATTACCCAAATTGACCTTTTACAATTGACCTTTTGCACAATTGACCTAATTATAGTGGTCCTAATTGACCTTCTGCACAATTGACCTTTATATTATTTTAGTTATTTTATATATGTATTGGGTTGGTTTTGGATTATAAATGATATAAGGGGATTGGGTGGAGGGTTGCAGGGGTTTTGGATTGGGAGGGGGATTGCGGGGGGTTTCCCCCCACATATATGTCCTAATTGACCTTCTAGAGTGGGGAAGCGTGAGACGAGGGATTGTGCAGTGTGTGGGGTGCCTGAGACTATGGGACATTTTCTGCTTAGATGTGAGAGACATGTTGAGGAGAGAGAATTGATAAGGGTTTGGTTATCTGCGCTGGGTGTGGCTGAGCTGAGTGGGAAGATTTTGCTGGGAGGTGACGGGGTGAGAGGCAGGAGGAGGAACAATGTGATGTTGGATTTTGTGAGGCAGACGGGGAGGTGGGAGGAGTTGTGAGTTTATGTGAGACAGGTATTGATTGGTGGGTCTGGTGCACATCATCCTTTAGGATGGGGAAGCGCCTGCGTGGGTCCGCCCATGCACCCGATAATTAAGAAGAAGAAGAAATTAGGTCAATTCTCCCGAGGTCAATTGTGAAAAGGTCAATTAGTATACAACCATTACAACTACTTGTAATATTCACTCTCTGTCAGCCACTAGGTCTTAGACATCAGACCAATACTTGCAGCTTAAAATGCAGTTCCTTTACTTACAGTTTTCAGCATTTCACGGTATGTAAGAGGAAACACATGCATTATTTTAATGATGAGTGTAGTACATTAAGTGTTATAGAAACATTTTGAGAAATACATGTAGGGATGCTGTCTGCCCGCTAATGGCAGGATAACCTGCACCTGACTCCCAAAAGACAGCACACCTTTGCTGTGTGTATATGGCTCGTAGTTTACCATCACTTTACTAGTAGGTTGAGGTCATACATGAAATTAGGAAAGAGGTCAGTGTGCATTATGTGCTCAGAAGGGTTGCAGGCTTGAATCACTGTCACAGATATGTCATATATAAACATTGTGTTGGTTCTTATATTCCCAGAATCCTCTTTGATTTTATGTAAAGCACCAATTAGTTTACATAGTATGTTCATGCATAGTAAACACATAAAGATATCATCCCCTATAGCACCACAATTGCCAAGTGTTTGGTGTATCAGCTCTCAGCAGTGGTCCACAAATTCGTGAATGGGGCAAATAGGGACACACGGTTGCTACCTGCTTACCTGTCTCCATGTGTGAACATGTTTCAAATGTGATGACAAGTAATAAGTGAGTGGGAGGAGACTGTAAGGTGAAACACAGCATTGCAAACTGATTATCTCTCTTCCTTTCTTTCTGTGCTCTCTTGCTCTCACTCCCTATCCCTCTTTCTCTCTCTATCTCTCTCTCATTCTCTCTCACTGCCGTTTCTCTCTCAGTGAGAGAGAGAGTCACAGTGCCAGGTGCACCTTTGCTAGCACCACCCCAGCCATTGCTGGCAGCTGTACAACCAACCAAAGAATGAACACAGATATCTTGAAGGGTTGGGGGCGTTTTGTGTATTTCTTTATGGTTCAAGGTGGAATGAAAGCAGCAGCAACAGAGGCGTTGCTGGAGTGGAGACTGGCCTATTACTGACATACAATGTAATTGCCTGTGTTTTGCAGGAATGCAGCCATCACACGGAGAGCCCGCTCTCTGTATGGTGGGAGTTGAGTGGATGCAGATAATCCTTTTTAATGGTGCTAGGGTTCAGACAGTCCAGGTAAGTCATCAGGGAACTACCCTACATGGTCTAGAACTTAGTTGATCTTCTATTTTTTGTTACTTGTTAGTGTTAATGCAGTTTAACAAATGCACAGACTCAGAGCACTACCAAGTAATCAGTGGCCAGCACACAAAATGAAATGTTAACTTGCTGCTCACAGAAGAAACAGAGCACTGATTGTAATCTTAGTATGGCACTTTCCAACCAGTAAAGGAATTTTGAGAGACAAAATGGTATGTATTTTCAGCAATAGAAATAGGAAATTATTCAACTGTAGTAACATTAACGGCGTCTCTTTAAAATGTTACAATGTTAATTTCTAATGATCACTTCCACTGTACACTGTAGTCACAATAAGAATGTTAATCTTCTTACTGAGCAAAACCAAAACTAACCATATGTTATTTCTGATATAATGTTATTGTTCCAGGATGAACAGTCTGCTGCATGCCTATTGTAGTCTTTTGAAATACCACTATGAGAGAGGGAATTTGCTAAAAACCATCAATGAGGGTTCCTTGCTGATTTGTATATAATCAAAGAGCATTTTGCAACATAAGAATGACCACAGGTCTTTGTATTGGACAGATGTGTCTGTGATAAAAGGGTTATCTGCTTAAATCATCAAGTACATGATGCATAGTGGGTTTAGTGCTCATTTCTAACCATGGACCATGTACACTCATCCGGACAGCCACAGGATTTAGATGTGAGGCTGTCCTACTTCACATTTCTGGAGATAATATTTAATCTCCCAAAACTGGGTGCCTTGTAGATTTTTAAAAGAGGAGGGGCAAAGAGGGAATGCCAGGGGAAGGATGTCTGCTGTGCACATGCCCATTCCTTGTTGCACAGAAATTCTTATATATATATATATATATAATTTTATTTATTCGTTTGTTTTTTTTCAAATGCAAACAGCAAACACTATGCTGTTTTGGCAAGCAGCACTCCCAGTTCGTGGATTTGATAGAAACATTCTGTGGAAAAACAGCCAAAAACTTGCCAAGGTTGGATTTTTCAAACAGTCTTTATTTCATAATGGCAAGTTAAAACGTTTAAAGAAGAAAATCCCAGTCTCTCAGAAGTATTTGTGCCAGCAGGCAGCCTGACGGGTTTCACCACAGACTTGTGGCTTGATCACAGTGACTCCACAAAGTGCACACACGTTTTTTTTAAGAGATAAAAAGGACACCAAAAATGTGTAAACACTGAGAAGGTGACTAACATTTTTCGTGCTGAGTGCTGGCATTTTGCTTTGAGCTGGTTGGAAATTGAGTATATGCTTTGCTGCTATTTTTCTGACACATGCATATACGCGTTTGATCTGCACTTTCAAAATGTTGCTGTTGACAATAGCATTATTCAATACAATTATTAAAAGGCTTATCATAACATAAGACATTAAATAAAGTGCATAGTGCGTGTCTTGACATATTATCGCATTTTAGGCAAATACATTGTTTCATATATTATGCAGTTTCAGATTTTCTGAAGAGACTGACTAATAATGCATTTTCGTAGAATTGTCTATTTAAATATGTCTAAATAAAGTTCATAGTGCATTTAACACATTTATAGGCAATCAAATTTATGTTATAGTCTCTTCCAATAATAGAATGCCGAAAACCAGAATGTTCAATTATAAAGTGCATTGTGTATTCTTATAATAGTATCAAACATTTTTTGGTGCTTGTTTTTATAAGAAAATAAAGTGCATAGTGCATTCCTATAATGGTTCGGCATTGTATGGGTTGCATAAAGTGCATAGTGCATGTAAACAACCTAATTTCATATTGTCAACAACTTTTAAATCATTGTTAGTAAAAATGCATAGTTCAATATTGATGTTAATTCTATTCATGTATACAATTCAAAACATCCCAAGCAGATAGGCATGAAGGAAGGTAAATCCTTCAAGGCATTTGTCATAGTGTCAGTGTAGTTGTGTCAATTAAAATGGATGGGGACCAAGTAAGGACGAAAAGGAGAGAAAAAGAAAGAAAAAGTAATGGCCAAGAGAGAAAAAAGAAAGTAAGAAAAGAAAATAGGATTGTTAAGATTCAGGTATGGCCTGATCAAGTTTGTAGATAAGTAATTAGTCTCAATAGTTCTCAACAATATAAGGTGGAAACACCAGAAAACAACAATGCCTATACAAAGAATGTAACCTTATTCATAAAATTAATTCTGATAAAAGTTCATATGATTCAGTTTCATACTATAGGCTAAAAATATTCTCTACAATTCTGATACAATGCAGAATATTACACCCGCAGAAAAGTATATAGTTCTTCGTCAGTGTTGTGGCCAACAGGATTTTTGCTTTCAAAATCAAAGATAAATCTGGTTTCTTCCTGTCAAAGTGTGCATTCTGCATTGCCACCTCTGGGCCCAACAATTACTTTGTATATGCCGAAGATTGTTAAACTTTTGGGGTTTCTATCATGAAATTCTGAGAAGTGCTTCGCCATTGGATATGCACAGTCTTTATTGATAATGGCTCTTATCTTATGTGTTGTAATATACGCACCTTAAGTTTGCATTTAGTTCTCCCAACATACCATTTAAGGCAGGGACAGGTTAGGACATAGACAACAAGCTCAGATTCACATGTGATTCTACTCATAATCTGAATAGAATGTTTTAAAATAGGATCGGTGTAAGTTTTACAATTCTGTGCATATTGGCAAACATTACACCTACTACAATTAGAAAAGCTATTTCACCCAATGGAAAGCCAGTTAGCGCTAGCACCAGTTTTGTCAGGAACCATATAGCTGTTCACTAATGTGTCTTTCAGAGAGGCACTCCTGCTAAAGGTTATATCTGGGAGATCATTTAATGTCCCGGCTAAGTCTTTGTCAGCCTTTAATACCTTCCAATATTTATTTACAATTTGTTAATGGTTTGAGAGTGGCTTCCAAATGTTAAAATCAGTCTGGTAGTGTTGTCCTCTTCCATATTTTGTGAATCTGGTTTCTGAACTGTTAACAGTTTATGTCTGTCCATGTCCTGTATTTTAAGGTATGAGCGCTCAATCAACTTTCTGGGTATTGTTGCTGCAGAACATTTTGGGCCATTACTTGGCAGGCTAGGTCAAAGTCAGTAATTTCGATACAGTTTCTTCATATCCAGATACATTCTCCATATGGGATGCTCCATAGGAGATTTTCTGGATGTGCGCTTTTGGCATGAAGAGGGATATTGGCCCCTGTAACTTTCCTGTGTAATTCACACCCTATTTTTATCCAACAATTTTAACTTGCAGATCCACAAATCAATGGACTGTCGACTGTGTTGTTCCGGGAACTTGAGATTGTAGTTGTTAGTATTAAGCATTTTCACAAATTCACTCCATGATTGTATGGAACCTTTCCAAGTAATGACTAAATCATCTATGTAGTGTTGCCACAAAACAATGTTTTCAGTGTGTTTTTCATTTTCCTCTGACCAAACTGTCGATTTTTCCCAATGGCCCATCATGAGGTTCGAGTGTGATGGCGCAAATGTTAAGGGATGTCACATTGAGTATATAGCCCAAGGTCTCATGGAGGCCACTGTGAGTTTTTGCCCTGAGGTGTCCGGATGAGCGCTGTGTGTTCATTGTGACCTCCTGAGGAGCCAATAGACATAGGGCCTCATTACGACCCTGGCGGAGAACCATGGTGCAATTTGCACCATGGTCCATGGCGCAGAGCTGCCAACTCCGCCATGGGGGTTGGCGGACTTACCGCCCCATTCCGACCTTGGCGGGGCGGTAAGTCCCCAATCCCCATTTACCCTTCCCCATTCCCATTTTTGCCCCATAGGGTATAATGGGAGTGGGGAAGGCGTTAATTACGCCACTGTAATTTATGGTGGCGTAATTAACGGCAAGTCCCGTAGCGCCATGGATTTTTCCGCTTGCAAAAAGCAGGCGTAGAAATCACCATGGCGCTACGGGATCTCGTAGTCGGGCGGAGAGGTACGCCATGGGTTACGCCGGCGTAAACCCCTTTCCGCCAGGGTCGTAATGAGGGCCATAGACTCTTTACCAAAACTGCAGTCAGTATTTCCTTTATGGAACTCCTTTAGAAAGTAATGAAGGAAAAGGGAAACTTTTGTTATGATCTTTATTATAATGCTCCAAAGACCATCATTGCCCCGAGGACTAGTCCTGGCTGATGCCCATCAATGCCGTGAGGCAATCAATGTTCTTGATCACATTCCTTTTCCAATGCCCCCTCTGCTTCTCACCCACATGGTGTTGGCGATGATGGAGTACACAACAGGGACATGGCACATTTGAGAAAGGGACACAGCAAGGAACATGTTCTTGGTATGCAGCCATAAAGAGACCAATCACAGACACAACAACACAAAGGGCCTGTCTTGGTATAGATGAAAGAAAGAGGGAAATAAAATGGAAGTCAAAGGGATCCATGGGGCATAAAAGCAAAGAGAAGTGTTACTTTTAAACACGCGCATTTGGTTGAATTTGTCAATAGTGATTCAGTGGCTAAATGGGACTTTACATAGAAAGATCACATATTCTGATGATTTTAACTTTAGCACTGTTACATAAAACTGCACAAAAATGTCCCCAAATAATATGGACGAGATTATGAATTTCTTCAGAAAGGTTTTTGAAGTTCCCTCACGGGGAAGGTAGTGGGGTCCCAAAATGTGTATACCCACTGCAAACTACAACAGGGAATTTATGTTCTCACATAAAGCAAAAACATTTAGTTTGATTTACACCAAACCCACAGAAGGGAGATGACATCTGGCCCCACTTACCATCTTCACTTGGTGTGGTGCAAATTCATCCAACAGAGTGGTGCAGCGAGGATCTCTTTCCAGGGCAGGCCTACACATCACACATGTGGCCCGAGGAAAGGGGCCATAAAACCAAAAAGGGATATATTATTGTTTAATGTTTGGGGGTGGCATGCTGCCAAGACTAATCAAACTTTTAAACATTATAGGCAATTTTACATGTTTCAGTAGTTGAAAGGCACACTTGAGCAAATACCCACTTCCGCTGTACTAGAACTCGAAGTTATGAGAGCCTAACAGAAAGCTACAGAATTTTACTACAGTCCTACACAGTGTACATCACACCACAACATAAAACGCCATAAAGCTATGTGCTTCTAGTTTTACAAGAACATGCAGTTTGTTATTTGTGTGACAAAAAGTGTGAAGTGCTTAATAAATGCAAACGATTTGTATAGTTATAATACTCAGACATTATGGACATAAACGAAGTCATTTTAAAAGAAAGGGTGTTTGTTTTGTGATTCAGTTTGTTACCTTGGAGGATTACATTTATAACTGGAATATATTTGGGCTTTGAAACCACATACATTTATTCTATTACAAATCACTCAAACATTTACACTTACTGGGAAGACGTGTCACAGTCATTGGTATACATTCATTACTTGACATCAAGTACCCGTAGCTTCACTGCCTTAGGTTACCAGGTGACCCCGCCTGGGACAGCATGACCTAGTGCTGGGCTTTTATTGATCCAATATTTGCATTTCGGGAATTCTTGAGTCGCTTCAATGGAATAACATATACTTAAGTAAACTGAAATAAAAAGCAAAGTCCATGACAGCAGAATGGCGTTCCTAGTGATAGAAACTCATCTGCAAACCTTACATTTCAAAGAGCACATATTATTATCCAGCTGAGTGGCATTTATGTTGTGAACTCAGTAAACATGAAAGAAAGTCAGCCCTGCCAAAATTCGAGCATATGCATGTTTTCTCCTCTGGTGTACGGTGTAAAATGCATGCAAACTAACTGCGGAGTCCGACCATTCTAAAACCTGCTGAATATAGTGATAGAGAAAACCACTATACACTGTTGTCATATCACTACTTAATGCACACTTCAGATTCTTTACAATTGGCTGAAACAGTACTCTCAACTCTATGGTATGGGGTTTGCACTGTATGCTATTTTGCATTTCTGTGTGCGTTATGAATGCTTGATTGTTTACCAGAAGTAATGTGATAGGAAGCTAAAATCCAAGTTTAGTCAGTTATCTCACGCACAATAAGGCCTAATCTGAGATCTCTACAAACTACCAAGTATCGCCTTACTACTTTCAGACTTACTAATTCTGATAATTCGCCAAGTCTTTTCACTTCTCCCCTTTCATATGAGGTTAGGGAGGTCAACCTGCTAGGGGTGGTAATATGCAGGTGAACCCCATATGGAGGAGCTCCCCTTCTGGGCATAAGTCATCCACCTGGTTAAAAGCCTCCCTAAAATCTTGTCACATAACCCCCATCCTCATGGTCACCCTTATCTCCCACTATTGATAGTGGAACCATATGTTTTTGTAAAGCCATGACTGTGACACATTTAAAACATACTAGGACAAAGAAGAACATGAGAACATATGGAATAGCCATATGCAAAGTCAGCCAAGAACCATAATGAGGTGTCTCAAGGAGGCATGGGGAGTGCCCAAGAGACTTTCTAAGATTCTGTTCACGTTACACCAGGGCAGAGTCAACAGTAAAACGTAGAAAACAAGAACATACTAAAGAGATCTCACAGCAGAAGCCAGCAGCACACAACGAGACGCAGGAAGTTCAAACTCAGAACACTGCAGCCAAAGCATTTGCAGCTCTCCAGGAGGGGGACAAGAAGAACAGGATGTTGCTGAAACATTCTGGGAGCTGGCAGGGATATGACTCACTTGGTGGTAGCGCGACCACAGAAAGGTTGACCGTCGGGTCCAGATACGACGCTGAGACCACCACCCTACCACAGATCCACACAGGAAGCAAGAAAGAGGAGGACCCCCCCATACACTGTGAATTACCACAGCTGTGTGCCCAAAGTACCACAGCTAACGGGAACAGCGGGAAGAACGGGTGGGGTCTGGGAAGAGGCCCAACTCAAAGAGAGTGCATTGGGAGTCATCTCCCTCGTGGCAGTTGTCAGCCCAATAGCAAGGCCCAAACAAAGTCCATCGGGAGCCATCTCCCTCGTCGCATTGGCCAATCCAATGCCACTGCTCAAGCAGAGTACATCGGGAGTCATCTCCCTCGTTGCAATGGTCAGCCCAGTACCAGTGCCCAAGCAGAGTGCATCAGGAGTCCTCTTCCTAATTGCAGTGGTCCACTCAATACCACTGCTCAACCAGAGTGAAACACAAACCATCCCCCTGAATCACCAAATACCTCTGTTAAAACAGTGGGCATCGGGAGTTGTCTCCCTCATCAGTGTGGCACAACAAACGTTATTGGAAATTCCAAGAGTTTTGGGAAACAAACCCCTCAAAATGATAAAGAAACCAGTAAAGAGACAAACAAGAAAGCTACAGAAAACCCTAGAAAATATACCCATCATAGACTGTTAGATGGAAGCTAATTAAGGCTCTGAGTTGTTCTACCTCCTGTAAAGAGTTAAAGAGACTAATACCGGTTTTCTGCAATAGTGTGTAAAGACCACTGTCGAGAACCTTCATAGAAGGACCAGGAGAAGGGAGCTATTCCCCTGGTCCCTTGTGATGGGACATTGAAGGTGCTAATCCTACTGTTAAACTGACGCAGTCTGGAGAAGGGAGTCATTCTCCTGGTAAGGAAACACAAATTTCACTTTATTTAAGGATGTATGTTTATAGTGTTAGGGTTAGATTAGCTGGTTTCCGACAGAAGACAGACAACATTTCATTTTGACGGGCATTCTGACAGCTCACTAACGCTTTCCTAAGTTGATGCAGGGCAATCCTTTTAGAATTAGCAAGAGATATTTTTTCTGCAGTTACACAAAGAAATTGTATAACCCACAAAATGTCCCCTCCTTGTCAGTCTCCTTCTTCTACACCCTCACATAATATAAAAGAGCCCATGTGATTGTAACTTGATTGTAGAGTTTGTTTGACACACGCCCGTATATTGGTGCTATGAATAATGGTCATAACATTTGCAAAGAGCAGAAATACTGCATTTAAGTGGTATGCTTAATCCTGTCACTGAGCACCATTTCCATCCACAGTAATCAGAGAAATAGCGGACATTATTACATTTTATTTTATTAATAAAACCAAGTTGAATGTGGCTCTGATCGGTTTATTTCCCACATGTTCCCTATGTGATTGTCTCTCATCCTTTTAAATGTATTACTCATCAGCTACTACGAGCAGTATTCCAGTGACAGTTGAAAGGCAGCACCTACTCACTGCCATAAGATCCCCTCCCCTGCCTGTAATGAGAAAGGATGGGCCCTGGGCAAAGGAGAGTAGGTCCAGCCTCATCAGGCCACAGCCTATCTATGTAACTGGCCCTCTGTTTTTAAAAAGATGTAAAACTCTGCACAAGCGGCCAAAATCATGGTGGAGATATTTCCAGTTTGTGGACCTATACATGGGACCTCATAAATCTACTGATTCGTCGATTTAGGTCCTTAGAATATCAGAGTCTGGGAACTCAGTAAAAGAAATCAGTTTGGTTTTATGTATTTATTTATTTACTGAACATTTGTATGGCGTCTATACATCAGAAAGTGTTTATCGGTGCCACAAGACAAAAAGGGGGCGGGGGACAAGGGAGGAGAAAATAACAATAAACCGGTCCTACTAGGCCTTGCAACATTTGTATCATGCAAGTGCAAGAAAAGGAAGTGCAGGGAGAAGGAAGAGGGAGAAGTGCAGGGAGAGGGAAGAGGGAGAAATGCATGGGGAGGAAAGGGGACTGCTGAGGTCAGCCCAGGAGGGCAAGTGCTAAAGGAAAGGGAAGAGGGACAGCTAGTGCGATGGGGGGGTGGAGCAGTCTCGGTAGGCTAGTTGGGGAAGGGCGCCGGGGGCAAGTGCTAGTAAGAGGGGTGATAGGGAGACTGGTTGAAGGAGGGCTTGGCCCCAATTAGGTTCATGAGGTGTGTAGGCAACCAGACATAGAAGCAGGTGGATCTAGCAGGGGAGGGGCAGCAGGAATTAGGAGCAGAAAAGGAAGGTCTTGAGAAGCTTCTGGAATTTAAGGAGATCCGGCTCAAGAGGAAGGGGTGCGGGAAAGCAAATCCCAGAGGGAGGTTGAAGCCCAAACACAGAGATCTACCCCAACTCTGTTTAGAGAAGTGTCTGATTTGCAGTGTGGTCCCAGGCCCCAGAAATCCTTGTGGATTAGGCAGAGGGTCTTGAATTTGATCCTTGCAGCCACAGGGAGCCAGTGTGGAGAGTTTTTAGGGCTGGTGAGGTGTGATCCCTGGGCTTAAGCCCAAGAATAACTCTCATAGTCATAATTCTGATAAGTTGTACGGACCAGAGGGAGGACAGAGCCACAGGGAGCCAGTGTGGAGAGTTTTTAGGGCTGGTGAGGTGTGATCCCTGGGCTTAAGCCCAAGAATAACTCTCATAGTTGTATTCTGGATAAGTTGTACAGACCGGAGGGAGGACAGAGGCAGATTAAGGAACAGGCTGTTGCAGTGGTCAAGCCTAGGGAGGACCAGAGCTCTGGAGAAATTCAGTTTTTGGGGGAAGGTGAGGAAAGGGATAATACCTCTGAAGAGCTGACGCTGAAAATGAGATTTCTTCAGCAATGTGAGGTAAGAAGGAGCGAGAGGAGTCAAAGATGACACACAAGTTTTTGTTGCCTCACAAGAAGGTGAGGGTAAAGGGCCCAAGGGAGGCGGCCTGAGAATAGGGGGGAAGGATGGGGCAGGGGTCCCAATGAGAAGGATCTCTGTTTTACTGGCATTAAGGGAGAGATCATTAGAAGCAAACTAGGCCTGAATAGCACTAAGGCAGTCAACAATGAGGGAGGAAGGAGAGGAGGAAGAGGAGGGAAGCTTAAAAGAGAGCTAAGTGTCATCAGCTTAACATTGAAAACGAGAAGAGAATGTGGAGAACAGGTGGGCGAGAAGGGCAAGGTAAATATCAAAGAGCCACGGCGAGAGGATACAACCCTGAGGTATGCCGCAAGTAGAGGGTGAGATAGAGTAGAGGAACGGGCTCAGTTGAGCTTGTGAGTGCCTATTCGAAATGAAGGAGGGCAACCAATCCAGTGCCCGATCAGTGATGCCTGGGTTTAATGAAGCCAATTCATGAGGGTGGAACGGTTGACAGTGTCGAATATGGAGGAAATATCAAGGAGGATGAGAACAGAGAGAGAGTTGGAATCAAGGTTTGAGAGCTGTCCATCATGGGTGCTCCGGAAAGCAGTTTTATGCCTCTGGCTGCTCTGAAGCCAGACTGGTGGTCATGAAGAAAGCCAACACATTCAGTGTGATCTATTAGTTGGGAGATGACCAATGTTTCCAAGAGTTTACCCATCAAAGGGGTAGTGGAAATTGGGTGATAGTTGGGCAGGAAGGGTCTTCAGATGGCTTGTTTTTAGGAGGGGGTGGACAAGGGAGTGCTTGAGGGGTGATGAAAAGGAGCCAGTGTCGAAGGAATGGTTACAGAACTCAGCCAGGGAGGGAACGAGAAAGACAATTTTTTCCTTGATCATTTTAGAGGAGCAGGGGAGTTCCTGTTTGGACGAGACGTTCATAGAGCAGACTGTCTTGGTAACCTCATCCAATACTATGAATGTGATGGAGGAGAGGAAGGAGGAAGAAGAAAGAAGGGCCAAGGAAGGCCAGGATTCAGGGGGGGAGTGGTGGGGTAGAAGAGAAATAGGACATAATCTCCTATACTTTGGTAGAGAAGTGGATGGCCAAGGATGTGCATAAGGCCTGAGAAGGAAAAGGAGAAGTAGGATTGGCAAGTTCCTTGCAGATTTTGAAAAGTTCAGCCATGTTTTTTGTGGCCCTGGAGATGCAGGCTTGGATGTGGGCCAATTTCTTGGAGTGAACAGAGAGTCTGTATTGCCTTTCGAGCAGGCGAGAGGCCAGTTTGACAGCACTAGATGCCAATAATTTTCGTTCAGTGGTTTTGCACTTGCGTTTAAGCGAGGCAAGGTCGGAATCATACCATCTATAGCATTTGGAGGCTGGCTTCATGCAGATCGTCATGACAGGGGGAGGATATCAACAGTGTTGGAGATGGAAAGGTGAAGGTTAGCAAGGATAGAGTTGGTGTTGGAGTCGATACCAGGGGAGGGGGGAAAAATGAAAGAGCCAGCAAAAGCAGCAAATGACATTTGCATCAACGGTAGAATGACAGAGAAGGAGACTATCAGCGGGGTCAGAGGCTTAGCCAGGGAGCCAGGAAGCTCAAGACGGGAGGGGAGTAGAACATGGTCAGACCAGAAGAGAGGAGTAATGAGAGGGTTAGGGAGGAAGATATCAGCAGCGATGAGAGCATTGAGGGTATGCCCAATTGAGTGGGTTGGATCAGAGGGATGAATGGTGAGGGAATGAGAGTCCCAAAGGCTGCAGAATGGTAGAGTGGCTGCATCCGAAGAGTCTAGGTAAATATTGAAGTCTCCAAGGAAGCAAAGCTTAGATGTAGAGGTCAGAAAAGAAGAACAAGGTCAGCCTATTCCGAGAGGAAGAGGAAGACCATCACAGGGTTGAAGTACAGCCGTCGGTGTGGGTGAAGAGGCCAGAGATGTGGATGCCAGAGGAGTGGTGGGAGAAGGGAGGAAGTTAATGAGAGACAGAAGACACCTGTCAAGAAGGAGAAAATTGGTCTGAAAGCCCTGGACCATGATAGTGCCATTCTGGTAGACATAAAGTAGGCTAAAAGAACCTCCGACCTGGTTCCACCATTAATGGTTGAGGAGGACAAAGGGGAGAGGATAGAGACATAATGGGGGGTCCAAAGGTCAGGAGACGGGACAGCAAAGAGCATGCCAGTGATAGTTTGTCTGGAGGAAGCATTGACGTAGGTGTTGGAAATGGGCACTCCTGGATTAGAGAACAGGAGTGCTTTCTTAATTTGTTTCCTACCAGATGTTGAGAGGGGAGTAGGAACGGTGGGTGATAGAGTAGCATTTGAGTAGCAGGCGCGTAGTAGAGAGTAGGTAGGGGCTGCACAAGCAACTCACCAGGTGGCCTAGCAGGCGATGAAGAGTCAATACAGTAGTAAAAAGGTTGATCAGGGATAGGGCTTAGGTTACCAAAAGAAGAAGCAGGAAGCAGAGAACAAAATCACTCTGTGAGGAGGGGCACAAGAGGGAGGTGAGCATCCATAGATGGCAGTCAAACATGTAGTTTAAGGCATGATATTTGACACAGGTGTACTTACAATGGTACTAGATTATAATCACAGATTAGTGTAAGAGTGCCAAGTTTCCAAGATCACAGAACACAGTAAAATGTCCAGTTTCAAAAATCACGGAACACAGTAGAAATGCCCCAATTAAAAAATCACAGAACAAAGTAAAAATGCCCAGATTCAAAAATTACAGAACACTGCAGATTGGCCAGATATAAGAGACATAAAACACAGTATGCTGACATGAGTTTAGATAGAAGCCAAAGAGTAGAGGAGGGGAAGACCTCTGAAGAGATTTAGCAGTCTAGTCAGTGTGAGCAGGCAGAAGGAAGTCACATAGCGGCAGCAGTGAGGAGGATTGCCACTTATTGCAGGCTTACTAGTGCTACTATAGCACAAACACAGGCCTAACAAGGGGGCAGTGGCAGCACTCACCTTCTGATCAAAGCTGCCAGATGGCCAAACTTAAAAGTAGAGAGGAAGAAGCAGGGATCAGTGTTGCACGGTCCAGCTGCCTCGCCCGGACAGCCCATGCAAAGCGCTTAGAGTGGGCCTTGCTTAGGGGGCGGCTTTTGCCTGCCGTCTCCCTGGATTGGCCATGATGAGGTGCTTTGTGGCCAATCAATGCGGAGGCTGGGCTGGCATCAAAGCAGTCTGATGGTTGCAGAGGCAGTGGCCATGTTGGAGTGAAACAAGGCCAAGATTTCACACAGCCTAAATGGGCTTAATAAAGAAATGTGGACGCTCAATTAGAAATGCAGGTGAAGAGCGCAACCACAAACTTGCACAGCCCATAAGGGCAATTTTAGATATGAAAGCAGCTGTCGCTTCAGCATGATGAAGAACAAAGCAAACAAGATTGAAATCCCATTAAGGCTTACCTAGTGAAAAGGAAAGTTGAGCGTCGCTCCTGATGACTCGTGGAGATGGTCTAGGCGCTGCTGCTTCTGTAATGCTGGTGAATATGGAAAGAGAGGGTCATTGAGACATGGTCATGCTTATTGGTTAGAGAGAGACTGAACGTGTTTGAGCCGACCACCAACTTGTTCCTTGGACTTTATCATCGGATGCTGTATTATAAATAAAGAAGTCATGCTCTGGGCTCCTCTCAGAAGCTCAATGTTGTCACTTGCCAGGCCTCGCTAGGGAGGGCAAGCGGTCACTTTGATAGGCTAGACACCTCCCAAACTCACAATGTGTCCACTGGACCTGCCTCTGACCATGCTCAGTGCTCGTTTCGCCTGTTGCACAGGCTTCCGTTTTCTCACTCACTGCCTTCATGCACAAACATTGATCTGGATAAAACCTATTGAGAGGGTTAGATTGTAGAAAGATATCCCTCAAAAATAACTTTCCCAAAAACGTTAAGTCTTTTAATCCTCATAATACTATATGAAACAAGCCTTTTACGAGCTCTGTCCTTTTCTTGTGCAATGTACCTAAGACAACACCACATCTCGGTCACATTTTTAACCAGCATCGCCATTTTCTGATGAAGAATGATTTAAGACATCACTTATAATTTGGTAAAATGTGCTTCCTAGTGTGGCGATTTTGATACCCAGACACCTACCTGCGCCATTTTAATGTGTCCCCCTGGGCATTAATGTTATGTTATGTTATGACATGCTACTGTGATGTATACCGTACCATCCATAGCTAATGGCCCTTGGTCAAAGTCAGTTGCCCTGGAAATGGCTACCCCCAAGTTAGTTTACATACATGTCTTCTACATTTTTGATACTGACTTTCTGTGTGGCTAGCTGGTGTGTTTCAAGTCATCTTGACTATTAGACCACACGTCCTCATGTTAGCCCTAAAATATCCCCCTAAAGCTATTCATGAATGAAGGGTCAGGGGTTACCAGACAAGGCTAATCGTGCTTTTAAGGAAAACACTCTAGGAATGCTAAAATGGTAACAACCCAAACTGACAAACATTGATGTATTGTCATGTGCCTGGAAAGTACACGTGACCTTACCGGATTTGTGGGCAACCAGTTCCAAAGTGGCATGCAGGCATCAGCCAATATTTTAGTAGAGGTGCAGCTTCATAAATGAGGCATGTGTCAAAGGGCACAACCAGACGGTAGAGAAAGTTACTGTGTGTGCAACAGAAAATAAACAGACACACCTCGAATGAAAAGTGTAAAAATAATAAATATGTTGATCTCCTTCTGAGGGGAATTAAAGTCAGTGCAACAGCAGGGGTTTCTGCACGAACAGGTCAGAACGGCCCTGTCATGCATTACACTTCTCTGGCACTTGTTCCATGGAGACACAGGGGAATATGTTTGTTTTCTGCACATTTTAATGTGGGTCCCATTTCTGAATACGGAAAGTGCATTTAAATGTGCAGACATGACGCTTTATTTCTGCATGTGTGCAGAACAGGGGGGAAAGGGAAACTGAAAGTGCATATCTATAATGCACCCATTCAAGGGAACTTAGTGAAAAGGGCACATCTTTTTTCAATGCAAGTGGTTATATGCACGAGCGCATCACATCCCAGACCTGAGCCAAATCCTAATTTTGTAATCGAGACTTAGGTATCATTTACACAAATCTATTTCGTATGTAGATGCACGTTTTTAAATCTGCAGAACTATGGAGAGGTTTGTGTGCAACCAAAAAGGTAACGTATGTGATAGACAAGCACATATCATAGTAGAAAGAGTGCCAGTGGCAGAGCTAAGGTCAAGTAGGGAGGTGGCAATCTCCCTCTTCGAGCCTCCTCAGTGTCCGATGCATCCCTCAGCTCAACTCCCACCTTCAGTTGAATTTAAAAGGAAAAGCACACATGCACCAGGATGTGTGTCTCCGTACCTCTCTGGTTTCCAGTTTTCTGAGCAACCATAATGCAAGCAGATCGTCTGGCACACCGTGCGTGTTTAAGTTCTTCTGGTGCATCAGCCCTGCTTGGATTTCTTCTCTCCTGCTCTTTCCCCACTGGAAGTGAAATGAATACTTAAGGCAAGTAAACATTTTTGAAAGTGTTTGTAGTTTTGTAGTGCATGTGGGCATACATTTATGCACGCGGTGTGTGTGCATGCACAAGAGCTTTGAGTGAGTCCGTGTGTGTGTCTATTTTTATATTAGTTTCACAGTGAGTGTGTACATGTACGTGCATATGTCTGAGGGCCTCATTACACGGAAGGCGGTAAGGTTAACGATCATCGGTAATGGTACCGGTGACCGTTAACTCTTACCGCCTTACTACGAGGTCCCTTTGCGGGTTAGTACTTTAACGCCTGCTTTTTAGCAGGCGTTAAAAACCAACCCGCAAAGGGACCAGGGTGCTAATTACGGTACCGCAATTTGTGGTACCGTAATTAGCATCTTCCCCATTCCCATTATGCCCTATGGGGCAAAAATGGGAATGGGAAGGGCAATGGGGGAAGGGGGAATTACCGCCCCACCAACCTTGGAATAGGGCGGTAATTCCCCTTTCCTCCAAGGCGGTGCCAGGATTTTACCGGCATGGACCAAGGTGCTAATAGGACCTTAGTCCACCTCCTATGTGTAATGAGGCCCTGAGTCTGTGGGTGGCTGGTTGTCAGTGTGAGAGTGAATGCAATGTGTGCATGTGTGTTTGTTTGGCATGAAAGGACTGTAGTAGCGCAGTAGCAAAGCTGATATTAATTGTGCGCTCATCTTCATGAAAGTGATTTACAGTGACCATTACTGGCACAGATTAGCTGTGGATGCATTCTCAAGCAAGTGGATTAAAGTGGCAATCACTGACATATGGTGTGCAGCTCTAGCCACAGCTTCATGAACGCGATTTAATGGGGTCATTAGTGGCAAAGCTAGATAGTGGCAAACAGCTTTAAGCAAGTGATTTACAATGGCCATTACTAGCATAGATACATTTTGGATGCAATTTTATGCAAGCTTTTTAAAATTCTGCTGTGTAATGTTTAATGATAATCATGATAATGATGTGTTATTTATATAGCGCCTTTATCCAAAGCACTTTACAGAGCACATATTTACATATAATATCACCCAACCGAAATTGGTTGTCATTTATCAACCTCGGAAGGATGAAAGGCTGAATTGGCCTTGCAGGGATTCAAACCTTTGACCTGCAGATCATGCTCAGATTACAGTAGCAAGCGCTCAACCCGCTGAGCTGTGTTACAGGGTATTGATTGATTGCAGACCTAGTTTCAGAAAGAAATAGAGCTCTTTACAAATCATAGGGGGAAGGACAAGGTTAGGGAAAAGAGAGACAATGGAGTGGAGAACTAACAACATGTGAGGGGGTGGGCGATTTGGCAGGAGGGGACAGCAAGGGTCAGCAAATTGTATGGCTTTTCACACATTTTTCTTCCAAAATTCATGCTGTAAAATGGATCATTTCAATACATTATTTTTTTCAAAATCTCTGGGGGTGGGAGGGAGGCTCCCCAAACACCTATGAATCATGTTGGGCTGTAAAATGCACCATTTCAACACATCATTTACAAACTAGAGTCCCTACACATTATTCTGGGCTCTCTCACTACTCTTGGTTGCTCACACCAATTGAGTCATATATTTAGCCCCCTCCACTAAATATATTCACTGGCCCAGGCTGATCATGCATCATTTACAATCCCGGTGCTCCCTAAGGATTTCTTGCCCTACCTGGCACCAGAAGGTGCCCCTGCCCCTTGACAGTTCCAGCAATTTACCCCTGGTATCCTACAGTGCAGATATGTTCGATTCACATTTAGTCCGAGAGAGCACTTTCTCGTAAATAATGAGCAAGCAAAGACCTTCATTTCTCCCATCACTGCCAGGTATATCATTCATTCAGTTTGGATCCTATCCATGAATCATCCATCAAACATCGCACAACACAGCATGGGCTAGTTTACAATGGGAGGAATGTGGTAACAAAGAGTAATGCATGGTGGTGGGAGTTGCTCTTTCTCAGTGTGCAGTAGCCCGTAGAAGACACATGTCATGTTAATTTATTAATTAACATGACATATGCACCCTAACATGCACCCTGGACCCAAACCTGCATTGCTCCTGAGCACCGCCCGCAAACAGAACCATGACCTAACAAGATAAGAAGGGAAGAGGGACCCCCACCTCTGCTTGAACACCAGAAGAGGAGAAACAGACACACTAAACCACATTAGATATAGCTTATCAAGACACAGCGGGGAGGGCACCCCTTCACCTCACACAAGCGACCAACTAAACCATAGAACATCAGGAAGACGCCCCACGACAAACGTATAATACAAAGGCAGACCCAGACGCAAGTTCCAGGACTTTCCATCAATAGCACCCTGGCCCTGAACTACCCCAAGCTCCAACAAGCCTGTGTCATGTCAGACAACTTGGAAACAGGGAGACACACACACACACCCTATCACATTATATAATGCTCATTAGGATACAACTGGGAGGGTACCGTGCCATCACTCACCAGTCAGATGGCCTCAAAAGAAATCAGCAAGAACCCCACCAACAGCAACACAACTAAAATGGAAGAAGATGTACTTGAAACAGGATACTAACCCCACTAACCCAACCTTCAAAACTTCTGCATACCCAACCCACCCAAAATCTCACACAACCGTCTCTCACCCAGCAAACCGCGTGCACTTTACCACACTGCATCAACAACACACAAACAGCACCTACAGCACACGTGGCCTTTCGCTGTTCGCTACTCACACCAAAAGCTCAGTGCACGTTGTATAACGAACTGAAGCCGTCCACAGCACACCACTTCTCCCACTCTTCTATCCTGCTCCTCCCGACTAACCAACCCCGCCCTCCTTCTTATTTACAGATCCTCCAGAGCGCCTTGGGACTAACTCTGTGCGCTATATAAATATATATTTTTTTTTGGTTTTTTTGTTTTATTGGTTAAACAAGGTTAAACCTTTAACATTCCTTTAACATTCCCTCCTCAAAGAGGTGGAAGCCCCCCAAATTAGGTTTAGTTCAAGATCAAATTCACTAAATGACCCCCCCTAGGGAAGAATCTCCAATTATTTGGGTGACATCCACCTCAGGCTCCCCCTCCTCCTGCTCCAGTTTTAAGGATTCAACAAATTTCAATGCGTCCAAAGTACGGCCCACTTTCTCAGCTGTGATGAGCCTTTCCCAATACTCTTCATTCTCCTCCGAGATACCTTTAACATTAACATTAATATCTATCTGCTGTAATTTACCCGGTGTACATTTGACAAAACGATGAAGGGCATTAAAAAGGTAAATAAACATCATATCACGAACAATGACCTATTCAACACATGTAATTTGTGATGCCAGTTTAGGGAAAAATGCAAAGTCCTTTAGGCTTTTTAGTGTTAGCTCTAAGGTGGGACTTTACCCTTTAGCGCCACCTATTAGCCACAACTAATGCATTTGAGTAAAGTTAGGGAGTGATGGCATATGAGGAGAGATTCAATGCTCGTAGGTGTTGTTTGTTTATTTACCCTCCCAGTGACTGCTCAAGGCCATGCAAATCCCTGCTGCCATTCCCACCCACTTCCTCCCGCTCCCAAACACACCTGCTGGGATCTCTTTGAACTACCTTCACCAAACCGTACAATCACAATTGGCACTATAACTGCCTGCCAGGGTTTTTTCAAAGCAGTCTTCTGAGAAATAATGGTTTAATTGGAGCTGAAATACGCTACTGGTGTAATGAAAATGTCTTAACCAGGTCTGCCCCCAGCCACTTCATTTATAAGCAGTATTCACGTCCTTCCCCAAAGTCCTGTTAAAAATAAGCACTGGCAAAGCCCACAGTTTTGGCTTGTGTACAGGTATTAGCAAGGCATTTGCCAGTCGCTGCTGTCATGTCGCCAGGTACATGCACCATTCTCCAGCAGCTTCCATTAATGGCAAGTTAGTAATGCTATAAAAGCTAGAGAACGAGTAGGAATACCAGGTCACACAGCCGCTCTCAATGGGGCCCAGACAAGGGCTAATAATCTTTTCAAAGTTCGAAAATGTAGTTCTTTTTCAGGTATCAAAAGTACAAAGTAAAAAATAAAAAGGAAGTCTGTTGATTTTTAAATAGTAATTTATCCGAAAAAAAACAAAGCTGTCACTAATATCTTCTTAGTGAAGTTAGTAATGCTATGCCAGTGCCTGGCAAATACCTTTCCCATGTCTACACAAATGCCAAAACTGTTGGCATTGCCAATGCTTGTTTACAAAGGGTACAGATCTTTTAGTTCTCAATCTATTTTTATGTGCTATTAAACTCTCCCTTGCTGGAAAAAATATCTTGTAAGAGTGAGTTAAAATCCACCATACCCGGGCAACTGACAACCGATCACGCCCTGCCAATTTAATAAGTGGTAGCCGGCCTTCCGGTTTGGATGGCCTCCCCGCTACCCAATTGAAATGCCTGCAACACCCAAATACTGCAAGTCAGGTTGCATTAGAAGGGGTGTGTCCTGTAAGTCCTTCCTTAGAATAGGCATTCATGGAGACTCTTAGCAAATAACAAGGCTCACCATTCCCTGATGCCCAGTGCAGGAGACATATTAAAATGAGCCCCTCCCCTGCACGGGCACAGGATCAGGCGCTAATGTCAGCCGCTCTATTCCCGGTAGGATGCGACTTCATCCCACCCTGTTCTGTTTGTGGCAGTGCCTTGGTGCAATACTGGAGGAAACATGAACGCAGCAATATTTAGGCCCTCATCACGAGTTTGGCAGTAGCCCTTAAATCCGGCGGTAGTGCTGTTACTGCCGTATTTAAGGGTCCGCCAAATCACGCCTTCGACTGATTTACCCCCAGCTCTGAGCTGGGGTAAATCTGCCGAGATTTTGCAGATTTTCGGTGCGTTTACTGCGGCGGGAAATCTGTCGACGGTAAAAGTGCAACATTTCCCCATTGAGCCCAATGGGGAATGGGGAATTCCCGAATGGGCTCAATGGGGAATGGGTATTTCCCATTCCGCCAAACCCGTGATCTGGCGCTAATAGCGCCGGTGGGTTTGGCGGAGGGGCTAATAACGCCAGCGCTATTAGCGCCGGCGTTACCGCCCAACTCGTGATGAGGCCCTTAATCTGGTAGTAATGTCCTATGCGGCAACATTTACTATAAGCGTGGCATGTGGGCATTCTAGTGGCAATATGATGCGGGACAATTCTGAGGGCACTATCGAAGTGGCATGGGCAATTTTGAAGACCATGTCCATAAGGCAATGCTGGGGCAATATCAAAATGGTGGGAGGAATTCTGGCTGCAAGGAAAGTGGCATTCTATTCCTATGGCAGCACTATTGCTCAAGCCATTGATGAGGAAAAAATGCAAATGGCAGGATACCTTTCTGGGGCCAATTTTATATATTATTGCAAAAGGAAAGTGAAAAGCTGACCATTCTGAAAGGGATATCGCATGGGCCAAACTTGGGGGCAATGTAAAGTCGTATGGGTCAGTTCTGCCTCAATGTGGCATTGGACAATGCTGTGCAATATGAAATCGGCACGTGCCATTCTGAGCAACAGTGCTGTATGGGACACCATTTCAGTAATACACATGCAGCATCGGGCAAAACTAGGTGGGAAATGAAAATGGAATGGGACAATTTGGGGGTAATGTGGCATGGGGCAATAATGGGGGCAATATGAATATATAACAGGACCATTTAATTGGCAATGTGGCATGGGGGAATATGTGAATGACATAGGGAAATCCTTGAGGCATTTTGGAAGGTGCTCTGAAAAATATTGCGGACATTGTTGCATGCAGCAATAGTTGGGTCAACCTGAGAGTATCATTATTCAGTTCTGAGAGAAATAAATGTGGCATGTAGCAATACTGGCAGCAATTTCAAAGTTCCATGTTACAATTCCGGGGCGTTGTTGAAGGCGGAAATGGTAAGCCCAATTTGAAAGTGGCCTATGTTGCTTCTGTGGGCTTCATGTTTTGGGGTAATACTTGGGGTGCAAAACGAAAATGGCATATTGGCTCTTCTGAGGCAATGTGGGATGGGAGACTATTAAGGCCGATATGAAAGTGTCATGGAACAGTTCTGGGGCAATGGCAATACTGAGGGCAATATCAAAGTACATGGGTGGTTCTGGGAAATGTGAGATAGGGCAATGCTAGAGGTAAAAGCAAATATGTCTCTGCATTGGACGTGTCATGTATCACTAGTATGGAATTTGAAAGTGAACTTGCATGATTCTGGGCTAAATGCATCCTGGGCAGAGACGTTGCTGGGGGGGGGGCGGTCAGGGGGCTAAAGTCCCGGGTCTTTTGGTTCTAGCTCCAGATAGAAGCTCAGGGGTTACAATCAAAAAGGCTAGCTAGCACCCAGTCCCAACAGTCCCAAAATTAGCGTAGCCCCAGATCCTTTCCAGACCTAGCAACACCCCTGATCCTGGGGCAATGCAGAACACACATTGAAAGTGGCACAGTGCAATTCAGGGGGCACGTGCCATTATTAGGACAGTATGAACGTGAAAGTGGCATGAGAAAATCTAACACTATGGTATGGGGCAATGTAAAAGTGCTGCCATCCTTTTTGGAGCTTTGAAGTGATGTGGGGGCAATATGGAGGGTAATGTAAATGTGACATTTGACATTTCTGGTGGGCAATGCGGCATGGCGCAATACTGGGAAATACAATGTTTTAATGGCAGATATCTGAGGCATTGTGGATTTGACCATCACTTAGGAGCATCATGAAGTTGGAATGGGGCTATTCTGATGGAAAGGAGCAATTTGAAAGTGGCATGAGGCAATTCTGGCAGCGATGTATGATGAGACGATACAGGGGGCATTCTTAAACTGGTATAAGGTAATTCATGGATCAATGCGGCATGTGTCGATAGTGAGTGCCATTCAAAGCAGTATGAAGAAAGTTTGCAGCATTAAAACAAAAACTGGAATGAAGGAGTATGGAAGGCAATGTGAAAGTGGCCTGGGGCACTTCTCAGAGCAATGTGAAGTGGTGTATGGTACTCTAGAGCAGCAAGCAGTGGCCTGGGAGAGACAAGTGGAAGAGTGGGTGGAGACATAGGACACGCTAGGTGAACCCCCACCAACAATGCCCATCCCATCCGCTTAAAAGCAGAGACAAGACAAAACACTCTTTAAAGAGTCTCTGCCTCTTGGTCACTGCCCTTCAACTGTAACCCTCCCTTGCATCACATCACCTTACTTATCAGGTCACGACATGTGGTCACTGCCCTGTGCTTGCCTCTACTTTACCCATATAGCCGTACTAGTATCCCTATCATTCAGGCTACCCTCACCCCCTGCCAGTACCCCGAAACCTCACCACATGTACACTCTGCCCTCCACCATGCTCCACTGCTCTGGCCCTCCCTCGAATCCCTACCTTAAGGACCCAGCCGTGTGGCTTAAACACTTTGCCACCAAACCGACACCTAATCTTCCTTGCACTGTACAATACAGGAACACTAGACTTAGATCTAGACTACCCTGACTACCTTGCATTCAGCGCAATCATATCGCCCCCTCACAGCTCATCCCACCCACACCCCGTAACACACCATTCCCCACCACACCTACCTTATCACTCAAGGGAGCCCTTATCAATGCTAGATCCCTCACGGCGCACGCCCTTGACATCGCAGACCTTATCACTGTCCAAAACCTTGACTTCTTAGCCATCACTGAAACTTGGCTACATGATGCATCTGGCCCACTCCTTGCTCTATCCATACCTAAGGGTTATGCTATTATTAGAAATGATCGACAATCCAACTTGTCTAAAGGAGGAGGAGTCGCATTCATACACAGTGACAAGATCACCATGAGAACTATTGCTAATGCCCAATTTAGCTCTGCTGAATCCCTATCAGTAAAGTTATCCCTCTCTCCTACTAACACAGCAACACTCCACCTTATATACAGACCCCCAGGTCCACTTGGCTCCTTCATGGGCGATGTCACTTCTACCTTGTCTGCCAACTCGAAACCTAATTCCCAGGTACTGATATTAGGTGACCTCAATCTCGGCCTTTCTGTTCCCAAGGATCATATGGCCACCGAAGTTGCCTCTACCCTCACCAACCTAGGGATCCAGCAGCGTATTCATGATCCTACCCATAACAAGGGTAGAACGCTAGACCGGATAGCAGACTTCAACTGTAATACCACTGTCAGCTCTAATACTGCCTGCACTTGGTCTGACCATCACGTCATTACCTTCCTCATGCCAGCCACCAACCCTCAGCCCACACCTACTATAGCCCCGGCTATACCCACCAGAAATAAAAAGGATATCACCAGGGAGAAACTGCTTCCTCTCATCCTCCCTATTCTGAACACATGTGCCCTGCTGCACAAGGACCCCACTGTCCTAGTAGACACTTTCAACAGTACTCTGCTCAAAGCTATTGAGACCATAGCCCCGCTAAAAATTCGCAAAGCCAAACAACAGTCTCACCTGAACTCTTGGTTCACACCGGAGCTTAACAACCTACGCAAAGAAAAGCGTAAGGCCGAAGCACTCTGGAAAAGTCATCCTAGTGCGACCAATAAAGCCTCCCTCCTGATCACCTCACTGAACTACAAGGAAGCCATCCTTCAAGCCAAGAAAGAGACTTACAACCTTTGCATATCCCAAGCAGAATCCAACACAAGAGAACTCTTCAAAATTCTCAAAGAATTAGAATCCTCATCACCTACCCCCGACTCATGCACCAAAGACAGCACCTGGTGCAACAATATACAAAATGCACTTCTCAACAAAATAACCACTCTGCAACGTAAAATCAATGTTAAACAAAATTCTCTCCATACGTCCCTCTCAAGCAAAACCATGCCACCCACAACTACCACCCTAGACCCTCCCTTGCCTTTCAGCTTTAGGCCGCTCACCACCCTCGAGGTTGAAAAAATCATCAGCAACTTAAAACCATCAAGCTGCCAAGGGGATGTCTGTCCAGCTCCTGTCATTAAGGAATCTGCCCACGACCTCGCACCCCTCATTACAACCTTTATCAACTCCTCTTTTCAATCGGGAGTGGTCCCTAACAACTTGAAGGATGCTTGGTTTATCCCTCTTCTAAAAAAAAAACTCTGAATCCTGAGGTACCAACTAACTACAGGCCCATCACTACGATCCCATTTCTCCTGAAAATCTTAGACCGAGGTGCATATCTGCAGATACAGGACTATCTGGAAACCAATAACCTTCTAGGTACCAGACAATCCGGCTTCAGACCTAAGCACGGTACGGAGACAGCCCTCTTAGACCTCAAAACCCAAATTGAGGATCTCAAAGACAAAGGTAAACTAGCCCTGCTACTACTACTAGATTTACCCGCTGCCTTCGACTTGGTCAACCACCAAATCCTTTGTCATCACCTAAAAAATGCAGCGCATTTTTCTGACAATGCCACAAACTAGATCAAATCATTCTTGGACAATGGACATATGAGGGTATTCTCCCCCACCTCCTCTGCTGACCCTGCGCCAGACCCTTGCGGGGTCCCTCAAGCATCGTGTGTATCCCCCACCCTTTACAATGTCTTCACTAAACCCCTGTTTGATGTGCTTGATTATCTGGGTGTCACCTACACCAATTATGCCGATGACACCCAGATACTCATCCCCATCACGGGTGATTATACGGTAGACTCGAAAGCTTTGAATGACATATATCATGTCATTCAAACCTGGATGGCACATCATGAGTTCTGTCTTAATGATGACAAGACAGAGCTCCTCATCCTTGGGACTCAGCAAAGACTCAACAATTTGAACCCCATGTTCAGCTCCTTCAATATCGACAGAAACTCCATAAAAGTTTCCAAAGATACTAAAACACTCGGAATCTACCTTGACTCCGCTTTATCCCTCCACAGACAAACCAATGCAGTAGTAGCAGCCTCTGCCTACACATGCAAGCTGATCACAGGATGTCGCCCTTTTCTCTCTTCTCAGAACTGCACTACCCTTGCTAGAACCTTAGTCATGTCCAAACTTGACTACTGTAATGCTCTGTACCAAGGCACCAACCAATGTAACCTGGACAAACTACAGATTATACAAAACAACGCCATCAGGGCAGCACTCAACATCCCTAGATCAGCCCATATCTCTGAAACCAGGAAGAACCTTCACTGGTTGTCAGTTTCCCAAAGTATCTCTCTAAAATCTCTTGCCTTAACCTACAAATGCATGAATAACCAGGCCCCCAGCTACTTATCCTCCCGGTTTAACCAGTATATCCCACCTCGCTCACTAAGGTCTGCCACTAGCCAGAGCCTACTGATCCCTAGATTCAAGCCCCAAACAGCCGGTGGGGCAAGCTTCCCAGTACTGGCAGCCAAACTGTGGAACTCTGTACCTGTCTCTCTCAGAAACTCGCCCACCCTGAAATCATTCAAACACAAAGCCAAACTCTGGCTAGTCTCCTCTGAAGACTAACTGATAAGCATGTCTACTTAGTTAGCTGTTCTCAAATCTGCAATGTGATCTTAGTCTAATGCTCAAGTCTTATGTTCTATTTATATGTCTCTATGTAATGCAAACTGTTGTGTTATATGTAATGTAAAGTGCTGTGTTATGTAACCACTGCCTCAAGATATGCGCCCGGTAGCCTACGGGCCTGGTTTGCGCTATACAAATAAAATAAATACAAATACAAATACAAATAAAGTACCATTGTCTCACCATTGGGAAGTTCAGGTTGGTCTAATGGTCAGATTCCGAAAATGTGCTGCAAGCAAAATAGGCACTGAGGATGCACTACTGTTTCTTGAATCAATCAATGCACAGGTCACCCTACTGTCAATTCCGGGGAGCTGAGCTGCAGTGTAATTGATACACTGTCCTTCCATACCCCTCCATACTTTGGAGGTGGGAGCTTCTTTGGCAGACTCCCAGCATCTGTATATAAAATGGGAACAAAAACAATGTAGTTCTATTCTTTTTTTGGGGCACATAAATGCAAGCGCGACAGCAAGGGTTCAAAAATATAGTATGAAGAGACAGAAATCACCATGTCATGCATTGCCCATTCTCCTGCAAACAGGCACATGAGAATGTTTTCATTTTCTATCCATGTTAAAGCACATCCTGTTTGCTCATACAGGATGCTTTTTAAAATGTGCAGAAATGCCCTCTGACTTGTACTGAATGCAAAGGAGTGAAAAAGGGCACCTGAATGTGCAATCGCAGGAGACGTGTTAGCTCCTCGCACCGCTTGCACCATTAGAAGTTTGGTGAATATGGCACTAAATCCTCAATCTCCAAGAGGTGCCCAGGAATGCAAAGAACCCAATACTGTAGCAATGCAGTGAAACAATAAGGCACCGAATATCCAAACCAGGGTATTAATGCATTAGGATGAAATACGTTAGCTAATAACTAGATTAAACGGCAAAAGAGAAAGTGGTGAAAGTTAAAATACTGAGTGCCTGATTCACAGAGCGTTTTCCAATGGGATTGCGTCATTATTAAACACTTGTGTGAATCAGGCCCTGAGTCTCACACGAGGCATACGTTTAAAGAAGCCTAAAGGTAAGGGCTAAGGCAGGTTCTGCCGACATCTCCGGGAAGCTAGATAAAGGATTGCCCCGAGGTACCCCCCACTCCCCCAGTGCAAGATCACAATCTCAAGATGGAACTGGGACAGTGGAATGTTATGTCATGGCCCGGGATAAGTGATTCCTTCTCACATTTGTATTGTGTTTTGAAGGATTGTGCACCACCACACAGGGTGCTGTTGCAGTTGCTCCCAGTTTTAATCCTAATATGAGCTCAATCCATTGGTACCATAGCAGAGGGAGAGCGTTGGAGTCTGAATTTGGGACCACGGCCGGTGTGATACCAAGGACTCTCTGTAGAGACTTCTGTGTTTCTAAGGAGAGCTGGGAGATTTGTTCCATCTTGTGTGATGTCAAGAATGATTGCAGGCCGAGGTAAACATGTGAATGGGCTGCACCCTGAGATGTTACTGCAGGAGGAGGCCATGCTGTTTATCAAGGGCCAGGGAACAGGATTAGATGTTAAGGCAACATTTGAGGGTAGCATTGACCCTGAAGGCGAGTGGTGGCTGGTCCCTGTCAAATCCAGACGGGGTCAGCAGTGGCAAAGTCTGTACGGGAATATTTGAAGGAAATAAGCAACCTAGGGCTGCCACTGTCTGCTTCATGCTGTAACCCACACACAGTTCTTTAAGTCGGCGGCTGAGAGCTGTGAAGAACTCTGCTTCCGTCTCTTTACGAGTCCATGCAAGTCACATTTGGCTTGACTATGGGTCAGTCTTTAAACTCTATCAAGTTTTATACAAGTCATCGAAATATTCCGGGAGGATGCTCTGAAGGTTGGCTTTACACATCCCTGGAAATCCTTCTTCAGTCCAATATGCTTTATCACCTAAACAGCCTCTATTTGTTGCAGCACAAGGGCCCTCCATCAACATGCGAGGGGAGGGGCTGCCAAGGTATTTCAAAGACTAGAGCACTTGCTCGGCACTATACAGAAAAGCTTCGTAAAAAGGATTCTCCTCTCAGCACATGCCTTATCTATGGATAATTCCAAAGAGTGTGACTAAAACGCCTTGTCTTACTGCTGGTGAGTCAGTGCCAGTAGGCCCAACGATTTACTGTACCATTGGCATGTGCCCAAACAATTGCCAACAACCTTTTCTACCTGCGTGGGGCAAACTCTCAGGTCCATAAGATTTCGTCCCCGTTGCTCAACGTGCTCCCCGATGACCTTTTTTGAGCGGTCGTTTCAGACAGCGCAATATACATTCAACACTCAGGCTACGGTAAAGGGAGCCTTTTAGACTTGACTGAACAATGTATTGGTTAAATTTCAAAAAAGATCACATTTTAATGATCAGTTTTAATCGTTGATCTCTCTCATGCATAGTCAAGTCACATTGTTAACTATTGGTTCCAAGGTAAATCGCCAAGTGAGGAGAAGAGCCAGGAGTTATTCTGCTCTCCTATAGCTGTGAGGGAGCCCTTGGCTGTGGCCTTGTGGTTAGGTGGCAGAAGAGACACGGTAGCCTTTTATTGTGGCTAGTGGAGAATGTACAGTGGCTGAGGATGGCTTGAGTTGCTTCCCCTATCAATATGCTGACACACTTTAATTTAGGAGATATTCTCTCGCTCTGCTTGGGTTGGAGACGGCGCAGATGCTCCTGGCAAACTCAGCTAATTGCATAAATAGAGTAGTTTTTAGGTCAATGCTGTCTGGGCAGCAGCCCGGCCCTGGATACATTTCTCATTTGGCTTTACTCTCCTTAACATTCTGAATACATGGGACTGGGGACCCCACACAACCTAGAGCCCAGTGGTCATCAAAAGCCAAGCTTGCAGCAAGTCAGCAAAACTAACCTGGGAAACACATGAGTGCAGCTATCTGAACTACAGTGATTGCTGAATGCTGTCATGATTTGAATCTCGCTATATGCAAGCCTCAGGTAAGCCTCGCAATCAGGTAAGCCTTGCAATTACTGTCACCATCGCGCCTGTTGCACGCTCCTCTGCTGTATTTGCACAGAAGTAGTGCTTTTTCCAGAGGAAGCACGCTGATTGCCTAGGAGCAATCACCTTACTCTGACTGAACCAATTTCCTGGGTTTTCGCCTTATTTTGGGTCTTTTTGCACTGTAGCGACGTGTGTTGTATCACCTTACAAGATGGTTGGTTTTGTGTAACCCTTGTGCTTTACAATCTGGTCTGGGCCCAACTCCCTCTCCCATTGGTTGCCAGGCCTTGATAGGGCAATCAGAGCAACCGGGAGGCGGGAGTCAGCCCTGACCACCAAAGCCCAACACAAAGGGCCCTGCCTGCTTTCTATCCGCTATCAGAAAGCTACATTGGGTTCTTTCTGCACCCTGGCACCAGACCTTTCAATACTGTTGCCATCACACTCTTCTAAGAAATCCTGACTGCCTTGACATTCTCACCTCCTTAACCATGGGTTTTTCCCTCCTTTCTGGACTCACTCCTAGCCCCTTATGACTTCCACTCTCCTTCGCTACTTGTTTCTCCCATGTTCACACTATGAATTGCATTGCATTTTTAACTCTTTTGCTTGCGTCTGAACCCAATTGTAAACTCACTTCTTGAGTGGTCCCATGGTTTAAAAGTCAAATCTTGCTGTTTTTGCATTTTGGTTTAAAAGTCAGATCTTGCTGTTTTTGCTTTTGGTTTAAAAGTCAAATCTTGCTGTTTTTTGGTGTTTTGTTTAAAAGTCAGATCTTGCTGTTTTTGCTTTTGGTTTAAAAGTCAAATCTTGCTGTTTTTGCTTTTTTGGTTTAAAAGTAAGATCTAGCTGTTTTTGCTTTTGTTTTGAAAGTCAAATCTTGCAGATTTTTGCTTTTGGTTTAAAGTCAGATCTTGCTGTTTTTGCTTTTGTGTTTAAAAGTCAGATCTTGCTGTGCTCTGCTAACTTGCTCTGCACTTTGCTTGTAATTGTTGCTTCTATGTAACTTGAGGGCCCAGTGACTTCACCAATCTCTTTGTTCCATTCTTACCTGCCTTTCCCCACCCCTCCTTTCTCCCTCCTTTTCACGCTACAACTCCCATGGCGCTTTTTGTTTCTCTTATCTTTTCCAACTGCTTCTCTATTGACTATCCTTCCCGTCTCACTAAGTCTGGCAGGAAGAAGTTAAAAAAGGATACATTGGCCTCCAACCCTGGTCTCCCTATTGCTGACACCTATTCCAGTGCTTCCGCCAGACAGATACTCACCAACATCCTCTTTGTCTTTCCTTCACCATATCTATGGACTCTTCATATCATCTCTGTGCTCTGTCTTGTCTCCTCCTCTCCCATTAATGGTGGCACCCAATGGGAAGCTCTCATGGCTCCCGTTTACTCCTCTAAAGTCATTGGGCCTCATTCCGAGTACGGCGCTAACCAATGGCGCTATTAACACCTTGGTTGACGCCGTACCCGGACCGGCAGCGCCTTGGTGGTTGGCGGAATTACCGCCCCATTCCAAGGTTGGCGGGGCGGTAATTCCCCAATCCCCATTTACCCTTCCCCATTCCCATTCTTGCCCCATAGGGCATAATGGGAGTGGGGAAGGCGTCAATTACGCCACCGTAAATTACGGTGGCGTAATTAACATCAAGGTCCCTTAGCGCCATGGTATTTAACGCCTGCTAAAAGCAGGTGTTAAAAGCACCATGGCGCTAAGGGAACTCGGAGTATGGCGGTAAGGGATTACCGCCACCGCTCTCGTTAGCGGTGGCCGCTATCCCTTAACGCCATACTCGGAATGAGGCCCATTGTTAATGTCTACCTCAATGGCACTGTCATGATCCAAGGCACTCAGGCCAATCTCTTCCTCTTTGACAGGCGTTTCTCTTGCCTCATTAATTTCCTTTCATCTACTGCTATCCCCTTCTCTCACCCTTGGCTACCTTGCCCTCTCTTCCCTCCTCCTCTGCCCCACCTCAGGCTCCTTCTTCACCTGCGCTGGGCATACCTCTGATTTGTACCCCTCCCTGGAAGGTCTTTAAGGCTGGCAACCTCCTTCACCTAGCCACTCTCAACTCTTGCTCTGCTGTGAAACACTCCTCAGACATCTGCCACCTCCTGGAAGAACTTGACCTTGATGCCCTTGGTCTTACGAGACATGGTTCACGGCCAGCTCTGTCACAAGCTTTGACAAACTCCTCCCTGATGGCAACAAGATGATCTATGCACCCAGGTCCACCCGGTCCAGAGGTGGTGTAGCCCTGATCCTTTCTGAGTGGATCCCTGCCTCTATCATTCCCATGCAGACATAGGGGATCATTACGAGCTTGGAGCTAGCCATGGCACTATTAGCGCCATGGCTTCCTCCAAACCAGGGTCCGGGTCCGGTCTCACTGAATGGGGAGTTACCAGGACATTCCGACCTATGCGGACCAGGTAAGTTCCCATTCAGTAAACCATTCCCCATTCCCATTTGAGCCCTCATAGGGTTCAATGGGAAAGGGGAAGGCGCTAATAACGGGCTCGCAAATTGCAGGCCTCGTTATTAACTCCAAGGTCCCTTAACGGGTCCCGCAAAGAATGGCTGGTCAGACCAGCCGTTCCTGTGGGGACCCACTAAGGGACCTCAGAATATGGCGGTATGGGCTTAACGGCACCGCCATCCTTAACAGTGCCATTAAGCCCCTACTGCCATACTTGTAATGACCCCCATACTCCTCTTTTGAATGCCTTGTCTGCAGGCTCTCTCTCTCTCCTAGTCACTATCTTACCATTGCTATCTACCGACCACCTGGTCAGATCAACTCTTTTCTCTCTGAGTGGGCGGACCTCTCCTCCTCCCTGCTGGCCTCCACCTCTCAACTCCTCCTTCTTGGTGACCTCAATATCCATGTTGACACTCCTTATTCCTCCTCTGTACTCTTCCTTGACCTCTGTGACTCCCTTTCTATCCTCCCCTCTGGCCCGACTGACTCTGTATGGTACACACTTGATGTCTTGATCTCCTCTGTCATCCCTGTCTCCATTCCTTTGACCACTTCTCTCTCCTGGAGCGATCACTCTCCCTCTCTGCCCCCCAGGCCAGGTCTACCCCAACACTGCCACCTACCTTCTTGGACATCCGGCCCATGAAGCGTGCGTCATTGGATGCTTTCACTGCCACCTTCTCTCCTCCCTCCACGTCTGGCTGACTCACATCCTGATGCAGCTCTGTCTATGCTCTACTCCTCTATTTCCAATACTCTTGATGCTCTTGCCCCTGTCTTGAGGCTCCGTTTGAAGCCCAAAGTCAAGAGCAATTCTTGGTATGACTCTGACCTAGCTACACTTAAACGTAAATGTAGGGCGGCTGAGAGGAAATGGAGGGCTTCTTGTTCATCCTCTGACAAACTGGCCTGTTGCCTGCTCCAAAGGCAATACTGACTCTGTCCACACCAAGAAGAGAGCCCACATTCAAGCCTGTGTCTTTGCGGCATCTAACAACTTTGCCGAACTCTTTAAAATCTGCAAGGAACTGGCCAACCCTGCTGCAGTCTCTACCCATCCTGATGCCTCCCAGGCCCTTTGCACGGCCCTTTCCTCTCACTTCATCTCAAAAACCCAGGACATCATGTCCACTACCTCCTCTCCTGCCCCTCCTGTCCTCTCTCCTTCTGTGAACTCAGACCCTCCTCTAGCCACCCCCACATCCTCTTTTTCCTCTTTTCCTCTTTTCTCCCCTGACGAGCTCTAGACATGTCCGATCTATGAAAGTCTTGTCAAAATAGGTTCATCCCTGTTCTTCTAAACCCATAAAGGACCACATTGACACCTCACTCCTGCCCTGGCCAACTTCTGCAACCTCTCCTTTGCCTCAGGAGCCTTCCCCTACCCTCCGAAGCATTATCTTGTGCATCTTCTTCTTAAGAAACCCACAGCTGATCCTTCTTGCCTGGCTAATTAACACCCAATTTCCATTACTCCTTTTCTGGGCAAACTCCTGGAAGATCTGGCCAATCTCTCAGCTTACCCTCTCCTCTGATGTTGTTGGCTGTCTCCACGACCATCAGTCTGGCTTTAGAGCTGCACAAGCATGGAAACTGCTCCCCTGAACATCCGTGAAGATGTGCTCTCCAATCTTGACTCTAACATTCCCTCTGTCCTCATCCTACTCAATCAATCTTCTGCCTTCAACACGGTCAACCATACCATCCTGCTAAGCTGTCTCTGTGACAACCTGAGCATCACCGATCAGGTTCTGGCCTGGCTGACCTCTTTCCTCTCTGATCGACCATCCCAGTTCCAACTTGGGTCCTTCCTTTCCTCTATCTCCCTCTCTACCTGTGGTGTTCGCCAGGGGTCCAACCTCTCACCCTGGCTCTTTAATCAATACCTGGCAACTCTCGCCCACTGCATTATCGTTTTCTGCTCAAATTTCCAGTGCTATGTGATGACACTCTACTCATTTTCAGGCTTCCCTCTGCCACCTCTTCTCCTTCTCTCATCTCTGTCTACCTATCTGCCATTCAGGATTGGTGTGCTGCCAACAATCTCTTTCTGAATGCCAGCAAGACTGAGACCCTCCTCATCGGCACATCTTTCCTGTCACTCTCTGGCCGGCCTCCCGTCGCCCTACTTCTACCCACCCCTGCTATGCCAAGAACCTCAGGGTAATCTTTGACCCCACGCTTTCCTTCTCTGCGCACATTTCTGATGTCTCAAAAAAGTCAAACTTCCTACTGCACCTCCTTAGAGGTATTCTGCCTTTCCTCTCCTTCCCCCAGAAGCTCACTGCCTCTCAAGCCTTGGTTTTCTCAAGGTTGAACTATTGCAACAGCCTCTTTCTAGAACTACCCACCTCTACTCTCCGCCCTTTGCAACTTATCCAGAACAGGACTGCATGACTTGTCCTTGGCCTCAAGCCCTGGAGTCATATCTCTCCAGCCCTGAAATCTCCTCACTCTCTCCCAGAGGCTGCATTCAAGACCCATTGCATTGCCCACAAGGCTTTCTGGAGCCTGGGTCCAAAATACCTTCAGCTGTCCCTCCGTAAATATCTTCCCTACCAAGCCCTTCGCTCCTCCACCTCTAACTCCCTCAGGGTCATTTTTCTAAGAAATGAGCTGAGGGTAGATCTCTGTCTTCTGCTAGGGCCTCCCTCTGGAACAGCCTCTCTGCCACTCTGAAACTTGATGAAAACCATCTCAGGTTCAAGAAGCACCTCAAGACTATCCTTTTTGCTTCTGCCTTCTCTCCTCCTCTCCCCTGTTGATCTGTTCTGTCTCGGCATTGTGCACCTGGTCTCCCTCTGTCTTTAGGGCCCAGGTACCTGCTCACCCTGCCACCCACCCACACTGCCACCGGACAATCCCTTGCACTGGGGTCTCTATCTGTAACCCTACATCCCCCCTCCCTTTTTCTTTTTCCGCACTGATTCAGACACACCCTCTCTGTTGCCTTACTCCTAGCACTTGCCACTTGCTGGCTGCACTTCTGCTGTTTGTTGGTTTTTTGTTATGTATTTTTTTTTTCGTGTTTTATTTACTTATTTTTATTTTTGCTAAGCACTTTCCACCTGTACCCCGGCTCTTGCACTTACCCCTCTCCCTCTCCTATGCACTTGCACATTCTCAATATTACTGGGCCTGGTAAGATTGTTGTTTTTGTTCGCCCTTGTTCCCCTCCCTTGCCTCGTCACGCTCTGAAACACTTGTGTACGAGCGCGATACAAATACAATATAAATATCAATATCAATACAGCTTTCTGCTAGTCACATTGGGTCTCATTTTCCAAGTCGACATCATTTGATGGTGGGTGACCTTTTACGTTAACACTTCAGCATAGATAGGTCACTGCTGCCAAATATTCCTCATTTGCATAGCAGAGTGCAAAAGGGGACTATAATAAGGTGATGTGCACGCTTGCAAGCCGCCATTTTTCCAAATGAAGCAAGTGGCACAATGTATCCCTATGGAGTCCACCTGTCCTATGCTGGTGCTAAAAGCTGGCGGACTCCATAGGAATCCCCAGCATTTATATTGGCAGAGAGGACGGGAGAAGTAGACCTAAGTTACATTCCCACCCTCCATACAAATGACCGAATATGGGGCTTGACGTGAATGGAAGGCGTAAAATACGAACTCAAGGCTTTTCTTTTGCGTTACGCCCCACCAAATTAGCTCGATTGCATTCCCATCTTTATCGCTCCTCTTTTCCAGCAGGTGGGATTCTGGCTTCTTCTGTTATGGCAGCGGCAGAAAACATTTTAAAATAATGGGCCATAGGAGTCTAGTTTATTGCCCGATTTCTTCTAGAAAATGGATGGAACGCTGTAGGATTTACAGGATGGGCTTGTGGAGAATAAATTAGATACTCAGGAACTTCGGAAGCCAGGTGTAGTGCAGTTGCCCGGGAGCATTGATCTGCGGCAGTATTCCGATGCTGCTGAAACACATTTGCAACCGACTTCGTGCACAGTAAGCAGGCATTTCTGACACATGGGCGAAGCGGGGTCCAATGCAGTGAGCCGCTGCCACACTAGGCAAACATGTCAATCATAAGCCACTTTCCATTAGAAATGACAGCAGTTTGAAACATTGTCTCATCAGGAGATATGAACACACCAGATTTAAATGCTGCGCTACTAGGAAAACTGCACCAGTGCTGGTTACTAAAATACAATCAGAATTTCGATTACAGTACTGGTGTTGACACCACGTGACATGGAAGTTATGTTACTTTCCTGGTATAGCTGGGTGTTGCTTACCATTCCGGAACAGTTCTTTTTGAAGTGAAAGGGCACGTTCCTACTTTGTGACCCGATAGCAGTTAAGAGCTAAACTGACATCTGTTTTAACTCATTTGGCTGTCAACCAGCATGGCTGCAACCCTTGAAAAATGTGTTGCACATTGCTCCGTTCCTACCTATTCTGTCCCATACCGGGGGTCACAGATCCACTGCTTTGTTGGTGCACGTCTAACACTGGGTGATGCTCATGGACGGATGCTCTATATGCTAGTGTGCTATGGGCAATGCACAAATACTTCAGGGTACACTCACAGGGCAAACGCTCAGTCTGTCAGTTTGACCCCTGAACTGCTGAGCTATTATGCATTCCTATGCACAAAGGGACTAGCATACTCAGCCTTCCCACGTGATTGCCGGCCCATCTACACCTTGCTAAACCAGTTTAAACTGACTCAGTTTAAACCCATTTTGCCATGCCCTTGATACACGTGTTTCCGTGTTGACCAAGTTCTCCTTGTAGTTTCAGGGCATTTATTTAATTATTTACGTGAATTGTGGAGTGTGAGATGTCAGCTTATGGCACATGTAATTACTGGTCCACCTTGAAGATGGCGTCAAGTTGGAGTGCTAGGGCCACTCTGATTGGCCACTGTTATTGGCTGAAAGACAAATGGGTTATTTTGTCAGGAGTTGGCAAAAAGGCACTACCTTATTTCTCTCCAATCGGCGAGGCAGCTGCTGTAGCAGGATGTACTGTTGGACTTCAAGGAAATGTCACTTTGTAAAAGCATGGCCCAATGCTGATGTCGGAGTGCAGGATATTTTGTTTGGGGGAAAGCAACTATAATGGTATGCAGTGGAATGGAAAAATGAATATATACACTTTCTAATCATTCTCAGTGGATTGAGTGGGATTGGTTATGTGTGTAGTGAGAGTAGATTGACAGTTGAATGCACAATGTCCCTATCCCACACATATGTGTGTTTACAACGACAACAATCCATTGTAATATGTCAGACATCGTTATGACTATGAGCTCTCAAGCCGTGTTCTCCTATCATTATATATATTTGGGAACACATGACATTTTATTGCGTGCAGATGCAATTACACCTACATGGGGTCTCATAAAAGTCCACATACACTGCTGGATTGGGAAGGGGGCACTTGAGACCTGCAGTCGGGCATTCAGACCTCATGGAGAGGAACAGCAGTAGAGCAGGTGTCGCCCCACTTACTCTAGACCCCAACATCTCAATTCCCATGCTGCTTCTCATGCTGGGGGATGTGCTGTGCAAGCAGATGGCAAGTGAGAACCACGGGCGGTATTACATTAACACGGCAAACATCACCACGATGCAGAAAGATATCTGCCCAAGCCCTAGTCCTTTGCCTTGGTGAAAACATGTAGTGACAGAATATGTTTTTTGCAATAGGGCAATGTTTGCTCTGGTGGGAATTACACTTCCACTGGAGCAAAGTTTCTCTAATACTCCCCCAAGTGGACAGTTAAATACTCACTGCCCCTCCCCTACTCTTAATAAGAGCTTGTTAGCACCGAAACAAGCCAATTCTTGCAGGTCCTGCAGCCGCCTGATAATGAGTGCTGCACCCGTGCTTTCCACCAGCTCTTCTAGCAGGCCCAAGTCATGCAAATAAGAGCTGATACTACAGGATGCCATATGCTGACTTACATGGTTTCAACAGCCCTGCTCGAAGCACAGAAACCGTATTTTCAAACCATATGATTAACTTATAGTCAGGAGAAGCTCACAGATAGCGCCAGTGCCAGCGTTTTACAAAGGTACAATCCCATAGGAAAACGCTCTGTGAATCAGGCCAGACGCAGGGTATCCCTGCACTTAGCAAATAACGTAGCAGAGTATTGCATAGCATCGCAACTAAACATGCAAGCTTACCATAACACACTACATAGCATATCATAGGGCAGCGACAAAGCTTAATCCAACATATGATAAGGTAGCAAAGCAAACGATGCAAGCTCAGGAGATAAAGACATAGCATAACATACAGAGCTTAAAGTAGCATGCATGAGCAGTGAATATGTCATAGTGTAGCCTGGTAAACACAACATAATGCAGCGTAACACATCATGAGATTGCATTACAAAGCATAAACATAAGGGAATAGTATATCTTAGTATACTATCCTTACCTAACATAGTAGAGTAGCGAAGCGTGAATGAGAGGGTGTAACACAAATAAGAAATGTGTGGAAGGGCACTGGGGAGATTGACACGATGATGGGGGCAGGAGGGCTGCACTACCATGAGAAGACAAACGCCCAGGAGTATGTCATCCCAGAATAAGTTCCTCTTTTGCACTCCGTTAGACACCCCACACCAACACACATGCCTGCCCCAGACTCACCAATCCCAGGTTTCGAGATCCGCTCACCTGCAGCCGACTGGCACACTATGCCGGGGCTGAATAGGCATCAACAGGTAGAGAGGTGCAGCGAGAAAGCCCAGCTCCTCCCACGTCATCCTCCCAGGAGCATTTCATCTCTCCTCTATATCTGCAGATGCTTTATCTTGCTTCCAATGGGACCCATTTAAACTGCCAGGTGGGAACACCTCTCCGGTAATGCGCGCCTGCACCTTCGAACATTGCAGCCTCCTGGCTGTAGAATTATTTATTTGTTTAGATGTGTTATATAACATTAAAATGCAGCCTGGGTGCTCAATACCAACAGATAGATGTAGGGTTTAGACAGCCACATAATCAATGGTGAGCATCCTTAGAGAAATGCTTCATCGGCAGGGCAGCCCCGGAGAGTGCTCAAAGACACTAACAGGCCGATTCATGGAATAAATGTGCGCCGAAAATCCCGGCGCAGAGGGGCCAATACGTGCGCTGCGCCGAAAATTAGCGAAAAGCGCAGGGAAACCAGCGCACGTCGATTCATGGAAGTCCGTGCGCAAGAAAAGCAGAGGACGTGCGCTGAAAAAGCGCGCGGCGCAGGCCGGCGCACAGGTCAACCAACGTCGTGCGCCACGGCCACTGCGCTATCACTCCGAGCGCAGCGCACAGCTCTAAAGTAGGCGGAACACAGGGCGGGACACTCGGAATGGGGAATAAAATGGGGCACAACACTCGGAATGGGGAAGAATGTGGGCGGCACGGGGAAAGTTTAGGAGGCAAGTGCGCGGAACGCCCACACGCTCGCATACAACACGTATTCATGGAATAGAATAGGGCAAAAAAGCGCACGCTCAAAGCAGCGCACAGGCACAAACAGGCACAAACACGACCGCCACAAGAAAGCAGGCGGTAGCGTCTCTGCGCCTGCAAGAAATGTGCGCTAAAAGGTGCGCCAACAAATAGCACCTATATACAGACATGATCAATGTCCAATACTGTGGCCCTCCAGGACAAATGACGTACAAAGGGGTACCCACAAACACAGACACGCGCTGAGAGAAAAAATAAACGTGTGCGTGTATACCGGGGTGCGCGGGAAGTTGCACACGCGATATGGCCGGGTACGTGGATTTCAGGGGTGCGCGGGAAGTTCCACACGCGATTAGTCAGGGTACGTGGATTGCAGGGGTGCGCGGGAAGTTGCACACGCGATATGGCCGGGTACGTGGATTTCAGGGGTGCGCGGGAAGTTCCACACGCGATTAGTCAGGGTACGTGGATTGCAGGGGTGCGCGGGAAGTTCCACACGTGATATGGCCGGCTACGTGGATTTCAGGGGTGCGCGGGAAGTTCCACACGCGATTAGTCAGGGTACGTGGATTGCAGGGGTGCGCGGGAAGTTCCACACGCGATATGGCCGGGTACGTGGATTCCAGGGGTGCGCGGGAAGTTCCACACGCGATTAGTCAGGGTACGTGGATTGCAGGGGTGCGCGGGAAGTTGCACACGTGATATGGCCGGGTACGTGGATTCCAGGGGTGCGCGGGAAGTTCCACACGCGATTAGTCAGGGTACGTGGATTGCAGGGGTGCGCGGGAAGTTGCACACGCGATATGGCCGGGTACGTGGATTTCAGGGGTGCGCGGGAAGTTCCACACGCGATATGGCAGGGTACGTGGATTGCAGGGGTGCGCGGGAAGTTCCACACGCGATATGGCCGGGTACGTGGATTTCAGGGGTGCGCGGGAAGTTCCACACGCGATATGGCCGGGTACGTGGATTTCAGGGGTGCGCGGGAAGTTCCACACGCGATTAGTCAGGGTACGTGGATTTCATGGGTGCGCGGGAAGTTCCACACGCGATATGGCCGGGTACGTGGATTTCAGGGGTGCGCGGGAAGTTCCACACGCGAATTGGCTGTGTGCTCCCAGGCATTACCTGTACACCCTCCACGGCCCCTGCAGGCAGCACACACCACAGGGAACTACCCTGCACACCTGCTCATGTCTCCCACCACCCCCACCCCCCATCCACCAGGGACACCCTCCACCAGGCCCCCACCCATGTCTCCCACCACCCCCACCCCCCATCCACCAGGGACACCCTCCACCAGGCCCCCACCCATGTCTCCCACCACCCCCAGCACTGTGGGGAACCTGCCAGCAGGCCCCCACCCATGTCCAACCCATGTCTCCCACCACCCCCACCCCCCATCCACCAGGGGCACCCTCCACCATGCCCCCACCCATGTCTCCCACCACCCCCACCCCCCATCCACCAGGGACACCCTCCACCAGGCCCCCACCCATGTCTCCCACCACCCCCAGCACTGTGGGGAACCTGCCAGCAGGCCCCCACCCATGTCCCCCTGGCCCCAGGTCCTGACGATACACAATCATGGCAGTAATGGCCAGCATACCCAGCACAAACACCCAGGCAAGGATTGCATGCACCCACATAGTGAATGCAATCACATGACACAACCCCAAAGGCAAGTATGCAAAAGAACACATGTCCGTCACACACACATACACAATGGGTGCAAGTGAATGTCAAAACCCATATCATGACATGTAAGAAACCAAAGAGAAAATAACACAAGTGTAAGAAAATATAAAAATGTATTAAAAACAAAAAATAAGTAAACTAATAAAACATACAACTATGTGGCAAAGTAAATAAAAGGTCCATGTCCGAGAACAAAAATGATAAACCAAAAAACAAAGGATTAAAAAATAAATAGAATTTGTCCAAAGCAAAACCATGTAGTAGGAAATCAAAGAAAAACCATTACGTCATGGTGTAAACAATAAGAAAATAAAAAAATGTATCTCCCAAAAAATAACAATATATACAGGAATGTTCCAGGGTCCATGAGCCCAACACCACAAATGAAACCTAATACTAACTAATAAAAAAAATATGTACAAAAAAGTGGCCATTGTCCGAGCGGTCCAAAATAATAAAAATAAATAAAGGAAACCTAGCACTAACTAACTAAAAAACTATATACAAAGGCAGCGGGCAAGTCCTGCGGCTCACTTGGTGATGCTGGCCAGGGCATCCTCGAACTCCATGTCAATGTCCTGGAGGCGGGACTCTGTCCTGGCCCCGAGGTCTCGCAGGGACAACCCCATGTGCTCACCAAAATCCCTGCGAGCCTCCTCGAGGCACTCAGCCCGCCTCAATGCCCGACGCATGGAGATCTCCGCCCTGGCCATGGCGATCCGCTCCTCTTCCGCCCGCTGCCGCTCCGCACCTATCCGCTGGCCAAACTCCTCCCACACGGAACACACCGCCATGCCAGGGTTGCCCTGCCCTCCGGCCGATGCCTGCCCCTCTGATCTTGATGGCCCTGAGCCATGATGCCTCCCACGTCGAGCCCGCTGCTGCCTCCGACGCCACTGCCTCTGCCAGCACGACGGCATCCAGGCTGATGGTAACCACCGACGCCGTCGTGCACGTGCCCTGCCCAATGATGCCGGCACATCTTCCATCTGCTGGGGTCCACTTGCTGTGTTGTCCACCCCTGCTGGACCTCCGACTCCCAACTGTGGCAGGGATGGGATCCCCACCGAGCTGGCTGCATTGGTCGGGGCAGGTCCACAGGGGGCCATGGTGGCATCTGGGCCGGAAGACGGCAAGGAGAACGACCGGTGGATAGCCTGCACAGAGGAGGAGAGGGCCGTCAGATTGGCCAACACATGCAGGAACCCCCCGAACATGGCCGATCCCAATTGGGCCACGTCGGCACGGTGCACTTCGTGATGACGTGCGTGCTCCTCCCGGGAAGCACGCACGGCATCACGAATCACAGCCGTGCGCATCGCGACCCCAATCAGGACCTGCTCCACGCGGCCAGGGGTTCCCACGGCCGCAGGTGGAGGGGAGTCAGTTGACATGGACATCCCCTCTACCTGCGGACGGGCCTGGGACGGGGCATCCCTGCTGGTGCATGGTGGTGCACTCACAGGGTCAGGGACAGCGACATGCACAGGCACCTCCACGGTGACCTGTGCTGCCTCCTGCCCCTGGCCCTGGACTGCACCACTTGCACCAGCAGGGATGCTCCCACCAGGCCCCATGTGTGCACCAGTGTCGGCCTCCTCCTCCTCTGTGCAAACCACCAACCTGGATGGCTCCTCACCGTCTCCCGCCGTAGCAGGCCCCTGTGGGGGCTCACCCACCCCTTCCGCTGCAGCCGTGGGGGCATCCCCGCCGCCTTGCTCCACAGCGCCGTCTCCGCCCTCTTCTTCACTAGCCGCTGCGTAGAGGGAGACAAAGGACACAAGCATCAGGCTACTGTACAATGGTCCCCTAGACAGGAAGCAATAGCAGATGAGCACCACTGTCAAAGTACACTTCCATCATGTCCCTCCACAACACATGGGTCAGTCCAGGCAAAACACACACAGTAACAGGCATGGTGCATGCCATGCACATTTCCATGCATGTCCAATTGACTCTTGAAACATTCAATGATATGTAACTCACATGCATCATGGCTCATGCATATCACATGCACACACTTCACCTCAGTCACATCCATCTGGCCCCAAACACACCGAACACAGGCGAAACAAGGGTAAGTTGGGTGCGTCACTGAATCTGTGCATTGTCACACACATGTGTCATGCATCCATGGCATGCACAAGTCACAGACACGCAGGTCAGGCACACAGACATGGCTACCATATATGTACCTGGCATCAGCACCCATCCTTCACCCCCATCCATGTCCAGGTACAGAGACTGGCATGCTCTCATGTCCTAAATCTGCATAGGGCTCCCCATGCCGCATTTCAACACATGCAACAACCATGTGGGTCACACATCACTGGTCGCACATGCATTACCATGATGTCCCTGCACACATACATGCATACATGGCCCATGGCACACATACAGGCAAGTATCATAGAACCAGCACACCGCAACATGCCCTGTCTCACACAGTAATGCTTGCACACTTACCGCTCAACTCCAGACGGGCCTCCCTCTCAAGGACCTGGGCGTGGAGCGCTGGGCGTACGCGTTCCAGGACCCTCTTCTGGATGGAACTCATGCGGCCCCGGCCCCCCTCCACGAGGCGCCGGGCCTTCACAAGGGTCCTGGACCTCAAGTCCTCCCAGCGCTTCTTGATCTTCTGGACGTTGCGGGTTGCCACCCCCTCCGCGTTGATGGCAACCACACAGTCGGCCCAGATCCTCTCCCGTCCTTCCTTGCTGGCGCGGGACGATCCAAAGAGGGCATCATACTGCCCCAGGACATGCTCCACCAGGACACCAACTTCGGTGGCAGTGAAGCTGGTGCCCCTCTGCCCCTCTGGCCTGGGGTTGCCACTGGTGCCAGATGTGGAAGTGCCCGACATGGCAACCCCAGAGGCAGGTGTGGGTGGGCAACTGGGTCCTGGGGCTGGGCTGTGGAGCGATGTAATCCCAGTTGGGAGTCTTCAGTTCCAGCAGGGGTGGACACAGCAACTGGACCCCTGCAGATGGCTGATGTGCAGGCACCAAATGGCAGGGCACGGTGGCAGCAGGCAGGCAGGCAGGCAGGCAGCAGCAGATAGCACGTGGGAGGCTGCTCAGGGCACTGGGGGGGCAGTAACTCGGCCTTCTGGGCAGGAGCGTGGTGTTCCGTGTGTTTTCGGGTGGCCAGCTTGATACGGAGTGATTTGGCACGTGAAATTCCTGCACGTCAGCGTGAAATCCGAGGAAAGGCCCTTAGCGCGTAAGTGCGTCAGCACGCATACGCGATTCTATTGGACCAGAGTCCCTCAGCGCGTAAGCGCGTCTGACGTGATCCGCACGGGCGTTCCCCACTCAGCACGTGATGATGGAGCACACGTGGAAATACTGCACGTCAGAGTGTCATCGCGTGTAATTGGCCAAAAGTGCGCGTACACGCCATTGGCCTATGTACGTGTATTTCATAGCGTGTAATTGGCCAAAAGTGCGCGTACACGCCATTGGCCTATGTACGTGTATTTCATAGCGTGTAATTGGCCAAAAGTGCGCGTACACGCCATTGGCCTATGTACGTGTATTTCAGGGGTGCGCGGGCACTCACACACGCAAGTACGTCAGCGCACCTGTATGCCTGCTGCGTGGGAATTTCCACACGCTATTGGAGTGGGAACTAGATTCCAGGGGTGCGAGGGTCACACGCTCGCCTAGAACACGCGCAAAGCATTAATTTGCGCACTTTTCAATAAACAAGCCAGATGCCAGGATGAACATACCGTTCCTAGCAGCAGTGGCAGTGGGCTACCAAAGGAGGAGGAGGAGGAGAGTCAGGGCCAGAATATTCACACCCAGAACCAGCCTATTCGGGATGCCTGATGACCAGGTGTATGGGAGGTACAGGTTTCCAGCACACATCATACTGGACCTGGTCAGTGAGTGGGAGGATGACCTCACATCACCCACCCTGTGCTCCCAAGCACTCAGCCCCCTGCAGAAGGTCCTGAATGTACTGCACTTCTTGGCCACTGGATCCTTTCAGCGGACAAGTGCCATAGTGGGTGGTGTGTCACAGGCCACGCAGTCACGCTGCCTACACCAGGTCTTGAACATCATCACTGCACGGCCATCAGTCCGCAGGCACATATATCTCCCCAGGACTCATGCAGAAAGGCGGACGTGCATCCAGGAATTCTATGGTGTGGCTCAATTCCCCAAAGTGCTTGGTGCAATTGACTGCACACATGTGGCTCTACGTCCACCCAGGGCAACAGAGCACATCTATAGAAACCGCAAGCACTGGCATTCCATCAACGTGCAAGTTGTATGCAATGCCAAGGGAATAATCACATCAGTATATGCCAACTATCCCGGGTCCACCCACGACAGCTTTATCTACAGAATGTCTACCCTATGCCGGGACCTAGAGGCTGGCCAGCATGGAGATACATGGCTGCTTGGTGAGCATGAATGCCACTGCACATGCATGCATGTCAGATACTGGGTCATGACACAACACCACTAATGATACCCATCACCACCTCCGCAGGGGACAGTGCCTACCCTATCAGCCCCCACATGATGACCCCAATCCGGAACCCCACCACGCCACCCGAGGTAAGGTACAACACAGCCCACATTGCAACACGGGGCATAGTGGAGCGCACATTCGGAGTGCTGAAGTCACGCTTTCGCTCCCTTGACCGTTCTGGCGGGCAGCTGTTATATGCTCCCCGAATAGTGTGCAGGATCATAGTGGCAGCATGTGTCCTGCACAACGTTGCAACACGCCGGGGCCTGCCCGTGGACATGGTGGTGCCCCCACATCCACAACCACATGCACGCCCGCTGCGCATGGGAGGGGAAAGGGCACGGGGGGAGGCAGCCCGTACGCAACTGGTGGCCAACTTCTTCACCTAGGAATCACAGTGCTGGCTAGTGCACACTGCTCTGGCACATACCATCTGACAATCAATGATGACACTACCTGACAATGTCACAAAATTACTTGACAATAAACTGTCAGATACACATCAGCCTGAGATTGTTAACATGGAAGTGTCACTATGTGTGCACCCCTACCTACACATACACCAGCAATGCATCACAACGAAAAGACACAACTCCATCAATCAAATATGCATTGCCACAGGCGATTCACTACATGACAACATTGCCATGTCACCCATTCCCTTCACAGTCCCGCCACTGAGGACACCATGTCATGGTATGTGAGAGCAAACAAACTGGCCATCACAACATGACACCGGTGTCACAAATAGCAGTGCCCCAAATGGTGCATAGCCGCACTTGAACAGCTAACCGCGCTGGAGCCACTACTACACACCTGTGTAAGAGTAATTTCAATCAAATTACACACCAACCCACCCTGAAGCCCACACAAACAAGACACAATGCATGTAATCAATGGTAGTCTCAATACCTGATTCTGCTGGTATGTCCTCACCGTCCAGATGTACAGTGATGGCGCCACGCAAAAGTGTCAGTGCACATCTACCGACATGTAGTCTGACTCCAGAGAGTATGCCCGTGTGAAGAACTGTGTGAAATACCTGCAAAACATGAGCAACATATGTAAGTAGAGGCACATATCAAACCATCATGCATAGTTAGGTGCAACAACAATGTACACTATGAATGTCTACACAGTATTGACTATGGACTGGCCAACAGCTCATGGGAGTCCAATGTCACCGTGTAATTTGCTGTCACTTGGGCACACCCTTTGCAAGCCCATGGAAACGGAAGCAGGAGGGGTGTGGATGTCTGGTACCCAAGCATCGAAACCAAACTCAGGACAAGCCTGCATGTGCCCAGCCACAATACAGTGTATGCCCAGGTACCCACACAAGGCAACATTCTTGAAAAAGAAAAAAAAATTGAGAAAAAATGGCCATGAAAGGGCCGGCGGGGGGGGGGGGGGCACCTATGAGGTCCGAGGACAGGATGCACGCCACAATCCACCTGTGTGGATCATGGGAAAATAAAACACCCCATAGGCTCGTGGCCCACACGGCTACTCTGTTGTGGGAGATGAGTCGCTATCGCTCTGGCCAGACCCTGCAGCTGACTCAGGAGGTGGGGGAGCTGCCTCAGAAGATGGTGTGACAATGGGAGGCAGCCCACGCAAAGCACGAGTTTGCTCCTCCATGGCTGCAAGCAGGCGGGTCTGGTAGTTCTGGTTCTGGGTTATAATCATGCGGAGGTCCCCATGCAGTAACTTCCGGGATGACCTGACCTCCGCACGAGTTGCCTGCATCTCGGCCGAGAGCGTCCGTGTCAGACGCTCCAGCTGCTCCTCTGTCCTTCTATGGGATGAAGCCTCAAGCTCTAACAGGGTCGACCTGAGGTGATGGAATTCTTCCCTCAGGCCTTCCCTGTGGCGCTGGGACTCCATGGAAAGTGATTCCCACAGAGTCGCCAGTGCCGCCCGCCTGCCCATGTTGGACGCCAACATGTCCTCCCTGTGTGCCTGGCAGATGGACTCTGTAGCCTGCTCCAGTCGCTCCATCAGCCTTTCTGGGGGGACAATGGAAGTGGCCACCCTATCCATGGCCTGTGCAATCATCTCGGATGATGCTGCCTGTTGGGTGGCCATACCGTAGATGGATTGCTCCCAAGCGGTATTGCCAGGTGGCATACGGCCACCACGTTGACGGGCACCACACCTGCCTGGGGCAAGGCGGACTGCGCCTTGCTGTGCCGGCAAGGCCTCAGGCTGCAGGACTGCATTCCCTCTCTGATCTGCAGCCCCAGGAACAGGATCAGAGATTGTGTGGTGTGGCCCTGCATCCGTAACCACCGGAGGCTGAGCTGCCGACACTGACATCCCCATTGAGGGCAATGGCCCGGCTGCAGGTGGGTCGGACAGAGGAGATTCTCTCCCAAGAACACTCACCTGCGACTGCACATAGGTGTCATCCTCCGAGTCTACACCTGAATACTGCTCGGGGGAGGAACCCCCAGAGACACCCCTCGACAGCACGACCTGCAGCACTTGTGGGTTTTCACCCACAAACACACCACTTCCCTCACTTGTGGAAGGTCGGCCCGGGTTGCCCTCCTGGGACGGCTCAACCACCACATCCCCAGTATCAACAAGTGCTTCGTCCCCTGCAAAGACATGAAAGAGAAAAATGGAAACAGGCATTAGCACCATGGCATACAACAAGGGCTGATGAACAACAGAGGCAGTAGTTCTACGACACATGTCCCACATGACTGGGAGACCTCCTATGCATTCACCATCACTGGGTCTGTAGGGGAGGCTCAGGGCATACAATGTACAGATTGGAGAGCAACGCCTGCTCACCATGCTGCCTAGCACTGCCATCACACATTGGCCGGTGATTGCCATGTCAAAGGCACATGCCATCACACACATGGCATGTGACATAGCCACCAAGTGAAGAGGGAGAGGAGGGCAACTTTTTTGGATTTCAACCACTCTGGTCCTGACATTGCATCATCACATCAATAAGTTAACATGTTGTACATGGATCTGCTAGTCCCAATTGGCCACGATGCACAGTGCCTTGTCTACATCAACAAAATGCAGTAAACAATGAGATTCCACCTCCCCATCACCTGTAAAGGAATCATATAGCATTCGTGAAGCACCGGTCCAGAAATGTATGAAGGTACAGCGGAGCACTGAGGGGTGGTGGGGCAGAAGGGGATGCCAGTCAACAATCCTACTGGTGCTGGTGTCATTCATGTCACGCAAGTGCAGGGGTGGGTGGCACAATGAAGTGCAAGGGGAAGTGGCGGCTGGAAGTGCTGTACAAGGTAAGTAGGACTTAACGTCAAGGGCAGATGGTGTTAGGCGCAGACAAGTGCTGGGGGGGGTGGCCTATAGGGGTACAGAGACAATCATGCAGTGCTGTGGGCTCGGAGGGGACAGGGGAGGTACACACTGCATCTGGCTCGGCAAGGTCCTTGCAGATTTCTATGTGTCCTGCAGAGTTGTCACATGCCGCAGATATGTGCCCTTGGATTGGGGATCTCATCTTGGTGAAAAGGGTGAGGCGCTATTGCCTTTGGAGCATGTGGCAGGCCAGTTTGCCAGAGGGTGAGCATGATGCAGGACATTCCCTCTCTGCCACCCGGCACCTGTGGTTTGGGTTCACAAGATCCGAGTCATGCCAGGACTCTGCATTGGCATGGGGCTTCAGACAGGTGGTCATGACCGTGGCAAAGACATCCAGTGTACCTGACATAGAGTGGAGCATGGAGTGGGCCCTGTCAGGATGGGAGTGAGCCTAAGGGGGAGCTGGATGGGGGGGAGATTTTGGCAGCATAAGCCTCGACTGACACACACTTCATGGGTTGGAATACCAAGAAGGTGTGTGACAGTGGTGAGGGTGGCTTTGCCTGTGGGGTGGTGAGGGTGAGCTGGGAGGAGAGGAGAATGTGATCACTCCAGGAGAGAGGAGTGCAGAGATGGACGGAGAGGGGAAAGTCAGATGAGATCAGAGCATCAAGAGTGTGCCCTGCAGAATGAGTAGGGACAGACGGGAGTCTAGAGGGTGAGAGGGAGTTGCTGAGGTCACAGAAAGGTCACGTGGGGGGATCAACAAGCATGCAGGTGGATGCGTACAGCACCAAGGAAGAGGATTTCTGTGTCTGGGGACATGAGTGAGGAGGAGAGGTGAGGACACTCAGAAAGGAAGTAGTACATTTGACCAGTTTTCCCAGACACAGTACGCACAGTTTGTGAATGTCAAGGTGTGGTAGAGAGAGACGTCACACAAGCCATTCCAGAGTGGAGTAGGTCTAAGTAGGAGTGACAGTGGCAGGAATACCTTCAGGGAAGCCAAGGGCACACCCCCCCTGCACAGTAGTGGCGGGCCAAGGAGAGGATCTCCTGAACATCAGGTAGGAGTGTGTGAAGGATGCAGACAGAGCTGGCCGTCAGACATGTTTCCATGAGACCAAGGATGTCAAGGTGCATAACCTCATGTAAGTGACAGATATCGGAGGAATGCCTGATGCAGCCGCAGTGAAAGGAGTGTAATTGTGGAGGAGGTTGACAGCCTTGTAGGACTTACGGGGAGTGCTAGAGATCAGAGGTGCAGCATGTGTAGGAGTTGGAGTGGGAGGCGGAGAAGGATCATGGGAGGGTGCAGGGAGGCAGTGCAGGATTGATGAGGAGAGAGGAGGGGGGACAGCAGGAGAGGAAAGGAAGTTGATGAGATGTGGGTAGCATTTCTCAAGGAGAATGAGGTTGGCCTAAGGGCCTTGGACTGAGATGCTCCCATTACCATACACATCAATTGTGGCCTCTGAGGATTGGAAGGAGGCCAGGAGTACACCCCAACGGGTCCCACCATTGATGGTGGAAGAGGAGCAAGGAGAGAGGACAGGGACCAGGTGAAGGGTCTATGGGACAGGCAAAGGCATGTATGAGCAGATGTCAGTGAGAGTTAGCTTTGAGTAGGCTCAGATGCACTTGTCAGCAATAGGGTGGGTCGCATTGGAGGGCAGGGTGCCCTCATTTGACTGTTAGCAAGCAGGTGTCGTGAGTAGGGCACGATGGTCTGAACTGTAGAAGTCAGGGAAGATAGACCATGAAGAGCAGCATGGAGTGTGAGGGAATGGGGCTCGAAACCAGACGGTACCAAAGCACACAGGTAGGAGGTGGATGTCAAGGCAACATCCACAGTATGACAGCATGTTGGTTGGCATTTATATACAGAGGACGCATTAGCATGTGGTATCATTGCATGTCAGGCATGTGAAGATGAAACTTGAATGGCTGGGGGAAAGTATAGGAATGGTATGTAAGACATCAGATGAATAGACAGGGGAGTATGAGCAACAATGTAGTGACAAAATGACAATTCAAGGGCAACTTCCATGGTGTAGGGCCATATGTGCACTGTTGCCAGTAGGGATAGTGCTGTGGGCAGATGGTGTTGCACTGAACATACTGGATGAGGCACATGGGTGCCACTATCAACTCTGCCACACACCCCCTTGACAGGCACCCAACATGAATGCTTCACACACACACCATGCACATGGATAATACACACATGCATGTGCACTCACCGGATGATGCCTCGTAATCAGGGAGATCTCCCACACCTTGGAGTTGTCCCTCGGTGACGTAGGATCCAGCTACGGACTCGTGTGGTGTGAGTTCTATTTCCTGTGCTGGGGACCCACCTCCAGTCACCAAGGTTGCGGCATGACTTGAGGCCAGCTTATCCTTTGCCCTGCGCTTAAGGTCATTCCAGCGCTTCTGGCAATCACTAGCTGTGCGCCTCACTACTCCAAGGGCACTTATTCTGTCAGCAATGGTCTGCCAGTGTGCCTGGCGTCTGGCATGTGTGGTCTTGGACCCTGCAACGATGACCATTTCCCTATCATGATCTGACACATACTGAACAAGTGCATTCAGTTCGGCGTCTGTGAAGCTTGGCTTCCTTGATGGGCCGGACTGTGCAGCCGTGCCTGGGGCATCAGCCTGTGCCGGACGTGCACTCTTCCTCTTGCGCTTGGAAGGGGGTGGGGATCCAGAGTGTCCTACGCCGCTGTGGACACTAGGGGCAGGAGCCGTGGTGGACTCAGTACTGGGTGTGTGGGATTGCACACTCAGCATGGGAGTAGGTGCAGGCATTGGGGGTAGAGGGATGGGGTCAGGCCTGATCTGAGGTGCATGAACTAGGACCGACACAGTCTTGGCAGGGTGTATGAGAGGTGGGGTGGATGGAGCCACACCCTGGCTACGGGGGCCAGCAGATGACCTATCTGGCATAGATGCGCGTGCCCTGATGACACCAATGTGCACCGGTGCACGTGCAGTGGACCTGCTGACCTGGATGTCAGCGATGGGATCACCCTCGGACAGGTCTGGTGCCACAATGGGCTGGTCCGACAAGGGCTGATCAGGGTTGGTATCAGCCACATGACCCTCAACTGGGGGGGGGGCATGGGTGTCCCTGACTGGTCCTCCAGACTGGGGGGGACAGGGGCACCCTGCAAGTCACAACCACGTCCCCTAGTGGATCCTCCACGGCCACCACGTGTGGCTCAGCCACCTTTGCCACCCTTACGGCTTGCACGCCTCCCAACCATGGCACTGATGTTATTGTGCGTATGGGAGTCGGTGTGCACAATTGTCCTGGGCAATTGGGTGTCAAAGGGGTTGGGTACCAGATGGTATTCGTACCCTAGTGCAGTGGCAAGGCTATATGACACCCCTGGGGAAAGATGACGGGTCACGCAACGCACAGGCACCCCAAAAAAGTTAAGGAACGTGCACAATACCCCTCCTAGACCACGTGTGCTGATGGAAAACCCTGCACTACGCTGTGGCATCCAGTAACACAAAAATGAACGTATGCGTGTCACACGCAGCCTAGAATGACCTCTGAAGGGGTAGGCTACACACGGGGCAAGCACAGAAGTTAGATACGTGCGTGACTCACCGTCTGCCAGGTAAAAGAGCGTGAAAAATGAGCGCGTTTGGTTGGCAACACCCCCGCCAAAAGAAGATGTGTACGCTGTCTGAGGAGACAGGACAACAGTAGAAGGGGACACTGTTTGAGGGAACAGGCCCAGGTAAACCAGTACAAGAGGAAAAAGAGAAAAAGCTGTCAGAGGTAACAGGGAGTATGAACTGGAAACGCCGTGAAGTAAATCGCGTGTGAAACGACAAGAAGTACAGAATTCACCCACTCGCTCTCCACGAAAAGCACGTACAAGGAAATGGTGTTCTACACTACCTTATATACAGGCCCACACGTACAGCGTCACTTACGGCGTGTACGTGCTTGGCCCATGTTCACCAATCACACGCTTTGTCACTTCTGCGTGTGGATCCTTTTTCACCAATCACACGCTTTGACACTCCTGCGTGTAGCTCACTTTTCACCAATCACACGCTTTGTCACTCCTGCGTGTAGATCCATTTTCACCAATCACACGCTTTGTCACTCCTGCGTGTAGATCCATTTTCACCAATCACACGCTTTGACACTGCACGTGCAGGTAACTATAGACGCACATATGCTGGTGACGGGTTTTCGCGCGATTCGCTGAGTGTGGGATTTTCACGTGCAAAATCACTCCCTATCAGGCTGTCCACGCGTTCAAACACGAAAGACCACGCTCCTGGCCAGGAGGCCAAATTACAGTCCCCCAGAGCCCTGAGCACGCTCCCACCTGCCATCTGCTGCTGCCTGACTGCCTGCTGGCCACGTGCCCCACAGTGCTGGTGGGTGGGGGTGGTGGGAGACATGGGTGGGGGCCTGCTGGCAGGTGCCCCTGCACTGCTGGGGGTTGGGGGTGGTGGGAGACATGGGTGGGGGCCTGGTGGAGGGTGCCCCTGGTGGATGGGGGGTGGGGGTGGTGGGAGACATGGGTGGGGGCCTGCTGGCAGGTGCCCCTGCACTGCTGGGGGGTGGGGGTGGTGGGAGACATGGGTGGGGGCCTGGTGGAGGGTGCCCCTGGTGGATGGGGGTGCAGGGGGACATGATCAGGTGTGCAGGGTAGTCCCCTGTTTTGTGGGCTGCCTGCAGGGGCCGTGGAGGGTGTACAGGGTACACCTGTGAGGGCCCACCCAGCCTATTCGCGTGTGATAATTCCCACGCACCCCTGTAATACACGTACCCTGGCCAATCGCGTGTTGAACTTCCCGCTACCCCTGTAATACACGCACCCTGGCTGTTCGCGTGTGATAATTCCCGCGTACCCCTGTAATACACGTTCCCTGGCCTATCGCGTGTTCTACTTCACGCGTACCCCTGTAATACACGTTCCCTGGCCTATCGCGTGTTCTACTTCACGCGTACCCCTGTAATACACGTTCCCTGGCTGTTCGCGTGTGATAATTCCCGCGTACCCCTGTAATTCACGTTCCCTGGCCTATCGCGTGTTCTACTTCACGCGTACCCCTGTAATACACGTTCCCTGGGCAATCGCGTGTTGTACTTCACGCGTACCCCTGTAATACACGTACCCTGCCTAGTCGCGTGTAGAACTTCCCGCGTACTCCTGATTTGAAGATTGCCCGCTTTGCTTTCCTTGTTTGCCTGCCCTGTGAAGTGGTCCAGGGTTAGCGCAGCCCTTAGCGATGATTTAGCGATTTTGATGGCTTTTCCTTGCGCGAGGGCGTTCTTGGGGGCGTTACTGGCGCTGCTGCAGGCTCGCTGCGATTCTCTGCGCCACGGCTGGTTTGGGAGCATGAAATCCATGAATACGCTGTGCGCGGAAATCAGTTTTAGCGCACGTGCCTGGCGCAGACTATCGCAGGCGCACGCTGTGCGCCAGCCGCGTGCGCTACTTGTGCGCTGGATTCTATGAATTACCCTGTAAGTGCTTGCAATCTCCCTCTTCTATTGTCAGTCCAGCTGGTTGGCTCTAAAGACACTCTCAAGTTAGGACGTACTTCGGTTTGTAGGGTAGCACCTGCGTGCTGTTCAGTTGTCCTGCTCTGCTTGTCATGCTCTCATCGCAGCAGTACCCTATTGGGGACCCAGTTTTGCCATGAAGATGGGGCCCCTCTTAAGCCATTCCTTGCCTCTTCTGTGAAGGATCTGCATATAACAGTGCTTCCCAAGCACAGTACACACACGAGCCTACAGTGCCCTTTCCCTGAGAAAGTGCAGGATTGAAGAGGTCCTAGGCCTTTTTGGGAGAACCTCACAATTAGAATTAGGGTGAAGCAAGTGTTAGCACAAAGTCCAGGCAAACACAGTAAATGCATCAGTTAGTGAGTGCCAAACTCATTGCTCTGTACACTTTCTGCTGCTTGGGCACTTTGTATGGACTAAGTGACAATTACATGCACTATTCCTTCAGATGTGTTGTACAGAGGCACATGCCACTTGCAGTCATTCCACGGCACGTGTCCACTTTGTGGGGAGGCGTTGGCATGAACGTTTGGGCCTAATGTTGATCAGCTGCTGTGATTGACTGATCAGCTGATGTGTTCATTTCAAGGTGAAGGAGCGTGACTATAGTGATGCCGGTGTTTACAGTGCAATGGCAGCTTTGCCCCTTGTATCCACATGGGCATGCTAGGATACTCGGGCTCTTTTCCATTCTCACAGTTTACACCATTAAAGGTGGCTCGCACCCCCACAGAAGACTACACATATGCAACATGGTCTTGATCGGGCAGCCATCAACCAATCCATCATTCTGCAGATTTGCATTAGTCACCCTGAGTGGGGCATGGTATGGTACCCAGGCGGCTGTGCCTAGGGATCCAAGCTACACCTCACTCACATCTTCCAATGCTGCTGCCGTGTGTGTGGGGTGCTTGTATACCCATGCAGAAAGGCTGTGATCCACCTCATGCAGGATTGCCCTTTTGGGCTAGGATTAAACCTGATCAGCATAGGCACATGGTCCTTCCCCTTCTGTGAATTCAAGGCAAGCTGACACATGATTGTTTGGGGGGTTCCTCTTACCAATGCCAACGCTTTTGCTTTATTCAACACTTTCCATTAATCACTCTTTCATGTTGCATACATTTGAACATTACCACAGAAAGTCACTGTGCCATTTTTAACAGTGTCATGTTATAGTTGCTTCAGTTAAGGACATTGCCAGGCCTTCCGGAAAAATGGGCACGGTTCACAATACCGTCAAAATGTGTTCATCCATATGTTAACAATGCCAATGTTACCAGCCATGACTCCCTGAAAATTGCAGGGCCAATGTTACACTGTCCCCAAACAATCGCCATTCCAGTTTCAGAAGTGCCATACCATTGTTAACTTAGTAAAGTACATTATCATCCTAGTTTCCAGTTAACCGCTTGAAAATGACCCTGACAGTTTGACTTTGCCGCCAGGAAATGTTAAGGTAGTTTCAATTTCAGTTTCATGTTAGTCTTGCCCCAGTTAATCACATTTCATCTGGTGTCAGAAATGTGAAGCTAAAATGGAAATGTTGGTTATGTAAAAAAGGAGCCTATATCAGTTGCGCTTCTGTACCTCACCGCAGAGTTTGCATCGGTGGAGAGGACCATGACATAGGATATCCCGCAGAATGTGTGTCTTCCACTAGGATTGTTAGGCACTATAATTGCCTATTACGCTGAGAATAAAGTGGTAGTCAGATACCGCCACTGCATACAACAACCTAGCATTGTACTATTCGTCGAGCTATTTGTCAGGGCTCTGTGTTAGTGCCATTATTATTATTTTTTTTAAAGAGTTACACAGACTATTAGTAATAACCAACACAGCTGTCCCCAATTTTAATAAAGTATCAATCCCTATTTTGCCATATGATGACAATGCCGTTTTGAGGGCAAAAACCCCACTCACTCCGGAGATTGATTAATATCCCGACTGTAGTATGCTTAACCATCAATTTAGAAAGGGATCCGCTGTGGGGCAACATGTTAGTCATCCTTTCATCTCAAGACTCCGGAGGAACTGATCTGATTTGAAGTAATTTGATGTTTACTGTAAAGTGGTTGATCATAAATGGTCTAGCATTATCTTCTGCCTATTGACATATACTGCAAGTGGCGCCTTTGAAAGAGCTATGGAGTGCCTAACTCAGCCACCTTCTTACTTTATGTTTGCTATCTTTGGAGTGACGTGGGCTTACTATATCCCTAAGGGTTTGTTCATTTCCCTAATTTATTTCCATCATTCTATATGTACCGAGAAAAGGACTTAAAATGTTCCAATAACTATCCATTGCCTTTTCTTTAATATATTTGAAACATAATAACTCATGCTGGTTCCTTCCTTTTTTTGTTTCTCTTTTTTCATATTTATGTGTAACACCAGACTTTGTAAACGTTATGTTATACTAATTCGCCTCATTTTTAATTCATTGTCTAGTTATGATGGCACTATTCCAACCTATTCAATATATGATTAACATTTGAAATCAGCTTTTTTACATTATAACTATTGTTAAAGGCCCTGATGATGCTGTCTTTGTGATTGAAACATGCGTTGTCCTAAAGTCTTTTTTTCATAACGGCAATCTGAACAACAAATTAATCAAACTGGCACTCAGTATGAGTTGAAATAGGCCTTTCTGCTTAGCTTTGCTGATCTATCATATTAGAATTCAACATATGAACTGAAAACATCAAACAATTGCACAATGCATTACAAATCGTACCAGCAACTCTGTCTGATTCATCAGATGAAACATTTTTATCTATAATCACTGAAAATACTAATAAAGTGGGTAAAGCGCACAACAGAACACACAGTTGTTGTTTGTAATTTCAACAGTGCAATGCCAGTATTGCGCCAGTGAAACATACTGTCATGGTGGATCTTACATTTCCCCAGAACACACCCATCCCAGTTTCACGTTGCCCTAGAAAATGCAATTGGTTGTTCACACAGTCCCATGAGATTGCTGCCCCGTCGTTTAAACACATGATAATTATAGTTTTCACATTGCCTCCAGAAAATTGTCTTGCCAGTTGCACCACTGACATGTCAGTTGTACTTCCGCTAAGCATGTCGTCATGTTAGTTTTCAAATGCATCATACCCCCTTTGAAGTGCCCCCTGGAGGTTTCTGGTCACACTTTCACTTTGCCCCCAAAGCAATTCCTAATGGCACTCTCACATTGTACCAGAATGTTGCCTTCTAGCAACTTCACCATGAATGCAGAACATAGGACCATGCACCTTTGCAGAGCCCTATGTCACTTCCCCTTCTTTTACTTTGTCCTAGACCATTGCCCATACCACTCCCATTGTTGCTGCCCCTGACCTGAAAATGGCCCATGCACCGTTCACAATGCGAAACGTGATGTATATTTGCTCTTGTCGCTTTCACATTGACAAAACAATGTCCAGATCCACTCTCACACTGCCACAGAACATTTTCTCATGCCCATTTCACATTTCCCTCATCTGAATTACCCATGGCATTGCCCAATGTTACTTTATCATGGCCCCAGAAGATTACACTTGCCACTTTTACCTAGTTTCAGAGCAGTACCCCTGGCCCTTCATCACTATCCTGAATATTTCTCCATGCCACTCTCCCACTGCAGAATGCTACTTTAAATTTGCCGCCCAAAAACATTGTTCCTTGACACTTTCATGCTGCCTCCAGCACACTGCCCCATGCCACTTTCACATCGAACCAAGAATAGTGTACCATGCAACTTTTACATTGCCCCATTACATTAATTCATGTGCCCTCCCGCCCCATTGACTGAAAGGACACCTGCCTCAACATATACATGCACTCTGAAGTGGAATAGGGTTCTGATTGCATTGCGTTATTAACACGGAAATATGCAAATACATGTGCAGCAGACACACACCCACTCTCACACACAAACACACACACACACATTCTTAAGTGTCATGCTTCTGTAGCCTCCTAGAACTCCTATCCCAGCCAATGGCATTGGTATGTGGACACACGGGGGTGGGCTGTAGGACCCTAAATCCCACTGCACTACTTGCTCTTGTGTGTCTTGTCCTGTCTCTGGTTTATGTATCTCACATTCCCTATCATTACCTGGCTAATTCCCCTTTGTCATTCCCTCTTGTGGTTTTTCATGTCAGTAATAACATTTTGTACTGTGCTCGTCACCACAGTAGTGATCTTATGGCATTGAGGATGGTCCAGATAATTGTGCATTGTATGTAAGGCACCTCACTGAATGTCTGTCCGCTATTAAGTATCGATGTGCTGCAAACAACCTCTGACTCAACTCCACTAAGACTGAGATCCTTTGTATTGGGGCCCCTGCTCCTGATTTCCCACTTTCGCTCTGGCCAGCCTCCCTTGGACCTGCGCCCACATCCACCTGCGAAGCAAGAAACCTTGGGTTCATCTTCGACCCCACTCTCCTCTTTTCCTCTCACATCTCAGACATCTCTAAAAAGTCTAACTATCAGCTTCACCTTCTCAGAGGTGCTCTACCTTTTCTCACTTACCCCTAGTGGCTCACTGTCTCCAGAGCCCTGGTTCTCTGCAGGCTGGACTATTGCAACAGCCTCTTCAGGCACCTCTCTGCTTCTGCCCTGCACCCTCTGCAAATCATCTCATCCATAATAGAACCGCAAAGACTTATCCTTGGCCTTAAGCCCAGAGACCGCATCTCTCCGGCACTAAAATCCCTTCACTTTCTCCCTGTGGCTCAATGATCAAATTCTTTCAAAACCCTATGCATTGTTTGCAAGGCTTTCTGGGGCCTGGGACCTACCTACCTGCAAGGCTGACTACCTAAATACTGTCCCTCACGAGCCCTCCACTCATCTACCTCCAACCTTCTGCGAGAGAGCCAGTTCTCCAAGCAGAGATTTGGAGGGAGATCATTATCCTAAGCAGGTGCCTCCCTCTGGAGAAAGCCTCCCTGCCACCCTCCGTCTTGAGCCAGATCTCCTTAAATTCCAGAAAACCCTCAAGACCTTCCTCTTCTCATCCTTCTCCCTCCTTCTACCCTGCTAACATAGCTCTCTGCTTTTTTTTTCTATCTCTCCCTCCTCCTCCGTACAGCATTGACTGGCCACCGGGTGTACCTCAGAGCCTCACTGGTCCCCGCTACCCCTGCCAGTCCTCCCTCGCACTTGCCTCAGGGCCCTACACCCTACCCCACTCAATGCACTTGAGATATTAACCCAAGAGAGTGGCTCTCTCTGCACTTACCCCAGTCTCAACCGACCGGGTGCACTTGACCCTCACCCTCCCTATGACCCTCCTTGCACTTGCTCAAGCCTTATGCACTGCGCCGAAGATCGTTGTCATTTCCGCCTTGTCTCCACCCCTTAATTGCACTGTCTAAAACTGCAGAATCACCGTTTTACCTATTTGCTGTGCTCCACACTGTTAAATGTACATTTTACGAACGTACTCTACCTGTGCAGATTATTATCGTCTCAGAATTTCAAGGGCTCTGAGCGATTGTTTGTTTTTTCCCCATGTTCCCAACCTCCGTGAGCGCTTTGAAACACTTGCCTGTGTATAGACGCTATATAAATAAATAATACACTACCTGTAGTATGGTGGTGCGGTAACGTGACGGTTCCACCACATCACCAAAATTCCTTACTGCACCGCCATAGTCGTAATGACGCCCAATGACTCACCATCCTGAAGTAAGGAACAAGCCCAGAAAGATTAGGAAGGGGTAGGTTTGCTTGGAAAAAAATGAAACTGAGAAAAGGGTAGGCTAATTAATCATTTGGCAATTTTGTTTTTCTGACAAAATATCTTCTTTGAAAACAAATCATGGCTTGTATGGCAACTTGTGTTATCCTGACACTGCAGCACGGCACTCAACATCATTGTGCAATGCTTTCTGGGAGAAGTGTCAAAAGCCACTGACATTAAATTGAATCCTGCTTTGGAAATCTCCATTATAAGATCTGTTCTCAACAATTTATTGAGACCTAATAAGTAGCCACTACAAAAAAAGACGGTGGTCTTACCGCATGTTATTGCTCTGGCTTTGGTAAGTGATAGGGGGTTCTGGATATCCGCCTGGTATCTGCTGGCAGTAGTGAGGGCCTTCCCTTTTGAAGGATGAAAGGTTTTAATAAAGAGTGCAGCACTTTTTCGTGGATCACTCTATGTATGCATATTCACTGTATTGGTTGGGCTGCTCAGCTAAAATATTGTGTTTCACGTGGTTTACACGTGCACTCACTGTGATGTGACATTATATATTTGCTTTGCAGTTCTGGGCTATGGTTTAGACGTGGTTTGGATGCACACTTTCAGCGTGAGTGGCCTTTAGCTGAGTGGCGTCGGTGTTAGACTATGGCATTCTCTGTAGTTCGGGTACATTCTGCTGTTGTGGTACACTGCCATTCAGCTGTGTTTCCTCTGCTGTAGTGGGTTGAAAGGCGGTAGACTCCTCTTCTTAAAACCTGCTGTCCATAAAGGGCCTCGTATGTGTAGGGGGATGCTTGTATGGGGTTCTGGGACACTCGGGGGGGGAGGGGGTGCTCATATGGGTAGGGGTAGCTGTTAGGATCGTGTGATTCTCTCAGGGTGGGGTACTCATAGTGGAATGATGTCTTAATAGCCAATTGGGGCGCTCTTATCAGCACAGAATGTTCTTGTTAGAATGTAGTGCATTGCCAGGATAAGGTTCTCTCTGTTTGGGGTGCAGTGAGAGGGTGACATCTACTCCCCAGTCTGTGCTGCTGTGTCACAATGACATGCTCTTTACTAGTCAGGGCGGGACACGGGAAAGGGACGTTCTGCAGTGGCGGATTTAATCAAATTCAATTTCATCAAATTTATTTTAACAAACGTTGCCGCAAATGTATGTGGGGGTTGGTTTAGGTGAATTAATAAGGTAGTGGGCGATTATTGGGTAGTGGGTAGGGGGGTTATGGGGGTTCTCCTCACTCATATAGTTGCTCCCAAATCTACCACAAAAAAAAATGATTTGATGAAATCGAATTTGATAAAAATCCTTTTGACAAAATCACATGGAACCTTGGGACACAGTGGGCCTCATTACGACCCAGGCGGTAAGTTACCGCCTGGGCCGTGACTTTACCACCATGGCGTAAACTACGTTTACGCCATGGTGGTTGGCGGACTTACCGCCCCATTCCGAGGTCGGCGGGGCGGTAAGTCCCCAATCCCCATTTACCCTTCCCCATTCCCATTTTTGCCCCATAGGGCATAATGGGAGTGGGGAAGGCGTTAATTACGCCACCGTAAATTACGGTGGCGTAATTAACATCAAGGTCCCTTACCGCCATGGTTTTTTACACCCGCTAGAAGCAGGTGTAAAATCCGCCATGGCGGAAAGGGAACTCGTGATTGGCGGTAAGGGGTCGGCGCAGCTAACGATGGCGCTAACCCCTTACCGCCAGGGTCGTAATCCGGTTAAGATCCACTCACCAGTCTGTGTCAGAATGGGACCCTCGTAACTGGTTAGGATGTTATCAATGGGTGTGGGCAGTCTTATCAGATTGGGGGTGCACTTTCCTTAAGGGGTTCCCTGATCAGATTGTGTTTCTCTTATCAGATTGTGATGTTCTTTTATACTTATGTGATGCTATGAGATTTATCTGGCCTTATCCCCAGTGGGCACGCTCACAAGTTTGGCGTGCTCTCATGATGATGCGATGCAACGTCAGGACTGGTTTCCACCACCTGGTTAGGACACAAAGTAATTTGCAGATAATCTTATCATTCTGAAATGCTGTGTCTACATGGGATGTACCTAATAGTTTGGGGGGGGCGGTTCTTATCATCTCCAGGGGCTATTAATGGGTTGTGGTTCACTTTAAGGATGGGATGTTTTGGTAAGATTGAGGACTCCTATTAAGTTGGGATGCTCAAGTCGTGTTAGGGTGATTTAATCAGATTACGTCGCGCTGTCAGGGTAGCGTGTTCTTTTCAGAGTGGCTCCCATTAGCAGGATGCTTTTGTTGTAGTATGCTCATGACGGCATAGGATAACCCAGGCCTATCCTGTCCTCTGTTGCATTTCAGATGATGAGTTGAAAGTCTCCAGAGCTACACTCAGGATCCGAATTCTTGATGTGAATGACAACCCACCAGAACTGGCATCACCCTATGAGGCCGCTGTGTGTGAGGATGCCACACCTGGACAGGTAATGTTGAAATCCATGCAGGGTGACCCTCTCCCTTTAAGAATCATGAGACAAGAGGCGAATGTCGTTTAGCGTGTCACAACAGACTCTCCTGTGTGCTTACAAGCCGCTCGGAAGTACAGTGCAGACATTGGTCCATCAGACAACAAGACATGTACTCTGACGGCTGTTCATCAGTAGCTGCCCATGAGGGTACAGATGTGTATCCTGCATTTAGAGTAAGTATCACACAGGTTCCATCATCTCTCCTTTAGAAAGGACGAGAAGAAATTCAGCAGCTGTGCCTTATTGCGATTCAGACAATGCGCCAAAACCTCCATGCTGAGCGTCAGATGAGTTTTTATTTTTTTTAAAATATCCTTGAGAAAGCATGGGAACATACACATGAACACACCATCACCGGGCATAATTGGCCAAGTAGGGATGACTTCCCTCTCTCACTTTTGAAACGAATTTGCTCTGTGCATTTGTGGAGATTTCATGGTGACTCTGGAAAGGGGATGCCCTTTTGATTTATAATAATATAATAGTATTGGGGTCCAGACCGCATGTGCGTTTGGGATAGAATGCAGAAATGGGGTGGATTTATTTTTTCTAGGCTTAGTTGTTGTCCCTGAGAAGCTGCATTTACTCATGCACCTTGAATGCATGCATGGCTCTGCGAGTTAATGGGGGCAATAAACACAACATCATCTGGTGTAACTGACCAAGTGGGGGTGACTTCCCTTTTTCACTTTTGATGCACATCTTCCCAGTGTAGCTATGATGATGTCATGGTGACTTTCAAAAGTGATGCCTTTTTGTCACTGAGGTTGTCCTTTCATCCCTTTGCTTCAATAGTTATTTACTTATTTATCTTTTGCAGTACGTTGTACCTGTTGGGTGATGGGTACAACGTTCAAATGTTCATGACACTTTTGACATGTATTCTGTTTCTTGCACTGCTGTACTCTCTGTTGGTGGTTCATCCGCTCGTGACTGCTAACAGGTCTTTCCTGTTCACCCATGCCTTATTCTGGCTGGGGTGTGGTTTCAGTTTTTTTGTTTTCTCGACATATCTAGCTAAGATGCCACCTTTGAAAGCCGCATCAGTAGGACACCTGAAATTGGTATCATGGAATGTTAATGGTGTGATTAATTCTGTTAAATTTGCCCAAGTATTGCCTTGCCTAAAGTGTATGTCTTGTGGTGTAGCCTTGCTTCAAGGAATTCCTCTTACTGCTGTTTAGGCTTGCAAACACGGACATAGCTGCGTGGCACAAACATATTATTCAACATTTACAGCAAGCAAGAGTAGGGTGTCTCTATTGCTCGAATGAATTTGCCATTAAAAGTCATCTTGAGTAACTTGAATGCTAATTCTAGGATGGTTCTTGTAAAAACCAAGGTTCAGGAAACTGACATTTTATTGTGCTGCATTTCTGCCCCCAACTGTTGACGATCCTTTTTTTGTTGTGAACTGGCTCAACGTATCCAAAATTGCAATGTCAATTCTGTCCTCTTGAGAGAGGACTTTAACCTAGTTGTGGACCCAATCTTTGACCACCCCCAATGGAGCCAGGTCCAAAATACCATCATGGAGTAAACAGTCACTTGACAAGTTGATAGCAGAACTTCACCTATCAGATATATGGTGCTGGAACACCCATCAGAAAGAGATTACAGCTTCCATTCAGCACACCATGACATCTACTGATGAATAGACTATTTATGGCTTGCAGTGATTTTAACGAGTTAAGTTACAGAGAATGCTCTAATAACATAAATGTTATAATGAAAAATATCAAATGTTTTGTTTAAACTTTATATCAGGTGAGGTAAGGGGTTAAAATAGGTGGGGATGGGGTTGGGGTGGGTGTAAAAGCTTAGGGAAACATGGGTTATGCCCCCCAAAATTAAAATACATTTTTTTAAAAATTGATATTATTCTTTATAACATTTTCGTTATTACAGCATTCTCTGTAATTTAATTCATTGAAATCACATGTAACCCTATTTGTTACTGCTTGGCATATGACGCCTAGTAGCTATGATTCAGATATTGGCATTATTGGGATTGCTGATCATGCACCAGTGGCAATGCACCTCTCACTGAGGTACACGCTAAGACATTCTTCTGGAGAATGAATGTGTCTATCTTGCAGAACGAGAGTACGAAAAAAGAGTTAACAAAGGAACTTGAGAATTTCATTAGGACGGATAGAACTGAGAATGTCCCCATTTCTGCAGTGTAGGAGTCCTTTAAAAGCTATATGAAAGGAGTTTTAATGTTCAAAACCGGCCAATAAAGGAAAGAGAAAGAAAAAGAACTGAGGAAACTGTCAGGAGATTCTAAGGCCCTTGTACAATGCTATGTGGCAACCCAGGATCAGGAGGTAAGATCAGAACTCAAGAGGAAGACCTATGAGCTAAATACCATAATTTCTGATAGGGCAGAATGGCATTATTCAGAAGCAAAATCAATTATTTTGAACAAGGAGAAAAAGCAGAGAGGCTGCTTGAACACGGACTAAAGGTTTCAGAGATTGGACGGATCATCACAGCTCTGAGGGACACCTCGGACAGATTGATGCTGACCTCTAAAGACATCCGTGGTGTGTTCCAGGGGCTTTATGAACAGTTATATGGTTCTGAGATCATATGCGGATACAGCTGCATCACTTTTTTTTAGTTAGATTGAAATCCTGTGGTTTTGAGACAACCTTGCCTCTCCGCTCGGTGCACCGATCATGCTGGAAGACACTCACTCTGCAATTTCCACCCTGAATGGAAACAAAACAACTGGAGCTGATGAGCTCCCATCAGAATTTTATAGGATCTTGCCGGACTGTGCAATTAAGTTGCCATGAGATGTATACATTGCATCGTTTGCAAGAGGAGTGTTACCTGTCACTGTGAGGCTCTAATTACAGTCTTGCTGAAGAAGGATACATCACCAACACATGTGCAAGTTACAGGCAGATAAGCATGATTAACACAGACTGTGAACTACTGGCGAAAATACTGGCAAGGTGATTAGAGAAGGTTATAACTTCACTGGTACACGAAAATCAAGTTGGTTTTGTTACAGGGAGATCTGTGGTGGATAACATGAGGTGTTTGCTTCTGACTATTGACCGACGAAGCAAGCTGAGGATCCTGTGGCTGCAATCTCCCTTGATGCCGAGAACGCCTTTGATAGAATAGAATGGCCATACCAACATTTTTGCATTGGATTGGGTTACTAAATGTGAACCCCACTGCCAGTGTCTTTACTAAAGGCCTAGTTTCTAAGACCGTTCAACTGATACGGGGAACCAGGCAGGGATGCCCACTCTCCTCTTTGTTATTTATAATTGCTTTGGAACGGTTGGCCATTCTCTTACAGGCAAATGAAAATATTCATGGACTTGGAAGTGGGGGGTAATCTGGCAAGATCTGGCTCTATGTAGATGACTTATTTGTGATTTCTCGATCAACTGGAGCAAATCTGAAGTACTTCCAATCACCGGATCTTACATGAGACACATGTTTGACCGCCTGGTCTTTGTGTGGTGCCCTGAAACTATGAAATAGTTAGGAATTTGGATTGACCCAGAGGTGGAACCATTGCCAAAACTCAACTTTGAGTGCCTGTTGGAACTTAGAACTGACATGAACCAGTGGTTGCTTATGAAACTTTCATTATGGGGCAAAGTCAACTGCATCAAGAAGAATGTGGTTAATAGGATCAATTATGGCCTTTCCATGCTGCTGCTCAAGATGCCAAAAAGCATCTTCAAGTAGATTGATACTCTTATGCAAAATTGTTTGTGGTATGGCAAACCACCCAGAATTGCCTTATGAAAGTTGCAGCTCCCATTGAAATTAGTTGGGATTTACCTGCTAAATTTGGGCAATGACCACCTCCCTTTCACTGTCAACATTTATGCCATGTGGTAGGTACTTATGCATACTTATGGGTTGAACTTGAATCGAGCCGTATATCACAACTGGAGTCCAAAGCATTGTTATCCACAACCACAAGGGGCACTCAGGGGAAGAATCCTCTTAGTGATTTCTTGTGTGAGTGCTGCTGTAAAATATTGCGACGTTTAAGCACTGACCTATACATATTGCTTTATATGTCCGTTTGTCTGAATCCACATTGTCTGTGCAGGGGAAGGTTGTTTTTGGCCATCCTGGTATCTGAGCGGGAAACGGTATATCAAAGACCGTTTTGAGGAAGGAGAATGCATACCGTTTGCGTGATTGTGCTGAGATTTTGGGCTACAGGACTGCACTTATGCAGAACACAGACAACTGAGAGGGGCCATTATTGCAAGGCTCATTTGCGGACCGCAGGAACGCACCCTGAGCATGTTCTGGTCACTGCTGGAACTCTGTGCATGCGCCGTCCATCCGGCTGCAACTCTGTACAATGTCCTTCTGTCCGCTCGCAGAGGCGGATGAAGAATCTGCAAATGTTTGGGCCAGGAAAATAGGTGAGGTAAACAACTCTGGCTGCTGGCTATGATGTTGTAGCAATTTTCGACCTGACAACATGTACTGGGGTCTGAGGGTCTTTCAGACAGAATTACTCTTCAGGACATATTGGACCCCAGAACAAATGTTTGAAAGACACCTTTTAGAGAGTGACCAATGTTGGAAAAGTAGACAGGCGAAAGAGATGCTGAGCCACCTCTGGTTTTGCAGTAAGACTAGGGACTTTTGGGAAGGAGTCTGTGAGAGGCTAGGCCTGGTGCTGCAGTGTACCATTCCCAGAAGGGCTTCCCTCTTGATCCTTGGAGACGTCCATCTGATGAAGGATTTGTCATTTGCAAACAGGATTTGGCTGTTGCATGGTTACATGCTTGCGAGTAGAATGAGCTTGCGTGCATGGAAATCCTCCAACTCTTTCTGAATTGCTGATTGGGTGGAGGAATTGCTAACTTTCTCAAACTAGGAAAAAGCCATTTTCAGAAACAAAGGTGAAATGGACAAGTTCAATGAGATATGGGGGTTATTCCTGGATGTGTACGGCTGATGAACTTGTAGGAGGAGGACTTTGTAATTTCTTCTAATGAATGATATTCTTAGCCTGCTACTCTTCTTGCAGTATCCGGAGGTAGGATTATCTGATCTGTGTGTTTTCATAATACATGTGTTTTTTCTCTACTATTTCCTTTCTTGTCCCTGCCTCTGTGCACTTATTTTACTAGTCAAAAACCAGATGGGGTATGGATGTTGTTATACTACTATACAGGTTGCATTGCTTTTATATTCATTGTATTGCTTGTATGTTCCCTTTTGCCTTAATAGTGTTGGTGTATTCAAAATAAAAAAAAGCTTAAATACTGAGAAAGCATGGGAAGAAAGCTCTGCTAATATTTACACAAGCTTTGCTAATTATCTTTTATATAGCATGTTCTTCCAAGGGTTTGAGACTAGAGGTCTGCTGCCTGTCCCTCATGTGGAACAAGCGAACATGTGTGTGAAATGTCCATTAGAATGAGACACTTGCTTTCTACCCTGTTCTTTTAAGGCAATGCGATGGCTACTTTGGTGCCTGCCACGTGGAGATCCTGACACACGAGCCAAATCAGCTGCTCCTTGCCAAGAGGAGAGTAATCAGTCTTTAATGCACATCTGGAAACTAGATTATAGTGACATTCCTTTAGAGCAAGAGAGAACCTTTGGGACTTAAACAAGCCTGTGCAGACACGTCAAAGAGATCCAGAAACATGCTTGTAGAAGCATCCCTTGTTCAGACTGATGCAATCGTGTGAGAATATTCTGCACCCCCATAGAGCTAGGGGCAGGCTTGCAGAGAAATGCCATTAAGAACCCAAGATGAGATTCATAGCAAATAAGTAGGAAGGCAAGGTTGGCAGGCCTTTTGAGGGAGTGAAACTTGAGGTTGTGTTGAGATTTGTTAAAGAAGTCGTAGCTTGTGGATCCATCAGTTAGCGAGCTGTATGCTTGCCCGGCAGACATTCATTTGTTGTTGATAGATGTTCTTGATAATGCATTTCATAGAGAGAGTGGGGGTAGATCACCCTGCACAACGAGTCATTGAAAGAAGTGGATTATTTCAGAACCACTTTTTGGAGAGGGGCATGTGGGAAATCACTGTTTAATAAGGGGGTTGATGAGCTTAGGAGACATTTCATAAAGAATGAGGAACATCTTGGCTGCCGTACTTTAGAACAGTAGATGTGCTGGGTTTTCCATTTCCTAGAGAGATATTGACCACCTGTTTCTTGGACAGCGTGGGCTGTGTTAGTTAAATAGAGGTAGATGAGCTTTAGTAAACAACGTTTAATTGCCAGACCGTTCCTCTAGAGGCCAGAAGCAAGGCTATTTAAATAATGGGCCTCATTACGACCCAGGCGGTAAGTTACCGCCTGGGTCGTACCTTTACCACCATGGCGTAAACTACGTTTACGCCATGGTGGTTAGCGGACTTACTGCCCCATTCCGAGGTTGGCGGGGCGGTAAGTCCCCAATCCCCATTTACCCTTCCCCATTCCCATTTTTGCCCCATAGGGCATAATGGGAGTGGGGAAGGCGTTAATTACGCCACCGTAAATTACGGTGGCGTAATTAACAACAAGGTCCCTTAGTGCCATGGATTTTATAAAGCAGGTGTAAAATCCTCCAGGGCGCTAAGGGACCTCGGAATAAGGCGGTAAGGGTCGGCGCTGTTTACGCTGCCGTAAACCCCTTACCGCCTGGGTCGTAATGAGGCCCAATGTCTTTAAAGCTGAGAGCAACCATTCACTATCAACTCCTGCTATTAAAATGTACTTAATATGAAAGCCCACTGTACCAAACTTTAATTATGTTTTTGTCAGCTTTGCAAGGATAATGCTCAGTGGTGTCGGTTGCACTCTGATTCACAGAGACATAGGGTCTCATTACGAGTCTGCCTCCAAACCCGGGTCCGTGGTCCCTGAATAGGGAAATACCGGGCCATTCCGACCTTGGAGGGCCCCGTATTTCCCCATTCAGGGAACCCGGACCCGGACCTTCCCCATTCCCATTTGAGCCCCCATAGGGCTCAATGGGAATGTGGAGGGAGCTAACAACAGGCCTGTTAATAACGGGCCCGTTGTTAGCTCCCTGGTCCCCTCGCGGGACCCGGAAAGGACGTCTGGTAAAACCAGACGTCCAGAGCGGGTCCCACGAGGGGACCTCGTAATAGGGTGGAATAATTTTAACGGCGCCGGCACGTTTACCCACGCTGTTAAACCCATTCCGCCCGCCTCGTAATGAGGCCTATAGTGTCTTTCAGATTGCTATCAATAGTGAATTTCATCTTAAATTCCTATAATCAAAATGAGCTATCATATCGAAAATTTAAAACAGTTAAAATTGCTTAGGCATACTTCTATGCAATGACTAACGTTGTATTTCTCAGATGCTGATCTTTATTTTTTCTTTCGCTGGTCCTATGAGTACAAACTGGCTAATATTGTCTGAAACAACATGTTTCAGTTCTCCTGAGTATTTCAATGGGTATTCATCAGGATATTGTTTCTCTTGTCAATTGATCACTTCTTGATTGAAAGGTAATTAAAAAGGAATCTTCCTGTCATCTTCACTTGTATCATGTAAGCTAAGGATTCCCAGTTGTTTTATAGCATAGCTCTTTAGCTGTCATTCAGTTATCAGAGGAAACACATACCACCATAGAGTCACTGGTGCTCTGGGTGTATGTGCTTCAGTCTATCTGTTATCAGAATATCGAGTTGCATTACAAGTTCTTCATTTAATGTGTGTTATATGCTGCTTGACATTTGATAACCTACTTCTTCTCGTTTAATTAATTGTGCTAATTGGTAAGTAGTGGAAATGGTGCCGTCACTATTTTACAACATTTCTGTGGAGTGTCATTCAAGCACACTGCTTGTCATGCTCACCCGTTATGCTGTAACATGGAGCATGCAGTATTTATTTATTTATTTATGTATTTATTTTAATTTTTGTAATGCGCCAACATGCCTGTCGGCCTCAGGGCACACAAAGAACAAGACAAAGACAAACAAGCATAAGAGGCAGATGGAGAAGCGAGTCAGGAGATTATTCCAGGTTAAATAAGTGAGTCTTTACGGCACTTTTGAACGCTGTATAGCTCTGGATCTGGTATGGCACAAATACACATTGCTTGAACGCTTCCATTCAATTGATTATATGATACACAATACAGTTGTTGCACACATCTTGCAGTGCCAATTGTACAGAACTCTATATAACAAGCACAATACAGCATAGAACACAAAGCAGTGTAAGGCACACACACAGAAAATCCACCCTTGGCAGCATCACACTACATGATCATTAAACCACATAAGGTTCAGCTTCATATACTGCAATGTTGCACCGCAAGAAGTGATGACTCCTTACAGCAGAACTATGGCTAAAGGTGATGGTGAGTGACCTCTGCCCTTTGTTTTCCCTCTTTCAGCTGATTCAGACCATCAGTGTGATGGACCGAGATGAGCCGCGGGGCGGCCATCAGTTCTTCTTTACCCTGTCCCCTGAGGGGTCCGGCACCCGTCATTTCACCCTCCTGGACATAAAAGGTGAGTGCCCTCCCTCCTCTCACATCATTCACACCATCATTCATCTGTTATTTTACATTTTGCTGCTCTCTTGCTCTATTCCTTTGGTTTCCCCCTACCATGTTCTTTGACTTTCTCTCTTTTGCTCCATTTAGGAGTCATTTTTTATCTTTCTGTTCCCCTCTATGCAGGGTCGCCGAGTACGGGGGGGCTCTGGGGCCCGAGCCCCCCCTGGCAAAATCAAGTCGGGGCTGAGCCCCCCCGGGCCGGAGAGAAGTGATGCAGCATCGACTGCCCTTTCCATCGATACTGCATCACTTCTCTCCGGCCCGGTATAATCGCGAAAATGTGCGATTAAGCCCTGCCCTCTAGGACTCATTGGTGTATGGTCCTGGAGGGGAGGGTTTAGGCGCAGCGGTATTCAAACTGTGGGGCGCGCCCCTCTGGTGGGCCGCAGCCTCATGCCCAGGGAGGGTGCGCACCCACAGTTTGAAAAGAAAATTCACGGCCCCTGCCACACATGCTTAGTGCGACAGGGGCCGGGCCTTTGTGAGGTCTCAGGCTCCATTAGGAGCCTATTTATAAAGACAAAAGAAAAAGCCCACACCTTCTTTTGCCTTGATGATGGTCATCGCGGCAAAAGAATGTGTGTGCTTTTTTTGTCTTCATGAATAGGCTCCTAATGGAGCCTGAGGCCCCACAAAGGCCCGGCCTCTGTTGCACTATGGGTGGTGGCAGCAGGGTCGGATTGGCCCCTGGCCGGGCTGAAATCGACCCTGGGGAGTAAGGGCCGGTTTCAGGCCATTCTTGGGCCGGTTTGAAAAAAATGTTGGGGAAAAATTCATTTTTTTCAAATTAATTTTTTCATTTTTTATTCTTCAAAAACCTTTCATCCTTCTTGGGTCGATATGAGTACCAACACAGGTTGGGTGATATTGTATTCATATTTGCTCTATAAAAAAGAGCTTAAGGGTAAGTGCTATATAATACCATATTATCATGTGGCCTTGGACGTCTGCTTGGAGTCACAGTAATTTGACAATATGGATCTATACACACAGATATTAATGATACTTATGGTGACCCATTCTTGTATGAAATGTATATCACCTTAGTGAAATCAGAACCATATTTCTCGTAATGTAGTTTACTTAGGAACAATGCTATTTGATGCCACTTCCTATTTTTTTAAGGGGTGAAAGGTTGTGTTTCATCGCTTCCCGGGATGTGACTTTGGTGTGGGGTCAAATTACATCACTTTCGGTGATATCATCAGAGGTCAAGTGTCGTGAGGCGAGGGGTGGGACACTTTTTTGAGGCGAGGTTTGGGCCACTTTCTTTTGGCTGACCGGGCCTATTTCTTGTCCCAGTCTGACCCTGGGTGGCAGCAGTGGTGTGGAACTGCCCAAGAGTCACAGAAGTGCTAGAACATATTTGGGCACAGGCACCTACTGTTTCAGCACTTGGTATACACATGCAGTTGCAATTAAATGTTCATTAAAAAAGTATGCCCTCAAGAGTATGCTATCACAGAGAAACAGGGATCCCAAAGCAGGTTCAACTACCCACTCCCAGATGTGCTACTGAACGGGTAGATGTAAATCGAGAGCCAACCAACGACTTTCTCCTATCTGTGCTACTGTACCATACAAATAAGGGTGAATCGCTCTCCTGCAGCCTCTCTCCCAGTCATCGATTCTTGATGATTTACTGGTGCAGTCACAACAAAAAGATTTTTTGGAGGTTCATTTTGTTTACAAAAGTAGCGCATTGCTAAAACCCCCTGGCTGCCAGTTCATTGTCCTTGGAGCGTCCCAGGCTCCCTACCCCCTGAGAGCCACCAACCTTGGGTGCTGTTTTATAACAAATGAAAGATGCAGACAGACGATAACTGTGTGAGTCAACTGAGAGATGAATGCACTCATGCTCCATTCAGAGAGAGGCTTTGAAAATGTAGCTCTGACAAATCAGAGAATCAAGGGGGCAAAGAAGCATTGCACATCTCCGCTCCCTCTTCATGGGTTTACGGTTGCCACCTGAAAGGTTGCCAGCAGCTAACCTGCCATCCTGTCCCAACTCCATGCCTCGTGTGCTATACCCTGGTCAACCAAACCCTGTGAACTCATAGGCTGCATACGACCCACAGAAGTCTTTTTACCGCCCGTCCTGAACGTCTGTTTCTTGCACTAGTGCTATTAACGTGTGCAGCTCCAAGGTATAATATTAACAACCAGTGTTTGTGGGTAAACGGCCGGCATAAAGTCTCTATTTCAGAGCCAGAGTCAAATGATAAGGTGCTTGTGGCAGTATGGAGTTCCAGGCCTCTGCTTGGACGCCGGGTTCTGCAACCTTTAGCTCTGCAGATGTGTTGGACTAGAATGCTCATCAGCCCCAGCCAGCATAGTCAATGGTGATAGATCATAGGAGTCGTAGTCCAAAACATCTGGCGAGCCACATGTTTAAGACCCCTGGCTTTAAGGAACAGGAAGTAAAATAATCCATGAAAGTAACAGGAGTATGACGTTCCTGGATCTACATGGGTATAATAAAAGTAGACTAGAAGATCAACAGCATGGGGGCATCAAGTTTATGTAGGATGGAATGGTGGGGGTCTGAGTCACCTGAGGAGCCAGGGGTATTTTACAGGTCTGAAACCTGGTAATCCACTGTACAATAAAAGACAACATGGAGAAAGGTGATGTCTCTGTGTGGCCTGTAAATCTGCCGAGATACCACCAAACTGTACTACCATTACTGCCACTTGGTCTGGCAGTATTACTGCTGGATTACAAGTGGTGGTAGGCAGTGTTAGTCCCCATTAATTGGAGTCCATAGGACTCCATGGTGGATTTCAGCGGTATTATTGCTGGTAGTAATTTTGCTGGTGGTAATATCCCAAATTGTTCTATTTTGGGCGGTATGGTGGAGGAAATACCTCCAGCTTTTTGCTGGAGGATTTTCCTCCACCTTTGCCCTCAAACTCATAGTTGGGCGGTGCAATAATGTTGCTCTATATGGTATTACCAGTGTTGCCAGTCAGAACTCATTTACCTCAGCAATGTATTCAGTTCTCTGTTTTTTGTTCTGATGCTTAAAATGTGCGATTTGCATTACAAGCTGTGTGCCGCAGACTGCTTCCACTCAAAGTGGGGGAGAAATTAGGACTGTGGGGACTGAGACGGCAGGACTTTTCAACCTTTTGACACGAGGGGCTTTCGCTGAGTCTTGGGGGGGGGCATCGGCTCTCCCACGGGATATGGTACAGTATAATTACCTCATTGCTTTCTAACACTGGTTCCTCTACATCAGCCTCTTGCTGACATAGAAGGGTTTATAGCTGTTCAGTGGGAATTCAGTGGTTAAGATCTATGCTGGCCTGCCATCTTGTGATAAACGGCAGCTATTAACCTTAAATTTGTCACCATTGCAAGTCTCACTTCTCCCACAGCAACAGCAGAGCCCGCTTGCCAGTGCCTGATAATCCCAAAATTCTCTGTAATTTTATGCAAAGCTGCATTTTATTTTTATAAGGTTACTTTACTCACTGAATGCTGATCAAGTGTTTTAAGTCTGGACTTTATTAACTGGGTGCTTGTAATTGCAGCACAAGCACTCTTTACAATCTAAACTAGAGGTGTGTTTACAATGTTGATTGTTCCAAAATACATCTCCTAGTGTGCTGCTTTGGGTCAGGTGGATCCCTTTAAGCTGTACACATTGATACATTGTCTGGTTGACATACTATGTGTTTTGTGTATTTTATAAAGGAAACTAAGACGACTAGAACTCACCACCCCAGAAACTCCCAATCCCACCTTTGGGGGCATTCCTGTGGACATGGGAACACAGAGGAAAGAATGAATAAAAAAGTATTTGCCTTCAAGCGGAAGCTAGACCTTTGCAAAAGAACAGTTGGAGCTGGGCAAGCCACCTAGCAACATTAAGATCCAGCTTTGATGAATACTTCCCTGAAGTAAATGCTGGCATTAATGACTGGGTGATGCAGACTTTTCTGGCAGAGGAGGTGGTGCATCATCCATTTGATGCCCAGGAAGAGCTGATTGAGGTTCAGTCGGACACTACTCTGCAATCTAAATTTAGGAACATTGCAGTGGGTGAATTTTGACTGAAGGTAATCCTGGAGTATCCTACATTTGCATGGTCTGCTATACAGTTGCTCTTACCCTTTGGGTCTTACTACTTGTGCGAAATAGGCTTTTCAGCATTGGCTTTTTTACTGACTCCTTAATTTCTTGTATAAGGGGTGTTTCAAATGAATGTTGAAAACCCGGAAAGTGGGAGTTTTTAAAACATGGAGACAACCATGGCTACAACATTTAGACTCGAGTGCTTCCATCAGTCCCAAACATCACCTGGGTGCAGGGTGAGCCTGGGTAACTGCTTTTTAACATTGTACACTACTTTACCAGAATTTCTGGTAAACTACAATGTTAAAAGCAGTTAACACTCTTCCCCCCAAGTCTGAAACCACACTTGATTGCATTATACTTCAGCCAGGATTGCATTATACTTCAGCCAGGATTGCATTTTTTTTTGTAAAGTACTTTATTAGCATTTGTGCAAATACATATGCTTTAATAATTAACAGATATCAACGTAACAAACAAACAGACAGCCAATGCAGTCTTCAAGTTGCAGTGTGAAGTTTTTGTCGATTTGAGTGAGGAGGGGGCAGGTGTCCAGCAAATCCGACGCCAGAAGGGGTTGGTTTCAAGGGGTTTCCATCTCTCGGGTGGTTCTTCGTCAACTTGCTGTTAGGGGTGCATTTTCAGAGGGGTTTATGGTTCGCGGCGTGCTGTATGTCGCACAGCAGAGCTTTCCATGATTCTAGGGTGTCATTGGCATTGTCGCCACCTGCGTTGATTCCTTCCTGCCAGCCTCTGGTCTCAGCTTCGGTCCATCTTTCTAGGTCTTTAAGCCATCGTTCATGCCTCGGACCCACCGGTGACTTCCAAGCCATTGCTATGGATCTCTTTGCGAGAATGCAGGCTAAGTCCATTAGTTTGAATAGGTGTTTGTACTTGCTCAGTCTGGGATGGGCCCCTAATAAGCATTCTTTTGGGTTCCACTCGTATCTGGTTAGGCCAGCGTTCGTGCAGGTGTTTTTCACCATGGACCAGAATTTTCCCGTTTTTGGTGCAAGTCCAGAACATGTGGATCATGTCAGCTTTGTCGTTTCCGCACCAGGGGCATTGTGGGGATACCTGTTTGTTGAAGGTAGCCACTCTCGATGGGGTCATGTACGTTCTATATAAGACGTTCAGCTGGATCTGTTTGAATCTGGTGTTTCTTGACACTCCTTGTTGTATAGGCGGGACACCAGTTTCCAACCGTCAGCTAGGTCATACATTTCCTGGAGGAGGGGATCTGGGGCGGGTTCCTCTGGCCACATTGTCCATTGTTTTTTGGCAGTTGTCTTAAGGCGATGGTACCACAGAAATTGGCCACTGGTGATTTCTTCGTTTGCTTGTAGCGATTCTAATTCTCTGAATGTGCCCTCTTCGTACATATCACCCCATGTGTAGATTCCGGCTCTTTTCCAGTTTCTGACCATCGCGAGGTCCGTCTGTGTTTTGCAGGCATCGGCCAGGATGGGGTTGTTGGGAGTGTAGGGGTGTTTCAGTTGTCGGATGAAGCAGGTTCTAGCCCATACCTGCCTGCCTAGGGTTACTATCATGGGGACGTCAGATGGTTGTTTCATCGGGTTCCAAAGTATCTCCTTGGGGAATAGCTTGGAGGATGATTGCCGTAGCAGCCCTGATTCAGCAGACGGATCATCGGAGAGCCATTTAGTCACATGACTGAGTTGTGCAGCTAGATAGTATCTTTGGAGGTCTGGTAGTTGTATTCCTCCCTCTTTGTACAGGAGCGTGAGTATGGCTAAGGAGAGTTTATGTCTGGATGGCCCGCATATGAAGTCCTTGATTAAAGATTCCAGTTTTTTGAAGAAAGGAGGTCTGATGTAGTGGCAAACATTCACAAAGTCGGGGGAGGATTATCATTTTGACAATTGCTGCCCTGCCCATCATTGCAAGCGGAAGCTTTGACCAAAACTTCATGGATTTGTGGAGGCCTTTTATCGCTTTTTCCGTGTTATGTTCGTGTGTGAGCTCGGGGGTGTGGCTCACGTAGACACCAAGGTACCTAAATACCTCTGGTTGCCATTTCACCCCGACGTCTGGTAAGTCGGAATCGTCCAAGCTCCTGAGCCTTGCTAGTGGGAACGCACAGGATTTTGGCCTGCTAAATTCAATGCCGGAGTATCGGGCATATTTGTCTAGGATGTCTAGCGCGACTCGTGCATTGAGCGGTGGGTCCCTCAAGTATAGGGGAATGTCATCCGCGTACAAGGATATTACAGAGTGATCATTGCCCAGCCTGATACCCGCATCAAAGTGCTGATTTCTGAAGTAAATGGCCACTGGTTCCAGGCCTAGGATGTATAACATCGGATATAGCGGGCATCCTTGTCTAGTGCCCCGCTGTATCGCCCAGGATTCAGAGACCGTTCCTCCAGTCTTTACTCTCACTACCGGTGAGTTGTATAGCACCTCGACCTATCGCACAAAGCCTTCGCCAAAGCCAAACTCTCTTAACACCTCAATCAGCCATTCCCAGTAGATGGAATCGAAGGCTTTTATGGCATCGAGCGATAGCACCGCTAGGTCTTCGTAACTGTCGTAGGTCTCCGCCACAATGTGCTGAAGTCTCCTCAGGTTTGCTGTGGTGTTGCGTCCTGGAACGAAGCCATTCTGGTCTTCATGGATCAGGGTTCCCACCACCCTCGCCAGCCTCTTGGCCAGGATTGTAGTCAGGATCTTACTATCGTAGTTTAGCATTGCAATTGGGCGGTATGAATCGCACTTGTTGGTAGGTTTGTTGGACTTAAGTATGGGAATGATTATTGTTTCTTTCATGGAGTTGGGTAAGATTCCATTTTCGTATGCCTCCATATACACCTCGTGCAGGACCGGGGTGAGGGTAGCTTCGTACGCTTTGTAGAATTCTGACGGAAGTCTGTCACTCCCTGGGGCCTTACATGTAGCTAGCTATCTAATCGCATCCGTCACATCCTCCACAGTGATCTCCGCGTCTAATAGTTCTCTTTGGTCTTCCGACAATCTTGGGAGCTCTATTTCCTCTATGGTGGCTCTTATGTACTCCACTGGTATTATTGTGTCATGTGCGTACAGTTTAGAGTAGAAATCGGCAAATGCATGATTGATATCTTGCTGGGTCCTATGGGTTACCCCCTTTTCATCTGTAATCTCGGTTGGGAGGTGTCTTGGGAACTCGCGTTTGCAAAGCCAGGCCAACATCTGCCAGGCTTGTCCACTTCTTTGTGTGCCTTGGCTGTGTAAGTTGTGTAGCCGAATTTAGACAATCTGTTCCAGGCGGAAAAGCATTCCTCCCGAGTTTCTCTTAGTTTTGTCTCAGTGTCCGGTGAGGCTTCGATTTCGGATTCCAGATGCGTGATCTTAGTTTCCAGGTCTTCTAGTTCCATTTTCGAGTGTTTGCGGATGCCTCTCGCTCCAGATATCACCTCTCCCCTTGTTACTACTTTCATGGCTTCCCATAGTGTGCCCAAACTTGTCATTGAGCCTTTATTAATGTCTAGGTAGTCTTCTAGTTTGGTTCCAAGTTCCTCCTTGAATGACTGATCTGTGAGTGCTGCTGCTGGCATTCTCCATAGTTGGATTGGTGGTCTGGGTCCTCTAAGTGTCCAGTGCATGACCAGCGGGGAGTGATCCGAGATGGATCTGCCTAGGTATGTTGTAGATTCCACCTGTTGTGCCAGCTCTTGGTCTATTAGCAGATAATCTATTCTTGTGTGGATCTTGTGTGGGGTAGTAGGAGTAACTCCTCTCAGTGCGGTGTTGTTCCCTCCAGATGTCCACTAGGTCGAGGTGTTCTATTGTACTGTTTAGTGCGTTGGCTGCGGTGTTGTTTAGGTGGCGTGGGGGTCCGGTCTGTCCATAGTTCCGTTCCTGATGCAATTGAAATCGCCTCCCCATATGAAAGCTCCCTCTCTGCAGAGTATCCTTTTAGCGCTTAACATTTTGAGGTGTGAGGGTATTCCGTGTTGTGGTAGGTATGAGTTTACCAGGCATACGGTCGTGCATTCGATAGTTCCCCACATTATTAGGTATCTTCCCTCTTTATCGGCTTCGTAGTCCAGTAGTTGGAATGGCACTGTTGGGTTTATCCACGTAAATACTCCTCTGGCGAACTTGGAATAGGGTGCCCCTCTACCGGTCCCTCCCCATCGTTCGGACAGTTTGGATGTGGCTTCATCCGTAAAATGGGTCTCTTGAAGCATTGCAATCGAGATCTTTTACCTTCGCAGGTAGGAATGGATCCGGTTCCTTCTGAAATATGTGCCCATTCCCCTAACATTCCACGTCATCACCCTGAGTTGAGATGCCATTGCAATGATAATTTGGTCTCTACAATCCGGTCACCCTAGATTTCCTGGGGGAGCTGTTGCCCCTGGCTGTGAGGTTCCTTGCCCAGGTTTCGGTGTTCCCTCGTCTCTGGTCTCCGAGGTCGACTGGCCACATGCCTTTCCCTCCTTGGTGTTTTGAAGCGCGCCGTTGCACCAAGTTGGCGACTACATGCAAATTTGCGGTCATATAACTGCCAACACCCACCCCCCGTGCGCCGTTGCACCAAGTTGGCGACTACATGCAAATTTGAAGTCATATAACTGCCAGTGATGTCACTTCCTATATTTGCCCCCCCCACACCCTGGTAAATTCATAAATCGGCTCCCCTGCCTCTATGCCTCCTTTTCCTCACTCTGTCTCATTTTCACAGACCGAGACCAGGACACCTTAGTTTTCAGGGGTCTATTGCAGGAAGGTAATGGGGGCTGAACCCTATCTGATCAGCGAATCCCTTAAGGAAGAGATGAACATTAACTAGATGTCAAGAACAACAATCCCCCACCTTCCTGATATATAGCTATATTTTCTTGTATGTCTCACTCATCCCTCCCTCTCTCTCGATCTCTGTCTCTCATTCTCTCCCTCCCCCTTCTCTATCCCTTACTTCATCACTGCATTTTAATGAACTTTCTATCTCTAAATTATTGCATTATTGAAAGATAAGACTACAATGGAAAATGGAGATGAAGTAAGTCATCCAGTATCACAGCATTTGGGGACGAACATTGTTGAAGGGTACAGACTCTGAAGCTGAATCACAAAGTTTTTGTTGGTCTAAGTATGAGTTATACCAAGAAAAAAAAACAAACGTACACATTTGGGTATTAAATACGGTTCACAACAAGTGGTCTTCACATGAAAAAGTTTAAAGTATGTAAATACACAATAAACCCAGATGCCTCCATTATGCACATGTCAAGAACCTAGTAGATCTGCAAGAACGCATGTTACCAAGTGGGTATCATGGATTGGGTAGGGATGGGCAATACAAATTGTTAAGATGGGCCAAAAAAGTTTCTTATAGCCTGGAGGGCCTGGAATCAATCCAAACCGATTGAAAGACAAAGGAGACAACGTGCAAGGCAAATTCCAGCTTCATTAGCAGTCAAAAGAAGCAAGGACAGCATAAAAGCAATACAATCTCGCTGCTTTCAGTGTATCCATTACAAATAACGATTTAAGTCATACAACCTTATCATAAATGACGTCATAACATATTGTCAGTTTTCGAAAATGTAAATTTCAATCTGGTTTTCACCCTAAAATAGGGACTGAATCCGTGATGATTTCTATCCTTAATGAAAGTTTGACTGTCTTTTGCTATGGGCGGTGGTGGCAGCTTGGTCTGGGGCCAATCAGTCTTGCCCTCTGTGCAATGCTCCATATGAGGAACTTTCCCAAGTGTTATTTTTTGCTCTCTGTATTCGAGAGTGAGAGGCTCTGTTTTACCACCTTTGATTTGTGAACTGGGTTTTGCCCAGTATCATCCTGCCTTGATCCATTTACTATGTGCTGAATCTCCAAGTGTGGGATGATCTCTTCTAACCTAGCTCTAATCGGCACTTTATATTAGAAAGTGTTTGCTTATGAGTATGGCACGCTATGAGGATTTGAATGTTTGTTAAATATTTCATGACATGCTGATTTCTATGATTTTTAAACATGTTATTCCTGTTATTTGTAATGATATGTATTTTTTCTATTCCTTTTACTGTTTTTTTTTGTTTAATGGAATTTTTTGTACATCTCTGAAATAAATATGATTATGATGATAATGATGACATCGCCTTGTTTCAAGACCACACAGAGGTCAGAGTTGTAATTCTCCTTGACCTCTCAGCGGCCTTTGATATTATTGATCACAAAATCCTACTACAAAGCCGGAGAACATTGGGATTGTAGGCTGTTCGCTCCAATGATTCTCATCTTTCTTGTCTGATCAGTTTCAGGCAGTGTCACTGCCTTTGTTTAAATCTCCCCCAGTGACACTGACATGCAGGGTCCCTCAGGGCTCTGCTCTGTACCCACTTTTGTTTAACTTGTAATTGTGTCTGCTGACCGATCTTGTTGCTGGGCATGAGGTGCATTTCTACAGCTATGCAGTCGATACACATGTCCTGTCAAGGGTTTTGACCCATGTTGAATTATTAGGCGACAACAAAACTAAATCAATAGACTGGGTAGATGTGGGGATTGAGCTGTCGCCGCCCATCATTCTATCCCAGAACCAGGAGAACCACGCAGTTTTGCGCACACCAAAATGGTCGCCTAACCTGCCACCCACCAGTGCAAGCGTGATGGACCGGAAGCGCCAAGGGTGAAAGGTGGTGCCAAAGGAAAAATAGCAGTGCCTGTTAGATCAAAAGCACCTTGAAATCACTGCTGTTTCTCTGAAGTGCAAGCTCAAAATGTCCATTTCAATTTGTTCAAAATCCGTTTTTAATTGATGTCAACAAGTTGCTAAAATCAGGGGCACAAGACCACTCTAAAGATTCAACCTTCTTGAGGGGGGTTCCACATCAGCACTCTACTGTAAGGATGCCCATCAAAACAATGGCAGCAAGGATTAGAGCTGTCAAGCAAAATCCTCCTGTTAAAATTCAAGACAACTCCTAACAAAAATGGGGGCAGTACCAGCTTTGGACACAAGCCGGCACTAGCGGGCTAAACTCTGACACTAGAACTGTACTTCAGGAGTTGCCAGCCTCCTGAGACAGCTGGAAACTTCAAAGCCTTTTTGGTTAATTAAGAATTTAAATACCTGCTGTTTCCTGAAGACAGGCTTATTCAATTAACATTGCAAGAGGCTGAGAAACCTTCTCACCTCAGAACTACACACAAGAAGCCAGGAGATCACATGGACATGCTAACCAAATGCAGAGTGGCCCCCTGGCCTGCTGACCTCAGCCGACATAATAGACTCTTTCAATTGAATGGAGTATGCTGATTTGAGTGTTGACTGTAAACAGAGCTCTGCCTGGAAGAAGAGACATGTGATCCCTGACTCCCAAGTTTCTGGGGGCAGACCCAAACACTGAAGTGAATTGAATTGAAGGCAAATATATGTTTTATAAAAACACTGATAACTAATTGTAACCAGATGACAGGAATGTACAATTTGGAGATCCTTAAAATTGAATTTGTACCTACAATTTGAGTCCAAACTGAATTCCGTACGATGTTCTGAGGCAAAACCCCATGAATTATGGAGATTGCAGACACGGGGTTCACGCTAGAAAAATGAAAATTTAATGGAATATGGTTAGAAAGGCGTTGTACATGTGTGCCATTTTTGGTAAACGTCCGATATTGGTAAATCAAATAAAAATGAAAATAAGTTGTCATTTTTTAATGCAAGCCCCCAGGAAGATCAGAGTTGGGCCAGAATGTACCTTAAGTAATCTGTAATATGTACATGTAATGTCAAACAACTGTGTATCTGGGAAATATGTGTAGTTATGAAAGATGATTTCTAAGGTAAAAGCAAAGGGGGCGTTTCTTCAATAGATCGTAAATGGCTGACATCACTCTGACACACTATCCTTTCTCAAATCAGGGACCAAAGAATCCTTTGGCCTATCAAATCTTGAGAGGGTTGGGCATGCAGAATTAGCCGACCCACCCATTTTCAAAACACATAAAAAGAGCCACTGGAAGCCAGACAGGGACATTCAATTCCCATTTCCTTGCGCAGCACGCTGACAGACGACTTCACATCCAGAGATCCAGACTTCAAATCCATCAATCTCCAGAGACCGGTGCCTGACAGACCCAGAGAGCAGAGCTGACTCAGATCCCTGTGACTTCAGAACCACCCGCCAGAAGTCCAGTCCAACCTGTTGACCAGATCCGTAACGAGGCCCAGTCCTTCCAAAATTAGGAGTGAGTATCCTTAGGACTGTGAAAAAACCCAATCTCTTAGTTTAAAATAATCTAATTCAAACTATTTTAACCTATTAGAACTGCATCATCAGAAATTGTGTCCATCCTGTTGATTCAAAACCTTCCAAAGCGCATCTGTCATTCTGAAACTGTAATTTCAATTCTGAAAATCTACCTCCACTAAATCGTCCGTATCTCTTGAACCGTTGGTGCTAGGAGCTTCAAAGCTTTCCAACGAACCTAAACTGAAGACTCCTCTGAGCGGCCCAGGACACAGGAGACCAGGTCTCCACATTCTGCCAGCCACTCCCAGGCTCGCAGAATCTGGGAAAACCTGGAAGATCAGACGGGCATCTCTGGGAGCAGTGCCTCTGAGTCAGAGGATGAGTGGACCAGGGTTTCCCGAACCAAAAAGGCCAATAAGGCAAAAGGGCATTGCTTAAGGACCCCTTAAAGCAGATCAAGGCAATAAGGAGTGTCATCACCCCTTATAACAAGAACTCCAAGTATTCTGTGTGGGAACACTTGGAGCTCTTTGAGCAAATGATGGAGACCTTCCATTTGAAGGACAGCAGTAGCTGCATCCAGTACGTCAAATGGACATTCTCCCCAGAATACTTCAGTTTCTTTGCAGGGCTGGAGGACCAAAATCATTCAAGATGGTCCACCTATAGGGCGGCCATCTTGAAATACTTTTCTGTGCATAGAAATCCCCAAGAGGCTAGCAAGGCAGCCTACAATTTGCAATGTGGGGAGGATCAGGCTCCACAAGAATTCATGCAAGAATTGAAGCGTGCCTTTGCGCAGACCATCAGAAGGGTGCGCACGGACAGTAGAGAATTCATCAACACATTTTTCCTTGCACTCCCCAAATACATAATGACCCAGCTTGTGAGAGATTTTCACGAGAAAAGATCTTTAGACTGGGTCATTGAGCAAGCCACCCGCATCTACGAGGTGCAGAAACCGGTGGAAAATAAGAATCAGCCCAAAAACCCCAAAACCAACAGCACCCCTGCTGCTGCCAAGGTGGCAGAGGTAAAGGTTGCCCCCGTTTTAGATTTGGAGATGGGGGGACCTAAAAACCTGCCTGCACCAAATAATTCACAGCCCAGAAGGCCCTTGGGCCAGTCACAGACAGGGAGTCAAGGAGGTAGTCCCACAAATGGGGTCCCCCGCTCCCCTGACTATGTAAGTCCCCACTATAAGGGAAACAGACCAATCCTGGGTTATGTGTGGACTCCTCCAGCCCAAGGGGGGATCCAGCCAAGCACCTGACCCAGGGAACTTCCCTCCTAACTTCCCACAGGAGGGCAGAAATTCCCCAAACACTGGGCAGAACTTTTTTCCCAGGTATCCACCCAATTTCCAACCCCAAAACCATCCATCCTTCTTTCCCCAATTCCCTGAGCCCAGACAACCTAATCCGAGAGAGGGGAGGCCAAGGGTGGAGGGTTACCCAAATCTTCCCAACCAAGGTTATTACCAGAGAAGGGATAGCTACCCTTCCCGGGAGCAGCCCCGGGGAGAAAACAGAACCCTGTATCAGCCTGAGCGGGTTTCACAACTTGAGCGCCAGGTCCAAAACATGGCACGGGATCTGGGTCACATATTGAGGGCTCAACAGAACCCTCAGATGAGCATGCCACCACAGAATGCCCCAAACTCTGGGCCTGGTGCTCCAGAACAATGACGGGGGCAGCACCCTGATAACCCACCGGTTCCCAGGGAGGAGGCACAAGGGGAAGGGGGTGTAAAGACTTGGAGGAAGCTTCCTTCCCAACTTGTAAACAGCCCCTGGAAAACCAGGAACCGGAAACAAAATCTCCCACCCCTGAAAGTCTGCCACCCAAGGAATAGAGGGGAGGTAGGAAAAACAAAGTACCCAAACAGACTTATTTTGTGGAGGAGGTACAGGTCTTCCAATTTGAGGGAGAGGGATCCTCAGAGGATCCTGGGAAATGGATCTTCTCCTTCGAAGATGGGGGAACTCCTCCCAAGGAAAAATGGGTCCCAAGGGATTCCAACCTAGACTGGGTAGATGTGGGGATTGAGCTGTCGCCGCCCATTATTCTATCCCAGAACCAACTATACCAAAAACCCCTGGTTCAAACCCATCCTGGTGACTGCCTCCAAAAAGGCAGGGGCGGCCCAGAACCGGAACCAGGGGAATCTAAAACCGAATCAATGGACTGGGTAGATGTGGGGATTGAGCTGTCGCCGCCCATCATTCTATCCCACAACCAACAATACCAAAATCCCAAGGGTCAAACCCATCCTGATGACTGCCTCCAAAAAGGGGAGGGAGGGCGGCCCAAAGTCTGAAACCATTTCAAGTTGCCAACTTTTTCTTTCAGATTCCCCAGGCTCTCCACAGAATTCTGCCTAAATCTCTTCTCTCGCCATGTCCAAAACCAGAAAATTAGCCCACCAGTTGTCCAAAAATGTGCATTATCTGTGCCCCCTTGAGGAGAAGGAGGGAAGATACTATGCCCCGGTACAAGTACATGGGCAGGGTACAATTTTGGCACTGGTGGACACTGGATCCCAAGCTACCCTTCTGTCCAAAAGGGCCTTTGATGAACTGAATTCATGTAGGGGGGAGAATAACAAATTCCCCTCACCTCTCTTCCTGGACAACTTCAGAACTTTGACGGGAAGGAAATTCCCGTTGAGGGGACTGCAGATTTGGACATCAAAATTGGGCGACACAAGGTGAAACACCTGGTCATAGTGGTGACTCCAGAGGGCACCCCTTGTTTACTAGAGAATGACCTCCTGAGAAGGTTGCCACCCCTAATAGATTGCGTGAACAAGATCCTCTGGACCCAGACTAGCCGACCAATACAATTAAAACAGAGTGTTAACCATGTTAGTTTAAATGGCACCTGCCACATGGTTGAACAAAAATCTGACCAAGTAGAATTTCACTTCCAGAACAACCAAATTCCAGAGGTGACAGTAATTGCAGTAGGACAACAGACTGGTGATGGGGGGTCCTCTCTATTTCTGAAAATCAACCTTCCTTCCAGTTTAAGGTGGTATTCCACACTGGAAGGAAATACTCTGAAATTCTTTACCAATCCACAATCAGACACTCCCACTCCTATAGTCCAGAAAGATGTGAAATCAGCTCAGAGCCTGGCTGATATTCAGCAAATTGGAGAGCAGTGGTTCATCCCTGTTCAGTTAAATGATGGGAAGGACTCTGTTCTCGCTCGAGTGTGTGTGAACAACGGTAAGAGCTTCATCAGCGAAGCCATGTTCCGCCAACTCCCAAAAGATCCAGCCATTCCCACATCCAAACTGATAGACAAATAGGAAATGGATCTGGAAACACCCAACTCGAAACATCTCCTGCCAAGCAGGTGTATGCTCAAAATCTCCATTGGCAACAAGAGCATAGTCCATAATCGTTGGGTCGTGCGAGACGTCACTGCCGCCTTTTACTTAGGCAGTGACATTCTCAATCGCTTCGCCATTAGTTTGGACCTAATAAACTGCAAAGCTTGGTCCCGATTAGCGGATAATCCCATAGGCTTTGATGATCCAAAAAAAGCATTTAAGTCAGCTCAATTGCTACCTTATGCAGTTGAAGTTCAGATTAAAGAGGAAGTCACCATCCCAAAAAGGACCCGACAATTCTCCCTGGAAGTGAAGGTTAAAAGAGGACAAAAATTGAAAAACCCTGATGCTTATATTCATCTAAATGCTTTCCTTCAACAGCAAGGGTTAGGGATAAATCCAACATCATAAGTCAACCTAGAACATGACACCATTCCAATAGAGGTGGATAACAGCGACTTAAAGAGTATTACTCTAGCCGCAGGCACCATTATTGGAATGGCGGTTGATGACCGACATTTCTCCATTGATTTAGGAAATGAACTGTTAGGACCAATCCCCAAGGACTGTTTAGACAGTGATGACAATACAACACCAGACAGGATCTTTACCCTGCATGGGGGGAACTTCCTGGTGTACACTTCTTGCCCTCATGGTAAGGAAGACGTGGCTTGTGACTTCAGAAGGGATGAGGTGATTTTCCAGGTCCATGAGGGCTGCCTTTCCCACCGGAAGCCTCCAGTCCAAATCAGCACTCTGATCAGGGACTTCTCCACCCAGCTGGAGGAGGCCGCTGAGATAGCAAAACCAGGAGTCTTTCCAGGCTTCAGGCAGATGGTGGAAGAGAGAGTCAACCTAGCTGATGCCTGCGTGACTCTGGAACAGAAGCAAAAGTTGAAACAAGTTTTCTTGGATTTCCAAGATCTCTTTGCGGTAGACTCATATGACTGTGGTCGCACCGACATCCACACAACAATAATTCCCACGGACCCTGGCATGACTCCAGTGTTTGTGAAGCAATATCGCTTGCCTCTCGCATCCATGGAGTCCCTTACTGAAATAATTAAGAACCTTGAGTCCCGGGGAATAATCCGTCCAGTACACAGCACCTTCAATAATCCGGTGCTGGGAATATTGAAGCCAAACGGCCAGTGGAGACTCTGCGCTGACCTTAGGGAGCTCACCAAACGGGTCCATACTTCCTGGTGGCCTCTGCCCTACATTGACCAAGGGCTGGCCCAGATTCAGGGGTCACAGGTATTCAGTGCAATAGACCTGACCAATGGATACTGGACCGTGCCTGTCAGTAGGGATGACCAATACAAACTGGATTTTACCTTGGGGGCCAGCAGTACACATGGACCCGGACTCCCTTCGGATACCTGAACTCCGGCAATGAATTCAACATTTTCCTACATAAGGCCATGCCCGACCTGGGTGCGAGGGGTAACATGGCTTATGTAGATGATGTCCTCATCAAAAGTTCATCTGTGGAAGAACACATAGCGGAGATCCGTTATGTTCTGACACAGTTGAGGGCCGCCGGAGCCAAACTTTCCTTTCAGAAAGCACAGTAGTGTATAACACGTGTTAATTTCTTGGGGCATGAGATTACTCCTCAGGGTCTCTGTCCCCAGGAAAAGAAAGTGGAAGCACTTCAGAAACTGAAGGATCCCACAGCTCTGTGGGAACTAAGGAGCCTCCTTGGACTGACTAATTACAGCAGAAAGTTAATTGAGGGCTACGCAGAGATCACTAGACCCCTGATTCATCTTTTGAAGGGGGAGGTCAAGTGGGAATGGGGTCCAGAACAATCCGAGGCAGTAAGACAACTCAAAAGAAGCCTCTCACAAGCGCCTTGCCTAGCTTACCCTGTCAGAAACAAGGAGTTCTTCCTGGAGACGGGGTTCTCTAATACGTGCTTGACGGCAGTATTATACCAAAAGCATGACAAGGTCAATAAAGTCATCTCCTATGCGAGCAAAACTTTATCCTCTGTGGAGGAAAAATTCAACGATTGTGAGAAGGCAATCCTGGCAATGGTGTGGGCATTGAAGAATTACTGCCCGTTCATCCAGGGAGGACACATCATAGTGGAGACTCCACACCAGCCACTGCAATATCTCCAAAGTGACAGAATCCGGGCCGGAAATGTGAGTAATTCCCGATTACTTCCTGGATTCTGTCAATGCAAGGCTATCCTGTGGAGGTCAGATATAGCCAAAACAATAAGAGTCCCCTCGCGCAAAGTCTGGCTGACTTGCATGATTGTGCCAGAGAAAACTCACTCGAGGACGAAAGTCGAAAAATCGAGGACAACATGGAGGCATACCTTAATTCCCCGCACAAAATCTTTGAAGAAGACAAGTGTGAGGGAATTCCCACTGTCTATGTGGATGGATGCTCTTACCATGTTGACAACAACGGGGAAAAAGAACTGGTGGCCGGCGTAGGGAATGCATGAGTGAATTAGTCCCCAGAACCCTCCGCTGGGTACAAAATTGGTCCCCGAAGTAGTCAGGTAGCAGAGTTGATGGCTGTGCATCAAGCCATCCTCACTGCTGTCCAACATCAACTCCACTGTCAACGGTTTTGACCCATGTTGAATTATTAGACTGGGTAGATGTGGGGATGAGCTGTCGCCGCCCATCATTCTATCCCAGAACAAAACTAAATCAATAGACTGGGTAGATGTGGGGATGAGCTGTCACCGTCCATCATTCTATCCCAGAACCAGGAGAACCACGCAGTTTTGCGCACACCAAAATGGTTGCCTGACCTGCCACCCACCAGTGCGAGCTTGATAGGCCAGGAGTGAAATGTGTGCCAAAGGAAAAACAGCAGTACTGGTGGCTAAAAAAAAAAGCGCTTTGAAATCACCTTTGTTTCTTTGAAATGCAAGCTAAAAATGCCTATTTTAAACATTGCAAGATATTCAAAAATCTCAATGAACACCAGCAGACATTTGGCAGAAGGTAGACTTGTGTGCATACAAAATCTGGAAAGAGAAAGAGTCCAAAACAATGTTTATAACAAAACTGGCTGAGCTGTGGATGTCATCAGCTGAAGTGAAATTGGATGAAAGACACTAAAATCTAAATGTTTAAAATAAATGAGTGACCTACTGTTGAGTGGCACATAGTTTGCAACTGTTAAATGCCATAGTTTTGAACTTAGAATCAGCGTTCTAGCTGCATGTGTAAAAATTGCAAGTTTGCTTTGAATGTAGAAAACTGGGAACTAAAGTGACATTTAGCTGAAGCCTGGCTTGAAGAGAGTGAATTCTGCCCGGCAACTACCCCCGACAGGAGTGAAACTTGCTCAGCCACTCTTCTCAGGCCTGGCTGCATTCTGCTGCCACCACCAAAAGGAGATGACATCTCCCTGATTGAATCAGGGGAGGATTACCTGGGGACTGCAGGAATCTAAACAAAGCACTGTCCTTGGCCCAGGCAAATGTTAATTTAGGGGGGTCGTAAATGGCTTCCTCTTGGAAGGAAACGGGGAGGGACACTGCTTGTGAGCAAGCTGAGCTTGGGGGAAGTGGATAAACCAGAAATTCCACCATGTGCTTTGGAAAACCACACCCCTTTGGGGCCAGAGCATAATTTTAAAAAGATGGATAATTCATAGTGCGGACTTGTAAAAAGTATATAAATAACATTATCATTCTTGTGATTTTTCTGTGCACATTTTAAGAGGTGTTAGGACTCTGGGGTATGTTCTTGGGGATAGTCACGGAAAAAAGGTTGTTACTCCAAATGTATGCATGTTAAAAATCTGACACTTTATCATCTAAAACCCATAACCCTGGTGCACATTTGTGTAAAATCTGGAAAGGTTTAGAGGTCGTTATCTGGATGAAAAGGGGAGAATTCTGTCATAAGTGGACACAACATCTTACAAAGACAGGGATCGGATAGTTTGGTGCTACAGAAAATAGGTTATCTGGACATATAATATTAGAAAAATTGTACATAGATAAATATGTATTTGGATCAGAAATAGATTTGTGTGCAATTTGACAAGGGGAGAATCCTCTGACCATAAACCTACCTCATCACTCTGACTCACAACCCAGTTCCCCCAATCAAGGGAGAGAGGAGGAACTGGCCAATGATAAGTTGAGAGGGTTGGGCATAGAAGATGAGCCGACCCTCCCACTTTCTAAACACATAAAAGGAGACAGTGCAGGACAGGTAGGGACATTCACTTCCCACTTCAAGCTGATTTCTTGCGGAGCGTTTTGCCAGAAGACACCAGATCCAGAACTTAGACTTCAAATCCAGACAGAGACCAGAACTTTGAATTCAGACTTCAAAATTTGTCAGCAGGATTCAAAATCTTTTGCAAACTGATTTACCCCAGACTTCCAAGGGGCACATCAAAGTAAAACAGCCGGGCTGAGCTGTTTGATTCTGGCCTAGAACCCTGTGCCTGAAAAACCCAGAAAGCAGAGCTGTACCCGGAACCAGAGACCAGACCTTTGTGAAGCGCTGAGTGCCAGACCAGCAGAGCAGAGCTGACCCAGACCGCTGTAACCAGAGAACCGGTACTAAAGACCGTCCGTGGCGAGAGAACCGCAGTCAACCTGACCAGATCTGTGACGAGGCCCATTCCTTCCAAAATATAGTGTGAGTACCCAGCCAGAACTGTAAAAAAACAATCTCTTAATTTAAAATAATCTAATTCAAACTATTTTAACCTATTGAGAACTGCATCATAGAAATTGTGTCCCGTCTTTTGATTCAAAGCTGCAAAACTGTCATCTGTCATTCTGAAACTTTAAAATTTAATTTCTGACAATCTACCTCGACAAAATCATCCGTATCTCTTGAACCGTTTGTGATAAAAGCGAGATTTAACTTTTATTTTGAAGCTGAGATTCTAAGCTTTCCAACAAGCTCTGAAGCGACTTGCTACTCCTTATAGTTCCTCCGTAATTGCGCTCGACGCACGCGACTAAATTGCTGCGATTTGAAATTTTGCTTCATTTCAGCCACGTGTAAAAATATTTGTCCTTGCTTTCCTTTGCTGAAATTCGTTTGCAACCTGACAATCATTCATAGAGCATTGCTAAAGTGATCCTGAACTAATTTAAAGTAGCTATCACTCACCCTGAACCTCTAGAGGGAATTGAAATAATTTTTAGCATATTTTTCCCTTCTTTGCATACCACCTTTAAAGTACTTTGCCTGTGTTTAAAATCATCCCTGTTGATCTAAGCTTGCTAGGGGGGAACTGAATTGGGATTTTACTGTGATTGTATTCCTGAAGACTGTGTGTGTCACTTCCACCTCCATACATTGCATAGAGGGGGGGTGAATTGCCAAAAGGGGAAAAGTGATTATATTATGTTTTGCTGAAATCATATCAAGTTTATTCCTGTGTTGTTTCTTTTCCACCTTGCATTTCCTTGTACCATATAAAGCATTCTCAGCTACCTTATCCTCTATACTACTCCTAAGTAATTACCCAGTGTGCTAGTATCACATCATCCATTGTTGATCACTCACTGTCATATGTCTAAGTGTGATATCAATTATTCATTTATTATAAATGTGCGATATATATATATATATATATTGTTTACTTCTCAAATAAACCTTTTA